>NC_080692.1:811900-2063388 GCF_030445035.2 Dasypus novemcinctus | reverse complement strand
TATGGGCCTGAGGGGAGGGAGAGGAGGAATAGAATAGACGGAAGAGGTGGTAACTGGTGGGCAATCAATGTGTTCCATAAGATTGTGCAATGATGGATATAGGCCATATTACATTTCACCAAAATTTTATAAAACTGTATAATCTAAAATGTAAGCCATAATATAAACCATAATGTAACCCAAAATTTATAAAAGTGTACAGTAAAAAATGTCAACCATCATGTAAACCATATTGGAACCACGGTTAGTAGCTATGTTTCAAGATCTGTACATCAGTTGCAGCAAATTTAATATCCACATGTAAAAAGATCATTGCTGCAGAAGGGGGGAAAGGGCTTGCTGTTGGGTATATGAGAGTCCTCTATATTCTCTACATGACTTTACTGTGACCTAAAACTTTTTTGAAGACATAGTTATAAAAAAAAGGATGTAGACACTGAGGAAAAAATGGAAAAGATTGCCTTGCCACTGTACATACAGAGCAACACCTATTACATTATGAAAGGCAAAATGTCAAAAGAATTTTTATGATAGTTCATTTTTTAATACCCCAATTTATTTTTTACTTTACTTTAGTTTTTTAAAATATTTATGTATTCTATTTCTAATCTTTAAGCCTATCTTACTATTTCATTTTCCCATTTAATTGAATTTGGCAATATATTAGACTTCATTTTTTAAGAAATTTTGGATCATCAATGGGGTGTCATTGATGGGGGATGTTTGGGTGGGAGGGAGTTCTCCAGGGCATCCATATATGGTACATAGATATGTTCAGATATTTGTTGGGTATTGACATAGTGGATCAAGTTTCACATGACAACTCAGGTAGTGCTGAGTTCTCATTCCAGGGAACTGTGTCACACTCTCCAATGGAGCAGCAACAATCCCTGAGTACAAAGGCAAACACAAAGACCAGTGAAGAAGGATGCTCCAATGATGGACCCTTGATACTGATGACTACACTTATGAGCCTGTGTGCTTGAAATTTCAACTAGGCCTAGAACTGCAGCATGCTCAAGAGTTACTTCCTAAGAGCCTCCGAGTTGCTCAAATATGGCCACTCCCTAGGCCAAACTTAGCATGTAAATGCATTTCTTCCTCCTCCTCCCCCCCAGCATGGGACATGACTCTTGGAGATGAGCCTCCCTAGCCCTGGGATGTTTACCAAGCATCAGCTTCTGATGCAACTAGAAAAAGACCTTGAATAAAAGAGTAAATGGTAAAGACAAATGAGTTTATATAGCTAAGAGACTTCAAAAGGAGTAGATAGGTCATCAGAGGGGTAGTGCTTATGCACAACTACCCCGGATCTCAAATACAGCCAGAGTAGATATAACCCCAGGTAGTGATCCTCCTGAGGGCTATGGAAGACAGCCATGTCTTAAGGCCATGAAAAATTGCTCTGGAGTTCAGTGCATTGCCAGTGGGTCCTACTTTGGCATTTGTGCTCCTAGGTGTGATGGACTTGGGTTCAGATGCGACCTCTCTACACATGCCTATTCTGTCACTTTTACTGAACCTGTGGTTGGTACTGGGGTTGGTGTATGCTTAGGAGACTTGACTCCCTGGACTGTCCATGTGCCAGTTGGGCCCTCAGACTCAGCAGAGTTGCAGCACCTACTCTCTGGTTCATTGGACTTACCCACTCAACTAATAGGGAATTGAAGATGGTTAGCCACTACACCAGGGAACCAAGAGAGTCTCCAACTACAAGCAGGAGAATCCCATCCACAAGCTAGGTGAGATCTAAGCCCCTTCTTGACTTAGAGGTGGAGTAGACATTGCCATCTCAGAGTCCTCAGGATGGAGGTATAAAGTATGGGTTAGAGGGGACTTCCTGGTATTAATCCATAGAATTCTTTTGACTCTAGCAATGAGAGAGACTGTATCATTGATGTGGAGACCTTGGCCACAGGAATTGCTGAGGGCAGGGGAAGGGAAGAAGATGTGTGATATGGGGACATTTGGGGGACAGATGCAGGACATTACATATCCTGCCCTTACCCACTGAATGGGCCAGAGGAGAGTGTAAATCACAATGTAAAGTATAATCCATACTGTGTAGCAGTACTTCAAAATGTATTCATCAAATGCAATCAATGTGCCACACTGATGAAAGATGTTGATCAGGGATGAGTGGGTGGGTGGGGAGTATGGGTAAATGGGAGCCTCTTATATTTTTTAATGTAACTTTTTGTGTGATCTATGTATCTTCAGAAAAAGGTAACAGAAAAAAGACACAAACACAAACACAAAAGAAATTATTAATATAATATAATATATTATTAATATAATACTTAGGGATTAATTTGATATATTGACCTAAGTGGCAGGTTACAGACACAACCAGGCTTGTAACTATCTTTTTTGAAAAATATGCTTTGTATAAGTCAGTCATTTACTATTACTCATTAGCGGTTCATTATTATCTTCCAGGTCCTCAGATTTCATTTTTCTCCTTGGTCTTTATAAATTTCAAATTTCCTTTTGCTAAATGTTACCTAATATCTTCTCCTTCAAAGTGTATCATGTCAAATAAATAGCCTTGCAAAGTAGAGTCAGGCTTTTTTTTCCCTATGCTCCTTATTACCTCAGTGATATTTAGAAATGATTGCCATCACAATTTTATGTAAAATAATGAATGATATTGCTAAACCCTCATCAATTGTTAAAGAGACAAGGTACAGTAATATATTAAAATCATTAACATAGAGCATGGCTTTTTAAAATATTCAGAAAATTGGTTGAGAAATTGTTCACCATAATAATTACATTGGATGTCTCAATATTTATTTTGGTCCTTTAAGTACTATTTTTGCTAACATGAAACAATTTTCAGAAAATCGCATGGTAACTTGTTGTGGGAAACTGTCTTACCTGTTCTTTATTGTAAATGTTACACCTGTTCTATTGTAGATGTTGCAGTTGTTCCCTATTATAGATTATGTTGCAATTCCAATAGCAAACAGCTGCTTGGTTGTTTCCAATAAATACGAGGTGGAAACTAGGGTCAGGGTTCTCAGTTTCAGAAGTTGTGAGTCCCCTGGTCCCAGCTTTATCTCCTCTCTTGTGTCTCTTTGTCCCTTTATTTCATAATAATTTTGTGTTGACTTCCCTTCAAGGCAACCTATTGCGAGCTGATTGCAGCAGTAACTCTCTTTTGTCTGTACATTTCTTAGCTGTCCTTTAGAATGCTGCTCAAGAAGAATTTCAATCATGTCTGAACCAGTTCAACTTCTCAAAAATTAATTGCCTAAAATAAATACTTTCCCAGAAACATAGTCTATTAGCATAGATTTATAATATTAACTGACATAATTAATATGCTAATTATATTGTGACATTACACAGGTATTTCACTGAATTAGTCATTATTTTAAGGAAATACATAAATAAAATATACAAATAAATCTGGAAAATGAAGTAAGAAGTTTATTTTCTGCAACATGAATATTTCTTCTGCACAATTTAAATAAATTCGATAAAATCTGGTGATTCTATTTCTTTCTTCAGTGAGTAAAAGTTACTGAGTCACTTCTCAGAGATTCACATTTATCCAAAAACCCATGAACAATTCTGCCTTTGGATTCTTTATAAATATGGTTATTTTTTTATGACAGTCATGTATGGGTCATATCTCTGGAACCCCGGAAAAGCCAGCTTTCCTTCAGCTATTGAGTAGTGTGGATGATTGGCTATTAATACTCACGAGATTATTTAAGCTTATAATAGTATTTCATAGGAACAAAATAAGGAAAAAATATTTAAAGTAACAAAATACAACCAATCACAAATGTTTTCTAGGGTCCCTGGAGATTCAATACACTTTCATTTTCATTCATGGTTATAAAAGTAATTTATGTACATCATAGTAAATCCATGAAATTGTGTAACTCCAAGTAGAATAATACTCTCTTAGGTGTTTTATTTTTTATTTTTAAAGGATGTTTAGATTGCATAAATGTTACATAAAAATAAAGGAAACTCCCATATGCCTTATCCCCGCCTCCTCCCATACTTTCCCAATTAACAAAATCCTTCATTAATGTGGTACATTTGTTATGTTTGATGAAAATATATTGAAGCATTGCTACTAATTGTGGATTATAGTTTACATTATAGTTTGCACTCTGTCCCACACAAATTTATAGTTTAGGACAAAATATATAATGGCCTGGATCTGTCATTGCAATATCATGCTGGGAATTCCAATGTCCAAAAAACATGCCCATATTATACCCATTTTTCCATCTCCCTCTTCTCAGAAACCCTGGTGGCTATTGCCTTTACATCAGTCATGAAAGTTCTTCCATTACTAGAATGCCTATAATAGAATAATAATAAGTCTACTTTAGTCTATTGTTCATTTTCCATTCTTAAGGATTTGGGGTTGTTGATGCCACTCTGTTTCCAATTGAAATGTTCCTACTATAAAGTTCTAAAGATATCTTCAAATTTATTATATTATTGGTTTTCACTGTTTATTATTTAATCCAGTAAGTGTTGATTTTGAATTGCTTGGGATATAAGAATACTATTCCCCATGCAGTACTGTGCTACACCTATCATTTGCTGCATATTCCTATAAGAATCCTCTATTTTGTTGCATTGTTTGATGCCAAAATGTCAAATTATGTTTTTTTTTGCAAGATTGATACCTATTATGTAAATCTTATTAATTTGTCTTCCTTTGTAGTGTTTATAGTATTTGGGCTTCATATGACAATTTTTACAGAAGAAAATCTGAGAATTATTATTAAATATCAATAAATATAATTGCATCTTTATAATATTGAGTCCTCTGGTGAATATGGTGCACATAAATCCCCATTCATTTTTGTTATTTGATAACTCTCAATGTAATATTTGATATTCTCTATGAAGTCTGGCATATATCTGTAACATGTTTCATTCAACTCTCAATTATTTTGAAATTCCATTTTCTATTTTTGTTACAATTTTATAGATATTTGATATTTTGGTATTTATTTGTGGAAGATTTTTGCTTCCCTTGTCTTCTCAAACCCTATTCAAATAAGATTCTCACAATTTCTTGTTTATTCTTTTCTATCATTCATATTAATTATATGTGTTCCCAATGCCAATGTTGTTCATTCTCTTCCACCTATTTTTCATTTCCAATTTCATTTTCCTTTTCTTGCCTCATTATGCTGTTTAAGAAGTGGGTGAGGGTGGTATTAGCTTTCTAGCTAAAATCCCTATTCCAACATACATATTTTTCTTTTAGTAAACATGTTGCCTTATAATTCTTTTCTAACAATTTTCATCATCACTAGGTATTTTAGTGTACCAGAAGTATTTTCTGCATTCATAATGATTCCATAATATTTCTTCTGTGAGATCTATTATTTTAGTTAATTAGTATATTTAATTTTCTAATTTTAAACACTACAAAGGAAGACAAATTAGTAAGATTTACATAATAGGTATCAATCTTGCAAAAAAAAAACCATAATTTGACATTTTGGCATCAAACAATGCAACAAAATAGAGGATTCTTATAGGAATATGCAGCAAATGATAGGTGTAGCACAGTACTGCATGGGGAATAGTATTCTTATATCCCAAGCAATTCAAAATCAACACTTACTGGATTAAATAATAAACAGTGAAAACCAATAATATAATAAATTTGAAGATATCTTTAGAACTTTATAGTAGGAACATTTCCTTAGTAGGGGCAGAGGAAGTTGAGAAGGAGGAGAGAAGGAAGGAAATGAGAAGAGTAGGAAGAAGAGAAGGAAAAGATGGAGATGGAAAAAGAAAAATTAACACAATGGAAATGAATTTGAATTTCCACTAAAATGAAGAATTTCTTCTCTAGAACCAACACAATGCCAAAGAAATCATCATCACAAACCAGCTTATAGATGACTCATATTTTTATCCATTATGTCAGTGTATGTTTTTTTGATTGGGAAATTAAGTTATTTAACATTCAATATTTTTACTGTAAAGGCATTTCACACTTCATTTTATCCTTTTGCTTTCTGTTGTCATATCTTACTATTGGCTTTTTACCCTTTAAATTACCCTTATTAATCTTCATTTATACACTCTTCTCCAAGTCTCTCATCCTTAACTTTTCCTTTCAGGTTTTAGACTCCCTTTATTATTTCTTCTGAAACTGGTCTTTTGGTGACATACTCTCACGGTTTTTCTCTGTGAAGACTTCAAACTCATTCTCATTTTTGAAGGACAGTTTTGCCAGATAAAAAATTCTTGGCTGGCACTTTTTTTTTCAGTACCTTAAATACATTATACCACTTTCTTCTCACCTCTGTGATATCTGATAAGTGATTGGCACTTAATCTTATTCAGATTCCCCTGTATGTGAGGTATTGCTTTTCTCTTGCTCCTTTCATAATCCTTTATTTATCTTTGGTATTTGTTATCCTGAATAGTAGGTGTCTCAGAGTAAGTCTATTTAGATTTTTCTGTTTGGGATGTGTTGTCCTTTTTGGATATTGATATTTATGTCTTTCATATGGTTGGGAAGTTTTCAGTCATTATTTCCTCAAATATTCTTTCTTCACCTTTTCCATTCTCTTCCCCTTCTGGAACACTAGTGTGTATTTTTACATTTTTCATATATTCATTCAAATTCCTGAGACCCTGTTCCATTTTTTTAAATATCCTTTTCTCTTTCTGTTACCCTGTCTTTTCATGTTCAGATGCTGTGTCCTCAATTTCATTAATTCTGTCCTCCAATATTTAAATCTGCTTTTATATGCCTCTTATGAATTTTTAAACTCATGTCATGTTTTCTTTAAACTCCTTGAATTTTTCTAGGAGTTTTGATGGATTATCATTGATTAGTACCCTTAAATCCTCTGTCTTGTGACAATTTTTGGTTTGTTCCTTTGACGGTCCATTTCTTCCTGTTTCTCAATATGACTTCTTAGCATGGCTTGTAATTTTTGACTGATGGGGAAATGGACTTGGCCCAGTGGATAGGGCATCTGCCTACCATATGGGAGGTCTACAGTTCAAACCCCAGGCCTCCTTGACCTGTGTGGAGCTGACGCATGCACAGAGCTGATGCACGCAAGGAATGCAGTGCCAAACACGGTTGTCCCCCACATAGGAGTGTGCCCTGTAAGGAGAGCCACTCAAAGTGAAAGAAAGTGCAGCCTGCCCAAGAATGGCACCACACACATGGAGAGCTGACACAATGAGATGACACAACAAAAAAAGAAACACAGATTCCCAGTGCTGCTGATAAGGATAGAAGCGGTCACAGAAGAACACACAGAGAGCAGACAACTGGGGGCAGGACAAGGGGAAAGAAATAAAAAAAATAATAATAAAAGTGTTAAAGGAATAAAAACCAACATTTAAAAAAATTTTGGCTGGCATTTAGGCATCTGAATATGTTGGTGAATTTAATCTGATACTCAATTCCTCTCTCTTGCCTAGTGATATTGTTTCACAGCTCTTCTTTGATTTTGGTTCAACTTACTCTGAGTCTTTAAAATTGCCCAGCTTAATTTATATATAATATAAGGCCAGATACTCACTATTGCAGTACAGAGCCATTTCCAGGGGAGTGGTGTGGGACAAAATACACCTAAAGAGGATCTTCTTATAGCTTCCTGACCAGTCAGCAGATGGTGCTTATTGGCAAATCTTTTCACAGAGGTGACTTTTTCACCCTCCATTTGCCTCAGGTCAGAGATGAGAGTATAGGCAGGCTCTGCCTTTAAAATTCCTTGAAAAGAAACCTCTCTCCTGTCTCCTTCATATCAAACATCTTTCCAGGGAGGAAGATCTTTGTTCCCCTCTTAGTTGACTGCAGTGAGGTACAGGTTCACCTTGAGGGTGGGGGATGTGTGCCATCTCCAGTTGCAGGGGATAATAGCTCACTTTTAATTTTGACTTCTCTTTCCTGACACTCCTGGGGGTGTGTGGCACTCTCCTGATCTTCAGAACCCCAAGCGTTTTGCTCTTCTTCCATTTTTTTTAGTTGATACCTGCCTAAGTATTATAATGTCATCTTCCCAGAAGTCTTTAAGAAAATTTTAATCAAGACAATTTATGCTTATGAACTCAAAATGTCTGCTGAACATTTTGCCTTGAGCAATGTTCATCTCCCTGTGCCACAGGATATAGATGAGGGGAGTTATGAATGAGTTCATCATAAAGTAGAACAGGGCTTTGAGAACATTTTTAAGAGACCCTTTATTTACCTAAGACAGAAATCAACCCAGAAATTACAAATATTTGGAATTGCTAACTTTTGGGTACATGTGGATAAGACTTAGCTACAGGCTTCCACAAAATGCTTCCTAAGCACCATTGAAAACATATAAACCATTGCAGGAACATTGTTTTAAGTTTAAATGTTTCCATAATGCAGACAAAAGTGCAGATTTAGGAACACCAGGCCTTGACTAGAAAGAACATCATCTAGCCAGCACGAGAAATTGTTTGCATAAGGAGGCATTTGAACTTTGTATAACCTGTTTATTATTATTATAAATGCCACACCCATTCTTTATTATTGTAAATATTGCACACATTCTTTATTATTCTAAATAACAAACAACTGTTTGTTAGTTCCTAAATAAATATGATACAGAGACTAGGGTTGAGGTTCTCAGTTTCCAAACCTGTGAACCCTCTGTTTCCACCCTTGATTCCTCTCTCATGTCTCTCTCTGTCCTTTATATTCCTTAAGTTTTGTGCCACCTTCCCTTTGGGGCAACCACTTGCTGAGCTTGTTCTCAGCAACTGGTGCCCAATGTGGGGCTCCTAGGGAAGAAGCCTCACTTGAAGCAAAACTAAAAAGTGGTGTAACGGCATAAAGCCCTGAGTGGTATAGAAGGTCTTCCAAGTCCTCGATAAGTAAGACACTCTCTGGTATTTTTTCAGGGCTATGGTGAGAAACAGAGGTAGTTCAACAAAATATCACCCATAAGTCTGTCTTTTGAAACAACTCCTCAAAGCTGGAGGAGCTAAGGTGACTGTGCCTTGTATTTTAGAACTCTTACAGTTTATAGAAAAATACTGCTCATGGTTCTTAGCAATAGGAAGTTTAGAATTAGGAGACTGGGAAAAAGTAGGAAAAGAGGAAAAATTACTTGTACAAGGTGTTCTACTCCCTATTACTATTTGGCCCACTTTGATCATAATGAAATCTGTTTTGGAACCCTTGCAAAGAGATAAGGATGAAAATAGAGAATGTGAGGAAATTCCTCCCATCGAATCTTTTTTAAAAGATTTATTTATTTATTTATTTATTTATTTTCTTTATTTCTCACCCCTTCCCCCTACCCCCACAGCCAAGTTGTCTGTTCTCTGTGTTTATTTGCTGCATGTTCTTCTTTGTCTGCTTCTGTTGTTGTCAGTGGCATGGGAATCTGTGTTTCTTTCTGTTGTGTCATCTTGTTGTGTCAGCTCTCTGTGTGGGTGGTGCCATTCTTAGGCAGGCTGTACTTTCTTTTGCACTGGGTGGCTCTCCTTATGGGGTGCACTCCTCATGCATGGGGCTCCCCTATGCAGGGGACACCCCTGCATGGCACAGCTCTCCTTGTGAGCATCAGCACTGTGCATGGGCCAGCTCCACATGGGTCAAGGAGGCCCTGGGTTTGAACCTCAGACCTCCCATGTGGTAGATGGATACCCTAACCACTGGGCCAAGTCCACTTCCCCCCATTGAATCTTTTGATGACAACAAATCTAAAGTTGTTTTGCCTTAAGTCCCTTCATTAACTGACTTTAGAGAGCCAGTTTCCCCTCCATCAACATCCCTTACTCCTCCCCCTCCCATATCCAGAGACACTCAGCCAAAGTTGTATGCTTTACAACAGGGCATCTTACAGGCTAGAAGGGAGGGTGATTTGGCAGCATTTCAAATGGCCTTTCCAGTTAACATACTAGAAAGAATAGCTTTCAGAGTAGATCCTCAAAACCTGAATGGAGTTTGAGTTCACCCATGAACCTTTCCAATTTAAAATATGGAAAGATTTAAAAGCAGCAGTGCAACAGTATGATCCAAAATCTCCTTTCACCTATGTTATGGTGCAAGGTCTTGCTGAAAGCTCTAGGCTGTTCTAGGCTGACTGGTCTACATTAGCATGCATCACCCTAGGGCCTGGAGAATTTTTACAATTCAAAACCTGCTGGAATGATTATGCGAAGACTCAGGCTGCTTACAATAGCGCCCATAATATCCCCATTTCCTGGGACTAATTAGTGGGGGTGGGGAAATGGGCAGGACTAGATCAGCAATTAGTGGTGAATGATCAAGCCTTCACACAGGTTCATTGGCTGTTGTGTAAGAGCCTGGGAAAAGATTGAGGTTAAAGGTCAGCCTCTGGTGTCATTCCAAAAAAATGTTACAAGGACCTAAAGAACCCTATCCCGACTTTAACATCTGGTTAGAGAAGGCTAAAAAAATAAAACAGGTCAATAATTTAGAGGCTGCTGATACTATTTTGTGGCCAATGGATTATGAAAATGCTAATCAGGAATGTCAGAATGCTATAGGGATTACAAAAGGTAAAGTGGAGGAAGAGGCAGGGCAAGATGGCATCTGACTGAGTGCACCTCATAATCTCAACTGCAAAGAAGAGGCTGAGTAGAGTCAGAGTCCTGTGGAGTGGGCTGTTTTGGGGACTTGCAGGGCAGGAGGTGTCTGGATGTCAATTTGGTGAGAAAGTGACAGAAAAGATTCTTACAAGAGGTAGAATTTTGGGTCTCTTACATGGAGGTCAGAATTTGGGCAGGACCCTTCCCCCTAGGGCTGGCAGCCTAGCTGTGGTGATCCCTGAAAACTTCACTGGGCTGCAGTGTTCCCAAACCCCTGAGCAGGCTGTTTCAGGGGTTTGCAGGGCAGGTGTCTGGACGTCAATTTGGTGAGACAGTGACAGACGAGATTCTTGCAAGAGGTGGAATTTTGGGTTTCTGACATAGAGGTCAGAAGTTGTGGGCAGGGACATTCCCCTAGGGCTGAAAGCCCAGCTTCAGTGATCCCTGAAAACTGTTGTGCTGTGGTGTTCCCAAATCCTGTGTTTACCAGAGGCACAGTTCTCAGGTCAGTATTGCCTAAACCCTGGAACCCAACACTCCACAGACTCACATACCTTGAGCCTGCAATATCCTGGAATTCCCATTCCAGACTAAGCACCCTGAGGTCTGTCTGAGGTCCATGATTACCCTAGCCCTCCACATTTATTTATTTATTTATTTATTTATTTGTTTGTTTTTTTGAGCTTGGAGAATCATACCAGCTGACTTGGGGAGGGCCTGGGAAGAAAGGAGAGGTGAATCTGCTGAGAAAGTCCAATTTACCTAAATGTCCTGGGATAGGAAACTTGGTCTGGGAGAAGGTGGAGTCAGAAAATCAATTAGACCTCCCCTAGCACACCTAAGGGGGAGGGACTGTAGGATGTGCTATCCAAGCTTCCAATAGCATATTTGGGGTTTCTGGTGAGGTGTACATGCTCTCATGCTGGAAATAAAGAGTCATTGTGTTCTGTGTTTGAGTTGCTTCAACAAGGACCCACATGAATCTCCTACTGGACACCTCATGCAGCTTTCCTGCTGCCCTGGGAGAGAGAGAAATGAGGAAGGGAGAAAGGGAGAAGGTCAGATCCCTAAGCATTTTTATTTAACTGCAAAGAGGATACCTAGCTTGAAACTTCGGTTCTTTTTTATTTTTAAATTGTGGTCACCATACTTGCATTGTCTCCAGTTTTTTTTTTCTCCATTTTATCCCCAAAGCCCTATTTCTTTTCTTTAGTTTTTTCTCTCTTTCTTTTCCTTGCTTTCTTCCCCTCTTTTTTGTCCCACCCCCCTTTCTTCTCTTTGTCTTCATTTTTATTTTACTTTTTTTCTATAATAGGTGCTGCAGGAGCACTTCACATTTGCTGTGTTTCCTCTTACTCCTTTTCCTCTTTTATGTGTGTATTGATTTTAGCCACCTACACTATCACCTTTCCTCTACATCTTTCCATCCTCCATCATCTACTGTTTCTGTTACATTCCACCTCCCTTTCTCCCCAAATTGTCTGATTTTTATTTCTAATACCTTTGTTCTGTTTTCTATCTTTTATTCACTCAATATTATTGCCTTTCTTATCTCTTTCCCTCCCTCATGAAAACACTGGCCTTTTAATTCATACTATATTCCTCCCCATATTCAGTTAACTGTCTCATTATAGGTACTCTACTTACTGCTATAACTCTACACAACTTACTTGAGTCTAATATCCATTCTTCTAGATCTCACATTGTTGCTCTGTTAACATTTATTTTCAATACTACTTTATACATTTTCTTTTCCTACTCATTTTGCATTCACTGGCCCTAATATTTTCCTTCAAAGTGAATTTAGACAGCAGCAAAAAAATAGAATAAGAAGAAAAAAATGACAATGAGAAGACATAACATTTACACATGACCAACAACTAATTAAACCCCAAGACTAGACAAATAAGCTAAGGAACTAAGTAAATCTGTCAAGATAAAATGATGACCACAAAGCAACAAAAAACTAGAAATCAAATCAATAACCAGGAAAACATAGCTGAATCCAATGAACAAACTAAAAACCAGGAAGAGGAGCAGAACATCAAACAAGTATTTAGAGCTCTCAAAACATATATTAGTGACCAAATTAATGAAGTAAAGGAAGAGATTAATGATATGAAGAAAGCACTTGGAGAGAATACAGAAGAAATTGTAGTCATACACAAAAAGATAAGAGATAGGATGGGGATGAAAACAACAATTCAAGAAATCAAAAATACACTCTCAGCAAATAACAGAAGATTAGAAGAGGCAGAGGAGAGAATTAGTTATGTGGAAGACATTATATCTCAAATCAAATGGATAGTAGAACTGATCAATAAAAAGAAAAAATCCAGCTAGGACTTAGCAACCTGAATGGCAATGCAAAATGCACAAACATATGCATTATAGGCATCCCAGAAGGAGAAAAGAAGGGAAAGGGGTCAGAAGGGATGTTGGAGGAAATAATGGCCGAAAACTTCCCAAATCTACTGAGGGAGATGGATGTACATGTCCAGGAAGCACAGCACACCCCAAAGAGCATAAATCCCAACAGGTCTACCCCAAGACATATACTTGTCAAATTATCCAATGCTTAAGACAAACAGAAAATTCTAAAAGCAGCAAGAGAAAAGAGAACCATCATATACAAAGGAGACTCCATAAGATTAACTGCTGATTTCTCATTGGAAACCATGGAAGCAAGAAGGCAGTGGTATGATATAGTCAAGGTCTTAAAAGAATATAAATTTCCAACCAATAATACTCTGCACAGCTAAGCAGCATTCAAGAATGATGGAGAGTGCAAAATATTCACACATAAGCAGAAACTAAAAGAGTATGCCAACAAGAAACATGCCCTTCCAGAAATACTAAAGGGAGTTCTGCAGAAATACAGAATAAAACAAGAGGGGGAGATGGAGGAGAGTGTAAGAGACACAAAAAGGACAAAAAGAGAAGAAAAACAAAAAAATATGACAAACACAGGTTCAAAAAAATGGCTAACATAAATAATTCCTTTAAAGTAATAACACTGAATGTCAATGGATCAAACTAATCTGTCAAAAGTTTCAGACTGGAGGATTGGATAAGGAAATAAGATCCTTCTATATGCTGTCTACAAGAAACACGCCTTAGACCCAGGGATTCAAGAAGATTGAAAGTGAATGGATGGAAAACACTCTTACAAGCAAACATAATAAAAAAAAGGCAGGGGTAGCTATATTAATATCAGACAAAATAGACTTTAAATGCAAAACAACTGTGAGAGACAAAGGTGGACATTATTTACAAATAGTAAATTAAAAAAATCAAATACCTAGGAATAAATTTCACTGAAGATGTAAAAAACAGAGAACTACAAAACATTGTTCAAGGAAATCAAAGAAGACCTAAGAAAATGGAAGAATATTCCCTGTTCATGGATAGGAAGACTTAATATTATTAAGATGCACATCCTACCAAAACTGGTCTACACATTCAATGCAATCCCAATAAAAATCAACACAGCAATCTTGAAGGAATTAGAAAAACTAGCTATGAAAATTATTTGGAAAGAAAAGAGGCCCTGAATAGCCAAAGACATATTGAAAAAGAAAAATGAAATTGGAGGAATCACACTACTGACTTCAAAACATACTACAAAGCTACCGTAGTGAAAACAGCATGGTATTGACACAAGGAGAGACACACTGACCAATGGAACCGAATTCAGAATTCTGATATAGATCCTCATATATACAGTCATATAATATTTGACAAAGCCCTCAAACCCTCTCAACTGGGAGAGAATGGCCTCTTCAACAAATGGTGCCTGGAGAACTGGATATCCATATGTAAAAGAATGAAAGAAGATTACCAACTCACACCTTATACAAAAATCAACTCAAGATGGATCAAAGACCTAAATATAAGACCCAAGACCATAAAGACTTTGGAAAGCAGTGTAGGGAAGCATCTACAGGACATTGTAATAGGAAATGGCTTCATGAACTTCACACCAAAAGCATGAACAGCAAAAGAACAAATAGATGAATGAGACTTCCTCAAAATTAAAGCCTTTCACACCTCAAAGGTGTTTGTCAAGAAAGTGAAAAGAGAGCCTACACAATGGGAGAAAATATTTGGTAACCATATATCTGATAGGAGACTAATTATCTGCATATATAAAGAACTCCTATAACTTGAAAATAAAAAGACAAACAACCCATTTAAATTGGGAAAAAGATTTAAACAGACACTTCTCCAAAGAAGAAACACAAATGGCTAAAAAGCACAAGAAAAAATGCTCCAAATCTCTAGCTATTAGGGAAATGCAAATCTAAACTACAGTGAGATATCATCTTACTCCCACAAGATTTGCAGCTATGAAAAAACAGAAGGCTACAAGTGCTGATGAAGATGTGGAGGAATGGGAACACTCATACACTGCTGGTGGGAATGCAGAAGGATACAGCCATTCTGGATGACAGTTTTGCAGTTTCTCAAAAAACTACCTATAAATTTGCCATATGACCCAGCAATTCCACTGCTGGTTATATACCCAGCAGAACTGTAAACAAGGACAAAAACCAATATATGCACACCGATGTTCATAACAGCATTGTTCACTATTGTCAAAAGTTGGAATCAACCCAAATGCCCATCAACAGATGAATGGATAAATAAAATGTCATACATATATACAGTGGAATACTACCCAGCTTTAAGAATGAATATACTACAAACACATGTGATAACAGATGAATCTTCAGAACCTTATGTTGAGTGAAGCAACCCAGGCATTGAAGGACACATACTGCATGAACTCAATGATATGAAATATGTAAACCAAGCTGCCTCAGAGAGCTTAAAGTGGATGATATGCTTAAAGGAATTTGGGGGGTAGAGGAAGGATGTAAGCTGGCACCTACATGGGTGAACTCTAAGATAAGCTGGGAATAAGTATTTGTACAAGGAAGGGAAAAAATTGGGGCATAGGGATACCTTTGGGTGGGGCTTTGTGAGCTTGAGGGTGGCTAGAGATGGGAGGATGGGTAATATTTCCCAAGAAATTGGGGGAGGGAGGGGAACATATGAAGATAGGAGAATGTCAGGTATTGGGTTGAGAATAAAACCTTGAAAAAACTTTTTCAAAAATATAATAAGGAAGGTTACCTGTTTAAGATGCTTAAAGTGGAGAATCTGATGCAGGACAGACTTCCAGGGAGTGTGTGAGTGCTCATTTTGTCATACTGCGTTATATCATTGCATGGAGACCCATATAATGAGAGTGAAGGTATACACATATTCTGGTGAGGACTGATGTTCTCAAATAGAGGGAATTGTATCTCTTGAGAGAAATGGTGGCTCTCAGTGCATTAGGGGAGTCGAGCATGTCAAGCCCTCAACATTGTTGCAAGTATCTCTGAATGAGGCCCTTCTATCAATGAAGATTGATTGACACTGTGGGCCATGAGGGGACGGGGAAAGAGGTATTGAATAGATGGAATCAATGTAACTGTGGGGCAATGGAAGTGTTCCACAAGATTATTCATGGATGGATATAGGACATGTTAGATTACACCAAAAATGTATAGGGGCCTGTAGGCTAAAATGTAAATCATAATGTAAAACATAAGATAACTAAAAATTTAGAAAATAGTATAGTCTAAAATATAAACCACAATGTAAACCCAAGTGTTACCTTGTTTGAAAGCTATTGTCTCAATATCTGTACATCAGTTTCAGTAAATATAGTATGAACATGTAAAAAGATTATTGCTGTGGAAGGAAAAAGGATTTTATATTGGATATGTGGGAGTACCATATATTGTATATATGAATTACTGTGATCTAAAACTTTGTGAAGACAAGCTTAATAATTATGAAAAAGAAAACAGAAAAAGAAATGACGTAGACACTGAGGAAAAGATGGAAGAAATTGCCTTGCCAATTTGCATAGAGGGCAACACTTATTGCAGTGATGGCAGGCAAAACATCAGAAATAAAGCTTTTGCATTTTTTAATTTTTTGATACCTCAATTTATTTTTACCTTAATTTTTCTAAATTAATATGTTTTCTATATCTAACCTTTAAAGTCATCACTATATTGCATTTTACTATTAATGGAATGTAACAATATTTTGGGCTTCAGTTTTCAAGAAGTTTTGGATCACAGAGAGTTTCAACAATGGCAGGGGAGGAATACTGGTGTAGGATGTTATTTATAGGAGATGCATGGTTGGCAGGGAGTTCTCCAGGGCATATATGCAGGGTACATAAAATGTTTGGATATTTTCATAGTGGTTACAGTTAAAAATGACAACTGAGGGTGTGCTGAGTTCCTAGCCAGGGGAGCTCTATCACATTCCCTAATGGAGCAGCAACAATCCCCCAAGTGCAATGGCAAAGAACAAAAAAATAATGATGGTCCAACAATGAGCCCTTGATACTAATGACTATGCTTGTGAGCCTTTGTCCTTGAAATAAGAACAAGATCTAGAGCTACAGGGTGCCTAAGAGTTACCTCCTGAGAGCCTCCATGTTGCTCTAATGTGGCCTGTCTAGAAGCCAAACTCAGCATGTAAATGCATTGCCTTCCCCCCAGTGTGGGACATGACTCCCAGGGATGAGCCTCCCTTGCACTGAGGGATTACTACCAAGTACCAGCTGATGATGTAAATAGAAAATGACCTTGAATAAAAGGGTCAACTAAACCAACCAAATATCTTAGCCTACATATAATATCAGGAGTTAAAAATGCTTTTTGACCTGAATAAAAGGGATGTAAAGGACAAATGAGTTTATATGGCTATGAGTCTCCAAAAAAGAGCTGGGAGGTTACCAGAGGGGTCACCCTTATGCACGCCTCTGCAGAGTCCCAGAGACAGATAAAGTAGATAAACCCAGTTATTGGTTCTTCTGCGGGCTACAGAGACCCACACATTCTATGGTCATGGCAGATGGAGTTCAGTGCCATGTCAGTTGGCCCTACTTTGGAGTTTGTGTTTCTGTGTGACGGAGTTGGACTCAGATGTGGTCTTTGTCCACAAGCCTCACCTGTTACATTTACTGGATCTGTAGTTGGTTCTGGGGTTTAGTGTATACCCAGGGGACCTGAATCTCTGTACTGTCCATGTGAAAGCCAGGCCCTGAGCCTCAACAGACTTCAGCTCCTACACTCTGGTTTATTGGACTTACCTCACTCATCTAACATGGAGGTGAAGATCAACCACCACACCAGGGAGCCACGAGTACCTACAACTTAAAGTAGAATTGCATCCATCATTCAAGCCCCCTGACCCAACCATTCCAGGGTCTACCAGATGGAGGTATAGAGTATGGATTAGAGTGGACTTACTGATATTTTATTCATGAACTCTTGTGATTAGTAATTGAAGAAGATGTAGCATTGATGTGGAAAAAGTGGCCATGGTAGCTGTTGAGGGTAGGGAGTGGGAAGAAGAGATGTGATGTGGGGGCATTTTCAGGACTTGGAGCTGTCCTGGGTGGTATTGCAGGGACAGTTACTGGACATTGTATGTCCTCCCATGGCCCATTTGATGGACTGTGGGAGAGTGTAAACTATAATGTGGACCACTGACCATGTGGTGTAGCAGTGCTCAGGGGTGTATTCACCAAGCACAATCAATGTCCTTTGATGATAGAGAAGGTTGTTGGTATGGGAGAAGTGGGGTGAGAGGTGTGGGGAGTATATGGGAACCTCATATTTTTTTAAATGTATTTAAAAATGTATTTTTTGTAATTTTAATGTATTAAAAAAAGGTAAAATGGATTTGACTGGATATGTTCAATTGTGCCAGGATGTAGGAACAGGGGTCCACCATTCTACAATGATGGCTCAAGCTATGGCAGGGATGAGAATTAATAAGAGATTCCCTGGGAAATGTGTTAATTGTGGAAGGATTGGTCTTATGAGAAAAATTGTTAGAAAAGATCTGAGACAAAAACAGTGCCACATGGACAGAATATTTTTGCTCAGAAACTGAAGCAGGCTAATAAGTTAAGGAGTTAACAGATGGATCCAGAACCTGGCAAAGTCCACATGGACATCAGTAACCCCCCAAGTTCAGTGCTGGAAAACCTCACCCCCAGGATTCTGCTATCCAGAACAAAGACTTCTTCCTGGAAACAAAGAAAAGGCCTGGTTGTTCCCTAGGGACTTTATCATTGGGTCCTTATTAGGGGATTGATGGATGGAGTAATCATTCAAAACAGCAAACAGCTGGAACCCCTTCCTGGATATTAGCAAAGGAGTGGAATAATTAACAGTTTAAAAGCCATGCACAGGCCTGAGCATGGGCTCTTGCCCGGCTCTCCTGCCTCTGGACCTATTTCCTGAACTCTGTGTGCTGCCCTTGCCATTTTTCCTCTACCATGTGGCCATGCAAGTAAACCTGGGGATTTATAATCTACAATGGGGAATTGTAGCTTATAAATAAGCCCTCGTTATCCCTTTTCACCCCCTTCCACTCTACCTAGGACCTCTGCTCTATTATTTTCTCCCATTTCTATTCCCTCCCTACCTAAATAAATTATTGGCCTAACTCACCTGACATGCTCTTGAAATTTATTTCTGTAGCATAACAAAGAACCTAGATAAAATCTGGTAACATATTTGGTTAGCCAGTCCAGGAGTTTATTGTTAAGTGACTCTATGGCTTACAGCCTGTTTAATACCTTCCTTTGGTTCTCTATTTTATTCAGGTTTGTGTATGAGCCCCCACAGGATGTAATCCCAGGAAAGAAGGGACTGGGGTTCAGAAATTCTCAGCATCCATGCCACATGCCCCACCTTGTTATTTCTAACCCCAGTAGGGAGGGCTAGGGCACAGAACTGAAGCTCACTTCACTGCTATTTCAAGCTCTTTTAGCAGCCAGTTTCTGCCCTCAGGGCCAGTGACCATCACCTTCTTCCACCCTTCCTCCTAGAGGGTGTATGGCAGTAATGGAAAGGTGGAAAGCTGGGGGCTTACCTCATCCACTGGGTCTAACCCTCTGCAAGCAGCTTTCCTATCTGACCACACCCAGTTACCTGGGGGGAATGAAGTAGGAAGGCAGTGGGTAGAGCCAAGATGGATGCCATGGGAGTTCTCCTTCCCCAGGGTGGTCACATGCCATGATACCCTTGCCATTTCTAACCTTTACCCATATTTTAGCCTTTTACTGAATTTCTTTTTGCAGGTTTGTGTTAGGATGCTTTGGTCTGTTTTAAAAACTGTGAAAATCGAAAATGCCTTTGTTTAGCAAGAAAATTATTGCCTCAGAACCCCAAAGCCTGTTAACTTTGTACAATTAACCTCTAATCACTTAGTGATCTTTTGATAACTCCTTTAACTGGGGAACTATCAGACAGTAAAGTCATAAGAACTAAGACTGTGTTTAATAATTCTAGAAGGACAGCAGGAAGAAGCACAATTTGCCTTGGCAGCTTCAGGTTGAAATCAAATCAGCTTGTTTCCCAAGTTTAGGCTGCCCCAGGAATGCCCAGTGACAGGGGCTTTCTGATTTCCTGGGGTGGTAGGAATTAGAGAGCAGCCAAACATTTCCTCATATTTAACTCAGGAATTTTTGCTTGGGTCAGTCTCAGACCATGGAAAGTAGGGGTGCTGAGAGCCAGAGCAGGAAACTGAATGGCCTCCATTCCTTTGGCCCATCCATTCAAAGAGCAGCCAAATATCTCCTGGTACAAATGTCTCAGGTGCTTTGATTTGGGGCCACTACTCAGGTTTCCCAGTTGGAGTGGGCTCATTTATCTGATATCCAGATTCAGATACCCCCAAGACCTACCCACAATGATGCCTGTGGGCAAGTTATGCCCTGAAAATAAATATTCTCAGGACACTGAGACAGGGCTTCAGCTCCAAATTATGTGGAGCAGTGAATTTAGTCAGACTAGTACTCTGGGACATCAGAACAGTTGACTAAAGGATGCTTCTCCATTCTCCCTAAAGTAATGGGTGTAGTCTCTAGCCTACCAACCAACTCCCTGAAGGAGTCTCTTAGGAATCAGGAAATTATGCCTACTGCTGGTCCACATGGCCAAAGTATAGTCAAGAGCAGTCACTGTATAGAACCCTGAATTCCAATTAAACAAGGGTAAAAAATGAGAAGAGATAAATCTGAGGCCCAGAAACCTCATGTCAAGTCTCCTTAAAGAAATGAGGAAATAAACTTCAAACTTCTCAGTTTAAACTCAGTTGTGCCTATAAAAGGTGTGAATAGTGATCAAAACAAAAGAAACTTCATGTGCCATCAATTAAGGTCAAAGAGGCCCTTGAAATGCTAAAGGTATAAAATTCTCTCTTCTGCTTTAATTTGTGCATAACTTTGTGTTCAACTTTGAAATCTGTGTTTAACTTTGTCAGTTTGTGCCTAGGAAATCAAATTTGGGGGTCACCTGTTACAAATTGAGTAATGGTAAAAGGTAACTTGAGAATAAGTCTTTGGGGGTCAATACTGTCTTGCTAGTGGATTTAATGTATAAATCACAAGTGATATTAATTCAATTGTGAGAAAAGCAAAGAAATTTCACAAAGTTCTTACTAATAAATTTCTTGTGGCTTAGTTAATGAAGGTATACAATTCACCTTAAGGTAAAAACTTCCTGAAACTGTAACTAAGAGTTAAGATCATTTATAGATGCATTTATATTATAAAACAGCAGAAGGATAATAATGGAAATTATAACTGGGTCGATTTAGCCTGAACCTATTATTGTAAGTGTAAATTCTCCACTGACCTTACCTTCATTTATGGTCACTTTATGACTAGCCTCACCCCTTATCTTTGCTCATAGTTATTTCATAACAGCTTCTGCTCCTATAGCTCAGGGGAAAGCAAACATGAGACATTCCTGTCTCTTGTCCTATTGGTGTTAGTAACCCTGCTTTCTCTTATGGCTCCAGGTATAAGCTAAATTGCTGCCTGGTGGAGTTCTTGATCCTCAGGGTTGAGCATCCACTCTCCCAGTCCACTGGCCACTGGAGTCTTGTTATCTCTGAAGACTGGGAAGTGAAGAAGGCTTCCTGCCCTGACTGTTGGGATTCCTAAAAGTGGCAATTCATGAGTGAAACCAGGTTCCCTGAGGCTTTGATAGCCTCAGTGAATACACATAGTCTTGCTCATCCAAAGTCTGCTAAAGTCAAAGTAAATATAAAGTTCTGAAACTAAGGAAAATTGTATTAAAGCACTGGGGACATTATAGTTATAAGCCATTGGTTAAGAAACAAAATTCTTGTGTAAAACTGCATGGTCATAATGCAAATTAAAGAAAAACCTTCCAAGAGATCTTGCAAATGTTTTACAGTAAAACTTGTTTTGTAAAAAATGAAAGTTTTAAGTAAGTTGTATTTCATATCTGCCTATTTGCTCAGTGTATAACTTTATACATCAGGATAATAATATCAAATTAACAAATGATGAAAAATCTAAGTTCATATCTAATGAAATTAAGTTAAAGAAATGTAGGGCTGCCCTCTCTTAAATGCATGAAGTAAATTCCATTATTTGCTCATTGTAATCTAAGATAAATTAGCCAGTATATTGTTGTGGTCAAATATAAAGAGTTTGTAAAAGCATATTCCAACTAGAAACCTAGATTGATAGTAATGGCAAAAAGTAACATCGTAGCAATGAAACATTTCTGAAAGCCAATTCAATGTTCATATTAAAGTAGTGGTAATAAAAAGTTACCTTGATTCCATTGGGAATCTTCAATTTTCATTTTAAAAATGAAAAAAATAATTTTGCCTCTACTGCTAAAGTAAAATTCCTGCTAATGTCTTCATGGTAAAAATAAGCAAAGTAGTAGCATGCTAAAGTAAGCATGGTAGTAGTAAGCAAATCATTTGATATGTAACACATTGCATTGGAAATGTTTAAAATGTATATAAAAATCAAGAGGTAGACTTCAGTATTGTCAAACTCCCTTGTGCATTCAAACCAGGCCTTGAATAAATTGCAGGTTGCCTCTCCATTTGAGTTGTTTGCTAGGCTGGTCACTGACCCCTGAAACAATAAAAGTATCTACTATGTCTCTGGTTGTACTCTTGAAGTTGATGGAAACTTTGTTGTAGTTTCAAACTCCTGACACTTTCAATGATGGCTTGGTACAGCCAAATGTACAATAGATATTGCCTCCAGACTGGCACTGTTTCATAGTGCCAAAGAGCACTATGCACCAGTCTGATAAAATACTGGAAACTATCTTCTTAGCTTCTCTCTAGGATCAACAATGCTGCAACTTGCTTACTGTGTGAAAGACATACCAAGTAGAACTTAAATGCAAAGTGGCATTATGGCCTGCTCCCATGGAGAGAGAACATGTAAGGTATTACAAACCTGAAACTTGAATCTATTAATTGCAGCTCAAAAAGAAACTTATGCATTTAGTACATTAATTAGTATTAAGTACTGTACCTTTATCCTGTTCTAAATATATGCCTGATGATTATAGTGTTATCTTTTCTATTAGATCATGTACAGAAGAATATTGAACATGTTAAAAGTAAACTTCATTTTCTGAGTAGTTAATGAACATGTCTGTAAAATAAAGGAATGGCCACCTTGCCTGATAGCAGTGGGGCCAACAATCCTTTTAATTGAGAAAGCCACCAAACTAACCTCTCAGTTTTCTCCCCACACCAGGTAAAGGATGTGCTTGAGGCCAGAGGCCATCAGTGGCTCACAGGTAGCTGGTTAGTTAAATACCAAGCTCAATTGCTAGAGACCCCTGAAGTGCAAATAAGACTGTGTCTTAACCCAACCATGCTATTACCAGTATAGGGCCCAAAGTCAGATCCTAAGGAACCCCTTCTTCACTCCTGCCTCAAAATTCTTAATCAAAACTACTCAGGCAGGCCAGATTTAAAAGATGAGCCTCTTGTGAACCCAGACAATGAACAGTTCACAGATGGAAGCAGTTTTATTAAGGAAGGAATTAAAAAGGCAGGCTATGCAGGGTTTCTCAGTTTGAAACCATAGAAGCCAAAGCTCTTCCCCCTGGAACTTCAGCCCAGACAGCAGAGCTAATTGCCCTTACCCAAAGTTTAAAACTAGCAGCTGGGAAACAGGCTAATATTTATACAGACTCTAAGTAAGCTTTCCTTGTCCTTAATGCTCACTCAGCTGTGTGGCAAGAATGAGACTTGCTTACTAAGAGTGGGTCACCTATTAAGCATAGGCAAGAAATCCTAGATTTGTTAGAGGCTGTGCTGTCACCTCAAGAGACAGCAGTTATGCATTGTTCAGGGTATCAGAAAGCAAACACTGCTATAGCAAGGGAAATGCTCAAGCTGATGCAGCTGCTAAAGCAGCAGCACAAACTCAGGTCTCCCTCATACCCCTTATTCCAACACCTGTCAGTTAATAACTCAGACAATGGGAGGCTGTCGAGATGTGGGCATCATACCCTGGGAAAGACTGGCAGGCCCACATGCCATTCAACCAGATCTAAGTGTTTTCCCACAAGAAGGGAAACAGCAAATGAGAAGGCTAGAACCCACTTCAGCCTAGCCCCTTTGAGATGGTCCATGGGCAATCTTTCCAGGACCTAAAAATCAGGTTCTGATCACAACTTGACAAAAAACAAAAACAAAAACAAAACACAGAAAAACAACAAGCATCATCAGTATGTAAGAAACTTTCCCCTTGTAGTTCTGATTAGTCCTACAGCTACTAAAGGAATTTCCAACTTGATGCACTAATCCTAAATAAAACCAGCTGCCCAAGAAAGTGCCAGCTCACCAAAAGCACCTGATTGGATGTACAAATGTCAGTCATTGGACAACCTGAAATACCTCTTCAAGATAAAAAGCTAAGAAGTGTCTGTGTCAAAGTCAGCTGTTCTCTTGAACTCTAGCCCAAATGCCTATTGCTGGAAGGAAAACAAACCAAACATTGCCTTAAAAAAACCCATGTCTGTTTTCTTTTTTAAAAAGGCAATATCCCTTCTCATCCCCCTCTTAGCTGTTATAAGCATAACCACAATCATCAAAAATTGGGATTGACAATCTATACCTAACCCACTATCTATTTCAATTACTCCCTAAAACTAACAGCACAGATGAAACCAGCCATGCCTTAAAAGTTCTAAAACAGCAAGAAGACTCTCTTACTGCTGCAGAGATGCAAAATTACAGGCACTTGAGATGCTAACTGCAGTACAGGGAAGAGTATGTCCTTTCCTTAAGGAAAAATGCCATCTCTATATAAATTACTCTAAAACAGTCCTAAACAGTGTTCAAAACCTGCAAAATAAAACCCACCAATGTCAGGAAAATGCAGCCTTTATAAATACCTGGCCTTTTCTACTCCTGTGGTCCAGTGTCCTCTTAGTGGAACCATATATTCTCAAAATTCTAATTAAATTTATTTCTTCCAGAATCAATATCTTGTTAGCCATATGAGGACTTCATCCCACTTCATACAGGATGCCAGATCCATCTTTCTCCAATTAGAATAGCAGAGTTCTACACCTTGTCAGGCAGAGTCTTCAGCCCCTAACCAGCAGGAAGTAGCTACAGAAGATCATCTTCCTTCTGCACCCCTATAAGATTAAAGGTGTAAAACTCTCTGAGGGGGGAATTAATAAGTTAATAAGATAGGGAGTTGATAGATGGATCCAGAACCTGGCAGACAGTTAATGTGGATATCAGTAACCCCCAAGATGGCTGCTGGAAAACCCCACCCCCAGGATTCTACTATCGAGAACAAAGACTTCTTCCTGGGAACAAGAAAAAGGCCTGGATGTTCCCTAGGGACTTTATCATTGGGTCCTCACTAGGGGATTGATGGGTGGAGTAATCAATCAAAACAGCAAACAGCTGGAACTCTTCTCTGGACATTAGCAAAGGGGAGGAATAATTAACAATTTAAAAGCCAGGCACAGGCCTGAGCATGGGCTCTTGCCCTGCTCTCCTGCCTCTGGACCTATTTCCTGAACTCTGTGTGCTGCCCTTGCTATTTTTCCTCTACCATGTGGTCATGCAAGTAAACCTGGGGATTTATAATCTATAATGGGGAATTGTAGCTTGTAAATAAGCCCTCTTTATCCCTTTTCACCCCCTTCCTCTCTACCTAGGACCTCTGCTCTTTTATTTTCTCCCATTTCTGTTCCCTCCCTACCTAAATAAATTACTGGTCTAACTCACCCAGTGTGCTCTTGAAATTCATTTCTGCAGCATAGCCAAGAACCTAGATAAAACCCAGTAACAAAATGATATAAGCTGTGTCCCTGCTGTGATAGTGGAAACCATTGGTGTAACTTATGTTGGTCTAAATACCATAAGAATGGCACCCACCTATCAGGAAACTTCCAATGGGTCTGCTCCCAGCCCCACTGTAAAAGGGGGCTTTCCTGGTTGAACAGAGCAACCTCAGCACTCTCCAACACTCTGCAGTGTCCTAGACTTATCTCCCACCACAGCAGGAAGTGCAGCCATAGATATCTCTGTGACTGACCTATTATCTTGCTTCCAGGGATACCCCAGTCTGTGCAAAAACTGGAATAAAGGGACATTTACCAATTGACATGGTCAGACTTTTCCTTGGGAGAAGCAGTCTTACTTCACAGGGAGTTAGAGTACACACAGGAGTAACTGATTGTGACTATCAAGGACATATTCAGGTTATCATGTCCACCTCAGTTCCTTGGAAAGCTGATATTGGGGATAGCATAGCACAATTGTTGTTACTCCCTTACATTTCTATAGGAACTCATAAGAAAGTTCAAGGGAAAGATAGTTTTGGAAGTACAGGAATGACAAGAATATTCTTAACTGAAAAAATTTTAGAATCTCATCCTGTTTGTGAAGTAACCATTCAGAACAAACTGTTTAAAGGACTTATTGATACTGGAGCTGACATTTCTATTATTAGTTCTAACCACTGACCCTACTTGGCCATTACAAGATTCATCTATTTGTGTTGTGGGACTTGGCGTTCCCAGAGGTTTGAAACAAAGCAAGCAGATATTTCAGTGTCTGGAACCTGATGGGCAACCTGTCACCCTGAAGCTGTATGTTGCAGACTTTGGGGGCATGGTCTATTAGAACGATGGCAGGCTGAAATTTATATTCCCCAGGATGGCCAATATAGTAAACAAAGTCAACAATTAATGAGGAAATAAGGACAAGTTCTAGAATTAGGGTTGGGTAAGGATGACCAGAGAATTATTAAACCAATAGATACCACAGCTCATGGTAATTGTGAAGGATTTGGATACTCACCTTTTCCATAATGGTCACTGCTCAATCTAGCCTCCTTTGACCACCCAAACCCATTCTTCTCAAGTGGACTACTACTTCTCTGGTTTGGGTTGAACAGCAGCCATTAACTCAAGACAAATTGGAGTCACTTCATAAATTAGTTAAGGAACAATTAGACAAGGGTCATATTGAAGAATTTTTTAGTTCTTGGAACTCTCCGTGTTTCCTATTAAGAAAAAGTCCAGCAAATGGAGGCTTTTAACAGACCTCTGACCTATAAATGCAGCAGTCATTCAACCTATGGGTGCACAGCAGCAGCTTTGCCTATACCAGCTATGATCCCTAGTAGCTAGCCACTTGTTACTAATTTAAAGGATTGTTTCTATACAATAACTTTGGCTACCCAAGACTGTGAGAAATTCTTTCAATAACAAAAAACCTATGAAACAGTTTCAGTGGAAATATCTTCCTCAAGGAATGCTTAATTGCTCCACTATATGTCAAAATTTTATAGCTAAAGCCTTAGATGCAGTCAGATTGGCTTTTCCTTCCTGTTACATTATACATTATATGGATGGTATATTATGTGCTGCTCCCTCTTCCCAGACTTTAGTTTTACCATAGCAGGCCTTAGAAAAGAGTTTAACTGCAGCAGGATTAAAACTTGCCCCTGAAAATTTCAAAAGGTTATTTTCATTTCTTTTTTTTTTTTTTTTTTCATAGCATCATTCAATGTTGTTTATTTAAAACTTCAAGTGAAATATTTTTCAGTGCTATACACCAGGGAAGACATCTCTTCCCTTAAAGAATTGCTATTTTTCTCATTATCAAAAGGAATTATATAACTAATTATCTTGCTCCATGACAGCCAAGACTTTTTTCTGTTTTAATGCTTTATTCCTATTACTTAGAACAATGATTGTCTCATCTCATAGTAGATACTAATAAAATAAATATTTATTGATCTGAATTAAATTGACTGTTTCCCTCAGACTTTGTAGCAACCTTAGAGGTAAAATCATACCTCAGCTTTGAAACTATGTAGATCTCATGGCCTATATATTTATTTATTTATTTTTTTTTAAATTTTTTTATTTTTTATTGACTTTGTAATAATATTACATTAAAAATATATATGTGAGGTCCCATTCAACCCCACCCCCCCACCCCCCCTCTCCCCCCCCCAACAACACTCGTTCCCATCATCATGACACATCCATTGGATTTGGTAAGTACATCTTTGGGCACCTCTGCACCTCATATACATTGGTTCACATCATGGCCCATACTCTCCTCTATTCCATCATGTAGGCCCTGTGAGGATTTACAATGTCTGGTGATTACCTCTGAAGCACCATCCAGGGCAGCTCCATGTCCCGAAGACGCCTCCACCTCTCATCTCTTCCTGCCTTTCCCCATACCCTTTGTCCATTATGTCCACTTTTTCCAATCCAATGCCACCTCTTCTATGTGGACACTGGATTGGTTGTGTCCATTGCACCTTTATGTCAAGAGGAGGCTCAGATTCCACCTGGATGCTGGATGCAATCCTCCCATTTTCAGTTGTAATCACTCTAGGCTCCATGGTGTGGTGGTTGTCCTTCTTCACCTCCATCTTAGCTGAGTGTGGTAAGTCCAATAAATCAGATTGTAGGTGCTGGAGTCTGTTGAGGCTCAGGATCTGGCTATCACATTTTCATGCTAATGTGCTGGAGGTGCAGTTAATGTTGGGGTTTAAGATATATTTTCATTTCTTATCTCGGGACTATAGTTGATAAAACTACAATTAAGCCTCAAAAAGTTCAGATTTGTAGAGACTCTATTAAAGCTTTGAATGAATTGCAAAAATTGTTAGGAGACATAAACTGGCTGAGGCCCAAAATGGACATTGACACATATGAACTATCTAATCTTTTTTCCTTCTTATGAGGAGATCCTCAATTAAGCAGCCCCTGAGTTGATGAAAGAAGCAGAACAAGAATTCAAACTCATAGAGGAAAAATTCAAAGTGCCCAAGTTGAGTGCATTAATCCACAACAGCCACTACAATTGCTTATTTTACCTTCTTTACACTCTTCCATGGTAGTTCTTATACAGCAAGATCATATTGTAGAATGGATGTTTTTGCTTAATATATTGTTAAAACTTTATCTTCTTATGTGGATTTTATGGCCCAGTTATACTTAAAGGCCATGAATGCACTCGTGCCCTTCACAGACAGTACCCTTCTCATATCATTTCCTGCTTTTATGCAAAGAAGTTGAGGCTTGCCTACAAAATCACTTACAATGGCAAATAGCTATTGCTGATTATAGTGGACAAATAATTTCTACCCTAAAAATCATATATTATAATTCACTTAATGGATTTTTACCTAACGTAACTAGATTTCAGCCAATACCTGATGCCCCTACAATCTTTACTGATGGGTCTGGAAATAGTGCAGCTGGGTGTACTGTGTATAAAACTAAGAAAATTCCTACTCCTGGATTCTTGGCTCAGCAGGCTGAATTAGTAACAGTGCTTACTGCTTTGCAGGACATACCAGAGTCTATAAACATTCTTTCAGATTCTGTTACATCATTCAAGTAACCCAATTAAATGAAACAGCTTTTATCAAACCCAATTTAAATCAATTTCTTTATAAACTTTTTCACAAGTTTCAGTTAGGAATAGAAATAGATATTTATCATATAAAAATTATCTGCCCCCTCACTGGATCATTTGAAAATTGGCAGGTGGATTTAGGAATAGAAATGGGAATAGAAATAGTAAATTTCTTATTATTCACATTCAGTAACATTTAAATTTACCCAGAACATTGGTAAGGGGAAATGATGAAGCCAATAAAATAGTTACCCCTGTTTTACAAGAAGCTATTTATTTTCATAATTTAACCCATCTGAATCCAGCTGGCCTCAGAAATTATTTTCCTTTAACATGGACACAAGCTAAGGACATTGTTTGCACTTGTACATCCTGTCAAATTCTCAACAATCCAAAACAACCAGAACCTGGAGTAAATCCTCATAGTTTAACTGTTAACTCACTGTGACAAATTGATGTAACTCATATCTCCTCCTTTGGAAAATTATGTTATATTCATGTCTCTATAGATACTTGTTCAGGATTCATTTGGGCCACAGCTCAGACTAGAGAAACTGCTTGACAGACAGCACTTTTGGCTTGCTTTGCTGTAATGGGTCTTCCTCAGAGTCTCTAAAAATAGACAATGCTACTGCTTAACCATTGTCTCCCTTAAAAAGTTTCTAGTTACCTGGAGTATTTCACATACTACAAGACTTCCTTATAACCCCAAGGGCAGGCTATTGTTGAGTGAGCAAATCAAACCTTTAAACTCATGCTATGAAAACTAAAAGGGGAGACAGGGAGACAACACAGGTGTAGTTACACAAAGCATTATTCACTCTTAATTTTCTTAACTGTGGAATAATCCTGGAAGGAACAGCAGCTGAAAGGCATTTCCAAACTAATTCTAAAACTCAAACCCAAACTGTCTGAAAAAGCTTTAACTTGGTGGAATGATTCATTGACCAATGAATGGTTGACAGGGAAGCTGTTAACTTGGGGAAAGAGAGTTTGTTTGTATTTCTCAAGGAAATGGAGAATGTCCTGTTTGGGTACCAGCTTGTGGGATAAAGCCATACTATGAATGCCAAGAGACAATGAAAGTTCCTGTGGAACCCAGAACCTCCAGTCACACAGATGGAGAGACAGACACTGAAAACTACATGGCTGGGTCTCATCCTGAGGACTAGAATGGCTTTACATCAAAGTATCAAAACTACAGAACTTGTTCAAGCATAGCATCATAAAGCAAGTATAGCTTGGAGACAGAACTAGATTAAGAGGGAAATTGAGAGGAGGAAAACTGGAAAAGAAATGTTGGATTATAAAAGAAAGCAAGAAGAAGAACTAACAAAAAGAATGTTAGAAGAAAGAAACAGAAAAGGCAGAAGATAGGGCAACTTGAGATCATATAAAATTTCTAATTAAAATCAGTGAAGAAATTAATTCTAGGTTAGTAGATTTGGAACTGCTTTTGTCTTTGTTCCATGTCAGTGTGTGTGTAGTAATTGTTTCAGTGTATGTTGTAACTGTTTAACTGTTTTTGTGATTGTTCATTGTCAGTGTATATTCTGATACCTCTGGATAGTGATATAATTTGATTTAAAAAATTCTGAAAAAGCTCTATTCAAATGGCCACAAAAATTAAATAAGCACTTATATTATTACCTAAATTTAAAATGTTAATGAGATCTCTATAAGAAATGTAAGTCTTGATTAATATAATTACTCTAAGTCTCTTCATAAAAAATAGTTGTTTAAAATTGAAATCAATTCTTTTTCTTCATAGGATAAAATGAAAGGTGTAAAAAGTTAAGTGAATATTGAAAATAAAAAGTTTGTGGGAATGCTAATTGAAATTGTATAAGGAGTAATTTGTCTTAAAATAAAATGGATAGTTTTATAAAATCAGAAATGGAGATGTTTGGGACAGAATAGTGTATAACAAGTTGTAAAAGTATTGTACTGAGTATTCAGGATGCTGATTTGAAATTGTTACCTGTTTCTTAAACTATGACTGGAATTGCTGATGGACTACAGTCACTAAACCCTATGACTTGGGGGAAAAGTTGGGGAGGAGATATTCTGGGAGAAATGTTGCTTGTTTGTCTTTGTTTCTTTTGAGCTTAGTCCTCAGAAGCACACAACGAGCCCTTCAGGATATGAAGCAACAAGAGAACAACGAATGTGCCTTTGTTGCTTTACAAGAACAAAAAGGAGTAAATGTGGAAAGTTGGCTTACCTGTTCCCTATTTGTTGCACTTGCCCCCAATTATTGCAAAAGTTGCCATGCCAATGAGGAACAGCTGCTTTGGAGTTCCTAATAAATATGATGTGGAAACTAGGGTCAAGTCTCTCAGTTCCTAAAGCTATAAGTTCCCTGGTTCCATCTTTAATTCCTCTTTCGTGTTTCTTTCTGTCCTTTATTTTGTAAAGTTTTGCATTGCCTTCCCTTTGAGTCAGTCTATCACTGAGTTGATCTCAGCAATTGAGAAATTGGCAATATAATGGACAGTGGAGGTGTTGCTAGATGGGAAACACTTTTTCTAACTTATTCAGTGAAGTGAGGTTCTAGGTCACTGCAGAGTTCAAAGTCCCAAGTTGGAAAAAATATTTTATGTCTTCCTTCCACTGTATCATCCTTTTTTGGACAAGGGATGGTCTTATCTCATTTAGAGAACATGGAAAACATGACCCATATGTAATTATAAGTCATTGAAAGTAGAAGTTGATAAAGTCCACTTGCCAATTTTCAAATGATCCTGTTAGGGGAGAGATAATTTTTATATGGTAAATATCTTAATGATTTTGCCTGGTTTATGAGCCTGACATGTCTGAGTGTTTTGTGGGATTTTTTTCAGTATATATATATTTTTATTTTTAAAGAGGCTTTCAGTTACACAAACATTATGTAAAAATATATGTATTTTGATGTTTTGAACTATGTTATCAAAGATTATCCATGAGTATTTTGCCATGATTTGGAAATAGTCTTAGTGTGCCACATGGTTTCTGTTACAAGTACCAGAAATGGGTTGGTACTAATAATGGGAAATTTATTGGGGGCAAAATCTTATATTTCCAGGGCTGTGAAATGTACAAGTCAAGGCATGAGCAGAGATGCTTTCTCAGAGTTCCTACCAAGTGGTGAAGATGGTTTCCAATCTTTCCTGAGGACCCTGTCTTCCCCTCCAGAGTCTACCATCTCCTAGAGCTCTGCTGTGGGCACCAGGCATAGGATTTACCTTTTACCAGGCCTCCTCTTTCAGCCTAGGCTGTTCTGCTTTCTTCTCAGGTCCAACTGTGAGCCTCAGTATATGACTTATCTCTTCAGCTTCACCACTTAATACTGGTTTTGTTGTGGTGTTTTTTTTTGTTTTGTTTTGTTTTTTATTTTTTTTCTGTAAGTCTGGTCCTGGGGATGATAACTGAGAAACTACAACCTCTTAACATTGAGGAGGGTGCACCTTCTTCAGGAAAGGGTAACAGAGTTGCAGGCTTTAAAGTATTACTATGGAGGATTTGGATATTTGAAGGAGAGGGCAATATGGTTTCTTAAGAAGTCACCTGACATATGCTGGGTTTTACATGGGGTTAGATGGTCAGCAGCATGGTGCTCTTTCAAGCACTGTATGTGTCCTTAGGCCAAATAACCTGATGCCTCAACTAATTTGGCAGCACTTCCTGTTTTTAGGCATCTGGGAATATGCCAAGCACTGCATTCAAGTGAAGACTTAATATGTTCTTCATCACTGTTGACTGCCATATCTTGGAGTAAGGACACTTAATGGCTGATTTTCATAAACAATGAAAAGGTTTAATTGTGGTAAGCTTAACATTGAGGGCTGTAGGGACTCTATGAAGTTCAGTTGAAGATGTTCACAGGGACCTGTTGGTCAAGGTATTTGACCTTGTCCCACCCTTTCAGTTTTACTAACGTTATATAATTGATAGGTGAAACATGATTTTTAAACTACCCTTGCTTCTCATTTAGGTATTTGGGTTTTCTGTTATTGTTTTTTTTTTTTTCCTGAATAAAAATGTCTGACCTGTACTTGATTGCAAGCACTTTCAGAGAAGTGCCAGAATGAAGCAGTGTAACAGAAAATGATATTTGGTCAATTTAGAGGCATGCAATATTTTTTAAGTAACTGAAAGTATAGTCAATAGTGCTATACTGATCTCTAATATCAAGCTTATCAGTTCTAATACATATATTTGACAATGTAGATGGCAAAATTTTAATAATATAGTTTCTGAAACATTTGTATTAATAATGTTTTACTTACATTTAACCAAGATTAGAAAATCCCTTTTAATTTGACAGTTCCCAAACAACTGACAACATGTCAAATAAACCTAAGTATATTTAACATTTCCTTTTTTATAGGGTAAAAGAACCAATCATTGGTGATTATCCAAGAGCCATCTGGGATGTGCAAAACAATTTGATATCAAGGAGTTTGGGGGAAGGCAAAATGTCAAAGTATTCAGGAGTGTTTAAATATTGTCAAATTGAAGGGGAACACCACGTGCTCTCTAGGTCCTTACCCAATGCAAAAGATTGACTTCTACACTAAAATTGACCATACAAGGGAACATTTTCTAAAGTTTGTGGAGGCTAGGAGACAAAGCCTCAAGTCTGCCTTCTCAAACAAAGGAGTCAAGGTTTTTCATTTGATTTAGACAAACATTGGTGGGGACAGGGTTGTCATTGACTGAGTCCACCTGCAAACTGTGGTCTGCAAGGTGGGCATCAGAGGGGGGGTGAACTCAGTTGCTGGCTTTGTCTGATTTATTTATTTACTTTTTAATGAAACATTCAATTTTATTCAAATTCTCCAAAATTTATAACCAATATGTTATTTTTTTTCTAAAATGAATGTCACACTTTATATAATGCTTTTATTATTTCATCTTTCTTTATAGTTTTTTCATCTTTTTTGGTAAACACGTCTTAAGTGGAAGCCAGAGTCCTGTGTTGCCCAGTTAGGAGCTTCTGACCTACTATTCTGATTAAGTTTCTTCTCAATATTCATTGCCAACATCTGGCTTCTAAATGAAAGGCTTTTGGTCTTTTCAATCACTTGCTGATAGGGTGAGACTGCATTTTACCCATAACCACATGACCTAATTTAGAATCAGTTTTGGCATCCAGTTTCACATTTCTAATCAAATTAACAATCCACATTTCAGCTTCCTCTGGAGTCATGTTCAGCTTATCTGCTAACATGTTAATGCTGGTACACTGGGGGATGCGACAAAAAGTCTCAGATGTGAAGAGGTGAGCATTTTCAATGAAATCCTCAAGACAAGCCACCAAAAAGAAGTCTTTCATAAGAACTGATTCACATTCTCTTAGCTTTTTCTGAGCCCCATCAAAATCAAAGTTAACATATAAGAATTCAACAAACTCTATAATTGGATCTTTATATGTGTAAGACTCCTTTTGAATAACTTTGACTAGATCTTTTAGCACCTGCCGGCATTTTTGAACATCTTTGTTATGACAACTGTGGTCATATAGCGGAGAATATGAGGACACATTGTCTGGATTGCATTAAGATACTGTGGCTGGTTAAGGAAGAGATCAGTCATATTATCTCGGCCTTCGAGGTGGTTGAAGAAAACAAACAGAGACCAGTGAATAAGCCATGTTCACTACTGAAGAGCCTGGAGTGGAGAACTCACAGAATTATTATCTATGGTCTCTTTTAATCATATAAAGTCTTCCATGGCTATATCCCAATTCTGCATTAAGATTTCAGAGGCCAGTTTCTCCCAGAGTGAACTCAAAGCATTTCTATCTGTTGCTGGAGCCAACACTCTAAAAAAGTAAAGATACTCTGCTGCTCCTGAGTACTTCCCGCATTAATACTGGAATTTTGCATACCTGTAGAGTGTGTCTAAATATTCCTGCCTAAAAACATGTTTGTCAGCCAGATAGTCCTACAGCATCCAACCATCCCTGGTTGACTGCATTTGCCTAATAGTTTCAGGATCTTCAAACATCTTCACAATTGGTTCTGTTTCTGCCTGAAGCTGTTTCAGTTGTGCAACAACCATGGTTCTTTTTTCTCTCAAAGCATGAGGAATATCATCAGAACAAAGGTTTTTGTAAACATCCATAGCAAAGTCTACCATGTTGGTATCACTAAGAAGATTCAGTTTCCCTTGTAGTAATTCTTTTTTTCATGATATATCTCCTTTACAGAGAGAAACTCAAGCAGCAGAAAGACTAGAAGCTGATCCAAAAAGTGCATGATGGGAGTAGTCAAGGTGTACTCTTTGGCTGATTTAATTGCACTCCTTGTAGTTTTCCAGTTCCCAGTCTTCTTTGTCTGTGAATGGTTTATGAAGTTTCAGATAGATGAAGAAGAAATCACAGGAGCTTTTTCTAGCAAAAAAAAAAAAAATCAGAAACCTGCTAGGGAGTGAAAAACTAATTTCCTTTGGTGACAAAAGATAGTTTTTATTAATAGGCAACAGAATACAGTCAAGTTTTGGATTATGTAAGTGAGATTGCATAGTGAAAATTAAAATAATATTCATTAGCTAAATTTAAAATTAAGTCTACTGTGTAATATATATCGTATGAGTGCTTACATATACTATATGGCTACATTAATATATATCATATGAATGTTTTTGTTTTTAATCTCTCTCTAAATAAGGTCATAGTTCATGATGAAACAATATTTAGCTCCTTAACTGATAAGATAAAAGATTTTAAAAAGTAATATGAAAAATAAGAGAGTTAATATAGTTCTTTTAAAGATATAGTTATATAAATGTGACATAACTTAGTTTTTTTAAATGAGGGGCGTGATAAAGAAAACATAAATTTGAAAAAATATTGTGATAAGACAGACAATTTACCTTCTAGGCCAAATACTTAAAGGTAAATAAATCTTTTTAAAAATCCCATACTAAAACTGACCAATAATCCCAGTAAATTTTGAAATTTTAGTTTTACATGACTATAAAACATTTCTTTAAAAAATCTTACAGAAAAACCTAATAAATCTTACCATGAAATATAAAATTCCTTTTCTGCAAACCATTGGAAATTTCAATATCCACTCAGGTTTTAGCAAACATTTTTCTCTTTTTAATTCTGTAATAAACATTTTGCTTTATCACAGAACTCATTCAATTTTTTAAAACATGCAACTTACCACAAATATTCAAATTTCTCTTCTATATACTTCTTTGGACAAATTTTATTATTTAAAGCATCCTTGCCTTTTTTGGAAAGGGGACAGACTTTGAAAACTACCAGGAGGTGGGGCAAGATGTCATCTGAGAGAGTGCACCTCATAATCTCTCCTGCAAAGAAGTGGCTGACTAGGGTCAGAGTCCTGCTGAACTGGGCTGTTTCAGGTGTTTTCAGGGCAGGAGGTGTTTGGATGTTGATTTGGTGGGATGGTGACAGAGGAGATCCTTGCAAGAGGTAGAATTTTGGGTCTCTTGCACGGAGATCGGAGGTTGTGGGTGGGACCCTTCCCCCTGGGGCTAGCGACCTGGCTGCAGGGATTCCTGAAGGTTTTGTTATGCTGGGGTGTTCCCAAGCCCTGAGCGGGCTGTTTCCAGGGCTTGCAGGGTGGGAGGTGTCTGGATGTCAATTCAGTGAGACAGTGACGGAAGAGATTTTTGCAAGAAGTGGAATTTTGGGTTTCTGACACAGAGGCCAGAAGTTGTGGTGGGACACCTCCTCCTAGTGCTGGCAATTTGGCTGCTGTGATCGCTGAAGGCTTTGTTGTGCTGCAGTGCTCCCAGGCCCCGTGTTAATTGGATGCATGGTTCCCAGGTTTGTGTCCCCTAAACCCTGGTGGCCCACACTCCAGAGACTCACACACCTTGAGTCTGCAATATCACGGACTTCCCATCCCTGAATCCACAAAGCCCTAAGGTCCATCTGAGGCCCTTGATTACCCTAGCCCTTGGAGTTTTGCGTTGTTGTTTATTCTCTCTCTCCTTGAACTTGGAGGTGTGTACCAGCTGACTTGGGGAGAGTCTGGGAAGAAAGGAGAGGTGAATCTGCTGAGAAAGCTCAATTTACCTAAACGTCCTGGGATAGGAAACTTGGTCTGGGAGAAGGTGGAGTCTGAAAATCAATTAGACCTCCCCTAGCACACCTAAGGGGGAGGGACAGTAGGAGGTGCTATCCAAGCTTCCAATAGCATATTTGGGGTTTCTGGTGAGGTGTAGGGGCTCTCACACTGGAAATAAAGAGTTATGATCTTCTGTGCTGAGTTGGTTCAACAAGGACCTACTTGAATCTCCTACCTGACATCTCAAGCAGCTTTCCTGCTACCTGGGGAGAGAGAGAAGTTTGGAAAGGAGAAAGGGGGAAGGCCAGATCCCTAAGTGTATTATCCTGCAAAGAGGATTCCTAGATTGAAATGTTGGTTCTATTTTTTTGTCATGGTTGCTAATATTGCATTGTCTCCCAGTCTTTTCTCCATTTTATCCCCCAAGGTCCTTTTTTATTTATTTAGTTTTTTTTCTCTTTTTCTTTTTCTTGCTTGTTCCCCCCCTTTTTCTCATTTTTTTCCTTTTCTCTCTTTTTCTTCTTTTTTTATTTTATTTTCTTTATATAATAGGTACTGCAGGGAGCACTTCACACTTGCTGTGTTTCCTCTCCCTCCATTTCCTCTTTTCTGTGTGTATTGATTTTGGCCACCTACACTATCCCCTCCCCCCCATCTTGCTATCCTCCATCATCTACTGTGTCTCTTACATTCCACCTACCTTTCTTTGGCCCCCAAATTGTCTGGCATTTTATTTCTGATACCTTTGTTCTGTTTTCTTTTATCCACTCTTGATATTATTGTCTTTCTTTCCTCTTTCCCTCTCTCATGAAAACACTGGCCTTTTAATTCATACTATATTTTCCCCATATTCAGTTGACTGTCTCATTATAGGTACTCTACTTACTGCTATAACTCTACACAACTTACATGAGTCTAATATCCATTCTCCTAGATCTCACATTGTTGCTCTGTTAACATTTATTACCAATACTACTTTATACATTTTCTTCTCTTACTCATTTTGCTTTCCCTGGCCCTAATATTCTCCTACAAAGTGAACTTAGCCAGCAACAAGAAAATAGAGTAAGAAGAACAAAGTGACAAAGAGAAGACATAACACTTAGGCACTAACAACTAATTAATCCCCAAGACTAGACAAAGAAATTAAGGAACTGATTAAACCCATCAAGATAAAATGATGACCAGATAGCAAAAAAAAAAACAAAACAACAACACACACACACACACCGAAACAATAATCAGGAAACATGGCCAAATCCAATGAACAAACTAAAAACCTGGAAGGGGAGCAGAGCATCAGGCAAGTAATTAAAGATCTCAAAATATATATTAGAGACCAACTTAACGAAGTAAAGGAAGAGATTAACAATATGAAGAAATCACTTGGAAAGGAAATGGCAGACATATGCAAAAAAGAAAACAGATACGATTGTGATGAACACCACAGTTCAAGAAATCAAAAATACACTCTCAGCAAATAGCAGCAGATTAGAAGAGCAGAGGAGAGAATTAACGATGTGGAAGACAGTACATATGAAATCAAACAGATAGTAGAAATGATCGATAAAAAGACAGAAAAATCAAGCTAGGACTTAAGGACCTGAATGACAATGCAAAACACACAAACATACGTATTATAGGCATCCCAGAAGGAGAAGAGAAGGGAAAGGGGACAGAAGGTTTTTTGGAGAAAATAATGGCTGAAAACTTCCCAAATCTACTGAGAGATAGATGGATGTACATGTCCAGGAAGCACACTGCACCCCAAACACCATAAATCCCAACAGGTCCACCCCAAGGCATATACTTGTCAAATGATCCCATGCTCAAGACAAAGAGAAAATTCCAAAAGCAGCAAGAGAAAAGAAAACCATCACATACGAGGGAGGCTCCATAAGATTAAGTGCTGATTTCTCATGGAGGCAAGAAGGCAGTAGTATGACATAGTCAAGGTACTAAAAGAAAAAAAATTCCAACCAAGAATACTCTACCCAGCTAAACGAGCATTCAAAAATGATGGAGAGTTCAAAATATTCTCAGAATAAACAGAAATTAAAGGAATATGCCAACAAGAACCCTGCCTTTCAAGAAATACTTAAAGGAGTTCTGCAGGAAGGAAGAAAAAAACAGGAAAGGCAGAGTTGGGAGGAGAGTGAAAGAGCAACATAAAAGACAAAAAGAGAAGGACAAAAACAAACAAAATATGACAAACGCAGACCAAACAAAATATGGCTAACATGAATAATTCCTTGAAAGTAATAACACTGAATGTCAATGGATTAAACTCACCAGTCAAAAGATTCAGACTTGAAGACTGGAAAAGGAAACATGACTCATCTATATCCTGTCTACAAGAAACACATCTTAGACCCAGGGATTCATGGAGGTTGAAAGTGAATGGCTGGAAAAAAATCTTACAAGCAAACAATAACCAAAAAAAAAAAAAAAAAAAAAAAGGCAGGAGTAGCTATGTTAATATCAGACAAAATAGACTTTAAATGCGAAACAATTGTGAGAGACAAAGATGGATACTACATATTAGTGAAAGTGATAATGTTTCAAGAAGAATGAACAATCATAAATATTTATGCTCCTAACAAGGGCACCTCCAAATACAAGCAGAAAACACTGGAAAAACTAAGTGAAAGAATAGATGCCTCAACAATTATAATGGGAGACTTTAATACACCACTATCACCTTTGGACATCTCAAAAGAGAATCAATAAAGAAACAAAAACTTTGAACAGTATATTAGAGGAGCTGGATCTAATAGACATATACAGATCATTACACCTGAATACAGCATGATATACATTTTTCTCAAGCGCACATGGATCATTCTCCAAGATAGACCATACGCTAGGACACAAAGAAAGGCTCAATAAATTCAGAAAGATCAAAATCATACAAAATAATATCTCTGACCACAGTGGAATGAAGCTGGAAATCTGCAAGGGCCAGAGGCCAGATTTCACACCAAGATATATAAATTGAATAGCACACTCTTAGGAAAATGGTCAAAGAAGAAACATGAAAAGAAATTAATAACTATCTTGAAACTAATGAAAATGATAACACAACATACCAAAACTTATGGGATGCAGCAAAAGCAGTACTGAGAGGGAAATGTATAGCCATAAATTCATCCCTCAAAAAAAAAAAAAAAGGAAGAACTAACTACACATTTGGAGGAATTAGTAAAAAAAAAAAAAAAACTAAAGTGTACCCACAGGAAGAAGAAAGAAAGAAATAACAAAGATAAGAGCAGAACTAAATGAGATATAAAATAGGAAAACACTTGAAAATATAAACAAAACTAAGCACTGGTTCTTTGAGAAGATCAATAAAATTGACAAACCCTTAGCGAGACTAACAAAGAAAAAAAGAGAGAAGATGCAAATACACAAAATAAGAAAGGAGAAAGGAGATACCAGCAATGACCCCACATAAATAAAGACTATCATAAGAGGATACTTTGAAAAACTATATACCAACAAAAATGACAATTCAGGGGAAATGGACAAATTCCTAGAAACACATAAGCAGCCTCTATTGACAAAAGAAGAAATTGATGATCTCAACAAAACAATCACAAGTAAAGAAAAAGAATCACTCATTAAAAATCTCCCAACTAAATGGAGGCCAGGGCCAGATGAATTTAAAGGTGAATTCTACAAAACATTCTGGAAAGAACTAACACCAAACTTGCTGAAACTCTTCCAAAAAACTGAAACAGAAGGAACATTACCTAACTCATTCTATGATTCCAACATTACCCTAGTACCAAAGCCAAACAAAGACACCACAAGAAAGGAAAATTACAGACCAATTTCGCTAATGAACATAGACACAAAATTCCTCAACAAAACATTTCCTAACCGTATTCAACAACACATTAAATGAATTATACACCATGACCAAGTGGGATTCATTCCAGGTATGCAAGGATGGTTCAACATAAGAAAATCAATCAATGTAATACACCATATAAACAGATTGAAGGAAAAAAACCACATGGTTATAGCTATAGGTGCAGAAAAAGCATTTGACCAAATATAGCACCCTTTCTAGATAAAAACACTGCAAAAGATTGGAATACAAGGAAATTTTCTGAACATGAGAAAGAGTATATATGAAAAACCCACAGCCAACCACTATCACCTCTTCTATTTAACATTGTCTTAAAAGTACTTGCTCAAGCACTGAGACAAGAACCACATTTAATAAGCATTTAAATTGGAAAGGAGGAAGCCAAAATTTCATTATTTGCAGATGACATGATCCTGTACATAGAAAACCCTGAGAGTTCTACCACAAAGCTTCTAGAACTCATAAATGAGCTTAGTAACATCGCAGGTTATAAGATCAATGTGCAAAAATCAGTAGCATTTCTGTACAGCAATAACGAGCAAGCTCAGAAGGAAATCAAGAAACAAATACCATTTACAATAGTCAATAAAAAAATCAAATACCTAGGAATAAATTTAACTAAAGATGTAAAAAACTTCTGCACAGAGAATTACACAACACTGTTCAAGGAAATCAACCTAAATAAATGGAATAAATGGAAAAATATTCCCTGTTCATGGATAGGAAGACTAAATATTATTAAGATGTCTATCCTACCAAAACTGATCTACACATTCAATGTGATCCCAATAAAAATCAAAACAGCATTCTTTAAGGAACTAGAAAAACTAGCTATGAAATTTATTTGGAAAGGAAAGAAGCCCCAAATAACCAAAGACATATTAAAAAAGAAAAATGAAATTGGAGAAGTCACACTACCTGGCCTCAAAAACATACTACAAAGCTACAGTAATGAAAACAGCATGGTATTGGCACAAGGAGGGACACACAGACCAATGAAACTGAATTGAGATTTCTGATATAGATCCTCATATATATAGTCATATAATATATGATAAAGCCACCAAACCATCTCAAATGGGAGAAAATGGCCTATTCAATAAATGGTGCCTGGAGAACTGGATAGCCATATGTAAAAGAATGAAAGAGTATTGCCATCTCACACCTTATGCAAAAATTAACTCAGGATGGATCAAAGACCTAAATATAAGAGCCAAGACCATAAAGCCTTTGGAAAGCAGTGTAGGGAAGCATATACTAGAACTTTAATAGAAAATGGCTGCATGAACTTCACACCAAAAGCATGAGCAGCTAAAGAAAAAAATAGATAAATGGGACTTCCTCAAAATTAAAGCCTTCTGCACCTCAAAAGAGTTTGTCAAGAAAGTGAAAAGAGAGTCTACACAATGGGAGAAAATATTCGGTAACCATATATCTGATAGAAAACTTATAACCTGCATATATAAAGAAAACCTATATCTTGATAATAAGACAAACAACCCATTTAAAAAATAGGAAAAATTTTAAAGACACTTCTGCAAAGAAGAAATACAAATGGCTAAGAAGCACATGAAAAAATGCTCCAAATCTCTAGCTATCAGGGAAATGCAAATCTAAATTACAATGAGATACCATCTTACTCCCATAAGATTGGCACCTATGAAAAAACAGAAGACTACAAGTGCTAGAGAGGATGTGGAGGAATGGGTACATTTATCTACTGCTGGTGGGAATGCAGAAGGATCCAACCACTCTGGAGGACAGTTTGGTGGCTTCTCAAAAAACTAGCCATAGATTTGCCATATGACCCAGCAATTCCACTGCTGGGTATATACCCTGTAGAACTGAAAACAAGGACACAAACTGATATATGCACACCAATGTTCATGGCAGCATTGTCCACTTTTGTCAGAAGTTGGAATCAATGCAAATGCCCATCAAGAGATGAATGGATAATTAAAATGTGGTATATCCGTACAATGGAATACTACTCAGCTTTAAGAACGAATATACTACAAACACACATGATAACATGGATGAATCTTGAGAACCTTAAGTTGAGTGAAGCAACCCAGGCATTGAAGGACAAATACTACATGACCTTAATGATATGAAATAAGTAACAAGGTGCCTTAAAGAGCTAGAGACTGGATGATAGGCTTAAAGGAAATTGGGGTAGAGGAAGGATGTAAGCTGACACCTACATGGGTGAAATCTATGATAAGCTGGAGGTAAGTATTTGTACAAGGAAGGGATAAAATGGTAGCATAGGGTTATTTTTGGGTGGGGCTTTATGGGCTTGAGGGGGCTAGGGATGGGAGGATGGGTAATATTACCCAAGGAATTAGGGGGAGGGTGGCGTAACAGATGAACATAGGAGGTTGTCAGGTATTTGGTTCAGAGTACAATGCTGAGAAAACTTTTTCAAAAATATAATAAGGAAGGTTACCTGTTTAAGACTCTTAAAGGGGATAATCAGATGCAGGGCAGGTTTCTTGGGAGTTTGTGAGTGCTCATCTTGCCATAGTGGGTTATATCATTGGCTAGAGCCCCGTATCATGAGAGTGAAGGTATGCCCACGTCCTGGGGAGTACTGATGTTCTCAAATAGAGGCAATTGTATCTCTGGAGAGAAATGGGGGCTCCCAGTGCTTTAGGGCAGTTTAGCATATCAAGCCCTCAACAGTGTGGAAAGTATCTCTGAATATGGACCTTCAAGCAATGAAGATTGACTGTCACTGTGTGCCCTAAGGGGAGGGGGAAAGAGGTACTGAATAGATGGCATCAATATAATGGTGTAGAAAATAGAAGTGTTCCACAAGATTACACAAGGATGGATATAAGACATGTTAAATTACACCAAAAATATATATGGGCTGATAGGTTAAAAGGTAAATCATAATGTAAAGCATAAGATAACTAAAAATTTAGAAAATTGTATAGTCTAAAATATAAACCACAAGGTAAACCCACCTGTTACCTTGTTTGAAAGCTATTGTCTCAATATCTGTGTATCAGTTTCAGTAAAAAATAGTATGAATATGTAAAAAGATTATTGCTGTGGAACAGAAAAGGGTTTTATGTTGGATATGTGGGAGTACTGTATATTGTATATATGAATTACTGTGATCTAAAACTTTTGTGAAGATAAGCTTAATAATTAGGAAAAAAAGAAAATAGGACATAGACACTGAGGAAAAGACAGAGGTAGTTGCCTTGCCAATTTACATACAGGGCAACACCTTATTGCAGTGATGGAAGGGAAAACATCAAAAACAAAGCTTTTGCATTTTTAAATTTTTTGATATCCCAATTTATTTTTACCTTAATTTTTCTAAATTAATATGCTTTCTATGTCTAACCTTTAAACTCATCACTATATTCCATTTTACTATTAATGGAATGTGGCAATATTTTGGGCTTCGCTTTTCAAGAAGTTTTGGATCACAGAGAGTTTCAACAATGGCAGGGGAGGAATACTGGTGTGGGATGTTATTGACAGGGGACACATGGTTGGCAGGGAGTTCTACAGGGCATATATCCAGGGTACATAAAAATGTTTGGATATTTTATTAGTGGTTACACTTAAAAACAACAACTGAGGGAGTGCTGAGTTCCTAGCCAGGGGAGCTCTATCACAGTCCCTAAAGGAACAGCAACAGTCCCCCCAGTGCAATGGCAAAGACCAAAAAGAAGGAAGGTCCAACAATGAGCCCTTCATACTAAGGAGTATGCTTGTGAGCCTGTGGACGTGAAATAAGAACAAGACCTAGAGCTGCAGGTTGCCTAAGAGTTACCTCCTGAGAGCCTCTGTGTTGCTCAAATGTGGCCAGTCTTGAAGCCAAACTCAGCATGTAAATGCGTTGCCTTCCCCTCAGTGTGGGACATGACTCCCGGGGATAAGCCTCCCTGACACCGAGGGATTACTACCAAGTACCAGCTGGTGATGTAACTAGAAAACTACCTTGAATAAATGGTTCAACTTGGACCAGCAAAATATCTCTGTCTACATATAATAACAGGAGTTAAAAATGCTTTTTGACCTAAATCAAGGGAAAATGGAAAGGACAAATGAGTTTATATGGCTATGAGTCTCCAAAAAGAGCTGGGAGGTAATCAGAGGGGTTGCCCTTATGCACACCTCAGCAGAGTCCCAGAGACAGATAAAGTAGATACAACCCCAGGAATTTGTTCTTCTGAGGGCTACAGAGACCCACTGATTCTATGGTTATGGCAGATGGAGTTCGGTGCCATCTCAGTTGGCCCTACTTTGGAGTTTGTGTTTCTGTGTGATGGAGCTGGACTCAGATGTGATCTTTGTTCACAAGCCTCTCCTGTTACTTTTACTGGAACTGTAGTTGGTGCTGGGCTTTAATGTATACCCAGGGGACCTGAATCTCTGGACTGACCATGTAATAGCCAGGCCCTGAGCCTCAACATACTTCAGTTCCTACACTCTGGTTTATTGGATTTACCCCACTCAGCTAACATGGAGTTGAAGAAGGTCAACCACCACACCATGGAGCCAAGAGTGCCTACAACTGAAAGCAGGGGGATTGCATCCAGCATCCATGTGGAATCTAAGCCCTTGCTTGATATAGATGTGGAGTGGAGACAACCATTCCAAGGTCCACAGGATGGAGGAATAGAGTATGGATTAGAGTGGAGTTACTGATATTCTATTCATGAACTATTGTGATTAGTAATTGAAGAAAGTGTGGCATTGGTGTGGAGGAAGTGGCCATGGTGGCTGCTGGGTGTGGGGAATGGGAGGAAGAGAGGAGATGTGGGGGCATTTTTGGGACTTGGAGTTGTACTGGGTGGTGTTGTAGGGACAATTACCAGACATTGTAGGTCCTCCCATGGCCCACTGGATGGAATGTGGGAGAGTGTGGGCATATGATGTGGAACTTTGACCATGAGGTGCAGCAATCCTCGGAGATGTATTCACCAAATGCAATGAATGTCTCATGATGATGGAGGTGATTGTTGTTATGTGGGGAGGAGTGGGGTGAGGGGGGTAGGGGATATATGGGGACCTCATATTTTTTTAATGTAATGGTAAAAAAATAAAGAAAAAAATTTTTAAAAAAATAAAAAAAAGAAAAGAAAAAATTTCTTCTTCAAGCTGGCATTGGCTAATCAGGTCTCTGACCCTTCCATATAAATTTGATGATTGGCTTTTCTATGTCTGCAAAAAAAAAAAGAGTATTTCCAAGCACCAACTAGCAAAGCATCTGGAAAAATACCTTGACCAAAAGAAAGAGATGGTAAATGCAAATGAGTTTTTATGACTGATTTCAAATTGTATCAAGAGGTCATTACAGAGGTTACACTTATGCAAATGTCAGCAGAATTTCATTGGCTGCCACAGTATTCAGTTCTTTAAATAGTGAGGTTCCTGTGGTCTCTGGTAATATACAGAAACTGTAAGTAGGACAGACACCTCCAGAGTTTGGCACCCTGTCAGTCTGCCTTACTTTGGAATTTATGATCCCCAGCATAAGAGAATTAGATTCATTTATATGTTCTCTACCCTTGGCTTTCAACCCCTTTTATTTGAACCAATAATTAGCACTGTATCTGATAAATATATGTCCCAGAAACAAATTTTTCATCTAGCCATTTGCCAGTTGAGTCATGAATTTCAGTAGAGTTGCAATACCAATTCTGCTGTTCTTTGGACTCACCCAGTACAACTAACAAGGAGATGATGATGGACAACTCCCATCCTTAGGAGAGTATCTGCAACAGCAAGCAAGATAGCTCCATCCATCTGCCTCATGGGATCTTATCCCCCTCTCAGTTAGAAGCAGAGTGGGCATCACCATCCCCCAATCCTCAAGATTGGGGAATGAACAATGGACTAAAGTTGAAATTATTATTGTACTATAGAATTATCATTCTAGTAATGAAGAACTCTTAAATTGATATAAAGGCAATGGCCAACAGATATTCTGGGAGAGGGAAGAATAGGTGTAATATGTGGGTATTTTTTGGACATTGGATTTGTCCTCTATGACATTGCAGTGATAGATACAGGTCATTGTATATTTTGTCATTAGTTACAAAATTGTGTGGGGCAAATTATAATGTAAACTGTCATTCATGATTAGTAGCAATGCTTCAATATGGGTTCATAAACTGTAACAAATGTACCTCACTAATGTTAATGTGACAAAGCATGAGAGGGAAAGGGAGTGTCACATATGGGAATCCCCTATATGTTTTATTTAGCACTTATATAATCTAAAGCTTCTTTAAAAATAATTATAAAAAAATAAGTAGTGAAGCACAGCCACCTGATATCACTTACGAGAGTGAGATTATAGAGTTAAAACTAAAATACCATTTGTTAGTTCAGTCTAAAAATTAATCTGTAAAAATATATCATATGACTGCTTGTGATCTCTTTCATTTTTAATAAATGAATTATTTTGATACTATAAAATGAAATATATAGTATTTAGAAGATTTCCATCACTCTGTGAACCAATATTTTCCAGTTGAAACTTATTTTTCAACCTATAACAAACTCTAACAGTTTGAATGAAAAAGCCAATATGTGAATTCAGAAGAGTACTATGAATCCAGAAATTAGAAGGTTGTTAAAATGTAAAAGGCATTACTTACTTACATGGCAGGGGAGACACCATGATCACAAAGGTGGTTTTCCCTGGTCAAGGCCTATTCATTGCACTCTGGATATGCTGACCCCTGAGATTTCCCCAAATGTGGGAAACTTCACTGCATAATTTGAGGTAGTGGGGGACTGTGTCCTCTCTCTCTCACCAAAAAAAAAAAAAGAAGAAGAAGAAGAAAAAAAAGTAAATTGGGATTTCTGCTTCTATGGGCTTGAGTTCTAACCCCTACCCACCAAATTTCTAACTTTATAACTGTTAAGAAGCTGTAGCAGCACTTAGAAAGTGACATCTTTATTTGTAGCCTTCACTTTCAAGATTTTTCACAGAGTTCCTTAGTTTTTTGCACATTATGCTTCTCTTCAGATTGCCAGTCATTAACGAAAAATTATAGAACAAAGACTATTGATTTTCCTAAATAAATTCTGCTAAGGGTTAATAATTTACATTCTGAGTGGAAACTAACATTAGTGGACATATCCTATATGTGAGGACTTTTTCAAAATGTATTTGGTGAGTAAGAGTTCCAGTCTGTGCCACAAACTGTATTTTTATTTTTATTTTTTCATATTTTATTTTAAAATCAAGTATTGAATATTTCCTTTTCTTTACATTTCATAGCTACTGGTAAAATTGGTTTTAATTTTTCAGTTATTTTTAATCTGCAGATGATTTTCCTTAATGCCATAATCTTAGTTCTAAATCTTTAGAAAATCTATTTCACTATGGTTAAATATTTTATGTATTTCCTATATGATATATCTAGAATAAATTAAAATATATTGAATCTCCTGTGAATTGGGAAAGAATTAATAAATAATTCTTTTCTTAATTTTAACAACAACAAAAAATCAGCTTGCTAATTTTACTTCAAAGAAATACCCCTCAAATTTAATTTATCTCAAGGGTTTAGGGAAGAACTCTTTAGCATGTAGATGTTGAAGGAAAGTTTTTTCCCTTGAGGATGAAATTAATGTTAACCAGGGTTTATGAGAGCTATGACTCATATGTGTCCATCCTAAAGAAAATAAACATGTTTATAAATAATCCAGCAGCAGAAAGTTTGTTAAAAGTATATCTACCCAGGAAGGGACTCCATTAATTTTGTTCAGTGAATCATGGATTTTGTTTATCATTTAAATATTTCAAAGATATATTCATGTTAGGGAAAATAATATTCTCTCACATTTCAGGTTTATTTTTATATTCTATTTAATTAGTTTCTTTGATATTCCTAATGAATAATTCTCAGACATAGTACTGTTAAAGCTTCAATCATTTGCACTCCTAAATCTTTCTTCCCCATGTGGCAGAATTTTTCTCATCAGGTAAGTTGGATATTTTTGATTCAATTGTTTACTATATTTTTTCAAAATGTTACCTGAAGATCTCTCTGTGATTACACAGTTTGACTCAAAATATTAGAACTATATTAACACCAAAATGCCCCTGAAGCTGAAATAGTGAAGCAATAATAATGAGATATTTTCTTGAGCTAGATTCAAATGGAGACCTGAGCCAAAAAGAATGTTATGATGGCATTTCATGGAAATCTAAAAATGAAAAAAAATTGTGATTAAAAAATCAATATAAATGCAAATTTTGGGGTTTTACAAAGGAGGCAAGAAAATCCTACATTTCTTATAATGTAAAATTTTTTAAAATGATGATGAATAATCATATATCTCATTTGTAAAAAGAAAATCTCAGAAGATCCTCAGAACTTTTCATTAAATTTATTATAGAAACAATTTCTAGGTCATATAGCAATAGATAGAGATAGAAGTCATTTGTGTTCCCTGATTATGAAGATATTCGTACCTGCTGGATAGGGTTAAAAGCTTCTGGTTTATATAGAAACTTACTCACAGAGCATGTTTGCTTTAATATGTTTAATATTGAATTATGTTTCTCAGTGGCTCCTGACAAAAATCTAATAGTCTTCAGATTCTACTTCTTTCATTTTCTTGATACTATGCCATTTCATTTTACATATTTATTGATATTTCTAAGTGTGTGTTATCATTAATGGGCCTGGCATATAGTATGTTATTCTAAACAGAAAACTTAAGTTTTCAATTCCTGAAATTTTTTGCATGCATTTAATTTTTGTAATATTTAATTCCAATTTCACTTTTATCTCAGGGATAATATGGTCATTTATTTTGTCCATAATTTCAGTGTATATTTATTATAAATATATATTATGAAAAATATTCTTCAAGGTTTCTTCATATAAAATGAACTTTTAATTAAAACTCAAATATTTAATATTCCTTAGTACTTTTTCTCTCTCTTATCTGTAAGATATTTTTCTCAAAGCACAATGAAGATGCAAAATTATCCTTTATTTCTTTACTTTTTTTGTATTAGGCAATAGTTTCTTTTTTCTGTTTTACTTTTTTTACATTTTTTAAGTTAAAGTTAATAGATCACAAAGAAGGTTACATTTAAAAAGTTAAAAAAATAAAAATAAAAATAAAAAAGTAAGAGGTTCCCTTATACCCTACTCCCTACCCACCACCCCATCATTTTTGTCAATTGTATTTTTTGAAGATATATACATCACACAAAAAAGTTACATTAAAAAATATAAGAGGTTCCTATATACTCCCGATCCCCCCACCCCATGCCTCCCACACCAACAACCTACTCCATCATTGTGGCACACTCATCACACTCAGTGAACACATTCTGGACCACTACTGCACCACATAGAAAATAGTTTACCCTGTAGTTCACACTCTCCCCCAGTACATTCAATAGGTTAAGGCAGGATGTATAAAGTCCATAATCTGACCTGCAATATCATTTAGGACAACTCAAAGTCATCTTAAAATGTCACACATACCTGTTTAGTATCTCAGCATTTTTGTGGCCACTTAAAAATGGTTTCTTTATGTTTATTCTCATTCAAAATCTCAATTTCTGCCAATGCTGTGCTTTATTGAGATGTTTGCTCACAATTGTAACTCAAAAGATTGAAGTTGCTGAGAAACTCTGTTCCATAAAGGTAATTGACTGGTGACTTCTGTTTAGTGATATGTAGGTTTGAGCAGTACATGATTTCTTATCTTCCATAATAGCAAGTCTCTTTCCTCTCAGTTCTCAGTCCACAAATCCTGCCCATGGCCTTTTTGTCAATTTTCTAAGTATTTATTTTGATAAACAAGAATCATCACATAGTTTTGGTCTGCACATGGCTGACTGCTGACTGCTTCTTGTTAGCATGATGACATTAAGGTATTTGAATTTCTCCAAAGTCACAATCAAAGTAACATTATATGTTTTTTGCCTTTCCCATAGGCTAATGATTTTTGTTTTATAAGGGGTACAAAACCATGTATCCCTCTTTCTGCTTCCATATATACTATCATTTAAGACTTCCTTCTCCATTCATGAATACCAATTTTCCTATGAATACCATCTTGTTATGTTGCTGAATGATATGCATATTTTCCAAGCAATTATTTTGATGTCATCTTCATCACAATGAGAGAAATGCTTTTAACTTAGACTAAATATCTATCAAAGATTTTAGAGCAGTTATAACAAGTAGATGTGTGCATCTCAAAAAATATATAAAAATGATTTCTGTCTTGAATAGATAAGCTGATGATTAGAAACTGGTTAGATTTCAATTATTTGATACAGGAACTCAGGATATACTGCTTGATCTAAAGAGCATTTATATTTTCCCTTAAGTCCTTATTTTTCAATTATTTGCTCTATTAACATGATATAATCCTGGTACAGGATATTCTTGTATATTTTTTAATTGTATATATATATAATACACACACACTAAGTTAATCAATTTAATCACTTTCAAATATACAATTTGATGGTGATGAATACATTCCTAATGTTCTGCTACCATCATCACCAACTATGAAGTCATGTTCATGAACTAATTCCCCATTCCCTGGCCTGACCATATCACTGGTAACCTGTAATCTAATTGCTAATTTCTGACTCTGAATTTACATATTGTATTATTTGATATGTGAGATCATGAAATATTTGTCAGTTGTTTCTGATTTATTTCTTTCAACATGATGTCTTCAAGATACATCACTGTTGTTAGATGTAGAAGAACTTCATTTATGTATGCTGTTGGCGATTTGGACTTGAGGAGAGTGAAATAAAGAGAAAGAAAGAAAGAAAAAGAAAGGAAGAACGAGTGAGCTGGGATCAGGGGGTCTGCAAGTAAAGACTCATCAGACAACTTTACTGTTTACAAAGGCTCTCTGTATACCCCAGTCCACCTGACAACAAGGAGCACCAGGCAGTTAACTATTAGCATTACAAAGGAACTCAAAAATTCTTATCTCAAGGTACAAAGTCTAAGTGTTCTATTTACTACAAAAAGTATGTGCTCAACTTTTCTTTGAACCTTTAAAAGCTTCATCCAATTTACCAAGAATTCTTAATTACTGCATTCCTTAGGGTGCAAGCATAGCCATGGAAACAGCATATCTCTTCTTGTGAAACCACTGTGCTTCAGTTTCCAACAGTATGCACCTGAATAATATTCCATTTAATGTATAGGTCACAATTTATTTATCCAGTCTTACATTGATGGATATTTGTATTTATTCTGCCTTTTGGCAATTGTTAATAATGCTGCTATGAATATTGCTGTACAAATTTCAGATTGAGTTCCTGTTTTCAATTCTTTTCTGTATATAGTTAGGTATAGCATAGGTTGTCATACATTAATATTATACTTAAATCCATGAAGAACCATCAAACTCTTTTATTCTAGAGTATGACATTAGTTTATTTATCATAAATCCTTTCCTCTTTCAATTTGATTTATTTTACCCATTTTGTTTTAGTAAATAAAAGCCTGTCATTAAAACATTGTCAAAATATAAGTATTTTTATTTTTTTATTTTTCCTGTAGGATATTTTTTAAATTTATTTTTACTATTGTCTTTTTTAAAAAGATAAATAGATCACAAAAAATGTTAAGTTAAAAAACATAAGAGGTTCCCATATACCCCGCTCTCCACCTGCCCATACTCCTCCCACATCAACATCCCCTTTCATCAGTAAGGCACATTCATTGCATTTCCACCAAACTCTTTTTCACAATGATTATGTGTTGGAAACTGAGGCACAGTGGCCTCTCAGGGAGACATGCAGCCTCCATGGCTAAGCTTGCAATCTAAGGAATGTGGTAATTAAGAATTCCTAGCAAGCAGGATGAAGCTGTGAAAGGCTGAAAGAAAAGATGAGCAGATAACATTTGTGTAGTAAATAGAACACTTAAACCTTGAGATAAGGTTTTCTTAATCCCTTAAACTATGAGTAATGTTGATGGTTTTACCCATGTGGACTGGGGTATATATAGAGCCCCTTGTGAACAATAAAGTTATCTGAGGAGTCTCTACTTGCAGACCCCCTGATCCCAGCTCTCTCGTTCTTTTTCTTGCTCATTCTTTCTCTTTGTTTCCTTCTCCCTTTTTCTCTTTCTTTCATTCCTGATACCCTTTGGGTCCAAATCTCCAACATCTGGTGCCTAACATGGGGCCTGAAGAAGTTAGCGAGTCTTCCAAATCAGTATCGGGAACCATGGAAAAGACTTCATTGAGGGTTGTGTGATGTCCAAAGCAGAGTGACTTGAGTCTTCTTTTAAGTAAGTAACATTTTCCATGAAGTCATCAGGGTAATGGGTAATCAAACAGGATGTGTGGAAGAACATTCTCAAGTGTTAAAAACCTTATTGAAAGCTAGTGGGGTGCCTGCAAAAAGTTGTGAGTTAAAAGAACTGTTTGCTTTAATACAAAAGCATTGTGGTTGGTTTCAGCCTCGGAGACATAATGTCTTAAATTTAAAACAGTAGAAATGTGTAACAGAGGCTTATCAGAAAGGGGAATCCATTCCTTTATCTGCGAGGACTTTGTGCGAGCAAATTGTCATCACATTAGATCCTTTACAATCAGATGAAGATGAGGAAGAAGAAATTATTCTATTTTCAAAACCCATACACAAAAATAAAATGGAGGGCCATGTGAAAGAACTAAATTCTGAACCAAAGGATGGAGGAAAATCTCCTGGCTTTATGCCTAATCCCAGTACTAATCCTTCTATAGATAAAAAGACAACTGTCTGCTCTAATGAAATATCCAATCTCCATATATCTCATCCAGGTGCTTATCCTAGCTTACATCCAGTCCAACATACTGTGCCTGATGAGCTACCGCTTATGGCTGCCCCAACCTCAGCCCCTGGAATTTTTTCAGATATGACAGACACTATACCCTGTGTTAAAAAGACAGTTGTTTCCAACCCCACTCCTCAAACACCCTTGATGTGCTGTTTATTGCAAAGATCTCAACAAGGGGATCTGGAGGCCATGAGATTTTTATCAGCTTTTCCAGTCATATCACAACCAATTCCATTAAATGCCAATAATTCTCAGGGAGGTGCTGAGTTCCATCATGAATCAATACCTTTTAAACTACTGAAAGATTTAAAACAGTCTTGTGTGCAATATGGGGTAATTCTCCATATATGTTTGGCTTAGTTCAGGGCATGGCTCAGGCAGATAGATTGATTCCTTGGGACTGGGAAATGTTAGCCTGTACTGTTCTTAGCTGTGCTGAATTTCTGCAATTTAAAACTTGGTGGACTGATGAGGCTAATATGACTGCCCAGCAAAATGCTAGTCAAGACCCTCTGGTGCTTATATCAGCAGAACAGTTATTGGGAATAGGAGCTTGGGCAGGAGTTGGCAGACAAATGCAGTATGATGATGTAGCAATAGTTCAAGTTAGAATGTCCTGCTTAGCAGCTTGGAGAAAAATTTCAGCCCCTGGGAAACCTGTACAATCCATTGCTAAATTTATACAAGGAGTAAATGAGCCATATGTAGAGTTTGTAGCTAGGCTATCAGATATTATTCAAAAAAACTATAGAAATTCCAGATGCTAGAAACTTGATTTTATTAACTCTTGCATTTGATCAAGCAAATAGTGAATGCAAAAAAGCTATTAGACCCATTAAGGCAGTGGGAGGGTCAATGCAAGACTATATTAAAGCTTGCCAGGACATAGGTTCCACCACCCACCAGATAGCAGCAGCTTTAGCCCATAAATAAATTTGAAATAAAAGAAAGTAAATCAGAACAAGAATAGGAGCTTGAGGTGCTCAGTTTAGTCTTACAGAGTAGAAATCCAAAAATGTGTGTTAACGGTCTGTCTAAACTGCTAAATAAGAACTTAACTACATTTATGCTGCTCAAGTTATCTTAACTGATTGCTGATAACTAATAAAAATGTTTCCAAGCACAAGCTTGCATGTTACAGGCAACATGGATTCCAGAAGAAATTTTAAAAAGTACAATCTAAGATGTGATATAACAGAGAACTTAAAAGTAGCTATACCAAGAAAGTAAGAATTATGAATCAATTGTAAACTGTATGTTTCTGTTAATGTGTTGTAATTGTTTTGTGTTTGTCTGTCTGTTCAATGTCAGTTCAATGTCATTTTGATACCTCTGGATGATAATATAAATTAAACTAATAAGTGAAAATGTTTTTCAAGTGCTCTATTCAAATGGTGAAAAATTAAATAAGCACTTATATTAATACATAAGTTTAAATGTTAATAAGGTCTCTACAATGATAAAAATTGTAAGTCTTGATTAACAAAATTACTATAAGTCTTTTCATAAAAAGTTGTTCTTGCCTAGATTGAAATGAAAGTTTATTTTTCTTCACAGGATAAAATGAAGGATGTAAAACTTAAATGAATATTTTAAAAGGTTAAAAGTTTGTGGGAATGCTGACAGAAATTTAATAAGTTTTTCCTAAAAGGTGTGTTTTTGTCCTAAAATAGAATGGCTAATTTTCATAAACTCTTGGAACTTAAATGCATGTGACAAGTTATAGAAGATATTGTGGTAACTTTAAGTAAGGGAATGTGCTCTGTGAAGGTAAAATTTGTCTTAAGATAATATAGTCTATATGGTTATAAATAATTATAAGAAGTATAATGAAGCATTGTTTAAATTAAAGTATTTAAGTGACTAATTCCCAAAAGTCATTATTAAATAAAACCTGAATTGATAATAATAATAACAAAAGGTAATTTTGTAACAGGAAAACTTGTTGGCAGTCAGCCTCCCCTGCCAATTTGCTTCTAGGGAACTGTTTCTAGTATTACATGCTACTAAGTATTTAAAATGAAGAAAAGTTAATTATTTTAACAAGCTCATTTTGTGTTAATGGCAATTACAAGTTATAAGAAGTTTGCCTGGTAACTTAGTATGTAGAATATATAGAATGTGTTTTTATTATTAAAAATAGTAGTAATAATTTTGTCCTAAGATAAAATGATTATTGGGAAAGAGTAAAATGTGGGTCAAAACCTGAATGAATACTGAAAGCGTAGAAGGTTCGTGGAAAAGAAATTTTTATGATTAAAGTTAAATAAAATTTGATGGATCAGTCTATAAAGTTTTAAAAGGTTTAATATCAAGTAGTATACTAATGCAAAGATTAAAACTTTGTCCTTTTTCAAAGTCTCTCAAATCATTAGTTTGTTTTGGTAAAAGTTTATGAAAAGTTTCTATCCTCATAATCAGTATTCAAAGAAAGTCCGTTTTATCAAAATAGCTTCTTGTGCTTTAACCTCATCATTTCCTCAGTGTTTGAGGAAGAAAAAGTCTTATCTCTTTTAAAGGAAAATAATGTTTAAATCTGCTTTCTTTTTATTCCAAACTAATTACAAGAGATTTGTTCTTTTACCTTGAAAGAAAAATTGAAGTAACAACATTATAGTATGCAGCAGTCACAAATATTGCTAGTTTGTTGCAAAAAGTTATGTCCAGCTGTGTTGGTATCACTTTGTTTTAAAACACCAGTAAGACTTTCTTTAGTATTTCCTTAGGCAAGTCAAGCCAGCCTGCATTCTCCTACTTGTAGAAAAGTCAACAATGGGCTTTTGCAGTGCCTCCCCAAGGCTGTGTGCATAGCCCAACCATCTGTCCTAACATGGTGATAATAATCTAGCTGCATAAAATCGGTGGCTGAAACTCTACTGATGACATCATGTTAACCAGTAATCCTTTCTTCAGAATGAAAAGAAACATCAGAGACACTATCTTATCTTAAGAGCCTGAATGAAGCAAACAATTGGAATGGGCTACAGGGTCCCAGCTGCTCTATCAAGTTCTTCAATGATGTTTAGTTTGGTAAAACAAAACTATAACCTCCTGTAATTAACAGTGTTTTCTCATGTTATTGTAGTTTGTAATATTTTTGGAATACTGAAAATCTTTCATCTCTCACTTAGCTCAAATATTAAAACTATTGTATGTATTAATTGGGAAAAGTCCTTCATGGAAGTAGGAAAGCCTCCAGCAAGCTGCTTTTAATAATAATAATAGGAAGTTAAATTGTGGACATTAACTTAGCCTATGAATTGAATGTAGCAAGCACCCGTATTGGCTTTGGGTGGAGTTTGTGGCAAAAGCAAAATTCTAAACAAGTAACCCTTAGGTTTTAATCACAATTCTGAAAAGAGGCCAAAAGCCAAACATAAAAAAGCAATTGTGTTTAGCATAGGAGGTCCTGCTAAAAGTGAAAGACTTAACCCAATAATGTTTGGTCATTCTAAAGACTGCCATCCATATCCAGGGGTAGATTGCAAATATAAAAACAAGACAGAAATGATGGACTGTTGTAAATCACCCTCAGATTATGAAAAAACCTCCAGGTGACTGTCATGTCCCTGTCACTCCTCTAACATCTCTTTTAGGACTGTTAACGCAAATGCTTTTACAAAGATCTGGGCCCTACCACTGAAACCTGAGTAAAGGCAGCATGGCTCCATCAGAAAGGTGACCAAACCTTGTGGTGCCTAGCCCAGCAGTTCCAACTGCCTGTTACTTGCCAACAGCTCATAGACATCCCCAGATGGAGAAACAATAGCAAAGGCCAGAAGAAGAAAATGCATCTGGATACTGGTGAGAATGACTCAGATTTGGCAGTCATCTTCTGAAAGTCAATTATTGCTACATAAGAATTCTTGAAATGAACTAAATGTTTTTTTGGACTGCTTATTATAAGCATTTTGGGACTAATTGGAATCATCACAGCTGCTGCTACTGCTATGGTAGCTTTACCTGAAAGTACAGACTTCACAATACATGCATAATTGGCATAAAAATGTTAGTGATTTGTGGCATAGCCAAGAGCACTTTGATGAACAGTTAAATAATTGGGTTAATGATTTAGGATCTTCTGTTTTGCATATTGGAGATCAATTGTATAATTTAAGTTTGTTAAGGGTGTTGAAAAGTGATTGGAATGAAAGCAACTTTTGTATTACTCCCAGTTAATTGGTGGAAATTGCAGCATTTCCTGTCAGCTTTAGGAATAGGGTTAATCATATTTGTTCTGTTGCTCATGATTCTTGCCTGTGCCGGACAGTGCTTTTGAAGAAAATTGCAAAGTGTAACAGCCATGAAACATGCAAATAATCTGGTGCTAGCAAAAACACTTCAATAATTCCCCCAAGTCAAAGAGCTTGGCCGGTAGTCAATGACGGGCAAGACTCTCAGAGGAGGGCAACCTAAGACAGGCATGGTCACCTTGACTAAAACAAAAAGAGGGAGATGTTGGAAACTGAGGCACAGTGGCCTCTCAGGAAGACATGTTGTCTCCATGGTTATGCTTACAATCTAAGGAATGTGGTAATTAAGAGTTCCCAGCAAACAGGATGAAGCTGTGAAAGGCTGAAAGAAAAGATGAGCAGATAACATTTGTGTAGTAAATAGAACACTGAAACCTTGAGATAAGATTTTCTTAATCTCTTAAACTATTAGTAATGTTGATGGTTTTACCCATGTGAACTATGGTATATATAGAGCCCCTTGTGAACAATAAAGTTGCCTGAGGAGTCTCTACTCGCAGACCCCCTGATCTCAGCTCTCTTGTTCTTTTTCTCACTCATTCTTACTCTTTGTTTTCTTCTCCCTTTTTCTCTTTCTTTCATTCCTGATACCCTTTGGGTCCAAATCTCCAACAGCGATGTTATTTTACATTACAAACAGCAATATATGAGTCCTCCAATTTCTCCACATTCTTTCCAGCATTTATTTATCATTTTTTGATTAATAGACAACCTAGTGTGTGTGAAAAAGTATATCATGTTGTTTTTTATTTGCATTACCCTAATGGGTAGGGATGTTGACTGTCTTCATGTGTTTATGGACATTTTTATATCTTCTTTGAAGAAATGTCTATTGAAATGCTTTGATCATTTTCGACTTGGACTTTTTGTTGTTGAGTTGCAGGATTGCTTTTATATTACAGATATTTAATCCTTATCAGATGTGGTTTAAAAACATTTTCTCCCATTCCAAATAGTAGGAGTCCTGAGGGCTCTGGACACACCCAGACACCATAGTCAGGGCAGATGACTCAGGAGTTTGGTGACCTGCCAGTGGGCCCTACTTTGGAATTTATGATCCCGAGTGACAAAATAGGCTCTTCTGTCCTTCTATTTGAACCTATAATTAGTACTAGAGTTGGTAGGTCTACAGCAAAGAGACTTAAATCTTTGGGCTGTCTATGTGCCAGCTGGGCCCTGGATCTCATTGAAGGTGAAATAACTAATCTTCAGTTCACTGGTCTCACCTAGGACAATAAATATGGCAGTGATGGTGGACAACTACCATACCAAGAAACTGAGAGTCTACAACTGCAAACATGAGTGCCCACTCATAGTCTTTATGGGAAAACATCCACCTCTCACTTAGAGGTGGGGTGAACATCTCCATCCCAGAATCCTCAGGGTTGAGGAATGAACTATGGACTAAAGTAGACTTACTGGTATTCTACTATAGACTTATTGTGATGTTAGCAATGGATTAAACCATATTATTGATGTGGAGGCAGTGGGCACTGGAGCTTCTGAGGGCAGGGAGAGGGAAAAACATGTGTAATATGGCAGCATTTTTGGGACTTGGGAATTGTCCCGAATGACATTGCAATGACAGATACAGACCATTATCAACCTTGTCATAACCTACAGAATTGTGTGGGAGACAGAATAAACTACAATGTAAATTTTTATCCACACTTAGTGGCAATGCTCCAAAATGTGTTCATCAATTTTAATGAATGTACCTTACTAATGAAGGATGTTGTTAATGTGGGAAAATGTGGAAGATATGGGGAGCAGGACATATTGGAACTCCCTATATTTTTTATGTGGCACTTGTATAGTCTATCTTTTTTTAATTAAATTTAATTTAAAAAAAGAATACTGAAATTGGAGGAATCTCACAGCCTAACTTTACTTATTACTTAAGTACAGTGATTTTTTAAAAAAACATGGAAGAAACATAATGATAGAAATATTGACTAAAGGAATTGGGTTGAGAATTTGGAAATAGACCCACATACAGGCAAGTAATTTTTTACAAGGCTATCAAGCACATTCAGATGGGTCAGAAGGTGAAAACAGCCCTTTCAAGACATGGTCCTGGGAGAACTGGATATCTATGGCTAAAATAAAAAGAACCCCTATTTCAAGCCTCATAGAAAGATTAACTCAAATGGATCAAGGACCTAAATGTAAAAACTAGAACCATAACAACCCAAGAAGAAATGTAGGAAAATATCTTGAAGATCTTGTGGAGTGTGGTGATTTCTTAATTGTGCTTTTTATTTTGCCTCCAGTGACTTGGGTAAGAAGTTGAAAAGGTAGCCAACTCCATGGGGAAAAAATTGGAAATAACATATCCAATAAGGATTTCCACATAGCTTTAAGAGATCATGCAGTTCAAAGATAAAAAAAACAAGCAACTCAATTTAAAAATGGGCAAAAGACCTGGCCTGAAAGCACATTAAAATATGCTAGCCATCACTAGCTATTAGGGAAATGCATATCAAAACTATTTTGAGATATCATGCCATGTCTTACAGAATGGCTATTATTAAAAAAACAGGAACTATATGTGCTGGAGATGATGTGGAGAAATCAGAACATTCTTGGTTGGTAATTGTTGAGTCCAAAAAAATCAAGTAATGTAATGCACCACATTAATAGAAGAAAGGGGGGAGAAAAAAACAAATGTTAAAGTCAATTGATGCAGAAAACATATTTGACAAGATCCAGCACATATTCTTTATAATAACAGATGGAATAAAATAGGAAAAAACATGAAGGACATATAGCAAAAACAAAAAAGGTAACACTCAATGGAGGTATACTCAATGGAGAAAGATTGAAAGTTTCCCCTCTTGTCAAGAATAAGATAATAATGTTTACCACCACAGCTGTTATTCAAGAGAGTACTGGAGGTTCTAGTTAGAGCAATTAGGCAAGAAAAAAGTAATAAAAAGCATCCAAATTGGAAGGGAAGAAACAAAACCTTTTCTATCTGCAGATGTCATGACTCAATATATAGAAACTCCCAACAAAGTCTAGAAGAAAAATATTAGAGCTAATAAACTAATTCAGCAATTTTGTAGGGTACAATATGAACTCACAAAAATCAGTGGTTTTTCTACACATTGGTAATGAAAAATCTGAAAAGGAAATCAAGAAAATTGTGACATTTTTAACAGCCAATGAAAGAATCTGTTTTCTTGGGAAAAAATTAACCAAGGATATAAATGACTATTACATGGAAAACTACAAAAATGTTACTGGAAGAAATTCAATAAATGAGAATAAATGGAAGCATTTTTTTAATGTTTGTGGATTAGAAGATTAAATATCAATTACAAGTCAATTGCACCCAAAGCAATTGTTAGAATCAGTGGAATACCCATCAATATATCAACAGCCTTCTTTGCAGAAATGCATATATCAATAAACAAATTCACATTGAAGGTTAAGGAGCCCCAAATAGCCAAACTATCTTGAAAAAGAAAAAAAAAGTAGTTGTGGATGATTCATGCTTCCAGATTCTAAAACTTCATAAAAAAGCTACAGTAAACAAGACAATATAGCACTAACACAAACACAGACATATCAGCTAATGGAATAGAATTAAGAATACAAGAATAAATGTGTATATCAATCAATGACCAACTTTTTATTTTTAAAGTATTTTATATCAGTGCTAATGGATATTCAGTTAATACAAGAACAAAAAATCTGCTCTGCTTGGTGGATACATACACACCACATTTTCATACATTATCTCTTGAGGGATTTGGGTCAGTAGCTACTCTGCTTCAGCCAGAGAAAGATGTAGATATCAAGGGGCAGCAGAGTGGAGTTGTTTTGCCTGCAGTTGAATATCTTCCTTGCTTTTGGGAGATAGGCTGGTAAATCTTCATCATTTTATTGGTTATCCAGGGCAAGCCCAAAGAAATGGACAGTGAAATTTGACCGCGTATCTGCTGAATTTCAGGTCTCAACTGGCATAAGAACAATCCAATGGCTTTAAGTCTCAGAAATATACATAAAAGGTAAATTGAAAATTATAGGTTCAGATGAAAGGAGTAGAAGAATCATGAGTATGAACTTGTAAATGATTATGATTATGTTATGTTGAGGAAAAAGAATTTCTAATATTCTCTGATAGAATCCTCTGAGGGAGTGCTAATGTCATGAGGCTGTGTGGCTTCACTATAGTGTCCATACAAACCTAGATCACTCAGGGCACTTTTGCTTGATGATATGTTAACTTTGGCATGTTAGTGATGCCTGGCTAAGACTTGCATAAACATAACCTCTGAATCAATTCATGACTCAGTTTGAAATCTCATAGCCATAAAACTGTAATTTATTTAAAATTTATTTACATTTCCCCTTTTGATCAAGGAGTTTGAGTTTCTCCAGAAGCATCACTGATTAAATCTTGGTAATTATCCCCTGGTGCCAGGGAGGCTAATTGCCAGGAGTCATATCCCATGTAGGGGGCAATGTAGTGAGTTTATTTGCAGAGTTTGGCTAAGAGACATACATTTCTACACTGTCCTCCAAATTGCTCTTGCCTGTCTTTCCCTTTCTGCCTGCAGAATTCCCTTTAGTAATTCTCTCAATTTCTGTTTAATTGTGAATATTTTAATTTCTTCATCATTCTTAAAGGACAATATTTGTCAATACAGAATTATTAGCTGACAGTTTGTCTTTTTCAGTACCATAAATATGTCATACCACTGCCTTCTCACCCCATGAGGAAGAACGTGGTCACTGAGGTAAAGTTGTCCATTTCTTTGGATATTTAATCAATTACTCTAAAAAAAAGTGAGCAATTGGAAAATGGACAGAAGTGGTGATGATGATGATGATGATGATTGCAAATTTCCTTTCTAACACTCATTTATTTATGAGAAAATTTGAGAACACAGGAGATTAGCACTGTACATTTGTTTCTGAGGCAGTTTAACCCTAGTTTTCTATGTTAGATGTGTGACAAAAATGGGATATCTGTCCCACCAACTTCCATCTTAAAATTTTATTTAGATTAAGGGCATACTTCACATCTTACATAAATAGAATTTTGCACCTTTTTATCTTTCAGAAGGTAGTGAGAAAAGGCATGAATTTTGGAGCAATTAGTCGAAGCACACATTTCAGCTCAGCCATTTACTAGTTTTGTGACCACGGAAAAATCATTTTGAGCATCAATTTGCTCAGTTTACACTGGGAACTTGTTCTTTGGATAATTACTCTGTCACAATTAAATAATGTAGATAAAAATAACTGTCATTTCTGGTGTGGGGAAATGGAATAGCTGATATTTCTTCTATCCTGTCTTTCTTCCTCATGATGTTAACAGGAAAAATTGTGAAAAACATTGAAATTAGAAAAAAATACAGAGTCGCCTGCATAGTGCACGGAAATATTTTCACTCTTAAAGTTTTGGACTATTTTACAATTCTGTAAATTGCAAAAAAAAAAGAGAAATGTTAAGAATGAAAATAATTATTTTCCAGTGAAAGGGAAATAAGTTCTGTTCTGATCTAATAAAATTGATTATTGCTCTTAAGACCGGTACATTTTACATCTATTTGAAAATTAATTCTGTCATTTTTTATCTGCACTTTTATATGTGATAATTTCATTTATCCTCTGAACAAGTTGTAATACCTTGATAATACACGCATTCATTAGTGAGTTAAATAAAATAATTCATGTGAGTTTATTTTTATTTCTATGTCCTTGTTTCATCCTTTAAAATTATGCCCTTTAGAAGGATATGAGCCGATGTCTGCAGGGGTGGAATTTAAGACGAGATGGTGGTAAGTATGAACACAAAGAAGAGATAAAAGGGGGGCAAGGGGTTGCCTTTGCTTGGGGCTTTGCGGGTTTGAGGGTGGCTGGGGTGGGACGGGTGGGTAACGTTGCCCAAAAGTGGGGGGAGGGAGGGGTAGCATACGAACCAGGAGAGGGTCAGGTGTTGGTGGAGAGTAAAATGCCGAGAAAATCATATCAAAATATAATAAAGAGGGTTACCTGTTTAGAATGCTCGGAGGGGAGGGTCTGATGCAGGACGGGCTCCTGGGGAATGTCTAAATGCTCATTCTGCCAGAGTGGGTGACACCATGGGGTAGAAACCCAAGTAGTGAGAGTGGGGGTGGACCCACATCCTGGGGAGGACTAATGCCATCCAATAGAGGGAACTGTATCCCTCGAGAGAAAGGGTGGCTCCCAGGGCATTGGGGCAGTTGAGCAAGTTAGGCCCTGAACACTATTCCATCTATCTCTGGAAGTGGCTCCTCAGGAAACGGAGGTTGGCTATCACTAAGGGCACTAAGGTGGAAGGGAAAATGGACGTTAAATGTGTGGAACCAAAGTAAATGGGGGGTAAGAGAGGAGTTTCTTGAGAGTACACAAGGATGGATATAAAACATGTAATATTACACCATAACATATAGGAGATGACAGACTGATAATGTAAACCATAATGTAAAACATAGGATAACTAAAAATGTAAAGAACTGTGTATCCTAAAGTATGCACCATAATGTAAATACAGATGTCACCTTGTTAGAAAGCTAATGTCTCAGACTCTGTACATCACTTTAAGTAAATATGATATGAATAGGGCGTAAGAGTATCACTGTGGAAGGGAAAAGGTTTTCTGGTGGATGTGTGGGAGTGCTGTATATTATATATATACATTGCTGTGGTCTAGGACTCCTGTGAAGAAAAGCTGAATAATTAGGGGGGGGGGGGAAAAAAAAAAGAAAAAAATAGGATGTGGAATTTTTTCAAGTCAACATTCTTTATCTAAGTTCTTTATCTAACTTTATCCAAGTTCTTTATCTATCCTTTAAACTCATCGCTATATGCCATTCCCTAGTAAGGGACCATGACATTATATTGGGCTTCAAATTTCGGGGAGTTCTGGATCACAGAGTGTTTCAACAATGGCAATGGAGGGATACTGGTATGGGATACCAATGACAGATGATATATGACTGACAGGGAGCTGTACAGAACATATGTCCAGGGTGCATGGTAATGTTTGGATATACTCATAGTGGCAACAATTAAAAACCACAGTAGGGGGGGTACTGGGTTCCCGGCCAGTGGTGCTCTGTCGTGGTCCCTAGGGGAGCAGCGACAGTCTCCCAGGTACAGTGGTGGGGACCGGGAGGGAGTGAGGGTTCAACAGTGAGCCCCTGATACTAATGACTATGCTTGTGAGCTGATAAACCCAAAATAGTAACAAGGCCTAGAGCAACTTTGTGCCTGGGAATTTCCTTCTGTCAGCCTTCATGTTACTCAAATGTGGCCAGTCTCGAAGCCAAACTCAGCATGTAAATGCAATGCCTTCCCCCCAGCGTGGGACATGACACCCGGGGATGAGCCTCCCTGGCAACGAGGGACCACTATCAACTACCAACTGATGATGCAACTGGAAAATGACCTTATACGGAAGGTTCAATGCGGATCAGCAGAATATCCATGTCTACATAAAATACCATGACTTTAAAATGCTGTTTGACCTAAAGTAAGGGGGAAATGGAAAGGAGAAATGAGTTTATATGGCTACGAGTTTCTAAAAAAGAGTCTGGAGGCTGGCAGAAGGTTTGCCCTCATGCACAACTGAGCAGAGTCAGAGAGACAGATAAAGCAGATACAACCCCCAGATATTGGTTCCTTTGAGGGCTAAAGAGACCCATGGGAGTTATGGTCATGGCTGATGGGGTTAACTACCAGGGCAGATGGCCCCTCTTTGGAAATGGTGTTTATGTGTGATGAATCTGGACTCAGATGGGATCTCCCTTCATAAGACTTTCATGCTAATGTGCTGGAGGTGCAGTTAATGTTGGGGTTTAAGATATATTTAGGGGATTTGAATCTCTGGACTGACAATGTGATAGCCAGATCCTGAGCCTCAACAGACTCCAGCACCTACAATCTGATTTATTGGACTTACCACACTCAGCTAAGATGGAGTTGAAGAAGGACAACCACCACACCATGGAGCCTAGAGTGATTACAACTGAAAATGGGAGGATTGCATCCAGCATCCAGGTGGAATCTGAGCCTCCTCTTGACATAAAGGTGCAATGGACACAACCAATCCAGTGTCCACATAGAAGAGGTGGCATTGGATTGGGAAAAGTGGACATAATGGACAAAGGGTATGGGGAAAGGCAGGAAGAGATGAGAGGTGGAGGCATCTTCGGGACATGGAGCTGCCCTGGATGGTGCTTCAGAGGTAATCACCGGACATTGTAAATCCTCACAGGGCCTACATGATGGAATAGAGGAGAGTATGGGCCATGATGTGAACCAATGTATATGAGGTGCAGAGGTGCCCAAAGATGTACTTACCAAATCCAATGGATGTGTCATGATGATGGGAACGAGTGTTGTTGGGGGGGGGGAGAGGGGGGGTGGGGGGGTGGGGTTGAATGGGACCTCACATATATATTTTTAATGTAATATTATTACAAAGTCAATAAAAAATAAAAAAATAAAAAAAATAAAAAAAAAACATTACGCCTAAAGAATAAATTCTCTTAAACCACAATTAAAAAAAAAAAAAAAAAAAAAAAACTTTGTTGAGCAATGTTGTCACATTGCCTGCAGTTACTGTCAAAAATTTGAATTGTATTTGTTCCTAATTTCTGAAATATATTGATTCTAATTTTATCAATAATTATTCCCCCTGAGGAATTTAGTTCCTGTTTAAAACTTCTATGTGTTTGTTTTTTTTTTCCAAGACAGACTATAGGCAATTAAAAAGGCTTTACCTGACAGGGCACATTGGGGAAATCTGCCCTCAGCACACCAGACCTTGTACCCAGCACTACACTGATGTTTCTGAAGGGGTTTTAGTCAAGGACTAAGCTCCCCCTGTCCAGTCTTACTCATGAATATAGCTGCATTCCTATCCCAGAGACTTCCATTAGAAAGCTTTCCTGTCAGGGACCCAAAGTGAAGGCCTTCCTTAGATGCCTCAGCTGAGAAGCATTTATTTGAGATAGGTGGAGGATACCTTTTAAGTATCCTCTGCTTCAGCACTCTATTTTAATCTCCATCTCCTGAGTCCATAACACTGTATAAAACAGTACCTCTCATCCAGTGCTCCCTTAGCAGTGAGTTGATCTCCATGTCCATGCTCATCCATCTGTCCCTCCCCTAGTGGCAACATTTTGCAGCATAATGGAACAGGGTCATGCCCATGTCTTTCCTCAGTTTACCTTGCTTTTATTATCACAGTAAGTGAATGAAGTTTCCAATGTTTACTTCCATTTTAGCTTTGCATAAATTGGCTACCTTTAACACCTGGCACCTCAACTCAGCTCGTGACATGGAGCAGGGTGACCAACTGAGCATGATGCCATTCTGGAAAAGCAGGACTGGAGATCCTGCAGGGCACCTAAGGGATGAGCTAGTGGAATACATGTTGCTCTCAGGAGGAATGCTAGAAGATCCTGAGGCATTCCTCCAGCCATGCAAGTGAGTTTAGGAAAATGCTGTCAGAAGCCAAGGAACGTCCTTGGTGAATGCTCATGGGTTGTGTATAAGTTTTGGGTTCTGTGGGGAACATCGGTCCTGATCTTTTTTTTTTAAGATTTATTTATTTACTTATTTCTCTCCCCCTCTCCCCCCACCCCAGTTGTCTGTTCTCTGTGTCCACCCACTGGGTCCTCTTCTTTGTCCGCTTCTGTTGTCAGTGGCATAGGAATCTGCGTTTCCTTGTTGTGTCATCTTGTTGTGTCTGCTCTGTGTGTGTGTAGTGCCATTCTTAGGCAGGCTGCACTTTCTTTTGCCCTGGGTGGCTCTCCTTATAGGGTGCACTCCTTGTGCATGGGGCTCCCCTATGCGGGGGAGACCCTGCATGGCAGGGCACTCCCTGTGCACATCAGCACTGTGCATGGGCCAGCTCCACATGGGTCAAGGAGGCCTGGGGTTTGAACCGCAGACCTCCCACATGGTAGGTGGATGCCCCAACCACTGGGCCAAGTCCACCACCTGGTCCTGATCTTTAGCCCTGACTCCTGGTAGAATTTATGCATGCGTCAAATTATAGACCCAAGAGTAGGGATTGTGAAAGGCTGTTAAAGAAATTCTCCAGTCATTATTTAAGACCTCCCAAGCATGTGAGCACAGAATGTTTGGGTAAACCCATAAGTTCAGCAACTCTAAGCAGATCACTAGATATGGTGGACACCATATTGCCCAGTAAGTTGTTGAAACATCAGAAAAAAGAAATGCAGAGCCTTTCCAGGTAACTTTGTTCATGGCTGCAAAGATTTAGTTCTCCACAATAACAAAAGTAATCCTGTTAAGGTTAGTAGTGGAGAGTTTCATTTTGAGGGTGGAAGTTTAATCCTCCACAACTTCAGAGAAAAAATCACCAAGACAGAAATGGTGGCTGTTATAGAGGTGGCAACAGTGTTCCATCCCCAAGTTGTGACAGTCTGAAGAAGCCCCTTTCTGCACACCTTGAATTGTAGCCACAACAGAGGCCCCCACAATAGTAGAGGTGCCCCTGTGAGGCAGATGTCAGGTGGCCAGAGGTCCACATGGACCCTGATGTATGCCCTCATCTCCATAGTTGGGCATTGGTGGGCTTATTGGGTGTGTGTGTCCAGGTGCCACAGTGGGGCTTTTTAAGATATAACAGCAGAGAGAGAAAAGGATAAAATGACAACCAATTCCCCTTACTCACACCACCACCACCATCACCACCATTGCCAAGCTGCTTCTATCCAGGATCAATGACATCATTGGCAGGAAAGATGTCCAGACTGCCTGGAAAAATTTTCAGGTGTTGCCTCTAGAGCTACTGCCCCTTTTCCATCCTGGGATTTCTGTCTGGAAAACAGCTGTCCTCTGCCCTGCTCTCCACTGCTCTAATACCCATCCCCTAAAATGTTTGCCCTGCTGATGACTCACCATAGTGTCCTCTGTGACACTAGGTATGTTCCCTCCCAACCTTCCTTCAAACCTTCGGGAGGGCCAGAGTCCCACAGTCTTTTTATAAAGTCTTCTCAACTAAGCACCAATTGTCTGCAGGGGGAATGAAGGGCCTGCTGGTAATGTTAGAGTATGGTGGTGGAAATGGTGAGGGCCTTTTAGATAACCACACACTGGTGATAGTGATTGTATTAGTGAAGGCTCTCTAGGGAAACATAACTGAGAAGAGATGTCTGTAAATAGGATAGATTTTATAAAATTGTCTCACATGACCATGGGGATGCAGAAGTCCAAATTCTGAAGGGCAGAGAGCAAATCAGGGGCTCCAGTGAAGGTCCTGGATGAGTTCTCAGGAGACACTGTCTGTTTGAAGTAGAGATGGGAATTATCTCTCTGGATATTGAAATCACTTTTCATTTTAAGGCCTTCAATTGATTGGATGAGATGTCACTAGTTGCCAATGTCAATCTCCTCAGTTGATTGTAGATGAAACCAGCTGTCTATGCCATCAACTCACTGGTAATTAAAGACCATGAAATGCTTTTCTAATACAATTAGCTCAGTGCTTGCTTGAACAAACAACAAATTTGGCTGAGTTGACATATAGCCTAACCAACACAGTCCATCTCCCTTGTCAACTTGGCAGCTATATACATCACTTTAAACCATTCTTAGTCTCTAAATAAAATCAACACATAAATATACCTTACAATATGCAGATTTCCAGAATAGGGTGCAAGTCGTTGGGTAATATTCACTCTCATATTTGACATCCTTAAATAATAAAATATGAAACTAATGCAACTTATGTCATATGATAAGGGGAAATGTTAGGGAAGAAAACTCCTTGATTAATGGACCCATGAATACTGGCTGTGGGAAAAACATAGAGTGGATGCTGACATAGAGGGACCTGACTTCCCCTCATTCAAGGGGCTCTGTGTCTGTAAACTGTCTCAATCTTGGAATTATGGGGCCATGATTCTTTCTTTCTGTAATTCAAGTTAGGTTTTGTTCATACAACCTGGAACTCTTCTGCTTATGGAGATCAAGTATGAATTTAGTAGACTGCCCACCTATTTTTCTTTTAGTTACACCATGATCTGTTAGTGAATGCCATAGATCTATGTAACTAAGACCCTTTAGATTGCTGCTTTGAGTCTGTTTTTCATTTTGCTAGTCACTCACACCTTGCCTTTGGAGATTAAGTGCTTCTACTTGGCTTCTGCCAGCGTGGGGTTTGATCATCCCCATTAGTTTAAGGATTCTAGTTTCATGACAAAAGTTCCCATAGTAATATCTGAATTACAGAGAAGAGCAACCACAGTGCTCTTCAGGAAACATGGAGTTAGTCTCATGAATTTATTCCTCACATCCCTGTAAAATGTGTGTCCTCTGGACAATCCTATTGTGGGTGCACAGAACTTAAATGTTGAATCTCTTCTAGCATTCCAAACTCTCTAAGACTTTACCCATCACCTATAGTACACCAGGGTAAATTAGGCATCTCAACTTCAGGTATTATAAGCCATCTTTTGGTCCATGGTCCAACCAGCCACCCAAACAAGCTGTTAGAGCCCTTTCTAATCCCTCAAGATTGCAGCATTGAATCCAGAATCTATCTTTGCTTAGTGGGCCAATATCAATAAATTTAGTGTGATCCAACTTTATATATCTTCCACCATTATCCTATACCCTTACTATCTATTCCTCCACATATTCCCCTGATTTCTGTTTATATAAATTGGAAAAATCATGCAGTTCTTTTAGATTATAGTATACTTCTTCATGGCTCAAACTTTGTACTTCACCTTTGGGGGTTTGTTCTGATTTTAGTCCAGTTATAGATTTGTGAGAGAGGAGGGGTAGTGAGGGTGGGTAAGGAGAACTACAAATGTCTTGTAAACTACTGAATTCAGGGCATTCCTTTGCAGTATCTTCTAGTGAGACAGGATTAGTCTCTTCTGTCAGGGGTTGCATGGCAGAATCCTCAGTGCAATGTGGAGGTTGGGTGATGGTATCTTCAGGGCAGGGGGGAGATGGAGACTTGATAGGACAAGCTGAAAATTGGGCAGTGCAGGCTTGAGGATGTGTAGTACCCCACTCAGGGCAAGGAGAAGTTCCAGACTCCTTGGGGCAGCCTGGGCGTTGGGTGATATACACTTGATATTCAGTGCTTCCCACAGAACAGAAAATTTCATGTTTATCTGACAAAATCTCCACAGAATTTAGGGTTTCAATGTTCCCACCAAAATCATCATCAACACATATGTGTCCATCCCAATTCCCAGGGTTCCACTCCTTTCCAATCAATGCCCTCACTTGATCAGCAGACACCTGCAAGGTTGAAATTTTAGTTTCCATTGTAACTCTGCTATTGTAGAATGAGACTTTGTGTCTGGTTTCCAGAAATCTCAAGGCTGCAGGTACATGAAACAAGATTTTCTTTCAGAGCACACATAGAAACTTTCTCATCATTCATGCAGTGCTTAGGTTGTAAATTTGAAGCCTTCAGCTCATCCTCTTTTTTAGGTAACTGTGTTCAGCATATTGTGAAACAGCAAGCCAACATCATATTACCTTTTAACTACACAACTCTGTTAAAGTATTAAATACACTCTCACCCAGAACTTTGCCTCTTATAAGCAAGGAAGTAGTTGTATCCAATGGTGATATTTTGCATATCTAATCTCAACTCAATGCATGAACTGTCAGTGGCCTCTTGATTATTGAACAGAGAATCATTAGTGCCCTTGCATCTAATCAGAGTAGAAAGCCAACTGCAACAACCCCCAACAAATTTAGAAATACTATTTTTAAGATTCTGTTTCTATAGAACTACTCCCAGTACCTAGCTGTATTAGTCAGGGCTCTATAGGAAAACAGAACTGAAAGGAGATATCTGTAAATAGTATGAACTTTCATAAAATTGCCTCATTCATCATGGAGGAGGCACATGTTCAAATTCCATAAGGCAGGCTGCAAACCAAGGGATTTGATGAAGGTCTTTGATGAGTTCCTAAGAGATGCTAGCTGTGTCTGAAGTAGAGATAGAAATTCTTTTGCTGAATGCTGTAATCACTTACCCTTTTATGGCCTTCAATTTATTGGATTACACATCACTCAGTGCTAATGGCAATCTCCTTATTTGATTGTAGGTATAAACAGCTATCTATGCAATCAACTTACTGATTGCCAAAGTCTGTGAATGCACTTGTATTATAATTAGGTCAGTGCTTTCTTGACCAAACAACTGGGCAATTTTACCTGAATGAACTGACACATTAGCCTGACCATTACATTGAAACCTTCAAACCTTAGGTTCTCTTGTTTTGGTGCTTAGTCCATCACCACTGGAACTCTTGTTCAGACTCAACTATGGGAGGATCCCTTAGGCCCCTACAAACCTCCATTGTATGGCTGCAACTACTTAATATATTAGTAATATTGATTTATTATGTGTACCCCTGTTACCCTTCACCTCCAAGTTCTGATGGGAATTGCTCTTATTAGGGCAAATTTAAAGGGTTATGTGTAAAACTGTGAACATACTCAGCTGTTTTCACTGAGTGAGCTGTGTCTATATCTGCCCTTTTATTCATACCACCATCAAGCCTCTGGTCAGCATATAAAACAAACCTTGTGGGGATAAGACATGTCAATAAAAATACATCCTACTCTTAAATAATCTATTCATTACCCATGTGGATGTTCATCATAGAGGCCCCTATGCTGACAAGGGGGAACAAAACACACAAAAGCTCATGCTTCTCAGCTAAATGTAGAGACAGGATTGTCCTCAGTCCCAGATCAAGGAATTGTCTAACCTAAAGCCATCTGTTAACATGGGAGGACATATCCATGGGATTCAGACACCATCTCCACCTGGGCTAGATGCACAGATTGTTATCATCAAAAGATGCCAGAATAAGAGGTGGATCAAGATGGCATCCAAGTGAGTGCACCCTTGACATCTCTGCTGCAAGAGACCAGGTGAGTGGGGACAGAATCCTGCTGGAGAGGGCAGTTTTGGGAACATACAAAGCAGGAGGTGTCTGGATGACAATCTGGGGAGACTGTGACAAAAGTAGTGCTTGCTCAAGGTAAAACTGTGGGATTTCTAACACTGAAGCCAGAAGCTATGGGAAGGCAAAACCTTTCCCCTAGGGCTGAGGTCTGCAGCATTCTCTGAAAACCACCACACAGCAGCATACCCAAGTCTCTTGGTTTCAAATGTGTGACCCCCAAACCCATGTTCACTGAAACTTGCATTCCCCAAACATCACATTCCCCATAAACCACATTCCCCACACCCATGTACCCTGAGACCCCCTTCTCCTGGGCCTGCATTCCCAAGACCAGCACTCCCCAAAACCTGGCATTACCCTAGCCCTACAGTCACAGACTAACTCCAGGAGTGGGAAGGTTTTGGTGTGGGATGAGGCCCAATTATCTGGTCCTCCCTTTTCTTCAAGCTTGGAGGAGAATATCAGCTGGCTCAGAGAGAGCCTAAGAAGAGAGGAGAGGTGGATCTGCTGAGAGAGCTCAAATTACCTAAATGTCCTGGGATAGGAAACTTGGTCTGGGAGAAGGTGGAATCAGAAAATTGACTAGCCCCACCATAACACACCTAAGGGAGACAGACAGTAGAACTTAGTTTATGGGCTTCCAATAACATATGTAGGATTCATGGCAAGATGTGGGTGCTCTCTGTCAAAAAACTAAGAGTCATTTTCTATGGTGAATTGGTTCTCCAGTGTCCCCTTTGATTCTCTGAGGGAAGGCCTCACACAGACTTCCTGCTGCCCTAGGAAAGAGGGAAGTGAGGAAGGGAGAAAGGGGGAAAGTCAGGCTCCTAAGCAGTTTATTCATCTAAGCAAAGAGGATTCATTGTTTGAGGCCTTGTCTGGGTTTTTTGTTGGTTTGTTTCTTGTTCTTTCTTTCTCTTTATCCTCCCATGGCCCTTTTTCCTTTTCCTTTTTCTCTTTCTTTTTTTCTTGCTTGCCTTTTTCTTTTTTCTTTTTTCTTTTTCCCTTTTCTTCTTTTTCTTTTTTTATATTAGGTCCTGCAGGCAGTGCTTCTTATTTGCTGTGCTTCCTCAACATCAATTTCCTCTTTTCTGTGTGGACTGATTTTGACTACCAATTCTATCCCCTTTCCTTTACATCTTTCTATCCTTCAGCATCTATTATTTCTCTTACATTCCACCTCTTTCTTTAGCCCCTAATTTTTCTGACATTTTATTTCTAATACCTCTATTCTGTTTTCTATGTTTCATTGACTCTTTATATTATTATTCTTTCTTTTCTTTTTTCCTCTCTCCTAACCATACTGGCCTTTTAATTTGTATTATATTCTTCCCCATAATCAGTTTGCCATCTCATTGTAGGTTCTCCACTTTTTTACTGTTATATCTCTACACAGCTTTAGTGATTTTAATATCCATTCTCCTATATCTCACATGGTTTTTCTGCTAACATTTAGTATCAATATTAGTATTATACTTTTTCTTTTCTTACCTCTTTTGCTTTCCCTGGTCCTACTACTTTCCTTCAAGGGAACTTAGACACCAAAAAGGAAATAGAATAAGAAGAACAAAGTGTCAAAGAGAAGACATAACAAGAAGGAGAAGCTAATCAATTGAATAAACCCAGCAAGATAAAATGAAGACCAGACAGCAACAAAAAGTTTCAAACCATACTGATAATCAGGAAAACATGGCCCAATCCAATGAACAAACTAAGAACCAAGAAAGGAGCAGAGCATTGAACAACTAATCAAAGCTCTTAAAACATATATCATAGGCCAATTAGATGAACTGAAGTAAGAGATTAAGGATATTAAGAAAACATTTGGAGAGCATACAGAAGAAATTGTAATCATACTCAACAAGATAACAGATATGATAATCATACTCAACAAGATAACAGATATGATGGGGATGAACAGAAAAACCCAAGAAATCAAAAACACTCTCAGCAAATAACAACAGATTTTGAAGAGGCAGAGGAAAGAATTAGTGATGTGGAAGACAGAACATCTGAAATCAGATAGTAGAATTAATTGATAGAAAGATAGAAAAAATTGATAAAAAGACAGAAAAAACTCAGCAGGGACTTAGGGACCTGGATGGCAATGCAAAACACATAAAGATATGCATTATAGGCATCCCAGAAAGAGAAGAAAAGGATGTTGCAAGAAATAATGGCTGAAACTTTCCCAAACCTATTAAGAGAGATGGATGAACATGTCCAGGAGCACAAAGCACCCCAAACAGCATAAATCAAAACAGGCCTACCCAACACATATACTTGTCAAATGTCCAATACTCAAGATACAGAGAAAATACTAAAAGCAGCAAAGGGAGAGAGAACCATCACATACAAGGGAGGCTCCATAATATTAAGTGTTCTTTTCTCATCTGAAACCATGGAAGCAAGAAGTCAGTGGTATGACATAGTCAAGGTATTAAAAGAAAAAAAATTTCCAACCAAGAATACTTTATTCATCAAAGCTAACATTCAAAAATGATGGAGAACTGCTGGTGGGCATGCAGAAGGATCCAACCATTCTGAAGGACAGTTTAGCAGTTTCTCAAAAAACTAAACAGATTTGCCATATGACCCAGCAATACCACTGCTGGGTATATACTCAGAAGAACTGAAAACAAGGACACAAACCGATATATGCATAGCAATGTTCATAGCAGCATTGTTCACTATTGCCAAAAGTTGGAATCAACCCAAATGCCCATCAACAGATGAGTGGATCAATAAAATGTGGTATATACATACAATGGAATACTATTCGGCTTTCAGAACAAATACACTACAAACACACGTGATAACATGGATGAATCTTGAGAACCTTATGTTGAGTGAAGCAACCCAGGCATTGAAGGACAAATACTACATGACCTCACTGATATGAAATAAGCAAGCTGCCACAGAGAGCTAAAGACTGGAAGATAGGCTTACAGGAAATTGGGGGGTAGAGGAAGGATGTAAGCTGACATCTACATGGGTGAAATCTATGATAAGCTGGAGGTAAGTATGTGCACAAGGAAGAAATAAAATGGGGGCATAGGGTGAACTTTGGGTGGGGCTTTCTGGGTTTGAGGGGGACTAGGGATGGGTGGATGGGTATATATTGCCCAAAATATTGGGGAGGGGCGATTGTCAGGTGTTGGTTGAAAGTAAAATGCTGAGAAAACCTTTTCAAAATATAATTTGGAAAGTTACCTGTTTAAGATACTCAAAGGGGATAATCTGATGCAGGGCAGACTCCTAGGGAATATCTGAATGCTCATTTTGCCAGAGTGGGTTATACCATTGGGTAGAGACCCATATAATGAGAGTGAAGGTAGACCCACATCCTGGGGAGGACTAATGCCATCAAATAGAGGGAACTGTATCTCTCAAGAGAGAGGGTGACTCCCAGGGAATTAGGGCAGTTGAGCAAGTCAAGCCCTCAATACTGTTGCAAGTATCTCTGAACATGGCTCCTCAAGAAATGAAGATTGACTGTCACTGTGGGGCCCAAGGGGAGGAGGAAATAGATATTGAATAGATGGAACCAAAGTAAATGTGAGGGCAAAAGAAGTGTTTCACAAGAGTACACAAGTGGGGGCGGGGCAAGATGGTGGCTGAGTGAGCAAACCAGATAATATCTCCTGCAAAGAAGCAGCTGGGCAGCATTGGATGTTCTTTGGGACCAGGCTGTTTCAGGATTTTTGCAGGGCAGGAGGTGTCTGGATATCGATTTGATGGGAAGGTAACAGAGAAAATTCGTCTATAAAATATAACTGAGACTCTATTACACGGAGGTCGGGGCTGCATGCAGGAAGCTCCCTCCTGGGGTGGGCAGAGCCGTGGCACTGGCACTGCTGTGGCAATATCTGGAGGCTCTGCAGTACTGGGGAATTCATAAGCCCTGAGCAGCCTATTGGGAGGTTAAAAGGACAGGAGGCCTTTGCAGACCGATTTTGGGGGACAAACAGGAGTTTTATTGTGAAGCGGGGGAATTTTTGATTGCGGACACAAATAATAGCACTTCCGCCTAGAGCCCTGCCTCCCCCAAGCCCAGTTGCTGATCTGCAGTGGACTTAAATTGATAGCAATAAAGAGACTCCACCAGGGTCTGGCAGGGTGTGAGATGTCTGGAAGCTGATTAGGGGAATATTTTGCAAAGCATGGGAATTTCGGTTTTGGACTCTGTTATCAGTGTTTACGGCTGGAGCCCCACCCCCGGACCTGGCTATTGATCTGTGTCATTAAACTGGCTGCAGTGTAGAGGCGCCCCCAGGTGGCCGTTCCGGGGGCTTACAGGGTGGGAGGTGTCCTGAAGTCGAATTGGTGATACATCTACAGAATAGACCCCATTGAGTGAGTGAATTGTGGGGTTCAGACACACAGGATACAGTTTGTGGATGTGACCTCACCCATAGAGCTGGCACCCAGCTATGGGGATCCCTGAAGGCTGTGTTGCACTGTGGTGCTCCCAGGCTCCCTGTTAACCAGACTTGAGGTAGCCAGGTCTGAGGCCCCTAAACCCTGGTGGCCCACACCCCAGAGACTCACACCTCTTGAGTCTTCAATATCTCAGACATTCCATCCCTGAATCCATCATGCCCTGAGGTCCATCTGAGGTCCTTCAATGTCCTAGCCCTCAACATTTGCATTTTTTCTTTTTTGTTTTGTTTTGTTTTTATTTTATCTTTTTTTAAATTTTTTTAATGTTCTGATTGCTAACATTGCATTATCCCCTAGTCTTTTCTCCCAGCGTATCCCCCAAAGTCTTTTTTTTTTCCAGTTATTTAGGTTGTTTTTTGTTGTTGTTGTTGCTGTTGTGGTTGGTGTATATCTTTTTTTTCTTTTCCCTACCTGTTCCACACCCTTTACCCACCCCCTTTTTTTTCTTCCTTTCTTCTCTCTTTTGTTTTTTTGTTTTTTCTCTCTCTCTTGTCCCTCATTTTCTTCTTATTTTATTTTATCTTAATTATACAATAGGTGCTGCAAGGAACACCTCACATTTGTTGGGTTTCCTCATCCTCCACTGCCTCATTTCTGTGTGAATTGATTTTGGCTACCTACACTATCCCCTTTCCCCTACATCTTTATATCCTCCATCATCTACTGTCTCTCCTATATCCCACCTCCTTTCTTTGATCCACAAAGTGTCTAACTCTTAATTTCTAATACCTTTGTTTTGTTTTCTGTCTGTTATCCACTCTTGAAACTATTGCCTTTCTTTTCTCTTTCCCTCTCTCATGAAAACATTAGCTTTTTAATTCATACCATATTCCTCCCATATTCAGTTGACTACATCATTATAGGTACTCTACCTAATGCTATAACTCTACACAACTTACATGAATCTAACATCCATCCTCCCAGATCTCATATTGTTGCTCTGTTAACATATATGACCAATACTACTTTACACTTTTTCCTTGCTTACACAATTGCCTTTCCCTGGCACTAATACTTTCCTTTAAAGTGAACTTAACCAGCAATAAGAAATTAGAAAAAGAAGAACAAAGTGACAAAGAGAAGATATAACACTTACGCAAAAAAACAGCTAATGAATCTCCAAGACTAGACAAAGAAGCTATGGAACTGATTAAACCTGTCAAGATAAAATGATGACCAGACAGCAACAAAAATCTACAAACCAAACCAGTAATCAGGAAAACATGGCTGAATCCAATGAACAAACTAAAAATCAGGAAGGGGAGCAGAACTTTGCACAAGCAATGAAAGATCTCAGAACATTTATCACTGACAAATTTAATGAAGTAAAGGAAGAGGTTAACAACATGAGGGGAAATTGCAGACATATGCAAAAAGATAACAGATATGATGAGAATGAACACCACAGTTCAAGAAATCAAAAATACACTTGCAGCAAATATCAGCAGACTAGAAGAGGCAGAGCAGAGAATTAGTGATGTAGAAGACAGTACATCAGAAATCAAACAGATAGTAGAATTAATTGATAAAAAGATAGGAAAAATCCAACTAGGACTTAGGGACCTGAATGATAATGCAAAACACTCAAACATACGTATTATAGGCATCGCAGAAGGAGAAGAGAAGGGAAAGGGGTCAGAAGGAGTGTTGCAGGAAATAATGGTTGAAAACTTCCCAAATCTACTGAAAGAGAGAGTTGTACATATCCAAGAAGCACAGTGCACCCCACTGGTCATAAACCCCAACAGGCCTACCCCAAGACATATACTTGTCAAATTATCCAATGCTCAAGAAAAGAGAAAATTCTAAAAGCAGCAAGAGAAAAGAAAACCATCACATACAAGGGAAGCTCCATAAGAGTGAGTGCTAATTTCTCATCTGAAACCATGGAGGCAAGAAGGCAGTGGTACGATATAGTCAAGGTATTAAAGGAAAAAAATTTCCAAGAAAGAACACTCTATCCAGTTAAACTAGCATCCAAAAATGATGGAGAGTTCAAAATATTCACAGATAAACAGAAACTGAAGAGTGTGCGAACAAGAAACCTCCCTTGAAGAAACTCTAAAGGGAGTTCTGCAGGAAGAAAGGAAAAAACAGGACAGGCAGAGTTAGAGGAGAGTGTAAGAGCAAACAAAAAAGACAAAAAGAGAAGGGAAAAAAAAAAAGCAAACAAAATATGACAAACACAAGCCCAATCAAAATATGGCTAACACAAATAATTCCTTGAAAGTAATAACACTGAATGTCAATGGATTAAAATCACCTATCAAAAGATTCAGACTGGGACATTGGATAAGGAAATATGACCCAACTATATGCTGTCTACAAAAGACACATCTTAGATCCAGAGACTCATGGAGTTTGAAAGTGAATGGTTGGAAAACAATCATAAAAGCAAACAATAATCAAAAAAAAGGCAGGAGTAGCTATATTAATATCAGACAAAATAGACTTTAAATGCGAAACAATTGTGAGAGACAAAGAAGGATACTATATTTTAGTGAAAGGGAAAATCTGTCAAGAAAATCGAACAATCATAAATATTTATGCTCCTAACAAGGGCGTCTCTAAATAGGTGAGGCAAATGCTGGGAAAACTAAGTGAAACAATAGATGCATCTACAATTATAGTGGGGGATTTTAAAACACCACTATCAACTCTGGACAGAATATCTCAAAAGAGAATCACTAAAGAAACAAAATATTTGAACAATATATTAGAGAAGCTGGATCTAATGGACATATATAGATCATTACACCCAAACAAAGAAGGATATACATTTTTCTCAAGTGCACATCGATCATTCTCTAAGATAGACCATATGCTGGGCCACAAAGAAAGGCTTAATGAGTTCAGAAAGATCAAAATCATACAAAATAATATCTCTGACCACAGTGGAGTGAAGCTGGAAATTTGCAAGGGTCAGAGGCCCAGATTTCACACCATGATTTGGAAATTAAACAGCACACTCTTAGAAAAACAGTGGGTCAAAGAGGAAATCTCAAAAGAATCAATGACTATCTTGAAACAAATGATAATGATAACACAACATACCAAAATTTATGGGATGCAGTAAAAGCAGTATTGAGAGGGAAATTTATAGCCAAAAATTCATATATCAAAAAAGAAGAAAGAATAAAAATTGAAGAACTAACTGCAAATTTGGAGGAATTAGAAAAAAAACCCAAAGTAATCCAACAGGAAGAAGAAGGAAGGAAATAACAAAGATAAGAGCAGAACTAAATGAAATAGAAAATAAGAAAGCACTTGAAAAGATAAATAACCCTAACAGCTGTTTTTTTGAGATCAACAAAATTGACAAACCTTTCGTGAGACTAACAAAGAAAAAAAGAGAGAAGATGCAAATACACAAAATAAGAAATGGGAAAGGAGATATCACAACTGACGCCATAGAAATAAAGACTATCATAAGAGGATACTTTGAAAATCTCTTTTCCAACAAAAATGTCAATTCAGAGGAAATGGACAAATCCCTAGAAACACATAAGCAGCATATATTGACAAAAGAAGAAATTTATGATCTCAACAAACTAATCACAAGTAAAGAGATAGAATCAGTCATTAAAAACCTCCCAAGTAAGAAGAGCCCAGGGCCAGACGGCTCCACAGCTGAATTCTACAAAACATTCCGGAAAGAACTAACACCAATCCTGCTGAAATTTTTCCAAAAAACCAAAACAGAGGGAACATTGCCTAACTTCTTCTATGATGCCAACATTACCCTAGTACCAAAGCCAAACAAAGACACCACAAGAAAGGAAAATTACAGACAATTTCTCTAATGAACCTAGACGGAAAAATACTTAACAAAATACTTGCTAATCATATTCAACAACACATTAAATGAATTATACACCACGACCAAGTGGGATTCATTCCAGGTATGCAAGGATGGTTCAACATAAGAAAATCAATGTAATACACCATATAAACAGATTGAAGGAAAACAATCACATGATTATATCTATAGAGGCAGAAAAAGCATTTGACAAAATACAGCACACTTTCTTGATAAAAACACTCCAAAAGATCGAAATACAAGGAAATTTTTTGAACATGATAAAGAGTATATATGAAAAAGCCACAGTCAACATTGTTTACAATGGAGAAATCCTAAAATCCTTCCCTCTAAAGTCAGGAACAAGACAAGGATGCCCATTGTCTCCCCTGCTATTTAACATTGTCTTAGAAGTACTTGCTCAAGCACTGAGGAAAGAACCAGATATAAAAGGCATTCAGATTGCAAAGGAAGAAGTCAAAATTTAATTATTTGCAGATGACATGATCCTATACATAGAAAACCCTGAGAGATCTACAACAAAGCTTCTAGAACTTATAAATGAGTTTAGTAAAGTCACAGTTTATAAGATCAATGTGCAAAAATCACTAGCATTTCTGTACACCAATAATGAGCAAGATCAAGAGGAAATCAAGAAACAAATACCATTTACAATAGTAAATAAAAAAATCAAATATTTAGGAATAAATTTAACTAAAGCTGTAAAAAACCTTATACACTGAGAACTATACAAGACTGTTCAAGGAAATCAAAGAAGATCTAAATAAATGGAAAAATATTCCTTGTTCATGGATAGGAAGACTAAATATTATTAAGATGTCTATCCTACCAAAACTGATCCACACATTCAATGCAATCACAATAAAAATCAACACAGCCTTCTTTAAGGAACTTGAAAAACTAACTATGAAATTTATTTGGAAAGGAAAGAGACCCTGAATAGCCAAAGACATATTGAAAAAGAAAAATGAAATTGGAGGAATCACACTACCGGACTTCAAAACATACTACAAAGCTACAGTAGTGAAAACCTGGTATTGGCATAAGGAGAGACACATAGACCAATGGAATCAAATTGAAAGTTCTGATACAGAACCTCATATATATAGCTATATAATATTTGATAAAGCCACCAAACCCTCTCAACTGGGAGAGAATGGCCTATTCAACAAATGGTGCCTGGAGAACTGGATAGCCATATGTAGAAGAATGAAAGAGGATTACCATCTCACACCTTATACAAAGATCAACTCAAGATGGATCAAAAACCTAAATATAAAAGCCAAGACCATAAAGACCTTGGAAAGCAGTGTAGGGAAACATCTACAGGACCTTGTAATAGGAAATGGCTTCATGAATATCACACCAAAAGCACGAGCAGCAAAAGAACTAATAGATAAATGGGACTTCCTCAAAATTAAAGCCTTCTGCACCTCAAAGGAGTTTGTCAGGAATGTAAAACGGGAACCCACACAATGGGAGAAAATATTCGGCAACCATATATCTGATGAGACTTATAACTTGCATATATAAACAATTCATATATCTTGAAAATAAAAAGATAAACAACCCATTTAAAAAATGGGAAAAAGATTTAAACAGACACTTCTCCAAAGAAGAAATACAAATGGCTAAAAAGCACATGAAAAAATGCTCCAAATCATTAGCTATCAGGGAAATGCGAATCAAAACTACAATGAGATACCATCTTACTCCCATTAGATTGGCAGCTATGAAAAAATAGAAGAATACAAATGCTGGAGAGGATGTGAAGAAATGGGAACACTCATCCACTGCTGGTGGGAATGCAGAAGGATCCAACCATTCTGGAGGACAGTTTGGCAGTTTCTCAAAAATCTAAACTTAGATTTGCCATATGACCCAGCAATACCACTGCTAGGTATATACCCAGCTGAACTGAAAACAAGGACACAAACCGATATATGCAGAGCAATGTTCATAGCAGCATTGTTTACTATTGCCAAAAGTTGGAATCAACCCAAATGCCCATCAACAGATGAGTGGATCAATAAAATGTGGTATATACATACAATGGAATACTACTCAGCTATAAGAACAAATACACTATAAACACACGTGATAACATGGATGAATCTTGAGAACCTTATGTTGAGTGAAGCAACCCAGGCATTGAAGGACAAATACTACATGACCTCAATTGTATGAAATAAGAAAGCTGCCTCAGAGAGCTAGAGACTGGAAGATAAGCTTACAGGAATTCGGGGGGTGGAGGAAGGATGTGAGCTGATGTCTTCAGGGGTGGAATCTACGATGAGCTGGTGGTAAGTATGAGCACAAAGAAGAGATAAAATGGGGGCAAGGGGTTGCCTTTGGTTGGGGCTTTGTGGGTTTGAGGGGTCTGGGGATGGGTGGATGGGTAATAGTGCCCGAAAAATTGGGGGGAGGGAGGGGCAACATACGAACATAGGAGAGTGTCAGATGTTGGTTGAGAGTAAAATGCTGAGAAAACCGTATCAAAATATAATTAAGAGGGTTACCTGTTTACGATGCTCAGAGGGGATAGTCTGACAGGGTACGGAATCCTGGGGAATGTCTGAATGCTCATTTTGCCTCGGTGGGTTGTACCATTGGATAGAGACCCAAGTAGTGAGGGTGGAGGTGGACCCACATCCTGGGGAGGACTAATGCCATCAAAAAGAGGAAACTGTATCTCTCGAGAGAAAGGTTGGCTCCCAGGGCATTAGGGCAGTTGAGCATGTCAGGCCCTGAACACTGTTGCAAGTATCTCTGGTCGTGGCTCCTTGGGAAATGGAGATTGGCTGTTGTTGTGGGCCCCAAGGGGAGGGGAAAATGGATGTTAAATGGATGGAACCAAGGTAAATGTGGGGGTAAGAGAGGAGTTTCACGAGAGTGCACAAAGATGGATATAAAACATGTAATATTACACCAAAAACCTATAGGGGACGACAGACTAATAATGTAAACCATAATGTAAAATATAGGATAACTAAAAATTTAGAAAACTATATATCCTAAAGTATGGACCACAATGTAAGCACAGATGTCACCTTGTTTGAAAGCTATTTGCTCAGAGTCTGTACATCAGTTTAAGTAAATATGATACGAATAAGTTATAAAAATATCGCTGTGGAAGGGAAAAGGTTTTATGGTGGATGTGTGGGAGTACTGTATATTGTATATATGAATTACTGTTATCTAAGGCTCTTGTGAAGGGAACCTCAATAATTAGGGAAAAAAGAAAAGAAAAAGATAGGATGTAGAATTTTTCCAAATCAATACGTATTCTATATCTAACCTTTAAACCCATCACTATATTCCATTTTACTAGTAAGGAATCCTGACATTATATTGGGGTTCGCTTTTCAGGAAGCTTTGGATCACAGAGTGGTTCAACAATGGCAGTGGAGGAATACTGGTATGGGATGTTATTGATAGGTGATATATGGTTGACAGGGAGTTATACAGGGCATATGTCCAGGGTGCATGGTAATGTTTGGATATACTCATAGTGGCAACAATTAAAAACAATAGCTGGGGAGGTACTGGGTTCCTGGCTGGGGGTGCTCTGTCGTGGTCCCTAGGGGAGCAGCAGCAGTCCCCCAGGTGCAATGGTAAGAACCAGGAAGGAATGAGGGTCCAACAGTGGGCCCCTGTTACTAATGTCTATGCTTGTGAGCCTATAAGCCTGAAATAAGAACAAGGCCTAGAGCAGCACTGTGCCTGGGAGTTTCCTCCTGACAGCCTTCATGTTACTCAAATGTGGCCAGTCTTGAAGCCAAACTCAGCATGTAAATGCAATGCCTTACCCCAGTGTGGGACATGACACCTGGGGATGAGCCTCCCTGGCACTGAGGGATCACTACCAAGTACCAGCTGATGATGTAACTAGAAAATTATCTTGAATTAAAGTTTCAATGTGGACCAGCAGAATATCCATGTTTACATATAATAACAGGAGTTAAAAATGCTGTTTGCCCTAAAGTACGGGGAAATGGAAAGGAGAAATGAGTTTATCTTGCTATGAGTCTCTACAAAAGAGTCTGGAGGTTGTCAGAAGGATTGCCCTTATGCACACCCAAGCAGAGTCTCAGAGACAGATAAAGTAGATACAACCCCAGGTATTGGTCCTTTTGAGGGTTAAAAAGACCCACAGGTTCTATGGTCATGGCAGATGGGGTTCACTGCCATGTCAGTTGGCCCTTCTTTGGAGCTGTTGTTTCTGAATGATGGAGCTGGACTCAGATGGGATCTCTTTTCACAAACCTTTCATGCTACTTTACTGGAATTGTAGTTGGTGCTGGGGTTTAAGATATATCTAGGGGATTTGAATCTCTGGACTGACAATTTGATAGCCAGGCCCTGAGCCTCACAGACTTCAGCTCCTACACTCAGCTAACATGGAATTGAAGAATGTCAACCACCACACCATGGAGCCTAGAGTGCCTACAACTGAAAGCAGGAGGATTGCATCCAGTATCCATGTGGAATCTAAGACCCCTCTTGACATAGATGTGGAATGGACACAACCAAGTCAAGGTCCACAGGAAGGAGGAATACAGTATGGATTAGAGTGGACTTAATGATATTCTATTCATGAACTATTGTGGTTAATAATCGAGAAAATATGGCATTGGTGTGGAAAAAGTGGCCATGGTGGTTGCTGGGTGCCGGGAATGGGAGGAAGAGATGAGATGTCGAGGCATTTTTGGGACTTGTAGTTGTCCTGGGTGGTGCTCCAGGGACAATTGCCAGACATTGTATGTCCTCCCATGACCCACTGTATGGAACGTGGGAGAGTGTGGGCTATGGTGTGGACCACAGGCCATGGGGTGCAGCGATGCCCAGAGATGTACTCACCAGATGCAATGGATGTGTCATGATGATGGGGTAGAGTGTTATTGTGGGGGGAGTGGTGGTGTGGGGGTGGTGGGGGTGAATGGGGACCTCATATTTTTTTAATTTAATATTTTTTTAAATGAATAAATTGAGTAGAATTTGGGGGAAAAAATGATGGAGAGTTCAAAATATTCACAGATAAAAACTAAGAAAGTATGCTCACAAGAAACCTGCCCTTCATGAAATACTAAATGAAGTTACGCAGGAGGAAAGTAAAAAATATGAGAGGCAGAGTTGGAGGAGATTGTAAGAACAAGTGAAAAAACAAAAAGAAAAAAGAAAAAATTAACCTATGGCAAACACAAATCCAAAGAAAATATGACTAATATAAGTAATTCCTTGAAAATAGTAACACTGAATGTGTATGGATTAAACACACCTGTTAAAAGACTCAGAACGGAAGAATGGATAAGGAAATATGACCCATCTATAAGCTCTCTACAAGAAACACACGTTAGTCCCAGGAATTCAAGGAGGTTGAAAAAGAACAGATGGAAAGCAATCTTACAGGCAAACAATAACCAAAATGGGGCAGGAGTAGTTATATTAATACTGGACAAAATAGATTTTAAATACAAAACTATTTTGAGAGACAAAAATGGGCACTATATATTAGTGAAATGGATAATTTTCAAGAAGAAAGAACAATCATAATCATTTATGTCCCTAACAAGAGAGCCTCCAGAAACAGGAGGCAAACACTGGAAAAACTAAGTCAAGGAAAAGATGCCCCTACAATTACAGTGGGGGACTTCAATATACAACTATCACCATTGGAGAGAACATCTCACTAGAGAATTCATAAGGAAACAAAGACTTGGAATAAAATATTACAGGAGCTGAACCTAATAGACATATGCAGAACATTACACACATATACAACAGGATATATACTCTTGTCAAGTGCACATGGATCATTCCCCAATATAGACAAAATGGTAGGATACATAGAAAGTCTCAATGTATTCAGAAAGACTGAAATCATACAAAATAATTTCTCTGAACACAGTGGAATTAAGCTGGAAATCTGCAAGGGCCAGAGACCCAGATTTGGCACCAACATCTGGAAGTTAAACAACACACTCTCAGAAAACAGGTGGTCAGGAGGAAATCTCAAAATAAATAACTACCTTGAAAATAATGAAAATGATAACACAACATTTCAAAACTAAGGAATGCAGTAAAAGCTGTACTGAGAGGGAAATTCATGTCCATAAATTCATACATCAAAAAAGAAGAGTGAAAATTGAAGACCTAACTGCACACTTGGAGGAATTATTTAGAAAACAACAAACTGCTGGGGTTTAAGATATATTTAGGGGATTTGAATCTCTGGACTGACAATATGATAGCCAGGCCCTGATCCTCAACAGACTTCAGCTCCTACACTCTGATTTATCGGACTTACCCCACTCAGCTAACATGGAGTTGAAGAAGGTCAACCACCACACCATGGAGCCTAGAGTGCCTACAACTGAAAGCAGGAGGATTGCATCCAGTATCCATGTGGAATCTAAGCCTCCACTTGACATAGATGTGCAATGGACACAACCAATCCAATATCCACAGAGAAAATGTGGCATTGGTGTGGGAAAGGTGGCTGTGGTGGCTGCTGGTTGTGGGGAATGGGAGGAAGAGATGAGATGGGGAGGCATTTTTGGGACGTGGAGTTGTCCTGGGTGGTGCTTCATGGACAACTACGGGACATTGTAGATCCCCCCAGGGCCCACTGGATGGAACGTGGGAGAGTGTGGGCTATGATGTGGACCATTGACTATGGGGTGCAGCGATTCCCAGACATGTACTTACCAGGTGCAATGGATGTGTCATGATGATGGGAGAGAGTGTTGCTGTGGGGGGAGTGGGGGGTGGGGGCGGTGGGGTTGAATGGGACCTCATATTTTTTGAATGTAATATTTTTTAAAAAAATGAATTAAAAATAAAATAAAATAAAATAAAAAAATAAAAAATAAAAAACAACAAACTAACCCCAAGGAAGAAGCAAGAATGAAATAACAAAGATCAGAGCAGAACTAAATGAAATAGAAAATAAGAAAGCACTTGAAAAATAAACAAGACCAAGAGCTGGTTCTTTGAGAAGATTCATAAAATTGAAAAGCCCTTATGTATACTGCCAAAGAGAAAAAGAGAGAAGATGCAAATACACAAAACAAAAAATGAGAAAGGAGATATCACCACTGACACCACAGAATTAAGGACTATTATAAGAGGATACTTTGAAAACCTATTTTCCAACAAGAAGGACAATTTAGAGGAAATGGCAAATTCCTAAAAACACATAAGCAGTCTACCATGATGAAAGAAGAAATTGGTGATCTGAATAAACCAATCACAAGTGAAGAGATAGAATCAGCCACTAAAAACCTCCCAACTAAGAAGGGTCCTGGGCCAGATGGCTTCACAGGTGAATTCTACCAAATGTTCCAGAAAGAACTAACACCAAACTTGTTTAAACTCTTCCCAAAAATTGGAATACAAGGAACACTGCCTAACTCATTCTATGATGCCAACATTATGCTAATACCAGAGTAAAACAAAAACACTACAAGAAAGAAAAATTTCAGATCCATTTCTCTAATGACCTAGATGTGAAAATCCTCAACAAAATACTTGCTAATTGCATTCAACAACATATTAAATGAATTATACACCATGACCAAGTGGGTTTCATTCCTGGTATGCAAGGATAGTTCAACATAAGAAAACCAATTAATGTAAAAATACATCACATAAACAGATTGAAGAAAAATTCACATGATCATATCTATAAATGCAGAAAAAGCATTTGACATAATATAGTGCTGTTTCTTAATAAAAACACTGCAAAAGATATGAATAGAAGGAAACTTTCTGAACATGATAAAGAGTATATATGAAAAGTCCACAGATAACATCATTTACAATGGTGAAACCCTAAAATCATTCCCTCTAAGATCAGGAAAAATACAAGGATGTGCACTATCAACCCTTCTATTTTTAACATTGTGTTAGAAGTTCTTGCTTGAGCTCTTAGGCAAGAACCAGATATAAAAGCATCCAAATTGGAAAGGAAGAAGTCAAAATTTCACTATTTGCAGATAACATGATACTATACATAGAAGGTCCTGTAAAGTCTACAACAAAACTTCTAGAAGTTATAAATGAGTGTAGTAAAGTGGTGGGTTATAAGATGAATGTGCAAAAATCAGTAGCATTTCTGTACACCAATAATGAGTAATCTGAGGAGGAAATCAAGAAACAAATACCATTTACAATAGTAAATTTTAAAATCAAATACATAGGAATGAATTTAACTAAAGAAGTAAAAGCCTTAAAAATTACACAATGCTATTCAAGGAAATCAAAGAAAGCCTAAATAAATGGAAGAATATTCCCTGTTCTGGGATAGGAAGACTAAATATTATTATGATGCCTATCCTACCAAAACTGATGTACAGATTCAATGCAATCTCAATATACTCAATATAAATCAACATAGCATTTTTAACAAACTAGAAAAACTAACTATGAAATTTATTTGGAAAGGAAAGAGGCCCCAAAGAGCCAAAGACATATTGAAAAAGAAAAATGAACTTGGAGGAATCACCCTACCTGACTTTAAAATATACTACAAATCTACAGTAGTGAAAATTGCATGGAAATTGCAGAAGGATAGACACACTGCCCAATGACACCGAATTGAGTGTTCTGTTATAGTTCCTCATAAATAGAGTCATCTCATATTTGACAAGGCCACCAAGCCCAATCAACTGGGAGAGAATGGCCTCTTCAAAAATTGGCTTTGAGAACTGGATACCCACATGCAAAAAAAAAAAAAATGAAAGAGGCTTACCATCACACATCTTATACAAAAATCAACTCAATATGGATATAAGACCTAAATATAAGAGACAAGACCATAAAGACCTTGGAAACAATGTAGGGAAGCAGTTTGTATAGGAAATGCCTTCATGAACTTCATGCCCAAAGCACGAGCAGCAAAAGAACAAATAGATAAATGTGACTTTCTCAAAATTAAAGCCTTTTGCACCTCAAAGGAGTTTGTCAAGAAAGTGAAAAGACAGCCTACCCAATGGGAGGAAATATTTGGTAACCATATATCTGATAGGAGACTAATATCCTCCAAATATAAACAACTCCTAGATCTCAAAATAAAAAGACAAACAACCTATTTAAATATGGGCAGTTGATTTGAACACAGGCTTCTCCAAAGAAGAAATACAAATGGCTAAAAAGTACATGAAAACAATGTTCAAAATTACTATTAGGGTAATGCAAATCCAAACTACAATGAGATACCATCTTACTCCCATAAGACTGGTAGCTATCAAAAAGACAGAAGACTGCAAGTGTTGGAGAGGATGTGGAGGAATATTTCATCCATTGCTGGTGGGGATGCAGTAGGATACAGCCATTCTGTAAGACAGTTTGGTGGTTTCTCAAAACACTAGCTACAGATTTGCCATATGACCCAGAAATTCCACTGCTGGGTATATGCCCAGAAGAACTGAAAGCAAAAACACAAAACAATATATGCATACCAATGTTCACAGCAGCATTATTCACTATGCCAAAACTTAGAATCAACTCAAATCCCTATAAACAGATGAATGGATAAATAAAATATGGTATACACATAGGGAATACTACTCACTATAAGAAGGAATACAGTGCAAACACATGGGATAACATGGATGAATCTTGAGGATGTTATGTTGAGTGAAGCTAGCCAGGCATTAAAGGGCCAATACTACATGACCACTGTGATATGAAATGAGCAAATCAAGCTGTGTCAGTGAGCTAGAGACTTACAGGAAGTTGGGCAAGAAAGAAAGGTAGTGAATTGATGCCTACATGGGTGAAATCTATGAAAAGTTGGAGGTAAGTATTTTTACAGGGAAGGGTTAAGATCAGGGCATAGAGATACATTTAGGTGGGGCTTTGCAGGCTTGAGGGGGGCCTGGGTTGGGATGATGTGCCAGATAGGCCAAGGAATTGGAGGAAGAGTTGGGGGATCATTTAACATGGGAGATTGTCAGGTGTGTGATTGAAATAACTTTGAGAAAAATCTTTAGAATATATTATAAGGAAGGATTACCTGTTTAAGTTGCTTAAGGGGGGACATCTGGCACAGGGGCAGACTTCTAGGGAATGTGTGAGTGCTCATCTTGTTACAGTGTGTTATATCATTTGTTGGAGACACATACAATGAGTTGGAAGGTGTACCAACATCCTGGGGAGGCCTCATGTTCTCAAACAGAGGGAATTGTGTCTCTCGAGAAAATTAGTGGCTCCCAATGGGAGAGGGTAGTCTAGTATGTCAAGCCCTCAGCAATGTAAGTATCTGTGAATCTGGTCCTTCAAGCAGTGAAGATTGATTGTCACTGTGGGCTCTGAGGGAGGGGTAGAGAGGAATAGAATAGATCAAAGCAGGGTAACTGAGGGGCAATGGAACTGTTTCACAATATTGTGCAATGATGGATACAGGACATGTTAAATTTCACCAAAAATGCATAAAAATCTATAGGCTAAAATGAAAACCATAATGTAAACCATAAGGTAACTATAAATTTAGAAAATTGTACAGTCTAAAATATAAACCATAATGTAAACCCAAATGGAGCCATGTTTGATAGCTATGTTTCAATATCTATACATCAGCTGAAGCAAATATAAAATGAACATGTAAAAGACCATTGCTGGGGAAGGGGTGCGGGGGAATGGTTTGATGTTGGTTATATGGGAGTCCCTATATTTTATTTGTGACTTTAATGTGATCTAAAACTTTTTTGAAGTCAAAATTAAAAATTAGAAAAAAATGAAAGGATGTAGACAATGAGGAAGAAATGAAAGAAATTGCCTTGCCACTGTACATACAGGGCAACACCTATTACAGTGATGAAAGGCAAAATGTTAAAAACAAAGTTTTATGATATTTTTCATATTTAATACCCCAATTTATTTCTACTTTATTTTAGTTTTTCTAAATTAGTATGTATTCTATTTCTAATCTTTAAACCTGTCACTACTTTCATTTTCCTATTAATTGAATTTGCCAATACATTAGCCTTCATTTGTGAAGAAGTTTTGGTCCAAAGAGGGTTTCAACTATGACAGGAGAGGAATGCTGGTGTGGGATGCTATTAATGGGGAACACATGGTTAGGAAGGAGTTCTCCAGGGCATATATATAGGGTACATAAAAATGTTTAGATATATGTTGAGTGTTTTTGTAGTAGTCACAGTTACAAATGATAACTAAGGGAGTGCTGAGTTCCTAGCCAGGGGAGCTTGGTCACATTCCCAATGGAACAGCAACAATCCCCCAAGTGCAATGGCAAAAACCAATGAAGGATGGTCCAATGATTAGCCCTTGATACTGATGACTATGCTTATAAGCCTGTATGCTTGAAATTTGACCTAGTCCTAGAGCTGCAGAGTGCCTGAGTTACCTCCTGAGAGTCTCCATATTGCTCAAATGTGGCCACTCTCTAAGCCAAACTCAGCATGTAAATGCATTACATTCCCCAAAGCATGGGATGTGGCTCCCAGGAATGAGCCTCCCTGGTGCTGAGGGATTACTACTAATCGCTAATTGCTGATGCAACTATAAAGACACCTTGAATTAAAGGGAGAAATTGTAAAGACAAATGAGTTTATATGGCTAAGAGCCTTCAAAAAAGAGTCAGGGGGTCATCAGAGCTGTTGTGCTTATGCACATCTCAGCAGGATCCCAGACACAGCCGAAGTAGATACAACCCCAGGTACTGGTGCTCCTGAGGACTATGGAGACACACAGGTTCAATGATCATGGAGGTTGGCTCTCAAGTTCAGTGCCTTGTCAGTGGACCCTACCTTGGAATTTGTGTTCTTGAGCATGATGGAGTTGGACTCAGATGTGAACTTTCTAAACATGCTTCTGTCCCTTTTACTAAACCTGTGGTGGTGCTGAAGTTGGTTTTTACCCAGGAGACCTAAGTCTCTAGGCTGGCCATGTGCCAGCTGGCCCTGAGCCTCAGCAGAATTGCAACTCCTACTCTTCAGTTTGTTGGACTTGCATAGTTTCGCTAACAGGAAGGTGAAGATGGCCAACCACCACACCAGAGAACACCTACAACTCCAAGCAGGAGAATTGCATCCATGAACCATGTGGGATCTAAGCCCCCTCTCAGTTTAGAGGTGGAGTGGACATCACCAATCTAGGGCCCACAGGATGGAGGAATAAAACATGGACTAGAGTGAATTTACTGGTATTCTCCTATAGAACTATTGTGACTCTAGCAATTGAAGAAATCATATCACTGATGTGGAGACAATGGCCATGGTACTTGCCAAGGGCATGGAGAGGGAAGGAGAGATGCAACTATAAAGACACCTTGAATTAAAGGGAGAAATTGTAAAGACAAATGAGTTTATATGGCTAAGAGCCTTCAAAAAAGAGTCAGGGGGGCATTTTTGGGACTTGGAGTTGTCCTAAATGATATTGCAGGGACAGATGCTGAGCATTATATATCCTGCCATACCCCACTGAATGTAATGGGGGAGAGTGTAAACTACAATGTAAACTATAATCCAAGTGGTGCAGCAGTGCTCCAAAATGTATTCACTAAATGCAATGTATGTGCCATAATGATGAGGGAGGTTGTTGATGTGGGAGAGATGGGAGGGTGGGTATGGGCTATGTGGAAACCTTATATTTTTTAATGAAACATTTTTGCAATCTATGTATCTTTTAAAATAGACAATAAAAAATATATTTTTAATTGTTTTAAAAAAGGATGCCAGAATAGCATGCAAAAGCTATATCACCTGCCAAAATATGTTAAGGCTAAAATACTACTCTGGAACAGATTCCTAAGCCTTCAGATCAGGACATTCTGATAGGCACATCCTATTGGGTATTTCCTCCCTTCCAGAAGATCTTAACTGCAATAAACACTTTCTTCAGACTTGGTTTGGCCATTCCCTTTAATTTTACTGACTTAAGCCATTGTACCCATGTCCTACAGGATCACATTTGTTTCCTGTGTTGGATTACTGAACATATTATGTCTGATAATTGTCCTGGATTTGTGACCCAAGCTACAATTAGTGGCCCAATGATAGGATATCTGTTTAACTCTCCATTCTCCGTATCACCCTCAAGTCACAGAGGTGATCACATATTTTAATGAATTAAAGGCCAACCTAGGTGGCTGATGAATGGGGACAAGTTGATCTCAGTCTAGATTATACATGTCCAGTGATCAGTCTGGGGTCTCAGTTCAACATTTCATTGAAAACACATGTCCTCCCCACAATATATATTTGAGCAGGATGTTTGCCCCCTTCCTTCAATTGTACACACTCCTTTGTAGTTATTGACCACTTATTCTCCATGGGGGCCTGCAAATGCATCCTATTCTCTCTAATATCTCACACAAAAATTCAAATAGATGGGATGTTATGGTAAATATTAAATTGATAGGGATGGGAAGTTAGGAAAACTTATTGTAGGTAATTCCTTAAATTTCATGGTTCTGTGTTTATTCTTAAGCATGATTTGATAATCTGGTTAAATTATATAACATGTTTTCCCATTAAAAGTTTTCTGTTCCTGTTGCATAAAATCTACTGAGTGAAAGATCTAAATGAGAATAAAAATGATATGTATATGTATGTGAATGTGTTTGTACATCAATTCAGATTTCATATTACATGATCATACATTTCATTAAATGCTAAAATTATAACAAATCAGGGCCAGTATTGCTTAAACTTTAATTTCTAAACAATGATTTCATACTATTTTTTTCCTTCCAGATGTATATTGACAGAGACTACTGGGAAAGAATCTTTAGATGCAGGAACAATCCAGTATTTACCAACTTTTGAAATATGAGTATGCCCTACAAACTCAGACCCAGAATTTGAAATCAATAAGAACATCCAACTTTTCAAAGAGGGCTATTCTAATTGTTTTTTTATAACTAGCCTTTAAAATACAAAAAGCCACTTTCTTATCCATGAATAAAATCAGCATGATATCTCTGTGACCTTCAGATTATCTCCCCCTCCAAGAACTGAACATGAGCATTTATTATCTAGATTGATTGGATGGCAATCTGTCTATATTTGATGTGATCTGAATAATCTTTCCATCTTTATATGCTTTCCTTATATGCTTTCCTAAGCTTCTGGATCTGATTTCATAGTTGTTCTGCCTCATGCTTCAACTGTTCCTGTTCATTCATTTTTTCAATTTGTTTACTTCAGAACTAACAAGTGGAAACAACTGGAGAGAGTTCTAACACATATTGACAAGGCTCTGACTGGGTCTACTCAAGCTCACTATCCCCTTGTGAACAAACTGGGTGTGCTGAGCACAGCACATGGGCAAGACCAGCAAAGCCTAGACCTGCTGAGACCTGCCAGTCACATCCTGCCCTATGCAGACAGGCACTCAACTCCTATATAAGTTTTGATTGATAAATGGGAAACAATAAGAACAATGACAACAAACTATCACCTGGGAGGGGCATAGGATGGGGGAACACATGCTGCCTTTATGAGATGTTTTGAGTACAGTTAACTGCTAATGTACTCACACACCTGATAGAACTCACCATGAAACCAAGGATTTGTCCTCTGCTCCTGCAATCTCCAAGCAGAAGGTCTCCAGATGTCTACACTAGTGAGACAAATGCATTGATAACACAGACATCAAAATTCTGAAATTGAATACCTTAGGTGGTCATTCTAAACCAAGTACTAAACTAAATGATTGGCCTTATACTAGGAATCTTAATGCAGAATTCTGGGCAATAGGAGGTCATACTGGAAGTTTTGTAAGCTTAAATACTTCACTAACATAGGTTCTTATTGAAGTGCCATAACATTGTTATGAAATCTGTCTCTAGAGACCTGAGTGTGTCCTCTGAAATTTTACTTTTTATAGGTGTACTCCATCATGACACTGCCTCAGCACTGGAAGACACTCAAATAAGCTTGCACTTACAGATAAGAGCTGTGCTGCCCATAGTTTAGTGTCCCAGCTCAGTTCATATGAGAACTTCCACAGAGGGTTCCTGGCTTTCTAAAACAGAACCAATATAGTATGACATCTTTTCCTATGCTGGCTGTGTTTGAAGATCTTGTCTGTCTTTAGTCCTCCTGGCAGACCTGATCAATGTGCGTAGAGTTATTTTGGTCATGGTTTGGTCTGCTATTGCCTCAGATTAAATATCTGTTTACACAGCATCTCAAAGTAGGACCCATTTGGGTCAATGTCAGTACTGACTATATTTCTCACTCATGTCCTAAAATAGCAAGAGGTGGAGTTGAGGAGTCCTGCATCTGATAAAAACCTGTGCACAAATTTTCAGTTCTGACCAGAGGCAACTACAAAATGCTTTACAGGCAGGCCACATAAAGGGTAATTTGTGTGTGGGAAATATGTGGGACCACAGACCTGGTGTACAGCCAAGTCTGTGCTCTGAAATGAGTTACAGTCAGGGACTCAGGACCCCTTGCCTGGTTATTTGCTTGTGTATTTATACGTCTCTCTCAGGGACTCAAAATTAAGGCCTGAATCAGATATCACAACTAAGACCTCAATATCTGGGAGGAAAGAGGAGACGACCTTGAGGTCACTTCATTTTTTCCACTCCTTCTCAGTACTAAGCACTTTTCCACTATTTGACACCATCCCTCTCCCCTCTCACTCTAACACTGCCCACAACCTCTGGGTCCATAAAACCTCAGGAGCTTTTTGTTTGGGACACCCTCAATAATGAGAGATATCCATGGCACTGTTCATCCAATAGACACTCCTGGTGGCACCAATCTGTAGAGCAATGGAAAAGGCAATATTTACTTAATACTCTTGCTGATTTTATCAAAGTAAGTGATTAAAGGGATCAATGTTTATTTCCATTTTAGATTTGACTTTTTAAATCTGTAACATTTGACAACCAGCATCTCAGGTCAGCTCCTGCTCCATTCAGCTCAGCAGTCTCTGACATTAGCTCGCTCTCAGCTCTTGACACCCTCAAAGTGCACATTTTTCCCTGTGGGGAAAAAAAAGACATACAAAACACCTATTACTTTGATTAAACTCTTGCATGGATACCCATTGTCCAAGAAAAATATTTTATTTAGTCCTTCATCCTCCTAAAATCTTTTTTTTTAAGATTTATTTTTTATTTATTTCTCTTCCCTTCCTCCCCCCTCCCCAGTTGTCTGTTCTTTGTATCCATTCACTGTGTGTTCTTCTGTGACTGCTTCTATCCTTACCGGCAGCACCGGGAATCTGTTTCTTTTTGTTGTATCATCTTGCTGTGTCAGCTCTCCGTGTGTGCAGTGCCATTCTCGGGCAGGTTTCACCCTCCTTCGCACTGGGCAGCTCTCCCTACAGGGTGCACTCCCCATGTGTGGGGCTCCTCCATGTGGGGGACACCCCTGCATGGCATGGCACTCCTTGCAAGCATCAGCACTGCATATGAGCCAGCTTCACATGGCTCAAGGAGGCCTGAGGTTTGAACCATGGACCTCCCATGTTGTAGGTGGACACCCTATTCATTGGGGACCCTATCTAATAAATTAGTATTATTGTTGTAGAATTGACAGAGGTTCAATTATTTGTGTATAGAAAGGCCAGGACTCAGGAATGATTCTGAGAAGGAAAAATGGTTTATTGATGGCTGGCTGGACTCGGGAGCTTTCTGTTTCAAACCCAAGTGCTGAACAAGATTTTCAAATTCTTTTTATACAGGGTAAGAGCTAAATCGTTCTTTGTTTCAGTGTTCAATAGGTTTAATTAGCATATATTTTCCACATCCTAGGTAAGCTTTTAGCAGGGACCTTATACATTCTAGATAAGCTTTTAGCACATTTGGTTTGCATTTTTCTAAAATATTTAAAGTTTATAGAGTTTGCATTGCTAAACTGTTTCCTGGGACTGGAGTCATTGCCATGGTCACCAAGGGCAGGGCTGCAGCCTCTTACCATCCCACACCCACAAGTCAGGACAGAGTTTAGGCTAAAGTATCTCTGAAGAGAAAAAAAGCCTCCCACCCATAGCCCACATCATTTTCCCCCCTTATGCCAAAGTTTAACTTGCTAAGCTTTGGCATAATTACTGTTGCAGCTATGAGGTGGATGGCTGTTTGTTGTTTTGATTATTTTACTTATTAATTTTTATTGTAGCATCCAGGAGCCTGTTTTTAGAAGTTTAGGAGTTTTCATTCTGGACAGCAGAATCTTGGGGCAGGGGGCCCCCTCCAGTTATCCTGGGGTCACCAGCACTCACATGGATTTCCAGTTAGGCTCCAGATCCATCTATTAATTTTGTTTTACCTTTAAAGAGTTTACACCTTTAATCTTAAAGGGGTGCTGAAGGGAGATGATCTCTTTTCTGTAATTGCTTCCTGCTGGCCATGGGCTGTAGTCATTGCTTAACAAGGTGGAAAACTTTTATTTTAACTGGAGGAAGATGGATCTGGCATTCTGTATAAAGCTGGATGAAGTTTTCATATGGTTAATGAGATGCTCATTCTGAAAGAAACAAACTTAATCAAAATTTTGGAATACTTGTAAAAGAGGACATTGGATTACAGAGGTAGACAAGGCTAGGTGCCTATAAAGATGACACCTCCTTCTAAAAGCTGGTGGAAATAGTATATATATATATATAAAGTTAGAGCATATATATATATATATATATATATAAAGTTATTTATTTTCAGAGAGGGATTGCAACAGATACTTAGCTTTGTTTTGAAGATGCATTTCAGGCTGTTTAATGATTGGCATGCATGTACTCTATCAGATGCTTCTGGTGAACTGGCACCTTTTGGGCAGTTGGTTTCATTCAGGATTAGTGCACCAAGTTGGAAATTTTCTTAGTTTTTAGCCATGGGAGTGATCAGAATTATAGAATAAAGGTTTTTTACATTTTGATTTTACTTGTACAATTTCTGGTAATTTTGACTGTTCAATAAGTAACCCATTATTAGCAAGCAAGCCTCATTTTTGCTATGCAGTACAGTACAGTAGAATAGTAAGTTGACTGAGCCTTGCTGAGACTGCCACTTTATTCTATAGACATGTTTATTAACTGTTTAGGAAATGAATTTACAGGAATTTAACATGTTTAGTATATTTTTGTACCTGATCCAGAATAGAAAAGATAATGTTATAATTATTAGGCATATATTTAGCACAGGGTAAAAGTACAGCACTTTAATATTAATTAATGTATTACTTAATGCATAAGGATTCTGAGTTGCAATTAATAGTTTTAAGTTTCAGGTTTGTAATATTTTACATGTTATCTCTCCAAGGGAGCAGGCCATAATGCCAATTGTGTTTAAGTTTTACTTACAGTATCCTGGTATCATGGCTCCACTTAACATGCTTTTCACACAGTGAGCTAGTCACAGCATCATTGATTCTAGAGAGTTTCCAATATTCTATCAGCCTAGTGCATAGTGCTCTCTGGCACTATGGAACAGTGCCAGTCTGGAGGCAATATCCATTGTACACTTGGCTGTACCGAGTCATCATTGGTTGCTGCAGGAGCTTGAAACTGCAACATAGTCTCTATCGATTTCAGGAGCAGAACCAGAGGCTGATATAGCAAATATTTCTAATTGAGGGGTCAGTGACCAGCCTAGCCAATAACTCACATGGAGAGGCAACCTGTAATGTATTTAAGGCCTGGTTTGAATGCACAAGAGTTGGACAGGGAAGCAGACTTGGCCCAGTGGTTAGGGCATCTGTCTACCACATGGAAGGTCTGCAGTTCAAACCCTGGGCCTCCTTGACCCATGTGGAGCTGGCCCATGTGCAGTGCTGATGCACACAAGGAGTGCCATGCCACACAGGGGTGTCTCCCACATAGGGGAGCCCCATTCGCAGTGCACCCCATAAGGAGAGCTGCCCAGCATGTAAGAAAGTGCAGCCTGCCCAGGAATGGTGCCACACACACAGAGAGCTGACACAACAAGATGACGCAACAAAAAAGAACACAGATTCCCATGCCACTGACAACAACAGAAATGGACAAAGAAGAAGATGCAGCAAATAGACACAGAAAACAGACAACTGGGGTTGGGGGAAGGGTAGAGAAATAAATAAATAAATCTTTAAAAAAAGAGTTTGACAATGTTAAAGTTTCTTATTTTTATATATATTTTAAACAATTTAATGCAACACATCATATATCAAATGACTGTTTACTTATACAATTTTATTATTAAGATAGTAGGTCATTTTCTAGTTACACCATCAGCTGGTATTTGGTAATAATCCCTGAATAAAAGGGTCAACTTGGACCAGCAGAATATCTCAGTCTACATATAATACCAGGAGTTAAAAATGCTTTTTGACCTGAATAAAAGGGGGAAATGGAAAGGACAAATCAGTTTATATGGCTATGAGTCTCCAAAAAGAGCTCGGAGGTTATCAGAGGGGTTGCCCTTATGCACACCTCAGCAGAGTCCCAGAGACAGATAAAGTAGATAGAACCCCCAGTATTGGTTATTCTGAGGGCTACAGAGACCCACAGGTTCTATGGTCATGGCAGATGGAGTTCACTGCCTTGTCAGTTGGCCCTTCTTCAGAGTTTATGTTTCTGTGTGATGGAACTGGACTCAGATGTGATCTTCTTTCACAAACCTCTCCTGCTACTTTTACCAGAACTGTAGTTGGTGCTGGGGTTTAATATATACCCAGGTGATCTGAATCTCTGGACTGATTATATGATAGCCAGGCCCTGAGCCTCAACAGACTTCAGCTCCTTCACTCTGATTTATTGGACTTACCCCACTCAGCTAACATGGAGGTGAAGAAGGTCAACCAGCACATCATGGAGCCAAGAGTGCCTACAACTGAAAGTAGGAGGATTGCATCCAGCATCCATGTGGAATCTAAGCCCCCTCTTGATATAGATGTGGAGTGGACACAACCATTCCAAGGTCCACAGGATGGAGGAATAGAGTATGGATTAGAGTGGACTTACTGATATTCATTCATGAACTATTGTGATTAGTAATTGAAGAAAATGTGGCATTGGTGTGGAGAAAGTGGCCATGGTGGCTGCTGGGTGTGGGGAATGGGAGGAAGAGATGAGGTGTGGAGGTGTTTTTGGGACTTGGAGTTTTCCTGGATGATGCTGCAGGGACAGTTACCAGACACTGTATATCCTCCCCTAGCCCACTGGGTGGAACTGGGAGAGTGTGGGCTATGATGTGGACCACTGACCATGAGGTGCAGTGGTGCTCAGAGATGTATTCACCAAATGCAATGAATGTCTCATGATGATGGAGGAGATTGTTGCTATGGGGGGAGGAGTGGGGTGAGGGGGGTGGGGGGAATATGGGGATATCATATTTTTTTAATGTAATATTTTAAAAAGAAAAAATATATCTAGTCAGAAATAAATAAAGTGTGGATTGAATGAGTGAATAAAAAAAGATAATAGTAGGTATTTTACTTTAGTAATAGAGGGAAAAATCTATTTTTCATTGTTAAAATGAAAACAGAAGATTTCCAATAGAATCAAGATAACTTTTTATTACCATTTACTTAAATATGCACCTTGCAGTGGACTTCAGACAGATTTTATTACTACGAAGTTATTTTTTGCAATCAATGTCAATCCAAGTTTTTAGTTGACAATGACTTCTAGAACTAGAACTATTTAAACATTTTCAGTTTGGAAGATGTTTTACAAACTCTTTATAATTTACTACAACCACACTGACCAGTTACTTTACATTTAAATTAACTTATTAAATTATAATTACTAACCAAAGAAAATTACTATATTTAAAAGAGCATATCTACAATCTTTCTTTTTTAGCTTAATTTCATTAATGTGAACTTACAATTTTTATTACTCTAAAGATTTTGCACATATGTTAATTGATTTAATGGGTATTTTATAAATGAAGAGAGATTACACCCAAGATAAATAAAATTGAAACCATTATAGTTATGCAAGGAATGTTCTCTTTTTTTCTTTACAGGAAGCTAAAACTTCTTTTCTTTGTTTAAATTATGAAAATGAATAATTTTTAAAAGCATACTGACTACAAGGTTTCAAAACACATTACACAATTACTTAACTTGTTTAATCATAATCCAGGAAAGTTTTTTCTACAGTTTTTAAGGACTTTTTTTTACTTACTGAAATTTGTCAACAGAGCCACTAATTACCTTTATTTTTTGGCTATTTAAAGGTTTAAACTGGGAAATTACAGGGAAAACTGATTCTTAATTCTGCAACCTAGTAGATAGGTTTAATCTGCCACACCTACTCTTGCCTTCAAAGCTCTTGCAAAGAGCTTTGCAATAGTTCCTATAATCAGATTTTTATATGATGTTTCCATCCTGCTTAGTCTAATTTGGGCTCCAGGAATATTATTCACATATATAATTGTGCATTTAATTTTTAACAATTTGAAAAGAGCTCTTTTAAGAATTTTCATTTGTTAATCTGATATTATCATCCTGATGTATGAAGACATACACTAAGCAAATGGGCAGACACAAATAGACACAGAAACACAACTCATTGATGTTACTTATAATTTGCATTATTTTATATACTGTTTAGCTTAATTTGGGTTCCAGAAATATATATTACTTATATAACTGCATATTTAACTTCAACAATTTGAGCAAATAGGCAGACATCAATAGTTTGACACAAAAACATAACTTTAGTTACTTGAAACTTTTATTTTTACAAAAGTAAGTGTGACTGCAAAACATTTCAAAGACTCTTGAAACTTTTTCTTAGTTTGCACTATGACCATGCAGTTTTACACAAGAATTTTGTTTCTTAACTAATGACTTGTAACCAAAATGTTCTCAATGTTTTAACACAATTCTCTTTTGTTTCAGAACTTTATATTTTACTTGGAACTTAGCAGAATTTTGGATGAGCAACAAGATTAATTCTATGTATATTTACTGAGGCAATTGAGCCTCAGGGAGACTGGTTTCTCTCATGAATTATCACTCTTAGGAACACTGGCAGTCAAGGCAGGAGACTTCTTTTTTTCCCCAGTCCTCAGAGATAATAAAACTCCAGTGGTTGTTCAACCCTGAGGGCTAAGAATTTCACCAGGCAGTGATTTATTTCACACCTGGAATCATGAGAGAAAGCAGGGTTACTAATACCAGTAGGATAGGAGACAGGGATGTTCCAGCTCTTTCCTGGACTGTAGAGGCAGAAGCTGTTATGAAATAACCATAGGCAAAGTGAAGGGGTGAGGCTAGACTTGAAGTAATTATAAACCAAGGTAAGGTTAGTTTAGAATTTACACTTACAATAACAGTTTCAGGCTAAATTCACCCAGTTATAATTTCAGTTATTATCTTTCCACTGTTTTATAATATAAATTCATCTATAAATGATCTTAACTCTTAGTTACAGTTTTCATTAAGTTTTAACCTTAAGGTGAATTGGATACTTTTATTAATTAAGCTACAAGAATTTTATTAGTAACAATCCTGTGAAGTTTTGCCTTTTCCTAGTACCAGAACAAATTTTCATTTGTGAGTTATGCATTTAATTCACCAGCAAGACTGTATTGGCATTTAAATATTCATTTTTAAACTACTTTTTTCCTGTGAATTTTTAGGCACCCACAACTGACAAAAGCCAAACAGATTCTTAAAGTGGGGTTTTATTCCCTTTTTTTGTTGTTGTTGTTTCACAACCCTGAAGTTCCTAGCTAGACCATTAAAGAGGCTATCAAGTGATTAGAGGTTTATTGTTTCAAGTGATAGCCTCCTTTCTTCAGACAAGTTTATAAATTTAAAACATTCCAAAATATTTCTACAGTTTTACAGAGAGAAAGATTTGGAAAAGTAAAGATCCTGAGCAGAATGCAAACATATTTTGGCCTTCAACACCCTACGGAGGGAATTTTACTGCATTTATTTTGATCTTGCTTTTCATCAAATTTACCTCCCCCCCTTCCAGGCAGTAGGGTGCACAGCAATTAAACAGGAATGTGGTGTATGAATAGAAGGTGTGGACTCACTGGAAAGGGGCAAGCTGCTCCCCGCTTTCCAGTTTTCTGCCAAAATGGGCAGACAGAATCTATTCAAATTTGGCACCCCTCCCAGGGTCCCAGCCACCCTGACTGGGGCAGCCCCAACAAACCCTGGTGCATGGTGCAGACACAGACAGCCTCCAAGCCCCAGCAAAGGGGTGGACTAGAGACAAGGCAGCAGAGCATGCACAAACATCTCGACTCCATAAACATCCAGACTCCTCAGTTTTGCCCCATAATCACTTCACCCCCTTGTCAATGGCAAGGGAGGGTTCCAGCTCAACTAAATTCCACCACTTTACATAACCACACTACTCCAACACCAGCATTGAGCTGACACAGACAGAAGCATAAAGGTTACTAATCTGACCCACAAGTTCTATATATACGTTTTGTTTTGTTTTTTGGCATGGCTGCCCCCACAGCCATCACAATCCTTAGAATACTTAACATTAACATCTTGTATTAAGACAATTCATTCACAATTCAGCACCATAACAAAAGATTCCAGTTAGACCTTTTTCACTGTTTAACTTTACACCCAGACCAAGCTTCACTAGAAAAGCTGATCTATTTTCCTGTAACCACGTTTTTTAAAATCCAGACCAATTTCCAGGATGTTAGGACTTGAACTTATAAACATCCCTTCCTATTATAATCAAGCCTCCACTCCTTCAGTGGATATAAGACTAGTACCAGATTCCAACATGCAGTTAGACAAACCCAAAACACCAAGCCTTCTCCCTGTTTTTCTCCAGGACATTAGGACTGGAACCTATAAACAGCCCTTTCTATTATAATCAAGCCTCCACTCCTTTGGTGGATATAAGACGAGTACCAGATTCTAACATGCAGTTAGACAAACCCAAAACACCAGGCTTTTTCCAGTTTTCTCCTTTTTCCAGACCTAGAGAGAATGGCTTCCCCCCAATTTTCAGGGGCTACTAGGGTTCTCTCAGAAGGTGATCAGCCTCCCTCCCTAGCAATTAAAGGTAGGGTTCTCCAGACTGTGATCACCTGGGGAGTCTTACCTTTTTCCATTTTTGGAGTTCTTTTTCATTCCCAGAATCTTTTTGTTCAGAACTTCCATTGGCCTCGATTTTTGTCGGGAAGATTCTGGTAGAGCCCACATCTTTTCTGGATTAAATTTAATCCAGAGGTGCCCAGATTTGGGGTTCACCTAAGTCTTCCTGGCTTCCTCAGGGATATGGAAGGGGTAGCAAAATGCTACCATCTCTGGCCTTCATTTGCAATCCCAGGAGAGCCCCCAAAATGTTGTAGAATTTGAGAGAGGTTCAATTATTTGCATATAGAAAGACCAGGACTCAGGAATGATTTTGAGAAGGAAAAATGGTTTATTGATGGCCAGCTGGACCCGGGAGCTTTCTGTTTCAAACCCGAGCCCCGAACAAGATTTTCAAGTTCTTTTTATACAGGGTAAGGGCTAAATTGTTCTTTGTTTCAGTGTTCAATAGGTTTAATTAGCATATATTTTCCACATCCTAGGTAAGCTTTTAGCATGGACTTCATACATTCTAGATAAGCTTTTAGCACATTTGGTTTACATTTTTCTTGAATATTTAGTTTATAGAGTTTGCATTGCTAAACTGTCTCCTGGGACTGGAGTCATTGCCATGGTCACAAAGGGCAAGACTGCAGCCTCTTACCATCCCACACCCACAAGTCCGGACAGACAGTTTAGGTTAAGGTTATCTCTGAAGAGACAAAGAGCCTCCTACCCATAGCCCACATCACTATCATATGTCTAATACCAGTCTGACCAGATTGTTTCCCCCAGGAATTTCTCCCCTTTTTTAAAGAAAAATATTCTTTATAAAATTACACTTCCTAAACTCAACCATTTCCATGAGCTTTTCTTGAAGCATTTTATGTCATAATTAAAACATAGTTTTTAATTTTAAATCTCACTTTCCCAAATAAAATTTTTGTAAAATTCATTTCAATTTGTGTGGTCTGAGTTCAGAAATATATTAAGATACCACTGTAACAATAAAGGGCACAACTATAGACCTGCTGTTATACAATCACTTAATATATGACAGAAATAGCACGTGAAAATGCAATAACAATAAATACTTTTCAATAAATGTTGCTCAGACAGTTGGACAATCCCATTGGGTAACTGAAATTTGACTCATACATCTAACCATTAAAGAGATACAAATTATAGGAAAAAATATGAAATTGTTTTACAATTATTTTAGAGACTAAGAAAGGAGATCGTGTTCAGGATAATTGGCAAAGAGTTTTTCAATAAGAAATAAAACACAAACCATAATAAAAATAGTGACTAAATTTATTATATTAGAGTTGAGAATTTCTCTTCCTGAAATAATATTGATGAGTACAATATTGTAAGTAAAAGGTGAAATTATCCTCCATGCAATAGGAATTATACAGAAAAGGATTTCAATAATACCATTAAATTTTATTATAATTTAAAATCAACATTAGGTATATGTGTGTGTGTAACTGTGTATGCACACATTTAGCACACTAGAAAAAGGTTAAATATCTGACAATGTAAAGCATTTTTCTTAATTTGAGTAAAGAGATCTCAATCATTTTGGTATAATTGGTACAACAAATTTAGAAAATAGTGTGGTGTGACAATATACTTAGGCTTTGTTATACTTGAGTGAACACTAAACTCACAGTGTAGAATTAGTTCAAAGACATGATTAATATTCATTGCATGTTAGTCACAATTCTTTACTCTGGAACCAAAGGTGATTGTACAGCTTCTATCCAAGTATAAAAAAAATAACAGTCTATGGTAAAAATAATCAAGCTCCTACAGTCACACTCTTACCTTCCATTGTCTTTTATTTGGTCTCAGCTTGTTACATGCTCAAGCTTTATATCAAAGAGATACTGGAGCACAAGCCTCTTTAGGAGGAGTATTAAAACCACTTAAAGGACACAGTAGTAAAATTAATGATTTGAAAAAAATTAAAAAATAGAAACAATGATTTGTACAGGCAAAACACACAGGGCATACATTATGAATCAGAATCAAATATTTCTATTTGTTGGCCACTAAGATGAGGGTTCCTGGGTAAAGTGCCATTTAAAGCCAGAAGGGTGGTTGCATATAAAGAGCAGAATATTTATACTACTAAAATTTCTAGTAAATCTTTTCAAATTGACTCATTCTATTTATATTCCCTAGAGTTATAGTTTATTTTCTGCTGTATAATAGATAAATAAAATAGGTCTTAGGCTATGTGAAGTCTGACTAATGCTTTAAGAATCAGAAAAATAAAACCTTCAGGGTAAAACTTTTATATCTTACTTTTGGAAAATGTGAATCACATTGTATTAGTAATACTGGAGTTCTGCAGGTAAATACAGTATCATTTATTGCTATATCCCATTCCATTCTATTTGAATTCTGTTTTTCATCATGTAGAAGACTTGAATGAAAAAAGTACAGTGCATATCTTTTTTACAGAGCTAAGGAAAAAAACTAAAACTTGAAAACAGTATGCTCTATTAAAGGGCAGTGTTTTTATAGTCTCCCTTTTGAATGAGGCAAAGAACTCCTCAAGGGCTCCAACATTAGCACGTGTCTCAGTGCTATATCCTTATCAAGTCCTCATTTCTGTAGTTATCTCTTAGTACTAATCACTTTATTACTTAGACTCCTTATTCTGTAATCTCTATTTAAACACGTAACAGTTATACTTTTGCCTAACTTAATTCAATTGTCCTGTGTACAATCAGAAGGATACTCACCATTTCCCCAGAAGAAGACTCAAATCCCTGGGTGATATTCAATCTTATCCTTGATATGCTTCAACTTAAATACCATGACATAAAGTTATTAAAACTTATGTTATATGGCAAGGGGATAAGAGAAGGAATAAAACCACAATATTTTCTTTATGTATATATGCAAGCATATTTATAACAAAAGAAGGGAAATGCTCATTACCATTATAGACCTCATTTCTGCAATTCACCAGGTAGTTGTAGGTGCAGTCAGACCAAATTTCAACTTAGAAAGGATATCTTTGCAAGTCTCACATTATTGGACGCCTACATATTTCACTAAGGTGGAAGGGCCTTGATTTTTTATTGGATTTATCTCTAACCCAAAATGAATGAAAAGGTATAGAGTAATTGTTAATTCTTACAATATTATCAATATAATGGACCAGTGTGATGTCTTATGGAAGATAAAGATGATTAAGGTCCTCACAAACTAGATTACACCAACTTGAGAATTGATATACCTCTGAAGTAGATGATGGAGGAGTATTGCTGGCCTTGACAACTGAAATAAAACTGTTTCTATTGGTCTTTATTAGCAGGTATTGAGAAACAGCTTTTGCCAGCTCAATAGCTTCATATCAGGGTACAAAGCATACATTCATATTCCCCATAGTTATTCTTTGTGTACTAAATATTATTATCACATTAGACATTATTTTTTTTTACCATGCATACATTTACATTCCTCATACCAATACCAGATAAAGATACCAAAATAAAACCAAGGAAATGGATGTGATTCAAGAAATTGGGCTCCCGTCTACCATATAGGAGGTCCAGGGTTCGATACCCAGGGCCTCCTTGTGAAGGCAAGCTGGCCCTCGTGGTGAGCTGGACCACGCAGAGTGCCAGCCTGTGCAGGAGTGCCACCCCATGCAGGGGTGCCAACATGTGTAGGAGTGCCACCCCATGCACAAGTGCTGGCCAATGCAGATAGCTGATGCAGCAAGATGATGCAACAAGAACAGATACAGAGGAAAGACAATAAGCGACTTAGCATTCCAGGCAGCTGAGGTGGCACAAGAGAATGATCACCTCTCTCCCACTCCAAGAGGTTCCAAGTTCAGTTCCCAGGGTCACCTTATGAGAATACAAGCAGACACAGAACACAAAGAGAATGGACAGAGAGAGCAGACAAAGAAGGGAGGGGCAAAGGAATAAATAAATTTTAAAAAATAAATCTTAAAAAAAATAAGATAACATAAAATAAAACCATACATCAATACACCTTATGACTATAACTTATAACTGAAAAATCCTCAAAGTACTAGCAAACCAAATCCAACAGCACATAAAAAGAATTACACATTCTGATCAAATTAAATTCATCACAAGCATGCAATGGTGGTTTAACATAAGGTAGTCAATAAATATACCACATTAAAACAACAAAGGAAATAAAAACAGAATCATCTCAATTGATGCAGGAAAGGCATTTCACAAAATTCTGCACCCCTTCTTGATAAAAACACATAGCGAACAAGGAATAGAAGGAGACTTCCTCAGCATGTTAAAAGACATCTATGAAAAACCCAAAGTTAACAACATACTCTATGGTGAAAAATAAAAGCATTCTAAAATCAGGAACAAGACAATGATGTACACTGCCACCACTGGTGTTCAACACTGTCCTGGAAGTTTAGCCAGAGAAATTAGGCAAGAAAAACAAAAGGCATACAAATTGGAAAGGAAAAAAATAAGATTTTACCTATTTGCAGAAGACATAATCCAGTGTAGAGGGATTCCAAAAAAAATCCACAAAAAAGCTATTGGATCTAATAAATGAACTCAGCCAAGTGGCAGGGTATAGGATCAACACTCAAAATTCCATAGTGTTCCTATATACTATCAATTAATAATCAGAAGAAGAAACAAAAACAAAAAACAAAAAAAAAAAAAAACAAAAATTCCATTCACAGTAACAACTAAATGAATTTAATATCTAGGAAAAAATTGAACCAAGAATGTAAAGGATTTGTCCATGAAAGTTACAAAACATTACTACAAAAATCAAGAGTGACCTAAGTAAATGAAGGACATTTGTGTTCAAGGATTAGAAGGCTAAACATTGTTTTGATTTGTATTTCCCTAATAGCTAACGTGGCTGAGCATCTTTTAATGTGTTATGTGAACATTTGTATATCTTCCTTGAAAAAATATCTATTCAAGTCCTTAACCCATTTTTTCATGGGCTCATGTGTCTTTTTACTGTTGAATTGTGGAATTCCTTTATATATTCTGGATATTAAATCCTTACCCAATATGTGGTTTCCAAATATTTTCTCCCATTGTATAGGCTGTCTTTTCTTTCAGGGTAAAATCCTTTGAGGCACAAAGGTTTTTAAGCTTGAAGAGGTCTCATTTATCTTTTTTTTTTTCTTAATTTTTGCTTGTGCATTGAGTATAAAGGTGAATAAAGTATTGCCTAAGGAAAGATCCTAAAATTGCCTCCCTGTGTTTTTTTCTAAGAGCTATATAGTTCTGTTTCTTACATGTAGGTCTTTGTTGCATTTTGATTTGGTTGCTGTATATGGTAAGAAGTAGGGAACTACCTTCATTCATTTGTACATGGACATCAGGCTTTCTCAAAACCATTTTTTGGAGAAGCTACTATATCCCCAGTGAGTAAACCATGAGATGTCAGAGGGTTGACAACTGAACTCTCAGTTCAATTTCAGTGGTCATTATGTATCTCTTTATGCCAGTACCATGCTGTTTTTATTACTTTTTTTAGATTGGTAAGTGTGAGTCAAACAACTTTATTTTTCTTTTTCAAGATGTTTTTGCTTATTGAGGAAACTTACCTTTCCATACAAGTTTGATGACTGGCTTTTCCCTTTCAGCAAAGAAAGTTGTTGGAATTTTTATTGAGATTGCATTGAATCTATAAATCGCTTTAGGATAAGTGTTTAAAAATATTCCAGGGTTGAATGTGATATCCCATCAAGAGCTAGTTACTTTTCTTTAATGTAGGAATTAAGTAAAAGTTTATTTCCCTTAGCAAAGCCTACATATATATCATAACACAAAAGGAAAAGTATTAAAACGATATGGATTATTTCTCAAATTGATCTAACTGATTTAAATGTGTGAAAATTTTCTGGATAAATAAGTTCTGTTGCTCGAAAATCTAAAGAGATAAAAAATGAAAAAAAAATGTATTGTCATGCCTAAATTACAAGGGCTATGAATATAAATCAACTCTAAATTTCTTGCTAGGGACTTTGCATATATTTCTGCCATACAAAGCTGAGCAAAGTACTCAAGTCCTAAAATTTCATTTAATGAATCTAAAACCTCTAAGTGACAAAAAGAAATAATGAATAAAATTACATACTATTTAATTGTTAAGGAAATCTCACAAATATTAGCAAGTTCTTGTCAAATTAATCCTATCAGCAACATTAGCTTTAGACAGTGTTGTCCTGAACTTTACAGAAAATAAAGCTGATCTATTCCTTTACAAAGCTTTTAGAAACAAAAATTACCTTTTTACCCAGCAAACTCACTTCTAGTTATAAACACAAAAGTTTTGAAAACAAGGTCTTGAAAAGATATTTGCTCACTGATGTTCATAGCAGCATTATTCACAAATGCCAAAAACAATGCAAGTGTCCAACAATGCACGAATGGATAAATAACATGTAGGAACTTCTTCTTCACAAGGGAAATCAGAAATTACTTAGAGATGAACAAAAACCAAGAAACAACATACCATTACTTAGGGGATGCACCAAAGGTAATTCTCAACTGGAAATTTATAGCTGTGAATGCCTATATTAAAAAAGGGACAGAGATTTCAAATTAAGACCATCACTCAACATCATGAACTAGATAAATAAGAGCAAAGTATACCCAAAGTTATCAGAAGGAAGGAAGATTAGAGAAGAGATAAATGAAATAGGGTAGAAAAACAATTGAGAGACCCACAGGTTTTATGGTCATGGCAGATGGAGTTCACTGCCATGTCAGTTGGCCCTTCTCTGGAGTTGGTGTTTCTGTGTGACAGAGCTGGACTCAGATGTGATCTCTTTTCACAAGCCTTTCATGCTACTTTACTGGAATTGTAGTTGGTGCTGGGGCTTAAGATATATCTAGGGGATTTGAATCTCTGGACTGACAATATGATAGCCAGGCCCTGAGCCTCAACAGACTTCAGTTCCTACACTCTGGTTTATTGGACTTACCCCACTCCGGTAACATGGAGTTGAAGAATGTCAACCACCACACCATGGAGCCTAGAGTGCCTACAACTGAAAGCAGGAGAATTGCATCCAGCATCCTTATGGAATCTAAGCCCCCTCTTGACATAGAAGTGGAATGGACACAACCAAGCCAAGGTCCACAGGAAGGAGGAATACAATAAGGATTAGAGTGGATTTAATAATATTCTATTCATGAACTATTGTGGTTAGTAATCGAGAAAATGTGGCATTGGTGTGGAAAAAGTGGCCATGGTAGCTGCTGGGTGCAGGGAATAGGAGGAGGAGATGAGATGTGTAGGCATTTTCGGGACTTGGTGTTGTCCTGGGTAGTGCTGCAGGGACAATTACTGGACATTGTAGATCCTCCCATGGCCCACTGGATGGAACGTGGGAGAGTATGGGCTATGATGTGGACCATTGACCATGAGGTGCAGCGGTGTTCAGAGATGTACTCACCAGATGCAATGGATGTGTCATGATGATGGGGGAGAGTGTTACTGTGGGGGGAGTGGTGGGGTGGGGGTAATGGGGGTGAATGGGGACCTCATTTTTTTTAATGTAATATTTTTTAAAATGAATAAAAAAATTAATTTAAAAAAACAGTTGAGAATAAACAATACAAAAAGTTGGTTATTCCCAAAAGAATCAATAAAAGTAACAAGACTACCTAGAGTCACAAAGGAAAAAAGAAAAACACAACTAAAATCAGAAATGAAAATGGTGATGCCACTACTGATCTTACAGAAATAAAAAGGATTATAAGCAAATACTATGAACAATTGTACACAAATTAGATTATCCAAATGAAATGGAAAATTTTCTAGAAATACATAAATGACCTAAACTGACTGAAGAAGAAAGAGAAAACCACAGCCAGCTTATAACAAGTACAGTAAGAGAATCAATAGCCAAAAACCTTCCACCAAATTAAGTCTAGGACCAGATAGCTTCACGCTTCACTGCTGAATTCTACCAAATATTTAAAGAATTAACACCAATCCTTCTCAAACTCTTGCAAACAAAGTATTCTAGAGGAGCCCCCCCCCCCACCACTGCCCAACCCATTCTCTGTGGCCAGCTTTCCTGATTGCCCAGGCCCCTCTAAACCCAGAAGAGCCCTGCCTATGTGGCCTCCTCTTCTGCCACAGGCCTCCTGGTCTCAGCGTCCAGAGACCAAGCTGTCCTGAGAACAAAAGCCAGCAGTGAGCCCATGAGGCTGGCTGGTCACTCACAGCAGTCGATGGGCCGCCACCGAGAAGCCACAGTGCTGCCTGTAAAACGCCGCCCACTTGGCTCCACAAGAGGAGTGGGGTCTGGATGGAGACCCCGCGATGTCCCTGCAGGAACAGGGTTTTCTTGACTGAGGCTCATGCCTGGTCCCCACGACCCTACTAAGCGCAGGCCTTGGTGGCACAGCTCCAAATTTGGTTTCTGGTTGATTTTAGGGAAGGGTAAGGGGTGACTGCTGCCCTTAGTGTAGACCTTAGTTCTCCAGGAACTACGCAGGACCCCAGGAGGCTGAAGGGACCCCCCCCCCCCCCCCCCCCAACACACACAGGAGCCTGGGCCCTGGGGTGGGTCGTGTCTAGTCCGCCCCGGGGACGTCCTCTAGAGGTCGCCCTTCTGAGCCAGGCTTTGCCGGCGTCAGCCCCGAGCCCGCCCACCTGGGCCACCCCCTCAGCAGCCTCCTGCTCCGCGGCTACCAGACTGAGCCTCCTGCCGCCTGGCCCGGGTCAAGAAGAGCCGCTCACCGACCAAGGACCCCGTGGGGGTCGGCGGCCGCTGTAGGACGAAGCCATGGTGTTCCAGAGCTTCCCCAAGGTCAAGGGAGTAGGGCGGGGACATGACCTCCCCCTGCCGGCGGGCAGCGAGTCCCCAAGGGAGGGACGGGGAGGGTCCAGGGTGGACCCGGGCGCTGATCTCAGCCTAGGGCCCCGCAGGCCGCCAGCGGCTGAGCGCGCCTTGGGCTTCGCATGGCACCGTCTGAGCGTCGTCTACAGTGGACTGGAGCGGCCTTGGCGCCCCTGCCCGGCCGCCCGCCGCCTTCTAGGAACCACCGGAGCGCACTTACAGCGACCAGGAGCAGCAGGACTACAGTCCCGAGAACCTGCGGGAAGTGCATGGGGACCAGCTGGACCGCGCCCGCGGGGCGTTCCAGGGCAGGAACTCGCGGAAGCGCCGGCAGCCCTGGGCGCCAGGCCTACGCGCAGAACTACCACCCCCTGGCCTGGAGAGGCGTGATCTCTTCGCGCAAACCCCCGGAGGGGAGGCGCCGTGGTTCTGGGAATTTTGACCCTACGGCCCTCCCACTCAGACCCGTGCACAGACTCCCTTTGACAAGTGCACTGCTATAAACATTTTTTCAAATGTAAAAGCACATTTCCGTAAGGTCTAGGGTGAGACTTTTCCACACACGTAGCTTGTGGTGTCGGGGAATTTATTATACATATTTTCTGGAGCCGATCTCTAGTTTCCTGAACCTAAGAGTTTATTGAGGGAAAAAATATTCAAGTTTGCATGTGGTGTCCCAAAAGGTGCTCTGCATTTTAAAAGTTTTGTATTTTTTTAAAATCTGTGCTTTTTAGATATCTTAGAGAAAAACCAAAAGGTCAAAAAAAAAAAAGAAAAATAACGAAGTATATACATACAATGGAATAGTTTCAGGTGTAAAAAGTGAAATTCTGTTACATGCAATTACTGGATGAGCCTTAAAGACATCATGTTGAGTGAAATAAACCAGACACACAAGGACAGGTATTGTGTAATTTCACTCTAATTAAATAATTAGAATAAGTAAACTCATAGGGTCAGAATCTAGAATATTGGTCACCAGGGGATGGGATTAGCACAGGGAATAAGTTAAGGCTTAAATTGCACAGAATTTTTAATTGGTTTGATCATAAATTTTTGTAATGGATGGTGATGATGGTAGTACAACATGAACATAATTAACAACACATAATTGTATGTCAGTAACATTAAAAGGGGGAAATTTTACATTTTATATATGTTACTAGAATTAACATTTTTTAAATAAACAAGCATAGGTTTGCACCACACAAATGGTGAACACTTCTATAGTAGATGACCTTTCATGAAGTGTAAAAGATGTACCAAACTAATGTAAGGTGTCAATAATAGGGTGGTATATGGTAACTGTTTTATTCATATTTCTGTAAATCTACAACTTCTCTAATTAAAAAGTAAAATAAAGGAAGTATAAACAAATTACCAAAAATAATGAGTATTTAAATTATCCCACCATTGAAAACTATATCCATCTGATGTGTATTTTGAGACCAAAGGAAATATGGAATAAGCAGTAAAAAAAAAAAAAGATATTTATAAATACCAATATGACCTTGTGTTTAGCTGCAGAAATGATGCATACATCATTACAAGTATTTCTTTCTTATTTTGTTGTAAGTATATTTGTATGTATAGGCACAGGGTTGCAGTTGTCTGTTTTGTGACATTTTCAACTATTTTTGAAAAAACTGTATTCATTACCACATGCTATCTCTGAAGTTTCTGTTTCCTTATCTCTGTAGTCAGTGAATGACATATTTCCTTCAATGCCAGGAGTTGAAAAAAATACTAAAAACCTCTTCCATTCTTTGCAAATTGCCTTTGAGCTGAAGCACTCCATATAAAGCCTGGCTGCCCACTGCTCAGGTTTGACCTTTACTTCCTTCTTGTGTGGGTCCTAAACATCAGCCAGAAGTATAATCTTAGGGTCATGTTTCCAACACTGGGCATGCACAAGATCCCTGGATACCCCAGGGTTTATGTTAGCTTCATAAGGCCCTTACTCCAGTAAGAATCTTACTCCTCAGCATCATTCTGTCCAGGCTTCTAAGTCTCCCTGCTGCTTGACCATTGTGTGTTGCTTACTGCAAGTAGGGTTTGTCCTGAAATACTTTTATCAAATGCCACCTGTAAAGCTGCTCTGTTTTGAGATGGGTGAAATGAATGTCAATCTTTATCCCAGTCCTGCAAGGAATCCCCAGAACGGACAAAATTCACAATCCCATTTATTTTTGTTTTTAGTAAAGGTCCATATTTCTTCCAGTATACATTAAGTGTACAATATGTTACAATAAATGGGTTTGCAAGACTGTGGCAGGAGAGAGCATTGTTTCATAAAATAGACAATCCATTTGAGTAGTTTTCTACAAATTAGTGAAGATTAATATAGAAGCATTTGGAGAAATATAGTCCTTTGTTTTTAAGATATGTTTAGGCTAGTGATAATGATCATGTAATATTTATGGGCCATAGATGAGTTAGAATAATTCAAGGAGCAAAGTCTTTGAGTTTATGATCTTGGAAATGGATTGGCTCTAAGTAGAAACAAGGGAAGTTCACCTATTTTAGCAAGACATCAGGAGGGAAGACAAAGTTCATGGGTACAGATATATCTGTTTTGTAGATTTCATAGTCTGTGGGTATATATATACGTTTTGTATATTTCATAGTGTAAAATTGTTAACATTGTCTTATGTATGCTCTTACTTTGAAATTAAAATAGCATTAGAATTTATAAGCCAAGTGAAATGGAATGGCTGCTGGAATTTGAGGGGAAAAGGAAACAAGTTTAATAGATCAAGGGGCATTATTGATGGCCCACATGCACTCTTAGATCATAAATTTAAGTTAAACAGGTCAGCAAGATCATGTCTTATTATGAAATCATGTTCAGCAGGGAGGATGGGCCCAGAATAGGCAGAGCTTTGGGTTTTTTTGCCTTGAATAAATCAGACAGAAAGAGCAAGTGTAGTTAATGCAGTGTGGAATGGATTGGTTATATTGAACAATGATGAGATGCATAGATGAGAAATACTGTCAATGATCTTGAAACAATTGTAAGATTAAAACCATGAATACATTAAAGGAGTATAAGATGTTTGAGATTGAAAATCTATGCTGAAGAAAATACAGGCATGGATATTGAAGTTAGATTTGAGGAGAAATAAGGACTATTAAAATCATGTGTTTATATACATTATTCACTTTAAGAGTTTGATTGCTGAAAGGACTCACAGGACTCAAGCAGTTTAAACTTAGGGACAAGCTTCACAACAGGCAAATGAGACAACAAAGCAATAGCCAGAGAACAACATGCATTGCAAGGGTCCTACAACATCAGGCATGGAGATTTTTGTCCTTCCACCCTACATTACAAAGGACACACACTCACTCCAGGTCTCAAGCTACCAACAACATATACAAATTGGGAGGTATCAATAAGCCCAAAATCTGCTGGGGTGTTGGCAAAACATAGTGAGCTGGTCCTGTAGGTACATTCTAACTATGTGGCCAGGCTGCACCATCAAATCCCTCTCTCCAATCCAGACTCTACTGAATCAGGTGAAATCAGAAGTCCTATTGTAACTACAGAACTAAGCAGATAGAATTAAATGTATGAAACAAATCTGGACCTGTGATGACTCACAACCATTTATTTAGTTAATAGATTCCACAGCTTTGGCCAAAGGTCAGTAGGTCTACAGAAAACCTTGTAGTCAATGCTGACTTGTTATGCAGGTAATAAGGGAGGAATTAACTGGACTGGAAGACGGACAATGGTATCCAAAAATATTTTGGAGAAGAGAGCAGAACTAATAGAAAAAATAAAACATCCATAGCAATAATGGAAAAACACATCTCTTAATATCAAAACCTGAACCTGCAGGTGTAAAATGAAGATTATGTTTCTATAAATATGAAATAAAGATTATTGAAACAAGAGAGATATTTTGGTGAACAAACCTATATTTATAAAATGAAATAATTCTAAGGATACAAAAGTTCTGGAGAGTTGGTAAATTACTTACAACAGCACTCAATTTTTTAAAAACATTGAGGTAAATAAGAATTGTGTGTTATTTTTCTATCAAATACCTCAAATATTTTAGAAAATATGTTGAATATTATAACCCTTACTAGAATAATTAGAGGGAAAGTAATATGGATTTAGAAATAACTAAATAAAAAACACTGATGATAAAGAGATGAGATGAATGGATGTTTAGATGTGCTTTATTTTCTATTTTTATAAGACTCATTGCTATTCATTAGCAATTATTAAACAAGAACAAAATATTTATAAAAAATTATGAGAAAAAATATTCCAAACTATCACCTTGGAAGTACACAAGAAAATAACAAAAACATTTGGAGTATATGAGAAAATTAATATAGAATAAGATAACAGAGTTAATTACATACCTTTCTGTCATATTGATAAATGTAAATGAAAAACATATTTAGATGAGGCAGTATTTCAATATACATCAAATTGTTTATGTTTCTTAAACCACCCACCAATGCAGCTTATAATTAAACTCAGATTATGTGCCACATTATATGTATATGCATATTCCTTACAGTAATGTTTATAATAAATATAGTGGTAACAATAGGAATAAGCTTAAATGTTAATTAGTAGGAGATAGGATAAATAAACATTTAAAAATAGAGCAAGATTTACTCTTGAAAACAACAAAAACTGGCTTTATATAATTGCTGAGCATAAAAACAGTCTGGAATTCTGGGCAAGACCTGGTAGATGGTGGTAACTTTGTTTTTGTTTTAAATCTTTATTGAGATAAAATTTACATACCATAAAATTAAGCCTTTGAAAGTTTGCAATTCAGGGATTTTAGGCTATTTAGAGATTTGTGCAACCATGAGCACTATCTAATTTCAGAATATTTTCACCACACCCCAAAGAAACTCCATGCCCATCAACAGTCTTTCCCTAAACCCCATCCTCCCAGGACCTGGCAAACACTAATACACATTCGGTCTTTATGAAATTTCCTATTCTGAACATAGAGTATAAGTGGAATACAATAAGTGTCACTTTATCATGAGCATTTTATCTGGCACATATAACTGAGCATAACGTTTTCAATGTTCATCCATGAAGCCTTTATCTGTACTTTGGAGGAGAGAGACTGCAGGGTAATAGGAAGATTTTGCTTTTCATTTGGAACTTTATTTTTTTTCTTTGAAAATATGCTTCATTTATTTAAAGGGATTGTGTGAGTATGGGACCTACAGTTATTTCCTCCTGTTTTTATTTGGTAGTAAATACACATATACACATGGAAACATACACATACATGTATGATACTACACATTATATTTCTGGATGTCAGGGAGGCACACAATGCAAAAGCAATATTAACTGTTATCCCAAAACAGACAAACTATGAAAAACTGCTTCATTCCAAGGATGAAATTGATTTTCATAATTGATTTTCATAATTGAAAATCAATTAATATATTTCACCAATTAAATTAATAATTTTGCAGTATATTTACCTTTAATCAAAATGTTCATAAAGTAAAAGGTGAAAATGAAACATATTTCTAATAAAAAGATATAAAAATATTATAGTTGTTATTCATTGTTATTCTGTGTATTAGTAAAATTAGAAATATGAAATAAATATAATGTTTGAAATTTGAAAGGAAGGGGCAATATTGCTTTTTTCTTACATGATTAATATTGCATACTTGGAAAACTTAAAGTATTCTATTGAAGTAATAGCAAAATTCAATTGTTGATTCTTAATAAAAGTACGTGAATAAAGCAATTGTCTTTGATATGTAATTAGGCCACTGCTCTCTAAGTGCATTGGAAGAATGTATACAATCCAGATCAAATGAATATTTAAATTTTTTTTTTTTTTGCTTTTCTTTTAGGTACCCAGGGCCAGGGATTAAAACCCTAGACATGGTATTTGGGAAGCCAGTGTTCAACCAATGAGCCACAATGTTTTTTTTTTCATTTCTTTTGTTTGTTAGTTGTTGTTTTTTTTTTCAGGAGACACTGGAACCAAACCTGGCACCTACCATGTAGGAAATGAGAGTTCAACTGCTTGAGTAGTATTTTCTCCCCCTTAAATTGTTTTGAAAAGTACTTAAGAAAACTTGAACAGTGCTGCTATGGAAAAAAAAAAAAAATTCCTGAGTGATTTTTAGACAAAGCCTGAGTATTTGAAGGAATTAGAAAGCTATATCTTCATTTTAGATAGCATGACCCAAAAATGTAGTAAGGAAAAACAAACCTTTCTAAGCAAGACAGTAAAGCCAGAGCCATAAAACAAAGGGATATTATATCTGATTAGTTTCAATAAAATCTTATGGGAAATGTTATCACACATAAAGTAAAAACATAACCTTTTATATATGGTAAGCATGAGACAGATCTAAATTTCTTAATATTTAGGAAAAATAACCTCAATGAAAATATTGAAAATTCATGAAATGTTGTCACATAAATATTAAACAATGTCTCATACAATTTTTAAAATATTTACATCAAAATAATGAGGCATTATATATCTCCAACTGACTGCAAAGGAATGTTGGCCTCAAATATGAAACTGAAATAATTGTGCCTTTTGAGATTTCCTTGCATCTCTGAAAATGAATGAAATTATTCCTGTAAATTCCCTTTCCTTTTGAGGACAAATGTGCTGGCTAATTTGGTTCTATCTTCAGGGTATTTCCTTATGCAACTCAAGGAGGCTTACTTTAAAATAAGAAAGAAGTACAGACAAACAGTCCATGATTCTTAGCTTTGTTTTATTATGTGTATAATATCACGTAGTACAGCAGCTGAATGAATTTGCCTAAGCCCTTGGTCTCATGCCTTTCTGATACCTGCTTTGTTTTACAGCTCTTGTCAGATGTCTCCAATGCTGTAAGTTTATTTTCTCATCTTTAACTGGGGATAATAGATCTGCTGTTAAGCTCAGAAAAGGTAGCATGAGTAAGGTGGACAAAGTAAGAATGTAATGGACATTAGTTCTTAGTTTATCCTCTAGAAACTCACAAGAAGAGATAGGAGGGGACCCCACAATGCTACCTCTTTGCCAACTGCTGGAAGGGTAGGGTCAAGGTGTTACCTCTGAATACCTTTTTATGATGCTATCCAGACAAACAGCTGAGTATGTCTGAGTCCATAAAATTGTAACAAACATTCTGGCATAGTGATGAAAATTCTAGGGTTTAGAAAGAGGCCTGCTGGGTTCAAATCTTGATTCTATCACACATCCATGGTGTGAGCTGAGCTAACTCCTTAAGCTCTCTATAGGTCAGACAACTCCACATAATGGTAATTTCATGGGTGGTTTTGAGCATACTTGTAAATTATATTAAAGAATGCATGGGAATATCATAGAATGTGACTTTTACAGGGTAATTAGATTTGTCACTTTCTCACTAGTTTATTTCTCAAGTTGTAAATTTTTCCTGCCTTTGATCATACCACCAATGTATATGCCTTCTCAGCTTCTCTTATTCTAAAGTAAATAAAACAATTCCCTGTTGCACTTGGAAGGATTAGAGTGGGGATCTTGGTGTATTGGGCTAGACTTGATCCATATACATATTCCTATGACTATTTAAAATACAAGAAGTCAGTGGTTCAAAGGCAAAATTATCTGATGGCCTAGAAAACTTTCAGAGGCTTATCAACATAGAAGAAACAAAAAAACTCTCATTGTGAGTGTGATTTGCTTTAACAGATTATATAAATCCATATAAAATGAACTTTTCTTAATATGCTGGGTTGGGCAAAGATGGACTATTGTTTCACAATTCTTTTCACAAACACAACATGGGGTCTTCCTGCCAGTGGCAGCTCCAGGGAGGGGAAGAGAAGTAGCACCGCTGTACTCTGAGCCCAGCATCAAAGCCTGGGGGAATCACCCCAGGTGAAGTCGTCTGGGGTTTCACAGGCGAAATGATAACTTTTGTCTGCTATAGATTAGATCTAACAGCCTACCAATAAAGCAAGAACTTTAAGTCTAGCCATAATGTGTTTTTTTTTGTTTCTTTGTTTGTTTGTTTTTGGAGGTACGGGGCAATTGAAGCCAGGACCTCATACATGGGAAGCAGGCCCTCAACCACTTGAGCTACATCCACTCCCCATAATGTTTTAATTGTATTTCATAATTAAAATACTTTGTAAACAAGTTATTTTGAGAAGTAAAATGTTGATCATCCTCTCTGAGGTCAGGAGTTCTCAAACTCCTCTTCAAAACCCTCATTAGCAGAAGGCTGTAATGTTGTTGTCCGGGATGAGGGCCAGCCTGGAAGAGATGTGCTAGATGAGCAGCCAGTATAGACTGGTACAGTCCACCTGTCTTCCAGTTTGGAAGCAAAATTGGGAAAATTTATAACCATGTCTATTTATCTAGGATTTTATTCTAACCTTCATGACATTTCCATTCATTCAGTAATACATTGTAATACATTAAATCCTTCCATCCATTCTCTTTATCTTCCATAAGTCATTTTGTGTCTTCCCATTCCCTTTATTTTTTTTAAGATTTATTTATTTATTTCTCTTCCCTCCCCCCCCCCCCCACCCTGGTTGTCTGTTCTCTGTGTCTATTTGCTGTGGTTGTCTGTTCTCTGTGTCTATTTGCTGCATCTTCTTTGTCCACTTCTGTTGTTGTCAGCGGCACCGGGAATCTGTGTTTCTTTTTGTTGCGTCATCTTGTTGTGTCCGCTCTCCGTGTGTGCAGTACCATTCTTGGGCAGGCTACACTTTCTTTTGCACTGGGCAGCTCTCCTTACACGGTACACTCCTTGCACGTGGGACTCCCCTACACAGGGGACACCCCTGTGTGGCACAACACTCCTTGTGCGCATCAGCACTGCACATGGGTCAGCTCCACACAGGTCAAGGAGGCCCAGGGTTTGAATTGCGGACCTCGCATGTGGTAGATGGACGCCCTAACCACTGGGCCAAGTCCGACACCCCCCATTCCCTCTAATAACCTTTTAGACCACTCATTCCAGGTCATCCCTTTATTATTCTAATAGCTAGACTATTAGAATAATATCTTGACTCTTTTTTCTGACCTCACAAATAAATTTATTTCTAATGAATGATTAATTTCTAGGAAATGCCACTCCATTATGCTTTCCACCCTTAGGTACAAAAGCATCCTTTGCTCTCAATCTGGACAGGTGAAAACCAAACCTCTGAAGCCATTGCTTATGCCCCTAAACTCTCCCATTGCTCTTGTCCAGATCACTTTTTTTAGCCTTTCCTAGAATGTTCTATCTCTAAACCTTTCAGTCTGCTGAGGTTATTTCTTTATTCCCACTGTGTTTCCAGGCTTAAATTACTTTCTCCTTTAATTTTCACATAAATAGTGCCAATTTTTCATAGGTTAATTTTTACTTTTTGTCATATTTTTACATTAAATCTGCTTAATTCCTTAGTGCTCCTGAAGAACATATTGCCTGTCTTAATTTGGCCTAATAAACTTCAACTCATATACTTATTATAATTTTAAATAAACAATACAATGTAGTAGGAGAACAACATTTTTTAAAAAAAATCACTGACATGGAAATGCAGGATCTTTAAAGGAAAGTTAGAATTTGACTTCTAATTGCCAAAAACTGCTTTTGATGTTTGAAATCTCCTGTCACCTGGGATCAGTCTAGAGCCTTCAGCCAGCCTCTGCACCGTACCATAGGTAAAAGGAGAATTTGGACCATATTGTTGCATGGCTGCTTTTAACTCTCAAAATTTTAAATGGGAAGGGTTCATGAGTGAACTCATAAACTCCATTCAGATTTTGAGGATTCACTCCAGGAACTATTCTTTCTTGTACAGTGACTGGAAAGGCCATTTGAAGTGCCTCGAAGTCACCCTCCCTTCTAACCTGTAAAATGCCTTGTTGTAAAGCTGACAACTTTGGCTGAACATTTCCAGGCATAGGAGGGGGAGGAGATGTCAGTGGGTGGAGAAAATGACTCTCTAAAGTCAGTTAGTAACAGAGGTGAAGGCAAAATAACTTTAGATTTAGTATCAAAAAATTCAGAGGGAGGGAACTTCCTCACTTTCTCTATTTTCTGTTTTCTTTTCCTCATCTTCTGTTTGCAAAGATTCCAAAACAGATCTAATAATTGTCCAAGTGGAACAAATAGTAAGAGGGACGAGGACACCTTATACATGTAATTCTTCTAACACTCTTCCTACTCTTTCCCAGTCTTCTAATTCCAAACTTGCTACTGCTGAGAACAACGAGCAATATTTTTCTATAATTCATTAATACAAGCACTAATACAGAGGGCTTTACTTCACTCATCATAAGGGTCTTTGTGTTCATTCATGTTGTCACATGTGTCAAGACTTCATTCCTTCTTACAGCTGAGTAATATTCCATTGTATGTATATCCATTTATGGACATTGAGTTGTTTCCAACTTTGGTGAGTTGTGAATATGGTGCAAGGTACATTGTTGTCCAATGTTCACATCTTTGATTTCAGTTCTTCTGGGTATACTCTTAGTAGTGGTGAAGCAGGCTAGTAAGATAAGGAATCAATAGACAGATCTGGAACCTGACATAGAGTCCACATGGACATCAATAACTCCCAAGATGGCTGCTGGAAGACCCCCACCCCCAAGAATCTGCTATCCAGAACAAAGACTTCTTCTGGAAGCAAGGAAAAGCCCTAGATATTCCCCAAGGACTTTATCATTGGGTCTTCATGGGGGATTGATAGATGAGGTGATCAATTAAAATAGCAAACAGCTGGAACCCCTCCCTTACTATCTTGCTATTAGCAAAGGGGTGGAATAATTAATAGTTATAAAGTAGACTGTTAGGCCTGAGCATGCTCCTTGTTCTCTCACCTCTGGACCCATTCCTGCCCTCTGCACTCTGCTCTTGCCATATTTCCTCTGCCATGTGGCCACACAAGTAAACCTGGAAATGTATAACCTATAATGGGAAATTATAGTCTGTAAATCAGCTTCTTTATTACTTTTCAGCCCCTTCCTCTCTACTTGGGATCCCTGCTCTGTTATTTTCTCCCATTTCTCTTTCCTCCCTACCTGAATAAATTACTGGCCTAACTCACCCAGCATGCTCTTGAAATTCATTTCTGCAGCATAGCCAAGAACCTAAATAAAATTGAGTAACAGTGAGATTTCCAGGTCATATCATAATTCTATACTTAACTTTCTAAGGAACTGCCAAACCTATCTTCACAGTGACTGTACTAGCCTACACGCCCACCAGCAGTGGATGAATGTTCCTATTCCTCCACACCCTCTCCAATGCTTATAGTTGTTTTTTATTTTTAATAGCACCAATCTAATTCATGTAAGATGATACTTCATCAACGTTTTGATTTGAATGTCCCTATATTAATAGCTAGTGATATTGAACATCTTTTCATGTGCTTTTTAGCAATTTGTATTTCATCTTTGGAAAAGTGTCTGTTCAGATTTCTTGCCCAATATGTAAATGGGCTGTTTGCCTTTTTATTTTTGAAATGTTAGATTTCTTTATATATGCTAGATATTAGGCCATCATTACATAGGTCATTTCCAAATATTTTCTCCCAATCAGTAAGTTGCCTTTTCACTTTCTTAATGAATTCCTTAAGAGCACAAAAGTTTTCAATTTTGAGGGGGTCCCATTTACTTATTTTTTCTTTCATGCCTAGTCTTCAGGTATAAAGTTTATAAACCATTTCCTACTAGTATATCTTGTAGATACTTCCTATATTATCTTCCAGGATCTTTATGGTCTTGGTTTTTATATTTAGGCCTTTGATCCATCTTGAGTTAGTTTTTATATAGTGTGAGATGGTGATACTCTTTCATTCTTTTGGAAATGAATATCAAGTTCTCCAAGCACTATTGTTTTTTGTTGTTGTTGTTGAAGAGATTATTCTGTCCCTGTTGAATGGGCTTGGTGTACTTATCAGTTGTCCATATATGTGTGAGTCTATACTTGAAATCTCTATTTGGTTGCATTAGTCAGTATATCTTTGCTTGTGCCAATACCATGCAGTTTTGACCACTGTAACCTTATAGTATGCTTTAAAGTCAGGTAGTGTGATTTTGCCAATTTTGTTTTTCCTTTGCAAGACGGTTTTGGCTATTCTGGGCTTCATACCCTAAGAAGTAAATTTAATAATTAGCTTTTCCAGTTTAGTAAAAAATGCTGTTGAAACTTTTATTGGGATTAGATAAAATCCACATCAATTTTGCTAACATAGATATAGTAAAGATAATGGGTTTTCCAATACATGAACATAGAATATTCTTCTATTTATTTAGATCTTTGATTTCCTTTAATGATGTTGTGTGGTTTCCTCTGTAAAAATCCTTTACATACTTAAATTTATTCCTCAATATTTGATTCTTTTAGTTATTATGAATGATTTTTAAAATTTCCTCAGCTTGCTCATTATTAGTGTACAGAAATACTACAGATTTTTGCATGCTGTTGTTATATCCTACCACTTTACTGAATTTGTTTATCAGCTCCAGAAGCTTTGTTGTAGATTTTTCAGGACTTTTTAGGTATAGGTTCCTATGTTCTGAAAAAAGTGAAAGTTTTAATTCTTTCTTTCCAATTTCGATGTTTTCTATTTATTTTCCTTGCCTAAGTGCTGAAGCAAACACTGCTAAAATGATGCTAAATAAGAGTGGTGACAGTGGACATCCTTGTCTTTTTCCAAATCTTTGAGGGAAAGCCTTTAGCTTTTCACCATAGAGTAAGATGTTGACTGTGGGTTTTTCATGTATGGATATTACATTGAGGAAGTTTCCCTCTAATTCTATTTTTGTTGTGTTTTATCAAAAGAAAGTACTCTGTATTTTGTTGAATGACTTTTCAGCATCAACAGAAATGATCATGTGCTTTTTTCCCCTTCAATCTATTTATGTAGTATATTATATTAACAGATTTTATTATGTTGAATCATCCTTGCACACCTGGGATAAAACCCACTTGATCATGGTGTATAATTCCATTGATGTGTTGTTGGATTCAATTAGCAAATAATTTGTTGAGGATTTTAGCATTTAAGGTTATTAAGATGTTTGTTCTGTTGTATTCTTTTCTTGTAGCATCTTTATCTTGCTTTGGAATTAGGATGATGTTTGCATTGTAGAATTAACTAAGTAATGTGCCTCCATGTCTATTTTTGGAAGAGTCTGAGCATGAAAGGTGTTAGTTTTTTCTGGGAAGATTGGTAGAACACATCTAGTCCTGGGCTTTCCTTGGTTGGGAGGTTTTTGATGACTAGTTCAATCTCACTACTTGTGATTAGTCTGTTGTGTCTTCTATTTATTCTTTCATCAATGTACGTTGCTTATGTGTTTCTAGAAATTCATCTATTTCATCTAAATTGCCCATCTTGTTGGACAAAGTAATTATTATAATACTCTTTATTTCTATGGGATCAGTAATGATATCTTCATTCTCATTTCTGATTTTATTTATGTGCATCTTCTCTTTTTCTTTGTTAGTTTAGCTAAGTGTTTGCCATTTTAATTCATCTTTTCCAAGAACCAACTTTTGAAATTGTTAATTCTTTCTGATGGTTCTTTTATTCTCAATTTCTTCTAATTCTGCTCTAATCTTTAGTATTTCCTCACTTCTGCTTGGGATTAGTTTATAGTTATTTTTCTAGTTCCTCCAGTTATGCAATTAGGTTTTTGATTTTAGCTCTTTCTGCTTTTTAAATGTAGGGATTTAGGGCTATACATTCCTCTCAGCTTTGCTATAGTTTCATCCCATACATTTTTATATGTTGCATTCTCTTTTTCATTTGATTCTAGGTAGTTACTGAATTTTCTGGCAATTTCCTCCTTGACCTATTGATAATTTAAGGGTTTGTTGTTTAACTTCCACATATATGTGTCTATTGTACTTTATATCCTTTATTAATTTGCAACATCATTCAGTTGCAGTCAGAGAAAGTGTTTTGTATAATTTCTATCTCTCTAAATTTGTTGAGATGTTTCTATGACATAGCATGTAGTTTATCCTGGAGAATGATGCTAGAGCATTTAGAGAATGTATATCCTGTCCTCTTGAGTAGAATGTCCTGTATAAGTTCATTATGCCTAGTTCCACTAATGTAGATTTCAAGGTCTCTTTTTGAGCCTCTGTTGAGATGTTCTGTCTAATGGTGATAATGGTGCATTGAAGTCTCCCCACTATGATTGCTGAGGCATCCTTTCTCCCTTTAGTTTTATTAATATTTGCCTCAAATATTCCCCCCCCCCTTTTTTTTAATACTACATTCAAAGAGTATGAGGTCTCCATATACCCCCCATCCCCCTCACCCCACTCCTCCCACATTAACAACCTCTTTCATCATCATGGGACATTCACTGCATTTGGTGAATACATTTTGGAGCACTGCTGCACCACATAGATAATGGTTTACATTGTAGTTTACACTCTTCCCCAGTCTTCTACCCTCTCGAACTTACTCCCATCAGCTAACAGGGAGGTGAAGAAGGTCAACCACCACACCAGGGAGCCAAGAGTGCCTACAATTGCAAGCAGGAGAATTGCATCCATCGTCCATGTGGAATCTAAGCCCCCCTCTTGATATAGAGTTGAAGTCAACATGACCATCCCAGGGTTCACAGGATGGAAGAATAGAGTATAGATTAGGGTGGGCTTACTGATATTCTACTGTTGTGTCTTCTATTTATTCTTTCATCAATGTAGGTTGCTTATTTGTTTCTTACACATAAGATTACACATATTTTGAGGCTCCTTTGTTAGGTGTATAAATTCTTAAGATTTTTCTTTCTTCTTAATAGATTACCCCTTTTATTAATATATAGGGTCCTTCTTTGTCTCTTACAACAGTTTTGCATTTAAAGTCTATTTTGCCTTGGAAGCAGATTTGGCTCATCTGATAGAGTGTCTACCTACCATATGGGAGGTCCAGGGTTCAAACCCAGGGCCTCCTGACCTGTGTGGTGAGCTGGTGCACACGCAATACTGATGCACACAAGGAGTGCTGTGCCATGCAGCGGTGTCTCCCACATAGGGGAGCCCCCACATGAGAAGTGTGCCCATAAGATAGCTTCCCTGTGCAAAAAAACTGCAGCCTCCACAGGATAGGCACCACACACAGAGAGAGCTGATGTATCAAGAGGATGCAACAAAAAGAGAGACAGATTCCCAGTGCCGCTGACAAGAATGCAAGTGGACACAGAAGAACTCACAATGAATGGACACAGCAGAAAATGGGGGGAGGGGAGAGAAATAAATAAAAAATAAATCATAAAAAATAAAGTCTATTTTGCCTGACATTATTATAGCTAATATTGCCCTTTTTTGCTTAATGTTTGTATGTATGCAACCTTTCACTTGCAACTTATTTTTATCCATGTATCTAAGGTCAGTTTCTTGTAGACAGCATATAGATGGGCCATGTATATATTAAGCAGAAACAAAAATTTTAAAAGGTGAGAGAAAATAGGAAAAAGTAGAATAGAATGGAATAGAATACAAAAATATTAATGATACAGTTCCTTCCATTGCTGGAGTCACAATAGTTCTACAAGAGAACACCAGTAGGTCCACTGTAACCCATATTTTATTCCTCCATCCTGAAGACCCTGGGATGGCAATTTCATTACCTCCAAATCAAGTGTGGGCTTAGATCCCACATGGCTGATGGAGGTGATTCTCCTGCTTGCTGTTGTAGACACTCTCAGTTCCCTGGTATGGTGGTTGCCCATCATTTCCTCCCTGTTAGCTGACCTGGGAAATCCAATGAACCAGAGAGTAGGTGTTGCAACACTGCTGAGGCTCAGGGCCAAGCTTGCACATGGATAGTCCAGGGGTTCAAGTCTTCTTGAATACACCAGCTCCAGCACCAACCACAGGTTGAGTAAAAGTGACAGAAGAGGCATGTGTAGAGAGGTCACATAGGAGTTCAACTGCATCACACCCAGGAGCACAAGTTCCAAACTAGGGCTCACTGGCAAGGCATTGAACTCTAGAGCCATCTGTCATGGCCATAGGGCCTGGGTGGCTCTTGAGCCCTCAGGAGCACCACTACCTGGGATTGTATCTACTTTGGCTGTCTCTGAGATCCTGCTGAGAAATGCATAAGCATGACCCATCTGATGACCTTCAAACTCATTTTGCAGCCTCTTAGCCATATAAACTCATTTGCCTTTACTATTTCCCCCTTTTATTCAATGTCTTTTTCTAGTTGCATCACCACTTGTTGCTGGCTCAGTGCCAGGAAGGCTTATCCCTGAGTCATGTCCCACACTAGGGGAAAGGTAATGCATTTACATGCTGAGTTTGGCTTAGAGTGGCCACATTTGAGCAATGTGGAGGCTCTCAGGAGGTAATTCTTAGGCACCATGCATCTCTAACCTAGTTAAAATTTCAGGCACACAGGTTCATAAGCACTGTCATCAGTACCAAGGGCCCATCATTGGACCATCATTCTTCACTGGTGTTTGCCCTTGCACTTTAAGGATTATTGCTGCTCCATTGGGGAGTGTGACAGAGGTCCCCAGGATGGGAACTCAGCACTCCCTCTGTTGTGTGAAACTCTACCCACTATGTCAATACCCAACAAACACCCAAACATATCTATGTACATTATATGCATACCCTGGAGAACTCCCTCCCACCCATGTGTCCCCCATCAATGACACCCCACATCAGTGCTCCTCCCCTGCCATAGTTGAACTCCTTTGTGATCCAAAACTTCTTCAAAAATGAAGTCTAATATATTGCCAAATTCAATTAATAGGAAAATGAAATAGCAATGATAGGTTTAAGGGTTAGAAATAGAACGCATATTATTTTAGAAAAAGTAAAATAAAGTAAAAAATAAAGTAGGGTATTAAAAAATGAAAATTATCATAAAATTTTTTTGACATTTTGCCTTGCATCATTGTAATAGGTGCCCAGTATGTACAGTGGCAATGCAATCTTTTCCATTTTCTCCTCAGTGTCTACATCCTTTTTTTAAAATTATGTCTTCAAAACAGTTTTAGGTCATAGTATAGAATATAGGCAACACCCATATACCCAATGTGAAACCCTTTTTGCACTTCCCCAGCAATGATCTTTTTACATGTGGATGTGACATTTGCTGTAACTGATGTACAGACATTGAAACATAGCTACTAACCATGCTTCCATTATGGTTTACATTATGGCTTACAGTTTAGACAGTATACGTTTATAAATTTTTGGATACATTATGGTTTACATTTTAGATTATTCACTTTTATAAATTTTTGGTGAAATTTAACATGGTCTGTATCTGTCATTGCAGAATCATGCAGAACACTTCCATTGCCCCCATTTGTCCCCTCTTCCATCTATTCTATTCCTCTTTCCCCCTCTCCTTGGGGCCCACAGTGACAACCAAGCTTCACTGCTTATAGGACAAGATATGAAGACAGTGGCCATGGGAGTTACTGAGGGCAGGGAGATGGAAGAAGAGGTGTGATATGGAGGAATTTTTGGGACTTGAAGTTGTCCTGAATGATATTGCAGGGACAAATGCAGGGAATGATATATCCTGCCATAACCCACTGAATGGACTGACAGTGTAAACTACAATGTAATCTATAATCCATGCTGTGTAGCAGTGTTCCAAAATGTATTCATCAAATGCAAGCAATGTGCCACATTGATGAAAGAGGTTTTTGGTGTGGAAGGAGTGGGCAGGCTGGGGAGTGGGGGTATATGGGAACCTCTTATGCTTTTTAATGTAACATTTTGCATGGCCTATTTATCTTAAAAAAGATAATAAAAATTTTAAAAGGACTAGAATAGAATAGAATAGAATAGAATGTTGGATAAGAGAGAAGAGAATAAAAAAAGACAAAACAGGGAAAGGTAGAAAGTAAGAAAAAAGAATGAAAAATGAAAGAGAAAAATTTTTAAAGGAAAGAGGAAAAATTAAAAGACAGTAAAATATAATAATAAATAAATGATAAAAAGTGAAGAAAAATAGAAATTAAAAAAAAATAAAGACATGAGAAATGAAAATAGAAGAAAGAAAAGTAGAAAAAAACAGCAAATGGAAGGAATGCAAATAAGGAAGCACAGAAGAAAAAACAAGCAAAGCAAAATGAAACAAAAGGAAACAAAATCTGAGTCTCCATCTCTGACCACTAAGACTGGCTAGACTCCACCTCTCAGGCTGCCTGTTTTGGAAAATTGATCACCCCTACAAAAGAAAAAGAGAAACAGGCCTCCCTCTCAGGGCACCAGAGCCTCAATAGTGTACTCCTCTCCAGCTGCTTGAACCTGTCCATCAATCATTCACAGCCAGCCCTTACCCTGCTGAAGGGGGGGAAAAAGGAAATTGGAATAAAAGAGGAAAACACCCTCTGGCTAAATTCCCTCAGCTCTCACCGTGACTAGCCCAGACTTCCCCTATCCTAAGCATACTGAACAAAGGCCCACCTGTGGGATCACTCTTTAGCAGCACCTGTCTTCCCCAGAGCTGGTTGCATGGCTCTCACTCCTCCAGAGCTGGCTGCACAATTTTGCTCTCCTCTTGGACTGGCTGGTAGGCTCCCTTCTTCTCCAGGACTGGCTGGGACACTCCTCTTTCCCTGGTGACCAGCTAGGAAACCCTCTCTCTCCAGCCTCCTTTTCCTATCACCGATATGAGACACCACCTTCACCAGCAAGCCTGCCCAACTTCCCACAGTTTCAAAAGAGTGCAGCCTGCCATTCTCTACTTTGCCATATTGGGTCCTGCCTCTTCTTTTCTTAAGTAAGCCTACAGGCTATATGTTTGCCTCTCAGTGCTGCCTTCACTGTGTCCAGTAAGTTTTGATATTTTGCATTCTTATTTTCATTTGCCTGGAGATTTTAACTGATTTCTTTTATAATTTCTTTTTGACCAACTGCTAAAGAATGTGTGGTTTAATTTCCATATTTTTTTAATACTCCAGTTCTTCACCAATTATTTATCTCCAGGTTCTTTCCATTTTGGTCAGAGAAAGTGCTTTAAATAATTTCAATCTTTCTGAATTCATTGAGTTTTGCTCTATGCCCTAACATGTGGTCTCTCCTGGGGAATGATCCATGAGCACTTGAAAAAAAATGTATATATCCTGCTGTTTGGAAGTTCAATGCTATGTATATGTTATTTGGTCTAGTTCATTATCATATTATTCAAGATCTCTGCTTGTTTTTGATCCTCTGTATAGATGTTCTTTCTACTGTTGAGAGAGGTCTATTGAAGTCCCTCACTATGTTGGAGATGCATATATTTCTCTCCTCAATTTTGCCAGTGTTTGCCTCATGTATTTTGGGGCACCCTGGTTAGGTTCATACATGTTTATGATTGTTCTTTCTTTTTGATAGATTGTCCCTTGTATTAATATATAATGTCTTTCTTCTTCTCTTATAACAATTTTGCATTCAAAGTCTATTTTCTCTGATATTACTTTAGCTATCCCAGCTCATGTTTGGTTACTCTTTGCATGGAAAATCATTTTGCAAACTTTCACTTGCAAGCTATTTGTGTCCTTGGGTCAATGGTGAGTCTCTTGTAGAAAACATATAGTTGAATCATATCTTTTATCCCTTCTGCCAATTTATGCCTCTTAATTGGGGAGTTTATTGCATTAGCATTCAATTGTTTTACTGTAAAGTCAGTATTTACTTCAAGAATTTTATCTTTAGGGCTTTATATATCAAAAAATGTGTTTTTTTTTCTCTTTTTACCATTTTAGTTACCCTTATTAATACTCTTAATTTCTACTCTATCCTTCAAACCACTCTCTCCTGTCTTTTCCTTTCAATCTGATGAACTACCTTCAGTATTTCTTGAAGGGTAGTACTCTTTTTGACAAATTCTCTCCATTTCTGCTTATATCTGAATATTTTGATTTCTCCCCCAATTTTCCTTTATTCAGAATTCTTAGCTGGAAGTTATTCTCTATCCATATTGAAATACATCAAACCATTGCCTTCATCTTTCCATGGTTTTAGATGAGAAATAAGCACTTAACCTGATCACATATCCCTCGTATTTGATTGGTTGTTTTTTTTCTTCCTGCTTTCAGGATTCTTTCTTTATATTTAGCATTTAACAATCTGATTAATATGTGTGTCTGAGAAGTTCTGCTAGAATTCATTCTGTTTGGAGTACGCTGCACTTCCTGAACATGAATATCTATGTACCTCATAAGAATTGGGAAATTTTTCAGTCATTATTTTCTGAAACTCTCCTACTGGCCCTTTTTATTTCTCTTTTCTTCTCCCTCTGGGATACTCATAATGTGTATGTTTTTGTATTACATGCTGTTATTCAATTCCCTGAGACCCTGCTCAATTATTTCTTTTTTTCTGTTTTTTCTCTATCTGTGTGATTTTTTATGTTCCATCATCTAATTCATTAATGCTTTCCTCTGTCTGTTCAAATCTGTGGTTGTATGCTTCTATTATGTCTTTAATTTCTTCTGCTATGCCCTTCATTACCATTAGATCTGTTATTTTTCTACATATGTTTACAATTTCTTCTGTATGCACATCCGGTGTCTCCTTAATATCCTTTTCTCTTTCTTCATTTTCTTGAATTGGTTTAGGGGAATTTAGTGGACTTCTTTAATTAGTTGTTTCAAATTCTGCATTTCCTCTTTTTACTTTGTTCCTTTTACTCTTCCACATCTTCTTTTTTCTTAATATGGTTTGTCATTTTTGCTGATATCTAGGAATCTGTTTATTTTTATGAGTTTACTCTATTGGTAACTTTCTCTCTTGACTATTTTTTATTGTTGTTTGAATTTGTGTTAATGCTATTCTTTAATACTTGGTGTAGTTTATTCTAAACTTTTATAATTGCCTATGTTTAGCTGGTAAAAAACAGACCATGGCCTCATGACATGGCACAGGTCACTCTATAAAATATGTTACTCTATATTGGCCTCTCTCAAGTCTTCATGTCCTCACTCCCTCCTGGATCTTGTACTGTGGTCCCCTGGCTCCAGAATTTGAACACAACTGACTCTTTTCTCCCTATGTCTTCCTGTGCCTGCCCATGACAGTGAGGCTTCCCTCACAGACTATCCAGTCTCTTCCCCTTCCTCCCAGCATGGCCTACCTGACTAACCTTGTCACATGCCCTGTGTGCCCACCACTTCCCCATACACTTGGCAAGGTCCCCCTCACTGACCATCCATGTATTGTTCACTCTGTGACCCTGCTGCTTCATTTCATCCTTGACAAGTGCCTCCACTTGACAGCCTCCTGTATGCCACTCCCCCCATGTCACCACCAGTTACCTCTGTTCCCCCAAAGACTCCCTTCCTGGGTATTTTGTGCTGCTTGCCCCATGGCTGTGCCAAATCCCCACATGCCTAGAAAGCCCCCCTCAGGCAGTTGCCCATTTATTTATTTATTTTTATTTTTTTTAAAGATTTATTTATTTTAATTTCCCCCCCTCCCCCGGTTGTCTGTTCTTGGTGTCTATTTGCTGCGTCTTGTTTCTTTGTCCGCTTCTGTTGTCGTCAGCAGCACGGGAAGTGTGGGCGGCGCCATTCCTGGGCAGGCTGCTCTTTCTTTTCACGCTGGGCGGCTTTTCCTCACAGGCGCACTCCTTGCGCGTGGGGCTCCCCCACGCGGGGGACACCCTTGCATGGCATGGCACTCCTTGCGCGCATCAGCACTGCGCATGGCCAGCTCCACACAGGTCAAGGAGGCCCGGGGTTTGAACTGCGGACCTCCCATATGGTAGACGGACGCCCTAACCACTGGGCCAAAGTCCGTTTCCCCAGTTGCCCATTTATCACTCTCCATGTGGCCCCACCTTTCTCCCCACGCCCAACAAGTCCCCTAATCATCAGCCACCAGAATACCTCTCATCTTTTACCCCACCACTTCACCTATGGACAAGAAGATTGCCTGTCTTCTTTCCACTTCTGAAGGATAGCCAATTATTTTTGAAAAGGAAGCAAGGTCCACTCAATTGGGGAGAATATTCTCCTCAACAAATTAAGCTGGGAAAAAAATGTCTACATGTAAGAAATGAGTGTGCCTTTACCTCACACCATATACAAAAACTTACTCAAAATGGATCAAAGAAAATATGCACTAAAACTAAAAAATTCCTAGAAAAAAATAAAATGTGAGGAAACATTTCAGGACCTTTTATTAGGCAATAGTTTCTTAAATTTGCAATAAAAGAAATATATATATATTTATATATACACACACAAACATACATGAGATTTCATGCAATAAAAGAAAAATATAAATGAGACCATCAAAATTAAAGTTTTGTGCATCAAATGACTGTGTTAGGAAAATGAAAAAAACTATGGAATAGGAGAAAATATTTGGAAACCACACACATGATACATGATAAGGGATGAATATCTATATTATAAAAGAAATCCTACAACTGAACAACAAAAGACAAATAACCCAATTTAAAAATGGGCAAGGGGCTTCAATAGACATGTCTTCAAAGAAGATATACAAATTTATGGAAGGACAGTCAACATTTTTAGAAATTTAGAAAATGCAACTCAAAACCAACATGAGATATGCTTTTATACCCACTAGAATGACTACTATTTAGCAATGAAAAATATATGCTGTCAAAAATGTGGAATATTTGGAGTCCTGGTATATTGTTGGTACTGTGAAATGGTGCAGCCACTGTAAGGAGTTTGGCATTTCCTCAGAAAAGTAAGTATAGAATTATCATGTGACCCAGCAATACCTCTTGTAGGTATATAACAAAAAGAATTGAAAACAAGGAATTGAAATGATATTTGCACAGTGATGTTTATAGCACATTTGTCACAATGACCAAACAGTGGAAACAACCCAAATATCCATCAATGTAAGACTGGAAAAACAAATTGTGGTATATACATACAGTAGGATATTACTCAGTTGTAAAAATAAATGAAATTCTATATCCTACAGCATTGATGAACCTTGAAGACATCATGTTGAATGAAATAAAACAGATAGAAATGACAAATATTTTATGATCTCACATATGCAAATTTAAATAGTCAGAAATTATCAATTATTACCAATTACCAGGGGTATGTTTGGGAATGGGGAATTGAGAGCTGATATGATGGCTATGTTTTGGTAATTGTTGGTGGTGATGGGGCACATCATGAATGTGTTCATCCCCATCAAACTACACTTGAGTATTACTAATATGATTAATTTAATTTGGTTTTATATATATATTTTTTGTTTGTTTGTTTGTGTGCATATATATATAACCAAAATTTAAAGAAAATTAGACTGTTCGAGAGGTGGGGCAAGATGGTGTCTGAGTGAGTGCACCTCATAATCTCTCCTGTAAAGAAGGGGCTGAGTAGGGTTGGAGTCCTGCTGGAATGGACTGTTTCAGGTGTTTGCAGGGCAGGATGTTTCTGGACATCAATTTGGTGGGACAGTGACAGAGGAGATTCTTGCAAGAGGTAGAATTTTGGGTCTCTTGCATGGAGGTCAAAGGTTGTGGGCAGGGCCCTTCCCCATGGGGCTGGAAGCTGGCTAGCGCAATTCCTGAATGCTTTGTTGTACTGGACTGTTCCTAAGCCCTGGGCAGGCTGTTTCGGGGGCTTGCAGGGTGTGTCTGGATGTCAATTTGGTGAGACAATGATGGAGGAGATTCTTGCAAGACGTGGAATTCTGGGTTTCTGACATGGAGGTCAGAAGTTATAGGTGGAACCCCTCCCCCTAGGGCTGGTGGCCCAGCTGCAGTGAGCCCTGAAATCATTTTTGTGCGGCAGTGTTCACAAACCCTGAGCAAGCTGTTTCGGGGGCTTGCAGGGCAGGTGTCTGGATGTCAATTTGGTGAGAATGTGACAGAATAGATTCTCATGAGAGGTGGAATTTTCGGTTTCTGACATGGAGGTCAGAAGTTGTGGGCAGGACCCCTCCCCCTAGGGCTGGCAGCCCAGCTGCAGTGATCCCTGAAGGCTTTGTTGTGCTGTGATGTTACCAGGCCTTGTGTTAATTGGATGCATGGATCCCAGGTCTGTGTCCCCTAAACCCTGGTGGCCCACACTCCAGAGACTCACACACCTTGAGTCTGCAATATCACAGACTTGCCATCCCTGAATCCACCATGCCTGAGGTCCATCTGAGGTCCTTGATTACCCTAGCCCTCCCCATTTGTTGTTGTTGTTGTTGTTGTTGTTGTTTTTCTCTCTCCTTGAGCTTGGAAGAGTGTACCAGCTGACTTGGGGAGAGTCTGGGAAGAAAGGAGAGATGAATCTGCTGAGAAAGCCCAATTTACCTAAACATCCTGGGATAGGAAACTTGGTCTGGGAGAAGGTGGAGTCAGAAAATCAATTAGACCTCCCCTGGCACACCTAAGGGGGAGGGACTGTAGGAGGTGCTAACCAAGCTTCCAATAGCATATTTGGGGGTTCTGGTAAGGTGTAGGTGATCTCACGCTGGAAATAAAGAGCCACAGTCTTCTGTGCTGAGTTGGTTCAAAAAGGACTTACTTGAATCTCCTAGCAGACCTCTCAGCCAGCTTTCCTGCTGCCCAGGGAGAGAGAGAAGTGAGGAAGGGAGAAAGGGGCAGGTCAGATCCCTAAGCATATTATTTAACTGCTAAGAGGATTCCTAGCATGAAATGATGGTTCTTTATGTTTGTTCGTTTGTTTGTTTTTGTCATGATTGCTAATATTGCATTGTCTCCTGGTCTTTTCTCCCATTTTATCCCCCAAGGTAATTTTTCATTTATTTAGCTTTTTTCCCCCTTTTTCTTTTTATTGCTTGTCCCCCCCCTTTCCTTTGCCCCCCTTTTTCTCTTCTCTTTTTTTCTTTTCTCTCTTTTTCTTCTTTTATATTTTATTTTCTTTATATAATAGGTGCTGCAGGGAGCGCTTCACATTTGCTGTGTTTCCTCATCCTCCATTTCCTCTTTTCTGTGTGTATTGATTTTGGCCACCTACACTATCCCCTTTCCCCTACATCTTTCTATCCTCCATCATATACTGTTTCTCTTACATTCCACCTCCCTTTCTTTGGCCCCCAAATTGTCTGACTTTTTATTTCTAATACCTTTCTTCTGTATTCTGTCTTTTATCTACTCTTGATATTATTGTCTTTCTTTTCTCTTTCCTTCTCTCATGAAAACACTGGCCTTTTAATTCATACTATATTCCTCCCCATATTCAGTTGACTGTCTCATTATAGGTACTCTACTTACTGCTATAACTCTACACAACTTACATGAATCTAATATCCATTCTCCTAGATCTGACATTGTTGCTCTGTTAACATTTATTTCAATACTACTTTATATGTTTTCTTTTCTTTCTCATTTTGCTTTTGCTGGCCCTAATATTTTCCTTCAAAGTGAACTTACCCAGTAAAAAGAAAATAGAGTAAGAAGAACAAAGTGGCAAAGAGAAGACATAACACTTATGCACAAACAACAACTAATTAATCCCCAAGACTAGACAAAGAAGCTAAGGAACTGATTAAACCCATCAAGATAAAATGATGACCAGACAGCAACAAAAAACTACAAACCAAACCAATAATCAGGAAACCATGGCCGAATCCAATGAAAAAACTAAAAACCAGGAAGAGGAGGAGAACATCAGACAAGTAATTAAAACTCTCAAAACATATCTTAGAGACAAACTTAATGAAGTAAAGGAAGAGATTAGCAATATGAAGAAAACATTTGGAGAGGAAATTGCAGACATACACAAAAAGATAACAGATATGATAGTGATGAACAATGCAGTTCAATAAATCAAAAACACACTCTCAGCAAATAGCAGCAGATTAGAAGAGGCAGAGAAGAGAATTAGTGACATGGAAGACAGTACATATGAAATCAAACTGATAGTAGACCTGATAGATAAAAAGATATAAAAAATTCAGCTGGGACATAGGGATATGAATGACAATGCAAAATTCTCAAACATACATATTACAGGCATCCCAGAAGGAGAAGAGAAGGGAAAGGGGACAGAAGGGGTGTTGGAGGAAATAATGGGTGAAAATTTTCCAAATCTACTGAGAGAGATGGATGTACATGTCCAGAAAGCACACCGTACCCCAAACACCATAAATTCCTACAAGCCTACCCCAAGACATATACTTGTCAAATTTTCCAATGCTCAAGACAAAGAGAAAATTCTAAAAGCAGCAAGAGAAAAGAGAAACATCACATACAAAGTAGGCTCCATAAGATTAAGTGCTGATTTCTCATCTGAAACCATGGAGGCAAGAAGGCAGTGGTATGATATAGTCAAGGTACTAAAAGAAAAAAATGTCCAACCAAGAATACTCAACCCAGCTAAGCTAGCATTCGAAAATGCTGGAGAGTCCAAAATATTCACAGATAAACAGAAATTAAGAGTATACCAACAAGAACCCTGCACTTAAAGAAATACTAAAGGGAGTGCCACAGGAAGAAAGAAAAAAACAGGAGAGACAGAGTTGGAGGAGAGTATAAGAGCAACAAAAAAGACAAAAAGAGAAGGAAAAAACAAACAAAATATGACAAACACAAGCCCAAACAAAATATCGCTAACATAAATAAGTCCTTGAAAGTAATAACACTGAATGTCAATGGATTAAACTCACCTGTCAAAAGATTCAGACTGGAAGATTGGATAAGGAAATATGACCCATCTATATGCTGTCTACAAGAAACACATCTTAGACCCAGGGATACAAGGAGGTTTAAAGTGAATGGCTGGAAAAAAATCTTACAAGCAAACAATAACCAAAAAAGGGAAGGAGTAGGTGTATTAATATCAGACAAAATAGACTTTAAATGCAAAACAATTTAGAGAGACAAAGATGGGTACTACATATTAGTGAAAGGGATAACCCTTCAAGAAGAATGAGCAATTATAAATATTTGTGCTCCTAACAAGGGCACCTCCAAATACATGAGGCAAACACTGGAAAAATTAAGTGAAAGAATAGATGCCTCTACAATTATATGGGAAGACTTTAATACACCACTATCAACTTTGGACAGAACATCTCAAAAGAGAATCAATAAAGAAACAAAAACTTTGAACAGTATATTAGAACAACTGGACCTAATAGACATATACAGATCATTACACCCAAATACAGCAGGATATACATTTTTCTCAAATGGACATGGATCATTCTCCAAGGCAGACCATATGCTAGGCCACAAAGAAGGGCTCAATGAATTCAGAAAGATGGAAATCATACAAAGTAATATCTCTGAGCGCACTGGAGTGAAGCTGGAATCTGCAAGGGCCAGAGGCCCAGATTTTACACCAAGATATGGAAATCAAACAGCACGCTCTTAGAAAAACAGTGGGACAAAGAGGAAATCTCAACAGAAATTATTAACTACCTTGAAATTAATGAAAATGATAACACAACATACCAAAATTATGGAACACAGCAAAAGCAGTACTGAGAGGGAAATTTATAGCCATAAATTCAGACATCAAAAAAGAAGAAAGAGCTAAAATTGAAGAAGTAACTGCACATTTGGAGGAATTAGTAGAAAAAAAAAAACCAAACTAACCCCACAGGAAGAAAAAAGAAAGAACAAAGATAAGAACAAAACTGAATGAAATATAAAATAAGAAAGCACTTGAAAAGATAAACCAAGCCAAGAGCTGGTTTTTTGAGAAGATCAATAAAATTAACAAACGCTTAGCTAGACTAAGAAAGAAAAAAAGAGAGAAGATGCAAATACACAAAATAAGAATTGAGAAAGGAGATATCACCACTGACCTCACCAAAATAAAGACTATCACAAGAGGATATCTTGAAAACTATATTCCAACAAAAATGACAATTCAGAGGAAATGGACAAATTTCTAGAATCACATAAGCAGCCTATGCTGATGAAAGAATAAATTGATGTTCTCAACAAACCAATCACAAGAGATAGAATCAGTCATTAAAAACCTACCAACTAAGAAGACGCTAGGGCCAGACGGTTTCACCAGTGAATTCTGCAAAACATCCTGGAAAGAAATAATGCCAATATTGCCGAAACTCTTCCAAAAAATCGAAACAGAAGAACCATTGCTTAACTCATTCTATGATGCCAACATTATCCAAGAACCAAAGCCAAGCAAAGACACGACAAGAAAGGAACATTACAGACAAATTTTTCTAATGAACCTAGATGTAAAAATCCTCAACAAAATACTTGCTAACTGTATTCAACAACACATAAATAAATTATACACCACGACCAAGTGGGATTCATTCCAGTTATGCAAGGATGGTTCAACAAAAGAAAATCAATCAATGTAATACACCATATAAACAGATTGAAGGAAAAAATCACATGATTGTATCTATAGATGAAGAAAAAGCATTTGACAAAATACAGCACCCTTTCTTGATAAAAAAAAAAAAACTCCAAAAGATTGGAATACAAGGAAATTTTCTGAACATGATAAAGAGTATATATGAAAAACCCACAGCCAACATCATTTACAATGGTGAAATCCTAAAATCTTTCCCTCTAAGATCAGGAACAAGACAAGCATGCCCACTATCACCTCTTCTATTTAACATTGTATTAGAAGTACTTGCTCAAGCACTGAGGCAAGAATCAGATATAAAAGGCATTAGATTGGAAAGGAAGTAGTCAAAATTTTATTATTTGCAGATGACATGATCCTATATATACAAAATCCTGAGAGGTCTACAACAAAGCTTCTAGAACTCATAAATGAGTTTAGTAAAGTCGCAGGTTATAAGATCAATGCACAAAAATCAGTAGCATTCTGTCCACCAATAATGAGCAAGCTCAGGAGAAAATCAAGAAACAAATACCATTTACAATACTCAATAAAAAATCAAATACCTAGGAATAAATTTAACTAAAGATGTAAAATCTTATACACAGAGAACTACACAACACTGTTCAAGGAACTCAAAGAAGACCCAAATAAATGGAAGAATATTCCCTGTTCATGGATAGGAAGACTAAATATTAAGATGTCTATCCTACCAAAACTGATCTACACATTCAATGCAATCTCAATAAAAATCAACACAGCATTCTCAAAGGAACTAGAGAAACTAGCTATGAAATTTCTTTGGAAAGGAAAGAGGTCCCAAATAGCCAAAGACATATTGAAAAAGAAAAATGAAATTGGAGGAATCACACTACCTGACTTCAAAACATACTACAAAGCTACAGTAGTGAAAACAGCATGGTATAGGCACAAGGAGAGACACACAGACCAACGGAACCAAATTGAGAGTTCTGATATAGATCCTCATATATATAGTAATATAATATTCATTAAAGCCACCAAACCCTCTCAACTGGGAGAGAATGGCCTATTCAACAAATGGTGCCTGGAGAACTGGATAACCATATGTAAAAGAATGAAAGAGGATTACCAACTCACACCTTATACAAAAATCAACTCAAGATGGGTCAAAGATCTAAATATAAGAGCCAAGACCATAAAGACTTTGGAAAGCTGTATAGGGAAGCATCTACAGGACCTTGTAATAGGAAATGGCTTCATGAACTTCACACCAAAAGCATGAGCAGCAAAAGAACAAATCGATAAATGGGACTTCCTCAAAATTAAAGCCTTCTGCACCTCAAAGGAGTTTGTCAAGAAAGTGAAGTGAGCCTACACAATGGGAGAAAATATTTGGTAAACATATATCTGATAGGAGACTTATAACCTGAATATATAAAGAACTCCTATATCTCAAAAATAAAAAGGCAAAAAAACCATTAAAAAATGGGGAAAAGATTTAAACAGACACTTCTTTGAAGAAGAAATACAAATGGCTAAAAAGCACATGAAAAAATGCTCCAAATCTCTAGCTATTAGAGAAATGCAAAGCAAAACTACAATGAGATACCATCTTACTCCCATAAGATTGGCAGCTATGAAAAAAACAGAAGACTACAAATGCTGGATAGGATGTGAAGGGAAGGGAACACTCATCCACTGCTAGTGGGAATGCAGAAGGATTCAGCCATTCTGAAGGACAGTTTGGTGTTTCTCAAAATCTAGCTATAGATTTGTCATATGACCCAGCAATTCCACTGCTGGGTATATACCCAGTAGAACTGAAAACAAGGACACAAACAATATATGCACACCAATGTTCATAGCAGCATTGTTCACTATTGCCAAAGTTGGAATCAACCCAAATGCCCATCAACAGATGAATGGAAAAATAAAATCTGATATATACATACAATAGAATACTACACAGATTTATGAACCAATACACTACAAACACACGAGACAACATGGATGAATCTTGAGAGCCTTATGTTGTGTGAAGTAACCTAGGCATTGAAAGACTAATACTACATGACCTCAATGATATGAAATAAGTAAACCAAGCTTCCTCAGAGAGCTAGAGACTGGATGATAGGCTTAAAGGAAATTGGGGGGTAGAGGAAGGAAGTAAGCTGACACCTACATGGGTGAAATCTATGATACGCTGGAGGTAAGTATTTGTACAAGGAAGGGATAAAATGGGGGAATAGGGTTACCTTTGGGTAGGACTTTGTGGGCTTGAGGCTAGGGATGGAAGGATGGGTAATATTGCCCAAGAAATTGGGGGGAGGGTGGGGCAACATACGATCATAGGAGATTGTCAGGTATTTGGTTGAGAGTATAATGCTCAAAAACCTTTTCAGAAATATAATAAGGAAGGTTACCTGTTTAAGATGCTTAAAGGGGATAATCCGATGCAGGACAGGCTCCTAGGGAGTGTGTGAGTGCTCATTTTGCCATAGTGGGTTATATCATTTGATAGAGACCCATATAATGAGAGTGAAGGTATACACACATCCTGGGGAGGACTGATGCCCTCAAATAGAGGGAATTGTATCTCTCAAAAGAAATGTTGGCTCCCAATGCATTAGGGTAGTTGAGCATGTCAAGCCCTCCACACCGTTGCAAGTATCTCTGAACATGGACTTCAAGCAATGAAGATTGACTGTCACTGTGGGCCCTGAGAGGAGGAGGAAAGAGGTATTGAATAGATGGAATCAATGTAACTGTGTGGGCAATAGAAGTGTTCCAAAAGATTATACAATGATGGATATAAGACATGTTAAATTAGACCTAAATTATATAAGTGCTGATAGGCTAAAATGTAAATCATAATGTAAACATCAGATAACTAAAACTTTAGAAAATTGTATAGTCTAAAATATAAACCACAACGTAAACCCAAATATTACCTTGTTTGAAAGCTATTGTCTCAATATTTGTACATCAGTTTCAGTAAATATGGTATGAATATGTAAAAAGATTATTGTTGTGGAAGGGAAAAGGATTTTATGTTGGATATCTGGGAGTACTGTATATTGTATAAATGAATTGCTATTGCTGTGATCTAAAACTCGTGAAAATAAGCTTAATAATTAGGAAAAAAAGAAAAAGAAAGGACATAGACACTGAGGAAAAGATGGAAGAAGTTGCCTTGCCAATTTGCGTACAGGGCAACACTTATTGCAGTGATAGAAGGCAAAACATCAAAAATAAATCTTTTGCATTTTTAAATTTTTTGATACCCCAAATTATTTTTACCTTAATTTTTCTAAATTAATATGTATTCCAAATCTAACCTTTCAACTCATCACTGTATTCCATTTTACTATTATTGAAACCTGGCAAAATATTGGGCTTCATTCTTGAAGAAGTTTTGGATCACAGAGAGTTTCAACAATTGCAGGGGAGGAATACTGGTGTGTGACGTTATTGACAGGGGACCCAAGGTTGGCAGGTAGTTCTCCAGAGCATATATCCAGGGTACATAAAATGTTTAGATATTTTCATAGTAGTTACAATTAAAAACAACTGAGTTCCTAGCCAGGGGAGCTCTATCACAGTCCCTAAAGGGGCAGCAACAATCCCCCAAGTGCAATGGCAAAGACCAAAAAAGAAGGAAGGTCCAACAATGAGCCTTTGATACTAATCACTATGCTTGTGAGCCATGCACCTGAAATAAGAACAAGGCCTAGAGCTGCAGGGTGCCTAAGAGTTACCTCCTGAGAGACACCATGTTGCTCAAATGTGGCCAGTCTCAAAGGCAAACAGCATGTAAATGTGTTGCCTTCCCCCCAGTGTGGGACATGACTCCTGGGGATGAGCCTCCCTGGTGCTGAGGGATTACTACCAAGTACCAGCTGATGATGTAACTAGAAAATGACCTTGAATAAATGGGTCAACTCAGACCACCAGAATATCTCAGTCTAGATATAATACCAGGAGTTAAAAATGCTTTTTGACCTTAATAAAAGGGGGAAATGGAAAGGACAAATGAGTTTATATGGCTATCAGTCTCTGAAAAGAGCCAGGAGGTTATCAGAGGGGTTGCCCTTATGCACACCTCAGTAGAGTCCCAGAGACAGATAAAATAGATGAACCTCAGGTATTGGTTCTTCTGAGGGCTACAGAGACCCACAGGTTCTATGGTCATGGTAAATGGAGTTCAGTGACATGTCAGTTGACCCTACTTTGGAGTTTGTGTTTCTGTGTGATGGAGCTGGACTCAGATGTGATCTTTGTTCACAAGCCTCTCCTGTTTCTTTTACTGGAAATTGTAGTTGGTGCTGGGGTTTAATGTATACACAGATTACCTGAATCTCTGGACTGACCATGTGATAGCCAGGCCCTGATCCTCAACAGACTTGCAACTCCTACACTCTGGTTTATTTGACTTACCCCACTCAGCTAACATGGAGGTGAAGAAGGTCAACCACCACACCAGGGAGCCAAGAGTGCCTACAACTGAAAGCAGAAGAATTGCACCCATCATCCATGTGGAATCTAAGCCCCCTCTTGATATAGACGTGGAGTGGACACAACCATTCTAAGGTCCACAGGATGGAGGAATAGAGTATGGGTTAGAGTGGACTTACTGATATTCTATTCATGAACTATTGTGATTAATAATAGAAGAAAATGTGGCATTGGTGTGGAGAAAGTGGCCATGATGGATGCTGGGTGTAGGTAGTGGGAGAAAGAGATGTGATCTGGGGGCATTTTAGGGGTTGGAGTTGTCCTGGGTAGGGCTGCAGGGACAGTTACCAGACATTGTATGTCCTCCCATTGCCCACTGGGTGGACTGTTGCAGAGTGTGCACTATGGTGTGGACCATTGACCATAAAGTGTAGCAGTGCTCAGAGATGCATTCACCAAATGCAATGAATGTCTCATGATGATGGAGGAGGTTGTGGCTATGGGGGAGGAGTGGGATGAGGGGTGTGGCGGGTATATGAGGACCTCATTCTTTGAATGTAACATTAAAATTAAAGTTAAAAATTTGAAAAAAAAAAAGGAAAATGAAGGAAGATCTTAAATCAAATATTTACCAGAATACCAGGAGGAAACAGAAAAAAAGAGCAAACTTCTCACAAAGTGAGCAGAAAGAAAAAGAAAGAAAGCTTAGAGGAGAAAATAGCAAAAAAGATAATATAAAACAATATATAAAATTAACAAACCAAAATTTGTTCCTTGAGAAGATCAGTAAAATTGATGAATCCTTAGCTAGAGTGATGAAGGAAAGAGAGAAGATTCAAGTAAATAAAATCAGAAATTAAAAGGGGGATATTAATACTGACCCCACAGAAATAAGAAAAAGAGCATTAGAGGATACTATGAACAAATTGAACAAATTAGAACACTTGAGTGAAGTGGACAAAATCCTAGAAACTCTTCAACAGCCTACAATGAATACAGAAAAAATAGAAGGCCCTAACAGATCCATTACAAGTAATGTTGAATCAGTCATTAAAACTCTGCCAAAGTAAGAAAAACCTGGAAGCCGATGGCTTCACAGTGCAATTCTACCAATTCTACCATCATTGCAAGAATAATTAATTTCATTTCCAGTAAAACGCTTTCAAAAATTGAAGAGTAGTGAACATTACCTCCTTCATTCTATGAGGCCAACATCACACTAATATCAAAGCCAGATAAAGGTACTACAAGAAATGAAAAGTACAGATCAATTTCTCTATGAATATAGAAACATAAATCCTCAACAAAATACTTGAAAATCAAATCCAGCAGCAAATTAAAAGAATTATACACCAATATCAATTGTTCCCCTGCCAGGTACGCACGAGTAATTCAGCATAAGAAAATCAATGAATATAAAACACCACATTAGCTAACAGAAGGGGAAAAAACACATGATCATCTTTGTTGATGCAGAAAAAGCAGTGGACAAAATCCAGCATTATTTCTTGATAAAAGCTCTTATAGATTCAGGACTCATCCAGCATATGAACAGCGGGAAGATTTAAGTCTCTGTGACATAGATTTAATGGGTACTCACCAGTTCATAGGACTTGCCCAGGACAACCAATATAATGATGATGATGGACAACACCCACCCCCAAAACAAAGAGGGTCTCCAAGTGAAAGCAAGACAGTTCCATCCATCTGCCCCATGGGATTTAAGCCCCCTCTCAATTAGAAGCAGAATGGGCATAACCATCCCAAAATCCTTAACTGAAGAATGAACAAAGGTAAGGGGGGAATGCAACTAGGGACTAAAGTAGACTTATTATTCCATAAATGAAGAACTTGTAACATTCATGTAAAGAGAGTGATCACCAGAGTTTCTGAGGGGAAACAGAGGGAAGAATAGTTGCATCATGGGCATGTTTGGAACACTGGAATTATTCTGTATGATATAGCAATGATGGATACAAGGTGTTATACATTTTGTCAAAACCTATAAAATTGTGTGGAGCAAAGTGTAAACCATAATATAAACTACAGACCATGCTTAGTGGCAGTGCTTAAATATGTGTTCATCAATTGTAAGGAATGTACCACGCTAATGAAATATGTTGTAAATGGAGGAAGGTGTGGGAGGGGGAGAGAGTGGGGTATATAGGAATCCCCTGTATTTTCAATGTAGCACTTATGTAATCTAAAAATCCTTTAAAAATAACTCCCCACCCTCCACCAAAGGAAAAAAAACACTTAGGAAAATAGGAATAGAAGGATACTTCTTCAACATGATAAAGGGAACCCAAAACTAATATGATAGTCAGCGCTGAAAGACTGAAATTTTTCAAAGTTCTGGAAAAAGGAAATGATGCTCACTGTCAACACTCTTATTTTATCCAGAGTAATTAGGCAAGAATAAAAGTAAAAGGCAACCAAATTGGAAAGGAAGAAATAAATCTTTTACTAATTGCAGGTGACATGACCCTATATATACATATAAAGTCCCCTAAAATCTACAACATTTCTACTAGAGCTAATAAATGAGTTCAGGAATGTAGAAGGGTACCAGATAAACACTCAAAATTTAGTACTGTTTCTATGCAGTAAGAATGAGCAGTTTGTGGAAGAAATCACACACAAAAAAAATCCATTAACAACAGCAACTTAAATAATCAAGAATCTAGGAATAAATTTAACGAAGTACTTGTATGCAAAAAAACTATGAAATGGTGCTAAAAGAAATCAAAGAAGACATAAATAAAGTTAAGGACATTCCATGTTCATGGGTTAGAGGTATATCATTGAGATGCCAATTCTACCCAAAATGATTTATATATTTAATGCACTCCACATCGAAATTCCAATAACTCTAGAAGACAAATATGGTATTTCCTCAGGAAGCTGAATATAGAATTATATGACCCAGCAATGCCACATCTATGTACATACCCAGAAGAATTGAAAGCAGGGTCTCAAAATTTATTGTGTACAAGTAATGATAGGACTATTATTCACAATTATCAAAAGGTAGAAGAAATCCATGTGTCCATCAACTGAAGAATGGATAAACAAAATGTGACATATACATGTAATGAAATATTATTCTGCCATAAAAATGAATGAAGTCTTGATTTATGTGACAACATGGATAAAACTTAAGAATATTATACTAAGTGAAATAAGTCAGCCACAAAAGAACAAATATTTTATGATTTCACACATATGAATTAATTATAAGGAGCAAACTTTATAGAGTTAGAATCAAGTATACAGGTAACTAGTGGATAGATTAGGGTTATAGAATGGGGAGTTGATGCTTAATTTGTACAGCATTTCTACTAATGTTGATTTTAAAGTTTTGGCAATAGATGGTTATGGTGTCACCTTATTGTGAGTGTATTTATACTCACTGAAATATATATGTGAATGTGGTTAAAGGGGGAAATTTTAGGTCATAAATATTACTGTAAAAAAAGATAAAATATAAGACCATATGTATTAGTCAGGGTTCTCCAGGGAAACAGAATCAACAAGAGATATCTGTCAATAGTATGCAATTCTATAAGAATCACTCACAGCCATGGGGATGCACAAGTCCAGGTTTCACAGGCAGGCCACAACCAGGGGCTGCAATGAAAGTCCAATGAAGGTTCTTGACAAATTTCTGGGAGATGCTGGCTGTACAATGATGAGGTAGGCAATATCTGTTCTAATGCTGGAATCACTTCCCCTTTTAAGGCATTCAATTCATTGGGTTAAGTATCACTCATTGCTGATGGCAATCTCCCTGATTGATGTAACTATAACCAGCTGTCTATGATTTACCATTGCAGTAAAGTCAATGGTGACTAAAGTCCATAAATGTCTTTGTATTACAGTTAGCCCAGTGCTTGCTTGACCAAACAACTGGACACAGTTACCTGGCCACATTGACACAATAGCCTAACCATCACAGTCCACCCCTTGTCATACACATTACCTTAAACCATACATAGTTTCTAAGTAAAATAACAGACATGCATATATATATATTTCCACCTAACAATGTTCAACTTTCCTGCATACAACTGGAAACACATTCGTTCCACAGAGAATAGGGTGCAAGCTCTTGGGGTAATATTTACTCTCAAACTTGACATCCTCAAATATTATGACAAGAAACTGACACAACTTGTTATATGATAAGGGGAAAGTTTGGGGAAGAAGACAAATCTGTTTTGCGTACATATACAATCATCATCATAGTGAAACAAGGAAGATTCATTACCATTATAGTCCTCATTTCTGTAACTGGTCATGTGATTGAAGTTCATATTTATCACTACCTTCTTTACACATTCCATGTTTCCATTACTCTAAGCAAGCACTTCAGCTGGCTGTGGTTCTTTGCCTGGTGAGGTGACCCAAAGTTTCATTCCTGAAGATTCTGGGCCATTGTTAGTCCTGTTTGGATTGAGTTGTTGCAATTTTCCATTGACTTTAATTATAGGACATGACAGTATGAGGAGATGTCCTAGAGAAGCTCCTGTATTCCAGGCAGTGTCTTCTTTACCCCCATTATGTAGATGCAGTCCTATTTCCCCTTGAAAGTCAGGATCAATCACTACAGCAAGTAGAGTAATTTCCTTCTTTGACTGTTGATTCAGAGTTAAGAGAAGCCCAAAGTGGCCAGGTGGAAGTTTTAACTTCCAGTTCAATGGAATCTTTGTTGTGTTCCCTGGTGACAGTGCTCCTCCTTTTGGGACTAAAACCTGTAGACCAGCAGAGTTTGAGGATGCAGGAACAGGAAGCAAAAATTTTCCTAGTGGGGTACTAAGGGTAATAGTGAGTGGTGCCACTCCCATTTCCACCCCTTGATTCCTGGATCCATGGATCCTGGCTATGGGAGAAATAGCATCATAGAGTGGACACTGATTTAAAGCATACAGAGCCTCCTGGAGGACACTGCCCTAGCCCTGCAGGATATTGCCACCTAATTGGTGCTATAATTGAGTCTTTGAAAGGCCATTCCACCATTCTATCAATCCAGCTGCTTCAGGGTGATGGGGAACATGGTAAGACCAGTGAATTCCATGGGCATGGGCATGTGCCCATTTCTGCACATCATTTGCTGTGAAATTGGTTCCTTGATTGGGAGCAATGCTGTGTGGAATGCTATGGTGTGAGATAAGACACTTGGTAAGTCCATGGATGGCAGTTTCAGAAAAAGAATTGCATGAAGGAAGTGCAAACCCATATCCAGAGTATGTCTCTATTCCAGGTAAAACAAATTGCTGCCCCTTCCATGTGAAAGTGGCCCAATGTAGTAAACCTCCCACCAGGTAGCAGGCTGGTCACCTCAAGGAATGGTGCTGTATGGGGGGATTGAGTGTGAGTCTCTGCTGCTGGCAGACTGGGCACTCAGCAGTAGCTGTAGCCAAGTCAGCCTTGATAAGAGGAAGTCCATGTTGCTGAGCCCATGCATAACCTCCATCCCTACCTCCATGGCCACTTTGTTCATGAGCCTATTAGGTAATGACAGGAGAGGCTGGGCAAAAATGCTGTGTATTAGCCACAGATCCGGTCATCTTATCCACTTGATTCTTAAAATCTTCCTCTGCTGAAATCATCCTCTGGTGAGCATTCAAGTGGGACACAAAAATTTTCATGTTTTTCATCCACTCAAAAAGGTCAATCCACATACCTCTTCCCCAGACCTTTTTGTCACCAATTTTCCAATCATGTTCCTTCCAAGTCCCTGACCACCTGGCCAAACCATTAGCAACAGTCCATGAATCAGTGTACAAACACACTTCTGGCCATTTCTTCTTTCAAGCAAAATGAACAACCAGGTGCACTGCTCGAAGTTCTGCCCACTGGGAGGACTTGCCCTCACCACTGTCCTTCAGGGATGTACCAGAAAGGGGCTCTGTGCTGCAGCTGTCCACTTGTGGGTGGTACCTGCATATTTTGCAGAATCATCTGTAAATAGGCATGAGTTCTCTCTTCCTCAGTCAACTGATTGTAGGGAGCTCTGCAAGAGGCCAAAGCTGTGGGTTGGTAAAGAGAAGGTAACTAGCAGGAGTGGTGACCATGGACATTTGGGCTGCTTCCTCATGTAACTTACTCATGCCTTCAGGGCCCACTCAAGCCCTATCTCATATATACCCCTTGCACTTTATTATGGAGTTCTGCAGTGCATGCCCAACTTCATGGTTTGGTGGGTCAGACAATACCCAGCTCATGATAGGCAACTCAGGTCTCATGGTAATTTGATGGCCCATGGTTAAGTGTTCAGTATCTACTAAGGTCCATTAGCAGGTCAAAACTGTTTCTCAAAAAGGGAGTAGTTATCTGCAGAGGATGGCAGGGCTTTGATCCCAAACCCTAAGAGTCTGCACTCTTAAAAGTGCCTCTCAAAGGCTCCAGACAGCAACCCTATTTGCCACTGAAACTTCAAGCACCATTATATCTGCTAGATGATATGACCCAAGTGATAGTGCAGCTTGCTCAGCAGCCTGGACCTGATGCAGACCCTCTTCTTGTTCTGGTTCCCCAAAGAAAACTTGCAGCTTTTCTAGTCACCTGGTAAATGGGCTGGAGTACACACCCAAATGAGGAATGTGTTGTCTCCAAAATCCAAAGAGACCAACTAAGGGTTGTGCCTCTTTTTTGGTCATAGGAGGAGCCAGATGCAAGGATAAGCCAGCTTATCCTTCACTTTAGAAAGGATATCTCGACAGGCTCTGCACCACTGGACACCTAGAAATTTCACTGAGGTGGAAGGACCATGTATTTTAGTTGGATTTATCACCCATCTTCTCTCATGCAAATGCCTCCCTAATAAGTCTAGAGTGTTTCCTACTTCTTGCTCACTAGGTCCTATCAACATGATATCATTAATATAATGGACCAGTGTGATGTCTTGTGGGAGAGAGAGATGATCAAGATTACTGAGGACAATATTATGACACAGAGCTGGAGAGTTAATATACCCCTGAGACAGGACAGTGAAGGTATACTCCTGGCCTTGCCAGCAAAAATCAAACTGCTTCTGGTGATCCTTACTAATAGCAATTGAGAAAAAAAGCATTTGTCAAATCAATAGCTGCATCCCAGGTATCAAGGGATGTGTTGATTTGCTCAAGCAATGATACCACATCTGGGACAGCAGCTGCAATTGGAGTCACCACTTGGTTAACTTTATGATAATCTATTGTCATCCTCCAAGATCCATCTGTTTTCTGTACAGGCCAAATAGGAGAATTGAAAGGGGATGTGGTGGGAATCACCACCCCTGCATCCTTCAAATCCTTGATGGTGGCACTAATTTCTGCAATCCTTCTAGGAATCCAGTATTGCTTTTGGTTTATTATTTTGCTAGGTAGGGGCAGTTCTAGTGGTTTCCACTTAGCCTTTCCAACCATAATATTCCTCACTCCACAAGTCAGGGATCCAGTGAGGGGAATCTGCCATTTACTGAGTATGTCTATTCCAATTATACATTCTGGAACTGGAGAAAAACCCACAGAATGAGTTAGGGGGCTCACTGGACCAACTGTGAGATGGGCCTGTGGTAAAACTCCATTAATCACCTGACCACTATAAGCCGCTACTCTGATTGGTGGACCACAGTGATGTTTTGGGCTTCCTTGAATTAGTGTCACTTCTGAGCCAGTGTCTAACAATCCCTGAAATGTCTGATCATTTCCTTTATCCCAATGCAGTTATTCTGGTAAAAGGCCCTAGATCTCCTTGTGGAAAGTTGGGAGGAAGATTAACAGTATAAATTTTGGGCAGGTTAACAGGATCCTTCCCCAAGGAGACCTTGCTTCCTCCATATTCAAGGGGCTCTGGGTCTATAAACTGTTTCAAATCTTGGAATTCTCTAAGGGGCCATGATTCTCTGCATCTGTAATTCGAGTTAGGGTTTCATTCACTTGACCTAGAACTCTTCTGTTTATACAAATCCAAAAGAAATTTAGTAGACTTTATATTTTACTGCTGGGTACCCCATGATGTATTAGCCAATGCCATAACTCTACACAACTCAGACCATTTTGAGTGCTTTTTTGAATCTGCCTTTCATTATGGAAGCCATGCCCACCTTGATATTGGCAATTAACTCCAGATATTTGACTTTTAGCAGACCAAAACACTCAATCATACCCACAATGTTTAAGGATTCTAATTTCATCACAGCTCTCCCTATGATAATAACTGGAATACAGAGAAGAGCAACCACAGAGCTCTTCAGGGAAGATGGAGTTAGTCTTACAAATTTATTCCTCACAGACCTGGTTGAAGGTGTGTCCTCTGGACACTCCTGGGGAGGGCGGGGCAGTTCTCAAATGATAAATCCCTTGTAGTATTCCAATCTTCCTAAGTCTTTGAATTCCTTCTTCTACTGTGTACCAGGGCAAATCAGGCATCTCCACCTCAGACATGCTAGGCCATCTTTTGGACCATGTTTCAATCAGCCACACAGACAAACAGTTAGAGCTCTTTCTAACCCCTGGAGCTATAGCATTGAATCCAGAATTTCTGCTTAGTGGGTCCATATCAATACATTTAGCCTGATCCAACTTTATATTCCTTCCATCATTATTCCATACCCTTAATATCCATTCCCATACATATTCACCTGATTTCTATCTATATAATTTGGAAAACTCATGCAGTTCACCCTGAGTATACTTTACTCTCTCATGGGTCACACTTTGTATTTCACCTTTGGGGGCTTGTGATTTTAGTCTAGTAATAGCTCTCAAAGACAAGAGAGGTGGTGGTGGTGGGTAAAGAGAATAGAAATGCCTTGCAAGCTACTGACCGCACGGCATTCCCTTGCATTTTCTTCTGGTGAGACAGGATTAATCGCTTTAGGCAGGGGTTGGGAGGCAGATTCCTCAGGCCAGACTGGAGGCTCAGCACTGCATGCTGTAGTTTGTTGTACATGCTTCAGGGTTGGGAGGAGGCCCAGATTCTCTGGGGCAGGTCAGTGGATAGGCAGGGCAGGCTTCAGTTTGACTAGTACCTGCCTCAGGGCTGGAAGTTGTTTCAGATTCCCTGGGGCAGGCTGGAAGCTGGATGATAGAAGGCTGACAAGGTGTTGCCTGGACATGGCAGGCCATGGCATGCTTACCTGGTAAAGTCTCATTAGAATTCAGGGTTCCAATGTTTCCATCAATATCATCATCATCCCATGTGTCTCTATCCCAAGTCTTTGGATTCCACTCTTTTCCAATCAATGCCTTCATTGTAACTGCAGAAATCCTGAAGGGTTGAGATTTTAGTATCCTTTGTAACTTTGTTACTCTTACAATGAGAGTCTGAGTTTGGTCCTCAGATGTTTGAAGCCTGTGGCTACAGGAGACAAGATTTTCTTTAAAAGCACACGTAGAAACTTTTGCATCATTCATTCAGTGATTAAGTTTCAAACTTGAAACCTTTAACTCATCTCTTCCTTTTGTAAAAGTATCCAGAGTATCTAGGAGGAGCCATCCAACATCATCGTACCATTTGACTCCACAAAACTCTGTTAAGGTGTTGAAAATGCTCTCACCCAGATCCTTGCTTCTTATAAGTGTGGAAGTAGGGGAATCCTGTGATGCTATTTTGCATATTTTGATTTCCAACTCACACCATGGACTGTTAGCAGCCTTTTTGTTATTGGAAAGAGAACCATCAGTTCCCTTGAGTCCAATTATAGTAGAAATACAATTGCAAAACTCCCAGAACCACCTCAAACATCCTATGTTTAAGACTCTGTTCCTCAAGAACCCCTCCCAATAGCAAACGGTATTAGTCAGGGTTCTCTAGAGAAAAAGAACCAACAAGAGATATGTCACGACCTGTGTGGGTAAACTGAGGACCTGAGGGGAGGTGATGAGAGCTGAAGAAAGACACATAGAGACAAAGACAAGATTAGAGGGGATCAGGTGGGCCATGGCTAGCTGATGGCAATGCCAAGGCCCCGACCTGGCACCAAAAGTTTTACTTAAAGCAGTTAACTAGGTCATTGTTCTCAGAGTAGGGGCTATCAGACATGAAGTCTTTTTTTTTTAAAAAAAAAGATTTACTTACTTACTTATTATTTATTTATTTATTTCTCTTCCCTTTCCCCCCACCCTGGTTGTCTGTTCTCTGTGTCTATTTGCTGCATCTTTGTTCACTTCTGTTGTTGTCAGCAGCATGGGAATCTGTGTTTCTTTGCTGCATCATCTTCTTGTGTCATTTCTCTGTATGGGCAGTACCATTCCTAGGCAGGCTGCACTTTCTTTGGTGCTGGGCAGCTCTCCCTACAGGGCACACTCCTTGTGTGTGGGGCTCCCCTCCATGGGGGACACCCCTGAGTGGCAAGGCACTCCTTGCATGCATCAGCACTGTGCATGGGCCAGCTCCACATGGGTCAAGGAGGTCCGGGGTATGAACCGCGGACCTCCCATGTGGTAGGTGGATGCCCTAACTGCTGGGCCAAGTCTGCTTCCCAGGCATGAAGTCTTGAGGAGGGTTTTCTTAGAGTTTCTTATCAGGATGTCAGCTCCTTTCTACTTACTTGCAGGTACAGCCACAGTTGACTACACCCTCACCTCTCTGTGCACCTTGATCCTCCCTAGTAATGTGGCTTGAGCCCCACACATTACCTCGGGGATCCCTACAATATCTGCCAATAGTACATGATTCTATAAATGTCTATCATGCAGCCATGGGGATGCACAAGTCAGGGCTGCAATGAACACCCAATGAAGGTTCTTGATGAGTTCTGGGAGATGTTGGCTGTCCAAAGATGAGTTGGGAAATTCTCTTCCAAATCTGGAATCACTCCCCCCCCCTTTTTTTTTCATCTCTCTTTATTTTATTTTAAATGTTACATTCAAAAAATATGAGGTCCCTATATAGCCCCACCCCCCTCACCCCACTCCTCCCACATCAACAACCTCTTTCATCATCATGGGGCATTCACTGCATTTGGTGAATACATTCTGGAGCACTGCTGCACCACATGGAGAATGGTTTACATTGTAGTAAACACTCTCCCCCAGTCACCCAGTGGGCCATGGCAGGACTTATAATGTCCAACATCTGTCCCTGCAGTACCACCCAGGACAACTCCAAGTCCTGAAAATGCCCCTACATCATATCTCTTCTTTTCCTCTCCCTACCCTCAGCAGCTACCATGGCCACTTTCTCCACATCAATGCTACAATTCTTTCCATTACCAATCACAATAGTTCCATAGTAGAATATCAGTAAGTCCACTCTAGTCCATTCTCTATTCCTCCATCCTGTGGGCCCTGGGATGGTTTTGTCCACTCCACCTCTGTATCGAGAGGGGGCTTAGATTCCACATGGATGTTGGATGCAATTCTCCTGCTTGCAGTTGTAGGCACTCTTTGATGCCTCAACAAGGTCCCAGAGACAGCCAAAGTAGATAAAAGCCCAATTACTGGTTCTCCTGAGCATTATAGAGACCCACATGTTCTATGGTCATGGCGGATGGCTCTGGAGTACAATGCCATGTCAGTTGGCCCTACTTTGAAATTTGTGTTCCTGAGTGTGATGGAGTTGAATTAAGATGTGACCTCTCTACACATGCTTCTTCTGTTATTTTTACCAGACCTGTGGTTGACACTGGGGTTGGTGTATACTCAGGAGACCTTAATCTCTGGACTGTCCATGTGACAGCCAGGCCCTGAGCTTCAGCAGACTTTCAACTCCTACCCTCTGGTTTATTGGAATTACCCTGGCCAGCTAACAGGGAGGTGAAGAGAATCAACCATTCCCCTTTTAAGGCAATCAACTAAATGGGTTTAAGCATTACTCATTGCTGATAGCAATCTCCTTGATTGATATAGTTACAACCAGCTGTCTATGATTTACCACTACAGTAAAGTCAATGGTGCCCAAAGTCCAAAAATGCCTTTGTATTAGTTAGCCCAGTGATTGCTTGACTAAACAATTGGGCACATTTACATGGCTGGGTTGACACAATAGCCTAATCATCACAATAGGATACATTCCTTTTAAGTTTTACTGAAATACAAATTCATATACCATAAAATTCACACTTTTAAAGTGTGCAAGTTACATACACTTTAAAAGTGTGAATTTTACAAGCCCAGGTATTGTTCTTTGGAGGGCTATAGAGATCCACAGGTTCTATGGTCTTGGCAGATGGAGTTCAGTGCCATGTCAGTTGGCCCTCCTTTGGAGTTTGTGTTCCTGAGTGCGATGGAGTTGAACTCAGATGTGATCTTTGTTCACAAGCCTCTCCTGTTACTTCTACTGGACCTGTGGTTAACGCTGGGATTTGGACTTAAATCTCTGGACTGTCCATGTGATAGTCAGGCCCTGAGCCTCAACAGACCTGCAACTCCTACCCTCTGGCTTAAGGAACTTACTCCAGCCAGCAAACAGGGAGGTGAAGGTCAACCACCACACCAGGGAGCCAAGAGTGCCTACAAATGCAAGCAGGAGAATCACATTCAACATCCATGTGGAATCTAAGCCCCCTCTAGATATAGAGGTGGAGTGGACAAAACCATCCCAGGGTCCACAGGATGGAGGAATAGAGTATGGACTAGAGTGGACTTACTGATATTCTACTATGGAACTATTGTGATTGGTAATGGAAAGAATTGTAGCATTGATGTGGAGAAAGTGGCCATGGTAGCTGCTGAGGGTAGGGAGAGGAAAAGAAGAGATATGATGTGGGGGCATTTTCAGGACTTGGAGTTGTCCTGGGTGGTACTGCAGGGACAGATGTTGGACATTATAAGTTCTGCCATGGCCCACTGGGTGGACTAGGGGAGAGTGTTAACTACAATGTAAACCATTCTCCATGTGGTGCAGCAGTACTCCAGAATGTATTCACCAAATGCAATGAATGCCCCATGATGATGAAAGAGGTTGTTGACATGGGAGGAGTGGGGTGAGGGGGTGGGGGCTATATAAGGACCTCCTATTTTTTTTAATGTAACATTAAAAATTAATAAATGTGGCTATATCAAAATAAAGTGTGCAGATTTATTAGATTCAGAAGGACATGCAATCATCACTACTATCTAATTCCCAAATATTTTCATAACCCCAAAATAAACTGGATATTTACCCATTTTAATCATTTTATAATGTTTTATTGCTGATTCCAATAATTATTTGCATATTGATTATAATTAACTTATCAGATATATTATTTCTACATATAGAAAGATGTATATATGTTATAATTCTTGCAAATATTCCTCTCACTTTTATTATTCTCTTATTCTATAAATGTTTCCAATTTCCTGATATCCTTTGAAATCAACAATAATTTTACTATGCTTTCTGTTGATACACATCATAGCTCTCATATTTATGAAATCATTGTCTAATGCAAAGCCAAAAATATTTACCCTGATATTTTCTTCAAAGATTTTAATAACTTATCTTTTAGATTTAGGGCTATAATCCATTTTGAGTTAATTTTGTATATGATATGAAGTAGAAGTGCAACTGCATTATTTTGCATTTGGATGTCCAGTTGTTCCTTATACCATTTAATTAAGAGATATGCTTTCCCCAATAAATTGTTTGCTCCCTTGTCAAATATACATGTTATCTATATGCACAGAAAATATAATTTTAAATTTGGAAGATATAAAAAAGACTAAAATCAAACTTCAGTGGATTAAAAAGTAAAATATGTGATATGAATATTCCAGATGGACATACTGGCAGATTAAGCATTGAAGAAAAAAAGATTAGTGAATTTGAAATAGTAATAGAATGTATCTAAAATGAAACAATGGGAAAGAGAATAGTGTTCAGTGGAAGAACTTCAAGTGGCCCAATATTCCAGTAATTAGAGAACTCTAAGAAGAATACAAATGGAAGAAGTAAAATAAAATATCTCTTTCTTCAAAAAAAAAAAAGGAGAACTCATTAAAAGCAGTCCAAGACAAGAATAAATACTAAAGGAAATTCTGCAATCATAAGGATAATAAGGGTAGAGCATAATATATGAGATTAACGTAAGTAAAGAAAGAACATAAGAAATGATGATATATTGGGAATTACATGATTTTCTCTCATTCAATCTCTTTAAAATATCATATTTAAATAAATATATAAACATGATACAGGTTAATAATATATCGAAAAAATGTGTAATGAAATAGAAAAGCTAAGAGCAGAGAAATAAAAAAATAAAATTGTAAGTTTCCTAGATTGCTTAGAGAGAAGTAAAAGATTGCTGTATAATAGAATTTATGTTAAAATGCATGCAAAAAGAGTAGTTGTATTGAATAATACAGAAGAGTATATAAAATTAAATTCAAATATTGTAGTCAATTTAAAGAAAAAGGAACAATGATCATTGAGACAAGTAGAAAACCAAAAGCAAGTGATAGGTATAAACCCAACCACATTTATATCCTATCAAATGTAAATGGTCTAAAGACCTCTATTAAAATTAAAAATTGTTAGATTATATAAATATGCAAGGATAAAATATATTTTGTCTATAAAAATCACACTTAAATATAGAGAAACAAATAGGCTCACATAAAAAGATGGCAAATAGCATGTAATTCTGCAAATAAAAATAAAAATATATATGTGCAAATAATATTATCAGAAAAATTAAATGCCATTTCATAGTTCTCATGGGTCAATTCATCAAGATGTCATAGAAATCCTAAATATATATGCATCTAATAACTCAACATATAAGTATATATCTAAAACTGATTAAAATGCAAGAAGAAATATACAAATCATGATTATTTTTAAAATGTTAACACTCTTCCCTTAATAACTGATAGAATATATAGACAAGGAAATTAACAATACTATACAAGATTTGAACAGCATTATCAACCATCTTGACCTAATTTTCACTTATAAAATATGTCATATAACAATAGATGCATACACATTTATAAGTGCATATGGAAAAATAGGCAAGTATAAACCATACTTTCAAACAAATTCTATAGAATGCAAATCATACAATATATGGTCTCTGATAATAATAGATTCAAGTTAGGACTCCATATGGGAAATTTATTATGACAGACTTCAAATATTGGAAACGAAATCACTCACTGCTAAGGAACACATGGGTTAAAAGGGAAATAAAAATGGAAATTAAAATTTCTTTGCACATAATTAAAATAAATTCAAAATTTGTAGGGACAAGTTCCAAAGAAGTGATGATGGGAAATTCATGGCTACACTAGGAAAAAAGAAACATTTCAAATTTGGCCACAGTATTAATGGTGGCAATGAGAAGAATGGGAACAAATTTAACACAAATAAACAACAAAAGAAAGAAAGCAAACAAAAGAGACCAGCATAAAAATCCATTGATACTGATATAAAACCAAGGACACCAAAATCTAGTTCACTTAGACAATAAATAAAATGTTTAAATTTCCAGGCATATGGGACAAGAATAGAGAGAGGAGACAAATTATCAAAAATTTGAACGAAAAACCTGCCATCCCAACAGATCCTGCAATTATTAAAAGGGTAGGAATGGAATGATAAAAACAATCTTTGCCACTGATTTGGACACTACCAGAAGACATGCAAGAAATGATGAATAGCTTTAATAGTCATACTTTCAATACAGAAATTGAAATTAAAATCTTCCCACTAGAAAGACTGGTGGAACATGTCTTAATGTGTGATTAAACCAAATATTTACAGAAGAAATACCAATATTGACAGACACTTTTCCAAAAAATTGAACAGGAAGGGACAATTTTCAACTAATCCCATGAGATCAATATCACCTCATACCAAATATAGTGAAAACATTGCAACAACAATAAATGGAAGCTATATATATTCTCATGAGCACATAGATCATTCTCCAGCTTAGACCACATTGGATCACAAAACAAGTCTCAATAAATTTTTTTAAAAATTGAAATTGTGCAAATCACTTTCTGACTGTAACAGTTTGATATTATTGATGAATTCCAAAAAGAAATATTGGATTATGATTGTAAACTGATTTTCCCCCTGGGCATATTTGATTATATTGGATTCGTAGGTTTATTTAATATAATTATGTGTCTGAGTCGTGGACCCGAAGGGTATCGGGAATGAAAGACAAAGAGAGATTGGGATCAGGGGATCTGAGAGCATTGAAGCCTCAAGCTCATCAGACAACTTTATTGTTTACAAGGCGTTTCTTTATATACCCCAGTGTATGTGCCAAGAAGCAGGCATAGGTAGCCTACGTGCTGATAAGCACAAACATAGCATATGTGACATTAAGGAGCAACATGTATTAACTATCAGCATTACCTGTAGTCTAAGGAATTTTAGAAAAAAATCTTATCTCAAGGTACAAAGTCTAAGTGTTCTATTCACTACAAAAGGTATGTGCTCATCTTTTCTTTCACCTTTAACAGCTTCATCCCATTTGCTAGGAACTCTTAATTACCACATTCCTTAGGTTGTGAGCGAAGCCTTGGAGACAGCATGTCTCTCCTTGGAGGCCACTGTGCCTCAGTTTCCAACAATTATGCAAATCTCTTGTACTAACAGGGCACTGAGTCTCCACCATTTGGTGGGTGGGGACTCATAGATAAAATGCATGACAAAAGGGGGTTTTGATATTGGAGTTTTGATGTTGATGTTTGATGCTCAAGCCTTAAACTGGAGCCCCAAGAAGAGAGGAACCCAGGAAGACTGAACCCTCACAGGCTTTGGCAGCCAGCTTGCTCCAATAAACTTTGGTGGGGGAAATAGTTTATGCTTTATGGCCTGGATCTGTAAGCTCCTATCCCAAATGAATACCCTTTATAAAAACCAACCGATTCCTGGTATTTTGCATCAGCACCCCTCTGGCTGACTAATTCACTAACCATAATGAAATGATGCTGGAAAGCAATAAAAAGTGGAGAAATGGAAAAATCACCAGTATAGAGTTGGTAAACAATGCATTCTTAAGCAATCAGTGTAGCAAAGAAAAAATTGCAAGGCAAATCAGTAAATATCTTGACATGAATGTAAAAGAGATCCCAACATATCAAAACTTAATGAGATGAGGTAAAGGCAAGGATGAGAGGGATATTTACATCCCTAAATGTGCATCACTATTGCAGCATAGTAGGAATGTGCAGAAACATGGAAAAATACAACTGGAGTGACCTATGACAACAGTCCATAGGTCACGGCAATACTGTAACATTCTTGCATCAATGTCAAAGATGTGCTGTATTCATATTGGGGTAGGTATGGAAAAAGGGCACCAAATGCATGCTATGGAACATGTTTGGTGGTAATAGACTGATATTATCTAATAACCTGTCACAAATGTTTCCCACAGTGTAGTATGTTGGTGAAGGAGTGTTGTATAGAAATTCTACACATGTACATGATTGTTTTGAAAGTTCACAACTTCTGAAATTAAAATACATTAAAAAAGAAGAAAGGGCTTCTCCCTACCTGGAGGTACTAGATAAAGAAGAGCAAAAAAGTCACAAAGCAAGCACAAGGAAATAAAGTCTAGACTATAAGTAAACAAAATAGAGAAAATGACAATAGAGAGAATTAACAAGACCAAATATTGGTTCTTCGGAAGATAATAAAACTGACAACTAGACTGAGAAAGAGAAGCAAATAAGCAAAATCAGAAATGTGTGGATGCATAACTACTGCTCCCATAGAAATTTTTTAAAAATATCAGAAGAGAATATTATGAGCAATAAATTAGACAAACTAGATGAAATGGAGAAATTCCTAGAAACACAAGAACAAACTATACTAACTCTAGGAGAAACAGAATTACTAAACAGAACAATTAAAAGAGATTGTGTTAGTCATCAAAAAACTCCTAATAAAGAAAAGCCAAGGATAAGATGGATCGTAAGTGAATTCTGCCAATCATTCCAAGAAGAATTAATTCCAACCCTGTCCAAACAGTTCCAAAATATTGAAGAAGAGGGAACACTACCTAACTCATTCTATGAAGCCAAATTCACCCAAATACTTAATTTTGGGACTAAAAAACTTAGTTTTGGTGATTAGACTACTAAGAAATATCTTATCTTAATAACCACAATCACCATGCCAAATATAATTTTAAATAATGATATGAAATTTTGCAAATTAGGTGTTTCTAAATTAGGAGTTATAAAATTTTTAAGAAATAATTAGACTGGATATTTAACTTGAATAATAGTTTAAGCTTGTAGTAATATGTTGGAAATATGTATTTTGTTGGAAATGTCCAAGAACATATTTATGCTCAGTGATTTTAATTTGTTAATATGAACAATTCTATTACTTCATTTGAACATCATTTTCCATCATAGTTATTGTAACATCTTATTTTCCATTTTAATGACAAAGGTTGAGTCTTCATACATTAAAAATTCATGGATGAAACAATTGAGAAACCTTAATCTAAATCATTACAAAATATTTGTAAAGAAAAATTTCCTGGGAGGAAGCAAAATAATTTGATGTAATGTGAAATGAATAAACAAGCAAACAAATAAATGGGTAAAAGAATAAATAAATACAAATGAAAATCAGGCTAAATCTGCTTTGGTGTATCTCTTTACAATGGAAAATCTGCCTTTATAAAATTATAAACCCACTTCAGAATTTTGAATAAGGTTTTAAGTTGAGTGAAATTAGAACTGGACACACAGTGAAGCCAGAGATAATATATTCCATGAAAAAAATTATCAACTGATTGCATATTTTGGCTGCTTTGTAAAATAATTATTATATTGGCCTGTGTTTACAGGCCAATCATGCATAAAATACATATTTTAATGCACTACCCCACCATGAACAACTTGCTATTGTGTGGAACATTTGTTACAATTGCTGATACTTTTTTGTAATTGCATTAATTTTTTTTATTTATTTTTTTACTTTTACTTAATCCCCCCCCCCCCCATGGCTTTCTTGCTGTCTGCTCTCTGTGTCCATTTGCTGCATGTTTTTCTGCTTGTCTGCTTGTCTCCCCTTGTTGCCTCATCTTGCTGCACCAGTTCTCTGTGGGCAAGGGCCATCAGCTCTCCATGGGTGTGGGCCAGCTTGCCTTCACAAGGAGACCCTGAGTTCATGTCCCATATAGTAGATGGGAGCTCAATCAATTAAGCCACAGCCGTGTCCCTGTATTAATTTTTTAACAGTCATTACCTGTTATAATTAATGAAAAATTATTAAAGCAATACTATTTACTATCATTTATAGCTTATATTAGGTTTTATTATTTTTATCATTTATTTATTTTCCTAATGTAATTTCATCCTACTTTTAGCACCTTTTATTATTATTTTGATTCATAAAAGAATATTCTTGTATTCTTGTATTCTTGTATTGTAAACTATACTCCATCATCTGCAATAGGGTTCAATGTGTTATACAGTCCTATGTTTTATCTTTTACTTATTCCAGCAAAATATATGACCTAATGTTTCTGCTTTTAGCCCCATTTACCTATATAATTCAGTGCTGTTGATTATACTCACAATATTGTGCTACCATCACCGCTATCCATTTCCAAAACTTTACAGTCAACTAAAAAATAAATTCTGTACATTTTAAACATCAAACCCCCATTCTCTAACACCAATCTGTCTCCTGGTAACCTATATTCCAGATTCTAAGTCAATGAGTTTACTTATTATAATTAGTTCCTATCAATGAGATCATACAATATTTGTCCATTTGTGGCTTACTTATTTTACTCAGCATAATGTCAGCTGCTTTTTAACTCATCATATTTCTTCACAGCAACTCTAATCATGGTATTACTTCAGTGTCCATCACTTTAAAAATAGTAGATTAAGAGACCAACCCCTCTACTTTGGCAGTAAAAACTACTTATCCTTTGAAGGTTCAGTTTCATTATCAGTAAAACATGTATAGTGAAGTGTGTTGTAATAACTGAAAAAAGATAATCTTAAAATTTATCATTATGCTTGGTACACAGTGATGCTCAATAAAAACCACTTAACATTGATTTTAAGAAATCATAACCTGCTACTTTTCTGAGTAAAATTTTTACTACCTAATACTCTAGTCCCTTTTCCCTTCCTTACTTTGTCAGTCTCCATAATACTTACCATCATCTGATAGAGCATATATTTTATTTTTCCTGAACAATGGTACCTAGACCATAGATTGGAAAACAAGGATCTCTTTCCATTTATTCACATTTCCATCCACAGATCCTATAAACTGAATGAAGATTGAGTGTAGATAACAGATACTGCCTACGTGAAATCAGTGTCATCTTGGGAGGTGAATCACATAACACACTGGGGCTGGTCTCTAACAACCATGATGTTATATGCCACTTCACTTTCCTGCACTACTGATAACTAAACTCAAATTTTGAAGAATGTATGTTCATTACACCCACTGAGCTCCAATAAGGTCCACTGATACAAACTTCACATTTAGGGTATATAGTATAGAGTGCTAATGTCAACACAATGCAGACAAAATTGGTCATGACATAGGACCTCTCTTTATTTAAGAGAAATATTTAAGTGCTTTCAGGATTAAAGGCAGGGGAGTTCATCTGAGAAAGACTCCTCCACAATGTTGTTTAGAAATGGCCATTTCTAACATGCTTTTGTGTCAGGTATTATGTTATATCCAAGTAGAGACTGTTACATTGATAGGAATTTCATATCTGTATGTCTTGAATGGGTTAGGAAGATTTTTTACCTACAAAGGACACTGCTTTGATTAATATCATCAGAGTTCAATGAGTGAAAATATGTGCTTTGTGTTTATAAGGTGATGATTACTGAAGACCAATACTTCAGGATACACTGAAAAACATTTGTGCTGAATCTCACATGAATTATGAAATATCAGCAAGGCTTATGGTATAAAATAGAATATAATATAGAAAATATAAGGAAGAAAGAAAATCTTAGAAAGTGTCACACACCAGTCATTGTTTATATGTGCTGCATCAAACACATAGGTTTGTGGTTGCTTAATATCTCTGCCTACTTCACAGCTACATAATAATGGTAGAGATAGATCTCCTCCCAGGTCAGAGGATTGTAAAATCATAAGAATGGGTTTAAGGGTTCAGGTCTGAGTCTAATATCTGTGGGTTAGAGCAGTGCCTTTGTGATTATATCTCCCTAATGATAGGGGTTCTGCTTTTTCTTCATCCAACTAGGTATGAGGATAGCTATAAAAAGTGGACTGTGGGAAGTCAGAAGATAAACACTCAAGAATCATTTCACAGCTATATATTAAATTAGTGATTGACCCTATAATCAGGAGAAATAACCTGGCATGAACCAAGTGAAATCAGCTCAGATGTTTGAACAACCTAAATATAAAATAACCTATCTAATTCCATGACATTAATTTTGTATGATAAAATTGTGAAATATTACTATGAGAGCCATAATTTCTTTTGGGTTGGCAAGAATTCATGCACTGAGATCATTTTGTGATGGAAACATTTTGTGATGTTTCCATTGCATTTATTCATTTTTTATTACACTTTAAGAAAAACATTAATCCTTCAAAAACAGCTTGCTTTATCATAGCATAGACATGCCTACCATTATACATTTTCAACTTGCAACTCCATATTCTTTTTAGACTAGCAATCGCTTTCTTGTTGGGCTGTCAGGAAAGTTTCTTCATCTTTGAAAATAGCTTGAGTGTTAAGAAACTGCCATTATCCCTTTCTCCATGGAGCAAGTTGGAATGCCATTCAACCCACATCTTCATTAAATTCAAATGGACCCATTAAATGTGAATAGCAACAAAGCAATCAAAATATGAAGAAGTACAGAAGGGAATATATTCTGCTTATCTCTTTATGCTTTTATTCAATATTAACTCACTATTTGGTTGGAAATACTAATGAATGGAATCAAGAATTCACTTCATGGATATTATAGTACAAAGAATTTACATCAGTGAACCGATCGATACCTCAACCTTTACACTTGGAAGGAATCACATTAAAATCATAGTAACTTATATTTATTAAAACACCAACACTTCAAACTCCATATATAGAATACTGAACTTAAAAAAATTTTACTGTATACTTAACTTAAAAAAAAAAACTTCACTGTCAGTAGAAATAAAATCAGTAACAGGGAAGTGGACTTGGCCCAGTGGTTAGGGCATCTTCCTACCACATGGGAGGTCCATGGTTCAAACCTCAGGCCTCCTTGACCTGTGTGGAGCTGGCCCACATGCAGTGCTGATGCATGCAAGGAGTACCATCCCACACAGGGGAGCCCCATGTGCAAGGAGTGTGCCCTGTAAGGAGAGCCACCCAGCACAAAAGAAAGTGCAGCCTGCCCAAGAATGGCACCACCCACACAGAGAGCTGACACAAGAAGATGATGCAACAAAATGAAACACAGATTCCCATGCCACTGACAACAACAGAAGCAGACAAAGAAGAACACGCAGCAAATAGACACAGAGAACAAGACAACTGGGGGGGGGGGGATAAATAAATAAATACATCTTAGAAAAAAAAACAATAACAACTGCCAGACCAAAAATGATTTAGGATATCTTATTGGTGAGATCATGCCCCCCCTTTGCCCACAAAGACTTGTTCAATGCCCAGTGCTGTGTATATAATTCATGTGTTAATTGGATCTTTGAAGATGTTATTAGTTGAGATGAGGCCAAAATGAATAAAGGTGGGACTTAATCTAACATGACTGCACTCCTTGTAAGTACAGGGCATTTGACTCACTAAGACACAGTTAGAGAGAAATAGCCATGAAGGCATAGACTGAATTATGGATTGCTAGTAAGCTATAATCAATAAACTCCAGACTTGAAAGAAAACATTTTTGTGATGACAACTTGATTGTGTACTTAGAGTCTCCATAGTTGGGAGACAATAGATCATGCTGTGTGTTTTATTTAATACAACCAATGGATCACTTTATTAGTTTAAAGGGTTTTGCACAACTGCATATAATTTCCTAAATCCTATTTTAAGTATTGGGGATGGAATCTTTCCTCAAGAAGCTTTAGTGAAGTAAAGCATTGTTAGGAAAAAAGGTGTTTTTATTAGTTAAATTCATAAAACATTATAAATAAGTATGCATAGTACCATGTAATGTTAAATAATGATAAAACATTAGGTAAAATTTGAACACGAGTTAGGCTTTACAGAAGAGATATTGCATTATTATAGTCAGCATCCCTACGTTCTCACAAGAATCTTAGAGACCAGTAAAATCCTCCAATTTGTATATAAAAATATGTGTTTCAGAATGGTTAAAAAGTTGTCTGTAAATCTTTGGAAATGAATGGAAATGGTGAGAGTACCTCATGGTGTTTATGACTAGCAGAATTATATGGGTATGACAATGGTTGAAAGGGAAAGTCTAAGAACATGTATATTACTAGAAAGAAAGCAAAAAATGTAACATTTGAGACAAAAATGTAACAAATAAGACACTTATTACAAATTATGAAAGAATATCATCAAAATCTTACTACTAACTATATGCCATATCTTGAATTTGTGAAATTTTCAACCAATCCACCCTATTATTTTTAAAACATAATTTTATTACAGAAGCTGTGAACTCACAAAACAATCATTTGGTGTGACCAAAGACAGTGATTAACAGCAACACTGTAATAATCTTGCATAGATGCCAAAGACACACTGTGTTGATAATGGGGGGGGGGGAGGAGATATGGAAAAAGTGTGCCAAATGTTTGCAATGGACCATGGTTGGTGGGAATAGTATGGTGATCTCTCATAATCTCTAACAAATATTCCACCGTCAAATGGATTTTTTTGGTGAAAGGGTGTTGTTTTATGGGAATTCTAGACAATGAACTTTTGAAAGTATTTAAGCTGGATATTTTCTTTCACAGAAATAGTTTTGTCCACTGGTTCATTTTCTATGTTATTGTAGAATAATTTAAGTTTTATAATTCTTCCTTATTTTCAGAACTTTCAACTCATTGAAAATAGTATAGAAAATAATATAATCTGAGTTTCCTGCTCATTAGCATTATATTCTGTATTTAATTTGTAATTTTTGAAAATTCTAATGTACCTATAAAAATGTCCAATTGTTCTAATCTATTAATCCTGTCATATATTTTCATTTTTAAGTCACTGATATATTCTCCTTAATATTTTCTTCCACAGATATTATTTTAGACTATTTTAACCTATATGAAATAAATTGAAAATTTAGTTTAATTCATTGGTATTCATTTTGTTTTCTAATTTAATTTGTTTATTTTTAAAAAGATGCTTAGATTACATAAATGTTACATAGGATATATAAGGAATTCCTATATGCCCTATTCCACACACCTCCCACATTTTCCCACATGGGCATGATCTTTCCTTAGTGTGGTACATTCATTGCAATTGATGAACACATTTTGGAGCATTGCCAGTAAGCATGAATTAAAGTTTACATTGTAGTTTATACTCTCTCCCATTCAATTCTGTAGATTATGGCAGTATATATAATGGCCTGTATCTGTCATTGTAAAGTCATTCAGGAAAGTTCCCAAGTCCCAAATTTACCCCCCACCATTGCACATGTTATTCTCTCCTCCTACCCCCAGAACTTCCAGAGGTTATTTTCCAAATCAAAGTGGATATGTTTTCCTTAGGAGCTTCTTTAGCTTTGTTACAGAGAGCGTTTTATGTAATATTTTCATTGTCATTTAGGTATAATTATTAATTTGTTTATTTTTAATTAGAGACATTCTGAGTATAGAAAATAATTGTGCATAAAATGTAGGATTACTGTATGCCACCCCACCATCAACACCTGGAATTGGTGTGGAACATTTGTTACAAATGATGAGAGCACTTTTTAAAATGTATGATTTTTAATACCTTTTACTAATAACTTATATTAATATCATAGATTTGTTACAGTTTATGAAAGAACATTCTTATACTTGTACTATTACCTATAGTCCATCAGCTAAAATAGTGTTCTGTCTACTGTACTGCCCTGTTTGATCTTTTAATTATTTTCTAGTAATATATACATTCTAGACTTTTCCTATTTAACCATACTCACCTTTAGAGTTCATTCTGTTGATTATATTCACAATATTGTGCTACCATCACCATTACCATTTCCAAAACTTTACCATCTGTCCAAATAGAAATTCTGTAAAAGTTAAGCACCAACACTCAATTTTCTAAACCAGTTTATCTCCTGGTAACCTATACTCAAGATACAATTTATATCAGTTTGCTTATAAAAATTATTTCATAAAAATGAGATCATACAATAGTTCTACTTCTGTATCTGGCTTATTTCACTCAAGATATTGTACTAAATGTTAATCCGTGCTATTACATGCATCAAGTCTTCAATCTTTTTATGGCTGTATAATATTCCATTGTGTATATAGCTACAATAACTACATATTCTTTATGCATTTGTAGGTTGATGGACATCTATTGGCAATTGTGAATGATACTTCTGTGAACATCAATGTGCAAACATCTGTTTGAGACTCTGTTTTCAATTCTTTTGGGTATACACCTAATAGTGGTTTGCTGGATCATAGTGCAATCCTACACTTAATTTCCTACTCTCCTCTACTATGGCTGCACCATTCTACATTTCCACCAGCAGTAAATGTTCTTATTTCTCCACATCTTCTCCAACACTTGTAGTTTTCTGGTTTTTTAATAGGGGCCTGTGTAGTAGGTATGAAATGATGTCTCAGTGTCATTTTTTATTTTTTTTTGAGACACCAAAGATTGAACCTTTAACCTTGTACATGGGAGGCAGGCACTTAGCCAACTAAGCTACATCCACTTCCCTCTCAATGTCATTTTAATTTGTACTTCACAAATAGTAATGTTAAGCATCTTTTCATGTGCTTTTTAGCAATATGTATTTCCTTTTGGAGGAATGTATATTCAAGGCCCCTGTCAATTTTTGAATTTTGTTGTTTATATTTTTATGGTTGACTTGTAGGATTTCTTTATATATGCTGGATATGAGACCATTATTATCCAATATATGGTTTCCAAATGTTTTCAATTTCTTGAGAAAATCCTTTGAAGCACAATTTTGTCTATAATTTTGAGTAGGTCACATTTATCCATATTTTCTTTTGTTTCTTGCATTTTGGGTATAACATCTATGAAACCATTGCCTACTAGATATTATAGATGTTTCCATACATTTTCTTCTAGGAGTTTATTACTCATTGTTCTTATATGAGGTCTTTGATCCATCTTTGAACTCTTTTTTATAAGTAGTGTGAGATAAGGATCCTGTTTCTGTAAGGGTAAGGCCACATTGGGTAAATAGGAATAGAACTACATTGGGAGGTAGGAATTGCAAGTGCCTTCAAATAGATAAATGACTTACGATGGTTTGTAAACACAGTGCCAATAAATAACTTAGGGCGGACTGTAAGGAGAGTGTCAATAAATAACAGGACGGCCTGTAAGGAGAGTGCCAATAAATAATATGGGACTGCTTACAAGAAGAAGCCTTTCAAAAAGAAAAAAACAGATACATTATCTTCAGCTAACCGCAGTGTTCCACTTCTGTGCCTGCTTGCTTGCTCACTTATTAGTAGACGCCCCCCTTTCTAAAGCTATAAAACCACCCCTTCACTGAGACTTGGGGCTGCTTTCTCCTCTGCAGAGGAATGAGACAGTTGCCGCGCAGCTAATAAAGCTCTCAACTGGAACTATATTCAAAGTCTGAGTCTGGTCAATATCTCTGGTCTATAACATTTGGAGGCCCCAGCGAGATTGAGCAATGAGATCCCCCACTCCAGCAGGGTTGATCTCCTTAGACTCAGGGAGACAGGTACATTCTGGGGATGGACCAGAAGTCTAGGGGAAGGCTTCTGAGGGACGTTCCTCTGCCCCAAACACCGCCCAGCCCTGGAACTTGTCTCCACCTAAATTCTAAATTCTATCTGGAGAGCGTCAGGAGTTCCTGAACCCAGGATCAGCAAATGGGACATCCCTCAGTGAATCTGTTTTCTGGAAAACCTCTGCAGAGTCTGTGGAATGTGGGGAAGTGGATCTGCTGCATGCAGCAAATAGATACCACCCACCCATCAGAGCAAGATCTTGACTTCGGTTCAGGTTATCTGGTTTGTCTCTTTATCTGTCTTAATTGTTTGTCTTTTTGTATTTCTGTTCTGTGTAATTTGTGAAAAATTATGAGTCAATTGTAAACTGTATGTTTCTGCTAATGTGTTGTAATTGTTTTGTGTTTGCCTGTTCGATGTCAGTGTATATTTTGATACCTCCAGATGGTGATATAAATTAATAATTTTTTTTAAAAAAGAGCTCTATTCAAATAGCCAAATATAAAATAAGCGCTTATATTAATACATAAATTTAAATGTTAATAAGAATTCTACAATAACAAAAATTGTAAGTCTTAACAAAATTCCTGTCTTTTCATTAAAAAATAGTTCTTGTCTAAATTAAAATGAATATTTTTCTTGGCAGGATAAAATGAAGGATGTAAAACTTAAATGAATATTTAAAAAGTTAAAAGTTTATGGAAATGCTGACTGAAATTTAATGAGTTTTTCTGGAAAGATGTGTTTTGTCCTAAAATAAGATGGCTGATTTTCATGAACTCTTAGAACTCTGATGCATGTGGCAAGTTGTAAAAAGTATTGCAGTAACTTTAAATAAGGCAATGTGTTCTGTGAAGATAAAATTTGTCTTAAAATTATAAGTAATTATAAAAAGTTTAATAAAGCATTGTTTAAATTAAGGTATTTAAATGACTAATTCCAAAAAATCTTTATTAAACAAAACCTGAATTAATAATACTATTAATAAAAGGTAATTTTATAACAGGAAAATTTGGTGGCCAGCCTCCCCTGACAATTTGCTTCTAAAAGACCGTTTCTGGTATTGCATGCTACTAAGTATTTAAAGTGAAAGAAGGTTCATTGTTTTAACAAGATTGTTTAGTGTTGATGGCAATTATGTGTTGTAAAAATTTGCCTGGTAACTTGGTATGTGGGATATATGAAATGTGTTTTTACTGTTAAGGAAACAGGAGATGATTTTGTCCTAAGACAAAAATGATTGATTGTTAAGAAAGAGTAGAATGTGGGACAAAACCTGAATGAATAATGAAAGTGTAAAAGGTTTGTGAAAGAGAAATTTTTATAATTAAAATTGAGTAACATTTAATGGTTCTGTCTATAAAGTTTTAAAAGGTTTAGTGTCAAGTAGTATACTGATGCAAAGTTAAAAATTTTGTTCTTTCTCAAGGTCTCTCAAGTCATTAGTTTGTTTTGGTAAAAATTTCCTGAATAATCAGTATACTAAGAAAATCTGTTTTATCAAGTTAGCTTCTTGTGCTTTAATCTCATCATTTCCTCAGTGTTTAAAGAAGAGTCTTATCTCTTTTAAAAGAACATAATGTTCCAAAAGTCAAGTCCTAAAAAAGTAGCTTTTTGTCTCAAACTAACTGCAAGAAATTTGTTCCTTTACCCTAAAGGAAAAATTAAAGTAATAGTTAAGTTCATTTAATATATTATAAGTTGAATGAAAGGTATTTAAAAGTGTTATGAAATTAACAGGTTTAAAAAATTAATAAAAATGTAACTAAGAGTTAAATGACCACTAGAATTTTATTATCTCCAAGGACTGGGGGGGGGGGGGGGATAAAAAAAAGTCTCCTGCTTTAACTGTCAGTATTCCTAGGAGTGGCAATTCATAAGAAAAAACAATCTGTCTCTCTAAAGCTGCAAATAGCCTCGGTAAAAATACATAAAATTAGTCTCATTGCTTACCCAAAATTCTGCTAAGTTCAAAGTAAAATGTAAAGTTCTGAAACAAAAAAATGGTGCTAAAGCATTAAAAACATTTTGGTTACAATCCATTAATTAAGAAGAAAAATTCTTGTGTAAAACTGCATGGTCATAGTGTAAAACTGCACAGTCATAGTGCAAATTGGAAAAAGTTTCAAGAGTATTTAAATGTTTTGTGGTCACACTTTTTTGTAAAAAGTGAAAGTTTTAAAGTAACTAAAGTTATGTTTTTGTGGCAAACTATTCATGTCTGCCTATCTGCTTGGGTTATTGGTATTAAATAGGCAATTATATAGGTGATAAATATTTCTAGAACCCAAATTAAGCTAAAAGTATATAAAATAATGCAAGTTATAAGTGACATCAATGAATTGTGTTTCTGTGTCTAACTCTATTTGTGTCTGCCCATTTGCTTGGTGTGTGTCTTCATACATCAGGATGGTAGTATCAAATTAACAAGAATTCTTAAAAGCTTTATTCAAATTATTTAAAATTAAATATACTGTTATATATATGAATAAATATTCTTGGAGCCCAAATTAAACTGAGGAAGATGAAAGGAGTCTTGTAAAAATCTAATTATAAAAAACTATTTAAGAAAGCCTCCTCTCTGCAAGAGTTTTGAGGGCAGGACTAAGTGTAGAATATTAAACCTATCTATTGAACTAAAAAATTAAAAATCAGTTTGCCCTGTAATTTCCCAGTTTAAACCTTTTAACAGCCATAAAATAAAAGTAATTAATAGTTCTGTTAACCTATTTCAGTAAATAAATGTTAAAAATTTGAACCTGAAGGGTATCAGGAATGTAAAAAAGAAAAAAGGGGAGGAAGAAACAAAAAAACTAATGAACTGGAATCAAGGAATCTTCGAGTAATAACTCCTCAAACAACTTTATTTTCTACATGTAGCATTATATATACTCAAATTATAGAGATAACAAGCAGTGTAACTGCACATTAACAAGACTCATAAATTGAAAAACTTATCTCAAAGTACAAAGATTCAGCACTCCTTTCAAACTACAGAGTGCATTTACTCTTATTTCTCCCTGCCCTAGACAGCTCTATCCTGTTAACTTGAAAAGCTTAATTGCTGCATTCCTATGTTAAAAGCGTAGCCATACTTCAGCTCCTACAATCTGATTTATTGGACTCACCTCACTCAGCTAAGATGGAGTTGAAGGACAACCACCACACCATGGAGCCTAGAGTGCCTACAACTGAAAGCAGGAGGATTGCATCCAGTATCCATGTGGAATCTGAGCCTCCTCTTGACATAGAGGTGCAACAGACACAACCAATCCAAGGTCCACAGAGAAAAGGTGGCATTGGAGTGGGAAAAGTGGACATGGTGGCTGATGGGTAAGGGGAATGGCAGGAAGAGATGAGATGTGGAGGTGCCTTTGGGACTTAGAGTTGCCCTGGATGGTGCTGCAGGGGCAATCACCGGACATTGTAAATCCTCCCAGGGCCCACTGGATGGAATGTGGGAGAGTATGGGCCATGATGTGGACCATTGACCATGAGGTGCAGAGAAGCCCAGAGATGTACTTACCAAATGCAATGGATGTGTCATGATGATGGGAGTGAGTGTTGCTGTGGGGGGAGTGGTAGGGTGAGGTGGTGGGGTTGAATGGGACCTCATATTTTTTTAATGTAATATTTTTACAAAATCAATTTTAAAAAAAGCATAGCCATAAAAACAGCACATCTCCCTTTGTGAGACCGCCATGCCTCAGTTTCCTGCAAGTAAAAAAGTCCATAAAAACTAAGAAAAAATCTTTCTGAGATTATAATTAAACAAATTAAGCAATTATATAATGTGTTTTAAAACCTGGTGGTCTGTATGCTTTTGAAAATTATTCATTTTCATAACTTAGACAAAAAAAGTTTTAACTTCCTGTAAAGAAAACAAACATTCCTTGCATAAACTATAGTGGTTTCAATTTTGTTTAGCTTGAGTGTACTCTCACTTGGTTTATAAAGTGCCCATTAAATAAATTAACATTGTTTGTACAAGCTCTTTTGAGTAATAAAAATTATAAGTTTATGTTAATAAAATTAAGCTAAAAAATTGTAGATATGCTCTCTTAAATAAATAAATTTCTTAGTAATTCTAATTTAATAAGTTTATTAAAATATAAGGTAACTGGTCAGTGTGGTTATAATCAATTATAAAATGTTTGTAGAACATCTTCCAAGCTGAATGTTTAAATAATTATAGTTCTAAAAGTCATTGTTAACTAAAACTTAAATTAATATTGGTTGCAAAGAATAACTTTGTAATAATAAAACCTGTTTAAAAGCCACTGCAAGGTGCATATTTAAATAAATAGTAATAAAAAATTATCTTGATTCTATTGAGAATCTTCTGTTTTCATTTTAACAATAAAAAATAGTTTTTACCTCTATTACTAAAGTAAAATACCTACTATTATCTTCATAGTGAAATTGTATAGGTAAACAGTCATTTTAATATATAATGTGTTGCATTAAAGTGTTTAAAATCTATAAAAACAAAGAATAAGTTTTAACATTGTCAAACTCTTTTGTGCATTCAAACCAGACCTTGAATACATTACAGTTGTCTCTCCATATGAGTTATTGGCTAGCCTGGTCACTGACCCCTCAATTAGAGAGATTTGCTTTATCAGCCTCTGGTTTTGCTCCTGAAGTTGATGGAAACTATGTTGCAGTTTCAAGCTCCTGCAGCAGCCAGTGATAACTTGGTACAACCAAGTGTACAACAGATATTGCCCCCAGACTGGCACTGTTTCATAGTGCCAGAGAGCACTATGCACCAGGCCAGTAAAATACTGGAAACTCTCCCTAGGATCAACAATGCTGCAGCTTACTCACTGTGTAAAAAACATGTTAAGTGGAGCCATGATACCAGAATACTGTAAGTAAAACTTAAACACAATTGGCATTTATATTGTATATTGTATATTGTATATAGCCTGCTCTCATGGAAAGATAACATGTAAAGTATTACAAACCTGAAACTTAAAACTATTAATTGCAACTCTAAATCCTTTGCATTAAATAATACATTAATTAATATTAAGTGCTGTACTCTTATCCTGTACTAAATATATGCCTAATAATTATAACGTTATCTTTTCTATTTTGAATCAAGTGCAGAAGTATATTAGACATGTTAAATTCCTAGTAAACTCATTTTCTAAACAGTTAATAAACATGTCTATAAAATAAGGTAGCAGTCTCAGCTGGACTCAGTCAACTTACTACATTCTACTGTACTCTACTGTGTAGCAAAAATGAGGCTTGCTTGCTAATAATAAGTCACCTATTAAACAAGTCAAAATTACTAAAAATTGTACAATTAAAACCAAAATGTTAAAACCATTATTCTGTAGTTCTAATCACTCCCACAGCTAAAAATTAAGAAAATTTCCAACTTGGTGTACTAATCCTGAATGAAACCAATTGCCCAAAGGGTGCCAGTTCACCAGAAACATCTGACAGAGCACATGAGTACCAATCATTAAACAGCTTGAAATGTGTCTTCAAACAAAGCTAAGTATCTATTGCAATTTCTCTCTAAAAATAAATAATTTAAAATATATATATATATATACTGTTTCCACCAGCTTTTAAAAAAGGTGCCATCTAAGCTATAAAAAAAACAGAAGAATACAAATGCTGGAGAGGATGTGAAGAAAGGGGATCACTCATCCACTGCTGGTGGGAATGCAGAAGGATCCAACCATTCTGGAGGACAGTTTGGCAGTTTCTCAAAAAGCTAAGCATAGATTTGCCATATGATCCAGCAATACCACTACTGGGTATATACCCAGCAGGACTGAAAACAAGGACACAAACCGATATATGTACACCAATGTTCATAGCAGCATTGTTCACTACCGCCAAAAGTTGGAATCAATCCAAATGCCCATCAACAGATGAGTGGATCAATAAAATGTAGTATATACACACAATGGAATACCATGTGGCTGTAAGAACAAATACACTACAAACACACGTGATAACATGGATGAATCTTGAGAACCTTATGTTGAGTGAAGCAACCCAGGCATTGAAGGACAAATACTACATGACCTCAATGATATGAAATAAACAAGCTGCCTCAGAGAGCTAGAGACTGAATGATAGGCTTACAGGAAATCGGGGGGTGGAGGAAGGATGTGAGGCGACATCTGCAGGGGTGGAATTTATGATGAGCTGGTGGTAAGTATGAACACAAAGAAGAGATAAAATGGGGGCAAGGGGTTGCCTTTGGGTGGGGTTTTGCGGGTTTGAGGGTGGCTGGGGATGGGCGGATGGGTAATATTGCCCAAAAAGTGGGGGGAGGGAGGGGTAGCATACGAACACAGGAGAGTGTCAGGTGTTGGTTGAGAGTGAAAGCTGAGAAAATCATATCAAAATATAATTAAGAGGGTTACCTGTTTAGGATGCTTGGAAGGGATGGTCTGATGCGGGACAGGCTCCTGGGGAATATCTGAATGCTCTTTTTGCCAGAGTGGGTGATACCATTGGGTAGAGACCCAAGTAGTGAGAGTGGGGGTGGACCCACATCCTGGGGAGGACTAATGCCATCAAATAGAGGGAACTGTATCTCTCAAGAGAAAGGGTGGCTCCCAGGGCATTGGGGCAGCTGAGCAAGTTAGGACCTGAACACTGTTGCAAGTATCTCTGGACGTGGCTCCTCGGGAAACGGAGGTTGGCTGTCACTGTGGGCACCAAGGGGATGGGAAAATGGATGTTAAATGTGTGGAACCAAGGTAAATCTGGGGTAAGAGAGGAGTTTCGTGAGAGTACACAAGGATGGATATAAAATATGTAATATTACATCATAAACATATAGGGGCGACAGAATGATAATGTAAACCATAATGTAGAACATAGGATAACTAAAAATGTTAGAAAACTGCATGTCCTAAAGTATGCACCACAATGTAAGCACAGATGTCACCTGGTTTGAAAGCTATTGTCTCAGACTCTGTACATCACTTTAAGTAAATATGTTGTGAATAGGTTGTAAGAGTATTGCTGTGGAAGGGAAAAGGTTTTGGGGTGGATGTGTGGGAGTGCTGTATATTGTATACATGAATTGCTGTGGTCTAGGGCTCTTGTGAAGAGAAGTTCAATAATTAGGGGAAAAAAAAGGAAAAGAAAAAGATAGGATGTAGAATTTTTCCAAGTCAACACGTATTCTATATCTAACCTTTAAACCCATCGCTATATCCCATTTTGCTAGTAAGAGATCCTGACATGATATTGGGGCTTCAATATTCAGGAAGTTTTGGATCCCAGAGTGGTCCAACAATGGCAGCAGAGGAATACTGGTATAGGATACTATTGACAGGGGATATATGACTGACAGGGAGCTATACAGGGCATATGTCCAGGGTGCATGGTAATGTTTGGATATACTCATAGTGGCAACAATTAAAAACTAAAGCTGGAGGGGGACTGGGTCCCTGGCCAGGGGTGCTGTGCCATGGTCCCTAGGAGAGCAGCAGCAGTCCCCCAAGTGCAGCAGCAAGGACCGAGAAGGAATGAGGGTCCAATAGTGAGCCCCTGATACTAATGACTATGCTTGTGAGCCTATATGCCTGAAATAAGAACAAGGCCTAGAGCAGCACTGTGCCTGGGAATTTCCTCCTGACAGCCTTCATGTTACTCAAATGTGGCCAGTCTCAAAGCCTAACTCAGCATCTAAATGCAATGCCTTCACCCCAGCGTGGGATATGACACCTGGGGATGAGCCTCCCTGGCACCAAGGGATCACTATCAACTAACAACTGATAATGCAACTGGAAAATGACCTTGAATTGAAGGTTCGATGTGGATCAGTAGAATAACCCTGTCTACATAGAATAATATGACTTTAAAATGCTGTTTGACCTAATGTAAGGGGGAAATAGAAAGGAGAAATGAGTTTATATGGCTATGAGTCTCTAAAAAAAAAGAGTCTGGAGGCTGTCAGAAGGATTGCCCTTATGCACAACTGAGCAGAGTCTAAGAGACAGATAAAGTAGATACAATCCCCAGGTATTGGTTCCTTTGAGGGTTAAAGGGACCCACGGGTTCTATGGTCATGGCAGATAGGGTTCACTGCCATGTCAGATGGCCCTTCTTTGGAGCTGGTGTTTCTGCGTGATGAAACTGGACCCAGAGGGGATCTCTTTTCATAAGACTATCATGCTACTTTACTGGAATTGTAGTTGGTATTGGGGTTTAAGATATATTTAGGGAATTGAATCTTTTTACTGACGATATGATAGCCAGGCCCTGAGCCTCAACAGACTCCAGCTCCTACAATCTGATTTATTGGACTCACCTCACTCAGCTAAGATGGAGTTGAAGAAGGACAACCACCACACCATGGAGCCTAGAGTGCCTACAACTGAAAGGAGGAGGATTGAATCCAGTAACCATGTGGAATCTGAGCCTCCTCTTGACATAGAGGTGCAATGGACACAACCAATCCAAAGTCTACAGAGAAAAGGTGGCATTGGAGTGGGAAAAGTGGACATGGTGGCTGATGGGTATGGGGAATGGCAGGAAGAGATGAGATGTGGAGGCGCCTTTGGGACTTGGAGTTACCCTGGATGGTGCTTCAGGGGCAATCACCAGACATTGTAAATCCTCCCAGGGCCCACTGGATGGAATGGGGGAGAGTGTGGGCCATGATGTGGACCAATGACCATGAGGTGCAGAGATACCCAGAGATGTACTTACCAAATGCAATGGATGTGTCATGATGATGGGAGTGAGAGTTGCTGGAGGGGGGGGGGGGTGCAATGGGGGTGGTGGGGTTGAATGGGACCTCATATTTTTTAATGTAATATTTTTACAAAATCAATTAAAAAAATTAAAAAAAAGGTGCCATCTATAAGCACCTAACCTTGTCTACCTCTGTAATCCAATGTCCTCTTTTAAAAATGGGTATTCTAAATTTTTAATTAAGTTTGTTTCTTTCAGAGTAAACATCTTATTAACCATATGAAAACTTCATCCAACTTCGTACAGAATGCCAGATCCATCTTCCTCCAGTTAAAATAAAATAAGAGTTTTACACCTTGTTAAGCAATAACTATAGCCCATGGCCAGCAGGAAGCAGTTACAGAAAAGAAATCATCGCCCTTCAGCATCCCTTTAAAATTAAAGGTGTAAACTCTTTAACGATAAATCAGAATTAATGAATAAATCTAGAGCCTGACTGGAAATCCACATGAGCGCTGGTGGCCCAAAGATAACTGCAAGAGGCCCTGCCCCAAAATTCTGCTGTCCAGAATAAAAACTTCTAAACTTCTGCTGATTCCTATAAACACCATGCAACTACAAACTGGACAAATTCAAACAAATCCTGGGAATTGGTTGCCCCTCCTCCAAGAACTTGATTTGTCTGCATCTTGGGTCTAACCCCTTGTATTCTCCCCAACTCCAACAATCTCTGTGTCCTAATAAATATAATCCCCCAAGTTTATAACTATCCAGGGCTTAAGAGCAGAGAGCTCTTTGACTTGTTAAAAGTACCAAAACCAGTCACCGAATATAAAAATGTCCCTGTTTATCCTCCTTGTACTGCTTACCTGTGGCCCATATATAATCAGTACAAAAAAATTCCAAACTGCTAAACTTATAATTTTAAATGCCCCCCTACCAGTTAGTGACTACCCACAAAGAAATTCAAAGATTTGAATTATAAAAGAAAGGGAGAAATGTAAGGGTAAGGTCACATTGGGAAAATAGGAATAGAACTACATTGGGAGGTAGCAATTGCAAGTGCCTTCAAATAGATAAATGACTTAAGATGGTCTGTAAACACAGTGCCAATAAATAATTTAGGGTGGACTGTAAGGAGAGTGCCAATAAATAACAGGATGGCCTGTAAGGAGAGTGCCAATAAATAATATGGGACTGCTTACAAGAAGAAGCCTTTCAAAAAGAAAAAAACATAGATATGTTATCTTTAGCTACCCGCAGTGTTCCGCTTCTGTGCCTGCTTGCTTGTTCACTTATTAGTAGATGCCCCCCTTCCTAAAAACTATAAAACCACCCCTTCACTGTTACTCGGGGCTGCTCTCTCCTCTGCAGAGGAATGAGAAAGTTGCTGCGTGGCTAATAAAGCTCTCAATTGAAACTATATGCAAAGTCTGAGTCTGGTCAATATCTCTGGCCTATAACATTTCATTATATTTGATATGGATATCCAGTTATCCCAGCACCATTATTGTGTTGTGGGAAGCTGGCTTACCTGTTTCCTATTTGTTGCACTTGCTCCCAATTATTGTAAATGTTGCCATGCTGATGAGGAGCAGCTGCTTTGGAGTTCCTAATAAATATGATGTGGAAACTAGGGTAGAGGCTCTCAGTTCCAGAAGCTGCGAGCCCCCTGGTTCCATCTTTGGTTCCTCTCTCATATTTCTCTTTGTTCATTATTTCTGTAAGTTCTGCATCACCTTCCCTTTGAGCAAACCTATTGTTGAGCTCATTCTCAGCTGCTGGTGCCCAACATGGGGACTGAAGGGAAGAAGTCTCGCTTGGAGTGAAACTAAATGGTGGAGTAATGACATAAAGCCCTGAGTGGTACTGAAAACCTTCCAAGTCCTCTGTAAGGACACTCTTGGGTATTTTTGCAGGGTTGCAATGGGAAACAGAGACAGTTCAACAAAATATCACCCATATGTCTCTTGAGACAACTTCTCAAAGCAAGAGGAGCTATCATCGCTGAGCTTTGAATTTTGGAACTCTTACAGGTTATAGAACAATATTGCCCATGGTTCCTAGCAATAGGAAGTTTATAATTAGGAGACTGGAAAAAGTGGGAAAAGAGTTAGAAAAATTACTTGTATGAGGTGTTCCACTCCCCAATACTACTTGGCCCACTTTGATTATAATTAAATGTTTTAGAACCCTTACAAACAGAAGAGGATGAAGATGGAGAATGCGAGGAAATTCCTCCCATTGTCTTGCCTTCAGCCCCTTCATTGACTGACTTTAGAAAATCAGTTTCCCCTCCACTGACTCCCTCTCCTCCTCCCCCTCCCATATCTGGAGATGCTTGGCCAAAGTTGTCTGCTTGACAACAGGGCATCTTACAGGCTAGAAGGGAGGGTGATTTGGAAGCATTTCAAATGGACTTTCTGGTTAACATACAAGAAAGAATAGCTCCTGGAGTAGATTCTCAAAACCCAAATGGAGTTTATGAGTTCACCTATGAACCTTTCCCATTAAAAATATTGAAAGGGTTAAAATCAGCAGTGTAACAATATGGTCCAAATTCTTCTTTTACCCATGGTGTAGTGCAGGGGCTGCCTGAATGCTCTAGGCTGATTCCAGCTGACTAGTCTGCATTAGCATGCACCACCCTAGGGCCTGGAGAATTTTTACAATTCAAAACCTGGTGGATGGATCATGCAGAGACTCAGGCTGTTCATCCCCATTTGCTTGGACCAATTAGTGAGGGTGGGGAAATAGGCAGGAGTAGATCAGCAATTAGCAATGAATGATCAAGCATCAGACCAGTTTGATGCTGTTGCTTAAGAGCCTGGGAAAAGATTAAGGTTAAAGGCCAGCCTCCAGTGTCATTCCAAAAAACATTACAGAGACCTAAAGAACCCTACCCTGACTTTATTGCTTGATTACAAGAGACTGTCAAAAAACAGGTCAATAACTTAGAGGCTGTGGATACTATTTTGCAGTTAATGGCTTATGAAAATGCTAATCAGGATTGTCAGAAAGCTATAGGAATTATGAAGGGTAAAGTGGATTTGTCTGGATATATTAAATTGTGCCAGGATGTAGGGATGGAGGGTAAATGTACTGCAATGATGGCTTAGGCTATGGCCTGGATCAAAATCAATAAGAGGTTTTCTGGAAAATGCTTTAATTGTGGAAAAACTGGTCACATGAGAAAAGATTGTTGGAAAAGGCCTGAGGGAAAAATGCCATTCAGACAGAATATTTCAGCTCAGAAAAAACCTGAGCTTTGTCCCCACTGTGGTAAAGGATATCATTGGTTTTGTAGAGAAATCGGGTATGCGTGGTATTGAAGGCCAGGGCATGAGAACACTGAGAAGGAAGTTGGTTTATTTCAACTGGCCAGACTCCGCAGACTCTTGTCCTAATAAAAAACTGAGCCCCAAATAGCCTTTTTCTGACCCTTTTATACAGAGGAAATAGGATTAGGGAGACAAACAGTGGTTGTATGCAAACAGCCTTTTGGTTAGTTACCTCAGTGTTTTATCTGAGTATCAGATAGGTGATTTCCTCCAGGTAAGTTTCTCCACATTCTCCACATTCCAAGCCAGCTTCAATTTAGCATATCTTCCACTTTCTGTCTGGATGCTACCTTGAATACACATTCAGTCTTACATCCTTTCTGAACATTCAAGACTGTAGGGCCTGTATTACTTATTTGGACTTTTAGGGACTAGGTACACTTGGAAACAACTTTGAATTTGTGCACAGGCTATAACAGTCTAACTTATGTCAGTCTAAATACCATAAGAATGGCACCCCCTTGTAAAGAAACTTCCAGTGGGTCCTGCTCCTAGCCCCACTCCAAAAGGGGGTTTCCCAGCTCAGTAGCACAACCCTGGCACTCCGCAGTGTCCTGGATTTATCCCCTGCTACAGCAGGAAGTGCAGCCATAGATATTCCTATGGCTGAACCTGTTATCTTTCTTCCAGGGGATACCCCATTCTGTGTAAAAATGGGAATAAAGAGACTTTTACCAATTGGCTTGGTTGGACTTCTCCTTGTGAGAAGCAGTCTTACTTAACAGGGAGCTAGAGTACACACAGGAGTAATTGTGACTATCAAGGAGTGATTCAAGTTATCATGTCCACCTCAATTCCTTGGAAAGCCAATATTGGAGATTGCATAGCACAATTGTTGTTGCTCCCTTATGTTTCAATAGGAGCTAGTAAGAAAGTTTGAGGAAAAGATGGTTTTGGAAGTACAGGAATGACAGGAGTATTATTAACTGAAAATATTTAGAATCTCATCCTGTTTGTGAAGTAAACATTTAGAACAAATGGTTTAAAGGACTTATTGATACTGGAGCAGACATTTCTATCATTAGTTCTAACCACTGGTCCCCTGCTTGGCCATTACAAGATGCATTTCTGTTTCTGTTGTGGGACTTGGCACTCCCAGAGGTCTGAAACAAAGTGTGCAGAATTTTCAGTGTCTGGGACCTGATGGGCAAACTGCCACCTTGCAGCCATATGTTGCAGACTTATCTATCAATCTTTGGGGATGTGATCTATTAGAACAGTGGTAGGCTGAAATTTATATTCCCCAGGAGGGCCAATATAGTAAACAAAGTCAGCAATTAATGAGGAAAAAAGGACATGTTCCAGGATTAGGTTTGGGTAAGCTCCACCAGGGAATTGTTAAACCAATTGATCCCACAGCTCATGGTAATCATGAAGGATTAGGATACTCACATTTTCCATAATGGCCACTGCTCAGTCTAGCCTCCTTAGATCACCCAAACCCATCCCTCTCAAGTAGACTACAACTTCTCTGGTTTGAGTTGAACAGTGGCCATTAACTCAAGACAAATTGGAGGCATTTCATAAATTAGTTAAGGAACAATTAGACAAGGGGCATATTGAAGAATCTTTTTGTCCTTGAACTCTCCATTGTTTCCTATTAAGAAAAAATCAGGCAAATTGAAGCTTTTAACAGACCTCTGAGCAGTAAATGCAATAATTCAACCTATGGATACACTGCAGCCAGGTTTGCCCACACCAGTGATGATCCCTCATAGCTGGCCACTTGTTGTTATTGATTTAAAGGATTGTTTCTTTACAATACCTTTGGCTCCCCAAGATTGTGAGCAATTTGTATCCTCAGTGCCTTCTTTCAATAACAAAGAACACTTGAAACATTTTCAGTGGAAATATCTTCCTCAAGGAATGCTTAATAGCCCTACTATAGCCAAAATTTTGTAGCCAAAGCTTTAGATCCAGTCAGAATAGCTTTTCCTTCCTGTTACATTATACATTATATGGATGATATTTTGTGTGCTGCTCCCTCTTCCCAGACTTTGTTTTAGCATATCAGACCTTAGAAAAATCTTAACTGCAGCACAGTTAAAACTTACCCCTGAGAAAATTCAAAAGGTTACTTCCATTTCATAAAATTACAAATAGCCTCAGAAAGTTCAGATTTGTGGAGACTATTAAAACTTTGAGGGAAGTGGACTTGGCCCAGTGGTTAGGGTGTCCATCTACCACATAGAAGGTCCACAGTCCAAACCCTGGGCCTCCTTGATCCATGTGGAGCTGGCCCATGTGCAGTGCTGATGCATGCAAGGAGTGCCATGCCATGCAGGGTGTCCCCTGCATAGGGGAGCCCCATGTGCAAGGAGTACACCCCATAAGGAGAGCTGTCCAGTGCAAGAGAAAGTGCAGCATGCCCAGGAATTGTGCTGCCCACATGGAGAGCTGACACAACAAGCTGATGCAACAAAAAGAAACACAGATTCCCGGTGCCACTGACAACAACAGAAGTGGACAAAGAAGAAGATGCAGCAAATAGACACAGAGAACAGACAACTGGTGGGGTGGGGAAGGGGAGAGAAATAAATAAATCTTTAAAAAAAAACTGAATGATTTGCAAATATTATTGGGAGACATAAACTGGCTGAGGCCTGAAGTAGGGATTTCTACATATAAACTAATTATTTTTTGTTAGTAAGAGGAGATCCTCAATTAAACAGCCCCCGAGTTCTGACAAAAGCAGAACAAGAATTAAAACTTATAGAGGAAAAAATTCAAAGTGCCCAAGTTGAACGCATTAATCCAGAACAGCTGCTGCAATTGCTTATTTTGCCTTCTTTATACTCTCCCATGGGAGTCCTTATACAGCAAGATCATATCGTAGAATGGATATTTTTGCTTAATATATTGTTAAAACTTTATCTTCTTATGTGGATTTTATGGCCAAGATTATACTCAAATCACGCCCTTCACAGACAGGACCCTTCTCACATCATTCTCCTACTTTTATGCAAAGAAGTTGAGGCTTGCTTATAAAATCATTTACAATGGCAAATAGCCCTTGCTGATTATATTGGACAAATAGATAACCACTAACCTAAAAATCATATATTACCATTCATTAAGTGCACTCAATGGATTTTACCAAATATAACTAGGTTTCAACCAATATCTCATGCCCCTACAATCTTCACTGATGGGTCTGGAAATGGTACAGCTGGGTATACTGGTTATAAAACCAAGAAAACTCATACTCCTGAATTCTCAGCTCAGCAGGCTGAATTAGTAGCAGTGCTTACTGCTTTGAAGGACAGACAAGAATCCATAAACATTCTTTTGCATTCTGCTTACATCATTCAAGTAACCCAATTAATTGAAACAGCTTTACTCAAACCCAATATAAATCAATTTCTTTATAAACTTTTCGCAAACTTAAACAGAAAATTAGGAAGAGAATAAGTCCATTTTCTTTATTACTCACATTCAATCACATTCAAATTTACCCAGACCTTTGGTACAGGGCAATGATGAAGCTGATTAATTAGTTACTCCTGTTTTACAAGAAGCTATTCATTTTCATAATTTATCCCATCTGAATGCAGCTGGCCTCAGAGCTCATTTCCCTTTAACATGGACACAAGCTAAGGACATTGTTCACACTTGTCCATCCTGTCAAATTCTCAATAATCCAAATCAATCAGAACCTGGAGTAAATCCCCATGGTTTAACTGTTAAGTCTCTGTGGCAAATGGATGTAGCTCATATCTTCTCCTTTGGAAAATTATGTTATGTTCATGTCTCTATAGATACTTGTTCAGCATTCATTTGGACTACAGCTCAGACTGGAGAAACTGCTTGAAACATAAGACAGCATTTGTTAGCTTGCTTTGCTGTAATGAGTCTTCCTCAGTCTCTAAAAACAGATAATGCTCCTGCTTATACCAGTGCCTCCCTTAAAAGGTTTCTAGATACTTGAAGTATTTCACACACTGCAGGACTTCCTTATAGCCCCAAAGGACAAGCTATTGTGGATAGAGGAAATCAAACCCTTGAACTCATGCTACAAAAACAAAAAGGGGGGGGACAGGGAGACACTTCAGGTGCAGTTACACAAAGCATTATTCACTCTTAATTTTAACTGTGGAACAACCCTGGAAGGGACAGCAGCTGAAAGGCATTTCCAAACTAATTCTAAAACTCAAACTCAACCTCTGTCTGAAAAACCTTTAATTTGGTGGAATGATCCACTGACCAATGAATGGTCAACAGGGAAGCTCGTAACTTGGGGAAGAGGGTTTGCTCGCATTTCCCCAGGAGATGGAGACATTCTGTGGGGGTACCAGCTCATTGGATAAAATACAATGAATACCAAAAGACAAGGAAATTTCCTGTGGAATCTAGAACCTCCAGTGCGGTCGCCCCTCGGGCTGAAGTGTGGTTTGCTGACCTGGCAGGGGGTGGCGGCCGCAGTAGGCCTATTCCAAACCACTGCCCCTGTAATAGGGTGGTTGGTCGGGCCCACCGCCACCCCTGAAGGAAGCTCGGCATGGGTGCAGAGTGCCCTCGGGTCTCCCCTTCTCAGCAGCCATGCCTCCGTGGCCGCCCCTCCTCCCAGATAGCGCCACACGATGCCTTCTTTCTCCCTGCGCAGGTGCAGGGTGGAAAATTCCAGTCTTCCCTTTTCCCTCCCCCTGACAGCAGCAACAGCCAGGCGTGGGCGGGAAACTCAAGTCTGCCCTCCACCCCAGCAACAGCAGCTACCAATCCCTAAACCCTGCCACTTCCCCCAGCAACAGCAACAGCCAATCCCTAATCACCACCCCTCCCCCATCCAGTACCGCCCACTGACCTTTCTCCAGCAACCAATCAGAACAGGGCGTGGCTTCGACCAATCAGCCTTCCCCAGCCCCTATAAAACTGTTGCCTCTCCCTCAATAAAGTGGACTTGTGTGTTTACCTTGTCTCCATGGTAGTTCTTCTGCCGTGTGCCCTCCAGTCCTGAGAGCCCCCGACAAGGGCCTGGCCTCCCTTGTCCCCAGTTCGTCACCTGCTTCTCCGGGTGACCCCATCACCCGAACTGCGCAACCCCTGTGAGACCGACCCCTCATCTGCTGCCGAACCAACCCCTCGTCCCAAGTGGGACCGACCCCTCGTCCCAAGTGAGACCAACCCCTCGTCCACAGCCAGACCCCACCTCTACCGACTGAGCAAGCCGTCGCACTCCAGTCATACAGATGGAGAAACAGATGCTGAAAACTACATGGCTGGGGAAGCAGACTTGGCCCAGTGGATAGGGCATCTGTCTACCACATAGGAGGCCTGAAGTTCAAATCCTGGGCCTCCTTGACCCATGTGGAGCTGGCCCATGTGCAGTGCTGATGCATACAAGGAGTGCCATGCCACACAGGGGTGTCCCTCACATAGGGGAACCCCACACGCAAGGAGTGCACCTCATAAGGAGAGTCACCCAGTGTGAAAAAAAGTGCAGCCTGCCCAGGCATGGTGCCACACACATGGAGAGCTGATGAAACACAGATTCCCATGCCGATGACAACAGCAGAAGTGGACAAAAAGAACATGCAGCAAATTGACACAGAGAACAGTCAACTGGGGTGGGGGGAGGGGAGAGAAATAAATTTTAAAAAAAAGAAAAAAAAACTACATGGCTGGGTCTCATTCTGAAAGCTAGCATGGCTTTAAATCAAAGTATCTAAACTACAGAACTTGTTCAAGAATGCTATCATAAAGCAAGTATGGTTTGGAGACAGAAAGATTAAAAAGGAAATTAAGAGGAGGAAAACTGGAAAAGAAATATTGGGTTATAAAAGAAAGCAAGAAGAAGAATTAATAAAAAGAGTGTTAGAAAAAAGAAACAGAAAAGGCAGAAGACAGGACAGCTCATGAGCATATTAAAAAGTCAGTTTAAAATCAGTGAAGAAATTCTAAGTTAGTAGATTTGAAACTGCTTTTGTGTTTGTTCAATGTCAGTGTGTATGTTGCAATTGTTCCAGTGTATGTTGTAACTGTTTTGTGATTGTTCATTGTCAGTGTATATTCTGATACCTCCAGATGGTGATTTAATTTGATAAAAATGAAAAAAAGAGCTCTATACAAATGGCCAAAAAATTAAACAAGTACTTATATTATTACCTATGTTTAAAATGTTAATGACATCTCTATAATAATAAAAAGTGTAAGTCTTGATTAATAGAATTGCTGTCTCTTCATAAAAAATAATTCTTGCTTAAATTGAAAGGAATAATTTATTTTTCTTAAGTGAATATTGAAAAAAGTAAAAATTTTGTGGGAAATTTTGCTAACTGAAATGTTATAAGGTGTATTTTGTCCTAATATGGGATGTAAAAGTTAAGTGACTATTGAAAAAGGTAAACAATTTGTGGGAATGCTAACTGAAATTTAAGGTGTATATTTTCTTAAAATGGTTGGTTTTATAAAATCAGAAAATGGAGATATGTGGGATAGAATTAGTATTCATATAGCAAGTTGTAAAGGCATTGTGATAATATTCAGTGAATTAACGTGTTTTGTAAAAGTAAAATGAACCTAAATGAATACAAAAAGTACAAAAACTGTGTGAAAAGGTCAGCAATGGACTTTCACAGTTCTTCCTGAAGGCTTTCTGCCCAGTCTGATGGCAATGAATCTGGCTGCATAGAAGAAACCTGTGGCAGCAACCCTAAGAAACATCAGAGACAATGGTATCTTAAGGGCCTGGAATAGGCAAACAATTGGGACAAAGTGTAAGGTCCCTGCTACTCTATCAAATTAAGACAAAACTATATCATCTACTGTATTTGATAAAGTACATTTTCTCAAGTCAATAGAATTAGTAATATTGTTGAAATACTAAATCTTTTATCCTTCATTAAGATGTGTTAATTAGGAAAGGTCCTTCATGGGAGTAGGAGGACCTCCAGCAAGCTGCTTTAAAATAAAAAAAAAAAAAAAGAGGGGAAGGAGAATATTGACTTAGTCTGTGAATTGGCTGTGGCCAGCACCAATATTGGCTTTGGGTGGGGTTTGTGGCAAAGGCAATATTCTGAGTACCCCCTTGGGTTTTAGTCACTAATGTGGGAAAAGACCAAAAGTGCAATATGAAAAAAAGCAATTGTGTGCAGCATAGCAAGTCCTGCTGAAATGGAAAGATCTAACCCAATAGTGCCTGGTCACTCTGAAGACTGCCATCCCTATCCAGAGGTGGATTGCAAATACTAAAAGCAAAACAGAAAAAAATGGACTGTTGTGAATCACCCTCTATGGAGGAGAGATCTGTGGAAGAACATCTGGGATGCCTGCCAGCAGTGACAGGTAAATGTCTGTCATGTCCCTGCCCACTCCTCTAACATCCCTCTCAGTACTGTTGAGAGAGATGCCTCATAAAGATCCAGAGCCACACAATTGACACCTGAGAATGAAGCAGAGTGGCTCCACCAGAAAAGTGAACATCATGAATACCAGACTGTGGTGGCTAGTACAGCAGTTCCCATTGCCTGCTATTCACCAACAGCTTGTGGCCTTAATGCTCACTTCAATGACTGATATCAGCACCCTCCTGCTCTTGGAAGGGGCAAGATATGCTTTCACTATACAGACACTGCAATGGGACTCTTATAACAGGTCAGCTATTGTTTTCTGCCTGGAAAAAGAGTCCTCACAGTGATGGACTAAGTTTAAATTCAACACTGAGTTGTGGCCCCAGGTCCAGTGAAGATGCTAAGAGCAGGACCAAGGAAGGCATTGAAATTATGTGATAAACTTCCAGCTGACCCACAGCCCAAAATGGGGATGTAACAATAAGTTGTCATTGCCTATGCCTCAAACTATACAAATTGGGGAAAATGAGGTCTCTTTTGATCAAGTACTGGCCTATATAGCCTTGCTGATAGGAAATTTTAAGCCCATGAGAAATAAATCATCGTTAGTTGGAAGTTTCTATAATCTGCTGTAGTTAGGGATTATGTATAAAATGCTGTTCTAAACTTGGAAGAAAAATTACAAAATGTAACGATGGCTGGAATTGCTGATGGATTACAATCACTAAACCCTATGACTTGGGGGAAAAGTTGGGGAGGGGGTATTCTGGGAAAAACATTCCTTGTTTGTCTTTGTTTCTTTTGAACTTCATCATCAAAAGCATGCAATAAGCCCTTTGGTGTATGAAGCAGCAGAAACCACCGAATCTGCCTTCCTTGCTTTACAAAAACAAAAAGGGGGAAATGTGGGAAACTGGCTTACCTCTTCCCTATTTGTCGAACTTGCCCCCAATTATTGTAAATGTTGCCATGCTAATGAGGAACAGCTGCTTTGGAGTTCCCACTAAATATGCAGAAACTAGGGTAGAGGCTCTCAGTTCCAGAGATGCGAGCCCCCTGGTTCCATCCTTGGTTCCTCTCATACTTCTCTTTGTTATTTCTGTAAGTTCTGCATCACCTTCTGTTAGAGGTTTGCAATGATTAACAAGCTATACCTCAGTTTCCCCTGATATGCATTGGGAAAAAGGTAAACACCTTCCCCCATGTGGCACTTTCCCACAGGTTAAACAAAGCAAGCCCATAGAGACAGAGTAAAGGGAGATAGAGATCTTCACCATCTGCATATCAGAGGGAGATGGAGATCTTTACTACCTCTACCTGCATATCAGAGGGAGACTGAAACAGAAACCTTTGCTATCTACAAACCCTTTAAAATCTTACAGATCAAAAGAAACATTTGCTCCTGCAGCATTCCAAGAATCTCCCTCAACCTCCTCCCACTACCTCACTCAGACCCTCAACTCCCTCCCACTATCATTTCCTCTCCTAAGAAAGTTCTGAATAAATTCAAGTCCCATCCTTCCAGGAGTGGGCTGAAGTCTCTCTCAGACCCCCTCCATTGGGAGAGCTTCTCAATAAATAAATTCTTTGCTTATTGTTAATCAGTCTCCATGTCTCAGTAAGAGCCATATTTTCTTCAACACCTTCCCTTCCAGCAAACCTATTGCTGAGGTCATTCTCAGCATTACTGAATGCACTATTCTGTCCTAGTAGAATGAACTTGACACCCTAGTAAATATTCAATTGTTTATATATGTGAGGGTCAATTTCTGAACTCTGTTGAATTCCATTTCTCAATAGATCTATCCTTTTACAAGTGCATTGCTGTTTTGCCACTTTATCTTTGTAATCTGCATTAAAGTGAGGAAGTGGGAGTCATCCAATTTAAATTTTCTTTTTCAAGATGTTTCTGATTTCCGGGGTCAATTACCCTTTCAAAGAAATTTGATAACTTGCTTTTTCCACTTCTTCAAAGTAGGCTATTGGAAGTTTGGGATTGCATTGGATCTGTAAATAAAGTCAGAAAGAATTAGTGATATTTAGTTTTCCAACCCATGAACATTAAATGTTCTTCAATTTATTAAGGTCTTTTAAAATTTATTTTAGCAATATTTTTAGTAGAGTGTACAAGTCCTTTACATCCTTGGTTACACTTATTCCTAGATATTTGGTATTTTAATTGCTATTATAAATTGATTTTTTTCATTATTTCCTCCTCAGATTCCTCATTACTAGTGTACAGAATCACCACTGATTTTTGTGTCAATCTTATTTCCTGCCACTTTGCAGAACTTGTTTATGAGCCCAAATAACTTTATTGTAGATAAAGCTAGACTTTCTATAAATAGGATAATGTCCTCTGCAAATAGTGAAAGTTTTACTTCTTTCTTTCTAATTCAGATGCTTTTCTTTATTTTTATTCCTAATTGCAAAAGCAAGAACTTCTAACACAAGATTGAGTAAGAGTGATGACACTGGACATCCATGTCTTGGTGTCTGAATTATACAGGGAAAACTTTAAGGCTTTCAACATTGACTATGATAATAGCTGTGGGATTTTCATGTGCCTTTTATTATGTTGAGGAAGTTTCCTTCTATTTCTATCTTTCAAAGTATTTTTATGTAAAGAAAAGAAAGTTGGATTTTGACAAATGCCTTTTCTGCATCAATAGTGTTGTAGAATTTGAGAGAGGTTCAATTATTTGTATATAGAGAGGCCAGGACTCAGGAATGATTTTGAGAAGGAAAATTGGTTTATTGATAACCAGCTGGACTCAGGAGCTTCCTGTTGCAAACCCCAGCCCTGAACAAGACTTTCAAGTTTCTTTTATACAGAGGAAAGGTTAAATGGTCCTTTTGTTTCAGCTCTCAATAGGCTTGAATTAGCACATATATCTTCCATATCTTAGGTAAGCTTTTAGCATGGACTTCATACATTCTAGATAAGCTTTTAACACATTTGGTTTGCATTTCCCCTGAATATTTAAAGTTTATAGACCTTGCATTGTTAAACTGGTTCCTAGGACTGGAGTTATTGCCATGGTCACCAAGGGCAGGACTGCAGCCTCTTACCCTCTCACACCCACAAGTCACAGACAGCTTAGGTTATCTCTGAAGAGACAAAGAGCCTCCCACCTAAGCCCACATGAATAGAAATGGTCATATAATTCTTCTCATTTGATCTATTAATGTGGTATATTACATTAATTGGTTTTCTTTTAGTGAACTATCCTTGTATACCTGAACTAAGACCTACTTGATCATGGTGTATAAGTCATTTAATGTGTTGTTGGATTCAAATTGGAAATGTAAATCACAATGGAAAAATGGTTAGTAGCTATGTTTCAGTATCTGTATATCAGCTGTGGAAAATTAACTTCCACATGTAAAAAAATAATTGCTGAGAAAGGGGGAAAAGGGTTTGATGTTGGGTATATGGGAGTCCCCTTTATTGTATATGTGACTTTACTGTGATCTAAAACATTTTGAAGACAGAATTAAAAAATTTTAAAAAGGATGTAGACACTGAGGAAGGAATGGAAGAGATTGTCTTGCCACTCACTGTACATACAGGGCAACACCTTTTACAGTGAGAAAAGGCAAAATATCAAAAGCAAAGTTTTATGATATTTCTCATTTTTAAACACACCTATTATTTCGTTTATTTTAGTTTTTCTAAATTATTATATTGATGAAACTTTTGTCTAATTTCATTAGAGAAGTTGGTTGATCATTTTATTTTAGCATCTTTATCTGGCTTTGATAATAGGGTGATGTTGATTTCATAGAATAACATAGGCAATCTTCCTCCCTGTTCAGTTTTTTGGTCAACTTTGAGTAGCATTGGTTTTAGTTCTTCTGCAATTTGTCTGTTGATGTCTTCTATTTCTTTCATTGATATAAAGTGTCCATGTGTTTCTAGAAATTCCTGCTTTTCACCTAAGTTGTCTAACTTGCTGGCATTCAGTTTTTTATACTTTCTTTTTTATCATCTTTTAAGTTCTGTGGGGTACATGATGACATTACCACTCATTTCTGATTTCATTTATTTGCGTCTTCTCTCTATTTCTTTGCTAGTCTAATTAAGCATTTGTCAATTTATTAATATTCTCAAAAGCATGTTTTGGTTTTGTTAATGCTCTCTATTATTTATTACCTATTTCACTTAATTCTACTCGAATCATTTTTATTTCTTTCCTTCTGCTTGCTTTGGGATTAGTTTGCTGTTCATTTTTAGTTCCTCCAGATGTACAGTTAGGTCTTTGATTGTAGCTATTACTTATTTTTAAATGTAGACATTTAGGGTTATAAAGTTTCTTCTCAGCCCTATATTTGCTGTATCCCTTACATTCTGATATGCTGTTTTCTTATTTTTATCACTTTCAGGATATTTACTGATTTCTCTTGCAATTTCCCCATTGACCCCTGACCCAATTAGTGCTTAAGACTGTTTAGTTTCAAGTATTTGTGAATTTCCTAGTTCTCTGACCATTATTAATTTCCAGCTTTACTCCATTGAGGTAAGAGACAGTACTTTCTGTCATTTAAATATTCTTTTTAAATTTTATTGAGTTTTGTTGTATGAGTTAACATGGGGTCTATCCTGGAGAATGATCCTTGAGCACTCAAGAAGAATGTATATCCTGTGATTTTGGGTGCTGTTAGAGACTTGAAATAATTAAGCTGTAGCTCAGTTTTGCCTGAAATGCACTGGGGAAAGGCTAACCCCATCCCCCATAAGCTTACATGTCTAAGGGCACAGCACTTCCCACAGGTTAAACAAAGAAACCACATAGAGATGGGAATAAAAGGAAATGAAAACCTTCCCTACCTGCATATCAGAGGTAGATCAAATCCCTGCAGATCAGAGAAACATCTGATCCTGCAGCATTCCAAAAACCATAACCCCCTAAAACAATATCTTCTAGTCACTATCAGGGAAAATTTTCACTTCTATGTCTTCCTATTGGCCTATCCTAATGACTATCATTTCCCCACTTAGGAAATTTCTGTATAAATTCAAATCTCCCCCTTCCAGGAGTGGGCTGAAGTCTGTTCTTTGGACCTCCTCTGTTGGGAGAGCTTCCCAATAAATTCTTTCTCTGCCTGTGATCATATCAGTCTCCATGACCCATTAAGTGCTGTTTTTCTCCAACATACTGTGCTGAAACCCAGGTCTGGGGTCATGTTGAGCCTGATTGACTAGGGAGGAATCTCCCCACTGCCATGACCATCCATCGAACACCAGACATTGAATCTTGGCTGGGTGAGTTAAGGATTTCTCTGCCAGAAGATCTTGCTGTCTCTCTCTCTCTCCTTTTCCATTGTCCAGGACAACCCACTGGGAAAACTGAATGCTAGGTCAGGATCCTTACCATTCCCCAAGGGCCATGGCAGGAGGTATGCCTGCATCCTTGTGAGAAGAAACCCTTTGGCTCCAAAGTCATCTGACTCTAAGTGCAGTTTCCCATTTCCTTGGAGATATCTGACTGATTCAGGGATGTCTGTCTCACTCAAAATCTCCCCCCATTCTAGAGATCCTTAGTCTCCCCCAGCCACCTAAAATGAAAAATTCAATTTTGGCCCCCTCAAAATCCATGCCTCTGAGCTGTCTCCTTCATAACCTTAAAACTCTGTACCTGGAAGGAGATATGAGACCTAAAAACTTCATTTTCTATTCAACCTCTTTATGTTCGCAATACAAATTGGACAATGAAAGTCAATGGCCAAAAAAATGGCACTTTTAATTATCAGGTTCTCCAAGACTTAGAGAACTTTATCCAGTGCTATGGCAGATGGCCAGAGATCCCTTACATTCAGGCATTCCTTTTCCTTCTTTCCCTTCCTCTGCCAATCTGGTTCTTCCTACCACATTCTTCTTTTACACCAGAAACTTCCTCAGAAATATTTTTCTTCATCACTTCCACCCCCTAAAACTTCTGAAAACCCCAACTTTGATCCCTCAGATCACCCCCCCATACCTCCTTCATATAATCCTCTGGGATTATCTCTGAACTCACCCCTTCTTCCTACCCCTCCTTAGCCATTGCTTCTCCCCTCCTCATAGGTGCTTGCAGAAACTACACCCCTCATTCTGCAACACAGCCATCCACTTCCATCAGCATGCAGGCTCCTAACTACACACAAATGTCAGCTCCTCTTTCTCCCCCCTGGGAGCTGAAAAAATAGCCAGAGTACATGTTCCTTTCCTACTCTCAGATGTAAACCAGATAGAGAACTGGTTAATATCTTTTTTTTCAACCTCTACATCACTCTTTCCACCTGTCTATCCCCAGAAAATAAAGAATGTATTTAACTTGCAGCCCAAATACTTGCAAATACCCTAAACCAACAAAACACTGCCAAGAGCCCTGTCAGAGCCACAGCAGTCCCCCCAAAAAACCTAGCTGTAAAGCCTCCACATTCCAGAGTTCACAACAGACACTCCATTGCAGGCAAGTACAAAAAACCCACTGAGGCCATGCTTCAAAGGCAAAAAGCCTGGGCACTGAGCCAAGCAGTGCCCAAACCCACAACCTCCTCCAAGGTCACTCCCACTGGGCAAGCAAGAAATCCACCGAAAGTCTGACTGTCCCCAGGCCTCTCAAGGCAAAAAGGCATCAGTTACCCAGTCAAACCCATCCACTGGCTTCAACCTCCCAGAATTTATGGAACCAGCAACAGATGATTAAATGTACCCCAGAAACTGTGCAGACCACCACAACCATCTCCAAAGCAGAATCTCCAGTAATTCTGATGGTAGCAGGTAAACCAATTTCATTTCTTATTAATATGAAAACCACTTACTCTGCCCTTTCCCAAATCCCTAAATCCTTAACTCACTCCTCAATCTCAATGGTGAAAATCAATAGTTTCACAACCCATCTTTTACTGTACCCAGTAAAAAGCCACCTGTTTACCCACTCAGTCCCTTCTTTGCTCCCCCCTTTTCCATCAAACTCAGTCAGTCCTAAAATCTAAAATACTCTGCCCATCACAAACCAGTCACAGTTCAACTCAAAAATCCTACCCACATCTCATTCAAACCCCAATATTCTGTCCTTCTTGATACCCTGCAAAATATCAAACCTACAATCACTCACCTCTTACAAATAGACCTTTAACTTACTCCTGAACTTTAAATCTATCTGAATGTACTCCTAAAGCAATAATAATTCAAAATATGTTAAATATTTGCCTATCTAAACTAATAAATTTCAACTGCATTTATCACATTCAAATATTCCAACTGTTGCTGATTACTAGTAAACGTGTTTACAAAAGCAAGATTGCATATTACAAGCAACACTGATTCCAAAAAAATCTTGAAAGCTGTAAAAATAGCCATACCAAAGGAATAAAAATTATGTCAAATTAATGAACTTTATGTTTCTGTCAGCATGCCATAACTTTTTGTGTTTGACTGTTCACTGGTAGTATATATTTTAATACCTCCAGATGGTAATATTAGTTCCTAAAAAAACTCTATTCAAATGGCCAAAAATTAAACAAGCACTTATATTAATAAACAGGTATAAGTGATGAAAGTTATAAGTCTTGACTGATAAAATTGCTACAAATATCTGCATTAAAGATGGTTCTTGCCTAAATTAAAATGAAGTTTATTCTTCTTCACAGAATGAAATGTAAAATATTGAAAAAAGGGAAAAATTTGTAGGAGTACTGACTGAAATTTAATGTTTGTTCAAGTGTGTTTTGTCCTAAGATAAGATGGCTGGTTTTTGTAAAATCAGAATGGAAGTATGTAAAACAAAACTTGAATGCATATGGCAAGTTGTAGAAGATGTGTTCTGTGAAGTCAGAGTTTGTCTTAAAATAAAGTATACTCTATGTGGTTGAGAATAGTTATAAAAAGTTTGTAAAAACATTGCTTAAACTGAAATATTCAAATGGTTAATTACAAAAATCTTTATTAAATAGAAACTGAATTAATGATTAAAAGCCACCTCAATCTGCATATTACAGTGGTAATAGGGAAAAATGACTTTAACTCCATTAAAAATGTTGTTTTCAAAAAATAATAAAAAGTAGTTTTTTTCTGTATTGCTAAAATAAAATACCTATAATTGTAATCATGATAATTATATGTTCTAAAAAATTTACTTTGAGACAGTTTCCAAAATCATTTCAGTAACATGTATGTAGGGTGTATAGAATGTATTTTATTGTTAAGGATCTTAAGAGCCTAAAATAGGCAAAAAAATTAGAACAAACTACAAAGTCCTGACTGTCTATCACATTCTTAAATGGTGTTAAGTAAACCAAAAAAAAAAAAAAAGAAAGAAAAAAAAACAACTGTACCCTCTGTTGTAACTGACAAGTATAATGTTTTCTCATATTATTAAGGTACTGAAAACACTTCATCCCTCATTTACCTCAGATATTAAAACCATTATATGTGTTAACAGAAAAAGTTGTGCATGGAAATGAAATCCCCCCCAGCAGGCTGCTTTTAAAACAATAACACAGGCTCAAGCAGTAAGGAGGTGGATCTTAACCTACCCTGTAAATTGGATGTAGCCAGTACCAATATTGGCTTTCAGTAGAGTCTGTGGCAAAGGCGACTTTCTAAGCAAATACCACTTGAGTTTTAGTCAAATTATGAGAAGAAAACAAAGTGCAAAACAGGAACAATGAATTGCTGCAAACTGCCCTCTGTGGAGAAGAAAAATCTGTAAAAGAACATCTGGAACATCTGCCAGCAGTAAGAGGTAACTGTCTATCATGTCCCTGCCCACTCCTCTAACATCTCTTGAGATTAAGGCAGATGCCTTCACGAAAGTCCAGAGTCATACCTTTGAAACCCAAAAAGCAGCAGAGTGGCTCCACCAAAAAGCAAATATCATGGATACCAAACTTGGTAGTGCCTAGGCCAGCAGTTCCAACTGCCTGTCAGTCACCAGCAGCTAATGAGCATCACCCATGAGTGTCCATTGTGCTCACTCCAATAACTGCAACAATTACCTCACTGGATGAGACATACTGTCTGAGCACAGACTCCAGTAGCATGATGGCAAGTGGATTACATTAGTCACCTCCCTCTTTCAGAAGGGGCAAGGTATGCTTTCAGTGCTGCAGATACTGCAACAGGACTCTTGTAACCAGATCCTCACAATAAACTAGTTTAACCTACAAGTCAAAGCACTAGCTGCCCCAAGCCCAAAAGGGAAAGTAATAATAATTTGTTGTTGCCTATGCTTCAAACTATATAAACTGGGGAAAATGTGGTCAATTTGATCACTGTACTGGTCTATGAAGCTCTACTGGTTGGAACTCTTAAATTCATTTTAACAATCACTCAAAAAATACTTATGAAACCACAGTTAATAATCTAAAGTCTTTTATTTCAGCTAAAACTCTATGTGTATAAGCCCATCAAATCATGTAATTTCACTGTCAACTATTAATGTCATTAATGTTCAATGCTAAATGTATAATTTTATTATTCCTTCTCCTCAAACTCCTGGAAGCGATAACCTCACAGCCCACCCTAAATTTCATGGTTAATTCCTATCATTACCGCAAGTATAACTCTAATTCTCCTCCTATCAGCAGGTCTATACATCTTCCATGCAATAACTCAGTTTATCCAGACAGCCATTCAAGATGTCACCCATGATCATCTTCTTGTCCAATTCATATACCAAATCATACAGCCAACAAGCCAGGAATACGTAAACAGTGCCTTTCTGCTGCATGAACAATATCAACCCCTGTGGGACCTGAAACCACAGTCAACTGTACAAAATGGAAGGGAACTTCTTTTCTCCACCCGTTGACAGCAGGAAGTAGCCAGAATGGAGCTGATGCCCCAAATCCCCTCACCCTTCCATCCTTCCCAGTACTGTATACCCCAATACCCAGGTCCTCATATATATATATATATATAAACAAAGAGTTAGGAATGTTAAAGGCTTGCAATAATTAACAAGCTGTAGCTCAATTTCCCCAACATGCACTGGAGAAAGGCTAACCCCATCCCCCATAAGCCTACATGTCTAAGGTCACAGGACTTCCCCACAGGTTAAACAAAGAAACCACATAGAGATGGGAGTAAAGGGAAATGAAAACCTCCCCTGCCTGCATATCAGAGGGAGATAAAATCCCTACAGATGAAAGAAACATCTGCTCCTACAGCATTCCAAAAAACCATAACTCCCTAATGCACTATCACCTAGTCACTATCAGGGAAAATTTTCACCTCTAGGGCTTCCTATTGGCCCCTGAACCTCACTTGGAGCCTCAATGCCCTCCCACCAACTATCATTTCCCTGCCTAGGAAAGTTCTGTATAAATTCAAATGTACCCCTTCCAGGAGTGGGTTGAAGTCTCTTTTCAGACCCCCACCATGCTGCTGGGGGGGGGGATGGTGCTGAAGTCTGAGCGTCCCAATAAATTCTCTGACTGTGGTCCTATCAGTCTCTGTGTCCCAGTAAGCATCATTTTTCTCCAACAGGTGCAAAGATCTCTATATGTCAATTAGGTCTAGTTTCCCTATAATATTAATAAAGAGCCCTATTTTAATTGATTTTCTTCTTAGATGTTCTATTGCTGAGAGTGATGTTTTGAAGTCCCCCACTATGTTTGTTCAGGTGTCTATTTCTTCTTGTTTTTGTCAATTTTTACCTTATGTATTTTCAGGCACGTTTGTGAAACTATTATGATTAGTAATTATGAAATTTATTTATGACTATTCTTTCTTGGTAGATTGTTCCTATATATATATATATATAAAATATATATATATAAAGAGAGAGTCCTCTTTTGTATCTCACAATTGCATTTGAAGTCTATTAATCTGATATTAGTATAGGCATCCCAGCTCATTTGTGGTTACAGTTTGCATGGAAATGATCTTCTAACCTTTCACTTGTAACCTATTTGTGCCCTTGGGTCTATGGTGAATCTCACAGACAGCATGTGCTTGGATCCTGTTTTTACTATTTTTACTATTTTATCTCTAAATGGGGGACTTTAATACATTAATGTTCAATATTTTTACTGTAAAGACAGTAATTATGTCATTTATCTTTAGGCTTTTATTTATGCCTATCTTTTATCTTTTTACTCTTTTAGTTAGACTTAATAATAATCTTCATCTTTAAACTCCCCCCAAAACCTCACTTCCATTTTTTCCCTTTCAGGCTGCAGTACTTTCTTCAGTATTTCTTATAGGCTAGGTCTCCTTTTGATGAGTTCTCTCAATTTCCATTTATCTGTGTTTTATTTTAATGTCTTCTGCATTTTTGAATGACTTTTTTTTTCTGGATACAGAATTCTTAGCTGGCATTTTTTCTATCTTTGTACCTTAAATATATCATACCACTGCCTTCTCACTTCAAAAGTTCAAATGAGAAATCACTCAATCTTATGAGTATCCCTTGTATGTGATGGATCTCTTTTCTCTTGCTGCTATCAGGACTAAAAATATGGAACACTTTACAAATTTGTGTTTTATCCTTGCACATGGATCATGCCAATTTTCTCTGTATCATTCTAATTTTTGTATATGTGTTGCCAAAGTGAGCATCTTACTCTTTTCAAGTTTCATTTTTCTTGATTTAGCTTTTCTTGGTTGATATAAACTTTATACTGTTTTTAAGTTCTGAGAAATATCATTCTGACACTTTATTTGGGAGGACAGGATTTTGATACCATCTTACTCTTGTCAGTCCCCAAACTGTTGGCTTTTAATGAACTTCCCCCATTAAGTAGAAATTAATCCTACATTCATAATTAAAATAAGCACATGAATCCCTTGTTCCAAGGTATGGTGAATGGTCATTTCCATCCCAAGTAGCCTTTCTTTTCACTAACATTGCCACATTTGTCAGCAGATTCCAAAGCAACTAGTCAGTTCCTACCTGGAGCAGGTCCATCAATGCATGTATCCCTACTCTAGCTGTCTAAACCTCTCTCTCAGAGCCCTGTTCTATGGAGGCTGCAGTTCTTACAAGTGGCTCATAAGGATTAATCTGGGAGGTCATAGACAACTGCTTTGTTGACAAAACTGCATAATATATCTATCAAGATTTTTGCTTACTCCCCTGTAAGATTGCCTCTAACCCTCTGGGGTCCAGGCATGAGAATACCTCCAGGCAGAAGTTATCCATGGGCAGTGCCCAGAACCCAGGAACAGCAATAGTTGTCTGATGGTTTGATGGATTGACTAGTGAGATGGACAGTAACACACAATATCCACCCAGCAAAGCCTACTGTTTTGGTGTGAGTCAACATTTGTGTCAGGGGGCAGGACATGTGTAAGATTGACTGAGAAGAACCCTGAACAATCAGAATGGGCAATGTAAGTAGCATGGAGCAAATTCCTGGAGACTCCAATCTGGATGGAAAGTCACATTTTGTTCTCTGGTCAATGTAGCCCAGATGCTGATGGTGGTGCAAAGTCATGGAGTTTAAGCAACATTTGAAGTGCCTGCAATGCTTTTCAATCTAATACAGAATTTATTCTATCTTTAACAGCAATTATACTCACATTAGAACATACCAGCTACATGTAAACTTTACCTGAGAGAACAACAGCTACCTGAAGCAAGGGAATTAGGTGGAAATGAAAGGCTAAATTTTACTTGAAAGGTGAAGATTAAAAGCACTGCCAAAGGGAAGTGGACTTGGCCCAATGGATAGGGCATCTGCCTACCACATGGGAGGTCAATAGTTCAAACCCCAGGCCTCCTTGACCTGTGTGGAGCTGGCCCATGTGCAGTGCTGATGCATGCAAGGAGTGCCCTGTGACACAAGGGTGTCCCCGGTGTAGGGGAGCACCCCACACAAGGAGTACACCCCATAGGGAGAACCACCCAGCACAAAAGAAAGTACAGGCTGCCCAAGAATGGTGCCACACACATGGAGAGCTGACACAACAAGATGATGCAACAAAAACAGATTCCTGGTGCTGCTGATAAGGATAGAAACAGTCACAGAAGAACACAGAGTGAATGGACACAGAGAGAAGACAACTTGTGGGGAGAAGGTGAGAGAAATAAATAATAAATAAATAAATAAATAAATCTTAAAAAAGAAAATAGTGCCAAAGAAATCATGGGTGGAATTTTAAAAGTAGAATAAAAACTTCAAAATAGTAGTAAATCATTTTATCAATTAAAGGTGAATAAAATGGGGTGAATACCACAATGTCAGAAAAGAAAATGAAAAAGATGATTTAAATAATTCAATTATATTTGTATGCTATTTTGAGACTTATTCTTCTAGCTATCTTTATGATTTTCCTTGTTTCTGTGTCAGTATAAACTTAAACTTTCCCTAGTGGAGGCACAGCTTAGAAAGCAATAAGGGTTTAACTCTAAGATGTGGGAGATATATATACTAATTCAAGCCTATTGAGAACTGAAACAAAGGGACCATTTGGCCTTTCCTCTCTGTATGAAAGAAATTTGAAAATTTTGTTCAGTGCTGGGGATTGAAACAGAAAGCTCCCAAGTCCGGCCGTCCATCAATAAACCATTTTTCCTTCTAAAAAAAAAAAGAAGGGTTTAACTAAAAACAATTCCTATTAATGGTGTTTTGGAATATCATTAATAATTGGAATTTTATTTAATTAAATTCTCTAGATTTCCTTGAAAGAAAAAGGTAAAAATTATGTATGGAAGTAAGAGACATTTAAAATGAATATGTATTTAGAACAAAAATTTAAATATCTAAATTAAATATAAAACTGAAAGATAAGCTTCTTGGAAACTAAGGCGTAGTGGTCTCTCAAGGAGAGACATGCTGTTTCAATGGCTATGCTTGCAGCCTAAAGAATACAGCAATTCAATGCTTGATGGCTATCAGGAAGATGTCACAGGCAGAGATAAAAATGAGCACATACACTTTGCAGTAAATAGAACACTTAGACTTTGCACCTTGAGATAAGATTTTTTGAGTAACTTAGACTATGAGTAATGCAATAGTTAACTGTATGTTGCTGCTTGTTCTCATGTAGACTGGGGTATATAAAAGAGCCCCTTGTAAACAATAAAGTTGTCTGATGAGTCTCTACTCACAGAACCCCCTGATCCCAGCTCTCTCTCTTTCTTTCTCTTTATTTCATTCTCCCTTCTCTCTTTCATTCCCAATACCCTTCTGGCCCAAATCACCAACACTTCTTGAAAGTGAGTTTGTTAAAAAATGTGGTTTTTCTGCAAACCTCTTAATTGTTATTACAAGTTAAATTTTTGTTTCATTTTTCTTATTGTAAGTCTACTTTACATGCAAATAACTTTACTGATATATTTTTAGCAGAGCCTGAGCAATGAAATTTATTTTTCACTAGTGTGAAAATATTTCAATGATCTAATAAAAATATATTTTCATTGATTGTGCCATATGGATACCAAAAACTGATGAATGAACAATCTGAAGCAGTCTAATCTCATTATCATCATAGTTCACTTATCACTGAGTTCTATATGTTCCAGTGGGCACTTAATTTGAAACATCTGAAAGCATATTTTGATTTCCTAAATAGATTTGAATGAGTCACTAACAAAGGTATCTTCTTATGGCACACATAGGATTATTTACCTATGACTGTGTATCTCAGTTCCAGGCATGTAAAAAACTTGCATTCAGAACATACAGTCATCCCTCTTCCTCTGCCCTGGAATAGTAAAAACTACTAAACAGGATAGAATCTTGACAGTGAGGGAAAACATAGATTCCATAATGACTGTAATAATGAGACAATGTTTTAATGTTTTGGAGAATGCAGCAAACTTTCTGTTGATGAAGTATTTGAACAATGGTCTTGGGAATTCATTAATCTAATAAGACATCTATTACCATGTAGGTCATCCTCAGATTTGTGCCTCTGAGTATCTAACTAAATTAATCATCATGAGTAACAACCAGAAATCAGGTATCTAATGCAAGTAGGGCTCCTTTGGGAATCTGAGCAGTCAAGAAGTGAGTGCAACTCTGGGACTTAAGGAATCAGAGGTCCCAAGGCACTTTAATAAGGGATGTTCCAGGAGAGAAGGAAAAAGGAGGCTACAAGATTTTGAAGCAATTGCAAGGCTAGAATTAGAACCTGGCTTATTACATCAACAGGCAGAACTTCTAATACTTGAATTAGGTAATTCTTTTTATCTCATGTCAATTAAAGAACATCAATTTATCAGATAATTTAATTTATTAGAAGAATGAATTTGATGATGAAAAATCTTCTTTGAAGAAGGAGGGCTGCCCTGAAGAATTCTTCCTATGGGTATTTGCTGTATACACTATTAATTTTCCCTGATATTTTCTAATTCTTTGGGTACAAAATATGATGTAAAAATACCTAATAATTCTGCCTTGGATATTCTCTACTTGATATTATGCCCATTCCATATTACAAATCTGCAGAGAGAATTAAAAATATACATTTAACTACATTAATTAAATAAAAATCAGGATATTTCACATAATCTCTATCCACCTAACTGTAATATGACAATAACAACAAATGATAGTAAATCTTCATCATTGGTATTTTTAAGTCTTTTGCATTAAAGAGATCAATAGACAATACATGTTCACTGATGAGAAACAAAATGGACTTTAAAATAATGAAAGATGAACAGAGTCATAACATGCAAAAATGATAGAAACAAATTATTTATAAAAACAAAGGCAATGAAAAGAAACAATTAGTGAAGGAATAAAGGTAATTCCTCCAAAGGAAAAGAAGCCATTTTGAGAACCTGATCTAGCAAGTGGTAGATGCAGATAAAAGCCTTCTTCACCTGTTATCCCACCTCCTGGTTGTCAGTTTACTCTTTGGGACTGTGCTTTTCATGTATGCACAACCAAATGCAAACTCCTCAATGGAGCCAAAGGCAGTAGTTTCTGTTTTTTATACCCTGGATACCATCATGTTAAAACTCTTGGTCTATATACTGATAAAAAGAAAATGTTAAGGATTCTATGAGAAGAATCATTCAGAAGTATAAGCCCAGGGATGAGCGTCTCTGGCACCAGGGGATTTTCACCAAATGCCCACTAGCAATGAACCTGCAAAAAGACCTTGACTGACCAACAGGGGGAAAGTGTAAATATAAATGAGTCTTTAGGGCTAATAGATTACAAAATGAGTTGGGAGGTCACTCCAGAGGTTACATTTATGCACATCTCAGCAGGATCTCATTGACTGCCACAGGAAATACTGTCTCAAATAGTGGAGCTACTGACTGCTATAGATTCCTCGAGACAATACAGGCATGGCAGCAAGCTCAGAAGTATGGCTTCCTGCCAGTGGACCTTCCCTTGGAACTTATGCTCCATAGTGTAACAAAATTGGGCAGATTTGTGGTTTCCCTACACTTGGTTCTTCTGCCACTTCTATTTGAACCTAGAGTTAGTAATATACTTGATAGGTGTATGCCTGAGAGACTTAAATCTTTGGTCCATTAATGTGCCATTTGGGCCCTGATTTTCAGCAGAGTTGCAACACCTACTCTACAGTTCACACTGGACTCATCCAGGAAAACTAACAAGGAGATGATGGACATCACCCATCCCAAGGAACAGAGAGAATCTGCAACTACAAGCAAGATAGTCTCATCTATCTGCTCCATGGGCTTTAAGCCCCCTCTCAATTGAAGGCAGAGTGGATATGACCATTCCAAAATCCTCAAGTTTGGGGAATGAATGGAATACAGTTGACTTTCAATTACTCTACTAAAAACTTGTTATTCTAGCAGTAGAGGAACTTTTATCATTGATGTGAAGGCAGTGACCACTGGAGTTTCTGAGGGGAAGGAGAGGGAAAAATAGGTGTAATACAGGGGCATTTTTGGGAAATCAGATTTGTCCTGAAATGCTGGATAAAGGCCATTATATATTTTGTCAAAATGTACAAAATTGTGTGGGACAGAATGTAAAATATAATTTGAACTATAATCCAAGGTTAGTTGCAATTCTTCAATATGTTTTCAACAACTGCAAAAAATGTACACACTAATGAAGGATGTTGTTAATGTGGGTAAGTGTGGGAGGGTTAGGGAGTGGGGCATATGGGAATCCCATTTTACATTTTTCATGTAAAACTTATGTAATCTAAGGTATCTTTTAAAATTTTTAAAAATGTGTAAAAAAAGGTTAGTTTCTTGTAAACAGCATAAAGATGGGTCATATTTTCTTATCCATTAATATTCAATGTTATTACTGTCAAGGCATTACTTACATTAGCCATATTTTCTTTAGGTTTATATATGCCATATGTCGGTTTTATTTTTTAATTGTTGTAGTTATTCTTAACAGTAATCTACCTTCCTGCACTCTCCTCCAACATTTCCTCTCCTGTTGTTTTTTTTCAACATGCAGGACTCCTTTTAATATTTCTTGAAGGGCAGGTTTCTTGTTGACAGACTCTCTTAACTTCTGTTTATCTGTGAATATTTTGAACTCTCCCTCATTTTTTTAAAGATTTATTTTTATTTATTTCTCTCCCCATCTCCCCCTGCCCCAGCTGTCTGTTCTCTGTTTTCATTTGCTGCATGTTCTTTTGTCTGCTTCTGTTGTTGTCAGTGGCACAGGAATCTGTGTTTCTTTTTGTTGTGTCATTTTGTTGTGTCAGCTCTCCATGTGTGTGGTGTCATTCTTGGGCAGGGTGCACTTTCTTTTGTGCTGGGTGGCTCTCCTTCTGGGGTGCACTCCTGCATGTGGAGCTCCCCTATGTGGGGGACAACCCTGCACGGCACAGCACTCCCTGCATGCATAAGCACTGCACATAGGCCAGCTCCACATGGGTCAAGGAGGCCCAGGGTTTGAACCATGGACCTCCCATGTGGTAGGCAGATGTCCTATCCATTGGGCCAAGTCCACTTCCTGCTACCTCATTTTTGAATGCTAGCTTTGCTGGATACCAAATTCTTGACTGACAGTTTTTCCTTTCAGCACCTTAAATATATCATACCACTGACTTTTCACCTCCATGGTTTCAGGTGAGAAACCAGTACTTAATCTTATACAGCTTCCCTTGTGTGTGATGAATTTTTTCTTTCTGCTTTCAGAATTCTTTGTCTTGAGCATTGGACAATTTGATAAGTATAGGTCTTGGATCAAGCTTGTTAAGATTTATATTGTTTGGGGTGCTCTGTGCTTCCTGGATATATACAACCCTGTCCCTTAAAAAAATTGGGAAATTTTCAGCCATTATTTCTTCCAACACTCTTTATGCCCCCTTTTCCTTCTCCTCTCCCTCTGGGATGCCTATGAGGTGTACGTCTGTGCATTTCATATCATCATTCAAGTCCTTGAATCCCTGCTGGACTTCTTTTTTTTTTAATCTTTTTATCTATCTGGTCTACTATCTGATTTCTGATGTAATATCTTTGACATCACTGATTCTTTCTTCTGCATGTTTGAATCAGGTGTTATATGTTTCCAGCTTATTTTTTCTTTCTTGCCTTGTGCAATTCACCAACGCCAGATCTGTGGAATGAAGGAAAAGCAACAGAAGAGAGATGATGGAAAAATGAAGGAAAGAAAACAAGTAAAGTAGGTAGAAAAAAGTAAATGAAATAAATGAAACAGAGAAAGGGAAAAGACAAAAAAAATCAAGAAACAAAAGGAAAACAACCCAATATTAACAGAAATGCCTGCCTTATAAAAGCTTTATAAAAGATAAAGTAAAATAAATTTCAGTGATCATGCATGCCAAGGAATAACATTGGTGCAGAGATATCTTAGAAAAATCACTAAACAAATAGACAACTCCTGCCTTCACAAATAAAAATTAAACTAAAATAAAAATCTACAAACCCAAGGAAAGGGGGTGAATCTGAATTCCAAGTTTAATAAATTAAAACATACAAATATACAGATTAAAACAAACCAAAACTCACAGGGCATATAGTTAACCAGGAAAAATTTATTTCAATGAGCAAAATTAAACAACAGAATCCATGCCTGAGGAAGGCAGCTATTGTAAATAATAATCAGACATTAAACTAACTCTACTAAGTATACTAAATAAGAAAAAGATGGATAAATACCTAAAAATATCAAGAAAATGGTAAATGAATATGCTTACAATTTTAAAGAGATGAATTTTTTATAAAGGACCAAACAAAAAACTTGCAGCTGAATAGTAGAATACTTGTAACAAAATTCAAAATTCACAAGAGATTCAATGACAAACATAAACACACAGAAGAAAGAATTAGTGTACTTGAAGATAGAATATTTATAATCATCCACTCTGAGGAACAGGAAGAAACAAAATAAAAAAAAATTAAAACCAATGAGACCTGTGATAAAGCAACAACAAGCAATTTATGCATCTTGAGAGTTCCAGAAAAATGAGAGAAAAATTATATTTGCTGTAACAATGGCTAAAAACTTTCCAAATTTGATGAAAGACATAAATATATACATTCAAACATTTCAGCAAACTTCAAATAAGATAAGCCCAGAAAAGTTATAAAAGACAATTCATAATCAAATTGATAAATGCCAAAAATAAAACCCAATCTTAAAAGAGTCAGAAGCAATTCATCATGTACATTTGAACTTCAATGAGAATAGCAACAAATTTCTCATTAGAAACCATGGAATACAGAAGGGAATGGGATGACATTATTTAAACTGCTAAAAGAAAAAAAAAATGATTATTTCATACCCAGCAGTACTTTAAAATATGAGGGAAAAAATTTAAGACAACCCAGAAAAACAGAAGCTGAGGATTTTAGTTATCACTAGGCATATGCTACAAGAAATACTAAAGAGAACCCTTCCGTTTGAAAGGAAAGCATGCTATGCAATAGTTTGAAGCAATGTGAAGCAATAAACATCTCTAGTAGAGAAAATTCAAGGATAAATATAAATGTCATTATTAGTGTGCTTCCATTTGTAATTCCATTTTTTAAATTTCTTACATGATTTAAAATACAAATGCATAAAATAATTACAAATCTGTTTTTGCACAAATTAGATAAAGATTTAACTTGTGACAAGAGTAAAAGTAAAGAAGGGTAATGGAGGTTCTACAAACATGCTTTTTGCATGCTACTGAATAAAAGTTGTTATGAATTCAACCTAGATTGGTATAGATTTATACTATACTAGTATAGGTTATACTAGTAACCCACATGATAACCACAAAAATATTTATAATATATACAGAAAATAAAAACAGATTCAAAGTGTTTCATTACAAAAGACTGAATAAACAAAAAGTAATCAAATGGAAGACATGAGAAAGAAGAAAAGCAATAAGACATACACAAGACAAATAGTAGATTGTTCCATAATTTTATTTATTTTTCAATAAGTTTCAGTTCTTGGGGGGCACAGCATCATGTGAATATGATGTCCAGTAGCCTTAGAAGGAAGGTTGTTTAGGAATTTGGCACAAACCTTGCCATTACTTCCATGGGCACAAATTACCTTTCCCCAGATAACTCTGGTTTTGTTAGGTTTACCACCAGGAATCACTGTATTGTTTTTTGCTTTAAAGGATATTAAGAACAATGTGTGATCACAGAGATGAATTTGTAAATGTAAAAAAGAAACATAACTGAAATTATGGGACGAAAGGCACAATAGTAGAGACTAAATATTCACTAGAGTCATACAACAACATATTTGAATAGGCATATGAAAGAATCATTGAACTAGAAGAAAGGTTAATCAAAACAATACATTCAGAAAAACAGATAGAGAAAAGGATAGTAAAAATTGAACAGTGTTTCAGGGATTTGATAGACAGCATGAGGCACACAAACATGCACATCATGGAGGTCCCAGGACAAGAAGTACAGGGGAAAGTAACAGAAAGAATATTTGAAGAAATAATGGCCAAATTTTTCCAAAACTTATGAAAGATATAAATATACATGTCCAGGAATTGAAATGTACCACAAAGATGGTAAATTCTACTCAGACTCATACTGATTAGAATATCAAATGCCAAGATAAAAAGAGAATTCTCAAAGAAGCAAGGTAAATATAATTTGTTACATACAAGGGATCTTTGCTAAAACTAAGTGCTGATTTGTCTTCAGAAACGATGGAGAAGAGAAGGTTGTGGTATGATATATTTAAGGCACTGAACAAGAGAAACTTCCAACCAAAAATGCTTTATCCAGGAAAAAATGAGGGGGAGTTAAAATATTCAAAGAAACTGAGAAATAAACAGCTAAGTAGAAAATGAAGCAATTTTTCAGCAAAAGACCTGCCCTTCCAGATATACTAAAGGGAGTTCTGCCAGTTGAAAGGAAAAGACAGGAGAGAGTGAGTGGCTTGGAGTGTGATGAAGAAATGATGACCAAAAGTAAGACTAGCCAAATGGGTAAATGAAAAAGCCAATACTACTGTATTCTCACTATACAATGCTGTTTATTTCCTATAAAAGGCACAATACAGGTGAACAAGAAAATACATATTCCCTGATATGGTCTTGCAAAATATAAAGGGGTAAAGTTGGAAATAAAACAACATAAAAAGGTTAAACAAAAGGATATGCAAGCAGAGAACATATAGACTATCAAAACTAAGTTGGTATCTCTTCAAATGAGTAGGTAATAGATGTAGGTTATGCAATATAAACCCCAGATTAACCAAAAAGAAAGAATTTTGAAATTATACAGAAACAGAAATGAGAAAGGGATCAGTCAGATATGCCATGAAATATCAACTATTCAGAAAAAAAGAGGTTGCAATATATAAAAGAGAGACAAAAAGAGAGATACAACATTGTTTTAGTTTGCTAAAGGCTGCCAATGCAAGGTAACAGTAATAGGTTTGCTTTTATAATGGGAAGTTATTAGGTTAAAAGCTTATAGTTCTGAGATTGTGAAAACATCCAACTCTAAGAATCATCAGAGATGCTGTATCACCAAAAGTTGGCTTCTGGCATTCCTGGACACCTGGCACATTGCATGGCAAAATGGCAGGCAGTCTCTACCTTCACCTGCAGGTTTACTTTCCCCCTGAATTTAGTTGTAGTGGATCAGGCATGTGGCTTGTCTCCCCATCTCTTTCATTCCTCATCAGTTCAGCTCCATATGATCCACTAATTCCAGCCTTCAATCTCTCTATCAGCCACCTGGGATTTCTGTCTTTCTGCAGCTACAGGTGAATGTGGAGTCCTCTCTCACATGGGAGGGTAAAATGGTGGCTCTTTTTCATGGCCCTCTCCTCTATTTATATAAGACTCCAGTAAAGGGATTCAGGTCCATTGTGGGTCATGTCTCACTGATATAATTCAATTAATGTTCCCCAACTGAATTCAATGCAATCAAAGTGTCCTACCCATACAGGAATAGACCAATTTAAGAATACAGTTTTCTAGGATCATCATAAAAGAAAATGCCAGCATGGACATAAAAAAGACCAAATACAAAATGGATGAAAAAGTATCCATTAACACTGAATGTTAATGAATTAAACTCCAAAGACATAGATTGGTAAAATGGAAATAAAGTTACGAGCCAAATATATGTTGTATACAAGAGATACACTTTTAACACAAATAAATGAATAGGTTGATGGTGAAAGGATGGAAAAAGATATTTCATGCAAAGAGTAACCAAAAAAGAGCTGGGGTAGGTATATAAATATTGGATAAAATAGATGATAAATCAAGAACTATTAAATGAGACAAAAAAGACAATATTTTCTAATAAATGGGGGCATTCAACCAAGAAAGAAATATTCAAAATATATATGCATACAACCATGCTTCACCAAAATACATGAGACCTATTTTGGCAAATATGAAGGGAGGAAAGAACACCATTAAAATAATAGTTGGAGACCTAAATGCACCATTCTCATCAAGTGACAGAACATCTAGACAGAGTATTAATAACTAGAGTACTGAAAATGTTGACAATGAACTGGACCTAAAAGTTATATACAAAATATTATACCCCCAAACAATATACATTCTTCTTAAGTGCTCAAGGGTCCATTCTCCAGGATAGACCCATATTGGGTCTGAAAACATGTCTTCATGAATTTAAAAGGTTTGAGTTCTTATGAAGGGTCTTCTCTAACCACAATGGAATGAAACTGAGTACTGGAAATTCCAGAATATATAGAAGTTAAATAACACATTCTCAAGCAATCAGTGTTCAAAGAAGAACATGTAAGTGAAATAGTAAATATCTAGAGATAAATGGCAATGTGAACACAATATATAAAAACTTACAGGATGCATTGAATGCAGTGCTGAGGAGGAAATTAAGAACCCTAAATGCTTACATTAAAAAAGAAAAAATAGGTAAAATCAAGAACCTAAATTCACACCTGGAAGAACTAGGAAACAACTGTAAATAATCTAAAGTAAACAGAAGGAAAGATATAAAAAAGATTAGAAATTGAGCATAGACAGACAAGAGATAGAATAAACACAACCAAATATTTTTCTTTGAAAAGATCAATAATATTGGTAAACCCTAATCTAGACTGAGAAAGAAAAAAGAGAGAAGACATAAGTGAATAAAATCTGGAAATGAGATAGTAGATATTACCACTGACCACACAAAAATAAAAAGGATCATAAGAGGATAAAATGAACAACTGTGAGCCAACAAATTAGACAAATTAAAGGAAATGGACAAATTCATAGAAACAGAAGAGTAACCTACACTGATTCTAGAAGGAATAAAAGACCATACCAGACCAATTAGAAGCAAAGACTTTGAATCATTCATCAAAACCTCCAAAGAAAAACCCAGGACCAGAGGCATCCACAGAATAATTAATACAAATCCTGTTCGAATACTTCCAAAAAATTGAAGAGAAGGGTACAAGACCTTACTCATTCTGATGTGGGCTATGGGTAGGAGGCTCTTTGTCTCTTCAGAGATAACCTAAGCTGTCTGTGTCTTGTGGGTGTGAGATGATAAGAGGTTGCAGTCCTACCCTTGGTGACCATGGCAATGACTCCAGTCCCAGGAAACAGTTTAACAATGCAAGGTCTATAAATTTTAAGTATTCAGGGGAAATGCAAACCAAATATGCTAAAAGCTTATCTAAAATGCCTGAAGTCCATGATAAGAGCTTACCTAACATGTGGAAGATATATATGCTAATTCAAGCCTATTGAGAACTGAAACAAAAGGACCATTTAACCTTTCCTCTCTGTATAAAAGAAACTCAAAGTCTTGTTCAGGGCTCGGGTTTGCAACAGGAAGCTCTTGAGTCCAGCCCGGCTGTCAATAAACCATTTTTCCTTCTCAAAATCATTCCCGAGTCCTGGCCTCTCTATACACAAATAATTGAACCTCTCTCAAATTCTACAACAATTCCATGAAGTCAATATCACAGCAATACCAAAGCCAGTTAAAAACTAAAAATATTACAAGAAGAAAATTACAGACCAATTTTTCTTATGAATACAGATGCAAAAATCCTCAACAGTATACTTGCAATTCAAATCCAACAGCATGCTAAAATAATTAAACATCACGATCAAGTGTGTTTTATCCTAGCTATGTTGATAAAACATAAGGAAAATAATCAATGTAATATACTACATTAACAAATGGAAAGGATAAAACCAAATAACCATCTCTATTGATGCAGAAAAGGCCTATGACAAAATACAGCAATCTTTCTTGATAAAAACCCTTTAGGGAGAAGTGGATGTGGTTCAACCAGTTAGGTGCCTGCTTACCACATGGGAGGTTCCAGGTTCAGGTGCCTCCTAAGAGGAGGAGACACCATATCTGCCACAGTGAGCTAGATGCCACACCACCCTAATGAGCAGACATCTAAATGAGCAGATACCACAAGTTAGCAGACACTGCAGCCATGGGGAATGGATGTGATTCAGGTCTTTGGGCACTCACCTCCCATGTAGGAGGTCCTTTGTTAAGTTCCCAAAGCCTCCTGGAGAAGGCAAGCAAACGATGAGTAGGCACATAAGAGAACCATCTGAGGGAGGGGGTGATAAATAATAAATAAACCTTAAAAAAAAAAAACCTTAGAAAAATAGGAATGAAGGGAATCTTCCTCAACTTGATAAAACACATATATGAAAAAACCAGTTAATATAATACTCAATGGTGAAGAATGTATGTTTTCCCTCCACTTTTGGAGCAATAAAAGTATGCTCACTGTCACCACTCTTACTCAAAATTGTACTGGAAACTTTAGCCATAGCAGTCAGACAAGAACAAGAAATAAAAGGAATGGAAATTGGAAATGAAGATGGGAAAATTTACTCTTAGCAGATGGCATGATCCTATATGTATTAAGACCTGAAAAATCCACAACAAAGTTAATAGAGCTAACAAACAAATTCACCAGCAGGACAGAGTACAATATCAATGCTCAAAATTCACTAGTGTTTCTATATACTGGTAATGATCAGAGAATGGTATCAAGAAAATTAATCCATTTAAAGTAGCAAATGAAGGAATCAAATACCTAGGAATAAATTTAACCAGAAATGTAAATGATTTGTACACAGCAAACTACACAACATTGCTAATATATCAAAGAAGACCTAAGTAAATGTAAATACACTCTATGTTTATGGATTGGAAGGCAACATACATGAAGATGGCAATTCTAACCAAAATAATTCAGATTCAATACAATATCAAACAAAATTCTAAAAGCTTTCTACTTTACAGAAATGGAAATGCCAATTATCATATTTATCTGGAAAGTTAATTGTGATATTTAGAATTTGGTGAATCCCCAAAAAAGATTTTTTAACTAATCAATCCCTGTGTAAGACCCTTTTTTTGGAGTATGTCAGTGAAGCATGACTCAGGTTGAATCTCTGTCTTCTTATTGGTTATTATATACTTAGAGACAGAGAGAAAGAGAGAAACAGGAAATGGGAGCTCTAACATTTTTTCCCACCATGTGAGAGAAAGGACTCCAGGTTCACTCACAGCTCAAGGAGAGAAGCCCCAAGAAGCTCAAGGAGCTGAGGACGAGGGAGAGATGACTGATCAGCCACAGCTGAGCTGAAGGAGAAATTAGAGAGACCCCAGTAAACCTATTGTCTCACCTGATTGCCTTGTGGCAGGATACTAGGATCACCAGTAGCCAACTTTGATGAGAAATCATCTCTGATAATACTTTCATTAGGGCATTCATAAATTCAGAATTGTAAGCTTTTATTCTAATAAATATCCCATTATATAAGCCAACACATTTCTCGTACTTTGCATTGGCAGGCCTTTGACAAACTAAGACAGAAATTGGTACCAGGAGAGTGAGGTTGTGCTTCTTGCAATTACCAAAATTGCTGGAGTGATTTTATACATGGATAAGGGATATTTTTTTGGAGGATCTGTAAGATTCTTGATAGAAAAAGACTAGATTGCACTGAAGAGACTTCTGGTAGGAATATGGACCCTAAAGTTATTTCTGATAAAGTCTTAGAATGAAACGATGAAACTGTTAGTGGATACTGGAGGAAAGGAGATCAGTGTTTTGAAGTAGGAGAAAATTTGGCAGAATTGACTCCTGATGTTATAGGGAAGGCAGAACTTGAGAATGATGAACGTCAACATTTAGCTGAGGAGATTTCCAAACTAAATGTGGAAAATATCATGAGACAGGATGCTAGAGTCACCAGAAACTGACTTTTACCATCAGAGAGTCTGTGATGGCGCCTTGATTTGGATATTTCATGGCCTTTGAACTGTAAGCTTTTACCCTAACAAATTTCCCATTATAAAAGCCAACACACTTCTGATACTTTCCATCATCAGCCCTTTGGCAAACTAAGACAGCAAGACTCCCCAAATAGACAAAAACAACTTGAAAAAGAACAAATTTGTAAGACTCACACTTCCTGACTACAAAGCCTATTATAAAGTACAGTTGTCAAAAAAGCATGGTATTGTCATAGCATAGATATATACACCAATGGAATCAATTTTAAAGTTCAGAAATACTCTCATATTTATGGTCAATTCGTTTTTTACAATGCTGTCAAATACACCCAATTGGGAAAGAATAGTCCTTTCATGAAATGGTGCTTGGTGAACTGGATATCCAAATGCAAAAAATGAAATAAGACCCTATTTCACACCATATACAAAAATTAATTCACAGTGGACTACAGGCCTAAATACAAGAATGAGAACTACAAAGCTCCTATAAAGAAATGTAGAGAAGCATCTTCAGGATCTTGTGTTATTTAGACTTTACACACAAAGCACAAGCACAAAAGAAAAAATAGAGAAATGGGACCTCCTCAAAATTAAAAAGTTTTGTGCCTCAAAGGACTTTGTCATGATAATGCAAAGACAATCTACTTAGCGGCAGCAAACATTTGGTAACTACATATCGTCTTATGGTTTAATATCCAAAATATATAAAGAACTCGCACAACTCAAATTCCACTTCTGATGGTATTTCCCAGCTGTTCTGGCTCCCTTTGCCCTAAGAGTGGATTGTACCCACTTCTCAGAGTATGTTCTGACCCCTGGTGTGTTAAAGGATTATAGAGTCAGTGATTACGAATAAAGTTGAAGCAGATCTGTGCATGATTTTCCTCTGCAACACTTGGCTCATTTCTTACCTCCTTCTCTTCTTTTATGATAGGATCCTGTTTCCTATGTATGCAAAATAAAAATAAATTTGGGCAAAAAAAAAATGGGCAAAAGACTTGAACAGACATTTTTCCAAACAAGAAATACAAATGGTTATAAAGCACATGAAAAGATGATCAACATCAGTAGCTATTAGGGAAATGATAACACCATAATGTGATTATCATTTTACACCCACTGAAATGGATACTATAAAAATTTTTAAAAAAGGAAAACAGGAATTTAGAGCAGGAGAACAGGAGAAGTTACAGGCAGGAAGATTGCTCCTTCTACTATCAAAGGTAAAGACTGCTCTGATAAGTCCTTTAAAAATAATGGGGCCACCAAGGAGTAGAGTGTGAAGGATTGTGGTAGGGATAAACCTCAAAAGAGTCACAGTGTTCCACAGAAAAGGCAGCACTGGATTTCTCTCCAGCTATACCTCCAGTTCTTGCTCCAGCACCAGCACAGGGTGAGCAGTGGTCTCAGCAACTGTTAAGCCTCAAGCCAGTCAGGCAGTTCCAGTTCAGAGAGTTCTTGCCTCTCCAGCTTCCACAGCTCCTAGGGTTCTCTGAGACCTTCTGGTACATCCACGACCATCAGCAGCATTGCTGCTCCAAATCCAAACCCCCTAAAAGTGATGAAAAGGAAAGGAAAAGGCAGAGTCCTTCTCCTAAACCCACCAAAGTGTACTTTTGGAGGCTCACCAGTATTGTGATCAAGGATTACATCATGGAGATCTTTTCCACCTAAGGGAAAATTAAAATACTTGACATTCTGGGGGAAAGGATGCATCACTGTCTATCCAAAGGCTATACTCTGTTGAATTTGAGAATGAAGTTAAGAAGATGCTGAAACAAGTGGATGGAAGACAAATAGATGGCCAGGAGATCACTGCCTCAGCTGTGCTGGCCCCTGGACTCTGAGGAGAATGCTGCCACCACCTCCTGTGTGGTGCAGGACACCCCACAACTGAGGAGAAGGTCCTGTTCTTCTAGGCACAGGTCTTCTGTGCACCAATGATCCCAGTCTGCTGGCTCTCTCCTCCACAGAAACCACTCCAAGTCCAACTCCTCATGATAAAGCAGGGCCTTCATACTTTATCAATGAATTTGTGAGAAGAAGTAAAATGTCATTTTTAGAATTGAAACATTTACCCAAATGTGGTAAAAAATATGTCCACAGAAAACCTGCACACTGGTGTTTATATTTTATTCATTATTGACAAAAATTGGAAGCAATCAATATGTCCTTCAATAGATAAACAAACTGTGACATATACTTATAATGACATATACATATACTATACCTAGAGAAAAATAAGTGAGCTATCAAGCCACAAAAAGATAGGGTAGATCTTAAATGCATTTTTCTAAGTGAAATAAGGTAGTCTGAAAGAACTGGGAACTATATGATTCCAACTACATGGCATTCTGGAAAAGGTAAAACTGTAGAGACAGGAAAAAGATCAGTGGTTGCCAGGGGTTAAGGGAGACAGGTGGAGAGATAAACAGATAGAAAATAGGTCATATTCCAGTACTGAAACTATTCTGTTTGATACTGTCATGGAGGATACAAGAAATTATTTGTCAAAACCTAGAGAACTGTACAACCCAAAGAGTGAACTCTAATATTAGTAAACTACTGATTTTATTTAATAATAATTTATTAAGGTTTATTCATCAATTGTAATAAATGAACATAATTAATGTAAGACATTAATAATAGAGGCCCTGGGGTAGGGTATTTGAGAACTCTCTGTACTTTCTGCACAAGTTTGCTGTAAATCTAAAGCTGTCCTAAAAACATCAATTGGCCATAGATATGAGTGTTTCTTTATGAATTCTCAATTCTATTCCCTTATACTATGTGTCTGTCCTTGTACCAATACCATGATTTTTCTTTTTTTTTTCAGATGATGATTCAGTTATTGTTGTATCTCCAGATGCTAGAATAGTGCCAGGCACATAGTAAGTGCTCATCTAATAGCTGTTGAATGAATCCTTTTTTTTCCCCTTTTAATTGCAAAAGCAATGGAGGGAAATAGATGTGGGTCAAATAGGTGTGCACCCACCTACCACATGTGAGGTACCAGGTTCAGTTCCTGGTGCCTCCTAAAAAGAAAAGGAGCAAGACAGTGAGCAGACAGAGAGGGCAAACAACCAGGGGGAGGGGGGGAGTGGGAATAATAAATAAATAAGGTAAGTTTTAAAAAAAACCAATGGATTTTCTTTTCCCTTTCAAATAAAAATATAGGAGGAGGGTGAAAGGAGAAGAGAAAGGGAGATAAAGAAATGCTTGAGGGAAAAAAGAGTGAAGAGTGGAGGAGAGAGAGAGTGAAGGAAGGAAGGAGAGGGAAGGAGAGAACTGGGAGAGAGGAATTGCAGAGTTAGCAAAGGAAACTGCTATCCCAGCCTGGTTGGCATCTGTCTTAGCATACCTCTGAGTTTCCACTGGCACTTGGTGTCTCCCACAGGGGGAGAGGATGGATTTGGGGTGCTAATGGGGGGCCAGGTCTGGGAAGATCCCAATCCCAAGGGTTTAGTTCTATCCTTTGCAAACAATGAGGTCCCAATCCCAGGTCCAAGGAAACCTCATGGGCAGGAAGGTGAAGACTGAGTCCGAATAGCTCAGGGGAAGGAAAAAGTCTGAGAAGGCTCAGTCTTCTAGCTGAGGCCTTCTCTTTCCATCCTCTCTCCACAAAGGACTTGGCCAGGAAAGTGGGTCAGGCCACTGCCACCTGCATGTGTCTTTTCTGATGGCAACAGGGCCTATTAGGAAGGGAATCTCAGTGCCCTGTACACAGTCCTGCCCACTCCCGTGCCCATGGCTCTTTTTTGGAAGGACCATTAAGGAGCAGTGGACAGTGAGAGGAGACTCTGGCCTTCTCATGCAGGAGAGAACACTGGGACACAGTTCTTCCCTGGCTGGCAGGAAGCAGGAATGAAACCTGCCAGAGGCCTGGGTGCTTGGGGAAACCCAGATCTCTCCTGAAGATGGTGACCAGGCTGGCTGGCAGCCGCCCCTACTCCCCTGGCTTGGGGAGGCTGTTCTCCCAACTCTCCCCACCTCCTGGGGTCTCCAGCAGGAGGCCTGCCTGTCCACCTCTAGTGAGCTCAGGGCTCAGCCCACCCCTTTCTGACCCTGCTAGTGCCCAATTAGAAGCTGCTTTTGATGTGGGCTATGGGTGGCAGGCTCTTTGTCTCTTCCTGAGTCCTGGCCTCTCTATACACAAATAATTGAGCCTCTCTCAAATTCTACAATACTTTGACTTCAACAGATGGGAGGTGAGGCAGCCTGAGGAACAGAGCACAAAGCCTGGCTGACATTTCCTTCCTGTTCCTTGGGTGTGGGACGAAGGACAGAAACAGACCGATGGGGGAGCACAGCAACACCCCTAGAAGCCATCCCCAGGAACCAGGTCTCCTGTACCTCTAGCTTCTCAGCTCAACACCAAATGGAGCTCAGTTTCCCCTCACCCAGCAGCTCCCTGCTGGCTGGGTAGCCCGAGCCTGTGCCACCCTTTCCCTCACGACACAAGGACCACCTGTGGCTGGCCATCCCCTCCTGTCTCCTGGGTGCTGCTGTGGGTGCAGAGCTCCCCAGCTACCCTTCATTTTGGCTTCCCACTCTCAGAGGTCTGAAGTGTACTCCCAGGTTGGACTATTTTAGAATTTGAGAGAAGTTCAATTACTTGAGTATAGAGAGGCCAGGACTCAGGAATGATTTTGAGAAGGAAAAATGGTTTATTGATGGCCGGCCGGACTTGGGAACTTTCTCTTTGAATCCCGAGCCCCCCCGAACAAGATTTTTTTAGTCCCTTTTATACAGAGAGGAAAGGCCAAATGGTCCTTTTGTTTCAGTTCTCAATAGGCTTGAATTAGCATATATTTCCACATCTTAGTAAGCTTTTAGCATGGACCTCCAGCATTCGATAAGCTTTTAGCATATTTGCTTTTCATTTCCCCTGAATACTTAAAGTTTATAGACTTTGCATTGTTAAAACTGTCTCCTGCTCACCAAGGGCAGGACTGCAACCTTTTATCATCCCACACCCACAAGTCACAGTTTAGGTTATCTCTGAAGAGACAAAGAGCCTGCCACCCATAGCCCACATCAGGACCACTCCTCACCCCAAAAGTTCCAATCCGGACTGTGGCCACACCCTGGGTGGCCGGGGAGGAGCTTGGCTTTGGGCTCCACAATACTGAGAGAGGCCAAGGCAACCTTTCCCCTCTCCGCAAACACCCAAGCTCCAAAGGAAGGGAAGTCTCCGAGCCCTGGGGAGCGCCCACCCGGCTAGTCCGCCCCTGTCACGCCCTCCCTAGCCTCGCTGACATTTCTCGGCTCCAAGACACCTCCAGGGCGCCGCTCTTCCCAGCAACAGTTTGGGGAGGTTCGGCCTATAGAGGTTAAGGCCCAGACACTCCCTCCCCACCGCCCTGATGCAGCCCGCACAGCCCGCAGCCTTCTCTGTGCTTCAGTTCCTCCCGCTCCCCTCTCCGCTGCCTCCTCTCTAGTCACCGTCCCTCTCGAAGGCGTGAAGGCAGAAGCCGCAGCCCCTCCCTCTGCAACCCCCACCCCGTCAGGGGAGCCGCAGGGCCCGTGGGCGGGAGCCTGGCGTTCCAGCGGCCTTTGCTCCCGGCGCCCCCGCTGGGTTCCCCCACCCCGGGGTGCCCTAGGCGTCCACAGAGCCCCAGCGGCGGCTGCCCTAGACCCGCCCGCTCCCGGCCTGAGCCTCCCCGCGCCACCCGCCCCGCCGGGGGTCGGCTCAGAACCGCACACTCTCAGGGGGCGCATCCCGGGGCCGCGCCGGCGCCGCGCACTGCCTCGGCTTCAGCCGGGGCTGGCCCCCGGCAGACTCACCCGCGCCTTCCCACCGCGTGCTCCGCCCGCACAGGCCAGGGCGGGGTCGTGCGGCGTCGTCCCCTCCGCGGAGCTTTCCAAGGAGGGGCTCCAGGGTGCAGAACCAGGTGAAACAATTTCCCACCTCCCCGCTCTCCGCGCCCTCGGGCTCCTGCGCGCTGTGGCGGAAGCTGGCGCGGGAGAGTCAGGCGGCCGCTCTGCGGCTCCTGGGCCAGAGAGCCGAACAGCCCTCGGCGCCCCCTCCGCGTGCGCCTCCAGCCGCCTCCTCGCACTCTTCTCCACCGCCCTCCCGACCTCCCCTGCCCACTCTGCGAGGCTCCTCCCAGTCTGCCTGCCATGCGCATCATAAAGTTTTTTAACTGTCATTTTGGAATAAGTTTTAAAATCCAGAAAGTGTGATTCCTCAAGATTTGTTCTTTTTTAAAACGTTTTTCACTGTTCGAGGTCCGTTCACCTTCAAATAAATGTGATGATGGACTTTTATTTGAAGGTAAGAGACCTCGAAAAGTGGAAACCATTTTGATTCTATTATTCTTTATACTTTATTTAATTACTTTAACTCTAACCTTGGTTATTTATTCTCTTATTAACAGGTAAATTTAATTCCTTTTCCTCTAGATCAGGTGTTCTTAAACTTTTTTGTGAGAGGCGAACGTGATAACCACTACACTACGGAAACCGCCCTTTAAACTTTTTTGTTTCATGGATCCCTTTGCCACAGACCCCTTACTAAGTCCCCACTATACTCTGTATTTCTTAATAAATATATAAAATATACCAATGCAACCCAATAAGAGCAATGTTTCTTTGAATTTCAATTCAATCCCATGGACCCCTTGTTAAGAACTCCTGTTTTAGATCCTCCACTAGTGAGGTTTGGTTTCTGTTTTGAGATTTATCTTCTTCCTAAATGTAAGCATTTACAGTAAAAAATTTCCTGCTCAGCACTGACTTTGTGAAGCCCATAATTTTTTGTGTCTTTTGCTTTACAGTGAGTTATAGATAGCAAATAGTTGGATCATGTATTTTCTTCAATTTTTTTTGGTGTTTCTTATTTGTTGATTTTTAAAAAACTTTATTAAACTATACCATTTATACATGAACATACATAAACAGTAAGTGTATATAAAAGTTGTGAACTTACAAAATAAACAAGCTGACTCTCCCTGCCAGCTTTCGCCATAGCGCATATCGCGGGCTCGGAGAGCGGGTAGGCGAGAAATTGTTTCTTTGTCTTCAGGCTCACCCGGTTCTGCATCCCGGAGCCCCTCCCTGGAAAGCTCCCCCGCGGGGAGGACGCCCTAAGACCTTGTCTTCGCCTGAGAGGGCAGGGCTCACAGCGGGAGGGCGTGGGTGAACCTGCGATGGCCCAGCCCCAGCTAAAGCTTTTACAGACTAGCATAACATCATCCAAGGATACCATCCCCCACCACCACCCTGCCTTGTTGTGAAACATTTGTTACAAGTTATGAAAGGATAGCATCAAAATATTACTAACTATAGTCCATATCTTACCATATCTTATTGATGTACTTTTGTCCCAACCCACCTTATTGTTTTTTTAAATATATTTTTATTACAGAAGTTGTAAACTTATGAAACAACTATGCACATGTGTAGAATTCCCATACAGCACCCCTTCTCTAACACAGAACACTGCGGGGGAACATTTGTTCGATTATGAGAATATCATCAGACTATTACACCAACCATCGTCCATAGCATACATTTGGCACAGTTTTTCCATACCCTCCCATTATCAACATAGTACATCTTTGGCATTTATGCAGGAATATTGCAGTATTGCTGTTCACCACAGCCCATAGCTCACACCAGTAGTATTTTCCCCATGCTTCTCCACACTTCCCACCAGCATGTGTTTCTAACCATTCTGCCAGGCTGTGTATTTTGACTTGAAAGCCTACTCTACTTACTTTTTAAGTAACTACCGATAATGCAAAACTTTCTCTGACATTGTACTATTTTGTCTTTATGTTGTATATTTTTGTTCCTAAATTTTTCCATTCATACCTACTTTCCTACTTATTTATTTTTTTGTACTATCTTGTGTCCTTTCTTGTTTGAGTTTATACCAAATTATCTTCAAGATCATAAACAGTGTCCCATTGTTTTCCTTTGACCCTCCACCTGTTGGTTGTACCTTACTCAAATTATATCTTTAAACATTATATATCCATAACCATAGAGTTAAAATTACTTTTTATGCATTTGTATTTTAGGAACTTTAAGAAGTAAAGAGTGGTGTCGCATATTATAGAATATTAATGGCATTTATAATTACCTACATTACCTTTACTTGAGGTCTTATGCTCCTTCAGTCTGCTGTCTGGTGCACTTCCCTTTCAATTTTTTGGACTCCTTTAAGCATTGTCTGTAGGTCACATATAGCAGTGTTGAGAGTCCTCACCTTTTGTTTACCTGGAAATGTCTCAACTGCTGCTTAATTTTTAATGACATTATCATTGTATGTAGAAATTATGGTGGGCAATTGTTTTCTTTCAGCACTTTATTTCTTTCCACTGCCATCATGTCTCCTTGTTTTCTGATAAGAAATCAGCACTTGATCTTATTTGGATTCTCTTGTGTATCATCATTTATATCTTCTAAGCCTTCAGAATTCTCTCCTTATCCTTGACATTCAACAGTTTTACAACTATGTGTTTGGGGATGATTCTCTTAGAGATTATCTGGTTTGCGGTTCATTGGGCTGCTTGAACACATGTGTATATTAATATCTTTCACTTAGTTTGGGAAGTGTTCTGCCATTATTTGTATATTCATTCAATCCCTTTTTCTGTTTACCTTCTGGGACTCCCAAGAGTGCATATATTTATATGCTTGATATTATCCCATAAGACTTTTAGACTATTCATTTCTTTGGTATTCTTTTTATTCTCTGCTCCAAAGCCAGAATCATTTAAATGGTTTTGTTTTCAAATTCATTGATTCTTCTACCTTTAATGTGTTATTGTTGAAGCTATCTTGCTGTATTTTCATTCATTTATTGTCATCTCCAACTACAGTGTTTCTGTTTGCTTCCTTGTAATATTTCTATCTTGTTATTGAAAATCTTATTTTAACCATTCACAATTTTCTTAATATCTTTTTCTCCTTTCTTCTTGTTTTCCTTTCTCTCCTTGAGCACACTAAAGATCATTTTCAAAAGACCTTTTCTTGTGACTCAAATGTGGATAAACTTTGTTGATTGTTTCAGACACTTTGTCTTGTTCTTTCTGATTTTTCTGTTTGCTTGTAATCACTTGTTGAACATTGTAAATTTTAAATTTTTAGTATATTAATTCTGGGATTTATTCCTGGAGCTATTTGTTTCTTAACTTTGCGTCCAGCTAATGATATAATAGAGATTTCCTTGAGTGCCAGGAGTTCAAAAAAACAATCAAAGCAAATTTTTGAAAAATCACCTTTCAGTCTTTGCAAACTCTTTCTGAGTTAGCTGATGTTCTCTTCAAAGTTTGTTTTTTTTTAAAGATTTATTTATTTATTTAATCCCCTCCCCCTCCCTCGGTTGTCTGTTCTCAGTGTCTATTTGCTGCCTCTTGTCTCTTTGTCCGCTTCTGTTGTAGTCAGTGGCTCGGGAAGTGTGGGCGGCGCCATTCCTGGGCAGGCTGCACTTTCTTTCACGCTCGGCGGCTCTCCTTACGTGGTGCACTCCTTGCGCATGGGGCTCCCCTGGGGCTCCCCTATGTGGGGGACACCCCTGCGTGGCAGGGCACTCCTTGCGCACATCAGCACTGCGCATGGGCCAGCTCCACATGGGTCAAGGAGGCTGGGGGTTTGAACCGTGGACCTCCCATGTGGTAGACAGATGCCCTAACCACTGTGCCAGGTCCATTTCCCCTCTTCAAAGTTTAACCCACCTATCTAGAAGATCATACAGAAGCAAAAGTGAAGAGCTGGTATTCTTGGTCTTTTTTGAGTCTGTCCCTTCTCCTTGGTTTGTGTTTGCTTGTTGCCTTAGATTTCCACATTTTCAGTAATACAAATGCTCCCTCTAATTCCTATTATATAGAAACCTCCTCTGTGTATAGTCAAGAAAATATACATGGAAGCAAATGCACAGAAAATGAAAATAGATATTAAAGAAGAATTACTGGACAAAAAAGTTGAAAAATTACAGAGACCACATAGCAAAATGACAAAAGAAAGTCCTGCATTATCTGTGGTTACTTTAAATGTAAATATATAAAAAGTAAAAAGGCAGGGATTGGCAGAATAGATAAGAACACCTGACTCAACACTTTGCTCACTAGAAGGTACTCACCTTAAATTCAAAAACACATGTTGATTGAAAGCCAAAATATGGAACAAATATTCCATGCATATAGTAACCAAAAGAGATCTCAATATATTCTCTGCATTTCCTGTTTCTTTTTAGTGGGATTACCTTTCCTTACTATCAGCATAGTGACATATGTTAATGTTTTATGGCAAGAATTTTTATAGCAGCTGGTATTAATTATACTGAATAATATGTAAAGTGGCCCTGCTATAACAGAAAATGAAAATAAATGATGTTGACTTAGTGTCAAGCTGGTAGACAGTAAGATAAGCTATATAACAAGTTAGTTAATCTGCACTGACATTTGCTAAACCCCTTGAATGTGATATCTTGGAAGTGGTCTATGTTTCCTGACCTTGAAATTATAAAGTAAGAAAATGCAAACCAAAATGGCATAGAAAATAATTGTTTTACAAGCAGAAGACAAGAGAATGAAGTTGAGAAATGTAGCTCTTTTTTTTTGTTTGAAATCCAGCTGTGCTTAAAATACAGTCTAAGATATAGGATTAAAAATTTTTTTAGTTATTTTTTAAAAGACAGTTAAATCTATAACTTGAATAAATTGACTCAAAAACAGCACTCAAGAATGTTACAGACTTCTCATTCAATTCTGATAGCTTTAGGTCATCCAACATTAAGGTAGTGGGACGGTCACAATTTTTAAATGAAGAGAAAATCTGACTTGAGATCTCTGTCTAGGTTACAACTTTGTATATGATTATTTGCAATCATAACACACCGGATTCAAATTGATCAGTAGCTTACAAAAATGAAGCAATGCAGATAATGACAGAGAAGCCTAAAGTCCAACTGTAAATAAATTTTTTTTAAGATTTATTTATTTATTTCTCTCCCCTTCCACCCCCCCCACCCCGGTTGTCTGTTCTTTGTGTCTATTTGCTGCATCTTCTTTGTCCACTTCTGTTGTTGTCAGTGGCATGGGAATCTGTGTTTCTTTTTGTTGCATCATCTTGTATCAACTCTCCATGTGGACGGCACCATTCCTGGGCAGGCTGCACTTTTTTTGCTCTGGGTGGCTCTCCTTACGGGACACACTCCTTGCGCGTGGGGCTCCCCTACACAGGGGACACCCCTGCATGGCACAGCTCTCCTTGCGTGCATCAGCACTGCGCATGGGCCAGCTCCACATGGGTCAAGGAGGCCCAGGGTTTGAACCGTGGACCTCCCATGTGGTAGACAGACACCCTAACCACTGGGCCAAGTCTGCCACCCTGTAAATCAATTTTGATTGCTTGAATGGTGAAGAAGCCTTTGGATCCTTACACTTCACGAACAGTAGGTAGCCACTGAAGACAGTTCAGCCTGAAGGAGGGCAATTAAACTTACATTAATACATATAAAATCTTTAAGATGTTAGTTTATATTGCTGGAGCAAGACCTAATTTTTTAGATAAATAAGAAGGCATTTACTAGATTAAAAGCAAAGAGAGTTGTATCGGGTCTGATGGTGGTCCATGCTTAGTCATAAAAATTCCAGAAATGCAAACAGACAAACCATGACCAGCACTGCACGCTCATGGGGAAGATGATCAGAGGGACAGTGGATGGGGGTGTGGACAGGGGCTTGTTCCTCCTTGGCTTCTTGAGTTTGAGGACTGATATGAACATGTCCTTTCCAAAATGTTTGTGAATAATTTTTTAATTTTCTTAGAAATGAATTTCTGGATGACTTTTTTATGTTCTAGTTTTCTTTTGTTTTATGTAGGTTTTGGGGAAAGGTTAATACTGTGATGTTGTGATTCTAAGCAAGCATATTTCCTGACATTATAAGAAGTTATTGGCTACTGCTTTTTTATTTTGAACTCAAATATTTACTATAACATTTCTAATGAAATCAGAAATAAATTATCCATCAGTTACTAAAGGGTTAATTTGGCATACACATTTAAACACAAAATAAGGTAAACACATATAAAAAGTCAACACTTTAGTAATCCATTTATTAAGGATCAGAAAAGTAGGTAACATATTATTTTTACTAAGCAAACAAAAAAATTTGAATCAAATTAGGCTAGGAATTTATAAAGGGGATAAAAAATGAGAGAAACCAGTAAATAAAATACACCATTTGATATATATATGTTGCTCTGTTCTAATTTTTCATATTGTCTATTTGTTTTTAAAGAAGCTTTACGTTACAGACTCCTCCAACTATATATGTTGCTTTAATATTGAAAAGATATCAATTAGCTACTATGAAAAGAATTTAATTAAATGATTTTTAAAATTGTTATCTATCTAGAATGAAAAGATATGGGTCCTGAGCTTACACCAAAAATTAAATAATCTAAAATGGATTAAGTATAGAAATTAAATACTGTTAGTAGTGGAAGACTTCTTGGGATGCCGTTTTGAGATTCGAGCCAAGAAGATTTTCTGATGTGGGGTGTGAGAGAAAAAGGGAGCCCAAGAGCAAATAGCCTAGTTACTTTTGTTTTGTGGCTTAGCAGGAGGCCTAAAGATTGGTTTGCTTTGAACATCATGTTTCTCCCTACCCCAAAAAAGGAACAAAAGGGGAGAGGCCCTCCAGAGAACTGTCTGCTGTGCAAATCCCACCCTCTCCTTTCCTGACTGCACTCAAAGATACTCAAGGTTCATCTGCCTTTAGAAGCTTTTCAGAGAAGAGAGCTTTATATACTACAATCTATATCTACATAGATCTACATACTTATTTTTCTACTGCATTCCATATCCATTCCTAAATGCTAAAATGGTTTTCCTTGCTCCCTGGAAATTTTGGATATTCAGCAGCAACATCCCTTAGAGCACTGGTCTTTTCTCTGAATGTCCTCTTAATTGTTTTTGCTCTCCTTGAAACATGGTGCTTCTCTGCATACATATGCTCCATTGCAGTCAACCTAAGTGGAAGTAGCCATATCCCTGTAAGAAGGGTTTGCCCAGCCTCAAGGAATTCAGGTGAAAGGTTCTATTTGTCACCATCTTCAGACTCTGCTTTACCTACAGAAAACGTCCTTCACAAGAGCTTCCTTTACCCCCACCCCCATCTCTTTCAGACTGGAGGTAGGGCAGAAATCCAAGACCATTCACCACACCTCTTTCCATTAAGTCACCAACCCTTCCTGACCGAGTTGATCTTGCCCAACTCCCAGTCATTTCCTGTTGTCACTATCCTATGTGGGATGACAGAAAAGGGAGGCTGTGAGTTTGCTGATGTGCAAACAGGATCTGTGATGTCCTAAATTTAAATTTGTAATTTTGAAGATGACCACTATACCTTTGTGAATTATTTTTATTGTGCTTTTATCCAATTTATCACCCCATCACACTCATGTTAACATTAGATACCTTGGCAGATAAAAATCTCATGGGGCATTGACGATAACTTTTTTTTTTTTGGTTTAAGTATGATGACAGGCCAAATTTCTCCACGAAGTTTTAAATAATGTAGTATCCCCAACCTACTCATGACCATTTTCACAGTTAAGGTCTGATAGAGCATACTTTGGTCTTTAGAACAAACCTTATACATAAGTTTCTTAGGGACTTTAATGGACTATTGTCTAGGACTTCCAAATCAAAGCACTTGGATTAGGTTTTGTATGTCCAAAATCAAAAGGGAATTTTCAATTAAACCTTTCCATTTTTTTGATGAATAATAAATGTGATAGTCTGTTTTATTTAATAATTTGCTTATCACCTTAATTCCTTTTCAGATGATCGATATACAGGTGGAAAATATTATTTTTAAACAATAATATAATTTTTATTTCTCCAAAATTATAATGATTTATTTAAAATTTTGCTTCTTTGTTTTTAGTAAAGCATACTCTTTGTTGCCAACATCCCAATAAAGCTGTTTTATCTCTAATTTATTTTAATTTGTTTTTTTTCAAGAACAAGTACAGGGGGAGAATTGTACATAATTTATTTTTTGTAACTTTGTAACAATTTTGATATATAATCATTTCCCAATTTGTGTAAAGAATTTATATATTTAAGGATCTATAAAATGTAGAAATTCACTCCTCTTAGACCATTCTGTCTCCGTGGAATGGTGGGGATTGGTTTGGTTTTGGGTGATTGCCCAGAAGCCCAGGTTGGAGGTGCTTATTTAGCCTCAGCAGGACAAAACATGGCCATGACCACAGGGAATTCGCTGATAGCATATAGCACTGTGCTACTCTGTTTGTCTAGGACTATGCTTGGTGTTCAAAAGTTCCCCAGGTACAATTATTTTTTTGTTTGTTATGAGAGAATCATGTCTGAAAAACATCAGTTAATATTACACAGAGTCTTCCATGAAGAATCTGCTTAAGCCTGTTCAGTATAAAGAATATAAATGTCCTCAATTACTATTAATTGTCTAATGAACTTCAGCATTTATTGAAGGCCCATTTCAGCATATGCATTACTGATGTTATTCTTGCAACAACAATATGAATGCCCATTTTATTTTTTTAAAGGTTTTTGTTTTGTTTTGTTTTTATTTCTCTCCTCTTCTCTCTCCCCACCCCAGTTGTCTGTTCTCTGTGTCCATTTGCTGCATGTTCTTCTTTTTGTCTGCTTCTGTTGTTGTCAGCAGCATGGGAATCTGTTTCTTTTTGTTGCATCATCTTGTTGTGTCAGCTCTCCATGTGTGCAGTGCCATTCTTGGGCAGGTTGCACTTTCTTTCGTGCTGGGCAGCTCACCTTATGGGGCACACTCCTCGAGCATGTGGCCTCCCATGCAGGGTACACCCTGTGTGGCAGGGCACTCCTTGCATGCATGAGTACTGTGCATGGACCAGCTCCACACAGGTCAAGGAGGCCTGGGGTTTGAACCACGGACCTCCCATGTGGTAGATGGACACCTATCCACTGGGCCAAGTCCACTTCCCTGAATGCCCATTTTAGAAGAGTAAAGTTCATGGATATGGTCAACTGATTTACTTAGGAAAGTTGCAGGCTCAAGAGTAAGGGCCAATTCATTGAAATTTGAATGCCATGAATAGACTTGAAATTTTATAATTAAGAAATGATTTATGAGAGAAGATAAAAAATAAAGCATCAGTTTCTGCTGATATTAACTTCTCACTTGGATATGATATGCAGTATGTAATATGCAATATTTCACAATTAAGCATATTTATGGTATTTATTTTTTATTCAAAAATATGTAATTTGTTGTTTATTCTAATTCACTGCAATAGGGAGGGCCTTAGTTGATAAAGGCTTTTCAATCTTCAGGATAATAGTTTCCTGCTTTTCTTTAAATGTTCTGGGAAAATAATCTCAAGATCATTTCAATCTTAGGATACCTGTAAAAATTTTTGCATATAAAATTAGATAGGTAAAATAAGGTGAATTGTATGTAATGAATTAATAGCACTATCAATAGATGGAATAAAAAAATCTCAAAGAAAAATTCTGGCAGATTTAATTACCTAATTATGTAAAGCTATGTTAAGTAAAAAAAAAAGAAACCCTAATTAAAGAGAATGACAATATTTACATGAAGAGGATGTTCATATCCATATTACATAAAAGAATATTCAGAGGGATTATGGAAAGATGACATTGGACTAACAGGAAGGGCTCAACGCTCTCACAAAAACAGCAAAGAACCAAAACTATCTGAGGGACCTGCTTTGGGGTCAGCAGATCAGGTCAGTGCTACACAACTCCCAGGAGGGTGAGGGACAGAGACATGAAGAAACTGAAACAATCATGAGTTACCAAGTTTACACATTTTAAGTGTCTTAAGAGGACACTGGGAGAGCATAAAGAGCAATTTGAAAGCCTGCAAAGAAAAGTAACAGATCTTATGGGAATGAAAGACACAATGGATGGGATAAGTCAATATTAACATATGGAAATTAATATTTACCAAGTTTGTAATTGCTTTCTGATTGTTGTATTTAAGGGTTTTACTTTCACCTCCCCCTTTTACTGCTTTTTTTAGTTTTTTGTGAACATTTTATTTCCTCTCTTTGTAATCATTTGTAATTTAAAAATTTTGATAACCCGCAAATACCCAATGTATATTTTGTTTGTTTGTTTTTTGTTTTGGGGGTCAACAATTAGAATTTCTCTTTTACTGTCTCTTATGATATTACTTTACATGAAATATCTTCTTTCATAAGAGGTTAGTTAGTATCTAACTTGAATGAGACAGAACAAAGAGGAAAGGTCAGGAGTGGAAGATGCAGCATTCCTCAAACACTCACGTTCACATATGCGGACACAGGCCACCTTTTGAATAACCTTGGACATGCTGGACCAATCAGGGTAAATTAACAGCAGGTGAGTGGACAAAGTGATTATCTGGGTGGGTTGTTACCCTCTACGTTTGGTTGGGTTTCCTCCCTTCAAATCCTAATTAGTCTAAGCACATTAGAATCTTCTGGATTCTGAGAGACAGAAATTCTAATTCAATTGGACCAGGGCTGAGAAAGCAAGAGTCTGAAATCCTGGCTATGCTGGGAGGGAGCACACCTGATACATTCTTCATCCTAAACAAGAGGAATGTGGAAAAGGAGAACCTGCAGGAAAGCCATTTACAGCCAATCACTCTGACCATCCACTTGACCCACAAGCACTGGAATGAGAAGCCCAGAACTCAGCAATGGAATCTTTAGCTCACAGGGAGACTTTTACTGATTAAGAAGAAGGCCACCCCACTTGATGGGGCTCCAGAAGCCCAAAAGAAGGAAAACTAAGACACATAAAATTTCCTATTCTATACAAGCAGTTTAGATTGTGTTATACCAAGGGGAATCCTGACTGCATAATATAGCATCAAAACCAGATGCAGGGGGAGTAGATGTGGCTCAAGGAGCTGGGCACCTGCCCACCACATGGGAGGTCCTGGGTTTAGTTCCCAGTGCCTCCTAAAGAACAGGAGCAAGACAGCAAGCTGGCACAGTGAGCTGACTCAAGATGATGCAGTGAAATGATGCAATGAAGAGACACAGCAAGGAAACACAATGAGAGACACAAGCAGGGAGCAGAGGTGGCTCAATTGATTGGGTGCCTCCTTCCCAGATGGGAGGTCCCAGGTTTGGTTCTCAGTGCCTCCTAAAAAGAAGATGAGCAAAGAGCAGACAGCAAGGGCAAACAATGAGGGAAGAGAGGTAGAAATAAATAAATAAAATAAATAATTGAAAAAACAACACATGAAAAAACTGATGGGGGGTTTCAGGCCCTGAATACCAGGTGAGGGAAAACAAAAGGGCATGAGTCTATGTAGAAACTCTTAGATTATAAGAAAAGAAAACAGAAGTCATGTTTCAAAGACTTCTATTACAGGTGCTCCATCAGTTTGTAAGATGAGTCTGAAGTAGCTGACAGTTGGTTCTTGGGGGATCTCTAAATCATGTGCACTTACTTGGTTGAGTAGGTCAGGACCCTTCATGAGACAGGTGTAAGGAAAATATCCAGTCACAATATTTTCTCTAGCAATAAATGAGATGTGGTGATTAGGGGAAAACAAAGATTACCAAATGGGTGATGGCAGTCAAAAGACAACATGGCATAGAATATTAGTATTCTGGCCAGGCCTCAGAGATGTAACATATCAGTATATGAAAAAGGGGTCTCAAATTTATGTGGAAGGAGAAGTGGATTGGCTCAGGGGATTGGGCTCCCACCTACCACATAGGAAGATCATGGGTTCAGTTCCTGGTGCCTCCTAAAGAAGAAGCAAGTTGGGTACCCATGGGCAGGTGCAGCAAGCTGATACAACAAGATGATGCAACAAGGGGACACAAGAAGAAAAACATAGGCCACCCCGGTGCCTTCTAAAGAGGACTGGCCAGCCACAGCAAGCTGACATGACAAGGTAACACAACAAGGGACACAAGAGGGCCCAAAGGCTCCCATGCTTCTGCTGCTTGTGCTTCCAGTACTAGAAGTGGAAGCAGCAGCAAGCAGCATGGAGGGACTGCAGTGAGCAGGCAATAGGGACCACAGCCCCCATGGAGCTGAGGCCATGGAGTCACTGCTGCCAGGGGTAGGCAGGGCCGGCCACAGGAATGTCTGGCCACTCGCACTGCCTGGCATCACCTCACTCTCCAGAGGACTGGAAGACTCCTCATTCCAATAATGATAAACTTGAAAATCTGAAGAGGCAAATCCATTCTCCTTTAAAGAGTTTCTGAAAAGCAAGAATCTCAACTTGTCAAAAGAGAACACCACCAACAATAGGGTTTGTTCCAATGCAGCTGGTTCCTGTGGAAACATTGAGTCTCTTCACTGAAATCCTCAAGTCTATGAACAGAATTTCTGAAATTAAAGAGGAGGATGAGGCATCTTGAGAACCCCTAAAATGCTCCAGTCTAAAATTGTTTACACCCCAGAAACACTACTTCCTTTGTTTGGAAATGCAATTGTGTCTTTAAACACACAAACTTCCCTGTAGTAAAAGTATATATCATAAGATACTAATTTCATGACCCAAAACAGTATTTTTAGCCAGTTGTGATCTGGAGCAGTCACCTTTGGGAGGTGCTATTTTATAGACTGTAATAAGCTCTTGGAAGAAATTTTATAGGCTAGTGATTTTTTAAAAATTACTAAACATGAAAATAGCACATGCAAAAAAGAGAGACACAAGAAGAAAAACATAATGAGAGACACAAGCAAAGCAGGGAACAGAGGTGGCTTAAATGATTAGGTGCTTCCCACATCAGAGGTCCTGGGTTCCATTCCCAGTGCCTCCTAAAGAAACAAAACAGACAGTAAGTGCAAACAATGAGGGAGGGGGAGATATAAGTAAATAAAATAAATCTTTTAAAAAATTACATGGAAGGAAAAGTAGAGTATGGTGAATACCCAGAAAAAAATAATGTGAGATGACATGCAACAACAATCGTAGTTGATAACATATTTCTGAGTAACCAGATAAAAGAGAAGGCATAGAATGGATGATTCTTCTGTGGCCATTGATTGGTACAGTCTCATTTCCAAATCATGTATAGTCTTTATGACTTCTATGCACAAGAATTAAAATATTCTTTTACATTAAAAAACAAACAACTTTCCAGCCCTAGCCCGGGACGCAGCAGCCGCCACGATGTTGATGCCCAAGAAGAACCGGATGGCCATTTGTGAACTCCTATTTCAGGAGGGAGTGATGGTGGCCGAGAAGGATGTCCACATGCCAAAGCACCCTGAGCTGGCAGACAAGAACGTGCCCAACCTTCACGTCATGAAGGCCATGCAGTCTCTCATATCACGAGGCTACATGAAGGAACAGTTTGCCTGGAGACATTTCTCTTGGTAACTTACCAACGAGGGTATCCAGAACGTCCGTGATTACCTCCACCTGCCCCCTGAGATCGTGCCTGCCACCCTGCGCCGGAGCCGTCCAGAGACTGGCAGGCGGCGGCCCAAAGGTTTGGAGGACGAGAGACCTACAAGACTCACTCGAGGGGAAGCTGACAGAGACACCTACAGACGGAGCGCTGTGCGCCCTGGCGCCGACAAGAAGGCTGAGGCTAGGGCTGCGTCAGCAACCGAATTCCAGTTTAGAGGTGGATTTGGTCGTGGACGTGGTCAGCCTTCTCAGTAACATTGGGTGGGAGTTATTTTGTGTTGAATAAACTTTAGCCAGAAAAATCAAACAAACAAAAAACCCCACAAAACTCGGATGAGGGATTAATCGAGTCTCCCCCTGGGCTCTCAGGAACATTGTGTCTTGGTTTGGGGACTGCTTTCATTCTTCAAGGCTACATTTCTACATGCCCTTGGCCACAACATTTCTAGCTGTGTGATTTGGGACAGAGAATAATCCTGACTTTATCTGGAGTTAACCCATAATCCTGACTTTATCTGGAGTTAACCCATGTGACAGTGCATGGCCTTCTAAAAACCCAGTTCGTGTTGGAGTTGTCACTATTTAAGGTATTTTTAGTACCTCCTTTATGGGAAACAGTGGGTTTCACATCAGTCCTCTGGTCTAATCATGGTTTTCCTAGCAATGCTGCCTCAAGAAAAAAGCCATGTTCCAGGGTTTTTTTCATCTTTCACCAGGAATTATCTCCAAAGAGTAAGCACTGACAAGTGATGGATAATTTGTATTTTAACCCTATTCAAATTTGGGCAACCGGCTTAATATGCATGCTAACATTCCATCATTATTCCAGTGAAGGAAACTATTGTTAGAGTGTTTAATCAGGAGAATTATGGAGAACCACAAACACCTAAAATTAACCTCTAGTAGTCTTGATGCTCATTTCATTTAAGTGCAATTTGTCAAACTATGAGCAACTCCAGTTTATGACTTCTGCTTAGGCACATGGGGACTACTGATAAGACCTAAAGCAATTCATTTCCTAACTAGATTGATGTCTAAAAGAATAAACTTCAAAGGCTGCAACTTAAATACAATCAAATCCCCAAGCTGTCACATTCCATGAGCCTTAAACATCCTCTTCTTTTCTTTTAAGATTTATATTATTTCTCTCCCCTTCCCCTCCCCCTCTTGTCTGCTTTCTTGTGTCCATTCACTTTGTGTTCTTCTGTGTCCACTTGCATTCTCATCAGGCAGCACAGGAATCTGTGTCTCTTTTTGTTGCATCATATTGCTGTGTCAGCTCTCCATTTGTGTGGCGCCACTTCTGGGTGGGCTGCACTTTTTGCGTGGGGTGGCTTTCCTTGTGGAGTGCACTCCTAGCATGTGGGACTCCCCTGCGTTGGGGACATCCCTGCATGGCATGGCACTCGTTGCACATAGCAGCACTGTACATGGGCCAGCTCACCACATGTACCAGGAGGCCCTGAGTTTGAACTCTGGACCTCCTACATGGTAGGCAGATGCTCTATCAGTTGAGCCACATCCACTTCCCAACATCTTCTTCTTGATCCCTATTAACAATGCTAGTCATCTCAGAAACAACACAACCATTTCCTCCTTCTCTGGCCCTCTCCATTTAATTACTTCCTGTGATTTTTTCCAGGGTCGGGGTGCCTAGCTTCTCAGGGTGGCAGGCTTTCCATACATAACTGATTTGTCTGGAAGGTGCAGAATGCAGCTGTCAGACATTACAATACTTTTTTTAAGTGATGGCTCTCTTGGGCCTCCTAGCATTATTCACCAAACTTTTTTTTTCCCCAAAGATTTATTTATTTATTTCTCTCCCTGCCGCCCACCCCCCCCCCGCCAGGTTGTCTGTTCTTTGTGTCTATTTGCTGTGTCTTCTTTTGTCCACTTCTGTTGTCATCAGCAGGACGGGAATCTGTGTTTCTTTTCATTACGTCATCTTGTTGTGTCAGCTCTCTGTGTGTGCAGCACCATTTCTGGGCAGGCTGCACTTTCTTTCACGCTGGGTGGCTTTCCTTGCGGGATGCACTCCTTGCGCATGGGGCTCCCCTACGCGGGGGACACCCCTGCATGGCAGGGCACTTCTTGCGCACATCAGCACTGCACATGGACCAGCTCCACACGGGTCAAGGAGGCTGGGGGTTTGAACCGCAGACCTCCCATGTGGTAGACGGATGCCCTAACCACTGGGCCAAGTCCGCGGCCAAACTTTTTTTTTTTAACCATGAGAAAAAAAATCTTCCAACATATTTTCCTCAGTCAAGCTGTACCTCAAAGCTGGAAATCCAGACAGGGATGGGGAAGGACAGGTTTCTTGATAACATCTCTCACTGTATAAACACCACCTTCTTGTCAAATGAGCTTCTTCAACAACTGCCAAATATGTCAAGGCACTATTTTTAAGGCCTGGACAGTGAAGACACAAACCTGGTAGCTGAGAGCTTACTACCACCACAAACACAGGTAAGCCCTTTGACTTAAAGTAGCAGCACCAGTGTCATCTGCGAGTTGCTTAGAAATGCAGAATTTCAGGCCTTACTGAAAGCAACAAAGAAGTATCACCTCACATTTTACAGGATTTTAAGTGAGTTCTAATTTCTTTTGCTCAACAATTCAAGTTTGAGAAGCACTAGTATGGGCTCCTCCTCTCAAAATAGCCAGGTTAAAATACAGGTCCAGGTGAATACTAGACTTTGTTAGCCACCTTGCTCGCACACGCTTTCCAACAGGGATAAGGTGGCCAGTTCTCTTTCCAAAAATATCTGCAGAGTTGCGTTTATCTCAGTGCGGAAGAGGGCTTCTATTCCACACATCATCTCAATGGGCACTGGCCTGCTACTTGGAAGAACTGAGCTAGAAAGCAACAAAGAAGTATCACCTCACATTTTACAGGATTTTAAGTGAGTTCTAATTTCTTTTGCTCAACAATAGAATAAATTAAGCTGTACACACAACCGTCATTTTCTATAAAAGAAAACTGAGGATCCATGAGGTTGAAAGACATGTAATTCTATGAACACGGGATCTGAAGTCAAAAGACTTGGGTTAGGAAGCAGATATAGCTCAAGTGGTTGAGAGCCTGCTTCCTACATGGGAGGTCCCTGGTTTAGTTACCAGGGCCTCCTAAAAAAATCCAACCCAGGGATGACAATATAGCTCAGTAGTTGAGCACCAGTTTCCCACATATGAGGTCTTAGGTTCAATCTCTGGCCTTGATGCCTGAAAAAATAAAATAAAATAAAAATAAAAACTTGGCTTAAAAGTAACAAATCCTGGGAAGAAGATGTGGTTCAAGTGGTAGGGCTTCCCCCTACCATATGGGAGGAACAGGTTCAATCCCTGAGGCCTCTTGGTGAAAAAAGAGAAAGCATGCCTGTACAGTGAGCTGAGTGCCTGCACACGTGCCCATGCAGTGAACCAAGTGTCTGTGTGGCAAGCCCTAGAATATAAGCTCCCTGAGGGCACCCATGTCCTGAGCTCAGGTACGGTCTGGCGGAGGAGGTACTCAACATTGGCAGTACTAATTGGCATATGGTAGGCACTCAAGAGCTAGTTATTCCCTGTCCCATGGCCTCACCCCCACTGTTTTTTATTTCATCCAGTAATATAGTTTATCCAAGGTTTTGCAACTGGGCTCCAAATACATTCCAAATACAAGTTCTTTAGATTCAAAGTCTACCACACTCCAAATCAACACTTGTCATCTAATATTCCATAATTTTCCTTGGATAGAAGACACCTAAGACTAGATGATAAGGACCTTAAAGTTGATTTCTAAACAGCAGAATCCTGTTCTGAATCCTGTTCACACCCAGATTAATGAGAAGACAACCACTATGCCTTCAGGGCCAGAAGTGAGGTATTGAACCAGCATACACCATGTGAGCAGAACAGATTTGCTTTGATATTTTGAGCCTGAGAAAAATCACAGTCTTGATTTAACTTGTTAAGGAAAGGAGAGAAAGTCAATAACTACATTAAATTTACCTTCACACTTACGCAGCTTTAAAAGGCCGGTTGAAATGAGCCTCATTACTGGAATGTTGATTTATTAAGTTAAACCTCTGGTCCAGCACATCTATATTCACTTGTCCACTTTATTCTTTGGATGGAAATATAAAATTGAAAATACCAAGATGACCTGCAAGTAGACAAAACAAGCCCCAAGCCAACTTATTCCTAAGAGAACCCTCAGTCCCACCCATCTCCATCAAGACTATTGACTCTTGTTCTAGAAACAACTCGAATGCTCTTGGTAATATGGTTTCCAGACCACAGATCAGGAAAGGGACAGGGATGGCAAGGGAGTCAAGTAGGCTACTATAGGTAGGTACACTGACAGTAAGAGGAGTCATGCCATTGAAAGACATAAACCTCCCCAAAACAGTCAACCCTGAGGCAATAGGGGACAAAGGCAGGATCTGACTCCAAAGACCACATTTTATCTACTACTTTCATGGCTGCCTTCCCCTTGGTAGGAAAAAGCAACCTCACAGTCTTTTGGGATCTAGGGAAAATATGAATAACAGTTCTAAATTTATATAAAGTAAAGTTGTTTTTCAATTAATATTTACGTCAACACTCAATAACTTTACAGAAAACCTACTATATGCTCAGCACTCAGTATTAGGACCAATAAGCCATTATGTCCACATCTAAAAGGGGAGACAGGCCAAGCTTCCCTATGCATCATGCCCTATTCTTAGGGTGGGATGAAAAGATAAAATAAGCAGCACTTATCTCAAAAATCAGTACTGGAGGCCAAAGTCAAAGCCATGCAGTGAGAAAAAGAAATAAAGAGAAAAAATTTTGAAAATGAAAAGGCAAGTATATCATTACCAGATGAACAAAAGATAATTTTAAAAATTAACCTGATAATTAAGTTTAAGAATTTGTGAATGGACCACAGGGAATATATCTAAGGATGAAAACAATCAGTTTAAAAAAAATCATTACTTCAGTACACTGAGAATTCAAAGAAATACACTTTAGAGTTCCTGTATTTTTTCTAATCTCTTCAATCCTAAATGCTAAATCCTGGTGTGAAATCAAAATCCATTTCTTTATCTTCACCCTTAAAATGCAAATAAGCACAGAAATTTTTGTTTCTAAATATTCAACTATCCTTCTGTTTGAGAAGGAAAAAAAACATTTTATAAAGTATTCAAAATTTAAGCACAATTTGGTAGCATGTGTGCCACATGCTGCACATGAACATATTTTTGATAAAGATTACCCGAGAAAGGGAAGTGAATAATATAAAACAGCTATTACTTAAATTAGGGACCTCCTATGGCCCTAGATAGCAAGTATTTTACTAAGACCCTGGCCTGACTTCCTCTCATCACATGGGCCACATGTCAAGTTGTGACACAATCCTTCATGCCTATTCATGGTAAGTTCACAGAGAACACACTTTGCTCCACGATACACTGTGCACACCAGTACAAAATAGTAAGACTATTTCAAAGGTGCTAAAAGTCCTAGAAAATGCTGGAAAAGCATCACCCATGTTCTAGTTTAAATACAGATTTAAAAGAAACATTTCCAAGAAGAAACTACCAAGTTTACCAATAGGATTGTGTCTTAAAAAAAAACCAGCCAAATTTGCTTAAGAGAAAATAAGCCAAAACAACTACTAGCACACAAAACTTCCTGCTCTGTCTCTATTACCATCTTGTGCAATGTCTGAGGGTCTGCTGTTAGACTGTGTACTTGTGTTCAACACAGAATACAGGAACTCTGCCAATATTGGAGTTCATCATCACAAGCTGCCTCCAACCTTAAGTGTGAAAACTCCATCAGAACCCTGCAGCTACTGCAGATTGTTTTCTTTAAGAGTTATTTTTTTTTCTCTCCTCTTCCCCCTCCCCGCCCCCCATTCACTGTGTGTTCTGTGACCGCTTCTATCCTTGTCAGTGGCACTGGGAATCTGTGTATCTTTTTGTTGTGTCATCTTGTTGTGTCAGCTCTCCATGTGTGCAGCGCCATTCTTGGGCAGATTGCACTTTTTTTCATGCTGGGTGGCTCTCCTTACAGGGCGTACTCCTTGCGCATGGGGCTCCCCTATGCAGGGGACACCCCTGCGTGGCACAGCACTCCTTGCACGCATCAGCACTGCACATGGGCCAGCTCCACACGGGTCAAGGAGACCTGGGGTTTGAACCACAGACCTCCCATGTGGTAGGCAGATGCCCTATCCATTGTGCCAAGACCGCTTCCCTAGATTGTTAATATTGCAGTTTCTGCAGAGATACTCCTGCAGAGGGAGAAGTACATGCCCTAAATTATTGAGCCCAAGATCTTCTCCATCCCAGTTCCCACAACAGTGACTGGAATCAAAATGGTTTTGAAATGTCAATCACAGATTGACAACCATCTGATAGGTCTGTGCCCAATTTCCACAAACACAGCAAGGCCTCATACACATATAACTAGTTTCTCAGAACAAAGCTTATATACATTCTAAGTAAAACAGACACAAAAATTATTAACTATGGATTAGTCAGCAGGGGTCAAACAACATTTTAAAATAATGAAATCCATTCTTTTGCTCAAGACATTTAGTAAGCAAGCACAGTGTGCCCAACAGCACTGGGCCAACCACTAGAAAACTAGGAGTGGAGTGTGAGCCCTGAATCCAAAAAGCTCATATTCTGGTCCAGAATCAAGCTAGGTAGAATCCCAACTCTAAACAGTGTTAACTGCCATAAGTTGTGGGAAAAAAATATTAAAAAGAGTAATCTATTTTGGCTTGAAGAGTGGGGGCAGGGTGGGGAAAGTCAAGAAACATCTCATAAAAGGAATGGCTCAGCCCTAGTTGAGGGGAATGAGCAGAACTTCACCTATTGGAGAAGAGAAAGAAGATAATTCCAGAACAAAGAGCAAGAGCTAAGCAGATTGTTGGGGCTGAATGATTTTTGATGTTTGTACTAATTCACTTTTATATTTTTGTATTGGTTAAAGAAACAGAAAAGCAGAAAGGACATGCAGAAAAGCCAGAAAGGAGGCTTTGTTTGCTAGAAATCCCATGGAAATCCAGAGGACCCTCAGCAGATGGAGGTCTACTCCAGGCCTGTAACCTAAACAGTAGACCCTGCAGTAGACACTGAACCTTATACAATGACAGCTCTGGCTTACAAGATAGATAAGGTCCTTCCAAGTTTTTTGTTTTATTTTGCTTTTGAGATTTTCTGATGAACAGACCAACATTCCAATTCTGCCTAGTCAGAATTTAAGGAGTATACTCATGCTGAACAAAACATACCTGCTTTTTAGGACTAATGCAGAGAATGGATCAATAATTGCTATATCAGGATCAGTTTCCACATCTGCTATTTCAATGAATTTACATATAACATTCCAGAAATAACTACTTGGAATTCATACCTTTCCCATTATCTGAAGGTGTATTACAGATTCTCAAGCCCAAATTTATTTAAATTTGCTTTAATTCTGTATGTGCCTCATAGTATTTTCAGGGAAGGTAAGTGAAATGGAAAAAAATTATGGCAAAAATAGATTGTCACCAATCTGAAGAAGTACTGACAGAATAATCAGCAGAAACCATGTGGGCTCTGAATGCAGGATGACTTAAAGCTGAATGTCTGTACCCCTTCTGAGGCAGCACCTCACTGCCTTTAAGAGCACAGGCTCCTTCCTAAACCAGACTGCCAGGGGTTCAAATCCCAGCTCCCTCAGGTACTAACCATATGACCTTAGGCAAATTACTTTCTCTGTGCCTCAGTTTCCCCATCTACAAATGGGAATAATAATACCACATATCTCTTAGGGTTGGTGAGTAAAGGGCTATAAACATGTTTGCTGTTTGGAACAAGTAAATTTATTTAAGCTTCCCTGTCATTTCAATGGGGTAACAACTCCTTTGCATAGTTATTTGAAAATTAGCCAGCTGAATCTGTGAGAAATCATTCTCAGTGCCCTGCAAAGAGCCACCCCGGACACCATTTTATGTTGGCACTGTACTATAAGCTTTACAAAGGCCCTCATTGAATTCTCACAGTAAAATATAGTTAGAATTTATTCCCATTTTATTCACACATATGAAACCAAGGTTAGATATATTAAGTAGCTTGCCTAGCAGATGGCTAAACCTCAAGTTTTAGGTATATGTTAAAGATTGCATTTAACATGGTGTCCTTGACTGCACCCTAGCTGAAATAACTAGCTATAAAAAATAATTTTCAAACAATTTAGTCTGAGTGTTAAATACATCGGGGGATTATTCTTAATTTGTAAGGTGTGATAGTGGAACTGTGGTTTAACAGTCAGTGTTTTATATTTTGAGAAGCAAGCTCAAATATTTGTGTGTAAGAGTCTCAATGTCTGTAATTTCTTTGAATGGTTCAGCAAAAATAATTAATTTTTTTTTTTAGAAATGGGAAACTTCAAAATCAGGAAAAATATGACTGAGGGCCAACCTGCAAATCTATTCTCAGGAAGAAGTCTGTTGCAGAGAAGATTTCACAAGAGGGACAAAACAGAAAAATGCATGGAATTGGTATGTATCCTGAATTAGCAGCACATTCCAAATGTCTTATTTTGACTGCACATTTCCAAGCCACTCATAGCACATGATCAAATGCTTTAAATGCATAAAGTCCAAATAATTTGTTAAAATTTCCACTCCTATGCATAAAAAACCCACTTTCTTTTTTTTTTTTTTTTAGGAAACACTAGTAGCTTTAATGAAACTTGGAAATGAAAGCTCAGAAATACAAACCTATACATATCCCAGTAGGTTATCCACAGTTACAAATATTTGTGTTTTTTTAAATTATTTATATTTTTTTAATTACATTAAAAAAAAATATGAGGTCCCATTCAACCCCACCGCCCCCGCCCCCCACTCCCCCCACAGCAACACTCTCTCACATCATCATGACACATCAATTGCACCTGGTAAGTTCATCTCTGAGCAACACTGCACCCCATAGTCAATGGTCCACATCATAGCCCAGACTCTCTCACATTCCATCCAGTGGGCCCTGGGGGGATCTACAGTGTCCCATAATTGTCCATGAAGCACTATCCAGGACAACTCCACGTCCCGAAAACGCCTCCACATCTCATCTCTTCCTCCTGTTCCCCACACCCAGCAGCCCCCATGGCTACCGTTCCCACACCCATTCCACATTTTCTCTGTGGACATTGGATTGGTTGTGTCCATTGCACACCTATGTCAAGTGAGGGCTTAGATTCCACATGGGTAGTGGATGCACTCCTCCCGCTTCTAGTTGTAGACACTCTAGACTCCATGTTGTGGTGGTTGACCTTCAACTCCATGTTAGCTGAGTGGAGTAAGTCCAATAAATCAAAGTGTAGGAGCTGAAGTCTATTGAGGCTCTGGGCCTGGGTGTCATATTATCAGTCCAGAGATTCAAATCCCCTACATATATCTTAAACCCAGCACCAACTACAATTCCAATAAAGTAGCATGCAAGTCTTGTGAAAAGAGATCCCCTCTGAGTCCAATTCCATCACGCAGAAACACCAGCTCCAAAGAAGGGCCATCTGTCATGGCAGTGAACCCCTTCTGCCATGACCATAGAACCTGTGGGTCTCTTTATCCCTCAAAAGAACCAATACCTGGGGTTGTATCTACCTTATCCGTCTCTTAGACTCTGTTCAGTTGTACATAGGGATAATCCTTCTGACAACCTCCAGACTCTTTTTTAGAGACTCACAGCCTTATAATCTCATTTCTCCTTTCCATTTCCCCCTTACATTAGGTCAAACCGCTTCCCGAAGTCATGTTATTATATGTAGACTGGTATATTCTGCTGTTCCGCATTGAATCTTTAATTCAAGGTCATTTTCTAGTTGCTTCTTCAGCTGGTATGTGGTAGTGATCCCTCGGTGCCAGGGAGGCTCATCCCCAGGTGTCGTGTCCCACGCTAGGGGACATCTACACGCTGAGTTTGGCTGTGAGAGTGGCCACATTTGAGTAACATGAAGGCTGTCAGGAGGAAACCCCCAGGCACAATGCTACTCTAGGCCTTGTTCTTATTGCAGGTGTATAGGCTCAAAAGTGTAGCCATTAGTATCAAGAACCCACTGTTGGGCCCTCCTTCCTTCCTGGTTCTTGCCGTTGCACCTGGAGGATTGCCGCTGCTCTCCCAGGGCCCACAACAGTGACCCCCGGCCAGGAGCCCAGTACCCCCCCAGCTGTTGTTTTTAATTGTTTCCACTATGAGTATATATAGACATTACCATATACCCTGGGCATATGCCCTGTATAACTCCCTGTCAACCATATATATCTTGTCAATAACATCCCATATCAGTATTCCTCCGCTGCCATTGTTGAACCACTCTGTGATCCAAAACTTCCCGTAAAGTGAATCCCAACATAATGTCAGCTTCAGAAGAGTCTTAGATCACCGAAATTCATATATACAATATACAGTATTTCCCCAGATCCACCATAAAACCTTTTCCCTTGCACAGCAATAATCTTTTAACTTATTCATATCATATTTCCTGAAACTGATGTACAGATTCCGAAACTATAGTTTTCAAACAAGGTAACATTTGTGCTTACTATGTGGTCCATACTTTAGGTTGTACAGTTTTCTAAATTTTTTAGTTATCCTATGTTTTGTCTTATGGATTTCATTATTAGTCTGTCGTCCCCTATATGTTTTTGGTGTAATATTAGCTGTTTTATATTCATCCTCGTGTACTCTCACATAACTCCTCTTTTGCCCCCTTATTTACCTTTGTTCCATCCATTGCACATCCTTTTTCCCCTCCCCTTAGGGCCCACAACGCCTGCCAATCTAATGCCCTGGGAGCCGTCCTTTCTCACGAGAGATACAGTTCTCTCTATTCGACGGCATTAGTCTTCCCCAGGATATGGTCCACCCCACCCAATGGTAGAACCCACCTTGGCAAAATGAGCCTTCAGCTATTCCCTCCGGAGTCTGTCCCGCATCAGACCATACCCCCTGAGCGTCCTAACCAGGTGACCCTCCTACTTATACTTTGATACGTTTTACTCAACATTTAGTTCTCAACGAACTTCTGACACTCTCCCATGTTTGTATGTTGCCCCTCCCTCCCACCTATTTCTTGGACCATATTACCCCTCTTCCCATCCCCAGCCCCCCTCAAACCCAGAAAACCCCACCCGAAGGTAACCCCTTGCCCTCATTTTGTCCCTTCTTTGTGCTCATACTTACTGCCAGCTCATCACAGATTCCATCCCTGCAGACATTAACTCACATCCTTCCTCCACCCCCCGATTTCCAGTAAGCCACTTTTCCAGACTCTAGCTCTCTGAGGAAGTTAACTTATTTCATATCATTGAGGTCATATAATATTTGTCCTTCAATGCCTGGGTTGCTTCACTCAACATAAGATTCTCAAGGTTCATCCATGTTATCACGTGCGATTGTAGTGTATTGGTTCTTACAGCTGAGTAGTATTCCATTGTGTGTATATACCACATTTTATTGATCCACTCATCTGTTGATGGACATTTGGATTGATTCCAACTTTTGGCGATAGTGAACAATGCTGCTATGAACATTGGTGTACATATATCGGTTTGTGTCCTTGTTTTCAGATCTGATGGGTATATACCCAGCAGTGGTATTGCTGGGTCATATGGCAAATCTATGGATAATTTTTTGAGAAACTGCCAAACTGTCCTCCAGAATGGTTGGATCCCTCTGCATTCCCACCAGCAATGGATGAGTGTTCCCCTTTCTTCACATCCTCTCCAGCATTTGTATTCTACTGTTTTTTTCATGGCTGCCAATCTTATGGGAGTAAGATGGTATCTCATTGTAGTTTTGATTTGCATTTCCCTGATAGCTAGAGATTTGGAGCATTTTTTTCATGTGCTTTTTAGCCATTTGTATTTCTTCTTTGGAGAAGTGTCTGTTTAAATCTTTTTCCCATTTTTTAAATGGGTTGTTTATCTTTTTGTTTTTGAGATATATGAGTTCTTTATATATGCAAGTTATAAGTCTCTTATCAGATATATGGTTGCCAAATATTTTCTCCCATTGTGTGGGTTCCCTTTTTACTTTCTTGACAAACTCCTTTGAGGTGCAGAAGGCTTTAATTTTGAGGTAGTCCCATTTATTTATTTGTTCTTTTGCTGCTCGTGCTTTTGGTGTGATATTCATGAAGCCATTTCCTATTACAAGGTCCTGTAGATGTTTCCCTGCACTGCTTTCTAAGGTCTTTATGGTCTTGGCTCTTATATTTAGGTCTTTGATCCATCTTGAGTTGATCTTTGTATAAGGTGTGAGATGGTAATCCTCTTTCATTCTTCTACATATGGCTATCCAGTTCTCCAGGCACCATTTGTTGAATAGGCCATTCTCTCCCAGTTGAGAGGGTTTGGTGGCTTTATCGAATATTATATGGCTATATACATGAGGTTCTATATCTGAACTTTCAATTCCATTCCATTGGTCTGTGTGTCTCTCCTTATGCCAGTACCATGCTGTTTTCACTACTGTAGCTTTGTAGTATGTTTTGAAGTCAGGAAGTGTGATTCCTCCAATTTCGTTTTTCTTTTTCAATATGTCTTTGGCTATTCGGGATCTCTTTTTATTCCAAATAAATTTCATAGTTAGTTTTTCTAGTTCCTTAAAGAAGGCTGTGTTGATTTTTATTGGGATTGCATTGAATGTGTAGATCAGTTTTGGTAGGATAGACATCTTAATAATATTCAGTCTTCCTATCCATGAACAGGGAATATTCTTCCATTTATTTAGGTCTTCTTTGATTTCCTTGAACAATCTTGTATAGTTCTCGATCTATAAGTTTTTTACCTCTTTAGTTAAATTTATTCGTATTTGATTTTTTATTTACTATTGTGAATGGTATTTGTTTCTTGATTTCCTCCTGATCTTGCTCATTATTGGTGTACAGAAATGCTACTGATTTTTGCGCATTGATCTTATAACCTGCGACTTTGCTAAACTCATTTATGAGTTCTATGAGCTTTGTTGTAGATCTCTCAGGGAAAAAACCCACTTTCAATAGCTTGTTGCTGTTCTTTACTTTTTAAAATTAAGAACAAAATGCAGAATTATAATCTGACATTCATTTTTACCTGGAGTGGGATCAAAGAAGAATGGTCAGTATATTTTCTATTTGGAAGCTCTCTTTTATAATTTTTTAGATTTTTTTAGGAGGTAGTAGGGATCGAACCCTGAGACCTTGTACATGGGAAGTAGGTGCTCAACCACTTGAGCTACATCTGCTCCCCATGGAAGCTGTCTTTGGACCATCAAAGAGAAAAGTAGACAAGCTTTCCTGAATTACCATGTTTATTAGAGGAATATTAAATTGAGGTTGAAAAAAAATTAGAAGACAAATGAAATTTTATCAAGTGCAGTTTTACCAGCTTTATTGAATTCTGCTGCTAAATGTAACATATTTAAGTATCTGTACTTGAAAAAAAAAAAAAAACTTTACATGGATTATTAAGAAAGTCTGTTTTACCTAAAGTAGAATTACATCTCCTCTGGGCCTCCAGTTTGCTGTTACTAAGTCTATTTTATAGCTCAACCTGGGAGAAGCTGTGTCTACTTCCAAAAAGGCATTTGGGGGAACTTCAGACATATAATCATTAGAAAAGAAAACAGAAGACTAAAATTCATATAAGGGAAAGGGTAAATAAGTCTAGCAAAAACCTAGGCTAATATGGCTACCATAATCATTAATTTTAGCACTGTGCTTTCAGAGATGGCAAACAAAAACAAAAACAATCCCAGCAAGTTCTGAGACTCAAAAAAGGAAACCTACTTCCTGGTACTAACATTTAAAAGGAATTTTTCCAATGGGTTATTACATATGAACATTGGACAATATAATGGACAGAGACTCCAAAAGCTGTTTATGGTCCTTGCAGCATTCCATGTCTATGCCAAGGTCATTACACTAAAAGCAACCTTGAAAAGGCCATTTCTGCAATGGGCTAAGGCTCCAAAGCTTTCTGATTCTCCGACTGAAACCAGAATCTGCCTTCAAATATCAATTGTCTCAACTAGGCTTCTGACAGCAGTTAGGGCAGGTAGTTTATTTTCATGGTGAATGGGCTCTGAGAACCTGGGATAGAGATGTTTATTTCTCCACATCCCAGTCAGAATCCTTTTGCTTTGGAATACCAGATAAGGCAGTAGGCAAGTGTGACATGCTGCCCTGAAAATGGAAAGACCTGGCCTGTACTCACAATGGATAGAGCCAAGGAACCACCATGTAGGGTCTCATCCAGACTCCAAGGCACCCCAGCCCCAGAAGATGGCAACGTCCCTCAGTGCTACTTGAGTATGTGGGTACAACCCAGGACCAATCAAATATCTGCAAGGCCCAGGAGCATATTTCTTCCATCCATGTATCAGTCCTGAAAGGACAACTTTTTTTCCATATTACCATTTCAAGACATGGTCTAGGAAGGTAAAGCAAAGTATCTAAAATAGAAAAACCAGCAGGTGCAGCGAGGCGCTTCCGCAAGTACACCAGGAGTTATCTTCTCCTGAAACCAGTATCCAGGCGGACCACGGGTTGCTGCAGTCAAAGCTCCCTAGGGACCCCCAGGAAGGAAATACCCTTTTCCAAATACCAACAGCAAACATCAAAGGATAAGGGATTTTTTTACAAGTGAGATTTCATGGAGTAAAGCTAAACGTTCTGTCGCCTGCTGCAGAAGACCTCTCTTGGTAGCCTCCCTGGCGCCCAGCACTGAGTCACTTTCCTTTTCTGCACTCCTCAGAGTCTCAATGCTCGCCAGGGGCAAAAGAACCTAGGCCTCGCTTCCCGCAGCCTGCACACCCTTGTGGACACCCGCGGAGCCTCCCTCCAGGCGCGCATCCCGGAAGCTGCAGACCACTCTGTGTGCCCAAGTGCGTGCTGCTGCTACCTTGTTAATGGCAGCTCTGAATGAAAGGAGTTGAGGCAGGCTCCGGATTTATGAAGATGTAGGGAGGAGAGGAAAGATATCATATAACAATAAGAGTGTCTTATACTCTCTCTCTCTCTCTCTCACACACACACACACACACACGGCACCACACACACCCAACGAACAGCAGCAGTGGAGGGTTGGAGAAGGCAATGGCAGGTAGGCCTGAGGACAGATTCCAGCTGCTAAAAGAGCTTGAAAAAGAAGCTTCACAGGGCCCAGCACTCTGCTAGGGAAACTCTGTCTTGGCAGAGTTGTGATTTAAGCCACTGCCGTATCACCCAGGCATCCTGGCAGGGGTCAAATCTCACAAGCCTGGGTGTGCAGCAAGGATGTGGAGAATTCCCAAGCCATGGGCCCTTCCTGCCTGTGATTATGTCCTGTAGGTGAACCCATTTAAAATGGAGAATCAAAGAAGGCATTAAATGAGCTGTAGGCCATAGTTTCACTCACCAATAAACTCCTGGGCTGGCTCACCAAATATGTTATCAGATTTTATTTAGATTCTTGACTGTGCTGCAGAAATGAATTCTCAAGAGCACATGGGGTTAGTTAGGCCAGTAATTTATTCATAAAGGGAGAGCAGAGAATTTGGAGAAAATAACAGATCACGGGTCCCAGATAGAGTGGAAGGGGGTGAAAAGTGGTCAAGTATGCTGATTTACAGACCACAATTCCCCATTATATAGGTTATAAATGCCCAGATTTTAACTGTGTGGAGACATGGCAGAGGAAATATTGTGAGAGCAGTATGCAGAGGGTAGGGATGGGTCCAGAGGGGAAAGATCACTAGAGAGAGCATTCAGGCCTCACTTTTTGAACTGTTAATTATACCACCCCTTTGTTAATGGCATAAGAGGAGTCCCAGCTATTTGCTGTGTTGACTGATTATCCCACTCACCAATCCCTTATGAAGGTCCAATGATAAAGTCCTCGGGGAATATCCAGGGCTTCTCCTGGGTTCCAGAAGAAGTCTTGTTCTGGATGGCAGGATCTTGGGGAGGGTCTTCCAGCAGCCGTCTTGGGAGTTATTGATGTCCACATGGACTCTCTGCCAGATTCCAGATCCATCTATTGATTCATTATCTTACTAGCCTGCTTCACTGTCATCCAAATTGTGTGCATCTATAAGTACTTTTTAAAAAAGAGAGAGAGAGAGAGATGATACCAGGCTATCCTGAAGGAGGTTAGGGGTTCTCATAAAGAAAAGGAGTGAAAAAACTTCAACTGGAACTGTTGCAGATACACGAGAAGAGGGAAGAAGAAATGAAAAGTCACTGAATACAGAAACTATGATCTTCTGTTAAAGGTGCATGTCAAGTTCAACATCTTGGAAATCAGAGTGGACAAGGGCAGGGGGCAGTGAAAGGAGATGCTGGTGGGTTGACCATGGAGAGTCAAGTTTATATTTGAAGATGCAGAATATTTCTTTGTCCAGAAGGGGTTGCATGTCATGGAATTTGAACATTAACTTTGTAATATAGAGGATGGCTGGCTCTATATGAGTATCAGCTTAAGGGTTGCTCATTCTGTGATTGGTAGGAGAGGACATGAGGGAATGAAAAAGGGTCATGGATTTGGGGACATGAGGGTGGGAAGAATAAGACATTTGAAAACAAGTCAGCCTCATTTCGTTAACATTTATAGCCACATATTTACAAGAAGGGTGGAACAATATGGAACTTTAAATGTATATTAAATATCTCTCTACCTTCTTTGGAGAATGGGTGCTATTCCCTATAATGTATGATTAAGATTTATACTGGTTCACTTCCTATCAAAGTTTATCAGCAAACACACGGTACATGCAAGATTCAAAATCATTTTTATCTGACTCCAAAAATTTGCATTTAAGTTTGAAAAGCTTTCTATTCATAACTTAAAAATTCCCAACATTTGTTGTACTTGTTACATTTTCTTTTGTGATATATTTCTTTATTCCCTTTGCTCATTTTTCTCTTGGGGTGGTCACTCTGCTTGGTGCACTGGCATTCTAAAAAGACACCACTACTTTTGTTTGGATGCGTAGTTTTTGTTTTTTATTAGTTTTTCCCCCCCTGGACATTGAGGGAATGTAAAAGGGTTGGAATGTCACAAGAAACCAGATAGGTTTCCTTCGTGAGATTTTCTCAGTGAAGACCTAAACTTATGTCTTATAGTTTCCTTCAAGTCTATTTCATCATGCTGTGCCTCAGCTCCTTGATCACATTTTCATGCATTTGGAAACCCAGGGTGGAGATGACCTCAGAGGAAAAAGATATCATCAGGGCCCTAGAAAGCCCAGGAGTTCTGTGTGTGTGTGTGTGTGTGTGTGTGTTTGGTGGGGTGACTGCAGAGTAGGAGCATCTGAGCTTATAAATTCTAATATTTGTCTCATATAACAATGAGTTTGGATGTAAACCTATAGAAGGCAAGAAGAGTGACTCCACTTAATTTTGGGGTCTACATTTGCAACTAAATTAATTGCAAGATGTGCAACATGTGGAGAAGGAACTCTGTGTCTTGAAGTTTCAGCAGCAGTTAGACCACCTGCTTCTTTAACCTTCTCAGATTCCATCTGTCATCGCTGCCCCCCACTTATCATGCTCCTGCCACAATGGCTTCTTTGTGACCTTGAACATCCTAAACGCTTTCCTTTTGGGCCTTTCCCCTTGACATTCCCAGTGAAGAGCTCAAACATCCTCAGATATCCTAGATGCTCACACTTTCTCTTAAGTGAAGTCTGTGTACAATTATTGCCTTGTAAGATGATGTTGCCTGAACAACATGTGATAAATAACATGACCTCTTCACTTTCTTTTTTTTTTTTTTACCTTCTTTCTTTTCCTTGCAGCATTTGTAACAATTGGAAATGCCACAATTATTTTCTTATTTGCTTATATTCTTTATCCAGGAAAAGATTGTAGAACTTCTGTTTTTACACTGTGTACCCTTTGCTAGACAGTGAGGGGCACAAATTCAGTAGTCAATATGCCTTCCTCTGATGAATGGAAGAATTTTACTTAAAAAACATGTAATGTATATCTGTTTGGGAAATGAGCTGAAAATGGGACAGGGATCTTTAGTCAGAGATTGCTCAAAGGATCCTCTGAAAGGGGATAAATTTCATAAACAAAATCTAGAAATTAATTTCTTCTCTACAAAATATAAATTATGGATATGTTAGTAAGTCCTGCTTTTTTTGAATATTAGTCATGTCCTTTCTCTATTTCTGAATAGTCACACCAACCAGATGGAGCCAGGAAATGAAACGTGAATTCTTTTGAGATTCTCAGAGAAACCAGAATTGTAGTCCTTTGTTTTGACCTCTTCTTATCCATGTTTATTGCAACCATCTTTGGGAACCTGCTCATCGTCCTGGCCACCATCAATGACTCCCACCTCCACACACCCTTACACTTCTTCCTCTCCAACCTCTCTTTTTCTGGCATCTGTTTTATTCCTCTCACACTGCTAAGATGCTACTGAACATCAAGAAGCAGAGGAATGTGATAACCTATGGTGGTTGCCTCACCCAGATGTATTTTTTCATATCATTTGGAGGGTTAGGCAAAATGCTATTTGCTGCAATGGCCTATGACAGCTTCATGACCATGTGTCATTCCCTTCAATATATGGTCATGACAAATACCCAGCTCTGCATTCTCCTGATTCTAGGTCTTTGGATAGTGTGTTGCCTTTCTTTCTCTCTTTCTCTCTTTCTCTCTCCCCTTCCCACCCAGGTTGTCTGTTCTCTGTGTCTATTTGCTGCATCTTCTTTGTCCACTGTTGTTGTTGTCAGCAGCATGGGAATCTGTGTTTCTTTTTGCTGCATCATCTTGTTGTGTCATTTCTCCATGTGGGTGGCACCATTCCTGGGCAGGCTGCACTTTCTTTCATACTGGGCGGCTCTCCTTATAGGGTGCACTCCTTGCGCATGGGGCTCCCCTACATGGGGACACCCCTGCGTGGCACAGCACTCCTTGTGTGCATCAGCACTGCACATGGGCCAGCTCCACATGGATCAAGGAGGCCTGGGGTTTGAACTGCAGACCTCCCATGTGGTAGGTGGGCACCCTAACCACTGAGCCAAGCCCGCTGCCTGCATTTCTTGATATAAAGCTCACTGGTATTGTGACTATCATTTTGTAAACACTTGGAAACTCCCATTTTTTCTGTGAATATAATCAGATGGCACAAACTGTCTGTTCTGACACCTTCATCAATGACATTGTGATGTATTTTGCAGCTAGGCTGCTGGGTGGAGGACCATTCATTGACATCATTTTCTTCTATTCTAAGATTGTTTCCTCCATATGTGAAATCTTATTATCTCTGGGGAAATAGAAAACATTTTCCACTTGTGCATGTCACCTCATTGTTGTCTCCGTATTTTACTATATGAATCTAGGAGTGTACCTTAGTTCTTTTGTGTTGCATAATGTACATGCAAATGCACCATCCTCATTATGTATGCTGTGTTCATACCCATGTTGAACTCTTCATCTATAGTCTGAGGAATAAAGACATAAAGGAGGCTTTGAAAAGATTTTTTAGTGGAAAGCCACAAAATATTCCTGGTCCTGGATTTGAAATCTTGCTGTGATTGCATGGCTCAAAGTCACAGAAATAGAAATTATGGTTCTTCCAAATTTCTGGAATTAGGACATACATTAGAAGAGTCAAATATGACCTTAAATATGTTGAAAAAAACTTTAATTCATGTGTTGTACTTCCAAGGACAAGAATTGCTTTAGGCAACTTATATCTACACATTATCTATGACATTGTTTTCCATTTGCATAAAAGATATTTTATGCAATGGAGAACAGGACTGAGTGGCATGTTCTGTATTCTGTTAATGGAAAATAAATAAGACTCTTTTTTTTTTCTTAGATTTATTTATTTATTTCTCTCCACTTCCCCCCCCTCCCCACCCCAGTTGTCTGTTCTCTGTGTCTGTTTGCTGTGTCATCTTCTTTGTCCACTTCTGTTGTTGTCAGCGGCACGGGAATCTATTTCTTTTTGTTGCGTCATCTTGTTGTGTCAGCTCTCCATGTGTGCGGCACCGTTCTTGGGCAGGCTGTACTTTGTTTTGCGCTGGGTGGCTCTCCTTATAAGGTGCACTCCTTGTGTGTGGGGCTCCCCTATGTGGGGGACACCACTGTGTGGCATGGCACTCCTTGCGTGAACCAGCACAGCACATGAGCCAGGTCCACACAGGTCAAGGAGGCCCGGAGTTTGAACCACAGACCTCCCATGTGGTAAATGGATGCCCTAACCACTGGGCCAAGTCTGCTTCCCAATAAGACTCTTTCCATTCCTGTAAACAAAATACCTGCCCTTTCTCTAACTTTCTTCTTAAACATCGAAGGTTTTTTAGTGAACAATCTGTTTATTCACTCTATGATCCAGTTTTTCAGCTTTAATGTTTAAAATTCCTTTCAATCATCTTGATGAAAGGATGACTTAAAGAAGAACTTGAAATCATGCACCACGATTCCCCAGAATGTAATGTTCTGCGTCAGGCACAAGTTATTCCTGGCCAAACCCACATGTTCACTCAACATCTAATGCTTATCCACAATGGAAAATCAGAAGTAGTCACTTTTTAATATACTTATCTGCAATCACGTGGAATAACAGAGTGATCATGAAGACTGTTTTCAAATATCTGAAGGAATTCTAGAAAGCATCAGGTGATTATTGTGATCATATCAGTTAACTATTGCTGCATAACAGGCCATCCTAATACAAATGGTTTAAAACAATGCTCTTATTGCTGGATCCATGTATCAGCTGGATTTGTCTTGATCTCTGCAGAGCATCTCATGGGCTGGATTCAGCTGTATCAGTAGGTAAGGCTCTGCTGATTCTGCCTGGACCTGCTTTTATACTCATGGATGTTCTGCAGAGAGGATTGCTTAGGGTGGTCTTTACTGGGAAAACTGGTATCTGCTACACATGTGCCAAAATCTCCCAAAATGTAAGCTGGAATTGTTCAAATGCAAACTCAGATTTTCAGGAGAAACACTTCAATACTTTGCATTTTTTAATATTTATTTTATTTATTTATTTTCCCCACCCTCTTTGTTCTGTCTGTTTCTTTTATGCTGATCTTCCTTTCTTTAGGGAGGCCCCAGGAACTTAACCCAGGGCTTCCATGCAGGTGGGAGATGCCTAACCACCTGACCCAGCTCAACTCCCAGCTTTGTTGCATCTTTCATTATATTTCCTTGCTGTGTCTCTTGGTTGCATCATCTCACTGCATCATCTTGCTGCATCAGCTCACCATGGCAGCCCATCATGTCAGCTCCCTGTCTTGTGCATCTCCAGGACCCAGCAGGAACCAAACCTGGATCACCTATGTGGTAGATGGGAGGTCAGTTACCTGAGCTAAACCCACTTTTCTCAAAGCTTCTTGAAGCATGCTGACAGTCCCAGAATTTTCTCTTGGCTAAAGTAAATAAGATATTTGAAGTCAATCCCAGAATCAAAAGTAGAAGCTAGAGTTCTATTTTAAAAATATGGATTCAGAGAAAGTTTGATAAATTGGACCCATCTCTGCAAACTTTCTACCACCCATATAAACTACAAATCAGCAAAGTTCTCTTAGAATCATCAAGATCCCTGGCTTCCAGTTCTACCTTCAACAGCTGTGCTGATTTCTTGGTGAAGGAGGTGAGAGCCTAAATATATATTTAATAAGTAGTCATGAAATTATCTTTCAGAATATCATGGCTCCCTCAAATAAAAATGTTACCTCCCTTCCCCTTACCTCCAGCTCTCTATTCCCAAGCTAAAAAAAAATTAACCCAGAATAGTTGTGCATAAAATATGCCAATGCACTACCAACAACTTGCATTGGTGTGTAAATATTTCTTCACGGGTCTTTCAATTATTTTAGGTATATACTGCATAGTGGTATTGCCAGGTCATATGGTAATTGTGTAATTAGCTTACTGAGGAACTGCCAAACTGTCTTCCAAAGCAGCTGCACCATTTTGCATTCCCAATGAATGTAATGAATGAGTGTCCCTATTTCTCTACATTCTTTACTAACCCTTATTATTTTCTGGTTCTTTTTTTAATATCAGCTATTCCAATAGGTGTGAAATATTATTTCTTTGGTTTTGATTTGCATTTTCCTGATGGCTAGTGATGAGGAGCATCTTTTCAGGAGGTTTCTAGCCCTCTGTATACCTTCTTTGGAGAGATGTGTGGCACAATCTTTAATTGGGTTGTCTTTTTGTTGTTAAGCTGAAGCATTGCTCTCTCTCTCTCTCTATATATATATATATATTCTGGATATTAAGCCCTTATTGGATATGTGGTTTCCAAATACTTTCACCCACCATGTAGGTTTTCATTTTATTTTGATGACAAAATCCTTTGATGCGCAAAAGTTGTTTTTATTTTTATTTATTTTTATTTATTTTTTATTTTTTTAGTGATAATTGTGATTTGGGTGTAAAGTCTAAGAAAACACTGCCTAACAAACTTTCCTGAAGATTATTCCCCATGTGCCTTTCTAGGAGTTTGATAATTCCTGCTATAGTATTTAGGTCTTTGATCCATTTGCAGTTGATTTTTGTATAAAGTGTGAGTTAAAGGTCTCAGACTCAGAGCATCTTCCATTCTATATATATATCCAAAGCAGTTCCTTTAGATAGGTCCCTGCCTTCTCTGTGCTTTTTTTTGTGTGTGTCAGACTCTCTCTACTGTGACATAGTTGGACTTACTTGTGGTTTCTCTACATGTAATTCTTCTGTCCCTTATATTTGAACCTATAGTTAGTACTATAGCTGAAAGATTTATGTCTTGGAGGCTTAAATCTTTGACTTTCCATGTCCCAGTTGGGCTCTGTATCTCAACAGAGTTGCAACACCTCCTCTCCAGTTCATTGGACTCACCCAGGACAACTATCAAGGAAATGATATCGGATAATGACTATCCCAGGAAACAGAGAGTCTACAACTGCAAGCAAGATAGTCTGATCAATCTGCCCCATTGTATCTAATCCCCCTCAAAATTAGAGATGGAGTGGGCATTGGGGACATTTGAATTGTCCTGAATGAATTTGTAATGACATATATAGGCTATTATTTATCTTGTTATAACTTACAAAATTGTGTTGGAGAGAGTTTGAACTATGATATAAACTATAATCTACACTCACTGGCAATGATCCAAAATGTTTTCCTCAGTTATAACAAATGGACCACACTAATGAAAGATGTTTGTAATGTGGGAAAATGTGAGAAGGGTGGGGAGTGGGGCACATGGGAATCCCCTGCATTTTTATGTAACATTTATGTAATCTAATTATCTCTTAAAAATAAAAAAAACACAGTAAAAATGCTTAACTTGAAAGGTGAACAATGTCCAAAAGTCTTATCTCTCTTTACAAAGGTGTATTTTTCAAATCATATTCTACATTGAAGGTTTTTTTCAAACACATCTGTCAATCTTAACAGTCTACTCTTTACTAAATGTATACACTTGTTATTCTAATGAAAAGCTAGTTAATAAACTAAAAATAAATGTATAATTTATTAACTTAAAGAAAAAAAAGAGACTGATTTCTAACTGGTTTTTCTTACATTGATATTATAAAGTACTGGAGATTTTCCAGCATAATGATTTAGATGAACTTTTGCAAATTGGCAGCATTTAATGAATTTCTTAATCTATACATTTTCTAACATCAAAATTATGCAAACCATATATGCTGTTTTAGAATTCTTAAAAAGACCTAATTTCTACTGATATTTAGTTTCTTCTTTTATTTTTTAAATTTTCATTTATTAGAATATTGTGGGTTTACAGAAGAATCCTGCATAAAATATAGGATTCCCATATACTACCCTTTATTAAGACCTTTCTTTGATGTAGTATATTTGTTACATTTGCTGAAAGCACATTTTCATAAATTTACTTTTAACCATGGTCCATGATTTAACTTAGGATTTACTATTTGTGTTGTACAGTTCCATTGGATGTTTTCAAATTTTTGTTCTAGTACCTTATATATCTAATAATTCCCTTTGAATCACATTCAAATTTATAATCCAGTGCTGTTAATTGAATGCACAATATTGTGCTATATTCACCACCATCAAAAATCAGAACAAATTTTTGAACCCTAATGTTCATAGTAGCATTATTCACAATTGCCAAATAGACAAAATGTGGTTTATACAAACAATGGAATATTATTCAGCCATTAAAAAATGAAGTCCTGATGCATACAACAACAAGGATGAGCTTACAGGCATCATGTTGGATGAAAGAACTCAGACCCAATTGTACAAATATTGTATGATCTCACTGATTAGAAGCAATTAGAATAAGAAAATCCATACAGTGCTCATATTCTCAAACCTCTTTATGTGTGACTGGTTGGTTGAAATAGCACTAATGAGGCAATATACTTTGTTTCTGCAATGACAGTAGGTAGGAAGTACAGAGAGGGTTTTCAACAGGGACTTTATACCAAATATAAGGGGTTGTGATTATAATAAAATAATGTATTATAAATAACGTGTCAATAAAAGATGTAGACATTGTGGAGTCCATTATTCATAATCACAAAACATGCAGGGGTCCATTCCCTGATAATTTCTGATTCCATGTAGTCTCTTTTGTCTAATGGCATATGTGTGTATGTGCCAGCATAATATTTCCTACCTGGTCCTTAAGATTCCCTTCAAGTTTCCACTACTCTCTCAAGACTTGGCCAATTAAATTGAAACAGCAGACCCTGGCCACCCACTGATGAGATGCAAAGATCAAAGCCATCAAGCTGATTGAATTCATCCAGCAGGAGCAGAAGAATCCATCAAGGAAGCTGGAGAAAGTGCACCTGCACCCACAGGTCAGAAAGAGCAGGTTTCTTAGGGAATGCTGGCAATGTACCAGACAAGGTACTAACACTTTTACCTGCACATATTTTCTGAAACTTCACATTTACCTAAAAGGTACATGGTACTTTCATCCTCATTAACAGATAAGGAGACTGAGCTCAGAGATCACACGTCTGCCTCTTGGACATGGCCATAATTTTTACCTTGTCTTCTTTATCCCTTAAGTTGTGCTGTAGGGATCTGAAGGTCTCTATCCAAAATCTTAATAAGAGAATTTCTTCTGAGGCTGCTGGGCCCATTAGCACAAAAGCTGAAGGACAGATTCTATTTGGGTCAGCACAATGCCCTCTCCTGAAGTTAAGTGTTGAATTCCTGAGTAGCCACAGGAAGCAGCTCTGTTGCATGGAGGGTCTGACAATGAAATGATACTGGAATAGGAAGTCAGAGCAGCCCCTCAGAGAAGGACCATTGTTGACCTTTGTGTAGGTGAATCCCACTAGAGAAATAGAAGTGTGTGGTTTGTACTTTTAATTTTACAGTATTCTCTGTGTTATCACATCTCCAAGACTCTCTAAGTTAAGGGTCACCCATATACAGCTGGCAATAACCCATCACATCTGTTTCTGTACAAAGTCTTGTTGGAACACAGTCTACTGATTTTACTGGGGCCCTATTAGATATGACCACATCCTAATACCCCTGTAGAACAAATAAGTGTGAACTTGTTTGTAATAACAGTATTTGCAGTTAAAAGTTTAAGGCTCTCTAATAAGATCATCCCCAATTATACAGTTGGATCTGAAATCCAATGACAAGTGTCCTTGTAAGGGGAACACAGAGGAGACACACAGAAGGAAGAGGAGAAGGCCATGTGAGGTCAATCAGGTATTGGAGTGATGCAACCAAAAAGCCCAGTAACTAAGAGAGTCTGTAGAGTCTGGGGGTGGCCTGGATGGGTTCACCCCAACAATTTCAGAATTAGGACAGCTCTGCAGACACCTTGCTCTTGGAATTTTGGCAGCTGGAACTGCCAGAGAATAATTACTGTTGCTTCAGGTCGCCCAATTTATTATTATTTTTTTACAGCAGACATAGGACAGTAATACAACCATCTCATGCCTGCAGTATAGTCTACGGTGGTGTTTACATACACTACAGGGATAAGTAGTTAGAAGAGAGAACAACTTATGGTTCACAAAGCCTAAAATATTTAGCATCTAGCCCTTTACATAAAATGGCTGATAACCCACACTCAAAGTCTCTGCCATGAACTGATAATATATCCACAGGTCTCTTCCATGATATATTCTGAAAATCTTAACTAGGTTTATATCACGGAAAAAAATATCAAAGATGCAGACTGAAAAAGTGGACCTGAGGATGTTTGTCATGAAATTTCCTTCTCTTTAACCTAAAATGAGCCTATTTAAATTCTGCTATCTGTGAGATTTACAATAGATGTCAAGACGATATTCCAGGGATGACCCTGTTTGGGCTCAGTGTAGCCAGGGGGCATTTTCACATCACTGAGTCAGGCATGGGGACTCAGGGTGGCTTACAGCAGCCTAGAGGCTAATGATTGGCCCTTGTGATATATCCCACAAGCTAGGTCTTATCTGTATTGGAGGTCTTTTTAAGGAGGAATGGCTCCATTGATAGGGAAGAAATATGCATCTAGCTTCAAACATGTACCTTCAGGGACAGAACAGGAAGAAATATTTACTTTTATTTATGGCCCCTGGGCCTCCAGGGAACTCAGTTGCTAAGCATATCAAGTAAAAAGAGAACAATATATATAATAAGTAGCTCTGCGTATTCAGCCTCTGGACCTACTGAGGCTATAAATTCTCCCTCTGCCACAGCACTATAGGGCACCAGGCCAGGTTAGGAGAACCTCCCTGGGGATCTGCACAATGTCCTTCCACTGCTGCTAACACTGCCCAACATCTCCTTGGGCTTCTTGCACACATTGTCCAAGGACAGTCCAGTACAGCCAAGTCCATCCAGTGATGCTGTTGGGAGACGTAGGTGTCTGGTTCATGGGGTTTGGGGAAAAGGAAAGCTTTAATTAACTTATCTTCCTGGGAACAATCAAGGGTGATGAGTCAGTTAATAAGGTGGAGAAGTATATGTATACTGGGGAAGGAATCATTGGCACCAGTATTGATTACTAATTTCACAGAGTCCATAATATTAAAACAAGCTGCTCTTCAAATAGAAGTTTGACAGTTTCATATACCAATGCCAAAATAAAGACATATATCTCCCTAATTCTCTTAAAAAGGACATGCTGTGTGATGTAATGAGCAACATCCTCAGCCCATTTACCTCAAGAAAACAATGAATTTCAAGGTTCTTGAACTGATGTAGGCTATGGGTGGGGGGGGGGGAGTTGTTCATCTCTTTGTAGATAAGCTGAGCTGTCTGTGTCCTGAGCTGTGTATTTGGGACAGGGAGAACTGCAGCCCTGCCCTTGGTAACCATGACAACAACTCCAGTCCTGGTAAAAGTTTAGCAATGCAAACTCTATAAATGTCAAATATTCATGGAAAATGCAAACCAAATGTGCTAAAAGCTTATCTAGAATGTATAAATCCATGCTAAAAGCTTACCTAGGATGTGGAAGATACGTGTTAATTCAAATTTATTGAGCATTGAAACAAAGAACCATTTGGCCCTTCCTCTGTATAAAAAGGAACTCAAAAATCTTGTCCAGGGCTCAGATTTTTAATGAGAAGTTCTGAGCCCAGCCAGGCATAAATAAATCTTTTTTCCTTCCCCAAATTATTCCTGAGTCCTGGCCTTTCTATATGCAAATAATTGAACCTCTCTTGACTTCTACAACATTTTGGGGGCTTGTCCAGGATTTGCAAATGAAGGCCAGAGAAGGTAGCTTTTTACTATCCCTTCCAGATCCACAAGGAAGCTGGGAGGACTCAGTGAACCCCAAATCTGGATGACCCTGGATTAAGTTTAGTCCAGAAAAGATGTGGGCTCCACCACAATCTTCCCAACAAAAATCAAGTAAATGGAAGATCTGAAAAGTTCTGGGAATGAAAAAGACTCCAAACATGAAAGAAGGCAAAACTCCCTGGAGAGCATAGTCAGGAGAATCTTAGCTTTAATTGCTAGGAACGGAGACTGATCACCTTCCAGGAGACTCCATTACCTCCAGACATTTGGGGGAAAGCCATCTCCTTCAGGTCTGAAAGGAAAGAAAAATAAAAGGGAAAAAGCCTGATGTTTTGTGTTTGTCTAACTGCATGTTAGAATCTGGTACTTGTCTTGTCTCCACTAAGGTAGTGAAGACATAATTATAATAAGAAAGGATGTTTATATGTTCAAGTCCTAATGTTCTGGAAATTGGTCTGATTTTGAGAAATTTGGTTACAGGAAAATGAATTGGCTTTCTGGTGAAGCTTGGTCTGGGTGTAAGGTTAAACAGTGAGAAAGTTTAGCTGGCAGTCTTTTATCTTGGTGCCGAATTGCAGATGAACTCATTTTGTAGACAGTCAGGGTAAACAGAAAATATGTTAAATTTTAGTATTGAAAGTTCTCTTTTTCTAAGTTTTGTAATGGTTGGAGGGGCACCCGTGTCCAGAAAATATAGAGATTATAAGTCAGATTGATAAGCCTGTGCTTCTTTCTGTGCTCAGATGCTGGTGTTGAATTGTGTAATTATGTAAAGTGGTAACCTTTGGTTAAACTGGAACCCTCCTTTGACATTGGCAAAGGAGTGAATTGATTATAGTTTAGAAGGCAAAACTGCAGAATCTAAATGCACATGCTCTGCACTCTCATCTCTGAGTCTGCCCCTTTACTGGGGCTTGGGGACAATCTGTATCCATGCCATGCACCCAAGTTTATTGAAACTGGCCCTAGTCAGGGTGGTTGGGTCCCTGGGAAAGGGGGGATTGGCTTGCACCTTCCAGTGAGTCTATGCCTTCTATTCATAAGTCACATTCCTATTTAATTGCTATGTACCTGACTGCCTGGAAGGGGGCTGCAAAGCAATACCAGAATAAATGCAATAAAATTCCCTCCCTAAGGTGACAAAGGCCAAAATAAATTTGCATTCTGCCCAGGTTCTGCTTTTCTGAATCTCTCTTTGTAAGTCTATGAGGACATGCTTTGGAATGTTTTAAAGCTGTAAACTTGTCTACAGGAAGGAGGCTATTATTTGAAAACAATAGACCTCTAATCACTTGATAGATCTTTTAATGGTCTGGCTGGGAACATCAGCAGTAAGGGTCATAAAACTGCAGGAAAAAAGGATAAACCTCAACTTTAAAATCTGTATTTAGCTTTGTCAGTTTGCTTGCACCTAAGAATTCATGGTAAAAGGTAGTTTAAAAATGAATCTTTAAATGCCAGTACTGTCTTGCTGGTGAATTAAATGCATAACTCGCAGGTGAGAATTTGTTCCCTTACTAGGAAAAGGCAGAACTTCACAGGATTGTTACTAATACAATTCTTGTAACTTAATTAATAAAGGTATCCATTTCACCTTAAATTTAAAACTTAATGAAAATTGTAACTAAGAGTTAAGATCATTTATAGATGCATTTATATTATAAAACAGCAGAAAGATAATAACTGAAATTATAACTGGATGAATTTAGCCTGAATCTATTATTGTAAGTGTAAATTCAAAACTATCCTTACCTTCATTTTTGGTCACTTCAAGCCTAGCCTCACCCCTTGCCTTGGCTTATTGTTGCTGCCTCCCTCCATCCCTTCCCCCAGCCTTTGCTATCTCCTTCCTCCAGCCATTGCTGTCCTTCCCGCCAGTCCCGCCCACGTTGCCAACATATAATCTGCCTTCTTCCCCAGCTACTGCCTACCTCATAGCCGCCTGCACAACTCCGCCTATCCACTACCGCCCTGTAGTAATCCGCCCCAGCTCCGGCCCCTCCCTCCACCCAACCCTATATAACCAAGTGTACTTCCGCAATAAAGCAGACTTGTTCCTGCGCTCAGGCTGTCTCCGTGGTTTTTACCGCGCGTCCCCCACGCCTGGAGAACCTAGGCCTACACGCTGGTCTAGGGGCTTCCCGCCGAGCCGTGGAAGGCTGCCCGGACTTCGTGGGCCGCTAATCACTGCCAGCAGCCCACAATTTGGGGGCTCGTCCGGGATCCTCTCCTTCCACCGCCGTACGGCCCCTGTTGTCAGCCGTCGTTGTTGTCTACTGGCGACCATTTCAGCTTTCCAGGTAGGGACCCCGTCGCCGTCTCTTCTTCTCCCACTATGGGCACCTCCCTCTCTTCACACCATACCCCTCAGGTTCGGCTTTTAGCCGCCCTGCTTGATACCAATGGGGTTCGCGTTTCCCTGAAACAGCTCCAAAAATATTGGGACCTACTACTCCCCTTCAATCCGTGGCTCGCCACCTGCCAGCTCTGGAGCCCGGACACGTACTCACGGTTAATAGATCGAGTAACCTCTGCCATAGAGCATGAAAAGCGGTCTTTTCCGCCCGGCCTGCTGCCTACTCTCGTAGCCGTTCGTGCCTGCCTCCTTGGTGCACCATCCGAAGTCATCCGGGACAAATCAATCAAACAACCCAATGATTATGAGCCCGATGATCTTAGAGACACGAACTCTCTGTCTGACCAGCTCGCCGCAGCTCTCGAGCGCGAGCCTCCCCGCTCGCACTCCCCGCCGCCTACAGAAACCGTTTCTGTGGCTCCCCAAAATGGCAAACCTCCTCCTCCTTCCTCCATCCCTGCCCAAGATGGCGTACTTCCTGCTTCTTCCTCACCCAGATCAGAGCCCGCCGGCGAGAACAAAGGCGCTTCCTCTCGCCTTTACCCGCCCCTTCCTGTCTCGTCATCCCCCGGGCCGGCCCCCGGAAATGATGTAGCTTCGCCGCCATCTTGGCCGGCCCCCGGAAATGATGTAGCTTCGCCGCCATCTTGGCCGGCCCCCGGAAATGATGTAGCTTCGCCGCCATCTTGGCCGGCCCCCGGAAATGATGTAGCTTCGCCGCCATCTTGGCCGGCCCCCGGAAATGATGTAGCTTCGCCGCCATCTTGGCCAGCCCCCGGAAATGATGTGACTTCGCCGCCATCTTGGCCGGCTCCCGGAAATGACGTAGCTTCGCCGCCATCTTGTCCGACGCTTAAAAGGGTCCCGTCGCCAGCTTGTTGCCGCCTTGACGCTACTAAGCTGCCACTCCCTCACTTGTTTTCCGCTACCGCTCACCCCTCGCCACCACCATATAACCGTGACTCCGGAAGAGTGCACCCTTCCGCCCCCCAGCTCTACCCGCTCAACCCGCTGCCTACGCCACAGCGCCCTCAGACCTGGCTTCCCTTTACGGCCGAAGAGATTAAAACACTGCGAAAAGCCGTAAAAGAAGATGGTATAGGTAGCCCATATGTCCAACAATTGTTAGAAGAATTGGGAGTCCAACTTGCGCTCCCCTATGACTGGATTTCCTTAGCCCGCGCCATCCTCCAGCCCGGCCAGTTTCTTGAATGGCGTGCCTATTATCAACATGCTGTTGAGCAGCAAGTAGCAGAGAACGCCCGCATCGGTGTCAGAGATCCACCAGACGCCTACACCGGAGTCAACAGCTTTGCTAATCCTCAGTCTTATGTCGATATAGATCCAGGGTTTTGGCAACGAGTGAAGAACCTTGTCCAGCGGTCATTTTCGCTAGTCTCCTCCAAGCAATCTACCAAACTTGCACAAATGCTTCAAGACCCACAAGAAACTTTTCCCGCGTTTGTCGCACGCGTTCTAGAAGCATGTCAGCGGAAAATCACCAATGAAGACGCCCAATTTATGTTAGCAAAAGAGCTAGTTCTCGATGGGTGCCTCGCACCCTTCCGGACTGTTATCCTCCCTCTTCGCGACAAGCAGTTACACGAATGGGTCTTAGCCTGTCGAGATATTGACCCTCAAACTAAAGCGCTTACTAATGCCTTTGCCTCTGCCATGGCTGTGTCCTCCGCCTCTGCTTCTGCCTGCTTTCGATGCGGTCAACTTGGCCATTTTATCCGCGAGTGCCCTCAACAAGCGGCTCCCCGCCCTGCCGGGGCACTGCGCCGACCGAGAGGCCCCCCCACACCATGCCCGCGCTGTGGAAAAGGGTACCATTGGGCTCGCGATTGCCGTTCCTCGCAACAGCCTTTAAACTCCCAACGGGGCAGGCCTCAGCCCCTCTCCCAAGAGGCCGTCAAGAGAGCTCCAAAGCCCTAATGTGGACAATGCCTATCACACGTCATCAGAAACCTTCCCTCGAGCTCAAAATCAACGGGCAGTGGCTTGAAGGGCTCTTAGACTCTGGTGCTGAAATCTCTTGTATTCCCTTTGAAATCGCTGCCTTCAACCACTGGCCCCTCGAGACCGGCCCTCAAGTCATTGGCGCCACGGGAGCTGCTACCTCCTGGAAGACATCACAGCCTTTGCATTGGGACGACAGAGAAGGTCACGAAGGACAAATTCGTCCACTCGTCCTTTCCTCAATTCAAACCATCCTGTGGGGACGAGATGTCCTCAGCCAGTTAAAAGCTCGAATCACCACAGAAGCCTTCTCAGCCGCGCTGCCCCCCCCCTTCTAAGGGCCACTGCTCCTGTCTCAAGACCTGACCCTATCCCTCTGGAATGGGACACAGAGGAGCCCATCTGGGTCGAGCAGTGGCCCTTGCCCATGCACAAGTTACAAGCTCTCTCTGCCCTCATCGAAGAACAACTACAAGCGGGGCACATTGAGCCGTCCACCAGTCCCTACAACTCACCAATCTTTGTCATTAGCAAAAGAAACACTAGCAAGTTCCGCCTTCTCCACGACCTTCGAGAAATCAACAAGCACATCAAACCGATGGGGTCACCTCAGCCAGGCTGCCCCCATCCCACTGCAGTCCCTCAGCATTTTCATGCAGCGACCATTGACATCAAGGACTGTTTTTTCTCCATTCCTCTTCACCCGCGAGACTGCCCACGATTTGCATTTACAGTCCCACGCACCAATAACCAGGGCGCAGCACGCCGATTCCAGTGGAAAGTGCTACCACAAGGTATGCGAAATAGCCTCACCATGTGCCAGCTTTATGTCAACTGTGCCCTCGAGCCGTTGCGCTCCCATTTCCAGCCTGAAGAAACATACATCATCCATTATATGGACGATCTTCTTTTAGCAGCGAGTTCTAGCACTCTCCTCAATGACCTGCTTTCTGCAGTAATGACCAACCTTTCGAGTCTCGGGCTTACCGTACAGACAGACAAAATAAACCTCAAACCTCCCTTTCAATTCTTGGGCTTTCATTTCCATCACTCCATACAACCGTCAAGCCCTCGGCTACACATCTCTCCCACTATGACACTGACTGAACTTCAGCAACTTTGTGGGCAAATCAATTGGCTTCGATCAGCACTTCCCATTACGACGGCACAAATGCAGCCTCTCTTCGAACTTCTGCAAACCAAAGATAGCCCACCTGCTGCAGTCCGGCAAAAAATCACCATCACCCGCGCTGCACAAGAAGCCGTCCAACAAGTCAGTGATGCCCTTCAGCAATGTCGCCTCGAGCGATTCTCTCCAGATCTTCCAATCTTTGCCCTGGTTTTGCCGACACCGGTCACCCCGACAGGTCTCCTGTGGCAAGATGGTCCTCTTCTTTTTCTGCACACGTCAAAAAGTAAACTCCCAAAAATCTGCCCTTTTCTAAGAGCCTGGATCGCGTTAGCTACTGACTTAGTTCTCCTCTCCATACAAACGTACGGTATCCCACCACACACTATTATTTGGCCTCTCGATGCCAAAGAAGTCTCTTCCCTTATTATGAACAATACCCAAATGCAGAGCTTAGTAGAGCTCTTTCGCGGCTCCTTTGATAATCACTATCCTCATCACCGTTTGCTGCAAGGAGTGTCTCAGTTAGCATTCTCTAACCCATTCCGCCCGCTGCCTGCGCGGAACCCCATTCCATCAGCCATCACTGCCTTCACAGACGCCTCAAAAACAGCGTTTGCAGCTGTTATCTACACTCCTGGAAAACCTGAGCCCCAGCACTTAGTATTTGCCAATGACTTTTCTGTTCAAGTAGGCGAGCTTCTAGCGGTCGCAGCGGTCCTCAATCTCCACCCAAGCCAGCCTCTCAATATCTTTACAGACAGCCTATACACGCTACAAGTTTGCCGCAGCCTGCCACTTGCCACCTTTTTGCCAAGCGATTCAAACATTGACCGAGCGCTTGCCTTTATGCAGCGCTTACTTGAAACAAGACAGCAGCCCTGGTTCATCACACATTTGCGAAGTCATTCCAACCTTCCAGGGCCTCTTGCCCACGGCAACAGCCTTGCCGATGCGGCCGTGTCAAGTTTTAAAGTACTTCCTTTAGCCTGCAAAAATTATGTTGTAGATGAAAATCTGCTTGGAGACCCCATTAACCACGCTAAGTTGCTGCACTCGCGGTTCCATTACTCAGCGCGGACAATTCGCAAGCTCTATCCAGAATTACCCGCTGAAACCTGCAAGCACCTAGTGCGCTCGTGCCGCGTGTGCGCCCCTCTCCTCCCTCTGGGGCCCCTGCAACCCCGAGGTGTCAACCCTCGCGGCCTCCGACCTAACTCGCGGTGGCAACTAGATGTCACTCATGTCAGCGCCTTCGGCCGCTTCAAGTATCTTCACGTAGCCATTGACACCTTTTCCCATCTGTGCTACGCGGTGCCCCTCGCAGGGGAGAGTGCCAAACATTGCATCAAAGCTCTTCGCCAAGCCATTCTGTTCATGGGAATCCCATGGGACCTCAAAACAGATAACGGACCAGCATATCGCAGTGCTTCCTTTGCCAATTTTGTGCAGATGTATCACATCACACATCACTTCGGCATCCCATATAACCCACAAGGACAAGGAATTGTCGAACGCACTCATCAACAGCTCAAGCTACTCATTCAAAAAGAGAGAACCTCCTCCCCCCACAAAGCTCCAGCAGATGTTGTAACAGCTTGTCTCATCCATCACAATCTCCTAACTTTTGATAGTCAAGGACTCTCTCCTACGCATAAGCATTGGGGACCTATGTGGCCGCCTTCCCAAACTCCTGTAGTCTACTGGAAAGACCCAGCTTCCAATCGCTGGCAAGAAGAACCTGCCCCTCTACTAGCACAAGGAAGAGGGTTCGCCTGTATTTTCCCAGAAACAGAACGACAACCTCTTTGGGTCCCAGGACGGTATATCCGGCCTGCAACGCAGCAGCTTGGCCTAGATAATATCCCACGCCCACTAGCGCCAGACCCCAAAGACATCCCACGTCCTTTGATATCAGAACACAATGCTAATGGCAATGATTGAAACTTCAGCCAAGCCCCCTCCTAAAAATGTCTCTATTCCGATAAGTGCTCTCTCTAAGTTTCTCTCTGCTGATAGTCCCTCCTCTATGGGGGCTCCTTTTTCCTTTTTGTCATTTCAGATTTTCTAAAGATTCAACTCTGCACAAAAGAAGCCTTTGCTGCCTCCGTCACCCGCCATTGACAGGCGCCTGACCTTCACCAACACGTGCCTTACAACCTATCAATAAAGAGAACTCACCGTGCAAATGCTCCTCAAGCTCCCCTCCCACCCACTCTTACTTTGCTTTTTTCTTGCAATTTTCACCTTTTTAACAATCTTTTCAGCTGTCTGTCTTGCAGCCACAGCCCCAACAGACTGGAACCTTCGTCAACGTCTTCTCCTCGCTGTTGCCTGGCTGCTTCTAATTGCTATCCTCATCTCTCTTGTAGTCTTTCTCCCATGACCACTATGCGCCCCCAAGTACATTCATCTGAGCCTACTACCCCAACACCGTCGCCCATGAGAACCACACCAGCTCTCTCTCGCCGCGAACGACGTCGACAACGCTTCTTTGCCCGCCGCCTAAGCCGACTTTCTCTTGAAGATGAAGACCCCATCGAACGCCAAGTTCTCCAGCTCCTTCGACAGGCCCGCTCTGTTCACACACCCACCCCTTGTTCCCCTACCCTCCCTCGTCTCATTCATCTCCTCATTCTCATGTTGTCCCTAGCCTCCTCTGCCCAGAGCTATTCATCCCATCAGCCATTTAACTGGACCCTCTCTGACTGGAAATCAAACGCGGTTCTCGCCTTCAATGTCACTGCAGGGGCACCCTCCTTTTCACTCCACCTTTGCAGCCTGACTGGCCAAGCTCCTGACTGCTATCCAGGATGCCAGGGCCAGGGCTGTTACGGTGGCGGAGCGTACGCCATTGCCGGCCCTCAGGGCCCCCCTATTTCTGGCTACTACATCTGCCCCTCCTCCATTGCTTCCTCCTCCACTTCCTGCCACGACCCCGCGCATTTCTTTTGTCCCTCATGGGGATGTGAAACCATGGCTGTTGGTTGGGCTAAACCCTCTAACAAAGATCCTAACCTCTACCTGCTCAGTACACAACTGTCCCCCCAACGCCCAAATGTCTCCTTCCTCGTCAAAGACCCCTCCGCAGACACTTGGCTCGTGGGTCGTACATGGGGAATCCGTCTATACATGACCGGTTACGATTCAGGAGCCTTTTTCACTATCCAGAAAAGACCCCCCTCCAGTCGCCCAGCAAACATCGGTCCAAACCGGTTTCTCAACCCACCATCTCCTACGTCTGCCACCCCTTCCGCGTCCCCCCTTCCCTCTTCATCGTTTCGCGCCTCATCGCCTGTCAGCCTTCAGTTGCCTCCCACTAAGTACTCTAGCCCCCTCATCAACTTGATTAAAGCTTCATACGTTTCTCTAAACTCCTCCCACCCCAACCTCACTCGCGCTTGCTGGTTATGTCTTTCCCCCAGCCTCCCCCTCTATGATCCACTTGCTATTCCCGCGCCACTCTTTATTTCCTCCACCGATGATTCCCCCTCTTCCTGCAATTGGGATCAATCTACTCATATCTCACTCACTTTTACGCACATCTCTTCCAAGGGTATATGCATTCACCCCCGTTCTTCCCACACTCCTAGCCTTACCGTCTGTGCCAACTATACCTCCCCACACATCTCTGCCAAATATTTAGTTCCCCTAAACACCACCCAATGGCTCTGCTCCTCCACGGGACTTACTCCCTGCTTATCTGTTGCCACACTTAACAAAACCAAAGAAACATGTGTTCTCATCCTTCTCACGCCTCGAGTTATCTATCGCACTCCTCTACATTTCTTTGAAGCCTTTGATCACACGCAAGAAGCTATCTACCTCCACAAACGCGAACCTATTACTGCTGTGCTCACTGTCACTACCCTCCTAGCTACAGCTGGAGCTGCCACTGGTGTCGCAGCTCTAGCCACACAAACCTCCGCCCTCCAAAACCTCAGACAGGCAGTTGACTCTGATATCATCTACCTCCGTGATGCAGTCAAATACCTTAAAGACTCTCTTAATTCTCTCTCTGAAGTTGTCCTGCAAAACCGCCGAGGCCTTGACCTCCTCCTCCTGAAAGAAGGTGGCCTATGTGCTGCTCTAGGAGAAGAATGCTGCGTTTATGCCAACTATACCGGCTTAGTAGACTCTAGCTTAAAAGAACTTGAAAAGGGTCTCAACCAACGCCGCCTTGAACGAGCCCAAACTGCCGGCCCTTGGGGCTTCCTGCAGCCCCTCCTCCCCTATCTCCTCCCGTTGCTAACCCCAGTTCTGCTCATCATCCTAGGTCTCACCGTTGGTCCCTGGGCCATCCGACGAATTATTCGCCTCGCCAAAGATCATGCTGACAGTGTATTCTCCTCATTTGTCCAAATTCATTACCAACGTCTCGTTGCTTCTGATTCCATTCCTCAATCTCGACCATGTCCTCGCCCCCCTTCCCACCGTACTTCCTGCCTGTAAGCTGCTTACTGTAGAACTCCCTGACCGTAGCCGCCGGCACGGGTTTGTTTCCCTCGGCGTAAAGGGCTTGGGTGCACCCCCCGCCCCCCTTTATTGCTATACGTCAGAGAAATTTTGCAGTTAAGTTAGCCACAGTACTATCCACCCCAAAAAAGCGTGCGCAACATCAAGTTAGATATTCCGTCTAGCACCGGCACGTGCCAACCCTAAGGGCTATGCATACATTCTGGCCAAATGATATGCCATCGGCCCATCACCAGTCAATCCCGCCCCCTTTACCCCTCATCCCCCTCCAGCCTAATACTTTGTCTTCTTTTACTTTCCTTTAAAAAACAGAAGGAGCAGTTGTTGCTGCCTCCCTCCATCCCTTCCCCCAGCCTTTGCTATCTCCTTCCTCCAGCCATTGCTGTCCTTCCCGCCAGTCCCGCCCACGTTGCCAACATATAATCTGCCTTCTTCCCCAGCTACTGCCTACCTCATAGCCGCCTGCACAACTCCGCCTATCCACTACCGCCCTGTAGTAATCCGCCCCAGCTCCGGCCCCTCCCTCCACCCAACCCTATATAACCAAGTGTACTTCCGCAATAAAGCAGACTTGTTCCTGCGCTCAGGCTGTCTCCGTGGTTTTTACCGCGCGTCCCCCACGCCTGGAGAACCTAGGCCTACACGCTGGTCTAGGGGCTTCCCGCCGAGCCGTGGAAGGCTGCCCGGACTTCGTGGGCCGCTAATCACTGCCAGCAGCCCACAGCTTATGGTTATTTCATTACAACTTCTACCCCTATAGCTCAGGGAAAAGCAGACATGAGACATCCCTGTCTCCTCTCCTACTGGTATTAGTAACCCTCCTTTCTCTCATGATTCCAAGCGTAGACTAAATTGCTACCTGGTGGAATTCTTGACTCTCAGGATTGAATGTTCACTGGGGTCTTTTTATCTCCAAGGACTGGGAAATGAAGGAGGCCTCCTGCCTTGACTGTCAGGGTTCCTACGAGTGGTAATTCATGAGAGAAACCAGTCTCCCTGAGGCTTCAGTTGCCTCAGCGAATATACATAGAATGAGTCTTGCTTATCCAAAATCTGCTAAAGTCAAAGTAAAATATAAGGTTCTGAAACAAAAGAAAAAGTGTATTAAAGCATTGGGAAAATTTTGGTTACAAGCCATTAGTTAAGAAACAAAATTCTTGTGTAAAACTGCATTGTTGTAGGGCAATTTAAGAGAAAAAAAAATGTTTCAGGAGATCTTTCAAATGTTCTGCAGTCACACTTACTTTGTAAAAATAAATGAATGTTTTAAGTTACTAAGTTGTGTTTCTGTGTCTAACTCTATTTGTGTCTGCCTGTGTGCTCAGTGTATATCTTCATACATCGAGATGATAATACCAAATTAACAAATGAAAATTCTTAAAAGAGCCCTATTCAAATTGTTAAAAATTAAGTATGCAGTTATATATGTGAGTAAATATTCTTGGAGCCCAAATTAGACTAAGCGGGAATGAAAGGTCATGTAATATCTAAATATACAGAACTGTTAAAAAGTTATGAAGTCCTCATTAAATTATAATTAAAACAGGTTAAAAATTGCTTTATATTCTAGAGCCTAAAAGTTGGTATGCTTTTGAAATTATCCAGTTTTGAAATTATCAAAAATAAAAGGCTTTATACCCCTGTAAAAAGGAAAACAACATTCTTTATTTAATCAATAACAATTTCAACTTGTTTGGCTTAAGTATTATCTCTTAGGTTTGTAAAATACCAGGTTGATAAGTTAACATTGTGTGTGTTGCAACTTTAGAATAATGGAAACTGTAAACTCATGTTTCATGAAATTAAGTGTAAACTGCTCTCTTTCTCTCTTAGATGCATAAAGTAAATTCCATTAGTTGCTAATAGTAATTTAAGATAAATTAGCCAGTCTGTGATTGTGATCAATTATAAAGAGTTTGTAAAAGCATCTTCCAAACTGAAGCATTTAAATGGTTCTAGTTCTAGAAGCCATTGTTAACTAAAAACCCGGATTGGTATTGGTGGCAAAGAATAAATTCATGATAATAAAACCTGTCTGAACATCACCAGAAGATGCATATTTAAGTAAATGGTAATGAAAAGTTACCTTAATTCTATTGAGAATCTTCCATTTCCATTTTAACAATTAAAAATAGGTTTTTTTTCCCTTCTACTGCTAAGGTAAAATGCCTGCTAGTATCTTCATGGTAAAAGTATAACCATAAACAAAGTCATTCAATATAAAATGTGTTGCATTAAAAATGTCACTGACCCCTCAAATAAAAATATTTGCTATGCCTCTGGTTGTGCTCCTGAAGTTGACAGAAACTACATTGCAGTTTCAAACTCCTACAGCAGCTAATGATGGCTCAATATAGCCAAGTGTACAATGGATATTGCCTCCAGACTGGCACTGTTCCATAGTGCCAGAGAGCACTGTGCACCAGGCCAGTAAAATACTGGAAACTGTCTTTAGGATCAATGATGCTGCAACTTGCTCACTGTGTGAAGAACATGCTAAGTGGAGCCATGATTACCAGGATACTGTAAGTAAAACTTAAACACAATTGGAATTGTGGCCTGCTCCCATGGAGAGATAACATGTAAAGTATTACAAACCTGAAACTTAAAACTGTTAATTGCAACTCAGAATCATTATGCATTAAGTAATGCATTAATTAATATTAAGCACTGTATTTTATCTTGTTCTAAATATGTGCCTAATAATTATAATGTTACCTTTTCTATTCTGGATCAGGTACAAAAGTATATTAGATACATTAATTTCCTGGTAACGTAATTTTCTAAATAGTTAATAAACATGTCCATAAAATAAGGTGGTGGTCTTAGCTGAAAACAAATGGGGCCACCCGTGGCTTGCAGGTAGCTGGTTAATTGGTGCCAGGCTCAGCTACCCTACTACTCTACTGTACTCTACTGTGTAGAAAAATTAGGCTTGCTTGCTAGTGATGGGTAACCTATTGAACAATCAAAATTGTCAGAAATTATTCAATTAAAACCAAAATGTAAAAAGTTTCATTCTGTTGTTCTGATCACTTCCACAGTTAAAACTAAGGGAATTTCCAACTTTGTGCACTAATCCTGAATGAAACCAACTGTCCAAAAGGTGCCAGTTCACCAGAAACACCTGATGGAGCACAGGAGTGCCAATCATTAACAGTCTGGAATGCATTGTCAAAACAAAGCTAAGTGCCTAATATCATTATCTATTACAATTTCTCTTTTAAAATAAATAATTTAAAAAATATATAAATATATATATACTGTTCCCCACCAACTTTTACAAAAGGGTGTCATCTTTATAGGCACCCAACCTTGTCTACCTCTGTGATCCAATGTCATCTTTTAAAAATAGGTATTCCAATTTTTTTATTAAATTTGTTTCTTTCAGAATGAACATCTTATTAACCATATGAAAACTTCATCCAGCTGTGTACATAATGCCAGATCCATCTTCCTCCAGTCAAAATAAAATAACAAAGTTTTTATACCTTGTTAGGTAAGGAATACAACCCACGGCCAGTATTATAGAAAAGAGATCATCTCCCTTTAGTGCCCCTTTAGATTAAAGGTGTAAACTCTCTAAGGGTAAAATAAAATTAATAGATGGATCTGGAGCTTAGCAAGAAATCCACATAAGCACCAATAACTTCCAGGATGACTGCTGGTGAGCCCCACCTCCGGGATTCTACTGTTCAGGATGAGAACTTCTTCTGAAAACAGGATAAACCCCAAATGTTCCCCCAGGAACTTTGTCTTTGAACCCTCACCAGGAAATTGATAAGTGGGATAATCAATCAAAACAATGAACAGCCACCCACCTCATAATTCCAACAGTAATTATGCCAAAGCTTAGCAAGATAAGCTGGCACAAAAGGGGGGGAATGATGTAGGCTCTGGGTGGGTGCTGTTCATCTCTTTGTAGATAAGCTGAGCTGTCTGTTTCCTGAGCTGTGTGTTTGGGACAGGGAGAACTGCAGCCCTGCCCTTGGTAACCATGACAACAACTCCAGTCCTGGTAAACAGTTTAGCAATGCAAACTCTATAAATGTTAAATACTCAGGGAAAATGCAAACCAAATGTGCTAAAAGCTTATCTAGAATGTTTGAAGTCCATGCTAAAAGCTTTCTTAGGATGTGGAAGATATATGTTAATTCAAGCTTATTGAAACAAAGAACTATTTGGCCCTTCCTCTGTGTAAAAAGAACTCAAAAATCTTTTCTGGGACTCAGATTTTTAATGAGAAGCTCTGAGCATGGCTGGGCATAAATAAATCTTTTTTTTCCTTCCCAAAATTATTCCCGAGTCCTGGCCTTTCTAAACGGAAATAATTGAACCTCTCTTGACTTCTGCAACAGAACTATGTCCTACTATGGGCTGAAGACCTCACACACAGAGACCACCTCCTAGGGAGGGGGAAGACAGGGCAGTATATCATGGCCCTGACATGCACATGTTATGCGTATATGAACAGAAAACCATGACCTGGACAAAAGTGCAACGCCTAGTTCTGTGACAAAATCTTTCAGGCTCTCTGGTAGTGAAGACAGGAGAACAGCACCTCCATAATTCTGACCAGTTTCCTCTGTTTTTTTTTTTAAGATTTATTTATTTATTTATTTATTTCTCTCCCCTCCCCCCCCCCCAGGTTGTCTGTTCTCTGTGTTTATTTTGCTGCATCTTCTTCTTTGTCTGCTTCTGTTGTTGTCAGCGACATGGGAATCTGTGTTTCTTTTTTTGTTGTGTCATCTTGTTGTGTCAGCTCTCCATGTGGGCAGCGCCATTCCTGGGCAGGCTGCACTTTCTTTCATGCTGGGTGGCTCTCCTTATGGGGTATACTCCTTGCACGTGGGGCTCCCCTATGCAGGGGACACCCCTGTGTTGCATGGCACTCCTCGCACGCATCAGCACTGTACATAGGCCAGCTCCACATGGGTCAAGGAGGTCTGCAGTTTGAACCGCAGACCTCCCATGTGGTAAATGGATGCCATAACCACTGGGCCAAGTCTGCTTCCCTCCTCTGTTTTTATTATGATTTTGGTAGTTCCAATTATTAAGTCATCTGATCCTCCTTTGATTTGCAGTTGAAACTCTTAAAGAGTCTGTGCATATTTCAAAAGAACATCATGATTTTTAAGCATCAATCATGCATGAGTTACATTTTAAAAATCTTCCCCTCCCTGAAGTTTGTAACCTGAACACATTATTACAAGGTTCTGGTGGGGGTTGCATGTGAAGTGGGAGATGCTCCATTAGCTCTGCAGTAAGTTGGGCAGTCAGATTTTCTCTTTATCTCTCCCACCACAATGATTTCCCTGGTTTTGAGTCTGCACTCAGGAGATTTAAGGAGCAGTGGTGGGATGCTCTGGGTGTTCTAGGTGAGACTGGGTGTGCTCAGGAGGTATCTCCACATGTCTGGGTGAAGACAGTGGGTCCCAGTGACCTTGAATCAAGGTAAGACTCATTCCCTCTGAGTGAAGCTCAGGGCATCTGACAATATTTATTTGGGGAATTCTGCCCAGTGAATGTCATAATTTAAGAAAGAAAAATTCTTGTAAGATATAAACTCTTGTACTTGAGGATTCATTAACTGGGCCCAAACTAGCACCATGTGATATTAATGAGTAAAAAAATTCCTGTCTTTTTTGGACAACATGTTCACAGTAAGTGAAAGTTCTTACAGACTATACAAACATTTAAAAAATTGAGAATTCAACTGCTGAAGTCCCAAACTGCAAATATTATGCTATGATATTTGCCTACAGCCCTCCCTTCCCATATAGAATAAACTCACTTGTGCCTTCCAGAGACATCACACTGGCCCAGCTCACCCACACCTACATGATCTCCTTCCCTTTCTGAAGACAGAGGAAGGAAGGAGAGGAGGCTTTTGTGAGCAGTAACCCCCAAAAGGCAGAGAGAGAAAAAGAGAGGGGGAAAGCCTATATAGTAAGAATCCTATGCCATTTAAACCTATGGGTCTGAGTGGTCTTTGTGTCTTCACTGCCTTCTGTTCTCTCAAATCTGCGCTTGCTCATTCACAAATTCTACATCACAGTCTTCCCTTCTTCATCAGCTAGAACCTATATTCTCCAGAGCATTTCTCAAATAGCCAGTTGCTCTCTTCTTACTCTCATCTTTGTGTCCCTTTCCCACAAGTGAGATCTCACATATTAATTTCTTCATTCATTAATATTTAATTTAAGGTTCATTCACTGAACACAAATATTTACCTATAAAATGAGTAAAATAAAAATAACTGCCTACATCATAAGGTTGTGCCATCACACAGTTGCATAATGCATGAAAAGATGCACTGTCCAATAGGCTAGGAACACAGCTTCCTCTCAGTGAATATAATCTACTATGGTTATTGATAAATGAACAATCCTTTTGTTTGTTTTTTGATAAGAATTCTTTTTCTATTTTCTCTCCTATCTGATCAGTGCAATACACATGAAAGTTAATTATTTTGGAATGTTTTCTGGATATTCACAAAACAGCATCACCGAGTTTTTTTTTTAATATCTTTGATATTTATTTTTCTAAACTTTTATTCAAAATATTAAATAATACGATTTCAGATATGAAAAGCACTGCAATAAGACAGTTCAGATGAATTTCCCTTCCTTATTAAGACAACCAAATGCCCACCTGGGAGAAATTTTAGCCTCCAGATCTACTTTTTCTATATCTATACAAAATGCATGCCAACAAACTCACCCTGGGGTTTGTGAGTAGGTGTTTAGAGTATGGTATATGTTATGTTCTCTAAAAAGTTGTACAGTGGCAGTTGTAGTTAACCATGACTCAAATGTATTTACATACTGATAATTATTTATGATAGAAAAATAAATTAAAATGAAATACAGTAAAGTATTTCTAGTCACTGACAAAAAGCAAAGAAAATTAAACAACAGGGATGAAAAGGATCAGTGTACATATATATCCTTTAGGTATACATACAATGTAATTCAGGTTGAATTTTAATTTGAAGGGCCTAAAGACAGTTTTATGTAAGTGATAATGGCCTCTAAGATTAATTCATATAAATTAATTTATATAAATTCATATAATTCATATAAATTAATTCATATAAATTAATAAATAAAAGTGAACAATTTGATATAATTTTAGACTTTACCCCTTGCTTGAAAACTTGGAGGAACCATTGCTACAATCAGTTGCTAGCTAAAAGCAAATGTATGTGTATTTAATATTTTACGCCCATTTCTATCTTTAAATTTGATTCAGTAATTCAAACCAAAAAAAAAAGCTATCTCAAATAGCATTTTATCTATGGCAACTTCAAATTGCACAGTCTCTATTTCCAGAATTTCTAAATGCTTTAATGTGTTACCTAAAATGATGATCAGTTGGAGCAATATCATTATCTTGAATTATGTTTAAATTACCCAAATATCCTGAGCAGGTTTCTTGAAAGAAAAAAAAGTTACTTAAATCAAAGCATTAGCACATATATCCTTTTACATTACAGTTTGGGTGCACAAAGAAATGTATGCTGTAAACATGGTATTTGGATCAAACACCAGATATTTGAGAATTTAGGTACAAGCTTGAGATCTTTTAAAAGTAGCCTTATTAAAACTTCCAGAAGAAGTATGATAAAGAAGTCTAAAACAAAAATTATTAACTTATGTTTAGCTCCACATTGTGAACCCCTAATTGAATTCAGCTCTTGAAGCATAGGTGAAAAATTATATATTCCTTTTTATGATATTTAATTTCTAAAGGACAAAAGCAAAATAAAGAGAGACCTACCTCTCATTTAGTATCAATTACTTATGGCAAACATCTGCACAATATCATATAAAAAGTCAAGCAAGGGAACAGATGTGGTTCAGGAAGTTGGGTGCCTGCCTCCCACATGGGAGGTCCTGGATTTAGTTCCAGGATGACAACAGTGACAGAAAATAGTGAGCAGACAATAAGCAGACACTGAGAAAAAACAAGTAGACAACTATCAAGACAATGAGAAAACAAGCAGACAATGTGCAAAAAAAAGAGCAGGGGATATATGTGGCTCAAGCAGTTGGGCCCCCACCTCCCACATGGGCAGTTCCAGGTGTGTCCTAAAAGAATAAATGAGCAGACAACAAGCAATTATCAATGAGTGAATAGATGAGGGAGCCATCTTGGGGTACGGAGTCAAACAGATATAATTACATAATGACCAAAGTCAGATCACAGTATTTCAAGAAATATAATCATTGATTATCTTCATAGAAGGTATTGCTTCATTAACATTCTGGTCTAGATGATATTCCACTGCTTTAGAACAAAGACCACCCGGCCATTTCCTGCTTTGAATTGAAAGTAGCATCTTCCTTTTGTTGTGAAATATGATTTCAACCACAGCAATAAAAAAGCAAAAATAATTCAAAGGAAAAAAAGAAATGACTGTCTTCCTCTTCCATATTTGAGAATGGAGTCATAATAAATTTTGTTCACTGTTCCATTTTCATGTAACCCTGGTTTTCTTTCAAGTCTTCATCAGACTCATCAGCTCTGGGGCTGGTGGTCCAATCAGAGTCTGGTTTTCCATAATGTCCATTATCCCGAGTGTCTTTTGCTGTGGATGGAGTGAGCATGAGGAGACCCTCCTCCTCTATGCTAGGATCTGCATTGATATCAGCTTCCTCTTGGGACAGAAAAGAAGCAGGGGAGGGAACAGGGGCCACAGATGCTGCTCCACTTTTTCTCTGTACAATTCATAAGAGGCAGAGTGCTACTGACCTGGGAAATATAAAGTTTGGTTTGACCTTCATGTATCAAAGCTCTCATATTTTGAATAGAATCATCTGGATTGAGAACAGTTTTGTTCAGTGAATCAGGATGTAAGAGAACACTGGATGGCATAGCAGACACAAGCAGGAGCTCTACCATCAGCAGCTGAGCCAAACCCCAGAGACCTGGGTCCTGGGTCCAAGCAGGAGCTTCATTTTCATAACCCCTCTCATCAGTTTTGATAATTTCCCAAGTGGTGTCTATCAGTGTTTTCAGTTGTCTATCATCATCTCTAAGAGATGATTTTCCTTTCCAACAGAAGCTAATTTATTTTTATTGTCTTAAGTCTTTAGATCAAATTAATGGATAGTGGTTCTAGCAAGCATCTGCTTTATGATTTTAATGAAAATTTTTCATTTTCCTGTGACAAAGACCCCCAAGGGAGTTAATTTGTTGAGGCAATTCTTGTTGATTGTTCGATTACTTCTTTGGGTATGAATCTATTCTACCTTATTTTGAATCAAATATGGTTAATTATAAATTCTCCAAAAGAAATTAGCAGCTTTTAGATGTTCTAAATTGGTCAATGAAACAGACTTGAATCTCACAAAATGGAAATATATGAGATAAGATATTATAGGATCAACTTGTACCATTGTAGATAAATATAAAAACACAAGACTTTATTAATTTTTTCACTTCCAATGAAAGCCAATTACTGTTGGCATGGTCTGTTTTTTGATTATTTATTCTTGCTTTGTCCCTGCCCTGCCAGGTATCTCATCCACATGGAATCAGAAAATCAAACAAGAGTTTCAGAATATCTGTTTTGGGGATTTTCAGTGAAGTCAGAGATTTAACTCATTCTCCATTGTCTGTTCCTGGCCCTGTACCTGGTCACCTTCACTGGAACCTGCTCATCATCCTGACTATCATCTCAGACTCCCACCTCCACACACTCATGCTCATTTTTCCTCTCCAATCAGCCCTTTGTTGACTTCAGGTTCCCCACCATATCATCCCAAAAATGCTGGTAAACACATCCATATTCATAAAATTTATCATGTATGTAGTCTGCCTCATGAAGATATTCTTTTTCATTGTTTGTGGATCCCTGGTGGGCTTAATCCTGGGAGAATGGTCTATGACCACTTTGTGGCCATCTGTCATACCCTGCAATACACGATCATCATGAACCCCAGCTCTGTGCCCTGGGGTTTTGGGTGCTGGTGTCTCACTATCTTGATGGCCTTCTGAACAAACTTGCCCATCTTGAGGCTCTTCTGAACAAGCTTAGAAATTATACATTTTTTTGTGACATTCCTGAAATACATAAGCTCATCTGTTTTGACTCCCTTATAAATAACCTATGTCAGTACTCTGTGATTAAAGCTATAGGTGTTTTTCCTTTCATTGGGATCCTCTTCATCTATTCTCAGATTGACTACTTCATTCTGAGAATTTCATCAGCCACAAAGCCTTTTCCACTTTTGAGTCTCTCCTGTGAGTTGTCTCCTTGTTCTATGGCACAGGCATTGGTGTCTACTTGAGTTTTGCAGGAATTGCATCTTCTAGGAAAATTCTTCCAGTACAATATTCTCTAGCAATAGTGAAATCAGGTACCTTGTCTTGTTCCAAATGTGAAGAGGAACACTTTCACTCTCTCAGCATTGAATATTTAAATGCCAGTGTTTATATATATATATATATATATATATATATATACATATATATATAATATATATACATATATATATAAAATACATATATACATATATGTATACATATATGTATACATATATATATAAAAAAAGAATATATATACATATATATATGTATATATATTCTTTTTTTTTCATGTTGAGTAAGATATCTTGTAATCTTATTTTTCTGAGTGTTTTTAACATGAAAAGGATTTTAATTCTGTCAAATTCATTTTCTACATCATAAATGATTTTCATGTGATTTTTCCCTTCACTATATTAGTGCGATTTATTACATTGATTGAATTTTTTGGATACCCTTGCAAACTGAGGTAAATCTCCCTTGGTCATGGTGGATAATTCTTTTAATATTCTGATGGATTTGATAGGCTAGTTATTTGGTGAGGGTTTTTGCATCAATATACATAAGGGAAATTGTCCTTGGTTTACTCTCTTTGTTACATCTTTGAGTGGATATAATAAAACAAAAAAATCACATGTTTCACCAATAGCAAATAGTGGAAGGATTTTCTTTTAGTCATTTATAGATTACTCAAGAAGAAAATTTAGGTTTTCTTAAGAAGAAATCTATAGAGCATGTGTGGCTACCAATGAGGGAGAACAGACTAGAGTGTCAAGCCCTCAGCATTGTTGTATCTATGAATCTTGTCTTTCAAGCATTAAAGCTTGGTTGTCACTTTGGGCCCTGACAGGAGGGGGAGAGAGGATAGAATAGATGAAAGAGGGAGTAACTGGGGAGCAATGGAAATGTTCCATAAGATTGTGCAATGAGGATATAAGCCACATTAAATTTCACCAAAAATTTATAAAACTATACAGTCTAAAATATAAACCATAATGTAAGCCATAATGGAACCATTGTTGGTAGCTATGTTTCAATATCTGTACATCAGCAGTAGCAAATATAGGATCCATATGAAAAAGATCATTGCTGGGGAAGTGAGAAAAGTATTTGATGTTGGGTATATTTGAGTTCCTTATATTGTATATGTACCTTTACTGTGATCTAAAACTTTTTAGAAGACAAAATTAAAAATAAAAAATTGGATGTACACACTGAGGAAGGAATGAAGGAGATTGCCTTGCCACTGTATATGCAGGGCAAAACCTATTACTGTGACAAAAATCAAAATATTAAAAACAAAGGTTTATGATATTTTTCATTTTTTAATAACCCAATTTATTTTTTATTTTATTTTATTTTTTATTATTACGTAGTCTATTTCTAATCTTTAAACTTGTTGATATGATTTCATTTACCTCCCAATTGAATTTGGCAATATATTAGTTTTCATTTTTAAATAAGTTTTGGATCACAGAGGAGTTCACCTATAGCTGGGGAGGAGCACTGGTATGGGGTGTCATTGATGGAGGATGCATGAGTGGGAGGAGTTCTTCAGGGCATGCATATAGATATGTTCAGCTGTTCATTGGGTATTGCCATAGTGGATAGAGTTACACATGACAACTGCAGGAGTTGAGATCCCATCCTGGGGAGTTCTTCACATTTCTCAATGGAATAGCAAAAATCCCCCAAGTGCAAGGACCAAGAACAGGGAAGAAGGATGTCCCAATGATGAGCCCTTGATAGTAATGACTATGCCTATGAGCTTGTGTACTTGAAATTTCAACTAGTCCTAGTGCTGCAGGGTGCCTAAGATTTACCTTCTAAGAGCCTTCATGTTGCTCAAATGTGGCCACTCTCTAAGCCAAACGCAGCATGTAAATGCATTACATTTCCTGAATGTGGGACATGACTCCTAGGTATGATCCTCCCTGGTGTGAAGAGACTACTACCATCACCAGCTAGTTATGGAACTAAAACAATAAACCTTGAATTAAGGGGAGAAATGGAAAAGAAAAATGAGTTTATATGGCTGTCTTCAAAATGAGTCAGGAAGTCATCAGAGGGGTCACACTTAGGCATGTCTCAGCAGGACCCCAGAGACAGTCAAAGTAGATACAACCCCAGGTACTGGAGCTCCTGAGGGCTACAGAGACACACAGGTTCTATGGTGATGGCAGATTGCTCTGGAGTTCAGTGCCTTGCCACTGGGCCCCACTTTGGAATTAGTGCTTCTGAATGTGATGGAGTTGGACTCAGATGTGACCTGTCTACACACACCTCTTCTGTCACTTTTACTGAAACTGTGACTGATAGTGGAGTTTGTGTATGCTCAGATTTGTATCTCTGGATTGTCCATGTGCCAGCCAGGTCTTGAGGCTCAGGAGAGTTGCAAGACCTACTCTCTGGTTCATTGGACTTACCCAGGTCAGCTGATGGGGTGTGAGAAAGGTCAACCACCACACCAGGGAACAGAGATTGTTTACAACTGCAAGCAGGAGAATTGCATCCGTCAGCCATGTGAGATCTAAACCCCCTCCCAATTTAGAGGTGGAGTGGACATCACCATCCCAGGGTCCACTGGATGGAGGAATATAATATGGATTGGAGTGGATTTGATAGTATTCTACTATAGAACTGTTGTGAAGAAATTATATCATTAATGTGGAGAATGTGGCCATGGGATTTGCAGAGGTCAGGGAGAGGGAGGAAAAGTTATGATATGGAGCATTTTTGATACCTGGGGTTGTCCTGAATGATATTGCAGGGACAGATGCAGGACATTGCATATCCTGCCATAACCCACTGGATGGACTGAGGGAGAATGTGAACTATGATGTAAACTATTGTGCACATGGTGTGACATTGCTCCAGGGTATATTCATCAAATGCAGTGAATGTGCCTTACCAATGGAAAGGGATGTTGATGTGGGAAGAGTGGTGGTGGGGTGTGGGGAGTGGAGTATATGGGAATCTCTTATGTCTTTTAATGTAACATTTTGTGTGATCTATTTATCTTTAGAAAAAGACAATAATAAAAATAAATAAGGGAAGATCTAAATAAAAAAATAAAGTAAGTAAAGGTCTAGGAGAATAAGGTATTGTTGAAATGGTCTGTATCACTCAGTAGGGACATGCTCTACAAACATTTTCTTATGAATCATCTTATCAGTCAGCTGTATTAGGAATCAAGAAAATATATTATGAGTCTTGAAAGATCTTCAATTCCCCTCTTTCCTAAAATACACACAAAGATTAAGCTTGACATTCACCATCAATTCTACATAGTATGGTATGAGGTGGGTAGGGTGGACTGGTTCTTAGCAACCAATTCTTCCTTCTTTTGGTTTGAATACCAGTACTCCAGAGGAAAGTAAACTAGCATGTGCAGTGCCTTTTTAACACTCATTTATGGCAAGACTGTCCTACAGCCTGGATTGCAGAAAATGTAGCATATTTGTTGAACCAACAATTTCAGTGGAATCTTCTTGATTATTCAATATTCTTGATGACAACAGATGTATCAACTTTCTTGGTTGGCCTGTTTTTCACTATTTTCTACTTCCAGTTGCTTGAAAGACATACATCTAGAATTTTCAACAATATTCAGAGTGCATGTTTACTAAGTTTGTTCTTAACATTCTGAGGTATTTTGAAAAAGAGGTTCTGCCTGAATAAACTCACTCATACAAGAAATAATTTGATACAAGAATTTATTGCAGAGACACAGATCCCCAGGCTAGGAATCTGGGAATTGACATATATGTTATTGTGTGTGAGAACAAGAATGACACAATTTCCATTGGATAAATGGGCACCACGAGTGTATGTCAAACACTGTCAATTCTGATTCACAATACATTGCTTGAATTCTCCCCTAAAGACAGTGCCTTGGGAAAATTGTGACAAGTTGACTGGTTTATGTGATAAATTATCTTGTTCAGAATCATAATTCAAGAAAGGTGGACTGAGTTGCATCCTTTAATAGCACTGGAAAATCATGAAGCAATGACAATCTGTGGATTTTTAATTCTCATATTAGGGGACAATGAAAAACCAGAAATCTTCTTGGACTGTATGAGTCAAATTCATTTTGTCTAAAAACAGTCAAATCAGAGTATGAACCTGTGGGTTGATAAATTACAACATACATTGAATTCACAGCTTTGCCAAAGAATATGAAGTGATAAAAAGAAATGACCAGATCCCATTTTTTCCAAAGTTGGACACAAGCTTAGAGCAGTTATTAATCCCAAAATGCCACTCTGATTTGCTAACCAAAGAGATGACTCTGGAGCCAGGTGATGAACAAAATATTGGTCTTTTTCAAGTTCACAAATAAAACAGTAGGTCTCCATAAGAACCGTGATAATATTTCCCAGTATCTGGGAATAATATTTGAAAAAGTAATAGTTGACTGTGGATAAAATGCCCAAATTACTTTTTAAAATCAATTTTATTGAAACATATTCATAAACCATATAATCCATCTAAATCATATCATTATTGGCATTTGGTGTAATTACAGAATTGTGCATTCATCACTACAATCAGTATAAGAGCATTTTCATTAATCAAAAAAAAATGGAAAGAATAAAACAAAAACAAACACCACCCCTTTTTTAGTACCTCTCAATCTTGCTGTCCTCCTGTCATACATAATTGCTAATCTGTTTTCATCTCTATAATTTATTTGCATTTGCATTTTCATAGACAGAGTCTAGCAATATATATTTTGTCTAATTTCTTTCACTTACTATACATATTTTTTACATTGAAGGATGGTTATTAATCTATTACTATACATTACTGTCCATAATATATTTTGGTTATATTTTTGCCCACATATCACCCTAATATTAACATTTATAATATTAACATATATTTGTTCTGATTCATAGCTAAACTTTCTTATATATGCACTATTGACAGTACTTATTTTCACAAGAGTGTTTGCTTCACTATACAGTTTCAAGTATCATTTTTTAGGTTTCCTTCTAGTGATATACACAACCATTGGCTTTCTTTGGTCAACCCTTACTATACTGATATATTAGAGTTGCTAATTACAAACACATTTCTATGCATTTCCAAATATTTCCAAATACACTTTTTAGCAATTCTCTATAGACTAAAACTCAGATTCCCATTCTCTAACCTCACACTATTTTCTGGTGGCTTTTATACTAGTCATTATCTCCATGAATTTGCTCATTATGTTCAGTTTGTAATTTTGAAATCATACAATATTTGGCCTTCTTTGTTTAGCTTGCTTCACTCAACCTGGTATCATCCAGATTCATGCATGTTGTCATATGCTTTATGTTTTCATTTCTTCTAACTGCTGAATAATAGTGATCTCATGTATATACAATAAATTGTTTATCCATTCATCAGTTGATAGACTCCTGGATCATTCTCATCTTTTGGCAGTTTTAAAAAATGCTGTTATGCCTCAGTCTGTAGCTGTCAGTTCATGTCCCTGCTCTCAGTTCTTCTTGATATGTACCTAGTAATGATATTGCTGATCACATGGTAGATTTGTATCTAACTTCCTTAGGAACTTCCAAGCAGACTTTCACAGTGGCTGTGAAATTCTACATTTCTAACAGTTAATAAGCACTCCTATCACTCCATCTCCTCTCTAACACTTGTTTCCTTTTTTTTTCAAAATGTGGCCATTCCATTAGGTATGAAATGAGATCTCATTGTAGTTTTGATTTACATTTCCTAATAACTATTATTGAACATTTTCACATGACTTTTCACTATTTGTATTTCTTCTTTAGAAAAAAGGTCTATTCAAGCTTTTTGCACACTTTTTAACAATGTCCATTTGTCTTAGTATTACTCATTTGTAGAATCTCTTTATATATCATGGATATTATATATCATGGATATTAAACCCTTGTTGGATGTGTGATTTCCAAATATTTTCTTCCATTTGGTAGGCTGCCTTTTTACCCTTATCTCAAAGTCCTTTCAGGTGCAAACATTTTTAATATTGAAGAGGTCCTATTTATCTAGTTTTTTCCACTGTTGCTCCTGCTGTGGGTGAAGTTTTAAGAGAACCCTAAATACCATAAGACCTTGAAGAATTTGCCATATCTTATCTTCCAGGAATTTTCCTGGCATTAATGTTGAGACCTTTGATGCATTTGGAGATGATTCTTGGGGAGTAGGAGAATGGTCCTCTTTCTTTGGTTTAAGGATATCCATTTCTCCAAGGTCATTTGTTGAAGAGACTGCAATATCCCAGTAAAATGGACTTAGTAGGTTTATAAAAAATCAGTTGCCTGTAGATGTGAGAGCCTGTTTATGAATGATCAATTTGATTCCAATGATTAATATGCCAGTCTTTATGCCAATAACATGCTGTTTTGACTAGAGTAGCTTGGTATTACACTTTAATGTCACGAAGAATAAGTCCTCTGAATTCACTCTTATTTTTTAGGATGCTTATTATGGCTATTTGGAGCCCCTGTAACTTCTAAATAAATTTGGTAATTGACTTTTAAATTACTGTAAAGTAGGCTGTTGGGATTTTAATTGTGAGTGGGTTGAAAATATAAATCTGTTTGCTTGATTGATATTTTCATAGTATTTATCTTCTAAATGATTAACAAAGAATATCCTTCCTATTGCTCTGGTCTTTTATTTCATTTTACTTTGCTTGTTACAATCTGTAAATGAAGACTATTGTAGGAAACTTCAAGAGAAATTTCCTGAAATGTGCTCCCTATCAAAAAAATTGTTAAACAGCAACATTGTATCTCTGGAAGAATTAGAGATTAGTGACATCATTAATGTTTGACTAATAAGGGGTTGTAATGTCTATTACAGACTCATCTTTCTTATGTTGAATGACAGAAGAAAGTCACATAAGAGGGATGAAATGTGGATTATTGCAAAATTAATCAGATGATAAATGAAGTTTGATCATATTCTGTGTGATCATATTCTGCAGCCAATTTTTTTTTGCATCCTGACTTCTTTTATTTTCTTTGTCTTTATTTTTTTAATGTTACATTAAAAAAATATGAGGTCCCCATATACCCCCCACCCCCTCACTCCATTCCTCTCCCCATAACAATAACCTCCTCCATCATCATGAGACATTCATTGCACTTGGTATATACAACTCCGAGCACCACTGCACCTCATGGTCAATGGTCCACATCATAGCCCACACTCTCTCACAGCCCACTCAGTGGGCCATGGGAGGACATACAATGTCTGGTAACTGTTCCCACAGCACCACCAAGGACAGCTCCAACCCCCAAAAATGCCCGCACATCACATCGCTTCCTCCCACTCCCCACCCTAACAGCCACCATGGCTACTTTCTCCACACCAATGCCACATTTTTTCAATTACTAATCACAATAGTTAATGAATAGAATATCAGTAAGTCCACTCTAATCCATACTCTATTCCTCCATCCTGTGGCCCTTAGAATGGTTGTGTTCACTCCCCATCTATATCAAGAGGGAGCTTAGATTCCACATGGATGCTGGATGCAATTCTCCTGCTTTCAGTTGTAGGCACTCTTGGCTCCCTGGTGTGGTGCTTGACCTTCTTCACCTCCATGTTAGCTGAGTGGGGTAAGTCAAATAAACCAGAGTGTAGGAGTTGCAAGTCTGTTGAGGCTCAGGGCCTGGCTATCACATTGTCAATCCAGAGATTCAGGTCCCCTGGGTATACATTAAACCCCAGCACCCAACTACAGTTCTGGTAAAAGAATCAGGAGAGGCTTGTGGACAAAGATCACATCTGAGTCCAGCTTCATCACACAGAAACACAAACACCAAAGTAGGGCCAACTGACATGTCACTAAACTCCATCTGCCATGACCATAGAACCTGTGGGTCTCTGTAGCCCTCAGAAGAACCAATACCTGGGGTTGTATCTACTTTATCTGTCTCTTTGACTCTGCTGAGGTGTGTATAAGGGCAACCCCTCTCATAACCTCCCGGTTCTTTTTGCAGACTCATAGCCATATAAACTCATTTGTGCTTTCCATTTCCCCCTTTTATTCAGGTCAAAAAGCATTTTTAACTCCTGGTATTATATGTAGACTGAGATTCTGGAGCCAATTAACACCAACTTTGCAACAATTATAAAGTCTTTTATATGACAGATTATTTTTTCACCAAATCCATATTGGAAAGGAAAAATTGCTTTCATCTGGCAGAGACTGAAGTACACATTCATTATTCCAAAACAATTACTATAATTTTATATTTCCTGAATTTAAAAGTTTACTGGTGAAAATTCAGGCAAAAGATTCTGTCATTATTATTGCAATAGGGAGTATGACAGAGAAGTTAAGTGATTTAAAGCAAATTACATAATAGAGGTCCTTTAATGTAAAAAATTAAATAAGGAGAATTCTAGAAATAGGGCATCTAGCAGATTATTTTTCTATGCACTAATAAAAGTATCTAGATTTAAATCTCCCAGTGTTTGACCTCAGTTAATCATGAGAAATTTTCTAAACTTGAGGCAAAGAATATTTTATAGAGAGAATGTTTCTCATTTTTGATTGTCTTAAAATTGTCAGAGGTTATTGTATTTGCCCTTGAATTTTAGGTAGCAGCATAACTAAGATACACTCCAAAAATTATACAATAAACCAAGGACACTATGGAGAGCTGAAACCCACAAGTAGAAAATGCTTTATATTTACCTCCAGCTGTTGAAATTCTCAAAATTAAAGATATAATCTTAGAGTAAGTGTAAAGGAAGTGAGTAGAATTAAACCCTCAAGTCCAGGTGCAAAATACATCACTAGGTTGCTAAGGAAGGTGTCAGAACAAGCAAGTTGGACCACATGATTAAGTTCACAGAAAAAGTCTTGCATTTCCAACTCTGTACCAAAAGTCAATTGCAAAACCATTAAGTCATGCAAATGGGAGACCAATACACTCAATAACCAGGATGCCAGTAGCAGGATGCAAAAGACCTGGGGGTTCATTATGACCTTGTAGAGCAGGGGGTGACAAGTCTCCATGAAATGTTCATACACCATTGCAGTCAAGAGTGAGATGTCTAATCCTGAAAAAAGCATGAAAAAATACATTTGGATGAGACAGTTTTCATAAGTTATGGTTTTGCTTTCATTGGATATTCAGCAGCATCTTTGGGACAGTGGTGGAGATGAAACAGATATCTGTAAAAGACAGTTTGGAGAGGAAGAAGTACATGGGAGTGTGAATGTGGGAGTCTGATATGATGGCCAGAATGATGAACAGCTTTGCAAAGATGGTGATGAGGTACATGGACAGGAATAGTCCAAATAGCAGAAGCTGCATTACTGTATCTTCAGAGAAGCCCAGCAGGATATATTCTAAAATACATGTTTGGTTTTCTGTTTCCATATATACAAAGCAAATGCTGGAAAAGAGACCAGAGAAATGCAAATTTAGTCACAAACAGTATCACCAAATTAAGTTAAATGTTGTGGTTTGTAAACACATTAAATTAATTATTATATTAACTACATCTAGTGTACTTAATATGGAAATACTGAGAAAACAAAAACTGCTTATTTGCTTTTGTTTTAAAGTTTCTACCAGGGATTGGACTAGGGACCTCATCTATGCAAAGCAGGTATTCAACACCGAACTACACCTGCTCTGCACTCCTGCTTCTCCTGGATGCAGTTTCTGACTAGCATTCCTTGTTGATAATTCAAATATTTTATCATGGCACACTTTTCAGCACAAATTCTGTAGAATTTACTTTATTCAACAAATATTTTGGTCAGCCATTCTGTGCCCCGTATTGAAATATTGGGGTACTAGATATTGGTGATGGTAGTACAATATTCTGAATGTAATTAATATTACTAATTGTACATTTGTAAATAGGTAAAAAGGGAAATTTTGAGTTGTATATAAGTTACTATACTTAAGAGTTTAAAATAATTAATTAAATGATTAATTAGAGGTATTCTGCTTTAGTGTATGTAATACACAATATTGCTATGATGCCATTTCTTTCCAACCTGATCTGTACATTTAACTCAACCCAGGTCTAAATGCATGCAAATTATTTTGAGGATACTGACAAACTAATTCTAAAATTTTATGGAAAGGCTAAAACCTAGAAAGCCAATATAATACTGAAGAAGAACAGAGTTGTAGGACCACACTAACTGATTTTGAGACTTACTAAAAAAAAAAAAAATCAGTGTTGTCTTTTTTAAATAGACACATTATCTAATGTTAGAGAACCCAAAACTAGATCCACACAAATGCCATCAAATGTTCTATGACAAAGGATAAAGGTCAATTCAATGGAGGAAGTGTCATCTTTTCAACAAATGGTCCTGGAACAATGGGAAGTACACATGCCAAACAAAAACAGAAATTAGGTACAGAATATATACATTTCACAAAAGTTAACTCAATATGAATCATAAACTCACATGTAAAATGCAATGTATAATTTCTTGAATAAAACATATAAGAAAATCAAGGGTTCAGGTTTTGTTGATGGGTGGTTGGGTATAGCACTCAAAGTATGACACATGACATAAAAAATTCATAAGTTGTACTTTATTAAAATGAAAAGCATCTGCTCAGTGAAAGACTTTGATAAGGGAATGAAAGGAAAGTCAATAGACTGGGAAATATTTGCAAAAAATATGTCCAATAAATTATTTGCATTCAAAAATACAAAGATTTCTTGACATCTAATATTAAGAAAGCAAAAACCCAATTAAAAATTATTAACAACCATATTGTAATATTCTTGCACCAATTTAAAAAATGTTCTGTGTTAAGGGTGGGGGTTATGGAAGAGATATGCCAAATGTATGTTTTGACCATAGTTAGTGGTAATAGTCTGATGATATTATCTCATAATCTGTAACAAATGTCCCACAATGGTGTGGTGTATTGGTGAAGATGGGTTGTATGGCAATTCTGTATATCTACATGATTGTTTTGTAAGTTCACAACTTCTTTAATAAAAATGTTTATAAAATAGGCTAGGAGTGAATGTAGTTCAAGTGGTTGAGCACTCAGTTCAATTTCCAGCATCTTCTTAAAAACCAACCAGCAAACTAAAAAAAAAAAACCCTCAAATCTCATTGAGGAGCAGATGTAGTTCACTGGTTGAGCATCTGCTTCCAATGTACAAGGCCCTGGGTTCAGTCCCCAGTACTTCCTAAAAAAAATGGGCAAAAGATCTGAACAGAATCCTAACCAAGAAGATACACACTTGTTGGCAAATATACAGAGAAAAGCCTCAATTAGACACAGCAGAGGCCCTAGGAAGAAAGATGAGCCATTAGCCTGATAGTCTACAGCTGGCCTGGTGGAAAAAGCAGAGCAGCTGAGCCCAGAGAAAAATCAGCCCTGAGAGAGAGATAAGACTTATCCCAGACTACAGCTGATATTGGAAGAAGCTGGGAACACGGAACCTTAAGAGGAAGAGGAAGCCTGAACTCTTGCAGATGTTGGCATCCATCTTGCTCCAACACCTCCAACACATGGCAACAGAGTTTGGTGAGGGAAGTAACTTACACTTTTTGGTCTGGTACTTGTAAGCTACTATCCCAAATAAATATCCTTTATAAATAATTTTAAAAAGACAAGGAAGAATCTCAAATTAGAGAAACCAGTCTAAATCGCTACATATGTATATCAACATATTTTATGACCTTTTGCGTAAGGCAAAACAACAGTGACAGTAGAATGATCACTTGTTGCCAGGGGCATAGGGAGGGGACAGGAGGGGTAAAGCACAGGAAAATTTTTAGAGCAATAAAACTGTTCTAGATTATACTGTAACTGTAGGCATGTGACATTATGCATTTGTTAAAACCCATTGAACTTGACAGTACAAAGAGGGAACATTAATGTACAGAAATAAAAATTAATTTACAAGATATGCAAAATGTTAAAAAATGACCTGACCCTCTGAAAATGCATGAAATGCCCTCACTGAAAATTATGGGGGTAAATTTGCTGAAATAGTAATATTGGATATGAATGGAATCTGTAAAATTAAGTCAATAAACACAGTACATAAGTACTCTATTTGATAAAGTTGTACCCTTCCAGGGTATGGTTTTAACAATTCTTTTACTTCTATACATTACTCTGGTATCAAGCAATGAAGTAAATGGAGGGCAGATGGGGGAATATGCTTCTCACTGTGGTGTGAGAGTTTACAGATAAACAAGGAAGGATACTGGACTGTTTTGTGTTAATAGTTTGTAGTTAGACACATCAATATGAACTCATGTGGAGGTGTTCATAGATACAGAAGTTTGCATGTATAAATATTTATAGATATGTGTATATATATATATGTTAGTATACACAAATATATTTCCTTACAATCTCCATGGAGCATGCCCAGTAGAAAGATACATATAATGTCTGGACTTTGGATTTTAACAACATTCTACAACATGAGTCTTCTTGGAGAAACTGATAGCAGTACTCTGACAAGAAATATACAAAAGTAGCCTGAATAATTTTAGAGTACTGAAATAAAATCCTCAACAATGCAGATAATGTCAAATAGACACAGGGCACAGCTGACAGAGCTCCCATGGCCAAAATTTGAACAAACTGAACAAAATAAAGTAGCACTCAGCTCAAAGTATAAAATAACTGTAATGAGTCAATCCTGATATAAATTATTGATTAAATAAATAAGAGATATATCTTCTATGAAGGTGAATTCCAATAATTTGTGCAGATATTGCTCTCTCAAGGCAATGAGGCAAAATTCTCACTCCTGAATGTGGGTTACACATAGTGACTACTTTCCAAAGGTGATATTTGGAAAGGTAGAAAACTGAGGAACTTCATAGTGGGAGGACCTCAAAACACTGTTGATAACATCAACAAAAGAGTGATAAGCCATGTTGATAGGATGTACCCTGGATATGATTAATTTTATCTCAGGTGTCTTCCTTCAAATCCCATAAACCTAATCTCATCATGACAAAATCATCAGAAAATTTCCAGCTGAGGGAAACTTACCAAAATAACTGACTTGTATGCCTCAGAAATATGCAGGTCATCAAAATGAGGAGAGTCTGAGAAGCTGTCACTGCCAGGAAGGGCCTAGAAATTTATTACAAATAAATATAATGTGGTGTTTTCAATGGAGGATGTTAAGAACAAGAGAAAGTAGATGAGAGGTTCTTGCAAACCCTCTCTACTATCCTTGAAAATTTTCTGTAAATGTAACACTATTCTAAGATATTAAGTTCATTAAAAAAGCACTATATAAAATAATGCAAATTATAAGTAACATCAATGAGTTGTGTTTCTGTGTCTAACTCTATTTGTGTCTGCCCATTTGCTCAGTGTATGTCTTTATCAGGATGTGTCATGATGATGGGAACGAGTGTTGTTGGGGGGGGGAGAGGGGGGGTGGGGGGGTGGGGTTGAATGGGACCTCACATATATATTTTTAATGTAATATTATTACAAAGTCAATAAAAAATAAAAAAATAAAAAAAATAAAAAAAAAAAGATAATATCAAATTAACAAGTGAAAATTCCTAAAAAAGTTCTATTCAAATGTTAAAAATTAAATATGCAGTTTATATGTAAATAAGCATTCTTGGAGTCCAAATTAAACTAAGCAAGATAGAAAAGTAATATAAAACTCTAATTATAGGAACTATTGGGAAGGGGCCTCCTCTTTGCAAGAGCGGGCAGAACTAGGTGTGGCAGATTAAACCTATCTGCTAGGTTAAGAAATTAAGAATCAGTTTGCCATGTAATTTCCCATTTTAAACCTTTTGTCAGCCATAAAATGTGAAAAACAAAGATTAGTTTAGTTTTCACATAAAGGAAGAAAATATTGACTAATGTAACCTGGAAGCCTACTGCCTCAGTCTCCCACTCCCTGGTTAAACAGCAAAAAAGAAACCAGCTTAAACCAGTCCTATAGGCAATAAAAAAGATGCCCAAGAAAGAGCTAAGTCAATACCAAATCAGCACTAAATTCCATTCCTTATTTGACAAAGGGGAGCAGGTAAAAACTAAAATGGTTGGAATGTGATGAAAGAAGCAGTTAAATCACAAACTTTTGCACAGGAAAGTTAAATCTTCTTGGATAGGCTGTAACTTCTAAAGTATCCAATCTATAGAAAAAAAAAAAAAAGCTTGCGTGCTAGACTTAGGGGTATAAATTGTGTCATTTTTCTTTGTTCGGGGTGCCAGCCATGTTTTCTAGTTGTGCCCCCTTCTTGCAAGATTGAGAATAAATTCTTTTCTTCTCCACAATCAGGTGAGCCTTATTTTCTTCCAGAAGAAGATTTCTTTCCAACAAAAATTAAGGTAATTAGTGGCTCTGTTGACAAATTTCACTAAGTAAAGAAAAATCCATAAAAACTATGGAAAGATCTTTCTGGGATTATGATTAAACAAATTAAGTAATTGTGTAATGTGTTTTGAAACCCAGTAGTCGATGTCCTTTTAAAAAAATTATTCATTTTCATAACTTAAACAAAGAAAAAGTTTTAGCTTCCTATAAAGATAAAAAGAAAACATTCCTTGCATAAACTATAATGGTTTCAATTTTATTTAGCTTAAGTGTAATCTCCTATAGTAAATTTATAAACTAAATTAACATTATATGTACAAAATATTTAGAGTAATAAAAATTTAAGTTCACGTTAATAAAATTAAGCTAAAAAAAGATTGTAGATATGCTTTCTTAAAGAAATAAACAATAGTAGACACTGTAATTAATACTCTCCCCCAGTCCATTCAGTGGGTTATGGCAGGATATATAAACTCCTGCATCTGTCCCTGTAATATCATTCAGGGATATTTCTACCCCTTTTGTTGTAGAACTTGAGAGAGATTCAATTATTTCCATATAGAAAGGCCAGGACTCAGGAATGATTTTGAGAAGGAAAAATGATTTATTGATGGCTGGTCAGAATCGGGAGCTTTCTATTTCAAACCAGAGCCTCGAAGAAGATTTTCAAGTTTGTTTTATACAGGGTGGGGAGTCAAGTGGTGCTTTTATCAAAGAAAATGATTTTTTTTCTAGTTAAGTCTTTGCCTGAGTACCAGATAGGTTTTAATTAACATATCGCCCACATTTCAGGTGAGCTTGAATTAGCATCTTGCCCACATTCCGTCTGGATGCAACTTTGAATACACATTCAGTCTTACATCCTTTTTGAACATTCAAAGCCCATATCACTTAACAGGATTTCTAGAGACTAGGCACACTTGGATACAGAATTAGATGATTTTGAATTTATGCACAGGCTATATTATATTTCTCATTCGAGGCCAAGTCTAAGTTCCCTTAAGTTTCGGCATCACCACCATCAGTTTCCCTGGACTGACTGGTATGTATATAGAGTTTGCATTGCTAAATGGCCTCCTGGGACTGGAGTCATTGCCATGGTCACCAAGAGCAGGACTGCAGCCTCTTACCATTCCACACCCACAAGTCCAAACAGACAGTTTAGGTTAAGGTTATCTCTGAAGAGACAAAGAGTCTCCCACCCATAGCCCACATCAATATCATGATTATTTATATAGAACATGCCAAAACCTCCACAAAAAAACCTCTAGAGCTCATAAATGAATGCTACAAGATTCAAATGCAAGCTACAAGATTAACATGCAAAAATTAGTTGTGTTTTATACACCAGCAAAGAACATTCTTAAATGGACATTTTTAAAAAATCTATTCAATTTAGCCTCCTAAAGAGGAAAACGCCTAGGAATAATTTTAACTAAAGAAGTTGAACAATGAAAACTTCAAAAAATGCTGCAAGAAATTAGGAAAGACCTAAGTAAAGGGCAAGGCATTCTGTGTTCATGGATAGAAAGATTAATATTAGTAAAGTGTCCATACTACCCAAAGTGTTCTATAGCTTCAATATAATCCTCATCTAAATCCCAGGAGCCATTTTAGCAGAAATGAAAAGCTGATCCTGATTTATATGGAAATATACTTCAGGAGGACTCCAGTATCACCTTAGGGTTTTGAAAGTATTTATTTCCTTCTCTCTTGTCATGCTTAGTCTGCAAGATATTTGAGAGGAAGCAAAATAGCTTACCCTTTTCTTCATAACCACTGATGTGGGCTATGGGTGGAAGGCTCTTCATCTCTTTGTAGATAACCTAGGCTGTCTGTGACTTGTGGGTGTGGGATGGTAAGAGGCTGCAGTCCTGCCCTTGGTGACCATGGCAATGACTCCTGTCCCAGGAAACAGTTTAGCAATGCAAACTCTATAAACTTTAAATATTCAAGGAAAATGCAAACCAAATGTGCAAAAAAGCTTATCTAGAATGTATAAGGTCTATGCTAAAAGCTTACCTAGGATGTGGACGATATATGCTAATTCAAGCCTGTTGAACACTGAAACAAAGAACAATTTGACTCTTCCTCTCTGTACAAAAGGAACTCAAAATTCTTTTTCAGGGCTTAGGTTTGAAACAGAAAGCTCCCGAGTCCAGGCGGCCATCAATAAACCATTTTTCCTTCTCAAAATCATTCCTGGGTCCTGGCCTTTCTATACGCAAATAATTGAACCTCTCTCAAATTCTACAACAATATCACTGAAAACAGTTTTACTTTTCCATTTTAGTTTAGATGCTTTTTAGTAGTTTTATGGCCTAATTCCCTAAATAACAGTATAATAGTGAATACAAATAGTGAAAGCAGGTGTCTGTGGCTTGATCCAGTCATCAAGGGGATGGTTTTCACTCTTTCAGCAATGAGGATAAGATTACCTGTGTTCTTACCAATATACTTATCATGTTGAAGAAGTTACTTTGAATTCTTATTTTTCTGAGTGTTTTTATGATGAAACTGTGTTGGAATTTATTATAATGTTAATCATCTCCTTAAGTGTTTCATGACTATATACTCATTTCCACTAATGAGAACTGTACATACATTAACATAGAAATAAACATTTGCAGAATGTAGGGGGACAAATATTCCAATGCATTCCAATTTTTGAGTATTTTGGACAACCTCTTTCCTTAAGTGATTAGTACTTTTTTTAAAAATGCCAACCATTTGGAAATGAAGACTCATTCTCTAAGTAGCATTGGAAAAACAATAAAATTTGGGAAAAGGAGATTTACCTTTAACACAATCCATATAGAAATATGAATTGGAGATAATTTTTAAATGAAAAAAATATACATGTATATAAATTTCTGCTTCTGATTAAGATATAGAAAGTCGAGAATAACACTCCCATCCTAGTAATGAGAAAACTGCAGGTAAACTACAGATTAATAACTTTTATTGAGCCTATAAAACCCAAGGCAAATAAATGACTTTAATTCAAGTCCCTCCAAAGAGATACAGGATGTGAATTATTCCATCTTTGGTTGAGCTCAGTAGGAAGGTTTAATTGCCATAGCTGTGGTTAAGAAATCCAACCAAAATATTGTCACCCCCTAAGGGAAGAATGTGAGCTGGCACATCAGATTGGATAACAGGATGCTCCAAGTACAAGCCCTTTCCCATCAATTTGCACATGAAAGGAGACAATATAATTAATTTACTATCAAGGAAATGCAAATCAAAGTCACAATGAGATACTCATACCCACTAAGCTGGCTAAAATTTTATAAATGATGATATAATTTTTCAAAAAGAGAGAAGAAAAGAAAGGAAAAAGAGAAATTTAAGGATGGAGAAAAAAAGAGAAAAGATAAGAAAAAAAGTCAATATTAAGTGCTGATGACAATGCAGAACAAATGGAATTCTCAGTCATTGTCAGTAGGAAAGCAAAGTGTTAGAAACTTTTAAAAACCATTTTTCAATTTTATGTAATTTAAAAAAAAACATATACTATATTACTCATTAATCCATTCTAAGAAAAGTGAAAATATGTTTCCCATGAGACTTAAAAATTTATATCCATTAAAGACCTCAACATAAATATTTACAAGAATTTTTTTCACTTGGAAACAATGAATATATCTATCAATTAATGAATGAATGAACACATTGTGATATATTCATACAATTATATACTACCAAGCAATAATAAGGAGCATATGCCAGATTAATTAAACAACATGGATGAACCTCAAATGCATTATGGTATGTGAAATAATTTTGATAAAATTTTTCTTCTAGAAGGAATCTAAAATCAAATTCAAATATGTCTTTTGCTGTATTATGAAAGCCTGAAATTTGTCCTTAATCCACATATCCTGGAAAAGTACAGAGAGAGAAAGAGAGAAAGAGAGGAAGAAAATAAATTGTAAATTATATGAGTATTAAAATAATTAGCTAGTAAAATACATATTTTAAGACTATTTAATAAATTGATACCATCTTCTTGATGTTAAAGATTGAATGAAATTAAATGGAGGGCCTAGCTACTTTAAAATAACATCCTGGTTAATTCACCCAAAATTATATGTGATGACAATTGCTTTCAATATTTTATTATGTCATTTCCTCCTGCCAGTCTCTAAGGTTGGAATTATTTTTATTTCTTTTTTTAACTGAGGAAAATGGGCTCAAAATGAGTGAGTTGCCCAAAATTACATGGCCAATAATTGACACAGATTAGAGTCAGATTCCAGAACCTTAAATTTTAAAACTGTAAGGTTCTCCTGGTCTATGTGATAAAATATAACTTTACAAAGTAAAAACATAAAGCATTTTGTTTGACATTTTTATATTTTCCATTTTTTCAGTAGAGAGGTATTTCAAATTTTTGCAATCTCTTTCATATCTCCCACTGCACAGTATTCTGCAGAAAAATCTTATTTCAGTTTTACACATGTTTATAAACCAAACATCAGCATAATGGAGGCCATGAGAACTATAAAAGTGAAGATAGGGTCATAGCTGGACACAGTTCCATTATAAAAGATAGGACCACAGCCTGGGTTAGAACAGCTTGTCTCTTGCCAATAGACAAAAAGAGGTTTTGTGTGTTGACCTATCATCTGGAAAGAGAATCGTTCATTCATGACATGCCACCATTTAAAATTAGAAACACCCACCAAGATCCCTGGACATCATGACTGATAATATTTTATGAAACAGTGAAATTGACCAAGTATTGTAACTACCAGGAAGTAAAAGTTATGTTTCCTTAGCCTTGGCTGGATGTTTTACTCCATCCTACAAGACACTTAGCATAAAATTCAAGATGTTGCATTTTAAACATGTTTCCTAAAGAGATTTGGGTCGAGGTATTCTGAAGATCATGGTTTAAGAAATACAGGCCCAGGTCCTATTTACAGAGAAAGGGGCCTTACTGGGCTCATTATCCTACCAAAGTGCCTTACAAATAGTAATCCATTTAATCCTCAAAATTACTTATGAGGTGAGTATTGTTATCACCCCATTTACAGAGGAGGAAATTTGGGTTACCAAAAGGGAAACTAATTTGTGCCAGATTAAGAAGTTGCAAAAATGATTGCCAAGAATGGACAACATCACTAATTACTAGAGACTTGAGATCCATTTCATTTTTTTAGGGACCTCAGGAATTCCTCAAAGGGTAAAATGACTTTAACTTTAAAAATCTTGAATGAACCACCTAATTGCCTTCCCAACAACAAACATGACTTCAAGTTGTAACTGGCCTCTTATCATTCCCATGAGGTTGAGAGAACAGTTTTCATTCAAAGCTGGAATTCAAGCATCCAGCTTAATTTCCAATTTCAATGTGTAGTTCCTGCTAATTTAATCTAGAGAGAAAGAACCAACTGAAAGAAAATACTTTTTTCACTACTGGATTTAACAATGTGGTATTTAGAAATTTTCAAACTCAAAGAGCTTGATTTCTGCCCTCTTGTATGTGCTGAAAAGTGAATTTGACAGGTGTGGACAGGGCAATTCTTCCTGGAGCTCACTGTGCCACTCACTATGTTGTAGTTTAGGTGTATGTTATCTTGCTCTTCATCAATGGCTAGGTTTTCCTTAGACACAAATGAACCATTTATGATAGACCCAGGGAATCATCAGAAAACAAAGCAATAGCGCCTTGAAGTAAGGAAACAGTAAATATAAGGAGGACATTTGAGAAAGGGTAGAGAAATTTAAGCATTTATCTGGCAAGTATATTAGAGGCAAGCACAGAATCCAGGACTCTGAGTCCCATTTCATTTGTCTATAAGCCCAAGTAAAGTGTTTGGTTTTGAAGTGTTTCCCTTTGTAGAATGTGAAGGCTATTTATAGATACTATATTAAAAGTCCTCCCTTGCAACACTTAAAAATGTATGTATAAAATGAACCTAATCAAGTGTTTATTAAAAGGTTTCAGAGATTTGACTGAGAAACAGAACTAGGGTCTTAACTTAAAAGTAAATTTCTCCCCCATCCCTAATTTAGAGTCTCTGTCTTTTGTCACTCCCTGTTCCTCCTAAAACAATAATATTGAAATCATTGTCCATTGACTCCTTTCTGGTGCTTCATTTGAATATATATTTTTTTCATTTTGCAGCTTCCTTGTATTGTCAGTGTTTAAAAAACTAAAAATGAGAAAATATGAATATTGAGTACCCTTATAGTCACTTAATTAAGAATATACCTTTGTTATTAGTCTTATTTAAAATTAACAAACATTGGGTCTTCAAATAAAAAGTGGAACTTGGGTGAAGAAACAACAGTGGACATATATTGGGATATTGATTTTATTTGAGGACCTAGTCTCCTATTTGAGAGGACTAAATTAATATGGTGGGGTTGAGTGGACTGGCATGAGAATAACAATAATCTCATCTACCAAAAGATGGTGATATGTCATTTTGATCACTATACTCTCCAAGACAGGTCCCAAAAGAGGCTCTACAAGACCATTGCCTACTCTTCAAAATTCATTGTGGTGTGTGAGTGAAGAATTAGAAAGAGGAGTCTCACTCCCATGAGCCCCCTGCCTCATAATTTCACCTCTTTTTCCTTATCTAGAGAGAATAAATATTTTCATTTTCTACATATTAATCACCTTAGAGTCATTCCTAAATTTTCTGTCTAAAACCACATCCAATCTGGCAGCAAATCAGATGACTTTTAGCTGAAAACATACCCTAGAATCTGATGTTGGTCACTAACCTGATCTGAGTCACCATCAAGTCTTCACTGGCTTAGAGTAATTATCTCCTAACTATGTCTACCATTGCCTCTGAGCAGCCAGTGGGATCCTTTCAAAACACGTTCACTCATAACCAGATCCAAAGCTCCTAAGCCTGTGATGGCCCCTTGTTGCTCTCAGAGTAAAAGCTCATGAAAGTCCTGCCTGCATTGACATTTCTCTGCCCACACACCCCATGTTTGGCTCTGGGCCCTCTAGTCTCCTTGCTCCAGTACACCAGGACTGATGTCACCTCAGGGCTTTAACACTGGCTGTTGCCTCTACTCAGAACACTCTCCCACAGATATGCACATGGCCCACCTCTTCCATGAGGCTTTGTTCAGTTTCAACACTCTCACTAGGACTGCTTGCATGACTCTTTAATAGAGCAAACTACCTCACTGTCATTCTTCATCTCCTTCACCCTTTCCTGCTTTCCTTTTTCCCAAAACACTTTTCCTTCTTGTGGGTTGAGTCATGTACCTCATTTTAAACATATTCTTAATTTGGGTTCTGGTGGATGTTTACACATTGTTATTTTAGTTGAGGTATGGCCCAACTAAATAAGGTCAGTCCATAATCTGAATTACTGAAGACTTTATAAGTGGAAGAAATACAGACTTATTGAAATAAAACTATGATAAGAAGCTGCAGGTCTACCAAACCTGGAAGAGAAAGGAGAAGACATCACCATCAGACAGGAAAGTAAAGGAACCCCATGATTGCCAGACAGCCACAACACCATCAATTCTGGGAATAAGTAAGCCTTCCAAACACTGAACTCTTAGTGAATGAATTTCTGTTGTTTAAGCCAAAAGCTGCTCATGGTATTAGTGATATCCGACTAGCAAAAACTGAGTCACCTTCTAACAAGTTTCTAATTTATTTTATGTATTTATTATTGTATCTTACTGTCTGCCAATTTTCATTCCACCACTGCTAATAAGTAAGTTTCAATAAGGGCAGGAAATCTATCTGTTTAAATTCCCTAGGAAAAAGTAACACAGAAGGCATTCAATAAATATTTGTTGATGGGTACAAGGATGGGCTGCTGATATTTACACAGTCTGATTTCTAGTCACTTTTTATAGGCTGATGACTTTAGAACCTCTGCTATTTGCACTATCTGTAATTAATTCTGCCCCTTCCTTTCAAGTACCATTCTGAGGGAGTTTCATCTAGTGAAAGAGGTAAGATGGCTCAGACCCAGCAGAGAACATGGCTGGCAGACAATATATCCATGATGCCCCATCCAGAAATCTTCTGAGGGGAAGACAGCTAATAAAGAACAAAGCCAGAAAGATCCCAAGAGATCCTGGCCAAGAGATCCCATTTGGAAATCTTTTTTTGGGGTCAGGAGAAGCTGCAGAATGGAGGGGGAGGGTAGGAAGGGGAGAGAAATAGTTAAAAATAAATAAATCTTAAAAAAAAAAAAGAGAGAGAAGCCCCACATACATCCAAACAATAGGCCTACAGTTGGACCTCTCAGAGCTAAGCCGGGGGATCACAAGGCAACCAAACAGCTAAGCCAACAGCTGGGGTCCCTTCCAAACATTAGGAAGGGAGATGAGTAAAGGTTCTTAAAAGGCCTCACTTGGGATGCCAGTTGTGCAGCTCACCCTGCAGCACACCTGCAGTCTGTCTCAGATTGTGGACTTTTCTAGTTTCCTTGTTGCCAACCCAATGGTGTGTCCTCAAATTCTTTTACCCAGAAATCAGAGCCTATCAATTCATCCATTAGTTCATCCTACATCCATTTCATTATGTTCTAAACACAGAGACCTGGCCCTTTAATATTTTCCTAATACCTAAATAGGAAATATCTAATACCTAATATCTCTCACTCCTAACCAGATTAGAGAAACTCATCCCTAGTCTTTCTTTCTTCACCTTCTCAAGCCAATTCAACACAGTGGTATCATATTGATTTTTTAAAAAAGATTTATTTATTTATTTCTCTCCCCTTCCCCCCCATCCCAGTTGTCTGTTCTCTGTGTCTATTTGCTGCGTGTTCTTCTTTGTCCGCTTCTGTTGTCAGTGGCACAGGAATCTGTGTTTCTTTTTGTTGTATCATATTGTTGTGTTAGCTCTCTCTGTGTGCGGCACTATTCCTGGGCAGGCTGAACTTTTCTTTCATGCTGGATGACTCTCCTTATGGGCACACTCTTTGTGCGTGAGGCTCCCCTACGTGGGGGACATCCCAGCATGGCATGGCACTCCTTGTGTGCATCAGCACTGCACGTGGGCCAGCTCCACATGGGTCAAGGAGGCCCGGGGTTTGAACCATGGACCTCCCATGTGGTAGATGGATGCCCTAACTGGGCCAAATCCACTTCCCTGGATATATTTTTATATAGGCTAATGTTAGGAATTGAATCATGTCCCCCACAGAAGGTGTATTCAGGTCCCAATCCCTGATCCTTGTGGGTATGAACCCATCTGTATATAGAACCTTTGATGATGTTATTAGTTGAGCTGTGCCTGATCTGAATGGGTGTGGGCTTTAATCCAATATGGCTAAAGGTCTTAAAGGGAAAGAAACTTGGATACAGAGAGGAAACCATGGGGAGCAGTAAGAAGCTGGAAGTGAACAGAATTGAAGGAGGAAGGAGGAAACACTGGAAGTTCCCTGCTTTGTGACAGAAAAACCAGAAAACCCAAAGATTGATTGCCAGCCAGGGGATCCCAAACCTAAGAGGAAGCAAGTCTTTTAACCTTTGGAACCATGAGGCAATACATTCCTTGTTAAACCTACATATTACGTGGTATTTGTTCAAAGAGCTAATAAAGTATATAAGCTTTTAATATTCCTCTTTGTGCATTTTTCATTGGAGTCTTCTACTTGTTCTTAAAATTTTGAAGAGTTTATAAAACACTCTAGGTCTATTAAACTATACTCTAATGTTTGACTTTTATTTTTCTTAACAAGATGTAATTTATTATTATATATAGGAGTTTTCTGTCAAAAGAAGTCTATATTTTTTGTGGAATCGAATTTTGCTCATATTTGTCTCTGTGGCTTACCAAATTTCATGCCATGCATATAAAAATGTTATAAAACCCAAGGTTATGTAAAGAGTTACTTTATTCTTTAGGAAGTTAGACATTTCTTAGATTTTTATTTTCAAAAATTTACTGCTCTTTAATAGAAGATTGCCATAATATAACTTGTACTATGAAAATGATGTATCCAAAAGAAGGTGACTAGAGATGGTCACTGGAATCATAAATGGAAATATAGTCATTTAGCATCTGCCAGGTTAAATGAGACATACAAAGTTGGTTTAGTAACAACAAAATACAAAGAATTTGGAAAATACCAAGACAATATTATAAGCAATTGCCATAATCATTACACTTTTTGTGGAGTAGGTAAATTGAGGCTGTAAGAGTTAAGAAATTTCAACTAATTCATATTCCAATTGTTTTAGTTTCCCTGTCATGCTGACTTTTATATTGATTCATTTCTTGCAAAACATATACAAATCTGTAATATCATTTGAATATATCAGAACTTTTATAGGTAACAAGTAGTCAAATATCAGTGTTCCTAATTTTATAAAAGATGAAGCCTTACCATAAAAACCACACATAAATTCATATTGGAAGCTTATCAGGATCTACTATTTTCTTACATTCTTTAATAAAGTTTATTTTAGAGCAGCTGTAGGTTTAAAGAAAATTTATTCAGAATGTACTGAGTTCTCCAATAACACTGACAACCTACACACAATTTTCCTACTAATTAGCATTTTACATTACTGTAGTACAAGTCAAAATTGTTGGACTAATATTATTAGAATTATACTTTTGGCTAAAGTTTATAGTTTGCATTGAGGACCACTCTTTGCCCTATACAGTTTATGAGATTTTTCCTTTGTTACTGTTATTTCAATTTTTGTTTGGTTTAATATTTTTTGATTTTTTAAATGTTATCATGTAACATATACACAAAACATAATTTTAACATTTCACTCAATTTCAAATGTGCAATGCAGCAAAGTTAATTACATTCACAATGTTGCAAAGTCATCACTACCAACCATTAACAAAGCTTTTCCATTTTTTGCTTCATTTAATTAAATTAAATTAATTTAAATAAACCATTTAATCACTGACATTGTTTTAAACCAGAGGAATTAGGCAAAGCAGAAAAAAAAAGATAAACAAATTGGAAAGGATGAAGTATAACTTTTTTTATTTGCAGATAATATAATCCTATACAGTGAAAATCATGAAAAGTCCATCCATCACACTACTATGCAAAAGCAAGGAATTTAGCAAAGTGGTGGACTCTAATTTTGAAACTTAAAAATCAGTAGCATTTTCTAAACTAATAATCAAATACCTGGAAGGAAATAAAGAAAGCAATACATTTCCAACAGCAACTAAGGGATTAAATATCTAGATATGAATTTAAAGCAGATGTAAAGGACCTTACACAAAACAAAACAAAAACAAAATGCTGAGAGAAGTTAAAGAAGAATAAAATACATGGAAAGATATTCCATATTCTTAGATTGGAAAACTAATTATTGTTAAATGTAAATTTTACCCAAACCTATTTCCAGATTCAATTCAATCCTAATCAAACTCTCAACAATTTTTGCAAAAGGATATCCAGTTGTCATATCCCCATTTATTGAAAAGACCATACTCTACAAATTGGATGGTATTGACACCTTTGTCTAAATCCAACTAGCTATAGGTGCATGGGTATATTTCTGAACTCTCATTAATACTCCATTGGTCTATATGTCTATCCTCCTACCAGTACCAAGTTGTTCTGAATACTGTAACTTTCTAAAATATTTTCAGATTATGAATTGTGAGTCATCCAACTTTATTCTTCTTGTTGAAGATTGTTTTAGCAGCTAGAGAATTTTTGCAATTCCATATGAATTTGAAGATCATATTTCCATTTCTGAAAAACAATTAAAGGAATATTTATTGGGATTGATTTGAATCAATAGTTTCCTTTCACTGTACTGATGCTTTACGTATATTGCATCTTATAAATCTCAGACAGAATATGTCAAACAAAAGTTTCCATAAAAGAGAATAATAGTAGCTAACTACTCTTTTTATGGAGTTATATAAAGTCTGGAAAATTTAACCAGGGATACAAAGGATGGCCATGAGTTACCTAAGTGAAAAGGAAAAAAAAAAAGTTAATGTTGATGGGTAGCATATAACATAATCTTATTGGGAAATGTCTTGTGAATGGAAAAGTGGAATAAGACCTATCAATTTGAAATGTAGTAATGAGGTGGGAGAGGGATGTAATCAAGATTGCATAGGAAAATGGACTTTGGCCCAGTGGTTAGGGCGTCCGTCTACCATATGGGAGGTCCGCGGTTCAAACCCCGGGCCTCCTTGACCCGTGTGGAGCTGGCCATGAGCAGCGCTGATGCGCGCAAGGAGTGCTGTGCCACGCAAGGGTGTCCCCCGCGTGAGGGAGCCCCAAGCGCAAGGAGTGCGCCCGTGAGGAAAGCCGCTCAGCGTGAAAAGAAAGAGCAGCCTGCCCAGGAATGGCGCTGCCCATACTTCCCGTGCCACTGACGACAACAGAAGCGGACAAAGAAACAAGACGCAGCAAATAGACACCAAGAACAGACAACCAGGGGAGGGGGGGGGGAAATTAAATAAATAAATAAATCTTTAAAAAAAAAAAAAGATTGCATAGATGGACAGGGTCTTATTGATTAACTATTAAATTTATCCCAAGAAAAATGGGGATGCACAGAAATGTAGTTAGTAGGAGAGTCATTTGATGGGATTCACATTTCAGAAAGATTATTCTAGCTTCTGTGTGATGATGGACTGGAGAAGGAGCAAGAGTAGATTAAGTGGAACATAAAAAGAATCCAGGCTATGGAAAGAAATATATTAATGACTGTTGAATTAATAATAAATTAGAAAAATAAATAAATTAGATATGTGAGGTTGAGGGTCTGAAATGAAGCCCAGGGTTGACTAAAGAACTGGCTTAAGTACCAGGGGTAGTGACACCATTTTTATTAAGACTTGGGTTCCATGCAGAGGAAGAGAGGCACTAGGCTGGACCCAATCTTGAAGGTCTTTTAATGCTGGCCTAGGAGGCATGTACTTCCTTTGGAAGTCATTAAGTCAAGACATTCACCTTGTTACCATGTGTGGTTTAAAGCAGAATGAGCACAGACCCTAGTGAACAAGGTAAAAGGAGAGAAGTGACCTGAATTATTGGAAGTCTGGTGTAGAGGAAAACTGGCTGGTGTTTGGCAGCTACTTCAGAGTTACAGCTAAGCTAGAAGGCAAAAACAAATGATATTGAAGCAGCATAAGTGGGATCCAACAGGGGAGGGAATGGAAAAAGAATTAAACAAAAGCAAATAGGATGTCAAATTGACCTCCACTTCAGGGAATAAAAAGAATTAGTGCCAGACAAGTGACAAAGCCCAGGAATGTGTTACTTTTAACATTTAATATGAACCCTTCACATGATTATTTTCTTATACAGTACCTTCATAATTAAGTGTTTCTGTCAATTCAATGAATCCTGAATTCAATGCAAATACTTCCTTGTTTGTATTATTGTGTTCTGCTTTGGCACTTTGTCAGGGATCTCATCTCTGTGGTTTTCTGGTAAAAAGAAAAAAACCTTCATAGTCTGCAAGTTCACCACAATGTATCTATGGGTGGTTTGATTTTTATTCACTCTACCTATCACATATTGGGAATCTTTTAAATGGAAAAAAATCTATCAAACATTTTGTAAATTTCTCCTGCATTATTTCTTCAAATTTGCATTTTCTGTTATTTACACTGCTTTTTCTGTCTCAATCATTTTTAGTGATAGAATAACTCTAGAGAACCTCTGTAAGTCTTATTTTCTTTATTTTTATTCATCTCTTTCATACTATATTGTGAATTCTTGATAATTTCCACACTACTATGTCTCAATTGCCAAAGCTCTGATGACTATGTGCAGTTCAGGTAAAGATTTTGTTCATATTTAAATTGTATAATTTCTTTGACTAGTATATACATTGTTTTCAAGCTTTCTAATTTTTCTTTGTCATATCTATCTGTTCTTGATTTGTATATGCCTTTTTGTTTTTAATTGTATTTTTGAAGATTCAGAGATCACAAAAAAAACTTTACATTAAAAAAAATAAGAGGTTCCCATATACCCCACACCCCAGCCCAACCCACTCTCCCCACATCAACAACCTCTTTCATCATTGTGGCACACTGATTGTATTTGATGAATATGTTTTGGAGCACAGCTGCACTGCATGGGATAATAGTTTACACTCTCCCCCAGGCCATTCAGTGGGGTGTGAGAAGATATATAATGTCCAGCAACTGTCTCTGCAATATCATTTAGGACAACTTCAAGTCCCAAAAATGCCCCCACATCACACCTCAAAGAACCAAAGAACTTTATGTATAAAAAGAACCAAATAGTATGAAATAAAAGGCATATACATCTCTCACATGCTTCTCTGAGGAGCTTACATATACTTCATTTAAATTCATGTTTAAATTCACATTAGCTATATTTTTCCTGAGTGAATTAATCTCCTATTTGTTGACTACCAAGCTGTCTTTATTATTAATAATTTTCCTCATGTAACTGGAATATTAATATGCTATCTTGAGTTGAATTAAAGGTTTTTCTCTCTCCTTCGAGGATTCACTCCTGTGTGCTTCAATGAGCTCTCATGAACATTTAACCCAGAAGTAAGATTTCCATAAATATTCAAGTATAGTTTTTAAAATTACAAGCTCAGTCCTCTGTGATGTGTTATTTTTTAACAAATCAATTTTATTGTTACTTATTAATAAAACATAAATTTATCCAAATTGTACAATCAATGGTATTTGGTGTAATCACATATTTGTGCATTCATTACTTCAATCATTCTTAGAGAATTCTCATTTTCAAATAATAATAAAAATTTTTAAAAAACAAACAAAACTCATCACTTCTTGATCTCTCTATGCTTCCCCTTTGATACATAGTTGCTCTTCTTTTTCCTTCTCTCTATTATATTTGTATTTATATTTTATAAAACTTTCTTATATATATAATATACTGTTATCTTTTATGTATGTTTATAATTTCTTCTGTATGTTCCCTCAGTTGTCTTATTTTTTTCACTTAATTTTCCATGTAGCATTGGGTTACAGAAAAATCTCTTTGAAAATATAGGAGATTCCCATTTATTCCACCCCACCCCCTTGTCATATTTTTCCCTATTAAGAACATCTTGTAACACTGATATAAAGAGAGTGATCACCAGAGTTTCTGAAGGGAGGGAGAGGGAAGAATAGGTGCAACCATGGCATTTTGGGGACATTGGAATTGTTCTGCATGATTTTGCATTGACAGTTACAAGCCATTATAAATGTCAAAACCCATAAAATTGTACAGTGCAGTGTAAACCATAATGTAAACTATAGACTATGGTTAGTAGCAATGCTTCAATATGTATTCACCAATTGTCACAAGTGTTCCACACTAATGAAAGATGTTAATAATATGGGAAAATATGAATGGGGAATATAGAATGACACATGGGTATTTTCTATGTTTTTCTATAACATTTCCAAAATCTAAAACTTCTTTAAAAATTATGTTAAAAAAACTCCAAGCTCATACACTGAAAATTCTATTTATAACAGATTCAAAAGATATAAAGGCTTTCATCTACCTCTCAGATTCTAGATCTATCACCTCTCTGAACAAATGCATTGCTCCACATTCATAAACCTTTTCCACAGTCCCATATCAATGCTTGGAGTCTCAGTCCCTGACCCCACACTCTTCCACATATGCCTCCTTCAGCATATCTAGAACCAAGCAGTAATTTCTTCTTGGGAAATTGGAATAATCAAAGTTTCAGCCACCAAACCAAAATGTGCTATTCCCAAAGCTTAGAACTCCCTGCCTTGATCATCGACTCACTTGTAAGTGTATGTGCCTGCCCAATGGACACATCTTTAAATTCCTTCCAAGTTAGTTAGCATAAGCTCTTTATTTTTTATGTCAGCATAGTAGAAATCTATAGTTGTTGCCTCTGTCATAGATATTTGATGTGGTAGAGTATGTGGGGTGCTTTCCAACTACTTTTCTCTGCCTTACTAGAGAAAAGACAAGAATTTTCAACATAAGGCCATATTCCCACAAAAGTGCAAATATTAGAGGAAACCAATCTGGAGGTGGAGGAATGGATCAATATAACTTGCTGATCTATGGTTTTAGCATGATTTATAAGGACTGAGGAGTAGATAGGGGTGTCAAATTTTCAGGAATTCATAATGCACTTTCATATCTACATTGTTTTTAAGTTACTGATTTGTAAGTTTTGATTTTAGCATGACTGTTGCTTATCCAGGCAGGGATGCATTGACTTGTGGGTGGCTCTGATCAAGTGAATGGCATGCAGATTAATGTCTGCCACATAGGGTATGTTCTGTGGTTACCCTGGGACCTACATGTTTTAGGCTGCCTATCTCTATGGACTCTGGAGTGCATGATTCCTGGATGCACTTGCCTAAAACTTGACAAGCATGAGCCCTTCATGACAAACTTGATAAGCATGAGCCCTTCATGACACAGCATTTTTCTGATGCGAAGAACACCAGTTCATTGACTAGACCTGCTGTATTGACAAGGGTTCGATTAAATCTGCCTGGAGAGGAGGTGGTCCCTAGAGCCTTACTATCCATGGACTAGATGAAATCATAGAACCTACAGGTGAGGCAGACGTGCCAAAAATGTTTTCAACCATTGCTTTTCTCCTGGACACAGGACCTCAGATGCAGAGCCCAAGGGCAAAATATGTTCCAGTTCCCCCTACTATCTTTGAGGATATGGAAAAGTTTAGTAAAAAGAAATCCCACAATGATGAAAGAGGTTATTGATGTGGAAGAGTGGTGTGAGGGGGTTGGGGGGTATATGGGGACTTCTTATATTTTTTGAATGTAACAAAAACAAATATGGAGAGAGAAAAATAAAAGAAGTCTTTGGAGAAATTAGATTTCCCATTCCAGGTCTTAATAATATCCTGCACACACACACATATATATTAATATATATCTGTTTGAGGCTACAAGTTTCATTTCAGCTCTGTCTGATAAATACCTTGCACACACTTAAAGCTTTGGCTGTAATTCATGGAGACACTTCTGAGATGTACCCAGTGATTTTTCTTTTCCTTCTTCAGCTTCCCCTCTCTGCATGGCGATTAACTGATCCTGCCTGCTTCCACAGAATGAAACCCAGTGTATTTAAGAATGGAGATATGATTATAGGTGGGGTTTTCCCCCTTTATACATTTATAACAAATGATGGGATCACCCAGCCTATCAAGGAAGTCTATTCGGAGAAGTAAGTGCTTTTTCATTCATTTTCTCCTTTATTATTACGATGAATGTTGCCTAGGCAATTTATTTAATTTTTCCTAACGATGGTCATTCAATCTTTTTCCATTTGTTTTATTTTATCTTGAAATGACTTGATCAACATATTTCACATTACCTGCCCTCCCTTTCCCACCTGCTCCCCACATCTCAGAATGTAATTTATTTTGTTCTTCCCACTATGATTTTTTTTTCTTTCTAAGGGTAATGAAAGTATTCTATTTTTCTCCCTTTTAGTTCCCATGACTTGGATTCCAGCCCTCTCCAAAAAATTCCTCTCTCCTTGCCTTTCCTCCTGCCTCTGCTGTCACAAGCAGTGAATCAAGTGATATATCTTAGAAACACAATGCATTGACATTAGAGCTTTGCTAAGTGGATACAGGAAAATATCTGTTCCCCAAACAAGGGTTTGCTAATTATTCTTTCCTCATGTGTATAATTGCTAATAATCTTACCAAGATGCCCCAGGTATCTGTGCCCCCCATGTATGGACAGACTTCTTACCGTAGGCATCTGGCTACTGTTTAAAATATCTCTATATCATCACTTGCCATCATTCCTTTATGTCTCCTCAAGCTGCCTTCCAGGTTAGGTGTAAGAGATGAATGATTTGTAAGATATTTTCAACACCACTTGATTCTGATTCAAATATGCATTGAAATAACCTCAGTTTTTAGATTTCTTTACTGTTAGTTCTGTATCTGATGGTCTAATTAATGAAGTGATGAAGTGAAAATTTAGGCAACATGTTTCAATGAAATTGATTTTAAATATTTAAGGGATTCCAGCAGATAGCTTCTGGTCATGTGAGAAGAGGGAATTTCACTCAACAAAATGATGGGTTAATGCTTTTTTGAAAGTGCCAGAAGCATATAATTATCAAGCAGCACTGCAAAGTTTTGATCAGGTATGGAAAGGTCAGGAATTTGGGACCTCTTTCTCCTTTAAAAGGAGTTTGCAACTAAATTTTCTTTCTTTCCATTTCTGGATATTTATCTGCCTATTTCTTCTATTCTTTGATACTCCTCCAATGCTTCACTGCTTATTTCCTCTCTATAGTTTCCCAAAACTTATTTGTCTCATTGTCTTCAATATCTGTGATGTACACACCTCATTCTGAAGGATACTGCTGATTGCTATCTTTTAGACAGTGTCAGGGATGCAAAAGTTGAGCTTGGTTCATTCAGGGTCATCTTGAGCTGAATTTCCTGGGGAAGAAGGCAAGTTTTTCTCATGTGTCCCAGCTTGCTTTTAGAACCCTATAATGTCGAGCGAAAGAGTTTTTGTACTATCTGTCATAGGAGGAGGCACTAAATGTTTTTCTTCTTACACTTTGCTGTCCACCCAAACCACCTCAGGGAAACATACACCTTGGTAAATCTGCTTTTTTGGTCAAAAAATGAAACTCTGTTTGACACTCGAAGACACTTGCAATTATTTAGGGTTTTCTCATCTGGAGGACTTATCAACTAAGCTCAAAAGGCACAGTGCCCAGTGCTCAAAAGGCTGGAGGGTATCAAGAAATTATTTTAAAGTCCTTTACAATCTGAAAATAAAAAGGGACTTGTTGTCGAAGAAAATATTTTAACATATATTTAAATAGATTCTTTATAAGAACTCAGTTATGAAATATTAGAATGTACATAAACATTGTCTCTGTCCCTGAAAATCACAATGAAGTCCTGATCGTATTCCTTATATTTCATGCTAAAAATACACATATTTCCAGTGTGATCTCATTTTGCCCACATTCTTTTTCAGTTGATTTGCTTATAAAAGATGTCACAAAAATGTTTTATATACTAAAATTTCTACAAAGATAATTCCTATGCCTACATAATATTATGGTTTTACAGGTAACATAATTTTAATCCAGCAACAATTTTTTAAAATGATCTTTGGCTTGTAATATTTTCTTATTTATAATCAGACCATAGTCGGCCTACTAGTGGACAGATCTTTGCATTCTACCCTGAAAAAAGCTAACAAAAATTTTGGAGTGAAGTGGGTTACTTCAAGATCATAAATATTGTAAATGCTCTTTAATCATATTGTCAACCACCGTCCAGAAATGTACCAATTAACACTTTGAATAAATAACTAGAAATGAAGCGACCTTTTTCCTTCTTTCTAAAAATATTCGGACAACTTGGTATTAGAAAATATTAGCTCATTGATCATATTTGCATTTATTTTATTAATAATTGGGCTGTTCAATTTTCTTGGGTTAATTGTTAAGAATATATTGTGTGATGATTTGCCTTTTATAATTTCAACCATTTTGCTATTCATGTATAGGTCTTTTCACTTTTTAAGAATATTTTTGTTAGTGGAATTAACAAGAACTTCATCAAAAATTCATTATATCATGTTGATGCTTGTTCTAAATATTTTTATAACATATGTTTAAACAAAAAAAACAGCATGAAATTTCAGTTAAAGTAAAATTTAAGTGTATTTTCTTTTATTCTGTATGAATTTTTGCCCATGTCTCCCTAATCTACAATTTGATAGATATGCTAATTTTACTACTTTGGTTTTTGCTCTGAAAAATGGAAAGTTGCCTCAAGTATGAATTAGATTACCTCAATTTTATATTCCAAAATTATTTACTTTCACCACTAATCATATAGCTCATTATTACTGTACTAGTTTTCAAGACCAGCTTGATGATACATGAAACAGTCAATTAAACACAAGATTGTTTCTCCATTTTCTGTTCTGTCCTGGTGATGTATCTTATCTTCCAAAGCCATTCCCATTCTGTTTAAAATATTGTGCCTAATTAAAAATTGCCATTATTGGTTTTGCTAATTCATAGTCTCCCTTTAGTGTTCTCAATTATTTTCAGTAATTTCCTGAACTTACCATGCTTCCAGGAAACCTCCTAAACTGTATTAACATTACCTTTATAAATATCTCAATGTTTTAAAAAATATTTTTAGTAACATACAGATCACTGAAAATTTTCCATTTTAAGCACTGTTAATTGTACAATACAGTAGTATTAATGATATTGACATTATCATTCTGCCATCACCAAAATCCATTCCCCAAAGGTTTTCATTGTCTCTAACAGAAAATCCTCATCCACTAAAAACCAATTCCCCCTTTTCCTTCTCATCCTCTGGGTTCTGGTAACTGGTAATCTACTGATTGTGCTTTTTTTAAACCAATTTTATTGATACATATCCATAAAGCATACAATTCATCAAAAGTGTACATTCAGTGATATTTGGTATAATCACTTAGTTGTGCATTCATCACTTCAGTTACTATTAGAACATTTTCATTATTTAAATGATAATAATACTAAACTTTTATAGAAAATTTGTAAGCAATTGGCATAGTTTTAATATTTTTTAGGAGGTACCAGGGATAGAATGTGGGACCTCATACATGTGAAGCAGGCACTCGACCACCTAATTAAACCCACTTCACTGTTTTTAATGCTTTTATATTCCTCAGTAGAGCTTTCTGGTCTTGTTCACAGAAAACAGAGCAATAAATTTATTGATAAATTTACAGAGGAATTTATTGTTAATAAATTTCTTAATAATTAATTATTAATCATATTATTATTTATATTAAAATTATATATGAAATTGCCCAATATTTAACATTAGCAATATTAGGAATTTATTATTAATCTATTGCTATCATATTTTCCCATAAAGCTTTAATAAATTATTGATATTATATTTAAATGCCAATAACAGTTGTATGTATTTGATTGGCTACTTCCTTATCAATTACAAATACTTTTCACATTTTCTCTTGGGTTTCCCATATGAACCATTTTACTTCCAGCAAAAGATCATGGTTTGCTCCTTTCTTTCCATTCTTTTTTGCCTGTTATTTTATTGCATTATCTGATGGGCTAGCAATCCCAGTAGGGTACAAAGTAATCCTGGAATGAACAGATCTTATCCTTATCCTTGATTTTAATAGGAAGGCTTTTTGTTTAGAAATTCTTCAAGCAAATTTCATCCCACAATACATTAGGCATATGACATTCTGCAGCAGCAAATTTGGCTAATAGTTTTGGTTCATTCAAATCTTGAATGGGGAGAGTATCTGCTATCTAGATCAGTCCCTGGGTGGGGATGATCCTTCTCCTGACCCTCAGCTACCTGCAATTTTGATTTCACTGTCTTTGCATTAAGCAAAGTCTAAGTTCTGATTTTGGGTGGGTTTTTGTTTTTGTATATAATCTTATTAAGAAAATACTCTTCTCCTAAACAAATGTATTCAGGTAGATGCTCAATTTTCTTTAATGCTTTAATCTACTTCTATGAGTGTGTACTTTTTCATCCTTGCAGAAAAGTGAAGCTGATAGCAAACAAGGATCTAATTTGCTAATAGTCTTTTTAAGATTGTTTCATAATATTTTCTGCTTGGTTTTTGCCATGACTATGATATTCCTTCTTTTTCTATATTGTGGAAGAGTTTCCTACTGGGTAATTCAGGTTTATTTTTCATGAAGACTGTACCATCCTACTTCCTTATGAAATATGTTTACAGGACACATTTTTAGGAAAAAATGAAACTTGAAAACCAAAGTGTGCAATTAATTATAATGATACTCAAAATTACTAAAGATAATAACCAGAATTAACCAGAGGTAAGTATATTTATATATGGATGACAATAAAATGCATCATTAGAAATCGGGTGGAAAATTCATAATAATAAAAGGTTCAAATCATCACAGAGGAATAGCAATTGGTATAAATATATCAAGATATAATACTCTCAAATAAATAAACAACAAGGAGAACAAGATATACAATCAGGCATCATAGTGAGAAATTTCAACACTTCTCTCTCAAACAAATGACAACATATATCTACTAAATATAAATTATATTTGAAAAAAGTTTAACAAGTTTAATTCATTGAGCACATTTGGAAACCTGTGTCCAACTGTTGAAATGTACAGTAAGCAAAAGCTATTAGTGTGCTAATCAAGCCTGAACAAAAGGACATTTGAAATGAATGCAGGAGACTTTTATTCTTCTTGAAATTTCAGTTGCCATGTAATAAAAATGAAAGGAATTTCCTTTGGCCTGGAAAATGAGTTATTAATAAAGGAAGTGAAACTGCACAAATCAAAAAGGAAGATGAAAAGAATAAGGGTCATTTGAAGGGAGTACAACTGAAGATCTTAATTATTAACATTAATAGGATTGTAAAATCTTAATTAAGAAATGGTTAACAGACATTTTAGACATCATGACACTTTTCCCTTTAGTTACTACAATGTTTCCTGTCTTATTAGGTTTAGGTAGGAATCACCTTCCACTTCATCATTTTTCTTCTCTCAAATATTCCTGCCTTGCCTGATTCCTCCATCACTGGTCTCTGGTGCTCTTCTCAGTTCGTTGATGTTGGAAGATGGCAGATCCACAACTTGATGGGGTAGAGCCTTAGGCTAACTGACTGTCAATCTTCTTGTGGACACTTCTCATCCCTCAGATGCAATGGCCCTCTGCTTCTCCCATCCAATTCTGCCTCTGCAGTGGAACTGAACTGTTAGAGAGATATCTTTCAGTTGGAATTACTCTAACTTCAATCTCATGTCAATATACCTGACATTATACAAACCATTTAATAGTGTGTTAATACGGAGAAATTATTTTTGTTTCCACATGTAAAGATAAATTAAAAATCCTACATGAATTTTTCCACTCATTACACTTGCCTTTGTAAATATTATCATCTTTCTCCATGGATGCAGAATTCAGTCATAGCCTTCAAATGCCTTTTAGCTCTTTTAAGATTAGCTAAAATTCTAAGACTTCAGAAGAGCTAATCTAGAATGAGTCCACTTGTGCTTTTATCCCTAATTTGTTCATTTCATTGAATTTGAAGATAATCATGATTTGAGCCTTCTGCCTAAATATAACTCTGCCTTCCATTCAGGTTTCAGACCAAGAACTACCAGTATGTTCTGGCCTTGGTTTTTGCTATTGAAGTGATCAACAGGAACCCCCATCTTTCACCCAACATTTTTTGGGGATATGATCTCTACAATTCACTACACAGTGAACAAAGGACATTGGAGAGTCCCATCATTTGGCAATCAGGGCTAGAAAAGAATATTCCTAATTATACTTGTAGGAAAGACAGCAAGACTGTAGCAGCTCTTACAGGAACAACTTGAGCAGTTTCTGCCCAGATTGGGACACTGCTGGAACTCTTCAAAATTCCACAGGTGAGCCCCACTGAAGGGGAAGGAAGATGAATTAATGTTTCCTTTGCTATTTTCGGGGACCTTAAAAGAAAAGGTCAAATGAAGGAATTGTGTTTACACAAGTCTGAAAGGGTACAAACAGTATACAGAGACATGGTGGGATGTTCACATGTCCTTTTCTAGAACATAAGTGAAGCCAATAGAGGAAGAGACAAGGGAGTTTCCTAGACCACTGAGACTAATCAATTAATTTCCATTATGCTCTCAGGGATTGGGAAATTATTAGAAAATAAGAAGAATAAATCTTCCTTTCTGTCTCATTGCTTAATATTCATCAGGGCTGAGCTTGTGCTTCTGACCGATCCTCTTTCTCATACTGGCTCTTTTACTCCTTCCCCTTTAGCTTGCTTATGGCCTTTATGACCCACAACTGAATGATGATGGCCAGTTTTCATCTCTTTATCAGATGGCTCCCAAAGACACAACCCTGACCCTTGGCATGGTCTCACTGATGCTTCATTTCAGCTGGAACAGGGTGGGACTGGTCATCTCAGAAGACAAGAGAGGTATGCAGTTTCTATGGAACTTGAGAGAAGAGATGGACAAAAAGGGAGTCTGCACAGGCTTTTTGGAAATGATACCTGTCACTGAGAGGGCATATGCCTCAAAAGAACGGCAGTATAATTTACGGATCAGAGAATCATCAGTGAATGTGACTGTCATTTATGGTGACTCTGACTCACTAATGGGATTGAGCTTTTGGAGATGGAGATTATTAGTGTTAGGGAAAGTTGGGGTTACAACCTCACAATGGGATTTTGCCACCAATGAGAGAAACTTTTTACTTGACTCATTCCATGGGGCCCTCATTTTTTCACACCAACCTGCTAATATGCCTGGTTTTAAGACTTTCATCCAGACAGTTAAACCTTCAAAATACAAAGAAGACTTTTACCTCACTAAACTGTGGTTTGCCTCTTTTAATTGCTTTGTTTCTGAATCTGACTGTAACTCCCTGGAGAATTGTTCTCCCAATGCCTCCTTGGAGTTGCTGCCTTGGTGGCTATTTGAAAAGGACATGAATGAAGGAAGTTATAATGTGTATAATGCAGTGTATGCTGTGGCTCAGAGCCTTCATGGAATGCTTCTTCAACGGGTAGAAATGCAGTCAGTGGGAAATGGAGATGGACTGGTGTTTGACCCCTGGCAGGTAATACCCCATCCATTGAACAGCATGTGTACTTCAGAACATGCCATAATCATGACTTTCTTGATGTGGAGCATTTGCTCAAGTCAAGAAGTTTAGTGCTGTCTCTCCAAAAGTGCAAGAGTTAATTTACCTGTTCACTGTCTAAGAGGTAAATCTAGTCCTAGATAGAAATGGTCTTGACCAGGAAGGGGCCAGTGGCAGAAAGGGAATGAGTTATTAATCAATGTCAACACTTCATGTTACTAAGGACCTCAACCTTCTTCCCACCTAATGTTTTTTTTTATGGAATTGGCATTGCTTCTTTTTGTTTTTTTAAGATTTATTTATTTATTTATTTCTCTCCCCTTCCCCCCCATCCCGGTTGTCTGTTCCCTGTGTCTATTTTGCTGCGTCTTCTTTGTCTGCTTCTGTTGTTGTCAGTGGCATGGGAAACTGTGTTTCTTTTTGTTTCATCATCTTGTTCTGTCAGCTCTCTGTGTGTGTAGTGCCATTCCTAAGCAGGCTGCACTTTCTTTTGTGCTGGGCGGCTCACCTTATGGGGTGCACTCCTTGTGTGTGGGGTTCCCCTACATGGGGGTCACTCCTGCATGGCAGGGCACTCCTTGCACGCATCAGCACTGCGCATGGGCCAACTCCAGCACTGCGCATGGGCCAGCTCCACATGGGTCAAGGAGGCCCAGGGTTTGAACTGTGGACCTCCCATGTGGTAGGCAGATGCCCTAACCACTGGGCCAAGTCTGTTGCCCCACCTAATATTTTTAATATAAAATACCTAGACTTCTTCCATGAAGCATTTGAATAACAACAGGGAGAAACTAGTTATTGAATTAGTTCTAGGCACTGTTGGATATTGTACATAAATTGTATCATTTAATCCTGCAACCTCTTCAGATATTGATGATTTTGCTTAGGGAGAACTTTGTTAGTAATTGAGAGTGGTTAAATTTTATTCTTCCATTAAGGTTTGTCTGCATTCTGTACTCACAGATTGTTTTGATCTTCTTGTATTTGGAGTTTTCTCCTGAAACTTAAAATTTTATAAAAGTTATAACATTTTAGTCCTCCTTATGGTTTTTTCTTTTTTACCTAATTGAATGGTAATAGTAAAGTTGCCTTAGGAAGCAGGTATTACAGAAGACCAGAGATGTTCCCACCTTGGTGTTGTGCCTTAATTAGAGAGCACACTTCCTCACAGGTGTGTCTCTTTTAGCTGCACCCTTTCTGAAGAACATCCAATTTAGCAATCCTGCTGGTGACACAGTGAATGTGGATGAGGAAAGGAAATTGGAAGCCAGTTATGACATTCTCAATTTTTGGAATTTTCCAGAAGGTTTTGGACTTAAAGTTAAAGTAGGACATTTTGGCTTAGATGCGCCACGTGATCAACAATTGTCTATATCTGAGGAGGTGATAGAATGGGCTGCAGGATTTTCAGAGGTGGGTAGGACCCAATTATCATGCTTAATATTATACCTAAATAACAAAAATCTTGTCATGAGGGTTTTATTAGTCAAAGTTCACTAAGGAAAAAGAATCAACAGGAGATATCTGTAAATAGTATGAGATTTAACAAAATTCTATCCCATGAGCATGTGGATGCACAAGTCCAGAGTCTGCAGGCAGGCTGCTAACAGGGGCCCCAATGAAGGTTCCATGAAGGGCCTTGATGAGTTCCCAGGAGACATTCTCTGTCCATAGATGAGCTGGGAAATTCTCTCCAAATGCTGAAATCACTTCCTGTTTTAAGGCATTCAAATGATTGGATAAAACCTCATTAATTGCTAACAGCAATCTCCCTGGTTGATTGTACGTGTAATCAGCCATCTATGCAGTAAATTCCCTGATGATTAAAGTCCACAAATGCCCTTTATTACAATTTGCCCAGTCTTTACTTGACCAAACACTGGCTATGTTAACACATTAGCCTAACCATCACAGAGGTCTTCTGCCTCCTTCCTGCTATGTAAGTGTCCAAATTATTAAACAACTTACCTTTTCACTTGAAAAATTTACTCACCTACTATCCAAAGGGTGGAAAAAGAAACATTTATTTAAAGATATATTTCTAAATTATTATATTTCCTATCATACAATAAACCTGACATCTTATCAATTAATTTGATTTAGGTTTTAAAACTTACATTTTTTATGGTCGAATAACCCAAACAATCTAATTTTGGAGAATTAAAGTCACCTCTGATAAGAACACATATTTTATTTTCTTCCCAGACACCCAAATCTGTATGTAGTGAGAAGTGTTTTCTTGGATTCAGGAAAACCTTTCAGGAGGGAAAGGCTGCCTGTTGCTTTCTTTGTACCCCCTGCCCAGAGAATGAGATTTCAAATGAGACAGGTAAGTGTATGCACACAAAAATGTCCCCACCTCTCCTTTATATCCCCAGTTCATACAAGGTATTGGGAAGAATCTGGAGGACAACTACAGAAATAAAATTCTTCTTTCCTTTGTTTAGTAATTTCATTTTTATAATAAAAAATACTTCCCTTTGAATTGAAACCCTTTCTCTGCCCTGAACTAGCTTATTTGAATATTATTGCTCAGACACATTAAAGGCCAAATAGTCTCTAGGAAGCTCTTTTGTTGACCCCACCAAATTAATATACCTTTCATCCCTCTCTTGGAATTTAACACATGGTATTACAAGTACCTGCTTTCCAACTTGAATGAAAGCATGTTTAGATTTCATATATATATATATATTTACATCTACCATATTTTATTGGTTTTATTAGTTTGCCAAGGAGTTGATAATGCAAGGTACCAGAAATGTACTGCCTTTTTATATATCATAAAAGTTATATTTCAAACTAAGAATTATTACCAAGATAAAGAATAACATTTTATAATGATAAAAGGGAAAATACATGAAGACATAACAATCCTAAATGTGTATTTGCTTAAAAATAAAACTTAAAAGTATATGAAAGAAATATTGTCAAAACTAAGAAGAGAAATATACATATCCAAAACAATAGTCAGGGATTTTAACAACTCTCTATTGGTAACTGAAAAAACATTTATGTAAAATATCAGCCACACCATCAACCAACTGGACCTAATTGATATTCATAGAATGCTAGACCTAACAACTGCAGAATACACATTTTTTAAAATTTAAAAATACATTCACCTACATTAAACATGTGCTATACCATAAAAGGTGTAAATGTATTTCAAAAGGCTTACATTTTATAGATTGTATTTAAAAAGTGTGTTTTAACCTTCCTCAGTTTCTGTTCCTGAAACTGTTCATGACACAGAGCAGATGCTCAGAAAGGTTAGGAATGATTTTAGAAATATTTATTTCTATTGTGTACAACATGAGGATGAAGTAAAATACCCTTAATGAGGAGTTTTAGTTTCTACTCTCCTCTAGTTCACAGGTAATTGGGGAGACAAACACAGAGTTTTTTTGTCCATGCTTAAAGCATGCAATAAATGTTTGAACAGGGACCTATGGACCAGTACCTTCATTGGGAGGAGGGGCCTGATAGAGTTTTTCATAGAGGCAGTTGCATTAGTATTATGTAAGATGAGTGAAGAGAGGAATAAAATCTTGCTCAAATTATTATAAATGAATAAAATAGGTAATCACTACTGTACATAATATTCAGAGATTCAGAGTATTGTAAAACAGTTTCAATGTGACAGGCTCACACAGAATATTGGGGATGGGGTTTGAGACATGATGTACTAAAGTCTTTAATATTCTTTTCATATTCATATCCATGCTATTAAATTCTAGAATAACCTCTATAGTGGGAAATTTCTAAGTTTCTTTTGGTGATTAGTGTGTAGTTTAATACCCTGAAATGGTTACCATTATTTCAGTATTTTGAGACATGTTGATCTGACAATATAAACTGGCATTTAGTCAATTTGGGAAAATGATTCATGTATGCATTGGTTATAAAGTAAGTTTGAGTAAATGTTCCATGTGCACATGTAAAGTAATAGTATATTCACAAATTCAATTCCCACACATTTGGAGATTAAGAAACACAATGATGTGGGGGTATTTTCAGGATTTGGAGTTGTCCTGGATGGTATTGCAGGGACAGATGCTGGGCATTGTATGTCCTGCCATGGTCCACTGGGTGGACTGGGGGGGGAGTGTAAACTACAGTGTAAACCATTATACATGTGGTGCAGCAGTGCTCCAAAATGTATTCACCAAATGCAGTGGATGTCCCATGATGATGAAGGAGGTTGTTGATGTGGGAGAAGTAGGGTGAGGGAGGTGGGGGGTATAGAGGGATCTCTCTTTTTTTAATGTAGCATTTTAAAAAATAGAGAAAAAATTTAAAAAATAAACACTCTATTAAATAAACCATGATTTAAAGTAAATAGCACAATAGGATTTATAAAATGTTTAAAATTGAAATTGCCACATTCAAGACTCATGTAATGGGGCTAAATGTATCCTCAGAGTCTAATGTATAATCCTAAATTTTATATATGTGTGTGTTTATTATTAGTATGTATACTTAAATGTAAAAAATCTGAAGTTATAAGTATAGCAAACTAAAATAATAACAGTAGAGAAAACATAAAAAATAGAAGATAGAAAATAATAAGTATAAAAAGAAAATTACTCAAAGCCAAATCTAATGAAAGACAAAACTGATAAATTGTTAGAATAATGAATTAAGAAAAGTTGCATAATAAATAATGAAAGGAATTAAAAGTGGGAAATATGTAAAGAAATTTTAAATCATTAAAGGATAGTATAAATAACTTCATGCTAATTTATTTGAAAATTTAAGTGAAACTCACAAATTCCAAAGAAAATTTTTTAAAAATTACCATAACTGTCCCAAGACAAAAGGAAAATCTGAAAAGATTCATATCTAGTTAGGATAGTAAAATGTAGTTTTAAATGAGATATCTTCTCAAAAAAAATTTTAGTAAGCTATGGCTTCACCAAAAAATGCAACCAAACTTTTAAGGAAAAAGAATACTTATCTACTCAAAGTTTTCCAGATATTAGGAAAATCTGAAAAACTTCAAATTTAATTTTATGAAAAGAGCCTAACATTGGTATCAAATTCTGATAGCTTTGTTGCAAGAAATAAAATTTATGGATCACTTTCTCTTTTGAACCTAAACTCACATTTGCTAAAAAGAAAAGCTGCAATCCAAATCCTGCTATATTTTATAAAGAACTTATTGTGATGAAGTTTGCTCTTTTATGCAAAATAATTCAGTACATGAGCACCCCAAAAAGTAGAAATCATCATTGCAAAAAATTCAGGAAAACATTTAATAAAATTCAACACCCATTTATTATTTTAAAATAAACAACAAAAACATTGCTTACCAAATTAGAAATAGACAGGAACAGCCAAAGTTGGATAAAATATTTAAAATAGACCTAGCCAGTGAGAATTCATATGTAGCATATAGAGAGTTCTTTTACAAAAGCACAAAACAGACAGAAAATACAGTAATAAAATGGGAATGGCTTGTGCACAGGCTCTTCCCACAAAAATATGCTCATATGTGATGCACATATGAGCTAGTGTTCAGATTAATTAGTCACCAAAAATTCCAAACAAGAATCATAGTGAAAGGTAGGAAGTAAGATGGTGGCTGACTGAGCTTGCTTTTCGGTCTCTCCTGGGAAGAGGCAGCTGGGTGCCACTGGAGGTTCTCCAAGAACAGGCTTTTTTGGGATTTTTGCAGAGCAGGAAGTGTCTGGACATCGATTTGGAGGGAAGGTAATGGAGAGGATTGGTCTCTAAGATATAATTTGGGTTCTATTGCCCAGAGGTAAGACCTGCACATGGGCTGCCCCCTCCTTGGGGGTGGGGGGAGCCGCGGTATTGCCGCTGCCACCACGTTTTTTGGTGGCTCTGTGGTGCTGGGGAATTCATGAGTCCTGGGTGGGCTGTTGGGAGGATGGGACAGGAAGCCTTTGCAGATAGATTTGGAGAGACAGACGGTGTTTTGTGGTGAAGCAGAGGAATTTTTGTTTGTGGACACAAGTAACAGCGCTTCCACCTGGAGCCCCACCCCCACAAGCCCGGCTGCCGATCTGCAACGGAATTAGATTGTAGACAATAAAGGGACGTAATTGGGAGCTTGTTATAGGGTGTAGCGAGGGAGGGGGGAACATCTGGTAGCTGATTGGGGAATATTTTGTGAAGCTTGGGAACGCCAGTTTTGTCTGAGTTTCCAACTGGAGCCCCACCCACCGGCCGGACTTCTGATCTGCGCCATTAAATTGGCCGTGGTGTAGAGGCGCCCTCAGGCGGCCGTTGTGTAGAATCACAGGGTGGGAGCTGTCCAAAAGCAGAACTGACAATATATCCTAATATAATAAACTGAGTAAGTGAAATGCAGGGTTCAGACATAATATAGAATTTGCAGATCTGACTTCCCCCATAGGGCTGGCACCCAGCTGCGGGGATCCCTGAGGGCTGTGGTACACTGCAGGGCTCCTAGGCTTCCTGTTGACCAGATTTGAGGTGGCCAGGTCTGAATCCCCTAAACTCTGGTGGCCCACACCCCAGAGACTCACAGCTCTTGAGTCTTCAATATCTCAGACTTTCCACCCCTGAATCCATCATGCCCTGATGTCCATCTGAGGTCCATGAATGCCCTAGCCTTCAACGTTTGTGTTTTTTCCTTATTGTTTCATTTTGTTTTGTTTTTATTTTCATTTAATCTTATTTTTTACTTTTTTTAATGTCCTGATTGCTAATATTGCATTATATCCTAGACTTTTCTCCCAGCGTATCCCCCAAACTCTTTTTTTTTTAAATTCAGTTATTTAGGGTTTTTTTTTGTTGGTGTAGTTCCTGTTGAAATTGTGGTTTGTGTATATCTATTTTTGTCTTCCCCCTACTTGTTCCCGACCCTTTGCCCACCCCGTTTTTTCTTTCTTCCGTTTTTCTCTTCTTTCTTTTTTTTCTCTTTTTCTGTTTTCTCTCTCCCTCTTGTCCCTCATTTTCTACTTATTTTATTTTAACTATTTATATAATAGGTGCTACAGGGAACACTTCACAGTTGCTGGGTTTTCTCATCCTCCACTGCCTCATTTCTGTGTGAACTGATTTAGACTACCTACACTCTCTCCTTTCCCCTAAATCTTGATATCCGCCATCATCTATTGTCTCTCCTATATTCCACCTCCCACCTCACTTTCTTTGATCCACAAAGTGTCTAACTCTTAATTTCTAATACCTTTGTTTTGTCTTCTGTCTGTAATCCACTCTTGAAACTATTACCTTTCTTTTCTCTATCCCTCTCTCACAAAAACAATAGCTTTCTAGCTCATACCATATTCCTCCCATATTCACTCACCTACCTCATAATAGGTACTCTACCTACTGCTATAACTCTACACAATTTACATGAATTTAACCTCCATCCTCCCAGATCTCATATTCTTACTTTGTTAACATATATTACCAATACTACTTTACACTTTTCCCTTGCTTACACAATTGCCTTTCCCCGGCACTAATACTTTCCTTTAAAGTGAACTTAACCAGCAACAAGAAATTAGAATAAGAAGAACAAAGTGACAAAGAGAAGATATAAAACTTAGGCAAAACAACAGCTAATTAATCTCCAAGAGTAGACAAAGAAGCTAAGGAGCTGATTAAACCCGTCAAGATAAAATGATGATGAGACAGCAACAAAAATCTACAAACCAAACCAGTATTCAGGAAAACATGGCTGAATCCAATCAACAAACTAAAAATCAGGAAGGGGAGCAGAACTTTGCACAAGCAATGAAAGATCTCAGAACATTTATAACCGACAAATTTGATGAAGTAATGAAAGAGGTTAATAACATAAAGACAACACTTGGAGGGGAAATTGCAGACATACACAAAAACATAACAGATATCATGGGAATGAACTCCACAGTTCAAGAAATCAAAAATACACTTGCAGCAAGTATCAGCAGACTAGAAGAGGCAGAGCAGATAATTAGTGATGTGGAAGACAGTACATCACAAATCAAACAGATACTAGAAGGGGTCGATAAAAAGGTAGAAAAAAATCCAGATAGGACTTAGGGACCTGAATGATAATACAAAATGCTCAAACATACGTATTATAGGCATTCCAGAAGGAGAAGAGAAGGGAAAGGGGTCAGAAGGAGTGTTGCAGGAAATAATGGCTGAAAACTTCCCAAATCTACTGAAAGAGACAGATGTACATATCCAAGAAGCACAGCGCACTCCACTGGTCATAAACTCCAACAGGCCCACCCCAAGACATATACTTGTCAAATTATCCAATGCTCAAGACAAAGAGAAAATTCTAAAAGCAGCAAGAGAAAAGAAAGCCATCACATACAAGGGAAGCTCCATAAGATTAAGTGCTGATTTCTCATCTGAAATGATGGAGGCAAGAAGGCAGTGGTATGATAAAGTCAAGGTACTAAAGGAAAAAAATTTCCAACCAAGAATACTCTATCCCGCTAAACTAGCATTCAAACATGATGGAGAGTTCAAAATATTCGCAGGTAAACAGAAACTGAAAGAGTATACCAAAAAGAAACCTCCCCTTCAAGAAATTGTAAAGGGAGTTCTGCAGGAAGAAAGGAAAAAACAGGACAGGCAAAGTTGGAGGAGAGTATAAGAGCAAGAAAAAAAGACAAAAATAGAAGGGAAAAAATTACAAACAAAATATGACAAACACAAGCCCAATCAAAATATGGCTAACACAAATAATTCCTTGAAAGTAATAACACTGAATGTCAACGGATTAAACTCACCTATCAAAAGATTCAGACTGGGACATTGGATAAGGAAATATGACCTATCCGTATGCTGTCTACAAGAGATGCATCTTAGACCCAGACACGCATGGAGATTGGAAGTGAATGGCTGGAAAACAATCATACAAGCAAACAATAACAAAAAAAAAAGCAGGAGTAGCTATATTAATATCAGACAAACTAGACTTTAAATGCAAAACAATTGTGAGAGAAAAAGAAGGATACTACATTTTAGTGAAAAGGAAAATCTGTCAAGAAGATCGAACAATCATAAATATTTATGCTCCTAACAAGGGTGCCCCTAAATATGTGAGGCCAACGCTCGAAAAACTAAGTGAAACAATAGATACATCTACAATTATAGTAGGGGATTTTAATACACCACTATCAACTCTGGACAGAACATCTCAAAAGAGAATCACTAAAGAAACAAAACATTTGAACAGTATATTAGAAGAGCTGGATCTAATAGATATATATAGATCATTACACCCAAACACAGCAGGATATACATTTTTCTCAAGCACACATGGATCATTCTCCAAAATAGACCATATGCTAGGCCACAAAGAAAGGCTGAATGAATTCAGAAAGATTGAAATCATACAAAACAATATCTCTGACAACAGTGGAGTCAAGCTGGAAATTTGCAAGGGACAGAGGCCCAGATTTCACACCACGATTTGGAAATTAAACAGCACACTCAGAAAAACAGTGGGTCAAAGAGGAAATCTCAAAAGAAATCAATGACTACCTTGAAACAAATGATAGTGATAACACAACATACCAAAATTTATGGGATACAGCAAAAGCAGTACTGAGAGGGAAATTTATAGCCATAAATTCATATATCAAAAAAGAAGAAAGAGAAAAAATTGAAGAGCTAACTGCACATTTGAAGGAATTAGAAACACAACAACAAAGTAACCCAACAGGAAGAAGAAGGAAGGAAATAACAAAGACAAGAGCAGAACTAAATGAAATAGAAAATAAGAAAAAACTTGAAAAGATAAACAAGACCAAGAGCTCGTTCTTCAAGAAGATCAACAAAATTGACAAACCTTTAGCGAGACAAACAAAGCAAAAAAGAGAGAAGATGCAAATACACAAAATAAGAAATGAGAAAGGCGATATCACCACCGACCCCACAGAAATAAAGACTATCATAAGAGGATACTTTGAAAAACTATATTCCAACAAAAATGACAATTTAAAGGAAATGGACAAATTCCTAGAAACACATAAGCAACCCATATTGACGAAAGAAGAAATTGATGATCTTAACAAACCAATCACAAGCAGAGAGAGAGAATCAGTCATTAAAAATCTCCCAACTAAAAAGAGCCCAGGGCCAGACGGCTTCACAGGTGAATTCTACAAAACATTCCAGAAAGAACTAACACCAATCCTGCTGAAACTATTCCAAAAAATCGAAACAGAAGGAACATTGCCGAACTCATTCTATGATGCCAACATTACCCTAGTACCAAAGCCAAACAAAGACACCACAAGAAAGGAAAATTACAGACCAATTTCTCTAATGAACCTAGACGCAAAAACACTTATCAAAATACTTGCTAATCGTATTCAACAACACATTAAACAAATTATACACCACGACAAAGTGGGATTTATTCCAGGTATGCAAGGATCGTTCAACATAAGAAAATCAATCAACGTAATACACCATATAAACAGATTGAAGGAAAAAAATCACATGATTATATCTATAGGTGCAGAAAAAGCATTTGACAAAATACAGCACCCCTTCTTGATAAAAACACTCTAAAATATTGGAATACAAGGAAATTTTTTGAACGTGATAAAGAGTATTTATGAAAAACCTACAGCCAACATTGTTTACAATGGAGAAATCCTAAAATCCTTCCCTCTAAACTCAGGAACAAAACAAGGATGCCCATTGTCTCCACTCCTATTTAACATTGTCTTAGAAGTACTTGCGCGAGCACTGAGGCAAGAACCAGATACAAAAGGCATTCAGATTGGAAAGGAAAAAGTCAAAATATCATTATTTGCAGATGACATGATCCTGTACATAGAAAACCCTGAGAGGTCTACAACAAAGCTTCTAGAACTCATAAATGAGTTTAGTAAAGTCGCAGGTTATAAGATCAATGCGCAAAAATCAGTAGCATTTCTGTACACCAATAATGAGCAAGAACAGGAGGAAATCAAGAAACAAATACCATTCACAATAGTAAATAAAAAAATCAAATACCTAGGAATAAATTTAACTAAAGAGGTTAAAAACTTATACACTGAGAACTATACAAGACTGTTCAAGGAAATCAAAGAAGACCTAAATAAATGGAAGACTAGTCCTTGTTCATGGATAGGAAGACTGAATATTATTAAGATGTCTATCCTGCCAAAACTGATCTACACATTCAATGCAATCCCAATAAAAATCAACACAGCCTTCTTTAAGAAACTAGAAAAACTAACTATGAAATTTATTTGGAAAGGAAAGAGGCCCCGAATAGCCAAAGACATATTGAAAAAGAAAAACAAAATTGGAGGACTCACACTACTGGACTTGAAAACATACTACAAAGCTACAGTAGTGAAAACAGCATGGTATTGGCATAAGGAGAGACACACAGACCAATGGACTCGAATTGAAAGCTCTGATATAGACACCTCACATATATAGCCATATAATATTCGATAAAGCCACCAAACCCTCTCAACTGGGAGAGAGTGGCCTTTCAACAAATGGTGCCTGGAGAACTGGATAGCCATATGTAGAAGAATGAAAGAAGATTACCATCTCACACCTTATACAAAGATCAACTCAAGATGGATCAAAGACCTAAATATAAGAGCCAAGACCATAAAAACCTTGGAAAGCAGTGTAGGGAAACATCTACAGGACCTTGTAATAGGGAATGGATTCATGAATATAACACCAAAAGCATGAGCAGCAAAAGAGCTAATAGATAAATGGGACTTGCTCAAAATTAAAGCCTTCTTCACCTCAAAGGAGTTTGTCAAGAAAGTAAAAAGGGAGCCCCCACAGTGGGAGAAAATATTTGGCAACCATATATCTGATAAGAAACTTATAACTTGCATATATAAAGAACTCCAATTTCTTGAAAATAAAAAGATAAACAACACATTTAAAAAATGGGAAAAAAGATTTAAATAGACACTTCTCTAAAGAAGAAATACAAATGACTAAAAAGCACATGAAAAAATGTTCCAAATCTCTAGCTATCAGGGAAATGCAAATCAAAATACAATGAGATACCATCTTACTCCCATAAGATTGGCAGCTATGAGAAAAACGGAAGAATACAAATGCTGGAGAGGATGTGAAGAAATGGGAACACTCATCCACTGCTGGTGGAAATGCAGAAGGATTCAACCATGCTGGAGGACAGTTTGGCGGTTTCTCAAAAAACTAACCATAGATTTGCCATATGACCCAACAATACCACTGCTGGGTATTATACCTAGCAGAACTGAAAACAAGGACACAAACCGATATATGTACACCAATGTTCATAGCAGCATTGTTCACTGTCGCCAAAAGTTGGAGTCAACCCAAATGCCCTTCAACAGATGAGTGGATCAATAAAATGTGGTATATACACACAATGGAATACTACTCGGCTGTAAGAACAAATACACTACAAACACACGTGATAACATGGATGAATCTTGAGGACCTTATGTTGAGTGAAGCAACCCAGGCATTGAAGGACAAATACTACATGACCGCAATGATATGAAATAAGAAAGCTGCCTCAGAGAGCTAGAGACTGAACGATAGGCTTACAGGACATCGGGGGGTGGAGGAAGGATGTGAGCCCACGTCTGCAGGGGTGGAATTTATGATGAGCTGGCTGTAAGTATGAACACAAAGAAGAGATAAAATGGGGGCAAGGGGTTGCCTTTGGGTGGGGCTATGCGGGTTTGAGGGTGGCTGGGGATGGGCGGATGGGTAATATTGCCCAAAAAGTGGGAAGAGGGAGGGGTAGCATACGAACATAGGAGAGTGTCAGGTGTTGGTTGAGAGTAAAATGCTGAGAAAATTGTATCAAAATATAATTAAGAGTGTTACTTGTTTAGGATGCTTGGAGGGGATGGTCTGATGCGGGACGGGCTCCTGGGAAATGTCTGAATGCTCATTTTGCCAGAGTGGGCAGTACCATTGGGTAGAGACCCAAGTAGTGAGAGTGGGGGTGGACCCACATCTTGGGGAGGACTAATGCCATCAAATAGAGGGAACCGTATCTCTCGAGAGAAAGGGTGGCTCCCAGGGCATTGAGGCAGTTGAGCAAGTTGGGCCCTGAACACTGTTGCAAGTGTCTCTGGACATGGCTCCTTGGGAAATGGAGGTTGGCTGTCACTGAGGGCACCAAGGGGAGGGGAAAATGGACGTTAAATTTGTGAAAGCAAAGTAAATGTGGGGTAAGAGAGGAGTTTCGTGAGAGTGCACAGGGATGGATATAAAACATGTAATATTACACCATAAACATATAGGGGATGACAGACTAATAATATAAACCATAATGTAAAACATAGGATCACTAAAAATTTAGAAAACTGGTCCTAAAGTATGGACCACAATGTAAGCGTGGATGCCTCCTTGTTCGAAAGCTATTGTCTCAGAGTCTGTACATCACTTTAAGTAAATATGATATGAATAAGTTATAAGAATATCACCGTGGAAGGGAAAAGGTTCTATGGTGGATGTGTGGGAGTACTGTATATTGTATATATGAATTGCTGTGGTCTAGGGCTCTTGTGAAGAGAAGTTCAATAATTAGGAAAAAAAAAGAAAAAGAAAAAGATAGGATGTAGAATTTTTCCAAGTCAACACGTATTCTGTACCTGACCTTTAAACCCATCACCTTATCCCATTTTGCTAGTAAGGGATCCTGACATTATATTGGGCTTCAATTTTCGGGAGGTTTTGGATCACAGAGTGGTTTGGCAGTGGCGGCAGAGGAATACTGGTATAGGACACTATTGACAGGTGATATAGGGCTGACAGGGAGCAATACAAGGCATATGTCCAGGGTGCATGGTAATGTTTGGATATACTCATAGTGGCAACAATTAAAAACTAAAGCTGGGGGGGGTACTGGGTTCCTGGCCAAGGGTGCTCTGTCGTGGCCCCTAGGGGAGCAGCGGCAGTCCCCCAGGTGCAACGGTAAGGACCAGGAAAGAATGAGGGTCCAACAGTGAGAGCATGATACTAATGACTATGCTTGTGAGCCTATATGCCTGAAATAAGAACAAGGCCTAGAGCAGCACTGTGCCTGGGGATTTCCTCCTGACAGCCTTCATGTTACTCAAATGTGGCCAGTCTCGAAGCCAAACTCAGTATGTAAATGCAATGCCTTCCCCCCAGTGTGGGACATGACACCCGGGGATGAGCCTCCCTGGCCCCGAGGGATCACTACCAAGTACCAACTGATGATGCAACTGGAAAATGACCTTGAATTGAAGGTTCAATGCAGATCAGCAGAATATCACTGTCTACATATAATAACATGACTTTAAATTGCTGTTTGACCTAATGTAAGGGGGAAATGGAAAGGAGAAATGAGTTTATATGGATACGAGTCTCTAAAAAAGAGTCTGGAGGCTGTCAGAAGGATTGCCCTTAAGCACAACTGAGCAGAGTCTAAGAAACAGATAAAGTAGATACAAGCCCAGGTATTCGTTCCTTTGAGGGCTAAAGAGACCCACGGGCTCTATGGTCATGGCAGATGGGGTTTACTGCCATGGCAGATGGCCCTTCTTTGGAGCCGGTGTTTCTGCGTGATGGAGCTGGACTCAGATGGGATCTCTTTGCACAAGACTTTCATGCTACTTTACTGGAATTGTAGTTGGTGTTGGATTTTAAGATATATTTAGGGGATTTGAATCTCTGGACTGACAATATGATAGCCAGGCCCTGAGCCCCAACAGACTTCAGCTCCTACAATCTGATTTATTGGACTCACCTCACTCAGCTAAGATGGAGTTGAAGAAGCACAACCACCACACCATGGAGTCTAGAGGGCCTACAACTGAAAGCAAGAGGATTGCATCCAGTATCCATGTGGAATCTGAGCCTCCTCTTGACATAGAGGTACAATGGACACAACCAATCCGAGGTCCACAGAGAAAAGGTGGCATTGGAATGGGAAAATTGGACATGGTGGCTGATGGGTATGGGGAATGGCAGGAAGAGATGAGAGGTGGAGGCGCCTTTGGGACTTAGAGTTGCCCTGGATGGTGCTTCAGGGGCAATCACCAGACATTGTAAATCCTCCCAGGGCCCACTGGATGGAATGTGGGAGAGTATGGGCCATGATGTAGACCATTGACCATGGGGTGCAGAGATGCCCAGAGATGTACTTACCAGGTGCAATGGATGAGTCATGATGGTGGGAGTGAGGGTGGCTGGGGGGGGGGGGGGGGAGTGTTGGGGGGGATGGTAGGGTTGAATGGGACCTCATATTTTTTTAATGTAATATTTTTACAAAATCAATTAAAAAAAAAAGAAGTACTGGAAAAAAAATCATAGTGAAAAAACTCAAAACATCCTCCATAATAGCAAAAATTGAATAACTTCCATTTCAAGGTTCTAAGAGAACATGGTACAACTGGAACAAATGTTGCTTATTTGAGTTTAAACTGGTGTAAACATTTGTAAAACTGGATGGCATTATTTACAAAGATGAATATTTATATAGCATATGACCTAGTAAAGGAACATCATATTTTTACTAAATGTACAAAGATGCTCAGAGCAGGCTTATTGGTAATAACCAAAACCCATAAGCATTTGAACATCTCTCACCAGTAAAAAGTGTAAATAAAATATGATGCATTATTATAATTGAAATCTATCCAGCAATATAAGTGAATAGTTTATACCACTTCACACCCACAAAAAATCACTCTCTTTTATAAATATAAAATAACAAGTGTTGGAGAGGATTCATAGAAATTGGAACTTTAGGGTCCTGTTGGTGGGAATGTAATGTAGTTCAGCCACTGTAGAAAGCATTGCAGCACTTCCTTAAAAATTTAAATATAGAATCAGCATATGACCTGGCAATGCACCTCTAGGTTTATATTAAAAGTGAAAAGAGTTCCTCTGAATGATAATTGTGCACAATGTTTATAGCAGCATTATTCACAATACCAAAATGTGGAAATAATCCAATATCCATCAATACCTATATTGATAAAATATGGGGCATACATACCACAGATTGTTATTTGGCCACAAGTGAAAAATGAATTTCTGAGACATGATGCTACTTAAAAGAAACTTATAAACATTATGCTCTTGAAATATGGAAGTAACAAAAAAAAAAAATATTGACGTCTAGAAATACCAAATCTCCAGATTCAGAAAGTTTAATAGAGTTTATTAGGGAATGGGTTCAGAGTGAAGAGAAAATGAATGTTTAGCAGATTAGATATGTTTGTAAAAAGAAAACATATCTGAATTCTGTGACATAGAAGAATCTCACAAAAAATAACATTGGGTAAAAGGACCCAAGGAGAAGGAATCTAAGTTAGAAATCAGCAAGGTAGGATCTTCAAAGTTGTGGGAGATGTAATTATTTGAAGAAGTTAAGAAAGGGGCTTCAGATGGACTACATTCTAGTTTTTGGCCTTTATGTTGTTACCCATGTGTTTACTTCCTCATAATTCATTAATCATACAATTATAATATGTGCCCTTTGTGAGTATATGTTATCCACCAGCGAATACAGTTTTAAGAAGAATTGAATGAAAGCTCAACCATGAATCAAAAGAGCAACTCTTATCCAGTTGAAAGTCTGAATGTTTAAAGAAGGTCAGAGCCCTAAGAGAAAGTTTGAGGGAAGAAAAATAAACAGATTATAACACACAGTTATTTGAAGTCAATGCAATCTGAAAAATATGGCTAAAAGTACCCAACATGTCTCTTTTGGGGCCTTGTAAATAAGTTAAAATTACTGAACCTGAGCTGATGGCACATTGCGTTTCCCACCAGATATGGATGAATGTGTGAAGTGTCCAGATCATCAGTATGCAAACAATGAGAGAAATTACTGCCTCCAAAAAGCTGTGACCTTCCTGTCTTATAGAGACCCTTTGGGGATCGCTCTGGTCTGCACAATTCTTTGCTTCTCTTTCCTCACCGCTGTACTCTCGGGGTCTTCGTGAAACACCGAGACACTCCCATCGTCAAGGCGAGTAACAGGATCCTCAGTTACATCCTGCTCATCTCCCTCATTCTGTGCTTCCTTTGCTCCTTACTGTTCATCAGTCGCCCTAACACAACCATCTGCATCCTCCAACAAATCACATTTGGAATTGTGTTTACCGTGGCCGTGTCTACTGCCTTGGCCAAAACAATCACTGTGGTTCTGGCATTCAAGGTCACTGCTCCAGGGAGAATGGGGAGACAGTGTTTGGTGTCGGGGACACCTAAATTTGTTATTCCCATTTGCTCCCTGATCCAGATGACACTCTGTGGAATCTGGCTGGGAACCTCTCCCCCATTCGTTGATACAGATGCACACTCTGAGCCTGGTTATGTCATCGTTGAGTGCAATAAGGGCTCAGCCTATGCCTTCTACTGTGTCCTGGGATACCTGGGCTGCTTGGCCCTGGTGTGCTTCACTGCAGCTTTCATGGCCAGGAACCTGCCTGACACCTTTAATGAAGCCAAGTTCTTGACCTTCAGCATGTTGGTGTTCTGCAGTGTTTGGGTTGCTTTCCTCCCTGTCTACCACAGCACCAAGGGGAAGGTCATGGCAGTTGTTGAGATCTTCTCCATCTTGGCTTCCAGTGCTGGATTACTAGGCTGCATCTTTGCCCCAAAGTGCTATATTATTTTCTTACAGCCACGTAGGAATACTCACCATGGGTTACGGTATAAAACACATTCTGGTGGCAATAAGTCTTCTTAAGTTTTAACTCATATATTTTCTATAACAAATAGAGGGCCTGATGAAAATCTACTCCATGCTTGCTTTCATGTATTAGATAAAAATATAATGTAATTTTCCTTCAATTAACACATGAATTTCCTACATTCTTTCAAAGTATTCAGGAACACATCTCTCAGCCATCTAAATTTTTAACTTTAAATTACAATTTTTGGTTCCTCATATCAAATATACTGATCAATATGGATATTCTGCCTTCACTGTGTGTGCAATAACCAAATTTACACATATTTTCCCACTTTGTTTCACACTTGTTTTTCTTATTTCCCTGGTAAACACTATTAACATTTCCCTCCTTTCATCTCTTTATGGTAATCGTAATGAACCAATACCATTTATAGAATATTCCTTATTTTCTCCCAGATTTCCATGAACATATTTTAATTATAATAAATTCCTATGTAAAAATAGTTCATTTTTCTGAACTCCCAAATGTATTTATTTGACTTTTTCCCTCTTGAACAAATACCACAATGTTTTCATGTGCTCAACATGATGACATCTTTTATTTTATTGTTGATAGTACATTTCCCTCCTAATTACTGCACCATTTCAGGCCTTGTTGGAGAGAATAACCTCAATATGTCTATGCCTTCAAAAGCCTGTCTGTCAGAAATGCTAGTGGTAGGAAAGATGTTCTAAAAGAAAAGAGATTTGTCTTCTCCTTTCTAGGTTCTCTAGATTTAAGGTCTGACTATGCAGGACATGCATATGTGCTGAGCATTAGCTTCTGAAATGCAGTGTGTTTAATATTTTACTCTGATGTCAAGAAAAAATCATGGAAAATCATTCCTTTTTATTAGCTGTAAAACTTATGAAGTACTCTGTTAATTTTGCAATTCAAAGTCTTACTTAAAAGTAGGAATCCTCCTTAAGAGTTTATTTTAGAGTTGATTTCTAAGAATATCTGGCATTTTTTTCTGAGAGAATAATATATTTTTCTTTTCTGATAATTGAGGATTGAATTATTTACTATTACCAAGTAACTCAGAATCAAATTTGATTTTCAGCCTTAGCAAGTAGATCAAAGGTTTTGAATCATTCTCCATCCCATGGTGTTGAATTTATCTTTCTCTTTTGTTAGCCACGTATGTAAATTTTGTTGCAAAGAATGGAAGGAAAAAAGAAGGAAAGGAGGAAAGAGAATGTCAGACAGAAAGAGAAAGAGAGAGGAAAAGAGGGAGGAAGGGGGGAGGGAGGAAGGAAGGAAGGAAGGAAGCAAGGAAGGAAGAGAAAAAACTCCATTGTAAATAAAATCAAGTTTGTTTTTGGAGATGCAACTTTCTGCCCAATGGAAATATGTGGTGATGATGATGTTTAAGATCCTTTAGTCTTACTCAGATTGTTCATCTTCAAATAGCCTTTTTCAATATCTGTATCTCTGAGATTTCACATAAATGTTATAGATCTATTTTCTAAGCCAAGACACTCTTTAGTTTTTGGAAAGTCACTTAATGTCCTAACCTTCAGTATAATACCACCTGTCATGCTTATCTAATATAAAGTGCTATGTGGATCAAACAAATTGATGACTGCATTTTGAAGTGAGATTCTTTGAAATATTCTTAGTGGTTAATTTTTCCATTTTACATAAACACTGCTTTGTGAGAAAAATGCAACTGAGAGGAGGGAGAAAGTGCACTAAAATTAATTAAGCGCTGTGCTGTACACTTTGTTTGCCTGTCTGCATCCATTCTCCAGCCTTCTCCTCCTGGAAATGGGGATGAAAAAAAAAAAAAAAAAAACTTAAGTAAGGAGGAATGGTGTTGAAACCTAAGGCTGATTTTGCTTATTTTCTTTCATTTGGCTTTTGGAAATGACTTATCAAAAGCTATAATTAGACTTGGGTTGGAAATATATAGACAATATCAATTAATTTGAGGGAAAACTGATATATTTGCAACAGCAAGTTTTCTCTTTCAGGGATTGTCTATCTCTTTCCATCTCTCCTCTACTCATCACCATTCATTGACAATTTATGTATATATGTGTATTTTTCATGTAGATATATATATTTACATATAGGGATAATAAATTGTCTTTTCATATTTATTCCTAGGTACTTTTTAGTTGTAGCTAACATGAAGGGCTTTTTGCTACATTTTCAAAGGTTATTCATTTTGTATACAAAAAGTATTATTTCTTTTACTTCTTGGTTCATATATGTTTGTAGACAACTTCACCATTCCTTTCTTTTCAATTCTTTATCCCTCTTATTTCTTTATCTGTTTATATTGCAAATATGATGGGTAATCTTAGAGTTGCTCATGGGACTCCATCTATTTCTCATGTCTTAAGTGGGAAATTTGCCAAAACTTTCATGATCACCTATGGTTTTTGTGGTACATTGTTTCATCATAACCTTTTTAAGATTAAAACTATTTCTCTCATTTCTAGATTATTCAGAATTTTATAATGATTTGGACAATATATTTATTGACTTTTTTCACAGTTTACATATTTTCTTTTGCCTGTTAACTTTTAAAATTTCATTAATAAGTTTGAATATGGATCATTAGGAAAAACCTTAATGGCCATGCTGTGATATTCTTTTATTAGTCTGAAGTAAATTTGCATAAAGAGTTATTACATCTATTTAAAATGACATTAGCCTATAATTTTTCTTTCTATTGGAATCCTTATTGGATTCTTAAGTGTACAAATGAAAATAAATGTATTTATTAAATGAAAGAATGGAAAGAATGAATGGATAGAGGGATGGATGAATGGAGAGACAGAGTCAAAAGGAAAAAGATGGAAGGATTTAATGGATGAATGAAAGGAGGAAAGAAAGAAAGAGAAATGAATGGACAAAGGACCACATAGAGGAATAGAAGGAGATTAGGTCAATGGATGAATGGCGAAATTGAATGAAGGTAGAGAGATGATAAGGCTGAACAGGTGAGCAAATAGAGGAAGGAGAGACAGAATATCTAAAAATCAATCTTACTGTTGACTTTTTAATTTTTAATTTTTTACTTTTTACTGTATTTTTTGAAGATACATATATCATGAAAAATGTTACATTAAAAATATAAAAGCTTCCACATATGCCACACCCCACCCCACCCCACTCCTCCCACATCAACAACCTCTTTCATCATTTTGGCACATTTATTGCATTTGGTGAATACATTTTGGAGCACTGCTGCACAACATGGATAATGCACATTGTAGTTTACACTCTCCCCCAAGACATTCAGTGGGTTATGGCATGTTGACTCTTGATATAAAGATAGACCCACTGATGCACCAATAAATTCTATCATAATTTGATAAAATCACTGCATAGACATTTGTATTTCTTCTTCAGAGAAGTGTCTGTTTAAGTCTTTTTCCCATTTTTAAATGGGTTGTTTATCTTTTTATTTTCAAGATATAGGAGTTCTTTATATATGCAAGTTATAAGTTTCTTATCAGATATATGATTGCCAAATATTTTCTCCCACTGTGTGGGCTCCCTTTTTACTTTCTTGACAAACTCCTTTGAGGTGCAGAAGGCTTTAATTTTGAGGAAGTCCCATTTATCTATTAGTTCTTTTGCTGCTTGTGCTTTTGGTGAGTTATTCATAAATCCATTTCCTATTACAAGGTCCTGTAGATGTTTCCCTACACTGCTTTCCAAGGTTTTTATGGTCTTGGCTCTTATATTTAGGTCTTTGATCCATCTTGAGTTGATCTTTGTATAAGGTGTGAGATGCTAATCCTCTTTCATTCTTCTACATATGGCTATCCAGTTCTCCAGACACCATTTGTTGAATAGGCCACTCTCTCCCAATTGAGAGGGTTTGGTGGCTTTATCGAATATTATGTGGCTGTATATGTGAGGTTCTATATCAGAGCTTTCAATTCGATTCCATTGGTCTTTGTGTCTCTCCTTATGCCAATACCATGCTGTTTTCACCACCGTAGCTTTATAGTATGTTTTGAAGTCAGGTAGTGTGATTCCTCCAATTTCGTTTTTCTTTTTCAGTATGTCTTTGGCTATTCGGAGTCTCTTTCCTTTCCAAATAAATTTCATAGTTAGTTTTTCTAGTTCCTTAAAGAAGGCTGCGTTGATTTTTATTGGGATTGCATTGAATGTGTAGATCAGTTTTGGTAGGATAGACATCTTAATAATGTTCAGTCTTCCTATCCATGAACAAGGACTAGTCTTCCATTTATTTAGGTCTTCTTTGATTTCCTTGAACAATCTTGTATAGTTCTCGTTGTATAAGTTCTTTACCTCTTTAGTTAAATTTATTCCTAAGTATTTGATTTTTTTATTTACTATTGTGAATGGTATTTGTTTCTTGATTTCCTCCTGATCTTGCTCATTATTGGTGAACAGAAATGCTACTGATTTTTGCTCATTGATCTTATAACCTGCGACTTTACTAAACTCATTTATGAGTTCTAGAATGTTCATTGTAGATCTCTCATGGTTTTCTATGTATAGGATCATGTCATCTGCAAATAATGAAATTTTGACTTCTTCCTTTCCAATTTGAATGCCTTTTATTTCTGGTTCTTGCCTCAGTGCTCGAGCAAGTACTTCTAAGACAATGTTAAATAGGAGCGGAGACAGTGGGCATCCTTGTCTTGTTCCTGAGTTTAGAGGGAAGGAGTCTAGGATTTCTCCATTGTAAACAATATTGGCTTTAGGTTTTTCATATATACTCTTTATCATGTTCAAAAAATTCCCTTGTATTCCAATCTTTTGGAGTGTTTTTAACAAGAAGGGGTGCTGTATTTTGTCAAATGCTTTTTCTGCATCAATAGATATAATCATGGGATTTTTTTCCTTCAATCTGTTTATATGGTGTATTACGTTGATTGATTTTCTTATGTTGAACCATCCTTGCATACCTGGGATGAATCCCACTTGGTCGTGGTGTATAATACGTTTAATGTGTTGTTGAATACGATTAGCAAGTATTTTGTTAAGTATTTTTGCGTCTAGGTTCATTAGAGAAATTGGTCTGTAATTTTCCTTTCTTGTGAGGTCTTTGTTTGGCTTTGGTACTAGGGTAATGTTGGCATCATAGAAGGAGTTGGGTAATGTTCTTTCTGTTTCGATGTTTTGGAATAGTTTCAGCAGGATTGGTGTCAGTTCTTTCCGGAATGTTTTGTAGAATTCACCTGTGAAGCCATCTGGCCCTGGGCTCTTCTTAGTTGGGAGATTTTTAATAACTGATTCTATCTCTCTGCTTGTGATTGGTTTGTTAAGATCATCAATTTCTTCTTTCGTCAATATGGGCTGCTTATGTGTTTCTAGGAATTTGTCCATTTCCTCTAGATTGTCATTTTTGTTGGAATATAGTTTTTCAAAATATCCTCTTATGATAGTCTTTATTTCTGTGGGGTCAGTGGTGATACTGCCTTTCTCATTTCTTATTTTGTGTATTTGCATCTTCTCTCTTTTTTTCTTTGTTAGTGTTGCTAAAGGTTTGTCAATTTTGTTAATCTTCTCAAAAAACCAGCTCTTGGTCTTGTTTATCTGTTCAAGTGCTTTCTTATTTTCTATTTCATTTAGTTCTGCTCTTATCTTTGTTATTTCCTTCGTTCTTCTTCCTGTTGGGTTACTTTGTTGTTGTTTTTCTAATTTCTTCAAATGTGTAGTTAGTTCTTCAATTTTTGCTGTTTCTTCTTTTTTGATATATAAATTTATGGCTATAAACTTCCCTCTCAGTACTGCTTTTGCTGCATCCCATACATTTTGGTATGTTGTGTTATCATTATCATTTGTTTCAAGGTAGTCATTGATTTCTTTTGAGATTTCCTCTTTGACCCACTGTTTTTCTAAGAGTGTGCTGTTTAATTTCCAAATCGTGGGGTGGAATCTGGGCTTCTGTCCCTTGCAAATCTCCAGCTTGTCTCCACTGTGGTCACAGATAATGTTTTGTATGATTTCAATCTTTCTGAATTCGTTCAGCCTTTCTCTGTGGCCTAGCATATGATCTGTCTTGGAGAATGATCCATGTGCGCTTGAGAAAAATGTATATCCTGCTGTGTTTGGGTGTAGTGATCTATATATGTCTATTAGATCGAGCTCCTCTAATATACTATTCAGATGTTTTGTTTCTTTGGTGATTCTGAGATGTTCTGTCCAGAGTTGATAGTGGTGTATTAAAATCCCCCACTATAATTGTAGATGTATCTCTTCTTTCACTTAGTTTTTCCAGCATTTGCCTGACCTATTTAGAGGCACCCTTGCTAGGGGCATAGATATTTATGATTGTTCGATCTTCTTGACAGATTTTCCCTTTCACTAAAATGTAGTATCCTTCTTTGTCTCTCACAATTGTTTCACATTTAAAGTCTATTTTGTCTGATATTGATATAGCTACTCCTGCCTTTTTTTGGTTATTGTTAGCTTGTATGATTGTTTTCCAGCCATTCACTTTCAATCTCCATGCGTCTCTGGGTCTAAGATGTGTCTCTTGTAGACTGCATATAGATGGGTCATATTTCCTTATCCAATGTCCCAGTCTGAATCTTTTGATAGGTGAGTTTAATCCGTTGACATTCAGTGTTATTACTATCAAGGAATTATTTGTGTTAGCCATATTTTGATTGGATTTGTGTTTGTCATATTTTGTTTGTATATATATATATTTTTGTCTTTTTTGTGGTTGTTGTTGGTCTTATACTCTCCTCCAACTTTGCCTTTCCTGTTTTTTCCTTTCTTCCTGCAGAACTCCCTTTAGAATTTCTTGAAGGGGAGGTTTCTTGTTGGTATACTCTTTCAGTTTCTGTTTGTCTGAGAATATTTTGAACTCTCCATCATGTTTGAATGCTAGTTTAGCTGGATAGAGTATTCTTGGTTGGAAATTTTTTTCCTTTAGTACCTTGACTATATCATACCACTGTCTTCTTGTCTCCATGGTTTCAGAAGAGAAATCAGCACTTAATCTAATTGAGCTTCCCTTGTATGTGATGGTTTTCTTTTCTCTTGCTGCTTTTAGGATTTTCTCTTTGTCTTGAGCATTGGATAATTTGATAAGTATATGTCTTGGGGTGGGCCTGTTGGGGTTTATGACTTGTGGAGTGCGCTGTGCTTCTTGGATATGTACATCTGTCTCTTTCAGTAAATTTGGGAAGTTTTCAGCCATTATTTCCTGCAACACTCCTTCTGACCCTTTCCCTTCTCTTCACCTTCTGGAATGCCTATAATACGTATGTTTGAGCATTTTGCATTGTCATTCAGGTCCCTAAATCCTAATTGGATTTTTTCTATCTTCTTATTGACCCCTTCTACTATCTGTTTGATTTCTGATGTACTGTCTTCCACATCACTAATTCTCTGCTCTGTCTCTTCTAGTCTGCTGATATTTGCTGCAAGTGTATTTTTGATTTCTTGAACTGTGGTGTTCATTCCCATCATATCTGTTATGTTTTTGCGTATGTCTGCAATTTCCCCTCCAAGTGATGTCTTCATGTTGTTAACCTCTTTCATTACTGCATCAAATTTGTCGGTGATAAATGTTCTGAGATCTTTCATTGCTTGTTCCAAGTTTTGCTCCCCTTCATGATTATTGGTTTGTTGATTGGATTCAGCCATGTTTTCCTGATTATTGGTTTGGTTTGTAGATTTTTGTTGCTTTCTGGTCATCTCTTTATTTTGACAAATTTAATCAGTTCCTTAGCTTCTCTGTCTGCTCTTGGAGGTTAATTAGTTGTTATTTTTGCATAGGTGTTATATCTTCTCTTTGTCACTTTTTTCTTCTTATTCTAGTTACTTGTTGTTGGTTAAGTTCACTTTAGAGGAAAGTATTAGTGTTGGGGAAAGGCAATTGTGTAAGCAAGGGAAAAGTGTAAAGTAGTATTGGTGATGTATGTTAACAAAGCAAGAAGATGAGATCTGGGAGGATTGAGGTTAGATTCATGTAGATTGTATAGAGTTATAGCTGTAGGTAGAGTACCTTTTATGAAGTAGATGACTGAATATGGGAGGAATATGGTATGAACTACAAAGCTATTGTTTTCATGAGAGAGGGAAAAAGAAAAGAAAGGTAATAGTTTCAAGAGTGGATAACAGACAGAAAACAGAACAAAGGTATTAGAAATTAAGAGTTAGACACTTTGTGGATCAAAGAACGGGAGGTGGGGGGTGGAATATAGGAGAGACAGTAGATGATAGTGGATATCAAGATGCAGGGGAAGGGGGATAGTGTAGGTAGCCTAAATCAGTTCACACAGAAATGAGGCAGTGGTGGATGGGAAAACCCAGCAAATGTCAGGTGTTCCCTGTAGCACCTATTGTGTACTTGAATTAAAATAAAATAAGTGGAAAATGAGGGACAAGAGGGAAAGAGAAAACCGAAAAAAAAAAACTAATTATAATAAAGAAAAAAAGAAAGACAAGAAGAAAGGATGAAAGAAAAAGAGGATGGGCAAACGGTGGGGAACAGATAGGGGGAAGAGAGATACAGGTATACACGTGTCACAATTGCAACACTATCTAAAACAACAACCAAAAACCCCCCTAAATAACTTTATAAAAAAAAAGGACTTTGGGGGACACGCTAGGAGAAAAGACTAGGGGATAATGCAATATTAGCAATCAGGGCATCAAAAAGAGTAAAAAAATAAGATAAAGTGAAAATAAAAACAAAACAATATGAACCAATAAAGATAAAACGCAAACGTTAAGGTCCAGGGCACTCAAGGACCCCAGGTAGACCCCAGGGCGTGATGGATTCAGGGGTGGAAAGTCTGAGACACTGAAGACTCAAGAGGTGTGAGTCTGGGGTGTGGACCACCAGATTCCAGGGGACCCAGACCTGGCAACCTCAAATCTTGTCCACAGAAAGCTTAGGAGCCCCGCAGTGCAACACAGCCCTCAAGGATCCCCGTAGCTGGGTGCCAGCCCCATGGGGGAAGCCAGGTCCGCGAATTCTATATTGAATGTCTGATCCCTGCAATTCACCTACTCCTCAGGGTTTCAGCCTTTGGACAGCTCCCTCCCTGTGCTCCCACGCAACAGCCACTTGAGGGCGCCTCTACACCACAGCCAGTTCAATGGCCCAGATCCCAAGCCCCGCCGGGTGGGGTGGGCTTCAGCTGGAAATGCCGAAAACAGACTCTAAGATCCGAAATCTCAAACTTCGCAAAATATTCCCCAATCAGCTTCCAGACGTGTCCTCCTCCCTCACTGCACCCTACAACAGTCTCCCAATTGTGTCCCCTTATTGCCCAAAATCCAATTCCGTTGCAGATCGGCAGCCGGACCTGTGGCGATGGAGCTCCAGGCGGAAGCGCAACCCCCCCTGTCCGGCGACCAAAACGTCCCCCGCTTCACAACAAAACACCGTCTGTCTCCCCAAATTGATCTGCAAAGGAGTCTTGTCCCAACAACCCCTCACCAACCAGCCCAGTATTCGCGAATTTCTCAGCACTGCAAAGCCTCCAGAAAAAGGAAAAAAAAAACAAAAACCCTGGCCGCCGCGGCTCCAGAGCTGCAGGAGCGCCCGCTACCGCGGCTCCGCCCACCCAAGGAGGGAACTTCCCATGCCCACCTGGGACCTCCGTTTATATATTATAGACGTATCCTCTCTGTTACCTTCCCAACGAATTGACGTCCAGACACCTTCCAACCAGCAAAAATCCCCGAAACAGCGCAGTCCCAAAGAGCCTTCAACGCTGCCCAGCCGCCCCCTGCAGAGACATTACCAGGCAAGCTCACGCAGCCACCATCTTGCCTCTGCCTCTCCTATATTTTTTAATGCAACATTTTTTTATGATCTATGTATCTTCAAAAATGCAATAAAAATAAATAATTAAATAAGTAAATGTCAAGTGTTTATGTTCCTGAAATATCACTAATGTGTATAATTTGTATCTCTTTGCATTTCTCATCTGCTATTTATAGTCAAAGCTCTTCTTTGTGTTTTTCCTCTCCATTCTTTATGAGGATAGCAGAGTAGGTTTTTCTTAAATAAGATTTAATTTCATAATTTTTTTTTACAAAACAAAGCAAAATGTTTATAATATTTAAACTATATGACTTCCTGGTAATATAACAGGTTGAAAATATTCATATTCTCATACAATGGAAATATAAAGTATGTATCTTCAAAAAATACAGTTTACAAAAATGATGGGGCAGGTGTGTGGAGAGCGGGATATATGAGAATCTCATGTTTTTTATGGTTTCTTGATGTTTTTTTAACGTAATGTTCTTTGTGATCTATTAACTTTAATTTAAAAAGTGTAAAATAATAAAAATAAGTTTAAAAATTTTAAAAAAGCAAATTACATGAATTACTTCATATAAAGCACCCAATACAAAGGACTGTGAAATACTTCCTGTGGTTATTATTAATTTAATTTAAATGTGAGGCTTTATAGTTTTACAGAAAAATCATGTAAAAAAATACAGCCATCCCTTTTATAGCTCCATATGCTTGGCATTTTACATTACTGTGTTTCCTTTGTGACAGTTCATGAAAGATTATTTAAATAGTATTATTAACTATCACCCATAGTTTACATAATATTTAATTTTTCACATAGAGCAGCCTATAATTACTTCTTTTATTAAACACATCATACTTTAGTTATAATTCATGAAAGAATATTCTCACACTATGAATTGTAGTCATGTCTCCAAAAAGGTTCACTCTTTTCCATGTTATCTTAAAATATTTTATCTTTTAATTTTTTCTAATAAGCTATGCAATCTAAAGTTTTGCCTCTTACCTATAAAATTCACTGTTGTTAATTATACTTTCAATAATGTGCTACCAAAATGAGAGCATTTTTCACAATAAATTCCCACTCCTCTTTTTTTTGAAGATTTATTTTATTTCTCTCCCCTTCCCCCTTCCCATTGTCTGCTCTCTGTGTCTGTTTGCTCTGTATTCATCTGTGTCCACTTGCATTATCCTGTGGTACTGGAAACTGTGTCTCTTCTTGGTTGCATCATCTTACTGCATCAGCTTTCCATGTGTGTGGTGCCACTCCTGGGTGGGCTGCACTTTTTTCACATGGGGCAGCTTTCCTTGTGGAGTACATTCCTTGCATGTGGGGTACCCCTGCATGGGAGCACACCTGAATGGCAGGGCACGCCTTGCACAAATCAGCACTGCACATGGGTCAGCTTACCACACAGGCCAGGAGACCCTGGAGATGGAATCCTGGATCCTCCATATGGTAGACACACTATCAGTTGAACCACATCTGCTTCCCAACTCCCAATCCTCTTGATCTTTCAATGGCCTTCCTTGTTCTTAGAATAAAGTTCAAAGTCTTAAATGAACTATGCCATCTGTACAATCTGACTAGGACATTTCTCATCTCACATCTTCTCCCTTCTCCTTAAGTTCCAAAGATTCTCTTTCCTCCCTGTACCTGGCAACCTCAGGGTCTTTGCTTAGCGTGTCCCCATGCTTGTAAATTTCTCTTCTACCTCTCTGTCACTTTCCCCTGCCTACTCCTAGTTGCCAGTTGTCTATCCTATTCCTGCTCATTCTCCAGGTAACTTCTCTATTGTTTTTTTCCGTTACTTGCTATAACGAGGTGTACACATTCCCTTCTATTCTTTCATTGCACCCTCAATTTCCCTCCAGAGTCCAATGCCATCCAATCATCTTTTCAGCTAGATTCATGAGGATAGTTTGAGGTTCTACTGTGCTCACTTTATATCTACACAAAACACAATACTTTAAAGATATTAGTTCATATATGTTAAGTGAATTAATAAATGTATGCACACAAAATGCAATGCACATATAACAAAATTTTTACACATTCACAAATTTATTCCACTAACATATTGATGTCTATTATGCACCAAGCCATGTGCATAAAAAACATTTCTTCTGAAGATTTGAGGGCTTATATTCATAATGCCACTCCAGAGAGGAATAAATTAAAGTTCAGTAATACAGTATGGGAGGATATAAATGTGTTCACTTAATTTGGACTCAAGAAAAGAATGAGAATAACCTGATCTCAACTTCCATTTTAGTAATTTTTACTAAGAAAATGTATTCATTTAAAAATGTTTCAGGGTTACAAAGGTGGATTAAGATGATAACTAAAATGACTAAATCTGAGAGCTTTATCCTGGCCACCTCCAACACCACAGCCATGTGGTAAGATGACTTCCTTGCCCAGTCCATGCTGGGTGTATGAGCTACTTACTCACTTCTGCCTGCAGTTGATCATCCTGCCTGTAGTGATGGGATTGTTCTCTGGTTCCCGGTACAGAAACCAAATTAATGTTTATGTGTTAGTTTAGTCTCTATCTCTTGATGGTGAGCACCTCCAGTGTTAGGGGTGATAGAGTACTTATCCATGCACTGTCTATACTAGGAATGATTTTTCATTTCTGAGTCCAAATCCTGGCATTACAGAAACATAGATGAATATCTTTGATAAGTGGTTCACAAGTTCGCCAAGGGTGTCAGACAGGTTGTCTTACTCTAAATTTGTGGTGACCTTAAACATACTTGCTTAAGATCTGTGACTCTCAAAAAAATGCCATAGATTGTTTTGAAAGCCCTGGATTTTTTCCCCAGAAAAAACATTTTTGCATATTGTGGAGCACTTTTTAGAACAGTGGTCAAAAGAATATAGTTTATCATGTTGGTAAAGGCAAATAGTACATGAAGGAAGTGATAAGAACTTTTGAAGCACCTGTTCATTTACTGGTGATAATGACGAAGGAAAAATGAAGAGATAAACAAATGGATTTAAGAGTAGATCTTGCTTCCTGTTCCAAAAGATAATTTGGTGTGATTTTTGGCTCAGTTGCCTCATCTGTGAGACAAATGGGACAGATTCCAGCATCCTTAGGCTTAGTTTCAAACCAGCATTCTATTACTTGCTGTAAGTAAATTAAATACATAAAACATAGAAGGGAAAACAGCAAAACATTATTTGGGCTCCATACTTCCTAAGAATCTTAGCAATTTACCAGGTGATTTCATAAATCACTATAATCTTTCATTTTTATTTCTCTTTATTCCCTTCCCACAAACTCGCATATGGAGATGGAAAAACCAGCCAATTCATTTGAAAAAAAGAAGTAATAGCTTAGTCTAAGAAATACAAGCTTCTCCATGTCAACATCCACTTTATTTCTTCAGTTTGAAAAGGAAACACTTCCCATTTTAGCAGGTTAGAATAGATTGTGGTCATCATGGCTTTTAATATATTGAGCTCCTTTATAAGTTTTATTGGCCATTTGTATATCATATTTTCCAAAATTTTCAAGTTTTTGTCCATTTCTGTTTCGGCTGTTTGTAGGTATTCAATATATATTAATTCATCAATGATTTTTTCAGGGATACGTATTGAGAATATTTTCTCCTAGACTGTGGACACTTCATTTTATAAAGTACTCTTTGCTTTGTTTTTCACTCTTATTGCAATGAGGATTTGTTCTTAATATCACCGCCAAGTTATTGCCTTTGTGTGTGTAATATAATATGATATATGCAGGCATGCTATTCAACAACATTTCAGTTCAATTAACATCATGGTATTAACACCATGGATGGAATTTTAAAATGAAGTAATGTGTATGTTTTGAACAATTGTTGAATACCTCCCAATATGTATGTAAGCTTTATTTTAATTCTAAAACCTCAGTTTTTTAGTGAATTGCTTTTTTCTCATTGTGCAGAATATATGTGACTGGATGCTATCAAACTGACCTACACTACAAGCTCTTTTGTCTTAAGCTATTAGAATATTCATTACCATCTGGTGCAGACCATGGGTCAAAATGAGCATGTGACCCAACTTGAGCAAGGGGAGGAAGTACGTGTCAAGATTTATGGAGAATATATGATAATTTATAGATGCAATCTACTTCATACCTCTGCTTAAGCAAATTTCATTTTTTTCTGTTGTTTGCAACCCAAAGATATCCAAGTTATAGAAAGCACATGAAAAAATGTTCCAAATCTCTAGCTATCAGGGAAATGCAAATCAAAACTACAATGAGATACCATCTTACACCCATAAGATTGGCAGCTATGAAAAAAACAGAAGAATACAAGTGCTGGAGAGGATGTGAAGGAAGGGGAACACTCATCCACTGCTGGTGGGAATGCAGAAGGATCCAACCATTCTGGAGGACAGTATGGCGGTTTCTTAAAAAACTAGCCATAGATTTGCCATATGACCCAGCAATACCACTGCTGGGTATATACCCAGCAGAACTGAAAACAAGGACACAAACTGATATATGTACACCAATGTTCATAGCAGCATTGTTCACTATTGCCAAAAGTTGGAATCAACCCAAATGCCCATCAACAGATGAGTGGATCAATAAAATGTGGTATATACATACAATGGAATACTACTTGGCTGTAAGAACAAACACACTACATACACATGTGATAACATGGATGAATCTTGAGAATCTTATGTTGAGTGAAGCAACCCAGACATTGAAGGACAAATACTACATGACCTCAATGATATGAAATAAACAAGCTGCCCTAGATAGCAAGAGACTGAACGATAGGCTTACAGGAAATCAGAGGGTGGAGGAAGGATATGAGCCGATGTCTGCAGGGGTGGAATTTAAGACAAGATGGTGGTAAGTATGAACACAAAGAAGAGATAAAAGGGGGGCAAGGGGTTGCCTTTGGTTGGGGCTTTACGGGTTTGAGGGTGCCTGGGGAGGGACGGATGGGTAACGTTGCCCAAAACTGGGGGGTGGGAGGGGTAGCATACGAACACAGGAGAGGGTCAGGAGTTGGTGGAGAGTAAAATGCCGAGAAAATCATATCAAAATATAATAAAGAGGGTTACCTGTTTAGAATGCTCGGAGGGGAGGGTCTGATGCAGGAGGGGCTCCTGGGGAATGTCTAAATGCTCATTCTGCCAGAGTGGGTGACACCATGGGGTAGAATCCCAAGTAGTGAGAGTCGGGGTGGACCCACATCCTGGGGAGGACTAATGCCACCAAATAGAGGGAACTGTATCCCTCGAGAGAAAGGGTGGCTCCCAGGGCATTGGGGCAGTTGAGCAAGTTAGGCCCTGAACAGTATTCCATCTATCTCTGGAAGTGGCTCCTCAGGAAACAGAGGTTGGCTGTCACTGTGGGCACCAAGGTGGAAGGGAAAATGGACGTTAAATGTGTGGAACCAAAGTAAATGGGGGGTAAGAGAGGAGTTTCTTGAGAGTACACAAGGATGGATATAAAACATGTAATATTACACCATAACATATAGGAGATGACAGACTGATAATGTAAACCATAATGTAAAACATAGGATAACTAAAAATGTAAAGAACTGTGTATCCTAAAGTATGCACCATAATGTAAGCACAGATGTTACCTTGTTAGAAAGCTAATGTCTCAGACTCTGTACATCACTTTAAGTAAATATGATATGAATAGGGCATAAGAGTATCACTGTGGAAGGGAAAAGGTTTTCTGGTGGATGTGTGGGAGTGCTGTATATTATATATATGCATTGCTGTGGTCTAGGACTCCTGTGAAGAAAAGCTGAATAATTAGGGGGGGAAAAAAAAAAAGATAGGATGTGGAATTTTTTCAAGTCAACATTCTTTATCTAAGTTCTTTATCTAACTTTATCCAAGTTCTTTATCTATCCTTTAAACCCATCGCTATATGCCATTCCCTAGTAAGGGACCATGACATTATATTGGGCTCCAAATTTCGGGGAGTTCTGGATCACAGAGTGTTTCAACAATGGCAATGGAGGGATACTGGTATGGGATACCAATGACAGGTGATATATGGCTGACAGGGAGCTGTACAGAACATATGTCCAGGGTGCATGGTAATGATTGGATATACTCATAGTGGCAACAATTAAAAACCACAGCAGGGGGGGTACTGGGTTCCTGGCCAGTGTTGCTCTGTCGTGGTCCCTAGGGGAGCAGCGACAGTCTCCCAGGTACAGCGGCGGGGACCGGGAGGGAGGGAGGGTTCAACAGTGAGCCCCTGATGCTAATGACTATGCTTGTGAGCTGATAAACCTAAAATAAGAACAAGGCCTAGAGCAACATTGTGCCTGGGAATTTCCTCCTGTCAGCCTTCATGTTACTCAAATGTGGCCAGTCTCGAAGCCAAACTCAGCATGTAAATGCAATGCCTTCCCTCCAGCGTGGGACATGACACCCGGGGATGAGCCTCCCGGTCAACAAGGGACCACTATCAACTACCAACTGATGATGCAACTGGAAAAGGACCTTATACGGAAGGTTCAATGCGGATCAGCAGAATATCCATGTCTACATAAAATAACATGACTTTAAAATGCTGTTTGACCTAAAGTAAGGGGGAAATGGAAAGGAGAAATGAGTTTATATGGCTACGAGTTTCTAAAAAAGAGTCTGGAGGCTGGCAGAAGGATTGCCCTCATGCACAACTGAGCAGAGTCAGAGAGACAGATAAAGCAGATACAACCCCCAGATATTGGTTCCTTTGAAGGCTAAAGAGACCCATGGGAGCTATGGTCATGGCTGATGGGGTTAACTACCAGGGCAGATGGCCCCTCTTTGGAAATGGTGTTTATGTGTGATGAATCTGGACTCAAATGGGATCTCCCTTCATAAGACTTTCATGCTAATGTGCTGGAGGTGCAGTTAATGTTGGGGTTTAAGATATATTTAGGGGATTTGAATCTCTGGACTGACAATGTGATAGCCAGGTCCTGAGCCTCAACAGACTCCAGCACCTACAATCTGATTTATTGGACTTACCACACTCAGCTAAGATGGAGTTGAAGAAGGACAACCACCACACCATGGAGCCTAGAGTGATTACAACTGAAAATGGGAGGATTGCATCCAGCATCCATGTGGAATCTGAGCCTCCTCTTGACATAGATGTGCAATGGACACAACCAATCCAATGTCCACATAGAAGAGGTGGCATTGGATTGGGAAAAGTGGACATGGTGGACGATGGGTATGGGAAAGGCAGGAAGAGATGAGAGGTGGAGGCGTCTTTGGGACATGGAGCTGCCCTGGATGGTGCTTCAGAGGTAATCCCCGGACATTGTAAATCCTCACAGGGCCCACTGGATGGAATGTAGGAGAGTATGGGCCATGATGTGGACCATTGTCTATGAGGTGCAGAGGTGCCCAAAGATGTACTTACCAAATCCAATGGATGTGTCATGATGATGGGAATGAGTGTTGTTGGGGGGGGGGGGAGAGGGGGGGTGGGGGGTGGGGTTGAATGGGACCTCACATATATATTTTTAATGTAATATTATTACAAAGTCAATAAAAAAACAGTTTGTAAACAGAAAAAAAATAAAGTTAAGGAGAAAGTTAAAAAAAATATATAGGAGGTTCCCATATACTCCACACCCACCCCACCCCACTCTTCCCACATCAACAACCTCTTTCATTATTGTGGCACATTCATTGCATTTGGTGAAAACATTTTGGAGCAGTGCTGCACCACATGGATAATAGTTTACATTGTAGTTTATACTCTCCCCCAGTACATTCAGTTGGTTATGGCAGGATATATAATGTCCAGCATGTGTCCCTGCAATATCATTTAGGAAAACTCCAAGTCCTGAAAACGCCCCCACATTACATCTCTTCTTCCCTCTTTCTGCCCTCAGCAACTACTGTGGTCACTTTCTCCACATCAATGCTACAATTTCTTCCATTACTAGTCACAATCCATATTTTATTCCTCTGTCCTGTGGGCCCTGGCATGGTGATGTCCACCCCACCTCTAAATAGAGTCAGGCTTAGATCTCACATGGGTGATGGATGTGATTCTCCTGATTGCAGGTGCAGGCACTCTCAGTTCCCTGGTGTGATGGTTGATCATCTTCACCTCCCTCTTAGCAGACTTGGATAAGTCCAATGAACTGGAGAGTGGGAGTTGCGACTCTGCTGAAGCTCAGAGTCCAGCTGGCACATGACCAGTCCAGAGGCTCAAAGTCTCCTGAGAATACACCAACCAACCCCAGCACCAACCACAGGTTCAGTAAAAGTGACAGAGGAGGCTTGTGTAAGAAGGTCACATCTGAGTCCAACTCCATCACACTCAGGAACATAAATTCCAAAGTAGGACCCACTGAACTGTAGTGGGACTGAACTCCAGAGCCATCTGCCATAACTGTAGAACCTGTATGTCTCCATAGCCCTCAGGAACACCAACACCTGGGGTTGTATCTACTTTGGCTGTCTCTGGGATCCTGCTGAGGTGTTAAGCATGATCCCTCTGGTGATGACCTGGCACTTTTTTGAAGACTATTATCCATATAAACTCTTTTGTCTTTACCATTTCCCCCTTTTATTCAAGATCTTTTTCTAGTTGAGTCACCAGTTAATGATTGGTAGTAATTCCTCAGCACCATGGAGGCTCATCCCCAGGAGTCATGTCCCATGCTGGGGGAAAGGAAATTCATTTACATGTTGATAAACTCTTGACTTTTAAATTTAAATATTTATATGCCAGAAGGAAGCTTGGCACTGACAGAAGAAAGCATCAGAGAACTTAAAGATAAGATTTTAAAAATGAGACAGCCTGAGAAGTAGAAAGACAAGAGAATTATTAAAAGTTAAAATAACCTGACATTTCTGGGCCACTGTCAAGCACAATTATATACATAATATAGGAGTCCCAGAAGGAGAAAGGGGGATATTCAAGAAATAATGATAGAGAACTTCCCAAACTTAGCAGAAGTTGTGAATATTGACATCCAAGAAGACCAGACAATATCAAACAGGATACATTTATATAAGAGTACACTCCTTCATATATTGATCAGGAAATCAAATGCCTAGGACAAGGAGAGAGTACTCAAAGCTGCAAGAGAAAAGCAACATATTACGTACAAGGGAGTCCCAATTAGATGGAGTGCCAATTTCTCATCACGAACCTTGGAGGCAGGAAGGTGGCAGGCTGAAATAATTAAAGTGGTTTAAGAAACCAACTGCTAGCAAAGAATTTTATCACTATTTGAAAAAAAGAAGTCCCTTACATCACACTTTCTACAAAAATCAATCACAAATGCATGAAAGACTTAAATATAAGAGCTAGAATTATCAAACCTCTAGAAAAACAAATGGGGAAGCATCTTCAGAACCTTGTTTAGGCAATTATTTCTTAGACTTTACTCCCAAAGCACAAGCAACAAAACAAAAAATATATAACAGGACTACATCAAAATTTAAAAAGAAAACAACTTTTTTGCCTCAAAGTATTTTTATCTTGTAAATCAAATGACAACCTGTGGGAAGCTGCCTCTGGCCATCTTGTTACCAAATGCTATCTTAGATACTAACCCAGTTAAATTTCTATTTCCCCATCCTCGCTGAAGTAGTTAAGTTTCTATCCTCATGCCACTCCCCTGGGCTCCGATTGGGCACTTCCTAAAGCATGCAAAAGTCTTTCCACGGACGTTGCCAAACAACCATCTGCACATGCGTGTGGCACGAAAATTGAAAATCTAGTTACCCAATCATTTACCAACACATGCACTGTCGTCAGTATGTACCACCTCCTTCATCCCTGGCTATAAATACCCCTGATTGACCTTCAATAAACGAGACTTGATCAGAATCCTGTCTTGTCTCCATTCTTTGTGTCTCTTGTCCCTTTCATTCCCACTCCCTCCCTCAGGTCTTGGTTCAACTGACCCACGGGTCGGGCCAAGTGGTGCCCGAACAGGGACCTGAGTACGAGGGATGAAGTGAGGAACATCGATCGAGGAGCTGGCCAGGACGCAAGAATCTGGAGGACGCCACGAGGGAACCTGCCTCTTGGTTGAAGCCTCGGTAAGTGATTGGCAATCATGGGGTAAGAAATGAGCCAGCATGAGACATTTGTAGAAGGTCTCCAAGAGGCATTAAAGACATGAGGAGTAAAGGTGAAAGTAAAACAGTTATTGAGGTTTTTTGAGTTTTTGAAGGAATTGTGTCCATGGTTTCCTCAAGAAGGAACTATTGATGAGAGAAGATGGTAAAGAGTAGGGGATGCTTTACAGGACTTTTACAAAACTTTTGGCCCTGAAAGAATCCCAGTAACCACATTCTTATATTGGAATCTCATTAATGATATTTTAAGTATTCACCATAGGGACATGGTGGTGGCAAATATTATTAAGAAGGGTGAGGAAATTTTACAAGAAGGGCAGGGGCTGGAGGCTCTAGCTACCAACCCTAAGAAATCAGCAGACTGCCCAAAGTCCAACCCACCTGGTGCATCCAGAGCTTCCGGTCCAGAGGAGGACTTGATCTCACTAGATAGCGAGGAGGACAGGAAGTCTACCACCAGGCCAAAGCAGCCGTTAACCCATGCAAACAAAAGATCCTGTAAGGAGGATAAAAATAAAGGAAAAACTAAAGCCACATCTAGTAGGAACCCGTACCCTGACCTCAGAAAATTAAAAGTGGAAACTGATGATGAATCTTCTAATATAGAATCGGGTGAATCTGAGGAGGAGACAGTAAAGTCTCGACCTTCGCCGTCCGTTCCCTATCCTGCAGCCCCACCTATAGTTATGCTGGTAGTTGACCCAAGGAAGGAGTTATTAGAAAAAATAGAGAAACTAAAGGAACAAATCCAATTAGAAGAACATCAGGAGCTTATATCTCAGCTAGAAAGGTTAAAGACCGGAAAAACTGGTAACGCTAATAAAACTCCCGAGCCCTCTGTTAGACCACTTAGATGAGGAGTGATTTTAAAAAATACTCCAGCTTCTAACACTCTAGTTGATCTAGGAGAGCCAGAAGCATTTCCTGTAACAGAAACCAAAGACGATCAGAATGAAACTTGGAGGCACCACCATGGTTTTGACTTTAAAGTTATCAAAGAAATGAAAACCGCCATTGTGCAATATGGAGCTACTGCTCCTTATACCATGGCCATCCTCGAGGTTATTGCAGAAAATTGGCTCACTCCTACCGATTGGCATACTATATTGCCTGCACTACCCTGTCTGGAGGAGATTATTTGTTATGGAAATCAGAATATGTTGAGCTTTGCAAAGACACGGCCAGGTGCAATGTGCAGGCAGGCAATGGGTGGAACCTTGACATGCTTATAGGTGAAGGAAATTATACCACTAATGAAAATCAAATGGAGTATGATGCAGGACTTTTTGCTCAAATTCAAACTGCAGGCACTAGAGCCTGGAAAAAATTGCCTGCCAAAGGGGACCTTAGTTCCTCTCTTACTAGTATAAAGCAGGGACCGGATGAACCTTTTGCCAATTTCATACATTGGCTTATAACCACCGCAGGGAGAATATTTGGAAATGCTGAGGCAGGCACCTGAATTTGTAAAACAATTAGTGTATGAAAACGCAAATACCACCTGCCAAGCCACAATTAGACCATATAGAAAAATGACAGACCTATCTGGTTACATCAGGCTATGCGCTGACATAAGAGCTGCGTATCAGCAGGGTCTGGCCATGGCAGCAGCATTACAAGGATTTACAGTGAAACAATATTTGGCTCAGCAAAGCAAGGGAAAATGTTTTACTTGTGGACAAGAGGGACACTTTGCCAGAAATTGTAAGAGCCAAAAAACTCCAAGAGGAGGAGGTGTGAATCCTGGGCTATGCCCCAGGTGTCACTGAGGAAAGCACTGGGCTAACGAATGTAAATCAAAAACTGACGCCCATTGTCAACCCTTACCTCCCGCCCAGGGAAACGGGAACAGGGGCCAGCCCCAGGCCCCCAAACCCAAACAAGTTTATGGGGCAATCAACTTCATTCTGGCCAACAGCAATCCATTTCAGACCTCTGTTGAGCCACCCCAGGGAGCACAGGACTGGACCTCTGTGCCACCACCCACACAATATTAACACCTCAGATGGGGGTACAAGCCTTACCAACGGGCATGTATGGTCCCCTGCCGCATAATACTTCTGGTCTACTAATTGGACGAAGTAGCTCCACTATTAATGGGCTTCAAATTTCTGCTGGCATTATTGATAATGATTATACTGGGGAAATAAAAATTATGGCATCCTCCCCACAAAATATTTCCACCATTCCCACAGGAGAAAGGATTGCTCGACTATTACTGCTCCCATTAATTAACACCGACAATCAGGTGAAGAGCTCTAAGCATGGCTCAGGAGGGTTTAGTTCCTCCGATGCATACTGGGCACAGGCTATCTCAGCCAATAAACCCATGATGACTCTGTGGTTCGACGGGAGACAGTTTAGTGGATTAGTGGACACCGGAGCAGATGTTACTATCCTGAAAAGAGAAGATTGGCAGCCCAATTGGCCTCTCTCTCCCACCTTAACTAATTTAAGGGGCATAGGTCAGAGTCAAAATCCAAAAAAAGCTCAAAACTACTAACCTGGAAGGATAAAGAAGGGAATCAAGGAACTATACAACCCTATGTAATACCAGGGCTCCCCATTAACCTTTGGGGAAGGGATTTGCTTTCTCAAATATGGCTTCTCATGTGTAGTCCCAATGATACAGTCACAGCTCAAATGCTTTCACAAGGGTTTAAACCAGGAAAAAGTTTAGGAAAATCCGAATCAGGCATTGCTCAACCCCTATCTATAGAGGGACAAAATAGCAAAAGAGGCCTGGGAAATTTAGCCTAGGGGTCGTTGATCTTCCTGTACTCCATGCAGACCAAATCACCTGGCTTTCAGACGAACCTGTATGGGTCAATCAATGGCCTTTATCCTCAGACAAGCTACAGGCCGCCCAGCGGTTAGTACAGGAACAGCTAGCAGCAGGACATATCACAGAGAGTGACTCTCCCTGGAACACTCTTATTTTTGTCATTAAAAAGAAATCTGGGAAATGGCAATTATTGCAGGACTTAAGAGCTGTGAACAAAACAATGATACCTATGGGAGCTTTGCAGCCTGGTCTTCCAATCCCTGTAGCCATCCCCTTTGGACATTATAAAATTATCATAGATCTAAAAGATTGCTTCTTTACTATCCCATTACACCCAGTAAGCCTATGAGGAGATATCGCTGGAAGGTCTTACCCCAAGACATGACAAATAGCCCTACCTTATGCCAAAAATTTGTGGCTACTGCTATAAGGAAAGTAAGAGCAATATGGAGGAATTTTTATGTCATCCACTACATGGATGACATTTTGATGGCTGGTAAAAATGGACAAGATGTCCTAAAATGTTACCATGATATGGAAAAAGCCTTAAAGGCACACGGGCTTCAAATTGCCCCTGATAAGGTACAGTTACAAGACCCTTACACCTACCTGGGTTTCCATATGGCAGGAAATAAAATAACTACTCAGAAGGCCAACCTCAGAATAGATAGACTAAAAACCCTAAATGACTTCCAAAAGCTCTTAGGTGACATAAATTGGCTCTGTCCCTACATAAAATTAACCACAGGAGACTTAAAACCCCTATTTAACATATTACAAGGAGACTGTAACCCCAACTTTCCTAGGAGTATTACTCAGGAAGGATGCCAAGCCCTTAAGATGGTTGAACAAGCTATACAATCACAATTTGTCACTACCATGGACTATAGCCAACCCTTGTTTTTTGTCATATGTAAAACTTCTCTTACTCCCACAGCGGTATTCTGGCAAATGACCCCCATAATGTGGGTGCATTTACCCGCATCACCCGCTAAGGTACTTTATCCTTACTACCAAGCTGTCACAGATATTGTCTGCCTGGGGAGAGAACAAGGCAAACGTTATTTTGGTAAAGAACCCGATACCATTATTCAGTCATATACTAAGGAACAAATCAGCTGACTGTTGCAGACAACTGACAGCTGGCCTATTGCTTGTGCATCTTATGCCTGACAAATAGACAACCATTACCCCAATGGTAAGCTATTACAATTTTTGAGTACACATGACTTCATTTTTCCCTTGACTACTTCTCTTCAACCCATCACTGGAGCTCTGTCAGTATTCACTGACGGGTCCTCCTTGGGAATGGCTGCTTATGTCTTTAATGACAAAACTGTCCGGTTTCAAACTCATTCAAAATCTGCACAGCTTACAGAACTACAAGCTGTCATAGCTGTGTTCTCTGCATTCTGAAGTGCCTCTTTTAACCTCTTCACAGATAGCGCTTATATAGCTCAGTCAGTCCCTTTACTTGAAATGGCTGCTCAAATAAAAAAACATCTCGGAGGCGGCTATTTTGTTCACTCAACTGCAATCTCTTATTCATTTTTTATTAGTCACCTCAGAGCTCATTCCAATCTTCCGGGTCCCCTCACCCAAGGAAACCATTTGGCTGATCAGGCCACTCGGTTACTGTGCTATGTTAACCAGGGCATGCATGACAACTCGAATAACCTTAACAAAGCTGTTAAAGTCCACCAGTTACCTCATATTAATGCACATACTTTAAGGCTTATGTTCAGAATTACCAGAGAACAAGCTCGTCAGATTGTTAAAGGATGCCCTTCCTGTGTAACCCTTTTACCTGCACCTCATTTAGGAGTAAACCTCCATGGTCTGATACCTAATGCCCTCTGGCAAATGGATGTAACTCATATTCCTGAATTTGGTAATCTGAAATATGTGCACGTTACAGTTGATACCTTTAGCGGCTTTATCTTCACCACCCCACAAACAGGGGAAGCAGGAAAAAATGCTATCGCACATGTGTTAACTGCCATGTCAGTATTAGGAACCCCGCAACAGATAAAGACAGATAATGGCCCTGGATATACTGGCCATGTATTTGCCACATTTTGCCAGCATTTAGGCATAAAACACATCACAGGCATTCCATATAACCCCCAAGGGCAAGGTATAGTCGAAAGAGCACATCTGTCTCTAAAAAATACCATTGAAAAAATAAAAAAGGGGGAGTGGTATCCTGTCAGAGGATCCCCCCAAAATCTATTATCCCACTCTCTTTTCATTTTAAATTTTTTAAGCTTAGACCAAAAGGGACACTCTGCAGCTGAGCGCTTCTGGAACACTAACCCCGGCACTAACCATGCCACAGTTCTGTGGAAAGACCCAATGGATAATACCTGGCATGGACCCGATCCCATCCTAATATGGGGCAGAGGATCAGTTTGCATCTATTCAAAAGAAATAGATGCAGCCAGGTGGCTGCTGGAGCAATTGGTTAAACAAATGGATAATAACAATCTATCCAGGGTAGAGGACTCTCCCTGAGATGAATACTGCTTTCTTGCAGGAGAGTAACCAACGCTAAAACCAATGCAGCTGTGCAACCCCCCTGGAATCCTTCTATGCAGCTTCGTCACCACTGTTGGAGCCCTTCTGTTATACACCGGCACTCCGAGTGACTAGACCACGCTGGACAGATCCCTTCTACTTACTTTCTTCATAACGTATATTTGCCTTCTTCTCGCTATCGCCTGCTGTGTATAACCCACCCACCATGTGCCTGAAAATCTGGGCGCTAAGCTGTCTTCTAGGTATCTCTCAGGGAGGTTTTGGGCCTCCTCCCAACCATCAAATGCTAATAGAAGCCCTCTATGGTAAACCTTGTGATTGTGGAGGGGGCCAGGTTGCTGTTCCACCCTCTGTGTATATGCAAGAGTTGCACTGTGGCACTAAGGTAGCTTGCTTAGAGGCTCTGGACAGTAGCACTGGAGGATACTCAGACCAACAGTGGGTCTGCAGAAACACCCCAAAGGTGATTCCCTCCATAGATGGTCATCCAGGACATTGCCCCTGTACATCTATATACCCATCTATGCACAGCACTTGTCACACTGAGGCCCAAACATGCTCCATAAACAATAAAACCTATTACACTGCCATCCTAGATTGGCAGAAGCACAACATTGCTGGAGGAGATTGGAGCCTCAATCCAGTTGTCGTGGAGGACAGTAAATTAACCCAGTCCTCCTGCCAGGGCCAGGTAGGACAACCAGTTTGCAGGAATCAAGTCCCTCCTGTAGATGTATCAGATGGAGGGGGCCCACAAGACCAAGTATGGCAAATAATGATCCATGAGAGAATCGAGGAAATCATAAAGAGCTCATTTCCTCAAATTGAATATCATCCCTTAGCTTTACGTAAGACTGGGGACTTAAATATAGATGCTCAAACTTTCGATATCCTTGAAGCTACCTTTAAATTGCTCAATGAATCCCAACCTCATACTGCACAGGACTGCTGGCTATGCTTATGTATAGGGACCCCTGTACCTCTAGCTTTAACTACAGCTAAGAATTCCTATCATCCTAATAATACCTGTACCATTATTCCGCCTATTAGAGTACAACCTATCTTTACTTATGCTGACACTTGCCTGCACTCTCTGTCTACCAATGACAGTGGTGAGATTCACTTAGGACATCTCACTTTCACCCAGTGTAACTCAACATCCAATGTCTGACACCCTTTGTGCAGGCAATAGCTCAGTGTTCGTTTGTGGCAGTAATCTTGCTTATACCTTCTTGCCGTCTAACGGGGACATACACTCTTGCTATCCTCCTCCCCGACATTAATGTTATTAACGGAACTGAACCTGTACCTATTCCCAACATGGACTATATTGCTGGCCACTCTAGAAGGGCTATGCAGTTGATCCCACTTTTTGTTACATTAGGCATTTCCGGAGCCCTGGCCACTGGTACGGCAGGGTCAGGAATTTCTCTTACTCAATATACAAAATTATCTAAGCAATTAATTGATGATGTCCAAGCTTTGTCGAGCATTAAACAAGATATTCAAGATCAAATAGACTCCCTAGCTGAGGTAGTATTGCAGAACAGGAGAGAGTTAGATCTGCTTACAGCAGAACGTGGAGGAATATGCTTGGCTCTGCAGGAACAGTGCTGCTTTTATGCCAACAAGTCTGGCATTGTTCGAGATAAAGTTAAGAAGCTTCAAGAAGACCTGGAGAAAAGAAGAAAGGAGTTGGCCAACAACCCCTTGTGGAATGGACTTCATGGATTGTTACCATATATACTCCCCCTCTTGGGACCTCTGCTTGGCTTATTAATACTTCTATCGCTAGGACCTATTCTCTATAACAAGATTATGGCCTTTTTAAAGCAACAACTGGATGCCATAAAAATGCAGCCCATCCAGGTCCATTATCATAGACTGGACATAGCCGATTACGATGAGGGGTCTAACCACTACTTGCAAATGGATCCAGCCAGTAGGCCTGATCCCAGACCATGAATATCTCATCAGTATCTTCTGAGGCGCTGGACTGGTTAGTCAATGACGGGCAACTGGGCAAGACATTCTCATGATAACAACCACCTAAGACAGAGATGTGGCCTTTCGCTGCCATGATTCTCAATGACGGGTAAGGTCTAATGTGGTCGTCTATTTGCCAGCCCTGACCTAAGACAGGCACAGTCCCCCCAGAACAGGCCCTCTTGTCAGTCTTCCTTTTCTGCTAAAAATATTAAAGAAAAGGGGGACCTGTGGGAAGCTGCCTCTGGCCATCTTGTTACCAAATGCTATCTTAGATACTAACCCAGTTAAGTTTCTATTTCCCCATCCTCGCTGAAGTAGTTAAGTTTCTATCCTCATGCCACTCCCCTGGGCTCCGATTGGGCACTTCCTAAAGCATGCAAAAGTCTTTCCACGGACGTTGCCAAACAACCATCTGCACATGCGTGTGGCACGAAAATTGAAAATCTAGTTACCCAATCATTTACCAACACATGCAGTGTCGTCAGTATGTACCACCTCCTTCATCCCTGGCTATAAATACCCCTGATTGACCCTCAATAAATGAGACTTGATCAGAATCCTGTCTTGTCTCCATTCTTTGTGTCTCTTGTCCCTTTCATTCCCACTCCCTTCCTCAGATCTTGGTTTGACTGACCCACGGGTCGGGTCAACAACCTACCCAATGGGTGAAAATATTTAGAAACCACATATCCAATAAGGGCATAAGAACCAGAGTATATAAGGAACTCCCTCAACTTACCAATAATAAGACAAAGATCTGTTTTGTGACCCAATATATGATCTATCCTGGTGAAAGATCCATGAGCACTTTGAGAACAACATATATCCTACTCTCTTGGGGTGCAATTTTTTTTTATATGTCTACTAGGTTTGGTTCATTTATCATATTATTCCAACTCTCTTTGTTGATCCTCTGCCCAGATGATCCAGCCAATGATGAGGTGGTGTATTGAAGTCTCCTATTACTGTAGAGATGTTTGTTTCTCCCTTCAGTTTTGCCAGTGTTTGCCTCATGGAATTTGGGGCATTTTGGTTAAGTGCATATATATTTGATTGTCATTTCCTCTTGGTGAAATGCCCCTTTTATTAGTATATGACATTTCTTGCTTCTAATAGCAGCTTTGACTTCTTTATTAAAGATTTATTTTTATTTTATTTCTCCCCCTTGCCACCTGCAATCACTGTCTGCTGTGTTCATTCAGTCTATGTTCTTCTGTGTCTACTTGTCTTCTCTTATCTTCTCTTTAGGAGTCACCAGGATCCTATCCCAGGACCTCCAAAGTGGAAGAGAGGCATTCAATCACTTGAGCCACCTTCTGTCTCTCATTGTCTTTTCTGCTTTTTTTGTTGTTGTTGCATCATATTGTTGCATCAGCTCATGGTGCACTCTCCACAGCATGGGCCAGCTCACTGCCACCAGGAGGCCCTGGTAACCAAACCCAGGACACCCCATATAGTAGATGTGAACCCAATTTCTTGAGCCACATCCACTTCCCCAGCTTTGCTTTTAAAGTCTATTTTATACAATAGTTGTATAGCTACTCTAGATTTTTGTTTTTGTTGTTACTGTATGTATGGAATATCTTTCTCTGGTCTTTCACTTTCAATCTATTGGTATCCTTGGGTTAAGGTGATTCTCTTGTAGACAATATATAGGATGTCATATTTTCTTATCCATTCCACCTGGCTGTATCTTTTTTTTTATTTCTCTCCCCTTCCCCTGACCCCCGTTGTCTGTATTCTGTGTCCATTTGCTGCATGTTCTTTGTCTGCTTCCATTGTTACCAGCGGGGCACCAGGAATCTGTGTTTCTTTTTGTTGCATCATCTTGCTGCGTCAGTTCTCCATGTGTGCAGTGCCATTCTTGGGCAGGCTGCACTTTCTTTTGCACTGGGTGGCTCTCCTTACCAGGCACACTCATTGCATGTGGGGCTCCCCTAAGCAGTGGACACCCCTGCATGGCATAGCATTCCTTGCATGCATCAGCACTGTGTGTAGGCCAGCTCCACACAGGTCAAGGAGGCCTGGGGTTTGAACCATGGACGTCCCATATGGTAGACAGATGCCCTATCCATTGGGCCAAGTCCACTTCACTGTATCTTTTAATTGGGAGTTTAATCCATTAACATTCAATATTATAATTGTAAACACAGTTCTTACTCACCCATTTTGATCCTTGAGTTTCATTTGTCACATCTTGTGTTAACCACTCTTTTACTCTTTTAGTTACTTTTCATGTTATAACCTTCATTTCTAGACTCTTTTCCAAACATAACTCTCCAGGCTGTAGCACTTCCTTTAGTATTTCCTGAAAAGTCAGTCTCTTTGATACACATGCTCTCAGTTTCTCTTTATCTGTGAATATTCTGAACTGAACCTCATTTTTTAAGACAATCTTGCCATATTCTTGGCTGATGGTTTTCTCTAGCAATATCTTAAATATATCAAGCCACTGCCTTCTTTCCTCCATAGTTTCTGATGAAAAATCAGTACTTAATCTTATTGGACACAACTTGCAAGGGATTAATTATTTTGCTGCTCTCAGGATTCTCTTTATCTTTGGTATTTGACATTCTGATTAGTATGTGTCTCAGAGTAGTCTGCTTGGATTTATTAAAATATGAGTATTTTGTACATCTTGGATACAGGTATCTATATTCTTCAATAGGGTTGGGAAATTTTCTACTATTATTTCCTCAAATATTCCTTATCCCCATTTTGTCTCCTCTTCTCCTTCTGCTACACCCATGTCATCTATGTTTTCATGACTCTCACCATCATTTAGATCCTTGAGAGCCTGCTAAATTTTTTCCATTTTGTTCTTTTATATGTTCACTTGCAAAGGCTTGTCTTCAAGCTCACTGATCATTTCTTCTGCCTCTTTAGATCTTTTATATGCCTCCAGTGTATTTTAATTTCATTTATTGACACTTTCATTTCCATAAGATTTGCAATTCTTCTATGTATGCCTTCATATTCTTCTTTCTGTTCACTCAGTTCTTCATGATGTCATTAATCTCTTTAGCCATCTCATTGAATTTATTAAGGATACTTATTTGAATATCTATAATATGTGGTCTCAAATCCATTAGGTTATCTGAAGGCTCAGTTTTCTCCTTTGACTGGGCAATATTTTCCTCTTTCTTAGTATGGATTATAATTTTTTCTGTCTCATATCTGATTTACTAGATGTTTTTATTTTTTAATGGATTTTATTTCTTTTTAAGGATACATAGATCATATAAAGTGTTACATTAAAAAATATGAGGATCCCATATAACCCCACTCCCCATTGCCCCACTCATAACACATCAATGAACTCTTTCATCATTGTGGCACATTCATTACCTTTGATGAATACATTTCAGAGCACTGCTGCACACCATGGAATATAATTTACACTGTAGTTTACACTCTCCCAGTCCATTAGTGGGTTATGGCTGGATATATATTGCCCTGCATGTGTCCCTGCAAAATCATTCAGGACAACTTCAATTCCTGAAAATGCCCCCATATCACAACTCTTCTTCCCTCAACCTGTGCTCAGCAACTCCCACTACCACTGTCTCCACAATGATACAGTTTCTTCCATTGCTAGAGTCACAATAATTCTATAGTAGAATACCAGGAAGTCCACTCTAATCCATATTTTATTTCTCCATCCTGAGGACCCTGGGATGGTAATGTCCACTCTGCTTCTAACTCAAGAGGTGGCTTAGATCACATATGGATGAAGGATGGAATACTCTTGCTTGCAGATGTAGACTTTCTTGGTTCCCTGGAGTGGAAGTTGACCATCCCCATGCTCCTGTTAGCTGACCTGGGTAAGGCCAATGAACCAGAGAGTAAGTGTTGTAACTCTGCTGAGGCTCAGGGTCCGGCTGGCACACAATCAGTCCAGAGATTTAAGTCTCCTGAGCAACCCCAGTACCAACCATAGGTTCAGTAGAAGTGACAGAAGAGGAGTGTGTAGTTCATCTCCATAACACCCAGGAACACAAATTCCAAAGTAGGGCTAGTGGCAAGGCACTGAATTTCAGAGCCTTCTGTCATGACTATAAGAACTGGGTTTCTCCATAGCCCTCAGGAGCACTACTTATAGTTGTATCTACTTTGGCTGTCTGTGAGATCCTGCTGGGATGTGTATAAGCATGACCTTCTCATGACCTCCCAACTCACTTTGAAGTCTCTTAGCCATATAAACTCATTTGTCTTTACCATTTTCCCCTTTTATTCAAGGTCTTTTTGTAGTTGCATCATTAGCTCGTTCTTGCTTGTAATCCCTTGGCACAGGGAGACTTATCACTCAGAGCCATGTCCCAAGTGGGGAGAAGGTTATGCATTTACATTATGAATTTGGCTTAAAGAGTGGCCACACTTGAGCAACATGGAGGCTCTCAGGATGTACTCATAGGCATCCTGCAGCTGTAGACCTAGCTGAAATTTCAAGAACACAGGCTAGTAAGCATAGTCATCATTATCAATGATCCTGATCCATCATTGGATCATCCTTCTTCACAGGTCTTTGCCCTTGTCCTTGGGGGATTGTTGCTGCTCCATTGGGGAGTGTGACAGAGTTCCCCAGAATGGGAATTCAGCACTCACTCAGTTGTCATGTGAAACTCTACCCACTATGTCAATACCAAACGAACATCAGAGCATATCTATATACATTATATGTGTGCCCTGGAGAACAACCTTCCACCCATACATCCTCTATCAATGACAAACCCCATCAGTGCTCCCCTCCAACTTTAGTTGAACCCCTCTGTGATCCAAATCTTCAAAAATGAAGTCTAATATATTGCCAAATTCAATTAATAGGAAAATGAAAGTGTAATGTTAGGTATAAAGATTAGAAATGGAATGCACAACAATTTAGAAAAAATAAAATAAAATAAAAAATGAATTGAGGTATTAATAAAATGAAAACTATCATAAAAATTTTTTGATGTTTTGCTTTTCATTACTTTCATAGATGTTGCCCGGTATATACAGTGGCAAGTTAATCTTTTCCATTTTTCCTGCATCTACATTCTTTTATTTTATTTTTTATTATGTCTTCCAAAAAGTTTTAGGTCACAGTAAAGTCACATATAGAATATAGGGGACTCCCATATACCCAACGCCAAACTCTTTCCCCCTTCCCCAGCAATGATCTTTTTACACGTGGCTGTTACTTTTGCTGCAAGAGATGTACATATATTGAAACATAGCTACCAACCATGGTTCCATTGTGGTTCACATTATGGTTTACATTTTAGACTGTACACTTTGATAAGTTTTTGGTTACATTATGGTTTACATTATGGTTGACAATTTAGAGTATATACTTTCAAAAATTTTTGGTGAAGCTTATAATGGCCTGTGTCCATCATAGCAGGATCATGTAGAACACTTCCATTGACCCCAGTTACCCACTCTTCCAACTATTCTATTCCTCTCACCCCCTCTCCTCATGGCACACAGTGACAACCATACATCACTGCTTGAAGGTCAAGATTCCTAGACACTTGCGCCAATGGTGAGGGCTTAACACACTAATCTGTCCTCCCACATTGGGAGCCACCCATGCTCACAAGGGACACATTCCTTTCTGAGAGCATCAGGCCTATCCAGGATGGGAGTATAACATCTTACTGCTCATTGCATGGGTCTCCACCCACTGATGTAACACACTGACATGATGGGCACTCACACACTCCCTAGAGGTCTGCCCCATGTGCACCTTGTGCCAGATGCCCCTAATAAACAACTTAAACCAGTAACCCATCCTTGTTATATTTTCTCAAGGGTTTTCTCAACATTATAGTTTCAACCATATGCCCAGTAATCCCCAATGTTCACCTACTCACCCCCAACCATCCCCTCAATTCCTTGGACCATCTGACCCATCCTAGCCCCCCTCAAGCCTGCAAAGCCCAAACCAATAGCATTCCTATGTCCCTGTCTTATCCTTCACTGCAAAGCTACTTCCACTTTGTCATAGATTTCACCCATGTGGCCATTGGCTCACATCCATCCTCTCCCCCATTTCCTGTAAGTCTTTCTTCCAGTCTCTGGCTCTCTGATACAGCTTGATTTGCTTAGTTCAAATCAAAGATTTCATGTAATATTTGTCCTTCTCTGTGTGGCTTGCTTTGCTCAATATAAAGTCCTCAAGATTCATCCATGTTATCCTGTGTGTTAGTACTGTAATCCTTCTTACAGCTGCATAGAATTCCATTGAATGTATATACTACATTTTTTAATCCATTCATCTGTTGATTGGCATTTGGGTTGATTCCAACTTTTGGCAACAGTGAATAATGCTGCTATGAACATAGGTGTGCATATATCCATTTGTGTGCTTGTTTTCAGTTCTTCTGGGTATATACCCAGCAGTGGAATTGCTGGGGCATATGGTGAATCTATAGCTAGGGTTTTTTGTTTGTTTGTTTTTTGTTTTTGCATTTTTAAAAAGATTTCTTTATTTCTCTCCCTTTCCCTCCCCTCCCCATGGTCTGTTCTCGTGTTTCCATTTGCTGTGCGTTCTTCTGCATCTGCTTGTATTCTCGGTGGCACCAAGAATCTGTGTCTCTTTTTTGTTGCATCATCTTACTGTGTCAGCTCTGTGTGTGCAGTGCCACTCTTGGGTGGGCTGTGATTTTATTCATGTGGGCAACTCTCCTTGTGGTGTGCACTCCTTGTACATGGGATTCCCCTGTGTGGGAAACACCCCTGCATGGTGGCATTCCTTGCACACAGAAGCACTGTGCATGGGCCAGTTCACCACATGGGCCAGGAGGCCCTGGGTTCAAACCCTGGACTTCCTATCTGGTAGGTGGAAACCCTACCTGTTGAGTCACATCTGCTTCCCTATAGCTAGTTTTTTTGAGAAACCACTAAACTGTCCTCCAGAATGGCTGGATCCTTCTACAGTCCCACAGCAGTGGATGAGGGTTCCCATTCCTCCACATCCTCTCCAATATTGCAGTCCTCTGATTTTTTTAAATAGCCACCAGTCTAATGCATGTAAGAAGGTATCTCATCATCGTTTTCATTTGGATTTGCATTAATGTCATGGGAATGAAAGATTCACACAATAAAACTCATATGCAGGGAGGGCCCCATCTGCTCTATTTCTCTTATTTACTTATCATGGACTTTTGCATTTGAACAAGGACTGTGGTTAAAGTTAAATTTCTCAAGAATGTTAAGTCTTGGGAACAAGAAACCTTGTCTCTAGACTCACATCCTACCTAGCAGCAGAAAAGGAAGAAGAAGCCATTTTCAAAATTTTAAGCTTGTCCAGAGATAAGCAAGGACAGAGCTATTTTTGCTCTGAAGCAAGAACAGGTTAGATTTTATAAATCATTTAACCATGCCCTTATGGAGGTGGTGGAACTAATCCACACACATTAATTCTGAGTAGGTCCCATTTATCTATTTTTTTTCACTGCTCATGCTTTGCATGTCAATTTTGTGAACGTATTTCCTATTATATTGTCCTGTAGAGTTTCCCTAAATTGTCTTCTAAGGTCTTTATGGTCTTGGCTCTTATATTTAGATCTTTGATCCATCTTGAGTTGATTTTTGTATAAGGTGTGAGAAGGTATTCCTTTCTCATTCTTTTGCATGAGGATATCCAGTTCACCAAGCACCATTTGTTAAAGAGGCTATTCTCTCCCAGTTGAGTGGGATTTGTGGCCTTGTCAAATATCAGATGAATATATATGTGAAGATCTATATCTGAACTCTCAATTCAGTTCCATTGGTCAGTATGTCTATCCTTCTTCCAATACTATGCCATTTTGACCACTATAGCTTTGTAGTATGTTTTAAAGTTAGGTAGTGTGATTCCTCCAATTTCATTTTTTCTTTTTCAACATGACTTTGGCTCTTTGGGGCCTCTTTCCCTTCAAAATAAAATTTAAAGTTAGCTTTTCCAGTTCATTAAAAAGTGCTGTGTTGATTTTTATTGGATTGCATTAAAATCATTAGATCAGTTTTGGTAGAATAGGCATCTTAATGATATTTAGTCTTCCCATCCATGAACAGGGAATATTCTTCCATTTAAGTATCCCTTGAGTTCTTTTAACAGTGTTGTGTAGTTTTCTGTGTATAAGTGTATTTGTCAGCCAAAGGGGTGCTGATGCAAAATATCAAAATGTTTGTTTTTTATAAAAGGTATTTATTTGCTGTAGGAGCTTAGAGATACCAGGCCATAAAGCATAAGTTACTTCCCTCACCAAAGTCTATTTTCATGTGTTGGAGAAAGATGACTGATGATGTCTGTAAGGGTTCAAGCTTCCTGGATTTCTCTCTTCCTATGGCTTCCTTTTTTCTAGGCTTAGGGTTCCTCTCTTCCCAGGGCTCCACCTTAAGGTATCAGTACCAAACTCCAATATCAAAACTCCAACATCAGGTGCTGGGGTTTAGTGTATACCCAGGGGACCTGAATCTCTGGAATAACCATGTGATAGCCAGGCTCTGAGCCTCAACAGACTTGCAACTCCTACACTCTGGTTTATTGGACTTACCCCACTCAGCTAACATGGAGGTGAAGAAGGTCAACCAACACACCAGGGAGCCAAGAGTGCCTAAAACTGAAAGCAGGAGAATTGCATCCAGCATCCATGTGGAATCTAAGCCCCCTCTTGATATAGATGTGGAGTGGACACAACCATTCTAAGGGCCACAGGATGGAGGAATAGAGCATGGATTAGAGTGGACTTACTGATATTCTATTCATGAACTATTGTGATTAGTAATCGAAGAAAATGTTGCATTGGTGTAGAGAAAGTGGCCATGGTGGCTGCTGGGGGTAGGGAGTGGGAGGAAGAGATGTGATGTGGGGGCATTTTTGGGGGTTGGAGTTGTCCTGGGTGGTGCTGTGGGGACATTTACCAGACATTGTATATCTTCCCATGGCCCACTGGGTGGACTGTGGGAGAGTGTGGGCTATGGTGTGGACAATTGACCATGAGGTACAGTGGTGCTCAGAGATGTATTTACCAAATGCAATGAATGTCTCACAATGATGGAGGAGGTTGTTGTTATGGAGGGAGGAGTGGGGTGAGGGGATGGGGTGTTTATGGGTGTAAGGGTAAGGCCACATTGGGAAAATAGGAATAGAACTAAATTGGAAGGTGGGAATTGCAAGTGCCTTCAAATAGATAAATGACCTAAGACGGTCTGTAAAGAGAGTGCCAATAAATAACTTAAGTCAGTCTATAAGGAGAATTCCAATAAATAACAGGATGGCCTGTAAGGAGAGTGCCAGTAAATAATATGGGACTGCTTACAAGAAGAAGCCTTTCAAAAAGAAAAAAAAAACATAGATACGTTATCTTCAGCTAACCGCAGTGTTCTGCTTCTGTGCCTGCTTGCTTGCTTGCTTATTAGTAGATGCCCCCCTTCCTAAAGCTATAAAACCATCCCTTCCCTGAGACTCGGGGCTGCTCTCTCCTCTGCAGAGGAATGAGACAGTCGCCGTGCGGCTAATAAAGCTCTCAATTGGAACTATATTCAAAGTCTGAGTCTGGTTCAATATTGCTGGTCTATAACATTTGGAGGCCCCAGCAAGATTGATCAATGAGATCCCCCACTCCAGCACGGTTGATCAACTCAGACTCAGGGAGACAGGTACATTCCGGGGACAGACCGGCAGTCTAAGGGAAGGACTTGGAGAAATGTTCCTCTGTCCGGAACGCCGCCTGGCCCTGGAACTTGTCTCCACCTAAATTCTATCTGGAGAGTGTCAGGAGTTTCTGGGCCCAGGATCAGCAAATGGGATGTCCCTCGGTAAACTCGGTTTTCTGAAAAATCTCTGCAGAGTCTGTGGATTGTGGGGAAGTGGATCTGCTGGACGCAGTGCATAGATCCCACCCATGGGTCAGAGTGAGACGTTGCTCTTGACCCTCAGGTTATTGGGATAAAAGAAGATTCCTTTGTCTGATTTGTGTCCTTCTGCTCAGTGTGAAGGACTCTGTCCTTCTGCTCAGTGCGGAGGAGTCTGTGTCCTTCTGTTCAGTGCAGAGGACCTCTGGTGCTCTTTGTGTTGTAGGGACTGTGTGATACATTACTCTGTTGTTTTGCATTTTATTTTTGCATTGCTACAATGGGCCAGACACTGTCAGGTCCTCAGACCCCGCTTAATTGCCTCCTTGCTAACTTCTCTGATTTCCGAAAATGCGCTGACTTCGGTTCAGGTTATTCTGGAGAGCCTCTGCAGAGTCTGTGGAATGTGGGTAAGGGGATCTGTTGAATGCTGCAAATAGATCCACCAACTGGTCAGAGCGAGACGTCGCTTCTTGACTTCAGGTTATCTGGTTTGTCTTTTCATCTGTCTTAATTATTTGTCTTTTTGTATTTCTGTTCTGTGTAATTTGTGAAAAATTATGAGTCAATTGTAAACTGTATGTTTCTGCTAATGTGTTGTAATTGTTCTGTGTTTGCCTCTTCAATGTCAGTGTATATTTTGATACCTCCAGATGGTGATATAAATTTATGAATAAATTTTTTTAAAAAAGAGCTCTATTCAAATGGCCAAATATAAAATAGGCACTTATATTAATACATAAGTTTGAATGTTAATGGGATTTCTACAATAATAAAAATTGTAAGTCTTAACAAAATTACTATGTCTTTTCATTAAAAAATAGTTCCTATCTAAATTAAAATGAATATTTTTCTTCACAGGATAAAATAAAGGATGTAAAACTTAAATGAATATTTAAAAAGTTAAAAGTTTATGGAAATACTGACTGAAATTTAATGAGTTATTTTCTGGAAAAATGTGTTTTGTCCTAAAATAAGATGGCTGATTTTCATGAACTCTTGGAACTCTGATGCATGTGGCAAATTGTAAAAGGTATTGTAATAACTTTAAGTAAGGGAATGTGTTCTGTGAAGATAAAATTTGTCTTAAAATTATAAACAGTTATAAAAAGTTTAACAAAGCATTGTTTAAATTAAGGTATTTGAATAGCTAATTCCAAAAAGTCTTTAGAAAAAAAAAACCTGAATTGATAGTACTACTAATAAAAAGTAATTTTATAACAGGGAAATTTGTTGGTGGCCAGTCTCCCCTGCCACCTTCTTCTAAAAAACTGTTTCTGGTATTACATGCTACTAAGTATTTAAAGTGAAGAAAGGTTCATTGTTTTAACAAGTTTATTTCATGTTGATGGCAATTATATGTTGTGAAGAGTTTGCCTGGTAACTTAGTATGTGGGATATATGGAATGTGTTTTTATTGTTAAGGAAAGAGGAGATGATTTTGTCCTGAGATAAAAATGATTGATTGTTAGGAAAGAGTAAAGTGTGGGACAAACGTGAATGAATACTGAAAGTGTAGAAGGTTTGTAGAAGAAAAATTCTTATGATTAAAATTGAGTAAGATTTGATGGGTCTATCTATAAAGTTTTAAAAAGTTTAGTATCAAGCAGTATACTGATGCAAAGTTAAAATTTTGTTCTTTCTCAAAGTCTCCCATCATTAGTTTCTTTTAGTAAAGATTTCCTGAATTAATCAGTATACAAAAAAGTCTGTTTCATCAAATTAGCTTCTTGTGATTTAATCTCATCATTAAAAAAGAAAGGATCTTATCTCTTTAGAAAAATAATGTTCAAACCTGCTTTCTAAAAATCAAATCCTGAAAAATAGCTTTTTATTTCAAAGTAACTGCAGGAGATTTATTCTTTTACCTTAAAATAAAAGAAAAATTAAAGTAATAGTTAAGTTCATTTAATATGTTATAAGTCAAATGAAATGTGTTTAAAAATGTTTTAAAATTAACAGGTTTTTAAAAAAAATTAATAAAAACTGTAACAGAGTTAAAATCATTTATAAATGAATTTATATTATAAAACAATGAAAAGATAATAACTGAAATTATAGTTAGGTGAATTTAGCATGAAACTATTTTTTAAGTATAAATTCTAAACTAACCTTTCCTTTGTTTATAGTTACTTCAAGCCTAACCTCACCCCTTGCCTTTGCCTATGGTTAGTTCATAATAGCTTCTGCCCCTACAGTCCAAAGGAAAGCTGGGATCTCCTGTTCTAGTCTTAGTAACGCTTTCTCTCATGAATTCAAGTGTAAACTAAATAAATTGCTGCCTGATGGAATAAGGTTAAACAACCATTGGAGTTTTATTATCTCCAAAACTAAAAAAAGGGCGGGGGGGAAGTCTCCTGCCTTGACAGTGTTCCTAAGAGTGGCAATTTATGAGAGAAACCAGTCTGTCTCCCTGAGGCTTCAAATAGCCTCAGTAAATATATATATATATAATTAATCTTGTTGCTTATCCAAAATTCTGCTAATTTCAAAGTAAAATATAAAGTTCTGAAACAAAATGGTGCTGAAGCATTGAGAACATATTGGTTACAATCCATTAATTGAGAAGAAAAATTCTTGTTTAAAACTGCATGGTCATAGTGTAAAACTGCACAGTCATAGTGCAAATTAAAAAGTTTCAAGAGTCTTTAAATGTCTTGCAGTCACATTTTTTTGTAAAAAATGAAAGTTTTAAAATAACTAAAGTTATGTTTTTGTAACAAACTATTCATGTCTGCCTATCTGCTCAGGTTATTGGGGTTAAATAGGCAATTATATAAGTAATAAATATTTCTAAAACCCAAATTAAGCTAAACAGTATATAAAATAATGCAAATTGTAAGTAACATCAATAAATTGTGTTCCGGTATCTAACTCTATTTGTGTCTGCCCATTTGCTCGGTGTATGTCTTCATACATCAGGATGATAGTATCAAGTTAACAAGTAAAAATTCTTAAAAACTCTTCAAATTATTAAAAAAATTAAATATGCAGTTATATATGTGAATAAATATTCTTGGAGCCCAAATTAAACTGAGCAAGATTAAAAAAGTCTTATAAAAATCTAATTATAAAAACTATTAAAAAGAGTCTCCTCTCTGCAAGAGTTTTAAGGGCAGGACTAAGTGTAACATATTAAACCTATCTATTAAGCTAAAAACTTAAAAATCAGTTTGCCCTGTAATTTCCCAGTTTAAACCTTTTAACAGCCCCAAAATAAAAGTAATTAATAGTTCTGTTAACAAATTTCAGTAAATAAATATTAAAGATTTGGACCCAAAGGGTATCAGGAATGTAAAAAAGAAAAAAGGGAGAGAGGAAACAAAAAAACTAATGAGCTGGGATCAAGGAATCTGTGAGTAATAACTCCTCAAACAACTTTATTTTCTACATGTGGCATTATATATACTTAAACTATAGAGATAACAAGCAGTGTAACTACACATTAACAAGACTCATAAATTAAAGAACTTATCTCAAAGTACAAACATTCAGTATTCCTTTCAAACTACACAATGTGTTTACTCATATTTCTCCCTGCCCCAGACAGCTCTATCCTGTTATCATTGTATGTACAGAGTCTTTGAGTAATAAAAATTATAAGGTTACATTAATAAAATTAAGCTAAAGAAAAAACTGTAAATGTGCTCTCTTAAATAAATAAGATAAATTTCTTTGGTTAATAATTATAATTTAATACATTTATTAAAATATAAGGTAACTGGTCAGTGTGGTTATAGTAAATTATAAAAAGTTTGTAGAACATCTTCCAAGCTGAAAATGTTTAAATAATTATAGTTCTAAAAGTCATTGTTAACTAAAACTTGAATCAATATTGGTTGCAAAAAATAACTTTGTAATAATAAAACCTGTCTGAAAGCCACACAAGGTGCATATTTAAATAAATAGTAATAAAAATTAACTTAATTCTATTGAAAATCTTCTGTTTTCATTTTAACAATGAAGAATAGTTTTTCCCTCTATTACTAAAGTACAATACCTACTGTTATCCTCATAGTAAAATTGTAAAGTAAACAGTCATTTAATATATAAAGTGTTGCATTAAAGTGTTTAAAATATATAAAAACAAGGAATAGACCTTAACATTGTCAAACTCTTTTGTGCAATCAAACCAGGCCTTGAATACATTCCAGATTGTCTCTCCATGTGTTATTGGCTAGGCTGGTCACTGACCCCTCAATTAAAAAATTTTTGCTTTATCAGCCTCTGGTTTTGCTCCTGAAGTTGATGGAAACTACATTGCAGTTTCAAGTTCCTACAGCAGCTAGTGATGACTTGGTACAACCAAGAGTACAACAAATATTTCCTCCAGACTGGCACTGTTCCATAGTGCCAGAGAGCACTATGCACCAGGCCAGTAAAATACTGGAAACTCTCTCTAGGATCAATGATGCCGTGACTTACTCACTGTGTAAAGAACATGTTAAGTGGAGCCATGATACCAGAATACTGTAAGTAAAACTTAAACACAATTGGCATTATAGCCTGCTCTCATGGAGGGATAACACGTAAAGTATTACAAACTAAAACTTAAAACTCTTAATTACAACTCTGAATCCTTTCATTAAGTAATACATTAATTAATATTAAGTGTGTACTTTTATCCTATACTAAATATATGCCTAATAATTATAATGTTATCTTTTCTATTTTAGATCAAGTGCAAAAATATATTAGACATGTTAGGTTCCTAATAAATTCATTTTCTAAACAGTTAATAAACATGTCTATAAAATAAAATGGCAGTCTCAGCCAGGTTTAGTCAATTTACAATTCTACTGTACTGTGTAGCAAAAATGAAGCTTGCTTGCTAATAATGAGTCACCTATTAAACAAGTCAAAATTACTAAAAATTGTACAATTAAAACTGAAATGTAAAAAACCTTTCTTCTGTAATTCTGATAACTCCCACAGCTAAAAACTAAAAAAATTTCCAACTTGGTATACTGATCCTGAATGAAACCAATTGCCCAAGGAGTGCCAGTTCACCAGAAACATCTGACAGAGCACATGAGTGCCAATCATTAAACAGCTTGAAATGTGTCTTCAAACAAAGCTTAGTATCTATTGCAATTTCTCTCTGAAAATAAATAACTTAAAAATATATATATACTGTTCTCACCAGCTTTTTAAAAAAAGTGCCATCTATAAGTACCAGTAATCTCGTCTACCCCTGTAATCCAATGTCCTCTTTTAAAAATGAGTATTCTAAATTTTTAATTAAGTTTGTTTCTTTCAGAGTAAACATCTTATTAACCATATGAAAACTTCATCCAACTTCATACAGAATGCCAGATCCATCTTCCTCCAGTTAAAATAAAATAAGAGTTTTACACCTTGTTAAGCAATAACTACAGCCCATGGCCAGCAGGAAGCAGTTACAGAGAAGAAATCATCGCCCTTCAGCATCCCTTTAAAATTAAAGGTGTAAACTCTTTAATGATAAATCAGAATTAATGAATAAATCTAGAGCCTGACTGGAAATCCACATGAGCGCTGGTGGCCCAAAGATAACTGCAAGAGGCCCTGCCCCAAAATTCTGCTGTCCAGAATAAAAACTTCTAAACTTCTGCTGATTCCTATAAACACCATGCAACTACAAACTGGACAAATTCAAACAAATCCTGGGTATTGGTTGCCCCTCCTCCAAGAACTTGATTTGCCTGCATCTCGGGTCTAACCCCTTGTATTCTCCCCAACTCCAACAATCTCTAATAAATATAATCCCCCAAGTTTATAACTATCCAGGGCTTAAGAGCAGAGAGCTCTTCGACTTGTTAAAAGTACCAAAACCAGGTCACCGAATATAAAAATGCCCCTGTTTATCCTCCTTGTACTGCTTACCTGTGGCCCATATATAATCAGTAAAAAAAAATTCCAAACTGCTAAACTTATAATTTTAAATGCCCCCCTACCAGTTAGTGACTACCCACAAAGAAATTCAAAGATTTGAATTATCATAAAAGAAAGGGAGAAATGTAAGGGTAAGGTCACATTGGGAAAATAGGAATAGAACTACATTGGGAGGTAGCAATTGCAAGTGCCTTCAAATAGATAAATGACTTAAGACGGTCTGTAAAGAGAGTGCCAATAAATACCTTAAGACAGCCTGTAAGGAGAGTGCCAATAAATAACAGGATCGCCTGTAAGGAGAGTGCCAATAAATAATATAGGACTGCTTACAAGAAGAAGCCTTTCAAAAAGAAAAAAAACATAGATACGTTATCTTCAGCTAACTGCAGTATTCTGCTTCTGTGCCTGCTTTCTTGATCACTTATTAGTAGATGCCCCACTTCCTAAAAGCTATAAAACCACCCCTTCCCTGAGACTCAGGGCTGCTCTCTCCTCTGCAGAGGAATGAGACAGTTGCCGCATGCCTAATAAAGCTCTCAATTGGAACTATATTCAAATTCTGAGTCTGGTGTAACATTAAAAAAATAAATAAAGCATTATAGAGGAGAGGGGCAAGATGGCGGCTGAGTGAACTTCCCTGTTAGGGTCTCCTGCAGGGAATCGGCTGGGCGGTGTTGGAGACTTTGGGACTGGGTTGTTTCAGGATTTTTGCTGGTCCAGAGGTGTCTGGACATCGATTTGGAGGGAAGATAACAGAGAGGATCTGTCTGTGAAATATACACGGAGATCCCGGCTACGTGTGGAGAATTCCCTCCTTGGGTAGGCGGAGCCGAGGCATCTAGCGCTGCGGTGGCAGGGGGAGCCAGGCCAGGCCACGGCGGTGGGCGGACCCAGGCCACGCCCAGGGGTGGGGTTTCTGTTCTTTGTTTTTTTTTTTTTTTTTGAGCCTCTGCAGTACTGGGGAGTTCGTGGGCCCTGGGCGGCCTATTGGGGGGTTGGTGGGAAAAGGGAGGTGTTTGCAGAACCATGTGGGCAGACAGATGGGGGTTTTAGGGCAAAGTGGTCTCAAAGTGATAGCAACAAAGACACGCTACCAGGGTCTCACAGGGTGGCAGACGCTTGGAACCTGATTAGGAGAATATTTTGCAAAGCATGGGGATTTCGGATTTGGGCTCTGTTATTAGCGTTTCTGGCTGGAGCCCCTCCCCCGGACCTGGACATTTGATCTGAGTCATTAAATTGGCTGCAGCCTAGAGGAGCCCCCAGGTGGACATTCCCAGGGACCACACGGTGGGAGGGTTCCTTAAGTCAATTGGTGATATATCCACACAACAGACCCTAGTAACTGAGTGAATTGTAGGGTATAGAACACAGGATAGAGCTTGTGGATGTGACCTCACCCATAGGGCTGGCACCCAGCTGCAGGGATCCCTGAAGGCTGTGATGCACTGTGGTGCTCCCAGGATTCCTGTTAACTGGACTCGAGGTTGCCAGGTTGCCAGGTCTGAGTTCCCTGGACTCTGGCGGCCCACACGCCAGAGACTCACAGCTCTTGAGGCCTCAATACCTCAGACTGTCCATCCCTGAATCCACCACGCCCTGAGGTTCATCTGAGGCCCTTGAATATCCTAGCCCTCAACATTTGCGTTTTTTCTTCTTTGTTTTATTTTGTTTTGTTTTTATTTTTATTCTATTTCTATTTTTTATTCTAGTTTTTTAATGTTCTGATTCCTGGCATTGCATTATCCCCTAGTCTTTTCTCCCAGCATATCCCCCAAAGTCTCTTTTTCTTTTTTTTTTAAATCTTCTCTTTCTTGTCCCTGATCTTCTTATTCTATTTTATCTTAACAATACAATAGGTCCTGCAGGAAACACCTCACATTTGCTGGGTTTCCTCATCTTCCACTGCCTCATTCCTCTGTGAATAGATTTAGGCTATCTACACTATACCCTTTCCCCTACAACTTGATATCCTCCACCATCTGCTATCTCTCCTACATTCCACCTCCCTTTCTTTGATCCACTAAGCATCTAACTCTTAATTTCTAATACCTTTGTTTAGGTTTCCATCTGGTATCTGCCCTTGAAACTATTACCTTTCTTTTCTCTTTCCCTCTCTCACGAAAACAATAGCTTCTTAGTATGTACCATATCCCTCCCATATTCAGTCATCTACCTCATTATAGGTACTTTCCTACTACTATAACTCTACACAATTTACATGATCTAACCTCCATCCTCCCAGAACTCATATTGATGATTTGTTAACATATATCACCAATACTACTTTACACTTTTTCCTTCCTTACACAATTGCCTTTCCCCAGCACTAATAATTTCCTTTAAAGTGAACTTAACCAGCAATAAGAAATTTGCATAGGAAGAACAAAGTGACAAAGAGAAGATATAACACTTACACAAAAACAACAGCTAATTAATCTCCAAGACTAGACAAAGAAGCTACGGAACTGATTAAACCCGTCAAGGAAAAATGATGACAAAACAGCAACAAAAATCTACAAACCAAACCAGTAATCAGGAAAACATGGCTGAATCCAATCAACAAACTAAAAATCAGGAAGGGGAGCAGAACTTCATATAACCAATGAAAGATCTCAGAACATTTATCACCGACAAATTTGATGAAGTAATGAAAGAGGTTAACAACATGAAGACAACACTTGGAGGGGAAATTGCAGACATGCACAAAAAAATAACAGATATGATGGAAATAAACACCACAATTCAAGAAATCGAAAATACACTTGCAGCAAATATCAGCAGACTAGAAGAGGCAGAGCAGAGAATTAGTGATGTGGAAGACAGTGCATTGGAAATCAAACAGATAGTAGAAGTGGTCAATAAAAAGGTAGAAAAAAATCCAGATAGGACTTAGGGACCTGATTGATAATACAAAACGCTCAAACATACGTATTATAGGCATTCCAGAAGGAGAAGAGAAGGGAAAGGGTCAGAAGGAGTGTTGCAGGAAATAATGACTGAAAACTTCCCAAATCTACTGAAAGAGACAGATGTATATATCCAAGAAGCAGAGCACACTCCACTGGTCATAAACTCCAACAGGCCCACACAAAGACATATACTTGTCAAATTATCCAATGCTCAAGACAAAGAGAAAATTCTAAAAGCAGCAAGAGAAAAGAAAGCCATCATATACAAGGGAAGCTCCATAAGATTAAGTGCTGATTTCTCATCTGAAACGATGGAGGCAAGAAGGCAGTGGTATGATATAGTCAAGGTACTAAAGGAAAAATATTTCCAACCAAGAATACTCTATCCAGCTAAACTAGCATTCAAAAATGATGGAGAGTTCAAAATATTCACAGATAAACAGAAACTGAAAGTGTATATCAACAAGAAACCTCCCCTTCAAGAAATTCTTAAGGGAGTACTGCAGGAAGAAAGGAAAAACCAGGACAGTCAGAGATGGAGGAGAGTGTAAGAGCAACAAAAAGGACAAAAATAAAAGGGGAAAATAAAATAATACAAACAAAATATAACAAACACAAATTCAACCAAAATATGGCTACGACAAATAATTCTCTGAACATAATAACACTGAATGTCAACGGATTAAACCCACCTATCAAAAGATTCAGACTGGGACACTGGATAAGGAAATATGACCTATCTCTATGCTGTCTACAAGAGACACATCTTAGACACAGAGACGCATGGAGATTGAAAGCGAATGGCTGGAAAACAATCATACAAGCAAACAACAACCAAAAAAAGGCAGGAGTAGCTATATTAATATCAGACAAAATAGACTTTAAATGTGAAACAATTGTGAGAGAAAAAGTAGGATAATATATTTTAGTGAAAGGGACAATCTGTCAAGAAGATCGAATGATCATAAATATTTATACACCTAACAAGGGTGCCTCTAAATACATGAGACAAACGCTGGAAAAACTAAGTGAAAAAATAGATGCATCCACAATTATAGTGGGGGATTTTAATACACCACTATCAACTCTGGACAGAACATCTCAAAAGAGAATCACAAAGAAACAAAACATTTGAATAGTATATTAGAAGAGCTGGATCTAATAGACATATATAGATCATTACACTCAAACACAGCAGGATATACATTTTTCTCAAGCACACATGGAACATTCTCCAAGATAGACCATATGCTAGGCCACAAAGAAAGGCTTAATGAATTCAGAAAGATTGAAATCATACAAAACAATATCTCTGACCACAGTGAAGTGAAACTGGAAATTCGCAAGGGATGGAGGCCCAGACTTCACACCGCAACTTGGAAATTAAACAGCACACTCTTAGAAAAACAGTGGGTCAAAGAGGAAATCTCAAAAGAAATCAATGACTACCTTGAAACAAATGATAATGATAACAAAACACACCAAAATTTATGGGATGCAGCAAAAGCAGTACTGAGAGATAAATTTAGAGCCATAAACTCACATATCAAAAAAGAAGAAAGAGCAAAAATTGAAGAACTAACTGCATATTTGACGGAATTAGAAAAACAACAACAAAGTAACCCAACAGGAAGAAAAAGGAAGGAAATAACAAAGATAAGAGCAGAACTAAATGAAATAGAAAATAAGAAAGCACTTGAAAAGATAAACAAGACCAAGAGCTGGTTTTTTGAGAAGATCAACAAAATTGACAAATTTTTAGCGAGACTAAAAAGAAAAAAAGAGAAAAGATGCAAATACACAAAATAAGAAATGAGAAAGGTGATATCAACACTGATCCCACAGAAATAAAGACTATCATAAGAGGATACTTTGAAAAACTATATTCCAACAAAAATGACAATTTAGAGGAAATGGACAAATTCCTAGAAACACATAAGCAGCCCATATTGACGAAAGAAGAAATTGATGATCTTAACAAACCAATCACAAGCAAAGAGATAGAAGCAGTCATGAAAAATCTCCCAACTAAGAAGAGCCCAGGGCCAGACGGCTTCACAGGTGAATTCTACAAAACATTCCGGAAAGAACTAACATCAATCCTGTTGAAACTATTCCAAAAAATCGAAACAGAAGGAACATTGCCGAACACCTTCTATGATGCCAACATTATCATAGTACCAAAGCTAAACAAAGACATCACAAGAAAGGAAAATTACAGACCAATTTCTCTAATGAACCTAGATGCAAAAATACTTAACAAAATACTTGCTAACCGTATTCAACAACACATTAAACGAATTATACACCATGACCAAGTGGGATTTATTCCAGGTATGCAAGGATGGTTCAACATAAGAAAATCAATCAATGTGATACACTATATAAGCAGATTGAAGGGAAAAAATCACATGATTATATCTATAGATGCAGAAAAGGCATTTGACAAAATACAGCACCCTTCTTGATAAAAACACTCCAAAAGATCAGAATACAAGGAAACTTTTTGAACATGATAAAGAGTATATATGAACAACCTACAGCCAACATTGTTTACAATGGCGAAATCTTGAAATCCTTCCCTGTAAACTCAGGAACAAGACAAGTATGCCCATTGTCTCCACTCCTATTTAGCATTGCTTTGGAAGTACTTGCTCGAGCACTGAGGCAAGAACCAGATACAAAAGGCATTAAATTGGAAAGGAAGAAGTCAAAATTTCATTATTTGCAGATGACATGATCCTGTACATAGAAAACTCTGAGAGGTCTACAACAAAGCTTCTAGAACACATAAATGAGTTTAGTAAAGTCGCAGGTTATAAGATCAATGCGCAAAAATCAGTAGCATTTCTGTACACTAATAATGAGCAAGATCAGGAGGAAATCAAGAAACAAATACCATTCACAATAGTAAATAAAAAATCAAATACTTAGGAATAAATTTAACTAAAGAGGTAAAAAATTTATACACTGAGAACTATACAAGACTGTTCAAGGAAATCAAAGAACACCTAAATAAATGGAAGAATATTCCTTGTTCATGGATAGGAAGACTGAATATTATTAAGATGTCTATCCTGCCAAAACTGATCTACACATTCAATGCAATCCCAATAAAAATCAACACAGCCTTCTTTAAGGAACTAGAAAAACTAACTATGAAATTTATTTGGAAAGGAAAGAGGCCCCGAATAGCCAAAGACATATTGAAAAAGAAAAACAAAATAGGAGGAATCACACTTCCTGACTTCAAAACATACTACAAAGCTACAGTAGGGAAAACAGCATGGTGTTGGCATAAGGAGAGACACACAGATCAATGGAATCGAATTGAAAGTTCAGATATAGAACCTCATGTGTATAGCCATATAATATTCGATAAAACCATCAAACCCTCTCAACTGGGAAAGAATGGCCTATTCAACAAATGGTGCCTGGAGAACTGGATAGCCATATGTAGAAGAATGAAAGAGGATTACCATCTCACACCTTATACAAAGATCACCTCAAGATGGATCAAAGACCTAAATATAAGAGCCAAGACCGTAAAGATCTTGGAAAGCAGTGTAGGGAAACATCCACAGGACCTTGTAATAGGAAATGGATTCATGAATATAACACCAAAAGCACGAGCAGGAAAAGAACAAATAGATAAAAGGGACTTCCTCAAAATTAAAGCCTTCTGCACCTCAAAGGAGTTTGTCAAGAAAGTAAAAAGGGAACCCACACAATGGGAGAAAATATTTGGCAACCATATATCTGATAAGAGACTTATAACTTGCATATATAAAGAACTCATATATCTTGAAAACAAAAAGATAACCCATTTAAAAAATGGGGAAAAGATTTAAACAGACACTTCTCCAAAGAAGAAATACAAATGGCTAAAAAGCACATGAAAAAATGCTCCAAATCTCTAGCTATCAGGGAAATGTAAATCAAAACTACAATGAGATACCATCTTACTCCCATAAGATTGGCAGCTATGAAAAAAACAGAAGAATACAAATGCTGGAGAGGATGTGAAGAAATGGGAACCCTCATCCACTGCTGGTGGGAATGCAGAAAGATCCAAACATTCTGGAGGACAGTTTGGCGATTTCTCAAAACACTAACCATAGATTTGCCATATGACCCAGCAATACCACTGCTGGGTATATACCCATCAGAACTGAAAACAAGGACACAAACCAATATATGCACACCAATGTTCATAGCAGCATTGTTCACTATCGCCAAAAGTTGGAATCAATCCAAATGCTCATCAACAGATGAGTGGATCAATAAAATGTGGTATATACACACAATGGAATACTACTCGGCTGTAAGAAAAAATACACTACAATCACACGTGATAACACGGATGAACATTGAGAATCTTCTGTTGAGTGAAGCAACCCAGGCATTGAAGGACAAATACTACATGACCTCAATGATATGAAATAAGTTAACTGCCTCAGAGAGCTAGAGTCTGGAAAAGAGACTTGCAGGAAATTGGGGGGTGGAGGAAGGATGTGAGTTAACGTCTGCAGGGGTGGAATCTGTGATGAGCTGGCAGTAAGTATGAGCACAAAGAAGGGACAAAATGGGGGCAAGGGGTTGCCTTCGGATGGGGCTTTGTGGGTTTGAGCGGGGCTGGGGATGGGAAGAGGGGTAATATTGTCCAAAAATTGGGGGGAGGGAGGGGCAACATGTGAACAGAGTGTCAGGTGTCCGTTGAGAACAAAATGTTGAGAAAATCGTATCAAAGTATAAGTAGGAGGGTCACCTGGTTAGGATGCTCAGGGGGTATGGTCTGATGCAGGACAGACTCCGGGGGAATAGCTGAAGGCTCATTTTGCCTAGGTGGGTTGTACCATTGGGAAGAGACCCAAGAAGTGAGAGTTGGGATGTACCCACATCCTGGGAAGGACTAATGCCGTCAAATAGAGAGAACTGTATCTCTCATGAGAAAGGATGGCTCCCAGGGCATTAGGGCAGTTGAGAAAGTCAGGTCCTGAATACTGCTGCAAGTATCACTGGACATGGCTTCTTGGGAAATGGAGATTGGCTGGCGTTGTGGGCCCCAAGGGGAGGGGAAAATGGATGTGGAATGGATGGAACCAAGGTATATATGGGGTCAAGAGAGGAGTTCTGTGAGAGTACACGAGGATGAATATAAAACATGCAATATTACACCAGAAACATATAGGGGATGACAGACTAATAATGTAAACCATAAGGCAAATCATAGGATAACTAAAAAATTTAGAAAACTGTACAATCTAAAGTATGGACCACATAGTAAGCACAGATGTCACCTTGTGTGAAAGCTATTGTCTCGGAATCTGTACATCAGTTTCAGGAAATATGATATGAATAAGCTAAAAGATTATCGCTGTGGAAGGGAAAAGGTTTTATGGTGGATCTGGGGAAGTACTGTATATTGTATATATGAATTTCGGTGATCTAAGAATCTTGTGAAGCTGACATTATGTTGGGATTCACTTTACAGGAAGTTTTGGATCACAGAGTGGTTCAACAATGGCAGCAGAGGAATACTGATATAGGATGTTATTGACAGGATATATATGGCTGACCGGGAGTTATACAGAGCATATGCCCAGGGCATATAGTAATGTCTAGATATACTCATAGTGGAAACAATTAAAAACAACAGCTGGGGGGTACTGGGCCCCTGGCCGGGGGGTCACTGTCATGGACCCTGGGGGAGCAGCGGCAGTCCCCCAGGTGCAACGCCAAGAACCAGGAAGGAAGGAGGGCCCAACAGTGGGTTCCTGATACTAATGGCTATGCTTTTGAGCCTATACACTTGCAATAAGAACAAGGCCTAGAGTAGCACTGTGCCTGGGAGTTTCCTCCTGACAGCCTTCATGTTACTCAAATGTGGCCACTCTCACAGCCAAACTCAGCATGTAGATGCAGTGCATTCCCTCCAGTGTGGGACATGACACCCGGGGATGAGCCTCCCTGGCACCAAGGGATCACTACCACATACCAGCTGAAGATGCAACTAGAAAATGACCTTGAATTAAAGGTTCAATACGGATCAGCAGAATATCCCTGTCTACATATAATAACATGACTTCAAAATGCTGTTTGACCTAATGTAAGGGGGAAATGGAAAGGAGAAATGAGATTATAAGGCTATGAGTCTCTAAAAAAGAGTCTGGAGGTTGTCAGAAGGACTGCCCTTATGCACAACTGAGCAGAGTCTAAGAGACAGATAAAGTAGATACAACCCCAGGTATTGGTTCTTTTGAGGGATAAAGAGACCCACGGGTTCTATGGTCATGGCAGATGGGGTTCACTGCCATGGCAGATGGCCCTTCTTTGGAGCTGGTGTTTCTGCATGATGGAATTGGACTCGGAGGGGATCTCTTCTCACAAGACTTGCATGCTACTTTATTGGAATTGTAGTTGGTGCTGGGGTTTAAGATATATTTAGGGGATTTGAATCTCTGGACTGATAATAAGACACCCAGACCCAGAGCCTCAACAGACTTCAGCTCCTACACTTTGATTGATTGGACTTACCCCACTCAGCTAACATGGAGTTGAAGAAGGTCAACCACCACACCAAGGAGCCTAGAGTGTCTACAACTCAAAGCAGGAGGAGTGCATCCAGTATCTATGTGGAATCTAAGCTCCCACTTGACATAGATGTGCAATGGACACAACCAATCCAATGTCCACAGAGAAAATGTGGAATGGGTGTGGGAAGGGTAGCCATGGTGGTTGCTGGGTTTGGGGAATGGGAGGAAGAGATGAGATGTGGAGGCATTTTCAGGACGTGGAGTTGTACTGGGTGGTGCTTCACGGACAATTATGGGATGTTGTAGATTCTCCCAGGGCCCACTGGATGGAACGTGGGAGAGTGTGGGCTATGATGTGGACCATTGACTACAGGGTGCAGTGATGTTCAGAGATGTACTTACTGGGTGCAATGGATGTCTCACGATGATGGGAGAGAGTGTTGCTGTGGGGGGAGTGGGGGGTGGGGGCGATGGGGATGATTGGGACCTCATATTTTTTTAATGTATTTTTAAAAAATAAACAAATAATTTTAATAAAAAATAAATAGATAAATAAAGACAAAAAAACCCACAGGGAGATACCACTAAAAATAAATAATTAAAAGAGTAAGCGTAAAATAAAGACATTTTCAAACATACAAAGAATAAAAATGTTTGCTAGTCATAGATAATCCTTTCCTCCATTAAAAACTGAACGAGAAAAACAAAAAAGCAAAGGTGGGGTAGAATACAAAAAGCAGTTGTGAAAGAGAATTAGATTTTCATTCAAAAATCTAAATAAATTACCTCTATAAAATAGTGATATAAAGACTAATTTTGAGGGGTTGTCTAAAATCACAGATTAGCTAAATTATAAAAAGAGCAATAACATGGAAAATGGGTTGAGATTAAGAGGAAAATTAAAGCTTTTGAAGGTTCTTGTCTTATTCAGGAAAAATGATAAAAGCAAAAATAAACCAAATATTATAAGGAAGTAAAAACTAAAACACAAAAGCTCCAATATCAAAACCCTCAACTCTGTCATTTGCCATGTCTTTTATCTGTGAGTCCCCACCCACCACAGGATGAATTTTATATATGAAAATTATATGGGAATCAAATATTATCTAATATGCCCAGAGAAGATGATCAGTTTACACACATAATCCAATATTTCTTTTTGGAATACATCAATAATATCAAACTGCTACACTCCACCCTCTAAATTCCAAAAAGACATTACAATATTTTAAAAATCCTTAAATCAGTTAAAATGCAAGTACAAAATCATATCACAAGCAAGTTAAAGAAATACAGTTTATCTTGGGGCAAAGTCCCATCTGTAATAGACCTCTGAAACTTACAAAACAATTCATCTACATCCCATACAAAAATGGACAAAGGATTAACATTTTCATTACAGTAAGGAGAAATTGGGAGGGAAACATGAGTCACGGTTTCTCTACAATTCAGTAGACTTGTAGGGAATCCTTCTGTTCAATTTCAAAGTCTGAGAGTCATTCTTAAAAAGATGTTTTATTTCTCCTTGGGGCCTTATGGGAATTCACACTTTACAAAGACTTGCCCAATGGCTATTTTCTTGGTTCCATTCTCATCAATCATCTGGGTATGGACCAAGCTCCAGATCTTTCCCTTCAAGGATGTTGGGGTTATTACCACATCTTACTTGATCTTTGGGTTAGAGTCTTAACCCCCCTAGGAATGTGAAGACAACATTCACCCTAAGCTTTGGCATACAGGCTTAACCCTTTCAGAGCAACGAATTGACCATCTGGCCTTCCCTAGCCTTTGGGGGACAGGTTCACCCCTCTCAGACCTGTGGGGTGCTTGCTTTAAAATGGCCTAATTCCTGGGGAATGTGCTCCACCCTCTTTGTACCCTGGGGCAGAAAAACCCTCCCAGAATATCAGACAGGAATATTCACCCTCTTCAACTGCTGGGGCAAACTCACCCTCTCTGTACACATGGGTGGGGTTCCTCTCAGCTCAAGGTGATGTCCAAATTCTAGATCTCAGCTTCCATGGTTTTCCTTTTAAAATAATTTCTCCTTTAATCTCTCCTTTCATATTTTTAATCCAGGCTGACAGTGGTTTTATTCATACAGCTCTCTTAAAATGTCTGTTGATTTAGCATGCAGGAAGAAGGGGTCTAAGCTATCAGAGAGTAAGATTTTACACAAGTCTTTCCTAGATAACGGCATCTTCAATCTTGATTTATCTGTTCCAAGTTTAGTTAAATCCTCCAATGGGACACTTTCATCTGGGATCTTGATTTCCTGAAGCTTGAAATTTCCTGAATTTTCTGTTTTCTTTGTACCTGACAGTTCAGTCCTCAGCGTATCTCTCTCATCTAGCATTTTACTGTAAGCTGCAAGCAAAAGCCAAGCCACATTCTCTGAGTTTACTTTGGAAACTTCTTCAGCTAAATATCCAGGCTCACCATTTTCAAATTCTGCCTTCCATAAAACACCAGGAGTTAATCTTGCTAAGTTCTCTGCAACTTTAAAACATGGATGGCATTTCCTCCATTTTCCAATAGCAGTTTCATCATTTACTTCTAAGGCATCATAAAATGTCTCTTTAGCATCCATATTGCTATCACCAGTCTCTTCAAAACACTGTAGGTTTTGACTACAATCATCTCACAATTCCTCAAAAAAATAAACTCCTTACCAATTTATAAAAACCATTCCAACATTTTGGTAATTGCAAAAGCACTTCCCCACTCCATAGTATCAAATTCTGTATTAGTCAGCCAAAGGGGTGGTGGTGCAAAATACCAAAAATTGATAGATTTTTATAAAGGGTATTTATTTGGGGTAGGAGCTTACAGATACCAGGCCATTTATCATAGCTTACTTCTCTCACCAAAGTCTATTTTCACATGTTGGTGCAAGATGGCTGCTGATGTCTTTGAGGGTTCAGGCTTCCTGGGTTCCTCCCCTCCAGGGTCTTGCTTCTCTCTGGGTTCAGGTTTTCTCATTTCTCTGATGCCAGGTTCAGCAGCAAACTCCAAAATGAAAATGCCAACATCAAAAACACTTGCATCAAAAGCTCCAACTCTGTCTTTTGCTATGCCTTTTATCTGTGAGTCCCCAACACCAAGGCATGATTCAAAGCCCTAATTATAATTCAATCATGCCCAGTAATGTACCAGATTACAAACATAATCCAATATCTATATTTGGAATTCATTACCATATCAAACTGTCTCACCACCTTTTGGTGGGTGGGGACTAAGAGATAAAAGGCATGGCAAAGGACAGATGGGTGTCAGACTTGTGGACCTGAAGGGTATCGGGAATGAAAGACAAAGAGAGATTGGTAAAAGGGGATCTGAGAGCACTGAAGCCTCAAGCTCATCAGACAAGTTTATTAATCTCAGGGGCTTCTTTATATACCCCAAGAATCATGAGAACCAGCAACTATCCTAGCTAACTATTCTCATTACCTCAACCTGTGTAACACAATGGATCAAAGTCTATGATTATAATTCAAAGTACAAAACTTCAATGCTCTATTATGTTGTTGAGAAAGCATACCCATAAATGTCATTGCCCAGGTTGCCCCATTCTACCTAGTCCTCGTTCCACCTGAATATACACATCTCCTTGCTAGATTTATGACCTGCACATATACCTAAGGGGACAGCATGACTCGGTGGTCAAGGAAGTAACTTGCTTCCATGGAAACAATATGCCTTTTTTTCCCACATTTCCCCCATTTTGTTTTAGTCAGAGTGACTGTGCCTGTCTTAGGTTGCCCTCCCCTGAGAGTCTTACCCATCATTGACTACCAGCCAAGCACACTGACCATGGGGATCTCACTGCAAGGTTCTTGCAAGTACCAAATTATTGGCTTGTCCCATAGCATTCACATGGTGCAGTCTTCAGCAAACACCTCATCCCAGGCAGGCAGAAACAATGAGCAAAAAGATTAATACACAAAGTCCTATTCCTAATGCTGATAAAAAATATTGAGATTTCCACCAATTTACTGGATTAAATTTATTGAAATGAGAAATCAAATCATTAAAGATATCCTTATCATCAGATACATAAATCTGATTGAGACATTTCTAATATCTTTTTCTGTAATCTTCTATTTCTAATGACATATTATTTTTATGACCCATCAAATGATTTTTAATCTTTTCCCAGTCAAACATAGAAGTATTATAAGCAAGCAGAGTAATACAAAAATTACTTTCATTCCAGTCACATTTTAATCCTCTAAGTAAATTTAAGTTATATACTTGATCTCCAAGATGAAAAACTGCTGATTCTAGACCTTTAACTATATTGTTTAATTCTTCATCAATATGTTCTTGACTCTGCCATAAGTCACTAGCATTCTTATGCCAATCATGCACATATTGTTGAGTTTGCACAGTGTCATGCGAGGCCACAGTAGCTGTAGCAGTTGCTGCAATAACACCAATCAGTCCCAATGTGCCAGCTATTAACAGTCCCACATATCGCTTTGAGTGCTTCAGGATTTCTTGAGCCATATGGAACAGCAGTTGACTCTCAGGTGACGATTGCCAAATTTGGTTCAGTTGCACTGTAATCCACACTCCCCACTGCCTTCAAGCCATTGTAATGAAATCTCCATTCTGTAAAATATTCTCAAACAGGTATACAATGCTCCACTTTTATAAAATAGAGCATTCTCAGTTATAGTTAGTTTTCCAACCACAAACACATAAGGATCTCTTACACATGATTGAAAGTGATGAGTTTGATTTAAATGTAAATATTGACCATTCTCATTGTTATTCCCAATTCATTCTATAGTAGGTGCTATTCCCAGAAACACTTCCCACAAATTCTTTTGATTATGCAGAGATGTAATATTACACCATGGAGAAGGGATCCATTTCCCTTTATTTTTCCAAACACTATTATTTTTGGTAAAAAGTATTTTTTCATCCATATCAAGGGATTCATGAAAGGGATATTACATATTACTAATTTGCTGTCCTTTACTATTTAGGCCATACCAAATAAATCTGACATTATATTTGGTGGGACTCCCCATAGGGGCACTTTCCCACACTATTCCATAGGAATCATTAAAAATGACAGACCCTTTTCCTATATATATATAGAGGAATCATTAAAAATGACAGAACCTCTTCCTATATGGCATTCTTGCCATCTGTCTTTATCCTCAATATCTCTTTGCAGACAGTTGTAGGTAGGTTTTTCCATCACCATATAATTATAAGAAGGAAATAATGTCACTAAAGACTTAGTATTATTATTTTTTAAGATAATCATAGTCTGATTTCTAGCATACATACATGGAGGATGGTTACCAATGCATAGGGGTCGATAATCAAATGGTAAAATGAGATTATAGATTCTTTGTCCTTCCTCATGGGGCTTAATTGGTAATCTATCATAAATTGGTCCAGGGAATATATGGGTCTTATTCAGATAAATAGGAAAGGATGGATCTTTCCAGGTTAACACTCTGAGTAATGGACCCAATAGGTGTAAATACCCGTGACTTCCTCATTACTTATGATCACCATCATCAGAAGTTATAGAAGACCCCATCTCTTCATTCCATGGTTTAATCCTCTTTGTAGGTAGCCAAATTTGCTCTCCACTTTCTGAAATGACAAGAGCATAGCCTCACCTCCATACTTTAATCCTGCCTTTTTCCCATTCATTGCTTAAAATATCTTTCCAGAATATTGGTTGATCTTCATTCCCAGTGTCCACTGTAGATGTTTGACATTTTCCAGAGTGACATTCTGCAGGTGTCAGTGAATTATAAACATTAAGAAGACTTAAAGTAAATAAAGCTTTTGCCAATTGATCTTTTGGTGTTATAATACCATCATCTCCCCCTTTTTGTTGTTTTTCTCTTTTAAGATTTATTTTATTTCTTTATTTCTCTCCCCTTTCCTCTGGCCTGGTTGTCTATTCTCTGTGTCTATTTGCTGCATCTTCTTCTTTGTCCCCTTCTGTTGTTGTCAGTGGCACAGGAATCTGTGCTTCTTTTTGCTGTGTCATCTTGTTGTGTCAGCTCTCCATGTGTGTGGCACCATTCCTGGGCAGGCTGCACTTTCTTTCATGCTGGGCAGCTCTCCTTATGGGGTGCACTCCTTGTGTGTGGGGCTCCCCTACACAGGGACACCCCTGCATGGCACAGCACTCCTGGCATGCATCAGCACTTCACATGGGTCAAGGAGGCCCGGGGTTTGAACTATGGACCTCCCATGTGGTACAATGGATGCCCTAAAAACTGGGCCAAGTCTGCTTCCCTACCCCTTTTTGTTTTAAGAGCATAGTTTTTAGGGTAAGATGGCTGTGGTCAAGTATGGCTTGACCTGTAGGATTGTAAGGAATACGAGTAACATGCTCAATAGCATATGTAGAACAAAAGGGAGCAAAAGGCTTACTGGTGTAAGAAGGGCCATTATCAGTTTTGATTTTCAAGGGGCATCCCATCACAGTAAATGCAGACCACAAATGGGAATGAACATGATGAAAACGTTCACCACTTTGTGCAGTAGCCCACACAAAATGAGAGTAAGTGTCAATACAGACATGAACATATTGTAATTTACCAAATGATGGTATGTGAGTAACATTCATCTGCCACAGTTGATTAGGGGTCAGGTCTCTGGGATTAGTTCCAGCCTGAAAAGGCACCATCGCCAAGGGTCCACAGGTGGGACAGGTGTGAATTATCTCTTGAGCTTGATGTTTTGTCAATTGAGGAAATTTATGTCTAAGTCCCTTAGTATTAATATGAGTCAATGCATGATATTTAGTTGCATCCTGTAAACATCCCACTAACAGATAAGCTTGGGCATTTTGGGTAGCTAGAGGACCAGGAAGGGAAGAATGAGAACGGATATGAGTAATATATATGGGCTGACTTCTTTGCCAAATGAGGGCTTGAAGGTTGGCAAAAAGTTGAGACAATTCATCAGTAATAAAAATATGAGCTGTTTCAATATGAACTACAATTAAACACACATATTCAGAATCAGAGACAATATTCAAGGTCTCCTGAAATGTTTGTAAAACCTTAATGATGGCTGAAAGCTCTGTGCATTGAGTAGATGAATAAGGAGCCTGCCAAACCTGTTCTTTTTAAGAGGTAAAGTACACTGCTTTTCCATTACTACCATCATCAGTAAATACTGTACAAGCATTTTCAACAGGAACAGTTTTCACAATTTTTGGTAAAATCCAAGTGGTTCTTTGTAAGAATGTTAACAGTTTGGAAGCAGGATAATGAGTATCAATAATGCCTTGAAAATCACTAATAGCAATTTGCCATTGAGGATTAGTTGTATATAAGTGTTGAAAGATCACAAATAATTCTGTCTGGATCAGACCCCTTTGATTGTAATAATCCAACACAGCCTTTTGCTAGAATGGAAATAATTTTCTGGAGATATGTCTGCAATCTCTTTTGTTTATTATTAGGTAAAATAACCCATTCCAATATACCTTCTTGCCAAAATAAAGCTGTAGGAGATTGAGGGGTTGAGAAAATAATCAAATCAACAGCTTTGTCAGGTTCTATTTGTGTTAATTGCCCTTGAGAGACTCGATCCTCTATCAATGCCAGTTCTTTTTCAGCCTCTATTGACAATGTTCTAGGGCTAGAAAGATCTGAATCTCCTGTTAATGTTTGAAATAAATGATTTAGTATATAGTTAGGAATTCCTAGTGTCGGCCGGATCCAATTAATATCTCCTAACAATTTTTGGAAACCATTTAAATTATTTAACTTGTCCTGACATATTTTCACCTTTTGTGGTGTAATACGTCCATTAGCCAACTTCATAACCAAATAACAATATGGAACATTCTTTTGAATTTTTTCAGGGGCAATTTGCAAGCCATACTCAGGAAGAATTTTTTCAGAATACTGAAATAACTGTTGCAGTTTGTCATTTAAGGTATGAGTGAACAATATACCATCCATATAATGAATAATCATTGCTTTGGGGAATTTTGCTCTCAACTTTTCTAAAGGTTGATGTACAAATAATTGACACATGGTTGGACTATTCATCATACCTTGGGGCAGCACACACCATTGATATCTTTGCATAGGTGCCTGATTATTTATAGAAGGTACTGAAAAAGCAAAATTTTTCTCTATCAGAGGGATGTAAAGAAACGGTGAAAAAGCAATCCTTTAAGTCTATGATAATTAAGGACCAGCTTTTTGGAATATAGATGGTTGTGGCACTCTAGGCTGCAAGGCACCCATAGGGATCATGACCTTATTGACAGCTCTTAATTCTGAAATTTGGATGCATGTTGCAGGCCATTGCTGACCAGATATTGTTCAGCCAGCTCATATTGTTTGTCTGAGGGCCCTGAGCTAGGCCCACGAAGTGGTTTCCCGACCTGTTTGGAGCTCCATTTTTATGAAATTTAGATTTACACTCATTGTCCCAATGATAACCTTTCCTACAAACTGGACATATTTTAGATGGATTCTGTTGTCCTTTACATTGAAAGGCACGGGTTAGATAAGATTGACATTCTTTCTGATAGTGACCAGGCGTCCCACATTTAAAACAATTTCCTTTCTTTTTCTCCTCCTTCAAGCTACTTTTAAAGGCTGCAGCCAAGACAGCCATTTGGTGGGCTGTAGAGCCAATATCCTGACAAGCTTTAATATAATCTTGAATTGAACCTCCTGCTGCCTTCAAGTGTTGAATTGCCATTTTACATTCACTGTTAGCTTGATCAAAAGCAAGCATTAACAAAATTAACTCTCTTGCTTCTGGTATCTCAATTGTTTTCTTCAAAAGATCAGTTAATAGGGCTACAAATTCCACATGTGGTTCATTAACTCCCTGGATCTCTTTGGCAAAAGATTGAGTAGGTTTGCCAGGTGCACAAATCCGTTTCCAAGCTGCCAAACATGAATTGCGCACTTGTGTTATGGCCTGATCATTGTGTTGGAGCTGTCTTTGAATTCCAGACCAATCACCAATGCCCAATAATTGTTCAGTAGAAATAAGAACAGGAGGATTCTGTACTCCATTACAGCATGCAATCATATTGGCTTCATCTGTCCACCAGGTTTTAAATTGCAAAAACTCAACCAAGCTTAAAACAGTTCTAGGCAGCATGTCCCAATCCCAGGAGATAAGTCGGTCAGTTTGAGCCAGCCCCTGCACTAAGCCAAAGTGTAAGGACTATTAGTTCCAAATTGTGCACAGACTTGTTTAAGTTCTTTCAGAATTTTAAATGACAGGGGTTCATGATGAAAATTACACCCCCCTTGAGGGTTGTTTGCATCTGGGGGAACTTGTTGAATGTTTACCGGGAAAACTGTTAGTAATCGCATTGCTTCAGGATTCCCCTGCTGAGATCCTTGCAGCAAACAACTCATTAAGGGAGTGGTTGGAACTGGGTTAGGTACAAATACATTGTTAGTGTAGGGCCTGGTGTCAATGGTATCAGTAAATATTCCCAGGGCTGTAGGCATTGTAACCGGTGGGACCATAGAAGCTACATTACACAAATTAGGGTAAATACTGGCTTTAGAAATTATCAATTTAGACATCTGCTTAGGCAGAAAGGGGTTAGTTTCTTTCTCATTGGGGGACTCATCCTCATCCTTGTCCTCTATTTCCTCCCTGTCCTCACTTTGATGCCCCGTGTCATGGGGCTCCCTGGAAAAGATGGTAATTTCTTCCTCCTCCACTTTAGACTGCAGTGGATCTAAAGCTGCTGCAATCTGTTGGCCTAAAGCCCATATTGACAGTGGTATAGTCTCTCCTTTTTGGTATGCTCTACATAGCGCCTTCATTACCTATTTCCAATGTTTGAGATTTAAAAGATTTTTCCTTGTTGCTGAAACCAATAACAGTGTTCTTGCACTAGAGAAAAAAGTTCAAGTAAATCAGCAGTTTTCGCTAAGACTCTGACAGTATTTAAGAGTCTTCAGTACCTGTGGATATTTCTTCCAGATGTCCTGGCTGACTTCCCATACTCTGATGCTAGCAGAAAGCAAAATTAATTAAGATTCTTACCACTGTATTGTCAGACTCAAGTCACCTTTTGATGGAGCTTCAACCTTTCAGGCATGTTTTCAGTTTCCACGTTCCCAATACTGCCATGGAAGAATCTCTGCTGCAATCACTGCTTTGGGCCCCACATTGGGCACCAGATGTCAGAGTTGTGGACCTAAAGGTTATCAGGAATGAAAGAAAAAGAGAGATTGGGATCAGGGGATCTGAGAGTATGCAAGCCTCAAGCTCATCAGACAAGTTTATTAATCTCAGGGGCTTCTTTATATACCCCAAGCAATCATGAGAACCAGCAACTATCCTAGCTAACTATTCTCATTACCTCAACCTGTGTAACACAATGGATCAAAGTCTATGATTATAATTCAAAGTACAAAACTTCAATGCTCTATTATATTGTTGAGAAAGCATACCCATAAATCTCATTGCCCAGGTTGCCCCATTTTACCTAAATATACACATCTCCTTGCTAGATTTATGACCTGCACATATAGCTTTGGGGACAGCATGACTCGGTGGTCAAGGAAGTAACTTGCTTCCATGGAAACAACATGCCTTTGTTTCCCACAGAGGGGAGGGTTTTGATGTTGGATTTTGATGTTGGAGTTTGATGCTGAAGACTTAAGCTGGAGCCCTAGGAAGAGAGGAGCCCTATGCCAGGAAAGAACCAAGCCCTGGGAAGAGAGGAATCCAGGAAGCCTGAAGCTTCACTGACTAATACAGGTGGGGCCTCAACACTTTACTGGCACAAGAGGTTTACATAATTAATCAAGTAGGGAAGTGGACTTGGCTCAGTGGATGGGGCCTCTGCCTACCACATGGGAGGTCTGCATTTCAAACCCTGGGCCTTGTTGACCCATGTGGAGCTGGCCCACATACAATGCTGATGTGTACAAGGAGTGCCATACCATGCAGGGATGTCCCCTGCATAGGGGAGCCCCATGCACAAGGAGTGCACCCCATAAGGAGAGCTTCCTAGTGCAAAAGAAAGTGCAGCCTGCCCAGGAATGGCTCCACCACACAGAGAGCTGACACTACAAGATGACACAACAAAAAGAAACACAGATTCCTGTGTTGCTGACAACAACAGAAGGGGACAAAAAAGAACACAGAGCAAATGGGCACACAGAACAGACAACCAGGGCAGGGGAGAGGAAGGGGAGAGAAATAAATAAAATAAATCTTTAAAAAAAATTAATCAAGTAAACCTATGAATCCAATATAATCTAATATGAGCAGAGGAGAAGATCAGTTTACAAACACATTCCAATATATCTTTTTTTTTTAAGATTTATTTTTTATTTATTTCCCTCCCCTTCCCCCAGTTGTCTGCTCTCTGTGTCCATTCACTGTGTGCTCTTCTGTGACTGCTTCTATCCTTATCAGCAGCACTGGGACTCTGTGTTTCTTTCTGTTGCATCATCTTGTTGTGTCAGGTCTCCCTGTGTATGGCCCCATTCTTAGGCAGGCTGCATTTTCTTTCATGCTGGGTGGCTCTCCTTTGGTGCACACTCCTTGCACATGGGGCTCCTGTGTGGCAATGGAATCTTACACACATCAGCACTGTGCATGGGCCAGCACCACATGGGTCAAGGAGGCCCCAGGTTTGAACCATGGACCTCACTTGTGGTAGGCAGATGCCCTGTCCATTGGGCCAAGTCTGCTTCCCTCCAATATATCTTTTTGGAACTCATCAGTAATATCAAACTGCTACAATAAGTCTTTTCTTCATTAGTTAATCTTATTTGTAGTTATTTGTTTTTTTAATTTACTATTGTAAATGGTATTTTTTTCTTGATTTTCTTGTTAGATTGCCCATTATTTGTGTACAGAAATGCTACTGATTTTTGCACATTGATCTTATAATCTGTGACTTTACTGAACTGATTTATAGGACTTAGAAGCTTTGTTGCAGATTTCTCAGGGCTTATATAGATAGGATCATGTCATCTACCAATAGTGAAATTTTGACTTCTTTCCAATCTGGATGCTTTTTATATCTGTTTCTTACCTCAGTGCTTGAGCAAGTACTTCTAACAGAATGTTAAATAGGAGAGGTGATAATAGGCATTCTTCTCTTATTCCTGATTTTGAGAAAAATATTTTAGGATTTCACCATTTTAAATGATGTTAGCTGTGGGTTGTTCAAATAAACCCTTGATCATGCCCAGAATGTTTCCATTTATTCCTATCTTTTGCATAGTTTTAATTAGGAAATGGTGCTGTGTTTTGTCAGATACTTTTCTGCATCTATAGATATGATCATATGATTTTTTCTCCAGTCTCTTTATGTGGTATATTACACTGATTTTCTTATGTTGAACCATCCTTGCCTAGCAAGGATGAAACCCAAATGGTCACTATGTGTAAATTATTTGATGTCCTGTTGAATATGGTTAACAAGTATTTTGTTGAGGATTTTAGCATCTAGGTTCATAAGAGAGATTGGTGTGTAATTTTCCATTCTTGCAGTGTCTTTTTTTTTGGCTTTGGTATTAGGGTAAAGTTGGCATCATAGAATGAGTTAGGCAATGTTATTTCTATTTCTATTTTAGGAAGATTTTAAAAAATTTAATTTGCATTTATCACCCTTCACCCCATTGTCTGCTCTCTTCTGTCAATCTGCTGTATGTTCTTCTGTGTCCATTTGCATTCTCAGCAGCACCAGGAATCTGTGTCTTTTTGTTGTATCATCTTCCTGTGTCACCTCTCAGTGTGTGTCCACTCCTGGGTGGGTTGTGCTTTTTTTGCATGGGACAGCTCTCCTTGTGAGGTGCACTCCTTGCATGTGGGGAACCCCTATGAGGGGGGCATCCCTGTGAGGCACAGCACTCCTTGTGCCTGACAGCACTGCACATGGGCCAGGGCACCTCATGGGCCAGGAGGCCCTGGGTTTGAACCCTGGACCTTCTATATGGTAGGCAGATGCTCTATCAGTTGAGCTATATCCACTTCCCTTTCTGGAAGATTTTAAGCATGATCAGTGCTATTTCTTTCTGGAATGTTTTGTAGAATTCACCTGTGAATCTGTCTGTTCCAGGACTCTTATTAGTTGGGGGGGTTTTAATGGCTGTTTTTATCCCTTTACTTGTGACTGGTTTGTTGAGATCACCAATTTCTTTTGCCAATGTAGGCTGCTTATGTTTCTAGGAATTTATCCATTTTCTCTAAATAGTCCTTTTCACATATAGTTTTTCAAAGTATCCTCTTATGAAAGTTTTTATTTTTGGGGAATCAGTCATGATATTCACTTTCTCATTTCTTATTTTGTGTATTTGTATCATCTCTCTTTTTTTCTTTGTTAGTCTAGCTAAGGGTTTGTCAATTATATTGATCTTCTCAAAGAACCAGCTCTATGTTTTATTTTTTCTAGTGCTTTCTTATTTTCTACTTCATTTATTTCTGCTCTGATCTTTGTCTTTCATTTTTCTTCCTTTGGTGTTGTTTGTTGTTTTTTTACTAATTCCTACAGGTGTGCAGTTAGGTCTTCAATTTTAGGTCTTTCTTCTTCTGTGATGTATGAATTTATGGCTATGAATTTGCCTCTCAGTACAAATTTAGCCACATCCCACAAATTTTGATATGTTGTGTTCTTGTTTTTTATTAATTTCAAGGTACATACTGATTTCTTTTGAGATTTCCTCCTTGACCTACTGTTTGTCTAAGAGTGTGATGCTTAACTTTCATATCTTGTGCCTAATCTGATATTCTTCCCCTTGCAGATTTCCAGCTTCATTCCTCTCAGGTCAGAAAAATTATTTTGTATGATTTCAATCTTTCTGCAATCATTCAGACTTCTTGTGTGGCCTCCCATGTGCTCTCTCTTTGAGAATGATCCATGTGCACTTAAGAATGTATATCCTGCTGAATTGTGTGTAATGCTCTGTATGTGTCTATTAGGTCCAGACCTTCTAATTTATTATTCAGTCTTTGTTTCTTATTCTCTGTTGAGGTGTTCTGTCTAATGGTCATAATGGTGTATTAAAGTACCCCACTATAATTGAGGCAACTATTTCTCTACTTAGGTTTCCCACCATTGTCATGTATATTTTGAGGGGTCTTGATTAGGTGTATAAATGTTTATGATTGTTTTTTCTTCTTGAAAGTTTACCCCTTTTATTAATATTTAGTGTCCATCTTTGTCTCTCAAAATAGTTTTGCATTTAAAGTCTATTTTGTCTGATAGTAATAAAGGTACTTCTTCTCTTTTTTTGGTTTTTGTGTGCTTGTAAGACTGTTTTCCAGACATTCACTTCCAGCTTCCTTGAATTCCTGGGTCAAAGGTAGGTTTCTTGTAGGCAACATATAGATGCATCATATTTCTTTATCCATTCTGCTAATCTGTGTCTTGACAGATGAGTTTAATCCATTAACATTCAGTGTTATTACTCTCAAGGAATGATTTACATTAGTCATATTTTCTTTGGATCTATGTATGTGATATATTGTTTTTATTTCTCCTTTTGTCATTTTAGTTCTTCTTACACTCTCTTCCAAGTCTGTGCCTCCTATTGTTTTCTTTTCTCCTGCTGAACTTGCTTTAGTATTTCTCGGAGGGCAGGTTTCTTATTTGCTTACTTTCTTAGTTTCCATTTATCTGTGAATATTTTGAACTCTGTTATTTCTGAATGCCTGCCTTTGCTGGATAGAGTATTCTTGGCTGGCTTTTTTTTCTTTTAGTACTTTGACTATGTCACATCACTGCCTTCTTGCCTTCATGGTTTCAGAAGAGAAATCACTTAATCTTAATGAGCTTCCCTTGTATGTGATGATTCTCTTTTCTCTTGCTGCCTTCAGTATTTTCTCTTTGTCTTGAGCATTGGATAATTTGACAAGTATATGTCTTGGGGTAGGCCTGTTGGAATTTATAGGGTTTGGGGTGTACTGTGCTTCCTGGACATGTACATTCATCTCTTTCAATAGGTTTGGGAAGTTTTCAGCCATTATTTCCTTCAACACCCTCTGTCCCCTTTTCCTTCTCTTCTTCTTTGGGGATGCCTATAAGGTGTGTTTGTGCATTTTTATTTTGTCATTCAAATCCCTAAGCCCCTGCTGGGTTTTTTCTATCTATTTATCTCTCAATTCTAAAATCTGTTTGATTTCAGATATATTGTCTTCCACATCACTTATTCTTTCTCTACTTCAAATCTTTTGTTATTTGTTGAGAGTGTAGTTTTGATTTCTTGAATTGTGCCATTCATCATCATCATCATATCCATTATATTTTTGTATATATTTACAATTTCTTCAGTATCCTCTCCAAATATTTCTTAATATCCTTAATCTCTTCACTTCATTAAGTTCATGGCTATTTGTTTGGAGAGCTTTGGTTAGTTGTTTGATCTGCTCTGCTTCCTGGTTTTTAATTCATTCATTGGACTGTGCATTTGATGTGGGCTATGGGTGGGAGGCTCTTTGTCTCTTAAAAGATAACCTACACTATCTGTGATGTGTGGGTGTGGGATGATAAAAGGCTGCAGTCCTGCCCTTGATGACCATGGCAAAGACTCCAGTCCCAGGAAACAGTTTAACAATGCAAGGTCTATAAACTTTAAGTATTCAGGGGAAATGTAAATCAAATATGCTAAAAGCTTATCTAGAATGCCTGAAGTCCATGCTAAAAGCTTACCTAAGATGTGGAAGATATATATGCTAATTCAAGCTTATTGAGAACTGAAACAAAAGGACCATTTAAACTTTTCTCTCTGTATAAAAGAAACTCAAAAGTCTTGTTCAGGGCTCAGGATTGAAACAGAAAGCTCCCACATCCAGCCGGCTGTCAATAAATCATTTTTACTTTTCAAAATCATTCCTGAGTTCTGGCCTCTCTATACACAAATAATTGAACCTCTCTCAAATTCTACTACACATTGTCTTCCTGATTATTGATATGGTTTGTAATTTTTTGCTGCTATCTGGTCATCATCTTATCTTGGTATTTTCAGTTGATTAGCTTCTCCCTCTAGTCTCAGATTTTATTTAGGTACTGTTTTTGTGTGTGTGTTAAATTTTCTCTTTGACACTTTGTTCTTCTTTTTCTATTTCCTTGTTGTTGTTGAAGTTTCCTTGAAGGATAATGATCAGTACCAGTGAAAGCAAAAGAGGTAAGAATAGAAAAAGTGTAATAATAGTATCAATAGTAAATGTTAGCAGAAGAACCATATAATACCTAGGAGAATAAATATTAAACTCATGTAAGTAGTGTAGAATTATAGGAATAAGAAAGTGGAGTACCTTCAATGAAGTGGAAAAGTGAATATGAGAAGAATATAGTAGAAATTTTAAAAGGTTAGAGTGATCAGGAGAAAGGGAAAGAGAAAAGAAAGGACAAGATAAAGAGTTAATAAAAGATAGAAAACAATAGAAGTGTTAGAAATAAAAATTCAGAAAAATTGGGTACTAAAGAAAGAGAGGTGGAATGTAAGAGCAACAACAGAAGGTGAGAGGTAGAAGAATGTAGGGGGTAAAAGAGATAGCATTGGTAGCCAAAATCAGTACACAGAGAAAAGAGGAAAATGAGGACAAGGAAGCACAGCAAAGAAGAAACAAGCTGACAGCACTTAACTGAAAAAACAAGTTAAAAAAAAAGGTGGGGGATAAAGAGGAAGACAAGAAAACAAGGGAAAAAAACACAGACATGTCCTCAAGCAAGAGATCAGCCAAAATAAAAAGACCAGACTGCCTCTTAAGCTCTTATTTAGGAATAAGAAGAGACCCAAGGAAAGCTAATACAAGGATAATATCTATGTTTTCGCTGTCTCAAAATATCAGCTACTGTTGCAGTGGGTCAATACTCTAAGAGGAGTTGAGAACTGAACCAGAGACCTTAAACATTCAAGGCTGAAACTCCTCCACTGAGCCAAGCCCTCCTTCAGGGTCAAAATGCTCCTCAAAGAGCCCTCTTCCAGGGTCCAAATCGACTCTTTGCAATTGAATAAACTGATTAGGAATTTGTCCTTCCCCCTTTCTCCCTTTCTCACTTCCCTCTCTCTCAAGGCAGCAGGAATCCCATGTGAGAGCGCCCCTCCTAGAGTCAAATGGGACCCTGATGAACCAAATCACCATGTAAAATATGGCTCTTAATCTCTTTGAGAGCACCACACCTTGCTGGGAACCCTAAATATGCTTCTTTTAAAAGATTTATTTTTATTTAGTTCTCTCCCCTTCCCCCCGCTTTGTCTGCTCTCTGAGTTTATCCACTGTGTGTTCTTCTGCATCTGCTTGCATTGCCAGGTGGCACCAGGAACCCGCATCTTTTGTTACATCATCTTGCTGTGTCAGCTCTCCATGTGGGCAATGTCACTTCTGGGTGGCCTGTGTTTTTTTCATGCAGGGCGGCTCTCCTTGCAGGGCATTCCTTGCACATGGGGCACCCCTATGTGGGGGTGCCCCTACATGTCACAGTACTCCTTGCAAGCAGCAGCACTGTGCATGGGCCAGCTTACCACATGGGTCAGGAGGCCCTGGGTATTGAACCCTGGACCCTCAATATGGTAGATGGATGCTCTATTAGTTGAGCTATGTCTGCTTCCCCCTAAATATGCTCTTGGAAGCCTACCAAGTACTTCCTACTGTTCCCCTCTCTTATGTGTAATGCACAGGACTAGTTAATTGTCTGGCTCCACCTCCTCCGAGACATAACCCACAGAGGCTACGTAAATCATGCTGCCCCAGCAGATTCACCCCTCCCCTCTTCCTGGTTTCTTCTCATCAGCTGGTATGCTTCCCAGAACTCAAAATGGGGTTCCAAACAATTGAACCTGCACTCCTAGAACCCCTCTCTACCCTTCATCAGAGCCCTCCCATTTAGGGAAAGCTCCAGCTTCTTATCCTGGGGGAGGGGCAGAAACTCACAGTTTTCCTCAAGCTATCACTCTTTTTGTCACACTCTCTCCGGATCAATGTCCAGCAGCCTCCTTCTTTGTGGGTTCCCAAAACAGCTCACTCAGGCAGGATTTTGTCCCCAGTCAGCCATTTTTTTTGTAGGAGAGATGATGTGGTACACTTAATCTGCCATAACTGAGTAGTTTTTATTCTTGGCCTCTCTTCTTTATTTAGTCTAGGGCTTTGCATGTGGTTGGCTTTATGCTACAGTCTCTATATACTTGGTTCAACTTAATTTGGAAGTTTATACTTCTCTTCTTTAGCCAATGTGAAAATTTTTCTACTCTTTTTCATCTGTTTCTTGCCCTTTCTCCTTTCCTGGTTGTGGAATAGGATCCATAGATGCAGTTGGTAACTGTAAGCCATGGAGGCTGAAGGTACCCACATTGCCCCAGGAATGGAAAAACCTTTTCCCACCTTTCTCCCATGCCAGGAGTGGTGATGGAGCTGCAGCCTTCTTCAGCAATCCAAGCCATGCAGGCCAAGACTGTATGTAGTTGCCAGGAAAGAATGATGAATCTCCACACTGCTTTCTCCTCTTCCTCAGGCAGGTATGGAGGTGCAGCTGTGGACAGCAAACAGCCCTGTCAGACAAACTTTATGCATTGCCCAGGTAGACTGATGAAGCACTGGCTCCCCTTCTCTCCTTCCAAGTGTGGGAATGGAGCCTCCAGTGTGCCCAGCAATCTAGTCCATGCAGGCTAAAAGTGACTACATTTGCCCAGTGAAGGTGAGGAGACATTGTCCCTTCTCATGCTGACAGGGGCAGCTTTGGAGTCACAGATAGGTCCAATAATCTAGCTCATGGGGGCTGAAAGTGGCTTCAATTTGTGAGAGGCTGAGGGTGCACTATCCCTTCTCCTGCTCTGTCAGGGGCAAGGATGGAGTCAAAGATGTTTCCAACAGTCTAGTCTGTACAGGCTAACAGAGGCTGCAGTTGCCTGTAGAGGCTAAGGGACACTTTCTCTTCTGCCCTGTCAGGGATGGGGATGGAACTACAGGATTGCCCAACACTCTTGTCTATGTGAGCTGAAAGTGCCTGCAGTTGCCCAGAGAGGTTGATGAGATAGGAGTGGTTTATTAAATTACAGAAGTGGGGGACAGGAGTCATTCATTTGATATTCTCTAGCAAGACCATGTTTTCACAGGCTGATTTACAGAAGCAGGGACAGGAGTGACTTGTTAGAAATTTTTGCAAGGTTATGCTATTTATTTTTCAACAATTACCCCCTTTAATGACCTTATAATTTTTATAGGGTGCTACTTGAGCTAAGTGGAAAAACAACTTAAGATAGCAAATCATTTTACAAAACACAAGTATGTTATTAAGATTAGTATTTTTTTTAACTATATTTCAGTCTCTGGGAGCTGTAGTTGTTTAGTCTCAAACAGTAAGCTGAGCAGTTTGAAGAGGAGTAGAATTACAGGGAACAGGAGTTCATCTAGTCAGGTGATGGCAATTTTCAGTGACTCTGGGCACTTCAGATTTTCAAGGTACAGTCAGGGACTGGATGAGTTGTTTTGTTGTTTTGTTTCCCAATGAAGAGTGCTCTTTTAACTCTAGTATGATGAATCCAAGGAGCAATACCTGAAACTTTGAGGGCAGTGGGAGTTACAAGGATAATAGTATGAGGGCCTGTCCAGGTAAGCTGGGGGGGGGATCCTTTTTCCAGTTTTTTTTACCCAAACTATGTTTCTGGGCAAGTGTGGGTGTACTGGTGTCTTAATGGGATGGGATCCTGAGACAGGAGAGTTTTGTGCATTTGGGCTAAGGTTTTATTAACTGCTGGAGAGTAGAATCCTGGTCAGTTTTTCTTAGGAGCCTGAGATTTCCCTTGAAGGTTTGAATATTGGTGGTGGTTGCTTAAACAGAATTTCAAAAGGTAAATAGCTTGAGGGTCCCAGGGTGTATCTGACTTTAAGGAGGGCTAATGGGAGCAGATTTACACAGGGGAGGTTAGTTTGTTTTTTAAAGACCTTGGCTAGAGTGGTTTTGAGGGTTTGATTTGTGTGTTTTACTTTTCCTGAGCTCTGGGGTCTATATGCTGTGTGGAGCTTCCACTTAATCCCTAACATTTTTGCTAACCCTTGGATGATGGCTGCCACAAAAGCTGGGCCAGGGGCACGGGATGAGCTTGAACAGTCTGGGCCAGTCTCCAGAGCAGGCACCAGCTTGATGGCCAATAACAAGGGGAAGCTACCAATTACTAGATTGGACCTGGGTTCCAGCAACTCAGGGCCAGGCAGATCATAAGTATGATTTGTGTGCTACTAGGCAGAAACTGTATGTAAATAGTAGTAAGCATAGATGAGTTAAATACATGTACTTCATCAGATCTACACAGGCAAGTGAGTGTCTGTGCCCTTCATCACTCCAGCTTTGACCTAGATGGGAAAGACAAGACAGAGGCTGTGACTTTGCAGATGTGGGTATGTGGAGAAGTAGGAGCCTGTGAACACCCCCATCCAAGAGGAAAATTCCACAGCCCCCTAATTGCATATATATTGCTTCTGTAACAAGCTTGCTCAAATGTAAAACCTTATCTCAAGGCCACCTCCTGTAGAAAGTGTCATCAGCCCCTAGACCAACTTGACTCAGACCCTTATAAATAACAAGAACTCCCCAACTGCTTATCTCCCCTGATAGAATTCCCAGCACTTGATTAACCGCAAACATCTGCTTCTGTTCATGCTTGCTTGCTGAGCTATTGCCCCTGTCCTGAACCTAAAAGCCTATATAAGCAAACTCCCCCTGTGACTTGGGCTGCTCCCCCCTCTGCATAAGAGGAGGCAGTCACCACATGGCTAATAAAGCTCCCAATGGGAACTTTATTAGAGTCTGAGTCAGGTCGATATCGCTAGTCTATAACATTTGGAGGCCCCAGCGAGACAGATTGACAAGATCCCCCACTCCAGTGGGGTTGATCCCCTCAGACTTAGGGAGACAGGTACATTCTGGGGATGGGCCGGTGGTCTAGGGGAAGGCCTTGGAGAGATGTTCCTCCACCCCGGATGCCGCCCAGCCCTGGAAATTGTCTCCACCTAAATTCTATCTGGAGAGCATCAGGAGTTCCTGGGCCCAGGATCAGCAAACGGGATGTCCCTCTAAGTCTGTTTTCTGGAAAACCTCTGCAGAGTCTGTAGAATGTGGGTAAGGGGATCTGCTGGATGCAGCAAATAGATCCCACCCACCGGTCAGAGCCAGACGTCGCTCTTGACTTCGGTTTGGGCTGACTGGTTTGTCTCTTCGTCTGTCTTAATTGTTTGTCTTTTTGTATTTCTGTTCTGTGTAATTTGTGAAGAATTATGAGTCAATTGTAAACTGTGTTTCTGCTAGTGTGTTGTAATTGTTTTGTATTTATCTGTTCAATGTCAGTGTATATTTTGATACCTCCGGATGGTGATATAAATTAATGAATAAAGATTTTTAGGAGAGCTCTATTCAAATGGCCAAATATTAAATAAGTGCTTATATTAATACATAAGTTTGAATGTTAATGGGATTTCTACAATGACAAAAATTGTCTTAACAAAATTCCTGTGTCTTTTTATTAAAAAATAGTTCTTGCCTAAATTAAAATGAAGTATATTTTTCCTCACAGAATAAAATGAAGGATGTAAAAAATGAATATTAAAGAAAGGTAAAAATTTGTGGAAATGCAAACTGAAATTTCATAAGTTTTTCAAAAAGGTGTGTTTTGCCCTAAAACAGGATGGCTAATTTTTATAAACTCATGAAACTTAAATGCATGTGGTGAATTGTGGAAGATATTGTGGTGAATTTAAGTAAGAAAATGTGTTCTGTGAAAATAAAATTTGTCTTAAAGTAATGTGGGCTATGAGTGGAAGGCTCTTTGTCTCTTCAGAGATAACCTTAACCTAGACTGTCTGTCCTGACTTGTGGGAGTAAAACAGTAAAAGGCTGCAGTCCTGCTCTTAGTGACCATGGCAACAACTGCAGTCCCAGGAGGCAATTTAGCAATGCAAACTCTATACATACCAGTCAGTCCAGGGAAACTCTGATAGTGGTAATGCCAAAACTTAAGAGAACTTGGACTTAGCCTCAAATAAAAAATATAATATAGCCTGTGCATAAATACAAAGTCATCTAATTCTATATCCAAGTGTGCCTAGTCTCTAGAAATCCAGTTAAGTAATATAGGCTTTAAATGTTCAGAAAAGATATAAGACTGAATGTGTATTTAAAGTTGCATCCAGACAGAATGTGGGCAAGATGCTAGTTCAAGCTCACCTGAAGTATGAGCGATATGTTAATTTAAAACCTACCTGGTACTCAGGCAAAAACTTAACTAACAAAGAAAGTAGTTTTCTTTAATTAAAAGCACCATTTGACTCCCCGTCCTGTATAAAAAGAACTTAAAAATCTTGTTCGGGGCTCAGGTTTGAAACAGAAAGCACCCGAGTCTGGCCAGCCATCAATAAACCATTTTTCCTTCTCAAAATCATTCCTGAGTCCTGGCCTTTCTGTACTCAAATAATTGAACCTCTCTCAAATTCTACAACAAAAGTAGTATAATTATAGTCTATATAGTTATAAGTAATTATAAGAAGTTTAATGAAGCATTGTTTAAATTAAAGTGTTTAAATGGCTAAATCCAGAAAGTCACTATTAAACAAAAACTGAATTAATAATAATAATAAAAGGTAATTTTATAACAGGAGGGCTTGTCGGCAGCCAGTCTCTCCTGCCAACTTGCTTCTGGGAGACTGTTTTTGGTATTATATGCTACTAAGTTTAAAGTGAAGAGAAGTTTAATGTAAATGGTAATTATATGTTATAAGAGGTTTGCCTGGTAACTTGTGTATATGGGATGTGTAGAATGTGTTTTTGTTGTTGGGGAAACAGGAGGAGATTTTGTCCTAAAATGAGATGATTGATTATTGGGAACAGTAAAGTGTGGAACAAAGCCTGGGTGAATGCTGAAAGTGTAGAAAGTTTGTGAAAGGGAAATTTTTGTAATTAAGGTTGAGTGAAATTTGGTGGGTCTGCCCATGGAGTTTTAAAAAGTTTAGTATCGAGTAGTATACTGATGCAAGGTTGGCAATTTTGTTCTTTCTCAAAATCTCTCAAGCCATTAGTCTGTTTTGGTAAAAGTTTTCTGAATAATCAGTATACAAAGAACATCTGTTTTATCAAAATAGCTTCTTGTGCTTTAACCTCATCATTTCCTCAGTGTTTAAAGAAGAAAAGGTCTTATCTCTTTTAAAGGAACATAATGTTCAAACCTGCTTTCTCAAAATCAAATTCTGAAAAGTAGCTTTTTATTTCAAACTAATTGCAAGAGATGTGTTCTTTTACCTTAAAAGAAAAATTAAAGTAATTGTTGAGTTCATTTAATATGTTATAAGTTGAATGGAAGGTGTTTAAAAGTGTTATAAAATTAACAGGTTTTTTCTTTAACTCTCTGTTAAAGTTGTATGAATAAAAGGTTCAAAATGAATACTTAAGAGTGTATAAATTTACCAATATTTCAGCATAATATTAAACAGAAGTTCAATGTAGTTAATTATAGTTTTAATTATTATAAAAATGTATCACAGAAACAATCTCTTATCGTAAATTAAAATAACAACACTGTGGTATGCAGCAGTCCAAATATTGTTAGTTTGTTGCAAAAAGTTAATGTTCAGCTGTGTCGCTATCACTTTGTTTTAAAACTTGCTAAAACTTTCTTTAGTGTCTTCTTGGACAGGTCAAGCCAGCCTTCATTCCTATATCTGTGAAAAACCCAACAATGGACTTTTGCAGTGCTTTTTGGGCCTATGTGCATAGCTCAACCATCTCTCCTGGCACGGTAATAATAATCTGGCTGTGTAGAAAAATCTGTGGCTAAAACCCTACTGATAATGTTACTAACCAGTAATCCTTTTTTCAAAATTAAAAGAAACATCAGAGACAGTAAGATCTTATCTTAAAAGCCTGAACTATGCAAACATTTAAAACAAGCTGCAAAGTACCTGATGCTCTATCAAATGCTTAAATGTTGTTTGGTTGAATAAAATAAAACTATACTTTCTGCTGTAATTAATAAAGTACAATGTAAAAAGGCAATTTGTGCAGCATAAGAAGTCCTGCTGAAAGTGAAAGATTTAACCCAATAGTGTCTGGTCACTCTGAAAACTGCCATCCCTATCCAGGGGTGGATTGCAGGTACTAAAAGCAAGACAGAAATAGTAAACTATTGTAAATCACCCTAAAATCTATGAAGGAACATCCGGGATGCCTGCTAGTAGTAACAAGTGACTGTCTATCATGTCCCTGCCCACCCCACTAACATTCCTTTTAAAACTGTTAACACAGATGCCTTTATAAAGATCCAGGGCCCTACTGCTAAAACCTGGAAAAAGGCAGGGTGGCTCCACTGAAAAAAACAGGCATCATGAGTACCGAACCTTGTGGTGCCTAACCCGGCAGTTCTAGCTGCCTGTTACTCACCAACACCAATAACTAACGTCGAGTCCCTCCTGCTTTTGAGAAGAATGGCCCTCAGATAACCTGTGGCAATTGCTGCCATGCATCACATTGGCTTTACAGATTCTAGAAATGTGAGCTTGCAGCTTGTGTCTACCTGTGGGCTTTGGACCTGTGTGCTCTCTCCTTACGCTATTGTAGCAAGAACTGTTAACATTGCAAAAAAGGTAAATACTGGCCACTTAATCATGACCTGCAAAGGAGGTTGTGAAAAATATTTCTTGGAATTGCCCCTCCGTATGAATGGCTGAGAAATATAAACAAAACAGGACAGTATTTAACCCTTAAACATATAATTTTAAAGCCTGTATTAAAAATCCATGTGTTTTCATAACTCGTGAAGTAACTATTAAAAATAACTCATTGTTTTATGAAAATAGTGCCTTATATACATGTCTACCAAAAAGTGTGTTGGAGAATGGAGAAACAATAGTGATGGCCAGAAGAAGAAAAGGCATCTGGATACCTGTGAGAATAATGCGGATTTGGCGGTCGTCGCCTGAAAGTCAGTTATTGCTACATATAGTACAAGAATTCTTGAAATGGACTAAATGCTTTATTGGACTGCTTATTATAAGCATTTTGAGACTAATTGGAATCATTACAGCTGCTGCTACTGCTATGGTAACTTTACGTTAAAGTACAGACTCAACAATACATGGCATGATTAGCATAAAATGCTAGTGATTTATGGCATAGCCAAGATCACATTAATAAACAGTTAAATAATTGAGTTAATGAATTAGAATCAGCTGTTTTGCATATTGAAGATCAATTGTATAGTTCAAACTTGTTAAAAATTGAAGTGTAATTGGAATGAAATTTTCTGTATAACTCTGCATGTAATTCATCAGATGTAGTATAAAAAGAGTTGGGAATCATTTGTTTGGCCATGAAAGTTGAATCTCTCTGGAAATAGTGGAATTACAAAGAAAAACATTAAAAAAGTCTCAAGATCAAATTCATGTAGCCAATGGTAAGAGTATTTTCTCAGATATGATTTCACATATTACAGGGTTTAACCCAGTCAATTAGTGAGGGTCACGGCATTTCCTGTCAGCTTTGAAAATAGGGCTGATTGTGCTTGTTCTGTTGCTCATAATTTTCACCTGTGCCAGAAGGTGTTTTTGGAAAAAAATGCAAAGAATAACAGCCATGGGACATGTAAGTAATCTGGTGTTGGCAAAAGCACTTCAGTAACTTCCCCAAGTCAAAGCACTTGGCTGGTAGCCAATGATGGGTAAGACTCTCAAAGGAGGGCAACCTAAGACAGGCATGGTCACCTCAACTAAAACAAAAAGGGGGAAATGTTAAAAACTGAGGCATAGTGGCCCATACATTACCTCTCTGAAAAAACTGAAAGAGAATATCTTGAAACATCGAGTCTTAAGCACCACTGGTACAAGAGGGCCCCAATCCTAGTTCCCCTTCTAATTAGGCTGAGCAGTCCTGGGTCAACCGCGGTAAGATCAGCAGCTCTTGTAAAAAGTCACTCTGATGTCAGTCAATTGTCAGCCTTAGTTACCCAGGACCTGAAGAATCTTGAATATCAAATTTCACATTTAAAAGAGGCACTTGATTCCTTAGCTGATGTAGTCCTCCAGAGCCAGTGGGAACTGGACTTATTATTCCTCAAACAAGGAGGCCTCTGTTTAGCTTTAGGAGAAACTTGTTGCTTTTATGCTAACCACTCTGGCATCATTAAAAAAAGCTTAAACTTAGTCTCAAAACGATTTAAAAAAATGAGAAGAGGCTCAGTCAGCCACAAAAAAAATTGGTATAAAAGTTTATTTAATTAGTCCCCATAGCTTACAACCCTTATCACTGCCCTTTCAGGCCCCTTATTCCTCCTATTATTGTTGTTAACCTGTGGCCCACTCATAATCAATTGTTTAATTTGATTTATCCTCAAAAAAGTGCAAACTATTAAGCTTTTAATCCTGAACACCCCATACCAAAGCTTGCATATGCAGGACACTGGAGAGTACTCAAATTCAAAGGTTTGGATCTCCTCAAAAGAGAAGTAGGGAATGTGGAGAAGTAGGAGCCTGTGAACACCCCCACCCAAGAGGAAAATTCCACAGCCCCCTAACTGCATATATCTCACTTCTGTAACAAGCTTGCTCGACTGTAAAACCTTATCTCAAGGCCGCCTCCTGTAGAAAGTGTCATCAGCCCCTAGACCAACTTGACTTAGACCCTTATAAATAACAAGAACTCTCCAACCACTTATCTCCCCTGATAGAATTCCCAGTCCTGATAGATGCACAACTGATTTATGATGCCTCCATGTGGATGTCTAGCATGCCAACATACAACTGTGGGCTCCTTCCAGGAACCTGCTCATCCTCTGCCTCCCACTTTCCATGTTCAGGAACCCCACATGACAGGGCTTCCAGTGACAGTTTTGTCACCTTTCTTGAGTCCTCACTTCCCTCCTCTCCACACCCATCCTTCAGCATATCCTGTGCCCCATGAGCAGAACAAGTGCACATCTGCCCCTTCTCTTTGCCTCACCTTCCTTCCCTGCTCAGCACTGCCTGTGACAGGAGACTGTAGTCTCCTACCTCTTTTCCCTCTTGTTTAAAGTCATGGGAAAAAGTATACTTTGCTGTTCTGTATATTGTGCAATAAGTTAAATTTATTATTCACAGTAATCAAATATTCAATATCTTCATTATATTTTCTCTGCTTATTCTATCAACTGCTGAGTTATCAAAAAGTCCTCAAATCTGACTTATTATAGTTCTGTCACCATTCAAAAGCAATGCTATTCTTTGTGCACACATTTAAAAATGCTGTTTTCATAGCTGATGACACCACAATTCTGTGATGAAACTGAGAGCCACTGAGTGTACACTTCAGATGAATTGTGCAAGGAAGAGGACTATATAACATAGTGTACCCCTGTGATGAGTGTTGCACTGTGATTAAACAGTACAGAAATGAGAAAGTTCTCTGATGAACCATAACAAATATACCATTCTAATACATAGTATTAGTATTAGGATATTTGTTGGAAACTGAGGCACCGTGGTCTCACAAGGAGAGACGTGCTGTTTCCATGGCTATGCTTGGATCCTAAGGAATGCAGTAATTAAGAGTTCCCAGCAGATAGGATGAATATTATGATGATGCTCTTTCATTATTTATAATAAATGTCACAAAAATGTAATGGTGTTGGTGCTGGGGTGATGTATGGGAATCATGTATGGTATGCATGATTGTTTTGTTATTGCACAATTTCTTTGAAAATTCAAACCTTTTTATCATTATGGAAGGGCATTCAATTTCTAGTATTTTCTCTAGTATCTCTTTCATTTGATATTCTCAAAATGAAATAAAATTTACTATTTTTAAAGTTTTACATGGTCTGTTTTTTCTACCTTTTATACTTTGCTGTATGTCTTAGATAAATTTCTTAAATTTATATATTTATAAAATTAAATTTTAATTCTTAAATCCACATGATAATTTTTATTAAGAGGAACATTTATATTCATTAATTTAAAAAGTTAAATATATTAAAATTCATAAAATTCAGTATAAGCACTTAATTAAATCTGCCTTCTTTTCATGTTCTATTTGAGCTCTCTTCTCTATGGTCTTTTTCCCCTCCTGAATGCTTTCCTTGGGACTGATTAGTTTTGTTCAATTTTTCTCTTCTATTTATTTTGAAGAGATGTATTATTTTAATATTCTTTTAGATATTAACTGGGAAATTAGATTTTTGCTTACCTTATCAAATCTGACATTATTTATTTCTTATCAACTTCACAAAAAATGTATTTTAAGACTTTAGATCCATTACCCAGCCTTTGAAATATATTATTATGTATTTTAATACTTTTTTTAATGTTCTAACCCATAGATATTATTATTACTTTATCCATTCAATATTCATTGAGTTTAATTAAAAATTATTGTTCTTCAACCCATCCTGAATCTTGAACCTTCCATATGGGATTATTTTCTTTCAGCCTGAAAAATATCCTTTCACATTTCTTTAGAAATTAGTTGCTGTTGGCAAAATTCCTCAGTTTGTACTTGTCTGGAAAAGTGCTTATTGCACCATGTCTTAAATGCCTTCTTTTACAATATAGAATTCAACTTTGGCAGTTACTTCATAACAACAATGTAAAGATCTCATATCTTGCCTTCTGTCTTCTATTATTGACGTTGGTAGTCAGCTTTTTCATTTATTACTCCTTTACTGGGTATATCCTTATTTTCTTGCTATTTTTTAAGATTTTCTTTCAAGTTTCGAATTTTATTTTGATTTTTCCTTCTGAGTATTTTCGGTTTCTTGAGTCTATGAATCCGTATTGCATCAATTTTTGACAATTTTTAGACATCTCTTTTTTAAAATTTATTTTAATTTTTTAATTTTTTAATTTTTAAAATTTAAATGCCTTTTTTAAAAGGTAGATCACAAAAAAATATTACATGAAAAAATATAAGAGGGGAAGTGGACTTGACCCAGTGGATAGGGCATCTGTCTACTACATGGGAGGTCCGTGGTTCAAACCCCAGGCCTCCTTGACGACCCATGTGGAGCTGGCCCACATGCAGTGCTTATGCACGCAAGGAGTGCTGTGCCACGCAGGGGTGTCCCCAATGTAGGGGAGCCCCACGTGCAAGGAGTGCACCCTGTAAGGAGAGCTGCCCAGTGCAAAAGAAGTTCAGTCAGCCCAGGAATGGTGCCACACACGGAGAGTTGATGCAGCAAGATGATGCAACAGCAAAGAGACACACAGATTCCCATGCTGCTGATAAGAACAGAAGCAGACAAAAAGAAGAACACACAGCAAATGGACACAGAGAACAGACAACTGGGGCAGGGGGGAAGAAATGATATATGTATAAAAGAAGTCCCCATATACTCCACACCCCACACCACTCCTCCCACATCAACATTATCTCTTCAAGTATAGCTTCTGCACTATTCTATGTTTAATTTTCTCCTAGAACTCCAACCTACAAAATACATGGTGTAACTCCTTATTATATTCTGCATAATTCTATCATTAATACACTCTCTTATATGTTTCCATTATTTTCCTCAGGTTTCATTTTTTTTTTCAAGACTTATTCTTTAGTTATCATTTTGTTCTAATATATTTAATTTATCCTAGTCACTGAGTTCTTCATTATTAAATTGTAACTTAGTTTTTTAGTTTAGTGTGTGTATACACAAGTATATATATATATTCCTCTGTGTTACTTTTTAACCATAATCACAAGTTCTGGATCTGCAAAAGGACATGGAGAAAGGCACAGAAAGTCTTAATTAGTGCATTTCTTCTCCACCAAAGCAGATGGAGGAATATGTAACTCCATACTACTAGTTCTTCATGGGGCAGTAACCTGCAGAAAGTCTATCTTCTCCTGTGGTACTAACAAATTACCCTAACCATGCATACTCAGCAAACTGTTTGTCCTTCACATGGTCATGTTCATGGCCCTTGTGCTGTGACTCCCTCTGATCCATTTAAGGAAGGCCTCCTTCCTCCTTTCCAGAAAGCTGGGGAAGGGGAAGAAGAGTGAACATGGTGGGCACAGTGTTTCCTTGCAGTCTCTAAAGGACGTGGAATCCTGTAGATTGTTCCACTATTTTATTGGTCATCCCTTTAACAGACATCTTTCCCCATTTATGTTATGACTCCAACAGATTCAATTACCCTGAACTTTCATCCCTTTACTCTTTACTTAGAATCCTCATTCACATTAATCTGGTTGGGGTTACAGAGGACACATTCTGGCTACACTTTGAGGTGAGAGTTCTTCCAAAGAGTGCCATCTGCTGGCAGTTGAAGAAAGTTTATGCAAGGAAAATAAAAATAAATAAATAGCTTTTGGGTGGCCTTTCAAGCCTCTCTCTCCAAGGCCTTGTAAGCTTCTATTTAACCCATTATTGGGTGTATGGCCTGGACTTGAGCAACTAAACAGATACAATTCTAAAGAGCTATAACAGGTTGAACTGAGAATCCAGGAAAAACAGTAAGACATAGCCCCCACAACTAAATCCCTATGTGAGAGAGAAACTGAACAGCAGAATAACTCACAATCACAATCAGATGCCTAGACATGAGCAAAACTTTACAAGCCACACTAAGGAAAACAAAGCTATCACTCAGGCAAAGGAAGCTAGCAAAGCTCCAGATGAAACTTGTGATTTGAGACAACTAATCAATGATGTTCACAGAAATTTAAATCAAGTCAAGGAATCAAAAGACAATATGGCTAAAGAGACAAAGGACATCAAGAAGACACTAGGTGTTCATGAAGAAGAATTAGAAAAGCTGAATAGAAAAAGGAGCTTATGGGAATGAAAGAAAATAAATGATATAAAAAACACATTAGATGCATACAACAGCAGACTCAAAATCATAGAGAAAAGAATAAGTGATGGATAAGACAGAACAGGTAAAATTGAAGAGGGAGAAAAGAATGGAAATAAATTGAATGCATGAATTAAAACAACATAAATGTCATAGGAGTCCCAGAAGAAGAAGAGAAGGGATAAGGGACAGAAAGAGTATTTGAGGAAATAATGGTTGAAAATTTCCCAATTCTCATGGAAGAAATGAATTTTCATGTCCAAGAAACACAGCATGCTCCAATGAAAATAAATCCAAATAGACCTACTTCAAGACACAAAATACTGTGAATATCAAATGCCAAAGATAAAGAGAAAATTCTGAAAGCAACAAGGGAGATGCAAACAAATACATATAAGTGATGCCCAGCAAGACTTAGTGTTGATTTCTCATCAGAAATCATGGATGTGAGAGGACAGTCATATGATGTAATTAGGATACTGAAAGAGAAAATTTGCCAGCTGAAAATTCTTTATCCAGCAAAATTGTCCTTCAAATACAAAGGTAAGTTTAAAATATTCACAAATAAACAGAAACTAAGAGAGTTAATAAAAATGAACCCAGCTCTGTGGGAAGCTCTAAAATGACCCCTACAGCCTCAAAAGAAAAGACAGAACAGAAAGGCTTGGGGGGGAGTGTAGAAGGGAAGATTATCAGAAAGTACAACCAAAAGAGCAAAATGACAGACAAAAATAAAATATAAACATAAAAATGTCAAAGAATAAAATGTTGGAAGTAAATAATGCATTTATAGTAATATTGAATTTGAATGGATTAAACTCCCCAATCAGATATATTGTGACAGAATGAATTAAAAAACATAAACCACCCATATGATGTCTACAGAAAACTCACCTTAGACCCAGGGATACAAATTGGCTGAAATTGAATGACTGGAGAAAGATATTTCATGCAAACAGTTACCAAAAAGAACTATACTATAGTTATAGGGATAACTATACTAAACTCAGGTAAAACAGACTTTACAAACTAATTTAAACTCATTGTTATGAAATCTAGACATACTCATGTGCTCATAACCTTTGGATTCTCCTCTTCCATGAAGATTAAAATTAAAGTTAAGAGTCACCTCTACCCCTGGCTGTCCAATTTCTCCACATGGTTCCCCTTTCTATTCTACTTACTTGGTAAATCTGAATTATTGGCTATACCCTAAACCACCTTTACCAGAAACCTTTCCATATACTTTCCATCCATGCTCACATGATTTAAGCACACTGTCTTCAATCTTAAAACCAAAACCATCTATGAAACTATGGTCTCCCAGTTCATGTTCCATGTTTCCCCTCTTCACAATTGAACTTGTAGAGTCATCCACATTTAGTTACCATTTTCTCACATCCCATCACCCTCTGAATTTCTAAGATAACTTTGATTTCACCATAAATAACTACAACTAAGATCACCAGTGATATCAAAATTAAATCCATTGAGTGTGTCAGCCTTTTATGGCATCAAGCTAGAATTGGACCATAACTTCTTTGGGAGAACTTTCTTTTGATTAGGATTTTTGGATACCTGAGGCAGGTCATCTGGCTCTCCTTTTCCAACACCAAGTGGGCTGCACACCTACCTGTCATATCATTCTGGATCTTAATTACATCCATACATGGGGCTCTTGTTCCACCCAATGGCTTGTGCCCCACGGCCAGGGCTCTCAGCAATTGCTTCAACCCATAGCCTCCAGCTGGCCTCTCTGGAAGGAATCCAAACAGCAGAGGACAGAGAGACTGTGGTCCCCATTTTTGCACCGGCTGACACGATGGGCACAGAGAGGGTGCTTCTTAGAAACAGGAGGCAATTCTGACCTCTCCCCTCCCTGAGAGGCACTTATTTGGCACCCTCAAGGCAAACTGCATTTATGGAGAGAAGATGCATAAAAAGTAACTAAACACATGAGCATGCACACAACTTCTAACCACGTCCTGGCATCCTCTTGGGAGTGTTGATGGCCCTTTGTGAGTCAAGGCAAACACAGGATCCCTGCAGCAATGGCTTTGGGCAGCTTTAATGACATATGGTGTATGTCTACCTGCTGGGGCTGAAATTTGTGTATACACAAATGTACCTGGTTTTCCACTTTTGCCAACCTGCCATTTATCAATTGGAGGCTAACCTCTCCAGGATCATGGGTGCTACTTTCCCAGAGCAACATGCTCAGTTGCTGTTGAGATGATTAGAAGGGGGAAGAACCACTTCTTTCTCCAGAATGGCTGCAGAGTTCAGTTAAACTCGATTGGAATATTACAAAGAACAGGAAGAGTACATAATGACTATTATGGAAATCTCCTGATGACTCAGAAAGCCAAATAAGCAGCTAACAATCATTCAAAGTCACCTATTTGAAGATCAAATCTCAATACACTGAGCTTAAAAAAATTTTTTTTAAAGTATCTATCTATATCATACATAGCACATGGGGTATCTGTATATCTATCTATATAGATATAGATATAGTATCTCTATATCTATCTATCATTCAAAGTCCAGGTAGACTTTGAATAAATGGAAATTCTCCCTTCCTTTAGGACTCATGGCTATGAAGGATGCTGAGCCATACAGATTCTGTCCAACTTCCCAGCAACTCTAAAATGGATAATATATTCCCCATTTTACAGATGGGTAAATTGAGGTTCAGGAAGTTAAACAACAGCCTGGGCATCAAAGCAGGGTGCTTTTGATTCCAAAGCTGGTGTGCTGTGCCCATTATGCTGTGCCACTCTCCTGGGCAGAAGGAAGGCTCAGTCCATTTCACTGAACAGCCACACAGGGTGATGGGTCAAAGGTTAAAGCCTCCCTGGGAAACCAGGCTGTCTCTTTCCAAGAGCACTGGCTTTCCCTCCTGGGCTCTGAGCAGGGCACAGCCCAGTCTACTTCCATCCCACCTGCTGGTTAATGATATCTGCACTAAATCCACCATGGGGCCCTGGTGTAGCTAACAGCATCTCTGATTCCCAGACAGAAATTTAATCTCATCCCCAATGCCAGCAAAAACCCTTTTCAGAAAGGATAACAGAAAGCTGCCCTACTGCCAAAATTGCTAAAGGCACAAAGTTAAGCAAATGCTTGGGTTGCTTAAAACTAGGAATGTCAAGGAGAAGACAAAAACATTTCTTTTAAGGATAAGACTTTAAGGAAAAAAAAACAGATGAGAAAACTTAATGTGGGTCTGCTTTCTTAAGATTGATAGGTCTTCCCAGTTTGGGGACCTATGTCGGTTAAGTGTCTGGCTGGGCTACCTACCACCTGTATGACCTTGGGCCAATCGTTGAACTTTTCTGAACCCACCTGAGAATGGGTGTAACACTGAACCTTGGGCTGGGTTGCAGAGAGGGCTGAATGAGACAAGGCTACTCCATGGGAGGGCACAGTGCTGAGAGCTATGCAAGACACACAACAGCCTCCTTCCTCCCAGTTGTATTTAAGGTAGAGAGAGGAAAGGCAAGAAGAGATAAGAACATGATGGGTCTAATAAAAGGTACAGGATATGAGGAGCTCTATAAGGTCCTGTGACTTTTGGGAGGAGGCTGTTAGGAGAAAAGCTTAATGGATCCACAGCATCTCAACTGGGTCTGGAAGCTCCCCACAGGCTTTAGATATGGACAGATAAAGCACTTGGTTTATAAAGACACTAATTTCCCACCCATGTGAAAAAAATGACTAAGTTAATTTATCTGACACTCTTGCCGTACGGACTCAGCAATCCCAACCCTTCATTTCACCTGTTCCCTTTCTGACCACCTGTTCCCAGCTCCCATCACACTAGCTAACCCCTCACCTGGCTTATTTTTTCTTAACACTTAACCACACTACTCATCCTGTGTGTGTTTGCTTACTGAAAATTCTTCCCCAGTAACATAGAAGCTCCATGGAAACAAGGGCTGCAGTGGACATCCCTGGCAGAAACAACAGGTCCCATTAGGTGTAGATACTCAATGAATGTGAGTGAGTGAATCAATGAACAACCATAGATCAAACACCCCAATTCCCATTCTAGGTGTAAGGCCTGTCGGTGAGCAACCTGGCTCCCTCTGCAGCCAGCTCCAAATACCCCAGGTGCAGAAGGCATTAATTCCATGACACCAACAGGGACACAGGGTGACAGATTCTCAAGGACAAACAGCTTTAGGGGGGAACAAGGAGTAGTCTACATAAACGACCAATTTCCACATGTCCAGCTTCAGGCCCTCCACAGGGGATGCTCTCTCTCCCTGCCCCAGTCCAAGTAGAAAGATCTTTGACCTCTCCAGTCATTCTACCCTGGAGACCAGCACTGCCAGAGGCCAAGAGGGCCTACTGCCCTACTGATTTCAGGACACTCCCTGAGCAATGTCACGATGTTCAAGGCCTCTGCCCACCAAGCAAGTATCCTGGCTTTTTTTCACATCCTCCACCCATCTGAAAGTGCCAAACCCCAATCCCCAACCGGGCTTCTCTTTCAGCTCCTTAAACTGAGCACCAAGGTCAGCCCAGAATCCAAATGCTAAGATTCTAGGGTGAGTCACCTCACAGAGTGGCTAAAATATTTATTTTAGCAACAATTTTAGCTTGTGGTCCTACACTGGCAGAGTTCCCATTGACCTCCCAGAAGAAAACCCCTTGTGACAGCCAATAGTTTGAGAAACCATTTCCATGGTGGGCTGTCCTCAATGCTTCACCATCAGAAAGTTCTCAGAAACTGCACTTAGTTTTTAGGAACCAGAGACTAGAAAAGGGTAAAGGGTGGTAGAGAAGATGGAATTCAAAATGTTCTGGTGTAGGGAAGCAGACCTGGCCCAATGGATAGGGAGGCCACCTACCACATAGGAGGTCCACAGTTCAAACCCCGGGCCTCCTTGACCTGTGTGGAGATGGCCCATGTAGAGTGCTGATGCATGCAGCAGTGTCCCCCATGTAGGGGAGCCCCACACACAAGGAGTGCACCCTGTAAAGAGAGCCACCCAGTGCAAAAGAAAGTGCATCCTGCCCAAGAATAGTACCACACATACAGAGAGCTGACACAACAAGATGACACAACAAAAAGAAATACAGATTCCTGGTGCCACTGATAAGGATAGAAGTGGTCACAGAAGAACACGCAGTGAATGGACACAGAGAGCAGACAACTGGGGGGAGGGAGGGTGAAGAGAAAAAAAATGTTCTGGTGTAGGTGCAGCAGGTTGGATCCTGTTTCACACCAGTAATGCCATTGGCAAATGAGATCTCCAAGGCTCTCTGCCCTAAAGGGACACACCAAGAGGGCCACTGGAATAGCAACCAAGCCAGACCTCAGAGACAGGGTTTTTTGGCTACATGGTATCATTAGGCTATTGTTATCATGAATTCAAAGTCTCCAGAGACAAAAAGTAAACAGATAGAGCATCACCCAGCCATCTTGTATACATGTTAACATAATAACAACTTCCACTGACACAATGCTCAGCCCTGCATTACAAGTACTTTACAGACAAGACAAAAATCATTTAGACTCAACTCCTGAGAGTAGAGGTGGAGCAGAGAGCATTGTATTCAAATGGGAAGCCGAGGAGATGAGACACTGGGTGTTGACCCAGCAAGTGTGTAATGTCATGTCTCAAGAAGTCAACAACAAATACTTATTAAGCATTTACTGTGGGTAAAGTGAGTCTCTAAAAGATCGCACTTGCCAAAGCTCTCCCATCTGCTTAGTCTTTGCCTCTATGTTCTCTTTTATGCCAAGCTATCTTGGACTCTTAACTTCTGCATTTGGGGAAGTGGGGAACAAAGTAAAACTCCAGCCTTGAGCAGACAAAGTACTTTGCATTGCTGCCTGGAGGTGGTGAGCCAGTCTCTGGAAGGCCAGAGGGCCCATCTTGGCCCTGCAGGCAGGTGCCTGCTCACCCTGTGCCCCGAGCTGGCAGATACGCTCCCGAGAGCCTGTGGTGCTACCCGCAGTGGGGAAGTGGGTGGGTGCGGGCTGGCTGGGACTCCCACGATGGGGACAAGTCACAGTCCCCAGGGCCGCTGATGCATCTGCACAGCCGAGCGCGGCCCCTGCCAGGCACCTGGCCTCCAGCACACTCCAGACCAGGGCCCTCAGCGCGATGGTCTACATGGGCCTCTGCAGCCACCACACAAGAGGAATTCCACAGTGGAGCCTCTCAAGTCATCAGAGGCTCCACCCCTGGCTCCTTCTGGGCTGGTGCCTGAATGTGTTCTTTATACATTCAGAGTAATGTTGTAGAGAAATCAGGTGTGTGTGGTATTGAAGGCCAGGACACGAGAACTCTGAGAAGGAAGTTGGTTTATTTTGACCAGCCAGACTCAGCGGACTCTTGTCCTAATAAAAAACCGAGCTCCGAATAACATTTTTCGGTTTCTTTTATACAGAGGAAATAGGATTAGGGAGACAAATGGTGATTGTATGCAAACAGACTTTTTGTTAGTTCCTTCAGTGTTTTATCTGAGTATCAGATAGGTTATTTCCTCCAGGTAAGTTTGATTTAACACATATTCCCCACATTCCAAGCCAGCTTGGAGTTAGCATATCTTTCACATTCCGTCTGGATGCAACCTTGAATACACATTCAGTCTTACATCCTTTCTGAACATTCAAAGACTGTAGGGCCTATATTACTTATTTGGACTTTTAGGGACTAGGTACACTTGGAAACAATTTTGAATTTATGCAAAGTCTATATCAGTATTAGACGCTTAACAGATATATGATATGAAAATATTTTCTCCCATTCATGTATATTGTCCATATATTTTCTTATGGTGTCCTTTGAAGAAAAAATGTTTAATTTAGATGAAATACAGTTTAAGTTTTTAAATTTTGTGTTTTGTGTTTGTGTACTATCTAAGAACTCATTTCCAGATCCACAGTAGTGAAGATTTAACATTGAATCATTATGAGACTCATTTATAAATTTCCTCCACATGGATCTTCTGCCCCATTTATTTGGACTTATAATTAGCACTATGTATGTCTCAGATATTTAAATCTTCTGGCTGTTCACATGCTGGTTGAGCTCTGAATCTCACCAGAGTTGCAGCCAACACCTACTCTCCAGGTCATCAGATTCCCCCAGCACAACTGACAAAAGGGTGATGATGGACAATGCCCATCCCCCAAACAGAAAGTATCTACAACTGCAAGCAAGGCAGTTCCATCCATCTGCCCCATAGGATCTAAGTCCCTTCTCATTTGGAAGCAGTGTGGGCACCACCATCCTAAAATCCTCAAGATTGAGGAATGAACAAACATAAATTGGGAATACAACTATAAACTAAAGTAGACTTATTATTATTCTAGTAATGGAAGGACTTGTAACATTGATATAAAGGCCATGGTCACCAGAGGTTCTGAGGAGGAGGGAGAGTGAAGAATAGATGTAACATGGGACATTTCTGGGACATTGCATTTATTCTGTTTGATACTGCAGTAACAGATACAAGTCATTATATATTTTGTGAAAATGTGTAAAATTGTACAATGCAAAGTGGAAACCATAATGTAAATTATAGACCATCATTAATAGCAATGCTTCTATATGTGTTCAACTGTAACAAATGTACCACCCTAATGAAAGATGTTAATGTGTGAAAGGTGAGAGGGGAAGAGGTGAGCTGTATGAGAATTTCCTATATTTCTGAGGTAACATTTATGTAATCTGATCCTTGAAAATAAAGAAATAAAACTTTTTAAAAACCCACATTTAGTCCCTATGTTTTTTCTAAGAGTTTAAGAGGTTTGGCTCTTACATTAAGTTTTATCTTCCACTCTAAGTTTTCTACATGATATAAGGTAGGGGTCTAATTAGATTATTTTTCCTGAGAATATTCACTTGTACAAGCACTATTTATTGAAGAGCCTATTCTTTCCCCATTGAATGAACTTGTCACCATGTCAAAATCAATTGAACATACATGGGTTTAGTTCTGTACTCTCAGTTCCAATGCATTGTTCTATATTTGATATCTATCCTTATACCATCTTGTTTTGATTAGTTGTTGCTTTGTAAAATATTTTTTTACTTTATTGAAGCATATCATTCATACAAGAACATACATGAACAATAAGAGCACAGGAAAATTTGTGAACTTCCAAAACAAATATGCAAAATTAAAAAGTCAGAATTAGAATTGTCTTCACAGAATATTAATTATGGCAAATATCCCTGGCCAGAAGAAGAAAATTGACTGATTCTGACAAACCTGATGGTGATTCTTATCAAGATCTTATAGTATATTAAACAACTTTTAAAAACAAACTTAAGAATTCCTAATAAATTCACAAATAAAAGTCACATTTCAATGATCTTATTTCAAATATGGGATGCTGCTATTTTCATATAGTTCTATATATTTATAGAGTCATATTTAGTGATTTAATTGAATATACTTTGATTTAATATATTTTTATATCTAATCTGTTGACTGTATTTAAAGGATTAGAGACAATACTTTGGATAGCTAAGTGTCAATGTAGAGGACATGAAGAAATCAGAGATTATTAAGTGAAACAATTGCACCTATTAGTGCTGAAGATGTTCAAATATTTAGGAACCATCAGATTAAGCCTCAAATTAAAAATGTGGAAACTGCCATAATTATGCTAATCACCAGTTGAATAAACATCCTAGGCAAGTCTGTTAATGAAAGTTAGGGTATGGGCTGGGAAGAGCAGGGGCATTAGAGTCAGAAAGGAAATATTTGACAGAAAGCCTCATGACTCTAATTACCCTAAACCATAATCTCCAGCGAATGCCTCTTGTCAGATGAGGCACTCCCTCTAGGCCTGAATGATAAGGCTCTTCTCTTCTTCCTGGAAATTGCTGAAGGAAAAAATCTTACAAAAGAAAGCCAACTATATGCCTTACCAAGACTACCTCATTATATTCACATTGAAAATGAGAATTGGTTCCAAGTATGCCCTTTAAAGAGGGTTGATTATAACAGGAATGGAATATTAACCCTATGAAACTTACTGTGTTGTAGCAGTTGTGAGAGGTTCAATTATTTGTATATAGAAAGGCCAGGACTCAGGAATGATTTTGAGAAGGAAAAATGGTTTATTGATGGCTGGCCAGACTCGGGAACTTTCTGTTGCAAACCTGAGCCCTGAACAAGAATTTTGAGTTCTTTTTATACAGAGGAAGAGCTAAATTGTTCTTTGTTTCAGTGCTCAATAGGTTTGAATTAGCATATATATCTTCCACTCCTAGGTAAGCTTTTAGCATGGACTTTATACATTCTAGATAAGCTTTTAGCACATTTGGTTTGCATTTTCCCTGAATATATAAAGTTTATAGAGTTTGCATTGATAAACTGTTTACTGGGACTGGTGTCATTGCCATGGTTACCAAGGGCAGGGCAGCAGCCTCTCACCATCCCACACCCACAAGTCAGGACAGACAGCTTAGGTTAAGGTTATCTCCAAAGAGAAAAAGAGCCTCCCACCCATAACCCACATCATTTTCCCCCTTTATGCCAAAGTTTAACTTGTTAAGCTTTGACATAATTATTGTTGGAGCTATGAGGTGGGTGGCTGTTTGTTGTTTTGATTGATTATTTTACTTATCAATTTTTAGTGTAGCATCCAGGACTTTGTTTTTAGAAGTTTAGAAGTTTTCATTCTGGACAGCAGAATCCTTTTGGGCAGGGCCCACCTACAGTCATTCTGGGGCCACCGGCCCTCATATGGATTTCCAGTTAGGGTCCAGATTTATTTATTAATTTTGTTTCATCCTTAAAGAGTTTACACCTTTAATCTTAAAGGAGTGCTGAAGGGAGATGATCTCTTTTCTGTAACTGCTTCCTGCTGGCCATGGGCTGTAGTCATAGCCTAACAAGGTGTAAAACTCTTATTTTAACTGGAGGAAGCTGGACCTGGCATTCTGTATGAAGCTGGATGAAGTTTTCATATGGTTAGTTCATTCTGAAAGAAACAAACTTAATTAAAATTTTGGAATACCCATTTTTAAAAGAGGACATTGGATTACAGAGGTAGACAAGGTTAGGTGCTTATAAAGATGGCACCCCTTTTTAAAAGCTGGCAAGAACAGTATATATATATATTTTTTTCTCTAAGGTATTTTTAGAGAGAAATTGCAATAGATACTTAGCTTTGTTTTGAAGATTCATTTCAGGCTGTTTAATAATTGTCACTCATGTGTTCTGTTAGATGCTCCCGGTGAATTGGCACCTTTTGGACAGTTGGTTTCATTCAGGATTAGTGCACTAAATGGAAATTTTCTTAGTTTTTTGACTGGGGAGTGGATCAGAACTACAGAATAAAGTTTTTTATATTTTGGTCTTAATAGTAAAATTTCTCATAATTTTGACTGTTTAATAGGTGACTCATTATTAGCAAGCAAGCCTCATTTTTGCTACACAGTAGAGTACAGTAGAATAGTAAGTTGGCTGAGCCTGGCTAAGACCATGGCTTCATTTTATGGACATGTTTATTAATTATTTAGAAAATAAAGTTATCAGGAATTTAACATGTCTAATATACTTTTTTACCTGTCCAGAATAGAAAAGATAACATTATAATTATTAGACATATATTTAGAACAGGATAAAAAGTACAGTACTTTAATATTAATTAATGTATTACTTAATGCATAAGGATTCTGAGTTGCAATTAATAGTTTTAAGTTTCAGGTTTGTAATACTTTACATGTTATCTCTCCATGGGAGCAGCCCATAATGCTAATTGTGTTTAAGTTTTACTTACAGTATCCTGGTATCATGGCTCCACTTAGCATGTTCTTCACACAGTGAGCAAGTTGCAGCATCATTGATTTTAGAGAGTTTCCAGTATTCTACCAGCCTGGTGCATAGTGCTCTCTGGCACCATGGAACATTGCCAGTCTGGAGGCAATATTCATTGTATACTTGCTGTACTGAGTCATCATTGGCTGCTGCAGGAGCTTGAAACTGCAATGTAGTTTCCATCGACTTCAGGAGCAGAACCAGAGGCTGATACAGCAAATATTTCTAATTGAGGGGTCAGTGACCAGCCTATCCAATAACTCACATGGAGAGGCAACCTGTAATGTATTCAAGGCCTGGTTTGAATGCACAAGAGAGTTTGACAATGTTAAAGTTTAGTCCTGCCCTCAAAGCTCTTGCAAAGAGGAGGCCCTTTCTTAATAGTTCCTATAATTGGATTTCTATATGACCTTTTCATCCTGCTTAGTCTAATTTGGGCTCCAGGAATACTATTCACATATATAACTGCATATTTAATTTTTAACAATTTGAATAGAGATTTTTTAGAAATTCTCACTTGTTAATTTGATACTATCATCCTGATGTATGAAGATATATACCAAGCAAATGGGCAGACACAAATAGAGTTAGACACAGGAACATAACTCATTGATGTCACTTATAATTTGCATTATTTTATATACTGTTTAGCTTAATTTGGGTTCTAGAAATATTTATTACTTATATAATTGCCTATTTAACCTCAACTATTTGAGCAAATAGGCAGACATGAATAGTTTGACACAAAAACACAACTTTAGTTACTTAAAACTTCCATTTTTTTTACAAAATAAGTGTGCCTTCAAAACATTTTAAAGACTCCTGAAACTTTTTTTAATTTGCACTATGACTGCGCAGTTTTACACCACGACCATGCGGTTTTATACAAGAATTTTGTTTTTTAACTAATGGATTGTAACCAAAATGTTCCAATGTTTTAACACAATTCTCTTTTGTTTCAGAACTTTATATTTTACTTTGAAATTAGCAGAATTTTGGATAAGCAATAAGATTAATTCTATGTATATTTACTGAGGCTATTTGAAGCCTCAGGGAGACAGACTGGTTTCTCTCACAAATTGCCACTCTTAGGAACACTGACAGTTAAAGTAGGGGACTTCTTTTATTTCCCCCAGTCCTTGGAGATAATAAAACTCCAGTGGTGGTTTAACCCTAAGGGCTTCCACCAGGCAGCAATTTAGTTTACACTTGGATTCATGAGAGAAAGCAGGGTTATTAATACTAGGACAAGAGACAGGGATGTCCCAGCTCTTCTCTGGAATGTAGGGGTAGAAGCTATTATGAAATAACCATAGACAAAGGCAAGGGGTGAGGTTAGGCTTGAAGTAACCATAAATGAAGGAATGGTTAGTTTAGATTTTACACTTACAATAATAGTTTTAGGCTAAATTCACTTAGTTATAATTTCAGTTATTATTTTTCTGCTGTTTTATAATATAAATGCTTCTATAAATGATTTTAACTCTTTTTTTAATTTTATTTACTTTGTAATAATACTACATTAAAAATATATATATATGAGGTCCCATTGAACCCTACCTCCCCCACCCCACCTCTCCCCCCCCTCAGCAACACTCCCTCCCATCATCATGACACAGCCATTGCATTTGGCAAGTATATCTTTGGGCACCCCCGCACCCCATGGTCAATGGTTCACACCATGGCCCACACTCTCCCCAATTCCATCCAGTGGGCCCTGTGAGGATTTACAATGTCTGGTGATTGCCCCTGAAGCACCATCCAGGGCAGCTCCATGTCCCAAAGACACCTCCACCTCTCATCTCTTCCTGCCTTTCCCCATACACATCAGCCATCATGTCCACTTTTCTCAATCCAATGCCACCTTTTCTATGTGGACATTGGATTGATTGTGTCCATTGCACCTCTATGTCAAGAGGAGGCTCAGATTCCACCTGGATGCTGGATGCAATCCTCCCACTTTCAGTTGTAATCACTCTAGGCTCCATGTTGTGGTGGTTGTCCTTCTTCAACTCCATCTTAGCTGAGTGTGGTGAGCCCAATAAGTCAGATTGTAGGTGCTGGAGTCTGTTGAGGCTCAGGACCTGGCTATCACATTGTCAGTCCAGAGATTCAAATCCCCTAAATATATCTTAAACCCCGACACTAACTGCACCTCCAGCACATTAGCATGAAAGTCTTATGAAGAGAGATCCCATCTGAGTCCAGATTCGTCACACATAAACACCAGTTCCAAAGAGGGGCCATCTGACCTGGTAGTTAACCCTATCGGCCATGACCATAACTCCCATGGTTCTCTTTAGCCCTCGAAGAAACCGATATCTGGGGGTTGTATCTGCTTTATCTGTCTCTCTGACTCTGCTCAGTTGTGCATAAGGGCAATCCTTCTGACAGCCTCCAGACTCTTTTTTAGAGACTCGTAGCCATATAAACTCATTTCTCCTTTCCATTTCCCCCTTACATTAGGTCAAACAGCATTTTAAAGTCATGTTATTTTACGTAGACAGGGATATTCCGCTGATCCGCGTTGAACCTTCCGTATGAGGTCATTTTCCAGTTGCATCATCAGTTGGTAGTTGATAGTGGTCCCTCGGTGCCAGGGAGACTCATCCCCGGGTGTCATGTCCCACGCTGGGGGGAAGGCATTGCATTTACATGCTGAGTTTGGCTTCGAGACTGGCCACATTTGAGTAACATGAAGGCTGACAGGAGGAAATTCCCAGGCACAATGCTGCTCTAGGCCTTGTTCTTATTTTAGGCTTATCAGCCCCCAAGCATAGTCATTAGCGTTATTGGCTCACTGTTGAACCCTCACTCCCTCCCGGTCCCCGCCGCTGCACCTGGGAGACTGTCGCTGCTCCCCTAGGGACCACAACAGAGCACCACTGGCCAGGAACCCAGTACCCCCCCTGCTGTGGTTTTTAATTGTTGCCACTATGAGTATATCCAAACATTGCATTGCACCCTGGACATATGTTCTGTACAGCTCCCTGTCAGCCATATATCCCCTGTCAATGGTATCCCATACCAGTATTCCTCCATTGCCTTTGTTGAACCACTCTGTGGTCCAGAACTCCCTGAAATTTGAAGCCCAATATAATGTCAGGGTCCCTTACTAGGAAATGGCATATAGCTATGGGTTTAAAGGTTATATAAAGAATACGTGTTGACTTGGAAAAAATTCTACATCCTATCTTCCCCCCCCCCCCTAATTATTGAGCTTCTCTTCACAGGAGCCCTAGACCACAGCAATGCATATATATAGTATACAGCACTCCCATACATCCACCAAAAAACCTTTCCCTTCCACAGCGATACTCTTACACCCTATTCACATCATATTTACTTAACGTAATGTACAGAGTCTGAGACAATAGCTTTCAAAGAAGGTGACATTTGTGCTTACATTGTGGTGCATACTTTAGGATACACAGTTTTTTACATTCTTAGTTATCCTATGTTTTACATTATGGTTTACATTATCAGTCTGTCATCTCCTATATGTTATGCTGTAATATTACATGTTTTATATCCATCCTTGTGTACTCTCACGAAACTCCTCTCTTACCCCCCATTTACCTTGGTTACACACATTTAACGTCCATTTTCCCTTCCACCTTGATGCCCACAGTGACAGCCAGCCTCTGTTTCCCAAGGAGCCGCTTCCAGATATAGATGGAATAGTGTTCAGGGTCTAACTTGCTCAACTGCCCCAATGCCCTGGGAGCCACCCTTTCTCTCGAGGGATACAGTTCCCTCTATTTGATGGCATTAGTCCTCCCCAGGATGTGGGTCCACCCCCACTCTCACTACTTGGGTTTCTACCCCATGGTGTCACCCACTCTGGCAGAATGAGCATTTAGACATTCCCCAGGAGCCCGTCCTGCATCAGACCCTCCCCTCCGGGCATTCTAAACAGGTAACCCTCTTTATTATATTTTGATATGATTTTCTCAGCATTTTACTCTCCACCAACACCTGACCCTCTCCTGTGTTCATATGCTACCCCTCCCTCCCCCACTTTTGGGCAATGTTACCCATCCACCCATCCCCAGTCTCCCTCAAACCCGCAAAGCCCCAACCAAAGGCAACCCCTGCCCCCCTTTTATCTCTTCTTTGTGTTCATACTTACCACCATCTCGTCTTAAATTCCAGCCCTGTAGACATCGGCTCACATCCTTCCTCCACCCTCCGATTTCCTGTAAGCCTATCGTTCAGTCTCTTACTATCTAGGGCAGCTTGGTTATTTCAAATCATTGAGGTCATGTAGTATTTTTCCTTTAATGTCTGGGTTGCTTCACTCAACATAAGGTTCTCAAGATTCATCCATGTTATCACATGTGTTTGTAGTGTGTTTGTTCTTACAGCCGAGTAGTATTCCATTGTGTGTATATACCACATTATATTGATCCACTCATCTGTTGATGGGCATTTGGGTTGATTCCAACTTTTGGCAATAGTGAACAATGCTGCTATGAACATTGGTGTACATATATCGGTTTGCGTCCTTGTTTTCAGTTCTGCTGGGTATATACCCAGCAGTGGTATTGCTGGGTCATATGGCAAATCTATGGCTAGTTTTTTGAGAAACCGCCATGCTGTCCTCCAGAATGGTTGGATCCTTCTGCATTCCCACCAGCAGTGGATGAGTGTTCCCCTTTCTTCACATCCTCTCCAGCACTTGTATTCTTCTGTTTTTTTCATAGCTGCCAATCTTATGGGTGTAAGATGGTATCTCATTGTGGTTTTGATTTGCATTTCCCTGATAGCTAGAGATTTGGAACATTTTTTCATGTGCTTTTTTGCCATTTGATTTCTTCTTTGGAGAAGTGTCTGTTTAAATCTTTTTCCCATTTTTAAAATGGGTTGTTTATCTTTTTATTTCAAGATATAGGAGTTCTTTATATATGCAAGTTATAAGTTTCTTATCAGATATATGGTTGCCAAATATTTTCTCTCACTATGTGGGCTCCCTTTTTACTTTCTTGACAAATTCCTTTGAGGTGCAAAAGGCTTTAATTTTGAGGAAGTCCCATTTATCTATCAGTTCTTTTGCTGCCCGTGCTTTTGGTGAGATATTCATAAATCCATTACCTATTACAAGGTCCTGTAGATGTTTCCCTACACTGCTTTCTAAGGTTTTTATGGTCTTGGCTCTTATATTTAGGTCTTTGATCCATCTTGAGTTGATCTTTGTATAAGGTGTGAGATGGTAATCCTCTTTCATTCTTCTACATATGGCTATCCAGTTCTCCAGACACCATTTGTTGAATAGGCCACTCTCTCCCAGTTGAGAGGGTTTGGTGGCTTTATCGAATATTATGTGGCTATATATGTGAGGTTCTATATCAGAGCTTTCAATTCGATTCCATTGGTCTATGTGTCTCTCCTTATGCCAATACCATGCTGTTTTCAACACTGCAGCTTTGTAGTATGTTTTGAAGTCAGGTAGTGTGATTCCTCCAATTTCATTTTTCTTTTTCAGTATGCCTTTGGCTATTCGGGGTCTCTTTCCTTTCCAAATAAATTTCATAGTTAGTTTTTCTAGTTCCTTAAAGAAGGCTCTGTTGATTTTTATTGGGATTGCATTGAATGTGTAGATCAGTTTTGGTAGGATAGACATCTTAATAATGTTCAGCCTTCCTATCCATGAACAAGGAATAGTCTTCCATTTATTTAGGTCTTTTTGATTTCCTTGAACAATCTTGTATAGTTCTCGGTGTATAAGTTCTTTACTTCTTTAGTTAAATTTATTCCTAAGTATTTGATTTTTTAATTTACTATTATTATGGTATTTGTTTCTTGATTTCCTCCTGATCTTGCTCATTATTGGTGTACAGAAATGCTACTGATTTTTGCGCATTGATCTTATAACCTGCAACTTTACTAAACTCATGTATGAGTTCTAGAATCTTTGTTGTAGATCTCTCAGGGTTTTCTATGTATAGGATCATGTCATCTGCAAATAATGACATTTTGACTTCTCCCTTTTCAATTTGAATGCCTTTTATTTTTGGCTCTTGCCTCAGTGCTCGAGCAAGTACTTCTAAGACAATGTTAAATAGGAGTGGAGACAGTGGGCATCCTTGTCTTGTTCCTGAGTTTAGAGGGAAGGAGTCTAGAATGTCTCCATTGTACACAATATTGGCTTTAGGTTTTTCATATATACTCTTTATCATGTTCAAAAAATTTCCTTGTATTCCAATCTTTTGGAGTGTTTTTATCAAGAAAGGGTGCTGTATTTTGTCAAATGCTTTTTCTGCATCAATAGATATAATCATGTGATTTCTTTCCTTCAATCTGTTTATGTGGTGTATTACGTTGATTGATTTTCTTATGTTGAAACATCCTTGCATACTGGGATGAATCCCACTTGGTCGTGGTGTATAATTCGTTTAATGTGTTGTTGAATACGATTAGCAAGTATTTTGTTAAGTATTTTTGCGCCTAGGTTCATTAGAGAAATTGGTCTGTAATTTTCCTTTCTTGTGATGTCTTTGTTTGGCTTTGGTACTAGGGTAATGTTGGCATCATAGAAGGAGTTGGGTAATGTTCTTTCTGTTTCGATTTTTTGGAATAGTTTCAGCAGGATTGGTGTCAGTTCTTTCTGGAATGTTTTGTAGAATTCACCTGTGAAGCCATCTGGCCCTGGGCTCTTCTTAGTTGGGAGATTTTTAATAACTGATTCTATCTCTCTGCTTGTGATTGGTTTGTTAAGATCATCAATTTCTTCTTTTGTCAATATGGGCTGCTTTTGTGTTTCTAGGAATTTGTCCATTTCCTCTAGATTGTCATTTTTTTTGGAATATAGTTTTTCAAAATATCCTCTTATGATAGTCTTTATTTCTGTGGGGTCAGTGGTGATATCGCCTTTCTCATTTCTTATTTTGTGTATTTGCATCTTCTCCCTTCTTTTCTTTGTTAGTGTTGCTAAAGGTTTGTCAATTTTGTTAATCTTCTCAAAAAACCAGCTCTTGGTCTTGTTTATCTTTTCAAGTGCTTTCTTATTTTCTATTTCATTTAGTTCTGCTCTTATCTTTGTTATTTCCTTCCTTCTTCTTCCTGTTGGGTTACTTTGTTGCTTTTTTTCTACTTCCTTCAAATGTGCAGTTAGTTCTTCAATTTTTGCTCTTTCTTCTTTTTTGATATATGTTTATGGCTATAAACTTCCCTCTCAGTACCGCTTTTGCTGCATCCCATAGATTTTGGTATGTTGTGTTATCATTATCATTTGTTTCAAGGTAGTCATTGATTTCTTTTGAGATTTCCTCTTTGACCCACTGCTTTTCTAAGAGTGTGCTGTTTAATTTCCAAATCTGAAATCTGGGCTTCTGTCCCTTGCAAATCTCCAGCTTGACTCCACTGTGGTCAGATATAATGTTTTGTATGATTTCAATCTTTCTGAATTCGTTCAACCATTCTTTGTGGCCTAGCATATGATCTATCTTGGAGAATGATCCATGTGCGCTTGAGAAAAATGTATATCCTGCTGTGTTTGGGTGTAGCGATCTATATATATCTATTAGATCCAGCTCCTCTAATATACTGTTCAGATGTTTTGTTTCTTTGGTGATTCTCTTTTGAGATGTTCTGTCCAGCATTGATAGTGGTGTATTAAAATCCCCCACTATAATTGTAGATGTATCTATTGTTTCACTTAGTTTTTCCAGTGTTTGCCTGACATATTTAAAGGCACCCTTGTTAGGGGCATAAATATTTATGATTGTTCAATCTTCTTGACAGATTTTCCCTTTCACTAAAATGTAGTATCTTTCTTTGTCTCTCACAATTGTTTCACATTTAAAGTCTATTTTGTCTGATATTAATATAGCTACTCCTGCCTTTTTTTGGTTATTGTTAGCTTGTATGATTGTTTTCCAGCCATTCACTTTCAATCTCCATGCGTCTCTGGGTCTAAGATGTGTCTCTTGCAGACAGCATACGGATGGGTCATATTTCCTTATCCAATGTCCCAGTCTGAATCTTTTGATAGGTGAGTTTAATCCGTTGACATTCAGTGTTATTACTATCAAGGAATTATTTGTGTTAGCCATATTTTGATTGGATTTGTGTTTGTCATATTTTGTTTGTATATATATTTTTTTGTCTTTTTTGTTGTTGTTGTTGGTCTTATACTCTCCTCCAACTCTGCCTTTCCTGTTTTTTCCTTTCTTCCTGCAGAAATCCCTTTAGAATTTCTTGAAGGGGAGGTTTCTTGTTGGTATACTCTTTCAGTTTCTGTTTGTCTGCGAATATTTTGAACTCTCCATCATGTTTGAATGCTAGTTTAGCTGGATAGAGTATTCTTGGTTGGAAATTTTTTTCCTTTAGTACCTTGACTATATCATACCACTGCCTCCTTGCCTCCATGGTTTCAGAAGAGAAATCAGCACTTAATCTTATGGAGCTTCCCTTGTATGTGATGGTTTTCTTTTCTCTTGCTGCTTTTAGGATTTTCTCTTTGTGTTGAGCATTGGTTAATTTGACGAGTATATGTCTTGGGGTGGGCCTGTTGGGGTTTATGACCAGTGGAGTACGCTGTGCTTCTTGGATATGAATGTCTGTCTCTTTCAGTAGATTTGGGAAGTTTTCAGCCATTATTTCCTGCAACACTCCTTCTGACCCCTTTCCCTTCTCTTCTCCTTCTGGAATACCTATAATACGTATATTTGAACGTTTTGCATTGTCATTCAGGTCCCTAAATCCTAGCTGGATTTTTTCTATCTTTTTATCGACCCCTTCTACTATCTGTTTGATTTCTGATGTACTGTCTTCCACATCACTAATTCTCTGCTCTGCTTCCTCTAGTCTGTTGATATTTGCTGCAAGTGTATTTTTGATTTCTGGAAATGTGGTGTTCATTCCCATCATGTCTGTTATGTTTTTGCGTATGTCTGCAATTTCCCCTCCCAGTGTTGTCTTCATGTTGTTAACCTCTTTCATTACTTCATCAAATTTGTTGGTGATAAATGTTGTGAGATCTTTCATTGCTTGTGCGAAGTTCTGCTCCCCTTCCTGATTTTTAGTTTGTTGATTGGATTCAGCCATGTTTTCCTGATTACTGATTTGGTTTGTCAATTTTTGTTGCTTTCTGGTCATCCTTTTATCTTGATGGGTTTAATCAGTTCCTTAGCTTCTTTGTCTAGTCTTGGAGATTAATTAGCTGTTATTTTTGTGTAAGTGTTATATCTTCTTTTTGTCACTTTGTTCTTCTTATTCTAATTTCTTGTTGCTGGTTAAGTTCACTTTAAAGGAAAGTATTAGTGCCAGGGAAAGGCAATTGTGTAAGCAAGGTAAAAGTGTAGAATTGTATTGGTGATATATGTTAACAAAGCAAGAATATGAAATCTGGGAGGATGGAGGTTAGATTCATGTAGATTGTGTAGAGTTATAGCTGTAGGTAGAGTACCTTTTATGAGGTAGATGACTGAATATGGGAGGAATATGGTATGAACTACAAAGCTATTGTTTTCGTGAGAGAGGGAAAAAGAAAAGAAAGGTAATAGTTTCAAGAGTGGATACCAGACAGAAAACAGAACAAAGGTATTAGAAATTAAGAGTTAGACACTTTGTGGATCAAAGAACGGGAGGTGGGGGGTGGAATATAGGAGAGACAGTAGATGATAGTGGATATCAAGATGCAGGGGAAGGGGGATAGTGTAGGTAGCCTAAATCAGTTCACATGGAAATAGGCAGTGGAGGATGGGAAAACCCAGCAAATGTGAGGTGTTCCCTGTAGCACCTATTGTATACTTGAATTAAAATAAAATAAGTGGAAAATGAGGGACAAGAGGGAAAGAGAAAACCGAAAAAGAAAAACTAATTATAATAAAGAAAAAAAGAAAGACAAGAAGAAAGGAAGAAAGAAAAAGAGGATGGGCAAACGGTGGGGAACAGATAGGGGGAAGAGAGATACAGGTATACACGTGTCACAATTGCAACACTATCTAAAACAACAACGAAAAAACCCCTAAATAACTGTATAAAAAAGAGGACTTTGGGGGACATGCTAGGAGAAAAGACTAGGGGATAATGCAATATTAGCAATCAGGGCATCAAAAAGAGTAAAAAATAAGATAAAGTGAAAATAAAAACAAAACAATATGAACCAATAAAGATAAAATGCAAACGTTAAGGTCCAGGGCACTCAAGGACCCATAGACCCCAGGGCGTGATGGATTCAGGGGTGGAAAGTCTGAGACACTGAAGACTCAAGAGGTGTGAGTCTGGGGTGTGGACCGCCAGAGTCCAGGAGACCCAGACCTGGCAACCTCAAATCTGGTCCACAGGAAGCTTAGGAGCCCCACAGTGCAACACAGCCCTCAGGGATCCCCGTAGCTGGATGCCAGCCCCGTGGGGGAAGCCAGGTCCGCAAACTCTATATTAAATATCTGATCCCTGCAATTCACCTACTCCTCAGGGTTTCAGCCTTTGGACAGCTCGCTCCCTGTGCTCCCACAAAACGGCCACTTGAGGGCACCTCTACACCACAGCCAGTTCAATGACCCAGATCCCAAGCCCCGCCGGGTGGGCTGGGCTTCAGCTGGTAACGCCGAAAACAGACCCCGAGACCGGAAACCCCAAACTTTGCAAAATATTCCCCAATCGGCTTCCAGACGTGTCCCCCTCCCTCACTGCACCCTACAACAGTCTCCCAATTGTGTCCCCTTATTGCCAAAAATCCAATTCCGTTGCAGATCAGCAGCCGGACCTGTGGGGATGGAGCTCCAGGCGGAAGCGCAACCCCCCCTGTCCGGCGACCAAAACATCCCCCGCTTCACAACAAAACACCATCTGTCTCCCCAAATTGATCTGCAAAGGAGTCTTGTCCCATCAACCCCTCACCAGCTGGCCCAGTATCCGCAAATTCCTCAGCACCGCAAAGCCTCCAGAAAAAGGAAAAAAAAAAAACAAAAACCCTGGCTGTGGAGGCTCCCGGAGCTGCAGCAGCGCCCGATACCGTGGCTCTGCCCACCCAAGGAGGGAACTTCCCGCGCCCAGCTGGGACCTCTGTTTATATATTATAGACATATCCTCTCTGTTATCTTCCCACCAAATTGACGTCCAGACACCTTCCAACCAGCAAAAATCCCCGAAACAGCGTGGTCCCAAAGAGCCTTCAATGCTGCCCAGCCGCCCCCTACAGAGACATTACCAGGCAAGCTCACTCAGCCACCATCTTCTCTCCCTCTCTCGATTTTAACTCTTAGTTACAGTTTTCATTAAGTTTTAACCTTAAAGTGAATTGGATACTTTTATTAATTAAGCTACAAGAATTTTATTAGTAACAATTCTGTGAAGTCTTGCCTTTTCTTAGTAATGGAACAAATTTTCATCTGCAAGTTATGCATTTAATTCACCAGCAAGAGAGTATTGGCATTTAAAGATTCATTTTAGCTCTCTGGGCTTGGAGTTGATTCACAGCAACATGGAAAAATGCACCAAGAAGGTTGGAATCATTGGCAAATACGGAACCCATTATGGCACTTCCCTTCGGAAAATGGGGAAGAAAGTTGAAATCAGCCATCACGCCAAGTACACTTGCTCTTTCTGTGGCAAAACCAAAATGAAGAGAAAAGCTGTGGAGATATGGCATTGTGGCTTCTGCATGAAAACAGTAGCTGGTGGCACCTGGACCTACAACACCACCTCTGCAGTCACAGTAAAGTCTGCCATCAGGAGAATAAAGGAATTGAAAGACCAGTAGGAGCACCACAATTTGGACCATCTCTAGCCTGTAATAAATGGGTTAATTTATGTAAAAAAAAAAAAAAGATTCATTTTAAACTACGTTTTTACCTTTTTTACTGTGAATTCTTAGGCACCAGCAACTGACAAAAGCCAAACATAGATTTTAAAGTGGCATTTCATTCCTTTTTTCCTTTTCCCTCTGTAGCCTTACAACCATGAATTTCCCAGCCAGACCATTGAAAAGGCTATCAAGTGATTAGAGGTTTATTGTTTCAAGTGATAGCCTCCTTTCTTCAGATGAGTTTACAGTTCTAAAGCATTCCAAAGTATTTCTACAGTCTTACAGAGAAAGAGATTCAGAAAAGTAAAGAATCTGGGCAGAATATTTTCACCTTTGACACCCTAGGGAGGGAGCTTTAGTGCATTTATTTTGACCCTGCTTTTTATCATCGTCACCTTTCCCCTTCCAGGCAGTAGGGTGCACAGCCATCAAATAGGAATGTCATTTATGAATAGAAGGTGTGGACTCACTGGAAAGGGGCAACCCACTCCCCGCTTTCCAGCTTTCCACCAAAATGGCTGAAAGAACTTAACTCAAATTTGATGCCCCTCCCAGCAACCAGGCCACCCTGACTGGGGCAGCCCCAACAAACTTGGGTGTGTGGCGTGGACACAGACAGCCTTCAAGCCCTGGCAAAGGGGCAGACCATGCACAAACATCTAGACTCCGCAAACATTCAGACTCCTCAGTTTTGCCCCATAATCAATTCACCCCCTTGCCAATGACAAGGGAGGGCTCCAGCTCAACTAAATTCCACCATTTTACATAATACCAACTCCAACACCAGCATTGAGCTGACACAGACAGAAGCACAAAAGTCACTAATCTGACCCACAAGTTTTTTATATATATTTTTTTCAGCTTGGCTGCCCCACAGCCATCACAAACCTTAGAAAGAACACTTAACATTAACATCTGGTATAAAGACAATTAATTCACAATTCAGCACCACAACAAAAGATTCTAGCTAGACCTTTTTCACTGTTTAACTTCACACTCAGACCAAGCTTCACTAGAAAAGTGATCCATTTTTCTGTAACCAAGTTTTTAAAAATCCAGACCAATTTCCAAGATGTTAGGATTTGAACCTATAAACAGCTCTTCCTATTAAAATCAAGCCCCCACTCCTTCAGTGGATATAAGACCAGTACCAGATTCTAAAATGCAGTTAGACAAACCCAAAACACCAGGCTTTTTTCTCCTTTTTCCAGACCTAGAGAGAACAGCTTCCCCCCAGTTTTCTGGGGCTACTAGGGTTCTCTCAGGAGGTGATCAGCCTCCCTCTCTAGCAATTAAAGCTAGGGTTCTCCAGACTGTGCTCACCTGGCAAGTCTTACCTTCTTTCATGTTCAGAGTTCTTTTTCATTCCCAGAATCTTTCTTTTCAGACCTTCCATTGCCCTCAATTTTTGTCAGGAAGATTCTGGTAGAGCCCACATATTTTCTGGATTAAATTTAATCCAAGAGCACCCAGATTTGGGGTTCACCTGAGTCCTCCCAGCTTCCTTGGGGATTTGGAAGGGGCAGCAAAATGCTACCATCTCTGGCCTTCATTTGCAACCTGAACGAGCCCCCAAAAATGTTGTAGCAGTTGTGAGAGGTTCAATTATTTGCATATACAAAGGCCAGGACTCAGGAATGATTTTGAGAAGGAAAAATGGTTTATTGATGGCTGGCCAAACTTGGGAGCTTTCTCTTGCAAACCTGAGCCCTGAACAAGAATTTGAGTTCCTTTTATACAGAGGAAGAACTAAATTGTTCTTTGTTTCAGTGCTCAATAGGTTTGAATTAGCATATATATCTTCCACAACCTAGGTAAGCTTTTAGCATGGACTTTATATACATTCTAGATAAGCTTTTAGCACATTTGGTTTGCATTTTCCCTGAATATGTAAAGTTTATAGAGTTTGCATTGATAAACTGTTTCCTGGGACTGGAGTCATTGCCATGGTTACCAAGGGCAGGGCAGCAGCCTCTCACCATCCCACACCCACAAGTCAGGACAGACAGCTTAGGTTATGGTTATCTCCAAAGAGAAAAAAGCCTCTCACTCATAGCCCACATCAACTGCCCAAATCAAGCAAATGGAAAAGTGAGTTCACATTGTGTTGTTATTGAATGGACTCTGTGGGTCCTAGACTGTGGAGGGAAGCACTTAGACTGAATGTTTTGATATTGGTGCATTTACCAGAGTCTGAGACCCACTTGCCAGCTCACAGAGCTGAAAATATTTTTAACCACTGGGGTAGTTGCCTGGAAAATGGCCTTAGTCATGGCCATATTAAATGGCATTAATGTTCCATATTGTATTCATTTCCTATTGCTACTGTGACAAATCAACGCACTTGGTGACTTAAAAATACCACAAATTTATTATCTTACTATTTTGGATATTAGAGGTCCATTGAATTCAGTTATGGAGATCAGTAAGTCTCTCCAGGCATAAATCTGCTTGTAGTAGAAAAACAAGTTTAGATTTTTTTGTATCTACCCGCAAAATAAATTTTTATAAATAATAATATCTCTATTAATGAAATTTATATTTTATTACTAAGGCTTATTTGTCAGCTAACCTAAGTGTCTTATTAGATTTATTTGGTTAGTATTTATTATATAATTTAATTTCCTTTTATATTATTAAATGTTCTATATCTCTGTTAGATGTATCTATTTGGATGGTATACAATAGGAATTGTTTAGTTAGGTTTATTAATCTTTTCTAGAGTGTATTTTATTCAATTTACTCTTACAGTGAGATGATTTGTTTATATGTGTAGTTATATTTTATTATTTAATATGAATTCACATTAAGTATAGTAACCAAGATGAATAGTTGACTCTAAATTTTATGGATCAATTTTACAATAAAGTTGCTACATATATCAATTTTATCAATATTGTATAATATATAATATATAATAAATACTGTTTACCTATGTGATTGTTGGCATCTTTATCTACATATAATTTGTTTTTCAAATTTCCATCATTTTTATTATATATCTGCAGTATAGTTTTGAAATTTTTACATTTTGCATTCACATAACATGCAGATGATATTTTATTTGTTGATTATTTCATGTTGTTTGGAAACTGCTTAGAGAAAATAATAAGAAAATGGTTAAGAATATGTTTAAGCAAAATATGTGACTAGAAAACTGCATGTTGTAAATTTCTTAGAACAAACTAGATACTTTTAAAATGAAATATATTTGAGGGTAAATTAGAAGATGGGAAGGATTTTGAAACATATCACTAAGAGTAAGCATTTAATATCAAATTACACTCAAGTATGAAATTATCAATTATCCATTTCTACTTACATATTAATAACTTTCCATTCACACAATTTTTTCTTATTTTTAAAAGAGTTTTAGATTACATAAATGTTACATCAAAAATATAGGGGATCTCATATACCCACCCCTTCCTCTCCCACAATTTCTTCCAATAACAAATCTTTCTTTAGTGTAGTACATTTGTTAATATTGATGAAAACATATTGAAGCATTGCTACTAACCATGGTCTATAGTTTACATTATGGTTTACACTTTGCACCTCACAATTTATGGTGTGGTGCAAAGTGGAATTATACATTTTTTAAAAATGTAAAATGGTTTATATCCATCATTGCTATATCATGCAGGACAATTCCAATGTCCCCAAGATGCCGCATGTTACACTTTTCTTCTCTCTCCTTCCCCTCAGAACCTCTGGTGACCATTGTCTTTATATCAATGTTACAAGTTCTTCCATTACTAGAATAATACAATCTACTTAGTCCATACTTGCATTCCCTCCTTATGTATGTTCATTTTTTGATGTTGAGGATTTTGGGATGGTGATGCCTACTCTACTTCCCATTAAGAGAATACTTAGATCCCATGGGGGCAGATGGATTAAACTGTCTTGCTTGCAAATGTATATGCTCTCTGGTTTTTCAGATGGACTTTGTCCCTCATCATCCTTTTGTTAGCTTTACTAGATGAGTCTGATGAACTTGAGAGTAGGTGTTCGATGCAAATCTGCTGATATTCATGACTCTACCAACATATGAAGAGCTGGAAGATGTAAGTCTTTGGGACATATATTTAATGGGTATAATGCTAAGCTAGGTTCAATAAAAGAGGGAGAAGAATCAGTTTAAGAAAATTATAAATGTATCTAATTCTGATACATTGAGGAGATAGGTTATCAGATATTGCAATGTAAGGCCCAACAATAGTATGTGGATTTCCTGGGATTTTCTGCCTTGCCTATAGTGTGTAGATGTCTCTAGAGCCCTCAGGAACATCCTTGCTTGAGGCACTGTTTACTGTGGCAATCAATGAGATCCTCCTGTAATGTGCATAAATATAACCACTGGAATGATCTCCTGACTCACTTTGAAATCTCTTAGGCATAAGGTGGCACTGGGAAATAATTCCTTGGTGCCAGGGAGTCTCATCCCTGGGAGTCATGTCCCATGTCAGGAGGAAGGTAGTGAATTTATATATTGAGTTTGGCTTAGAGAGAGGCCACATTTGAGCACCAAGGAGGTTTTCAGGAGCTAACTCTAAGTCAATATATATTACTAAGCTATCAGTTTCATAAGAACAAGTTTAATAAGTATAAGAATCAATATGAAGGGCCTGATGTATTGGTCTGTCCTTTGCTAGGTGTTGACCATGTGCTCTAGACATTCATGCCACTTTATTAGTGTATGTAGCTGGACTGCCTCAAAGAGGAATTCAATATTCCAATGGTTTTTGGGAGCCTCCACCCACTGGGACAACAGTCCATGACCATATAAACACATTCATAGTCCATAGAGGCATGCCCTCACCCCCAATACCTCACACTGGTGGTCTTACCCTGCCACAGTTGCAACCCTTCTGCAATCCAAACCTCCCCAAAACAAAGCCAACAAAAATAATAAGAATGAAGTTAATATGTTATAAAAGAAATAAAAATGATAAAATAAAAATTAAAATAGAATTTTTTGTCATTGTGCCTTTCATCACCATAAGATCTGTTATCTTTTACGTATATGAACTATTTCTTCTGTATATTCCCTCAGTGCCTAATTTTTTTACTTTATTCTTCAAAAAGCTTAAAGTACAGAAAAGTGGCATAGAAACTACAGTCCATAGTTAGTAGCAATTCTTCAATATGTGTTCAACAATTATAAAAAATGTACCACACTAATGAAAGATGTTGTTAATGGGGGAATTTGGAAACAGGGACAGGAAGGGGTGGAGTATATGGGAATCCCCTCTCTTTTTTTAAAGATTATTTATTTATTTATTTCCTCCTTGAGACTCACTTGCTGTCGGCTCTCTGTGTCCATTTGCTGTGAATTCTTCTGTGTCTGTTTGTCTTCTTTTGTTGCATCATCTTGCTGCCCCAGGTCTCTGTGAGCATGAGCTGTCAGCTCTCCACAGGTATGGGCCATCAGCTCTCCAGGGGCATGGGCCAGCTTGCCTTTACAAGGAGGCCTTGGGATGGGAATCTAGGACCTCCCATATGATAGATGGGAGCCCAATGGATTGAGCAACAGCTGTTTACCAATCCCCTCTATTTTTGATGTAACATTTATGCAATCTAAATCTTCTTTAAAAATTATAAAATTAAAAACTGAAAAAAAAATATAGGAGATTCCCATATAACCCTCTCCCACCCCCCATATACTTCTCAGCCAATAACATCCTACATGAGTTTGATTCTTTTGTTACAATTGATAAACAAATATCAAAGCATTGCCACTAACCATTGTCAATAGTTTACAGTATGGTTTACCTTTTGCACCTTGTACTTTTATAGGTACTGACAAAATGTGTGATGGCCTGTATAAGAAAATGGCAACAAAAATTGCATAGTCACAGGCAGCAAACTTATAATTCCTACTGCTGGTTCCTGTTCTGAGGACTTCTAAGACATCCGTGCTGGTACTGCTTAAACAGGGAATTTAATCTCCTGAATTCAACCTTTTATTCCTCCACATTCTCTAGCGCATTAGGAGCACCAAGTCAATATCCCTGTACTTGTTAATTTCACACAAATGAAATACCTTGTTACCAGATATTTTCCTCTTATAAGTCTTAGTATAGGAGTATCCAATAATGATAATTTGTTTAACTATATTGACACATCACATGCCAGAGTCTTCTTTACTACTGTAAATAGAGTTGTTTTAATTTGAATAGGCTAAGAACAAGTTCTGAAAAGCCCAGGACCAAGTAAAAACACCACCATATTGTTTAAGGTCTGCTGATATTAAAATCTGTACTAGTCAGAGTTCTCCAAAGAAATAGAAGCAACAACATATATGTACGTGTGTGTGTATCTGTATGTAGGTGTTTGTGTGTGTGTGTACATGTATATGATTTATTATATCTATTATTTGTCATAAGGAATTGGCTCATAAGATTGTAGGGGATGACAAGTATAAATATGAAGTGCAGGCAGAAGGATGGAAATTCCTGTAATCGCAATATTGACATCTTGAGTATGAATTCCTCAGTTTGCAAACTCAGAACAGTGACAAAAGCAGTCTTGAGACAGAATTTCATCCTTCTGGAACCCTCAACTTTATGCATTTAATGTATCCAAACAATTGGATAAAGTACACCTACATTATCCAAAGTAATCTGTTTTACTTAAAATTAGTCATCTGTAGATTTCAAACCACTTAAAAATATCTTCACAGCAACATCTATGCCATTGTAAGACAGAAAAACTGGACACTATAATAAAGTCAAGTTGATATGTACAATTAACCATCATATCAATCTGATGGATTCCAGTCTGATGTCGCTAATGCTGGTTGAATACAGCTATATGTGAATTTAAATGCTTTGTATCAAAGAGCTTTCGAGGTAACTCCATTCCTGAGAAGTTTCCAAGATGGGACAAAACAAAGGCTTGCACCTGAGTCAGGTCATCTGCAGACCAACAGACAGGTCAAAACACAGTTCTGCAACATAATACTAGTGTCTTTTTCATGAACAAAAAATTTAAAATGCTCTCTGCATAGGAAAACTAGATAAACCAGGTTCAAGCCTTGATTTTAATAAGCTAACAAAGGAAATTTTGCTAATTTTTAGGTTAAGAATATATCATACTCAAGAGTGAGTTATTTACTGTCACTGTTAAATTCCTAATGTTGTTTCTATTTATAGTTTTAATTGTAAAACACTTTTTTTTGCCAAATACTTGCAAAATACATGAAATTTTTTTGTATATAAGTTAAAACAGAGGGCATTGTTATTAAAGGAAAATCAACATATAACACAGTTGGAATACATATAACAAATAATACAAATCATTTTAATATTATTTAAATTTTCTTAAATAATACTTTAGAAGCAGTTATATAGGGTCAAATTTCCTTTTTACCTAGCATAATGTAAAGACTTAAGGACTTTTTCACTAGTTGAATCTTCAGGAATTTTCTTAGTATCTGCCCATTTTAGCATTTCTTTAGACTTGAAATATTTACATATTTATATACATCATGTGTCAGATGGAAGATTACTTATATCAGGAATGGGAGTCATGGTTTCATGAGTAATTAATCAAGCCAGTTTGGTGATTCATCTTTAAAGGATTGTATGTTAAATACAAGAGTCTTAGGTATTCTGTTGAACCTTGATGAAATCATAAACCTAATAAAGAAATTCCTAGGGAAGCGGATGTGGCCCAGTGGTTAGGGCATCCATCTACCACATGGAAGGTCTGCAGTTCAAACCCTAGGCCTCCTTGACCTGTGTGGAGCAGGCTCATGCACAGTGCTGATGTGCACAAGGAGTGCCATGCCACGCAGAGGTGTCCCCCACATAGAGGAGCCCCATGCGCAAGGAGTGTGCCCCGTAAGGAGAGCCACCCAGTATGAAAGAAAGTGCAGCCTGCCCAGGAATGGCACCACACACACAGAGAACTGACACAAGATGATGCAACAAAAAGAAACACAGGTTCCCATGCTGATGACAACAACAGAAGCAGACAAAAAGAACACACAGCAAATGGACACAGAGAACAGACAACTGGGGAAGTGGGGAAGAGGAAAGAAATAAATAAAAATTTTAAAAAAGGAATTCCTACATAGATCATCAGGTTTAACAACATTGCATGAAACATAATTTTTTAAATTATTAAACTCATATAGTACTGATTGCAGTAAGAGGTTAGTATGATTAATTATGTCAAAGAGATGTAATGAGGCTAAAAATTAATTACCTAACAAAAATCATACAAATTTTATATATTCCTTAAACTGGATTATTTAATTTGCTCTTGACTTTATTTTTCCACAACCAGAAATTTAACTTAAAATCCTTAAATCCTTAAGTTGTTTTTTTGTAACTGTTTTATTAGAGTACTTGTGGATATACAGACCAATCATGCATAAAATACAGGATCCCCATACACCATCCTTCCAACATCTTGCATTGCTGTGGAACATTTTTACAATTGAAGGTAGTATTTGTTTAGTTTTTAAAGGCTTCCAAGGCAATATACCACAAATGGTTTGGTTTTTACAATGGGGATTTATTAACTTAAAAGTTTACAGTTCCAAGGATTTCAGAGGGTCCAAGTCAAGGTGTTATCAGGAGAGGCTTTCTCTCTGAGCTGCAGATTTGGTGGCTGCTCATCTGTCAGCTCACCTCCAGACCTCATTGCTTTCATCTTCTGTCTTCAGTGGATCCTCTCAGCTTCTGTTTCATTGATTTCATCTTCTGGTTCCCAAGGCCTTCTCTTTCAGATTCTGGGTGTCTTTCTCTGTTTCTACAGCTTTTTTCTCTGTCCCTGTGGCCTCCTCTTCCCCATTTATTAGGACTCCATCAGAAGTACCAAAACCCACCCTGGCCTATACTGCACTGAAACAATCCAATTAAATATCCCTCAACTGAATCCAATCGAATCACAGGGTCCTTACCCCACAGGAATGGACCGATTTAAGAACATAACTTTCTGGTGTCCACAAAAGAGTGAAAGTTCCACAGGATTCTTTTATAATTTCTGCTCTTGATAGGACTGACAAGCTCAGTAATTTGGCACCCTGTCAGTGGGCCTTACTTTAGAATATATGTTCTCCAGTATAACAGAGTCAGGCTCATTTATAGTTTCCCTAAACATGAATATTCTGCTCCTTTTATTTGAACTGATAATTATCACTATGCTTGTGCACTAGCTATGCATTTGGAAAAAGACCCAGAACAAAAGAGACTTAAATCTTTGGTTTGCTCATGTGCCAGTTAAGGCTTTAATTTCAGCAGAGTTGCAAAACCACTCTCCAGTTCATTGGAGTCATCCAGGGCAACTAACAAGGAGCTGATGATGGACAACGCTCATCAATAAGAGCAGAGAGTATTTGCAACTGCAGGCAAGGTAGTTCCATCCATCTACCTCAGGGATATAAGACCCCTCTCAATTAGAAACATAGTGGACATCACCATCCCCAAATCTATAAGTTTGGAAATTGAACAATTACCTAAAGAAGACTTACTGCTATTTTATTATAGGCATTACTGTTCTAGCAGTGGAAGAACTTTTAACATTGATATAAAGGGAGTAGCCACAGTGGCTCTAAGAGGAGAGAGAGAGTAGAAAATGTGTAACATGGGAGCATTTTTGAGATATTGGAATTTTCCTGCATGCCATTGCAATGACAGACACAGGCCATATGCATTTGTCATAACCTATAAAATTGTGTGGGACAGAATATAAACTATAATGTAAACTATAGTCCCTGATTAGTAGCAATGCTTCAATATGTGTTCATGATTTGTAACAAATGTATCACACTAATGGAAGATGTTTTTAATATGGGAAAGTGTGGGAGAGGTAGGGAGTAGTGAAATGAGAATCCCATATATTTTTTATGTAACATTCATGTAGTCTAAAGCTTCTTTAAAAATAAAATAAAATAAAAATAAAAATAAAAATAAAAATAAAATAAAAAAATAAAAATAAAAAAAATAAATAATAAAAGAGCTGTTGTTTCAATTGATGAAAAATTATTAAAATATTACCATTAACTATCATCCATAGCTTACATTAGCTGCTTTGCAACATTTCCCCACAAACCACCCCATTATTAATACTTTCTATTAGTGCTGTACATTTGTTATATACATAAGAGAATATTCTTATACTTGTACTATGAACTGTAGCCCGTTATCTACAATAGGGTTCAACTTGTTGTTCAGTCTTATGCCTTTCCTTTACATTTTATTCTAGTAACATATGTGACCTAATATTTTACCTTTTAACCACATTCATCAATGTAATTTAGTGCTCTTAATTACAATCACAATAATGTGCTACCATCACCATCACCCATTTCTAAAACTCCATAATCAACCTTTATACAAATCCTGGACAAATTAAGAGCTAACTCCTCCTCATTCTCTAACCCCAATATAGCACTTTATAACAAATATTACACAAATTTTTCTTATTTGTTTGCTTATTGTAAACAATCAGAGAGATCATGCAATATTTGTCCTTTGTATTGCCTGGCAAATTTCCCTCAACAAAATGTACTCAGGGTTCATCCATATAGTTACATGCATCAAGACTTCATTTCATTTTAATAAAAATATTCCATTGTATGTGTATACCACATTTTATCTACTCATCTGTTAATGGACACTTCGATTGCCTCCATCTTTTGGCAAATGTGAATAATACTGCTATGAACATTGGTATGCAAATATCTGTTGCAGACTCTGCTTTCTATACTTCTGTGTTTATGTCTAGTAGCAGGATTGTTGGGTCTTCAGCACTTCTATAGTAAGCTCCGTGAGGAACTGCCAAAATTCCACAGCAGCTGCACCACTTTACATTCCTATCAGCAAAGAATGAGTGTTTTTATTTCCCCATATCCTCTCCAATGCATGTAATTTCCTTTTCTTAATAATAGCCATTATAGTTGGTATGAAATGATATGTGTTTTGAATTTTTTTCTATTTTTTTAAACTTTATTTTTAAAGAAATTTTAGATTACAGAAAAGTTACATCAAAAATTCAGGAGATTCCCATATACCCCACCCCCTCTGCTTCTCACATTTCCCCTATTAACAATATCTTACATGAGTTTGGTACATTTTTTTACAATTGATGAAAAAGTATTGAAGGAGTGCTACTAACCATGGTCTATAGTGTACATTATGGTTTAAACTTTGCACCATATAATTTTATAAGTTTTGGGAAAATGTATAATGGCCTGTATTTATCATTGCAATATAATGCAGAACAATTCCAATTCCCTAAAAAAAACCTTATGTCCACCTGTTTTTCCCTCTTCCTCCACTCAAAACCTGTGGTAACAATTATCTTTATGTGTTACAATTATCTTCAGTGTTACAAGTTCTTTCATTACTGCAATAATAATTTTAGTATGGCCCATGGTTTCATTCCCTCCTTATGTGTGTTCATTCCTCAGTATTGAGGATTTTGGGGATGGCAATGTCTGCTTGATTCAGATTGAGAGAGGACTTAGATCTAATGGGTCTGTTGGAAAGAACTGTTTTGCTTCAAGTTGTATATACCCCTTACTTTGGGGGATGGAGGCTGTCCACCATCATACTTCTGTGAGTTGTCCTGTGTGGTTCCAATGTACTGGAGAGTAGGTGTTGGCTACAACTCTGCTGAGATTCATGGTTCAACCAGAATATGAACAGACTGATATAGGTCTAATTATACATTCAAATAAAAGGTGCAGGAAAATAATGTGTTGGAAAATTATGAGTTTAACTCTGTACCAGTGAGGAAATATATTCCATGTTAAGGTCCACTGATGGGGAGCTGATTTCCTAGTGCTGTCTGACTTGTGTGTAGTGCCCAGATGTTTCTAAAGCCCTCAAGAGCACCCTGCTTGAGGTTTTGCTTACTGTGGAAGTTAGTGAGACCTGCCTGGGATGTGAATAAGATAAACTCTGGAAAAACCTCAGACTCACTTTGAAATCTCTTAGACATTAAAAAAAAAAAAACCTTTGCATTTAACATTTTCCCCTTTGGGTCAAGGTCTTTTTCCAAATACATCACTGGTTGGTACTTGGTAATAGTCCATCAGTGCCAGGGAGGCTTATTCCTAGGAATCATATCCCATGCAGCAAGCAAGGTAGTGAGTTAATTTCATAAGTTTGGCTTAGAGAAAGGCCACATTTGAGTTTAAAGGAGGTTGTTCATTGGTAACACTTAGGCAATAGATATTATTAGGTTAAGTTTTAATTTTATGAGAATAAGGTTGATAAGCACAAGGATTAATATAAAGGGCTTGGAGTATTGGTCTTTTTTTATTTTATTAGGCACTGCTTAAGTACTCTAGAGATTCTTGCCAGTCTATTAGAGAACACAGCAGGACTGTCCAGGGTAGAAATATAGTATTTTTTTAAAATTTATTGCATGGGTTTCCACCCACTGAGATAACAGCCTATGACCACATGAACCCATTCATATTCAATGAAGTCATGCCACAGGGACAACCTTCCCCACACATTACCCCACTACTGATACCCTGCACCTTTGACATATATTGTCATAGTTGCCAAAAGAATACCCCCACAATTGTATTCTTAAACACAGTCCTCTAACTATACATAGTTCTCCTGTTCCTTTTTCCAGTCCTCCACACAACTCTATGGATAGCCTATCCCACCCCCCACCCTGCTCACACTCACATTCCATCATCATCAACTGCAAACACTTTGCTGCATGACCAACACCCCCATCCACTGCCAAACCTCCCCTATTCAACTTTCCATAGAACCTGCCCAGATAGAGACTTGACTCACCACTATCTACTCCCTTTCTATCTCCTGGAAATCTATCTTCCAGACTCTACCTCTGTGAGTCTGCACAATATCCTTAGATCATATCAGTGAGATGATACAGTATTTGTCCCTTAGTGACTATTTCACTGAATGTAAGGACTTTGAGATTCATCCATGCTGCTGCATATATCAATACTTCATTTCTTCTTGCAGCTGAGTAATATTCCATGGTATATATATGCCACTTTTTGTTTATCCATTCACCCACTGATGGACACTTGAGTTGATTCCAACTTGATCTTGTACTCTGCCACTTTGCTGAATTCATTTATTATCTCTAGTAGTCTTGATGTAGATCTTTTGAGACTTTCTAGATATAGGATCATACCATATGCAAATACTGACACTTTTGTTTTCTTCCTTTCCAGATCGAATGCCTTTTCTTTATTTTTCTTGCCTAACTGCACTGGCTAGAATTTCTAGTATAATATTGAATAACAATGGTGACAGTGGACATCTTTTTTTCTCCCTGATCTGAGAGGGAAAGCTTTCATTCTTTCACAATTGTGAATGATGCAAGCTGTGAGTTTTTCATATATGTCTTTTACATATTGAGGAAATTTGCTTTGGGATAGTTTGAAATTTTATGTACCCCATAAAATCATTTCCCTAAAGCAAATCCAATATTCTATTGCATGTGGATACATTTTGTTTATCTGTCCATCGGTTGATGGACACTTAGGTAGCTTTCATCTTTTTGCAGTTGTCAATAATGCTGCTGGTAATATTGTCCAAATATCTGTTCAGGTACCTACTTTCAGTTTTTCTATGCATATACATAGCAGCAGGATTGCTGGATCAGATGATAGTACTACACTTCCTGAGGAACTGCCAAACTATCTTCCACAGCAGTTACATCATTTTACATTCTCACTGAAATGTGTGAGTGATCCTATTTCTTGTATCCTCTCTAAAACTTTTAGTTTTAGGTTTTTAAAATAGTGACTATTCTAGTATGTGTGAAATATTATGTTTTTGAAGTTTTTATGTGCATTCCCTAGTAGCTAGTCAAGTTGAGCATTTTTTCATGAACTTTTTTATCCATTTGTATTTCCTCTTTGGAGAAAAGTCTATTAAAGTATTTTGCCCATTTTAGTTGGGTTTTCATTTTGTTATGGAGTTGCAGGATTTCTTTACATTTTCTATTTATTAAATCCTTATCAAATATGTGGTTTTCAATATTGTCTTCTGTTGAGTATGTCATATTTTGATTTATTGAAGATGTCCTTCGATTGACAAATTCTTTTTTTTTTGAGGAGGAGGAGTTCCCATTTATCTATTCTCTGTGTTCTTACTGATCCTCCATCTAGATAGTCTGTCTATTGATGAGAGTGCTGTATTGAAGTCTCCAATTACTGTACTTGAGATGTCTATTTCTCCCTTCAGTTTTGCCAGTGATTGCCTCCTGTAACTTGGAATCTCCAGCTTAGGGGAATAAATATTTAGTATTGTTATTTCTTTTGGGGGATTGCCCCTTTTTAAATATGGAATGACCTTCACTGCCTCTTATAAATAACAGTTTTGAATTTAAAGTCTATTTTGTCCTATATAACCCTGATCCAGCCCTTCTTTTTGGTTAATATTTGCATCGAATATCTTTTTCCAACCTTTTTCTTAACCTATCCATGTCTTTGTGTTTAAGATGAGTCTTTTAAACAGCATAGCTAGAACATGCCCTTTTATCCTTTCAACCAGTCTGTGTCTTTTGATGAATGTGATTAATCCATTAGCAGTCAATCTTATTTATGTGTAAAGCCAGTACACATTTCAATCATTTTATCTTTTTTAATGTCTGTTTTTACACTTTTCATTATCTTTTTTTGATAATCTTAATTTTCACACTACAAGCCAGTCTATCCTGTCTTTCTTTCCAACCTACAAAACTACTTTTAATATTTCTGGTAAAGGAATATTAAACTCTCACAGTTTATGTTTATCTGTGAATATTTTAAACTCTCATTTTTGAAGGGCAGTTTTACTGTACAAAGAATTTTGGACTGGCAGTTTATATTATTCAGTATGTTAAATATATCATTTCACTTCCATTTCATTTTCATGGTTTCTGATGTGAAATTGGCATTTAGTGTTATTCAGGATAATTTGAATGTAAGAGATTGCATTTCTCTTGATTCAGAATTTCTCCCTATCTTTGCCATTTGACATTATAATTAGAATGTGTCTCAGAATAGGACTCTTAGGATTTATTCTCTTTCAAGAATGTTGCACTTCTGGGACATGTATATTTATGTCTTCATAAGCATTGGGAAATGTTTGCCCATTATTTCCTCAAATATTCTTTCTTTCCTTTTTCCCTTCTCTTGTCTTTATATGCACCAATGATACATATGTTTGTGAGCTTTATATTGCCTATATTTGGCATAATTTTTCAATACCCCCCTATTAGCACAATACATCTTTGGCATTAATGCAAGAATATTACAGTTTTGGTGTTAACTATAGCCCATAGTTTACATTAATTGTAATTTTCCCATTCTTCTCCACATTCCCACCACCCTGCAATAGTGACATACATTCGTTCTAGTTTACAGAAGGACATTCTTCAATTTGTACCATCAACCCAAATTCATATTTTCATCTGGGTTCACTGTGTTGTTCTTCTCTAGGTTATTCTCTAGCTTTCTTTCAATTGACATTTACTTCCCTGGACTACCTTTTTCAACCTCAATCCCATTTATAAACCAACTGGTACTCACTATAATGTGTTACCATTAGTCTATCCATTTCCACACATGTACAATCAAGTTAATTAAAACTTCTACATACATTAAGGATCAGTACACCTTCACAGCCCTCCTCTTACCTCCAAATAACCTATACTGTAGGTTTTTAATCCCTGCATTTATTCTTCCTATTTAGTTCATGTTAGTGAGACTATGCGATATTTGTCATTATGTGTCTGGATTAATTCACTTTGCATAAAATACTCATCCGTGCTTTTATATGTATCCCAATTTAATTTCTTCTTACTACAGCATAGTAGTCTATCACATATATGTATATATGTATGTATGCATGTATGCATGTATGTATGCACACACACACAATTTTGTTTATCTCATTCATTGGTTGATAGATACTTGGGTGTTTCCAACTTTGGCAATTGTGAACAATGACGCTATGAACATTGTTGTGCAGATGTCTGTTCTTGTTAATTTTTCAGTTCTTCTTATTTTCCTAATAAAGGAATTGTTTGATCATATGGCAATTCTATATTTAGGTTCCTGAGGAACTACCAAACCTATATGTAGGTTCCTGAGGCTGCATCATTTTACAATCCCACCAACAGTGAAGGAGGGTTCCTATTTCTTCATAGCCTTTCCAGTCCTTATTGTTTACTGTTTTTTAATAATGGCTATTCTATGTGGGATGAAATGATATCTCAAAGTTGTTTAGATTTGCATTTCCCTAATAGCCCGTGATATTAAATATTTCTTCATGTGCCCTTTGACCATTTGTATTTCATTTATGGAGAAATGTCTAGCTAAATCTTTTGTCCATTTTAAAATTGGATAGCTTGCTTTTCTATTGTTGAGTTGCATTGATCTCTTTATGTAGAATGGAAATAAAACCATTATCAGATATGTGGTTTCCAGATATTTTTTTCCCATTTAGTGGGCTGCATTTTCACCCTCTTAATGAAGTCTTTTGAATCACAAAAGTATTTAAGTTTGAAGAAGTCTCATTTATCCATGCTCTCCTTTGTTGCACTTGCTTTTGGTGTAAGAATGTTCCACCTGCCAGGAGATCTTGAAGATATTTTTCTGCATTTTCTTCTAGGAGTTTTATGGTTCAGGCTTTTATATTTAAGTCGTTGATCCATTTTGACCAATTTTGTATAAGGTGTGAGATAAGGTCCTCTTTATTTCTTTTAGCTATGGATATTCAGTTCTCTGAGCACCATTTATTGAACATATTGTTCTTACTCAGATGAGAGGGCTTGACAGGCTTGTCAGAAATCACTTGACCCTATTGTGAGGGTCTGTTTCTGAATGATCAATTCAGTTCTATTGGTCTACCTGTCTACTTTTTTACCAGTACTATGCTGTTTTTGCCAATGTATGTGGGTAATATGACTTAAAGTCTGGAAGTGAAAGTCTTCCAACTTTGCCTTTTTAAGATGTTTCTTGAGATTTTGGGCCCATTACCCTTACAAATAAATTTGATAATTGTACTTTCCATATGTTTAAAAAAATGCTGGTGGAATTTTCTTTGAGATTGCATTGAATCTATCAATTTGGGTAGAACTGACATCTTAATGTTTATTTAGTTTGGGTAGAACTGACGTTTTGGGTAGAACTGACATATTAATGTTTATTTAGTCTTCCAGTTCATGGGCTGCTCTTACAATTATTTAGTCTTTTTTTCATTTCTTTTAGCAATGCATTGTAGTTTTCTGCATACAATTGCTTTACATCCTTGGTTAAATTTCTTCCTAAATATTTGATTCTTTTAGTCACTATTAAAAATGGATTTTTTTCCTGACTTCTCCTTAGATTATGCATTTCTAATGTACAGAAACACCAGTGATTGTTGCATACTGATCTTGTATTCTGATACGCTACTGAAATCACTTATTAGCTCTAGCACCTTTGCTGTAGTTTTTTTTTCTTTTGGATATTTTAGGTAAAGGATCATATCATCTGTGAATAGTGAAACTTTTACTTCTTCCTTTCCAATTTGGATGTCTTTTATTTCTTTTTCTCATCTGATTGTCCTAGCAGAACCTCTAGCACTATATTAAATAGCAGTGGTGACAAGTGGGCATCCTTGTCTTATCCCTGATCTCAACAGGAAAGTTTTCAGTCTTTTATCATTGAGTACAATGTTATCTGTGAGTTTTTCATAAAAGGCCTTTCTCATGCTGAGAAAGTTTCCTTCAATTCCTATCCTGTGTAGTATTTTTATCAAGAAAGGATGCTATATTTTGTCAAATGCATTTTCTGTATCAATCAGTAGGATCATGTGATTTTTCTTCTTAATTTATTAATGGGGTATATCATATTGATTGATTTTCTTTTATTGAACCACCTTTGCATGCCTGGTATGAAACACACTTGATCCTGATGAATAATTATTTTAATGTGTTGTCAGATTCGATGAGCTAGTATTTTGGGAGGTAATTTTTGCATTGATATTTATTAGGGAGATGGGTCTGTAATTTTCTTTTTTCATAATAACTTTACCTGTCTTTGGTATTAGAGTGATGTTGGTTTCATTGAATGAGTGTGGAAGTGTTTCTTCTTGTTCAATTTATTGTAAGAGCATAAGTAAAATTGTATTCTTTGAAGTTGGTCTATTTGGATTCATTTTGATGGGTGTATATTGTGCTTCTTGGATCTGTATATCTATGTCCTTGAATAGGGTCAAAAAATTTTATACCATTATTTCTGCAGATATTCCTTCTGCTCCTTATACCTACTCTTCTCCTTCTGGGACAGTCATGAGACATATGTTTGCATATCTCTTGCTCTCGTTTGGTTCCCTGAGACTTGTTCAATTTTTTTACATTTTTTTTAAAATTTTTTACTCCTCTAATGTGTTTTAAATTTTATGTATTGCACCTTTTGTTCCTATAAGATGTGCTGTTTTTCTGTGTATATGTTCAAATTCTTTGTGATTTTCCAGTGTCTTCTTAATATCCCTAATCTCTTCAGCTTATCTCATGGACTCTATTAAGAAAATTTGTTTGAACATCTTTGATTAGTTGTCTCAACTCCTTTATGTCATCTGAAAGCTTACCTTGTTCCTTTGCATTGTCCATATCTTCCTGTTACTTGTTATGTATTGTAAATTTTTTTTGGTATTTTGGCATCTGTCTTACCAGATATATTTATTTTGGGTCCAGTTTCTCCCTTTAGTTTAGGGCTTTCTTGTCCTCTCTCCCTTGCTTGTTGTGTAGTAGGAACCAAGGATGCAGTTAGTACTCCAAGCTCTGGAGGCTGATATGTCCACCTTGCCCCACAGACTAATGAAACTCCTTTCAACTTTCTCCTCTGCCAGGGATAGGGACAGACTTGCAGCCATGTGTAATAATCCAAATTGTGCAGGGCAAAACCATCTGTAGTTGTCTGGAAAGACTGAAGTGTCACACCTCTTCCTCCCCTGCCTGGGTGGGAATGGAACTGCAAGAATGAACAAGAATATATGGCATGTAGGTTCAAAATGATCACAGTTGCCCAGGTAGACTGACAGCACTGGTGCCCCAACTCCCTGCTAGGGGAGGTGATGGACCCTCAGGAGTGCCCACAATCTAATCTCTGTGGGCCTAATGTGCTGACAGTTACCATGAGAAGCTGAGGGAGTACTGTACCTTCTGACCTTTATGGGTTGGGAATAGATTCACACGTACCCACCAGTCTAATCTGTGCAGGCTTACAGTGCCTGCCATTACCCAGAAAGTCTGAGGAAACCCAGCTCCTCTCCTATCCTACTTGGGGGCAGGGATAGGGCTACCGGTGTCTTGTTGGAAACAAAGGCATAGTGGTCTCGCAAGAAGAGACATGCTGTTTCCATGGCTATGCTTGCAACTTAAGGAATGCGGCAATTAAGAGTTTCGGGCAACAGGATGAAGCTGTTACAGGCTGAAAAAAGAATGAGCAAATGCACTTTGTAGCTTAAAAAGAACATTAAGACTTTGTACTCTGAGATACTATCTTTCAGTTCCCTGGTTAATGAGTATGATTTACGTGTAGCTACATGTTATCTCTTGTTCTCAAGATAGCTCAAGTATGTATAGAGCCACTTGTAGATAATAAAGTTGTCTGATGAGTCTCTACTCACTGGTCCCCTGATCCCATCTCTTTTGTCTTCATTCCTGATACCCTTCATGCTCTACTTGTAACAGTGCCTGACTATTCAGTCTTTGTTGGCCAAAAGTACCTGAAGTGCCCAAAGAGGCTGGGGTAATCCTGCCCCCTCTTGACTTATCAGGGAGTGGTAGTAGAGCCACAGGCAAGCTCCTGTGTTCCAAAAGAGTCTGCAGTTGACAGTATAAGCTAAGGAAATCCCTGCCCATCCTATTTTATGGGGAGTGGGGAGTGGTCAGGGATGGAGATGGATCAAAGGCACTCACCAAATCAGTTCATGTGGGCCCAAAGCACCTACAGTTGCCCAAATGGAGCTACAAGTGACCAAGCATCCAGTCTGTGCATGCCAAAAGCATCTGCAATTTCCCAGAGATGGTGTAGAAAACAAGTTCCCTCCTATTCTCTCAGATTGGAGGGGTTGTAATGGAATTGAAGGCACTGAACAAACCAGTTTGTGCAGACTGAAAGTACCAGCAGTTGCCCAGAGATGCCAAGGAGGCACAACTCCTCTCCTATCCTATTGGGGTGTGGGGATTAAGTCTCACATATCTGACTGTTCATTCTCTTCCAGCTGAAAGTGCATGCCACTATCTGGAGAGACTGCTGCAGGTCTGACCTGCTTGTTCCCTGCCAGAGGTGAGATTGGAACCTAAGCTAGAGCTTAGGTTGGTAGAAAGAAGCTGGTCCCTACCATCACTGTGATTTTTGATCAACCCTACTCCTTTCATAGCAGGGGCAGAGTTAAAATGGTGGTTACTGGCCTCTTTCTGACTTTGACAGTCTCAAACTTTAGCTGTTCTTTGGATTATACATTAGCCAGTCAAGTTACTAAACAGTAGTTAAAGTTGATGGCCAACTGTCTCTTCCTTAATGATTTTTGGCAAATGGAGCTTCCAACTTCAGCAATGGAGTAGCTCCCAAGGCAGCTTGTGCCACCAGTGGATGGACACCAGCTTCAGAGCATGGAATGTTCTACTCACACAACTTCACTACAGTTGTACAGTCTCTTCTTTCCATTCTTTCACAAATGCTGAGGGATGCTCTTTGGTCTCCTGGGTTCCCCAAACAGTTGTTCTAGATAGTTCTGGGTGATTACTAACTGCCCTTTAGGACAAGCTGACTCTTGGAACTCCTTTCTCAGCTGCCATATTGTCCTCCCCATCTTGTGATTTCTTTTTGTTTCATAGATTGTTTTAAGTTTTGGTTGTTGATGATACTTAATGTAATAACTCTGGTATCTAGCCAGAAAACATGTTCTATAAAATAAATTAAATCCATTTTAATTTATGGATAATTGATTCATAATTTAGTATCACAATGCAACTCATATATTCTCTAAGGAAATAATCAAAATAACAATGATATGCTACTACAGAGCTCCAGAATTTCTAAATTATGAAATCTCACAATTTAGGATGATGACATTTCATTCTATCTAAACTCATATGTATTTTGTTGGTAGTGTGAGAAATTTTAAACGTATTTCAATTAATGAGAAATTATTTATAAACCTAAATGTCACCTCTACTTTGAAGCAGAAAGTTCAGTTTCATTATTTACCAATAGAACTGAAAATTTATGTCAAAGGAACTAGTACAAGAGTATGCTTAGCAGGTTTATTCTTTATAACTACAGCATTGAGATTGCACACATGCCCATCAAAGAAAAATTAACACTGTGAAATGATTATAGAATATATTATAACTCAAACCTTAAATGAAGAAATATGACTACACCTCAGAAAATGATAAATCCCCCAAATGACTCCAGTTTGAAAATATATATTTTAATGGTTTGGAGCTGTATTTACCCTAGAAAAGTAGTTCTTTGGATATGAAACCATTGTAAGTAGGACCTACTGATGAGGTTACTTCAGTTCAAGTGTGGCTCACTTCAAAGTGTTGCAACTGATGAAAGCATACTTCTGTAATGTTACAATTAAATATAATCCATAGTTTAATTTATAGTTCACTGTTTGTATAGTGCAGTTCCAAGGATTTTCAAACACTTTTATGCTGTGGCCATATATGAAATCTAACATTTTCCATTTTAACTAAATTTAGATACATATTTCAGTGCTGTTAATTATGTTCACAATGTTGTGCTAACATCATCACCATCCATTACCAAAATATTTCCAATTTTCTGAATAAGAATCTGTATATTTTAAGCCTTAACGTCCCATTCCCTAGCCCCACTCCATATCCTGGTCATTTATATTCTGGTTCAATGAGGTTGAACATCCCAATTATTTTATATCAGTGAGATTGCCCACTTTTTGTCCTTTTGTGTCTGGGTTACTCCCCTCAACATGATCTCCCAAGGTTTGTCATGGTGTCCTCACATAAATAAGGTCTTCATTCCTTCTTATGACTGAATAATACAAAAAAGTATATAATTACCACATTTTATTTATCCATTAATCAGTTGATGGACATGGGTTGTTTTCATCTTTTAACAATTGTGAATAGTGCCACTATAAACATCAGTGTGCAAATACATATTCAAGTTCCTGATTTCAATTATTTTGAGTATATACCAAGTAATGGGATGGTATATATGGTAATTCTATACTTAACATTCTGAGGAACCAATCAAGTGTTTCTCACAGCATCATTAGCAAAGCTTGAGTCTTCTTATTTCTCTATATCCTCTAAAACACTATTAGTTTTCTGTTTGTTTAAGAGTAGCCATTCTAAAGGGTGTAAAATTGTGCCTCATTGTGGATTTGATTTTGATATCATTAATGGATATTGATGTTGAAGATATTTTCATTTGGGTTCTGGACATTGGTAAATCTTCTTTGGAGATATGTCTATTCAATTATTTGTCCATTTTTAAAAATTGACTGGCTTGTATTTTTGTTTATTTGAAGGGTTTCTTTATATATTCTGGATATTAAGCCTTTGTTGGATGTATAGTTTCCTACTATTTTCTCCCATTTTTAGATTGGCATTTAAATTCATCTTAAAGTCTTTAGAGCACAAAAGTTTTACATTTGATGAGGTCACATTCATCTATTTTTTCATTCTTGCATGTGCTTTTGGTATAAAGTGTAAAAAGTCTTTGCTTAAAACAAGGTAGTGAAGATACTTCTGTAAGTTTTTCTCAAAGATTTGAATAATTATGGTTCTTATACTTTGGTCTTTGCACTAATTAGATTTGATTTTTTATAGGGTGAATTAGGATCCACCATCCTTTTTTTTTTTTTTTTTTTCCCCAAATGGAAAGGCTGTTTACCTAACACAATTTGTGGGGAGATAGTTCATTGCCAATTGAGTGATATTTGTGTCCTTGTCAAAAATCAGTTTGCCATAAACATGAGGGTAGATTTCAGAGCTCTTATTTTTATTCCATTGGTCTATATATCTGTTTTTATGTGAGGAAAATGTTGTGTTGATTAATGTGGCTTTGTAACAAGGAAATATGAGTCCTCCAACTTCATTTCTCTTTTTCAAGATGGTTTTGGTTATTTGAGTTCCTTTGCTTTTCTATTTAAATATGTTTGTTGCCTTTTCCATATCTGCAAATTAGGTTATTGTAATTTGAATTGTGACTGTGTTGAATCTATAAATCTCTTTGGGTAAGATTGAGAGATTAACAATATTTAGTCTTCTTTTCATGTAAATGGACTATACTTTCACTTATTAAATATCCTTTGATTGTTTGTTATCTTTAAAGTAAATATTTAAACCTAAAATATTAAATACAGACAAAAGGCAGATTAAATTAATAAAGCATTGTTCAAACATTATTTCCAGACATGTTTATCTCATTTAATCCTAAAAACAAAAATCAGTTGTTTCTATAGTGTTAAGAAAGATACATAAATAAGCACAGATTGGCTAAATGACATGACTGAATATTTCTTGTCAATGAAGAAAATGAATTTTAAAAATGCTTCATCATTCATATCTCATAAAACTAAACCCTATGTTTTATTAATTTATTGAAGTATAATATATTAGTCATGCATAAACATACATAAATAATAAGTGTATAGTAATAGTTGTGGACTTACAAAACAAACATACATAACATCATACAGGGCTCTCATACCTTACCCTACCACCAATACCTTGCATTGTTGTGAAACATTTTTAACTAATGATTCAAGAGCATCCTAAATATATTACTACTAACCAAAGTATTTCCCCCAAACCACCCTATTTTATTATGATTTGTATATCATTTTATATGAACATACATAAACAATATGTGTATAACATCATATGGGGCCCATACATCAACCCACCACAAACACCTTACATAGTCGTTAGATATTTGTTACAAATTATGAGAGAATATATCAAACTCTTACCACTAACTATAGTCCTTATCTTACATTTGGTGTATTTTTCCCCCAACCCACCCTAATATTAATTTTTAAATATATTTTTATGAAAGAAGCTGTAAACATACAAAAGAATCATGCACATATCCAGAATTCCTATATAACACCCCTCTATCAACACACCACACCATGGTGGAATATTTGTTATGGATTATGAGATAATATCATCAGATTATTACTCAGTCCATAGCATACATTTGGCACACTTTTTCCATATTCCTCCTTTATTGACAAAATACATCTTTAGCATAGATAGATGTATGAATAGTACATTATTTTTGTTAGCCACTGTCCAGAGGTCACTCCTGTTGTATTTTTCCCATGCTTCTTCACATTCCCACCACCCTGAAATAGTGATGTACATCTGTTCTAGCTCACAAAGAACACTCTTGCATCTGTACCATCAACCACAATTCTCACCCAGCTCTGGGTTTACTGTGCTGTTCAGTCCCTAGATTATTCTCTAACTTCCTGTCAATTGGCATTTATATCCCTAGACTACCATTTTGAACCAGATTCCCATTTATAAACCAGCTGTCACTATAATGTGTTACCATCAACTCTGTACACTTCCACACATTTACTGTAAAGTTAATTAAAACTTCTACATACATTAAACATCAGTAGTCCATCTCAGTCTTCCACTTATCACCTTTAAGGATCCACCACCTACCATAAGGTCTTGAAGATATTTTTCTACATTTTCTTCTAGAAGCTTTATGGTTCTTGCTTTTATATTTAGGTTTTGATCCATTTTGAATTAATTTTTATAAGGTGTCAGATAGGGGTCCTCTTTCCTTCCTTTGGCTATGGATATCCAGTTTTCTCAGCACCATTTGTTGAATCGACTATTCTGCCTGAGCTGGGTGTATTTGACAGGCTAGTAAAAAATCACTTGACCATAGATGTAAGGATCTGTTTCTGAACCATCAATTCAGTTCCATTGGTCTATGGCCTTTATGCTAGTACTATGCTGCTTTTTACCACTGTAGCTAGGTAATATGATTTAAAGTCTGGACATGAGAGTCCTCCAACTTTGCTTTTCCTTTTTAAGATGTTTCTGGCTATTTAGGACCCCTCACTCTTCCAAATAAATTTGATAATCCTATTTTCCATTTATTTAAAAAATGCTGGTGGAATTTTTATTGGGGTTGCATTGAATCTGTATATCAATTTGTGTAGAATGGACATCTTAATGTTATTTAGTCTTCCAATATGTGGGCGTGGAATATTCTTCCAGTCATTTGGGTCTTTTATGATTTCTTTTAACAATGAGTTGTAGTTTCCTGAATACAAATGCTTTACATTATTGGTTAAGTTTATTCCTGAGTATTTGGGTTTCATCTGTCATATTTTATTTTCATTGCTTTTTGACACTTTTAGTTTCTTTTATTGATATCATCTTCATTTCTAGACTCTTTTTCAGGCCTCTCTCTACTGTCTTTTATTTTCAGGCTGTAACACACCCTTTACTATTTCCTGCAAAGCTTGTTTCTCGGTTACAAGCCCTCTCAAATTCTGTTTACCTGTGACTATTCTAAACCTGCCCTTATTTTTGAAAGACAGTCTTGCCAGATATAAGATTTTTGGCTGGAAGTTTTTCTCTTGCAGTATCTTAAATATATCATACCACTCTCTTCTTACCCCCATTGTTTCTCATGAGAAATCAGCACTTAATCTTATTGGATATCCCTTATATGTTATGTATTGCTTTTCTCTTGCTGCTTTCAGAATTCTTTGCCTCTGGCATTTGCAATTTTGATTAGCATGTGTCTCAGAGATGGTCTATTTGGATTTATTCAGATGGGAGTGCATTGTGCTCCTTGGACATGGATATCTATGTCCTTCAATGGGGTTGGGAAATTTTCTACCATATTTCTTCAAATATTTTTTCTTCCCCTTTTTCTTTCTCTTCTCCTTCTGGGACACCTATGACATGTATGTTTGTATGTTTATTGATGTTGTTAATTCCTTGAGACCTTGTTTAATTTTTTCCAATCTTCATCTGTTCTTTTGTGTGTGTGATTTCAGAGGCCATTTCTTCAAGATCATCAGTCATTTCTTCTGCCTCTTCTAATCTGCTGTTATTTGATTCCAGTGTGCTTTTTATGTCATCTTTTGCATCTTTCATGCCCATAAGATCTATTTTTCTGGGGAGTCCCCTGCATAGGGGATCCCCATACACAAGGAGTGCACCCCATAAGGAGAGCCATCCTGCCCAGGAATGGAGCTGCACACACGGAGAGATGATGCAGCAAGATGATCCAACAAAAAGAAACACAGTTTCCTGTGCCACTAACAACAACAGAAGTGGACAAAGAAGACAGCAAATAGACACAGAGAACAGACAACCGGGGTGGGAGGGAGAAAGGGAGAGAAATAAATAAATAAATCTTTTTTAAAAATCTATTTTTCTATATGTGCTTTCAAATTCTTCTTTGTGCTCATCCAATGTCTTTTTAATATCCTTAATATCTTTAGACATCTCAATGAACTTATTAAAGAGATTTTTTTGAACATCTATGCTTAGTTGACTCAACTCCTTTATGTCATCTGGAGGCTTATCTTGTTCCTTTAACTGGGCCATATCTTTCTGCTTTTTGGTGTGAGTTATCTTTTGTTGGTGCCTTGGCATCTGGCTTACTAGAATATTTATTCTGGGTTCAGATTCTCTCTTTAGTTTAGGGATTTCTTACCCTTTCCCCCTTGCTTGTTATGTAGTAGGAGCCAAGGATGTTGTTGGTACTGTAAGCTGTGAAGGCTCTAGCTGCCCTCATTGCCCCAGGTACCAATGCACTTTCTCCCAATTTTCTCCTTTGCCAGGGGCTGGGACAAAGCTACAACCATGTGTAACAATCCAAATCATGCAGACCTAGACTGTAGCTTCATGCCTCTTCCTCTCCTGCCTTGCACAGAGATGCAGCTGCAGGTATAGGCAGCAATTTAAGTCCTGTGGGTCCAAAATGACCACAGTTGCCCTGGTAGACTTCTGACTATTCAGTTTGTGCCAGCCGAATGTACCTTCAGTTGCCCATAGAGGCTGGTATAGGTTTACCAGCTTCTTCTCTAATAAAGGTGGGGCTGATGCTTGGGCTAAGGCCACAGGCAGATCTGGGTGAAAGAAACTGGTCCTTACAGTAACTGTGATTTTCAGTCATTTGGGCTTCCCTTCATGCTAGTGGCAGATTCAAAATGGCAACTACAAGACCTTTTCTGACTTGGACAGGTTCAAACTTTAACAGCTCTTAGGGTTATACTTTAGCCAGCTGAATTCACTAATCAGTAGCTGAATATATGGCCATCATTTTATATATATGGCCATCATTTTATTCCTCCCCTGTTTTTTGGAAATGGAGCTTCAAATTCCAGCCATAGAATATCTCCTGAGGTGGCTTGCACTGCCAAAGGAGGATGATCATCAGCCTCCATGGTGTGGCCTGTATTTTCCCAGAGATGCTGGAGCAGGTCCTCCCAGCTTCCTCCCGCCAGAGTTGGGGCTGGGGCTTATGTTAGAACTGCAATGCCATCTGGATAGAAAGAATCCAGTGCCTACCAGCACTGTGATTTTCAGTCCATCCTATTTCCTTTTGTGTCAGGGTTGGAGTTAAAATGGTGACTACCAGCCTCTTTCTGACTTGGACAGTTTCAAATTTTAGCTGTTCTTGGGTTTATAGTTTATCCCACTGAATTTACTAATCAGAAGCTGAAGTTGGTATCCAGCTATCTCTTCCTCTTGCATTTTTGGGAAATGGCGGGTCCAATTCCAGCTGCAGAATAGCTCCAGAAATGGTTTATGCCACCTGAGGAGAATGGGCATCGGCCTCCAGCATGTGGAGTACTCTACTTACAAATCTTCTCTATAGTTGGGCAGTCTCCTCCTTCTATTCTCTCTAGAATGTTGTGCTCTTCTGGTCTCCTGGAGCCCCCAAACTTTAGATTGCTCTGGGTGATTACTGTCTTGTGGCACAAGCTGACTCTAAGAGCTCCTTACTCTGCTGCCATCTTGCTGGTTGTAGTCCCCTATGATTTTTTTTTTTTTACCATAACATTGATATAGTACTTTCTTTTCCTTGGATAGAAAATATTGCAATATTACTGTTAACTATAGTCTGTAAGTTAAGTTAGTTGGATTTTTTCCGTATATCACCTTATTCATAAGATGTCATAAGAGAAGAACATTCTTGTATTTATATTGGCCACAGTTCTCAACCAATACCAAATAACTATGTTGTACAGTCCCTAGGTTATTGTCTACCTGTCTTTCAATTAACCATCAATTCCATTCATTACCACATATTTACTATTGACTTTATTAAATATTCTACATACATTCAGCAACAGCTCCAGATTCTCACCCCACATTCTGTACCTTAATAACTTGTACTATATAGGTCAACACCATAAGTTTACTCATTGCTTTTAGTTCATATCAGTAAGACCATACAATATCTGTCTTTTTGTGTCTTGCTTATTTCACTCAACATAATGTCCCCAAGTTTCACCAAGGTTGTCATGTCCTTCCCAAGTTCATTTATTTTTACATCTGGATATTATTTCATCATATGTTTATACCACATTTGTTTATCCAGCCATCAGTTGATGGGCACTTAGGTTATTTCCATCTTTCAGCAATTATGAATAATGTACTATGAATATTATGTGCAAATATCTCTTTGCATCCTTGTTTTCAGTTCCAGTTGTGGGGTTGCTGAATTATATGTCAGTTCTCTATTTAGCTTCCTGAGGAACAGCCAAGCCATCTTCCATAGAAGATGCACCATTTTTCACTCCCACCAACAGAGAAGGTGTGTTCCTACTTCCCCACATACTATTGAACACTTGCAGTTTCTTTTTTTTTATTAATGGAAATTCTGTAAGGTGTGAAATGATATCTAATTTTAGTTTTGATCTGCATTTACCTAATAGCTTGTCCAATTTGTCTATTTTTCTTTCTTTTAATGCTCGTGCTTTGGATGTAAGGTTCAAGACACCACCACCTATCACAAGATCTTGAAAATGTTTTCCTAATTCTTTTTCCAAGATTTCTATGGCTTTAGATTTATGTTTAAGTCTTTGATCCATTTTGAGTTAACTTTTGTGTGAGCTGTGGGATAGGGGTACTTTCTTTTGATATAAGTATACAGTTTTTCCAGCAACATTTGTTGTATAGGCAGTTCTGATCTATCTGGGTGGGATTTACAGCCTGGTTAAATATCACCTCACTATAAATATGAGTGTCTATTTCCAAATTCTTGATTCAATTAAAATGACCAATCTGTCTTTATGCCAATTTTTTAGTACTGTAGATAAATTATATGTTAGAAAGAAAGGAAGTGAGAGTCCTCCAACTTAGTGTTTCTTACCTATTTTTGTCTTTTCAGGAGCCCTTACCATTCCAGATAAATTTAACAATTAGCTTTTCCAATTCTATAATGAAGGTTGTTGGAATTTTTTGTAAGGATTGTGTTAAATCTGTATACCAGAAATGGCATCTTAATGATATTTAGGCTACCAATCCTCACACACAGTTGTCCTTCCATTTATTTAGGTTTTCTTTGGTTTCTTTTAGGAATGTTTTATAATATTCTGAAAACAGGTCACTTATAGCCTTGGTTAAGTTTATCCATAAGTATTTGATTCTTTCAGTTGACACAGTAAATGGAATTTTTCTTCTCTCTCCACAGATTGCTCATTAGTAATGTGTAGAGATGCTCTTGAATTTGAATACTGATCTTGTATCCTGCCACATTGCTGAAATTGTCTGTTAATTCTAGGAATTTTGCTTTATATTTTCCAGAGTTTTCTAAGTATAGAATCATATGATCAGTGAATAGTGAAAGACTTACTACTTCCTTTTGGGTGACTTTTGGGTGACTTTTATTTATTTTTATTTCTTAATTTTTTTAGCTAGAACTTCTAGCTCAATAGTGAATAAATGAGGAGATGATGGGCATCCTTGTCTTGTTCCCAGGCTCAGTGGGAAACCTTTCTGTCTTTTAACATTGAGTACAGTGTCAGCCGTGGGTATTTTTCGTGTATGCACTTTATCATACTTGGAAATTACTTTCATTTCTTTCTTTTGGAATGTTCTTATAAAGAAAGGATATTATATTTTATCAAAAGACTTTTTCTGAATCATTTGAAAAAGTCTTGTGGTTTTTCTTCTTCGATTTGTTAGTGTTTCGTATTACAATGGTGGGTTTTCTTATGTTGAAACATGCTCACATAACTGGTATAAAATGCACTTGATCATATGTAATTTTTAATGCACTTTTGGATTCAGTTAGCAAGTATTTTGTTGAATATTTCTACATCTATATTCTTTAGAGAAGTTGGTCTAGTTTTTGTTGTTGTTATAATATTCTTATTTTGCATTGGTAGTAAGGTAATGCTGGCTTCATAGAATGAGTTCGTTATCATTCCTTCCTGTTCAAATTTTTGAAGAGTTTGAGCAAGATTGGTATTAAATCTTCTTTAAATGATTGGTAGATCTCTCTCATGAAAACACTTTTTAAATTCATACTATTTTCCTCCCATATTCAACTGACTATCTCATTATAGGTATTCTACTTACAGCTATAACTCTACACAACTTACATGAATCTAATATCCATTCTCCCACTTCTCATACTGTTGCTCTGTTAACATTTATTACCAATAATACTTTACACAATTTCCTTTTTTACACAATTGCCTTTCCCTGGCCCTAATATTTTCCTACAAAGTGAACTCAGCCAGCAATAAGAAATTAGAATAAGAAGAACAAAGTGACAAAGAGAAGATACAACACTTATACAAGAATGACAGCTAATTAATCCCCAAGACTAGACAAAAAGCTAAAGAACTGATTAAACCCATCAAGATAAAATGATGACCAGACAGCAACAAAAAACTACAAACCAAACCAGTAATCAGGAAAACATGGCTGAATCCAATGAACAAACTAAAAACCAGGAAGGGGAGCAGAACTTCAGACAAGTAATTAAAGATCTCAGAACATATATTACAGAAAACTTAATGAAGTAAAAGAAGAATTTAACAATATGAAGAAAACACTTGGAGAGGAAACTGCAGACATACACAAAAAGATAAAAATATGATGGGAATGAACACCACAGTTGAAAAATCAAAAATACACTCACAGAAAATAGCAGCAGATTAAAAGAGGCAGAGCAGAGAATTAGCGATGTGGAAGACAGTACATCGGAAAGCAAATTGTAGAATTGATCGATAAAAAGAAAAAATCCAGCTAGGACTTACGGACATGAATGACAATGCAAAATGCACAAACATACGTATTATAGGCATCCCAGAAGGAGAAGAGAAGGGAAAGGGGTCAGAAGGGCTGTTGCAAGAAATAATGGCTGAAAACTTCCCAAATCTACTGAGAGAGACAGATGTACATGTCCAGGAAGCACAACACACCACAAACATCATAAACCCCAACAGGCCCACTCCAAGACATACACTTGTCAAATATCCAATGTTCAAGACAAAGAGAAAATTCTAAAAGCAGCAAGAGAAAAGAAAACCATCACATACAAGGGAGGCTCCATAAGATTAAGTGCTGATTTCTCACCTGAAACCATGGAGGCAAGAAGGCAGTGGTATGATATAGTCAAGTACTAAAAGAAAAAAAATTTCCAACCAAGAATACTCTACCCAGCTAAACTAGCATTCAAAAATGATAGAGTTCAAAATATTCACGGATAAACAGAAATTGAAAGAGTATGCCAACAAGAAACCTCCCCTTCAAGAAATACTAAAGGGAGTTCTGCAGGAAGAAAGGAAAAAAACAGGAGAGGCAGAGTTGGAGGAGACTTTAAGAGCAACAAAAAAGACAAAAAGGGAAGGAAACAAACAAACAAAATATGACAAACACAAGTCCAATCAAAATATGGCTAACATAAACAATTCTGTGAAAGTAATAACACTGAATGTCAATGGATTAAACTCTCCTATCAAAAGATTCAGACTGGGAGATTGGATAAGAAAATATGACCCATCTATATGCTGTCTACAAGGAATACATCTTAGACCCAGGGATTTATGGAGGCTGAAATTGAATGGTTGGAAAACAATCTTGCAAGCAAACAATAACCAAAAAAAGGCAGGAGTAGCTATATTAATACCAGACAAAATAGACTTTAAATGTGAAACAATTGTGAGAGACAAAGATGGATACTTCATATTAGTGAAAGGGACAATCATTCAAGAAGAATGAACAATCATAAATATTTATACTCCTAACAAGGGTGCCTCTAAATACATCAGGCAAACACTGGAAAAACTAAGTGAAAGAATAGATGCCTCTACAATTATAGTGGGAGATTTTAATACATGACTATCAATTTGGACAGAACATCTCAAAAGAGAATCAATAAAGAAACAAAATATTTGAACAGTATATTAGAGGAACTGGATATAATAGACATACACAGATCATTACACCGAAACACAGCAGGATATACATTTTTCTCAAGTGCACATGGATCATTCTCCAAGATAGACCATAGGCTAGGCCACAAAGAAAGGCTCAATGAATTCAGAAAGATTGAAATCATACAAAATAATATCTCTGACCACAGTGGAGTGAAGCTAGAACTCTGCAAGGGCCAGAGGCCCAGATTTCACACCAAGATATGGAAATTAAACAGCACACTCTTAGAAAAACAGTGGGTCAAAGAGGAAATCTCAAAAGAAATCAATAACTACCTTGAAACTAATGATAATGATAACACAACATACCAAAACTTATGGGATGCAGCAAAAGCAGTACTGAGAGGGAAATTTATAGCCATAAATTCATAAATCAAAAAAGAAGAGAAAAAATTGAAGAATTACCTGCACATTTGGAGGAATTAGTAAAAAAACAACAAAGTAATCCCATGGGAAGAAGAAAGAAAGAAAGAACAAAGATAAGAGCAGAACTAAATGAAATAGAAAATGAGAAATCACTTGAAAAGATAAACAAGAACAAGAGCTGGTTCTCTGAGACGATCAATAAAATTGACAAACCCTTAGCGAGACTAACAAAGAAAAAAAGAGAGAAGATGCAAATACAGAAAATAAGAAATGAGAAAGGAGAGATCACCACTGACCCCAAAAATAAAGACTATAATAATACTTTGAAAAACTATATTCCAACAAAATGACAATTCAGAGGAAATGCACAAATTCCTAGAAACACAAAAGCAGCCTATATTGACAAAAGAAGAAATTGATGATCTTAACAAGCCAATCACAAATAAAGAGATAGAATCAGTCATTAAAAACCTCCCAACTAAGAAGTGCCCAGGGCCAGATGGCTTCACAGGTGAATTCTACAAAACATTCTGGAAAGAAGTAACACCAATACTGCTGAAACTCTTCCAAGGATCAAAACAGAAGGAACATTGCCTAACTCAGTCTATGATGCCAACGTTACCCTAGTAACAAAGCCAAACAAAGACACCACAAGAAAGGAAAATTACAGACCAATTTCTCTAATGAACTTGGACACAAAAATGCTTAACAAAATACTTGGTAATCGTATTCAACAACACATTAAATGAATTATACACCATAAGCAAGTGGGATTCATTCTGGGTATGCAAGGATGGATCATATTAGAAAATCAATCAGTGCAATACACCATATAAACAGATTGAAAGAAAAAAATCACATGATTATATCTATAGATGCAGAAAAAGCACTTGACAAAATACAGCACCCTTTCTTGATAAAAAAACTCCAATAGATTGGAATATAAGGAAATTTTTTGAACATGATAAAGAGTATATATGAAAAACCCACAGTCAACATCGTTTACAATGGTGAAATCCTAAATCTTTCCCTCTATGATCAGGAACAAGACAAGGATGTCCACTCTCTCCCCTTCTATTTAACATTGTCTTAGAAGTACTTGCTCAAGCACTGAGGCAAGAGCCAGATATAAAAGGCATTCAAATTGGAAAGGAAGAAGTCAAAATTTTATTTTTTGCAGGTTACATGATCCCATACATAGAAAACCCTGAGAGGTCTACAACAAAACTTCTAGAACTCATAAAGGAGTTTAGTAAAGTCACAGGTTATAAGATCAATGCGCAAAAATCAGTAGCATTTCTGTACACCAATAATGAGCAAGATCAGGATGAAATCAGGAAACAAATACCATTCACAATAGTAAATTAAAAAATCAAATATTTAGGAATAAATTTAACTAAAGAGGGAAAGAACTTACACACTGAGAACTTCACAAGACTGGTCAAGGAAATCAACAAAGACCTAAATAAATGGAAGACTATTCCCTGTTCATGGATAGGAAGACTGAATATTATTAAGACGTCTATCCTACCAAAACTGATCTACACATTCAATGCAATCCCAATAAAAATCAGCACAGCCTTCTTTAAGGAACTAGAAAAACTAACTATGAAATTTATTTGGAAAGGAAAGAGGCCCCGAATAGCCAAAGACATATTGAAAAAGAAAAATGAAATTGGAGGAATCACACTACCTGACTTCAAAACATGCTACAAAGCTACATTAGTGAAAACAGCATGGTATTGGCATGAGGAGAGACACACAGACCAATGGAATCGAATTGAAAGTTCTTATATACAACCTCATATATATAGCCATATAATATTCAATAAAGCCACCAAACCCTCTCAATTGGGAGAGAATGGCCTATTCAACAAATGGTGCCTGGAGAACTGGATAGCCATATGTAGAAGAATGAAAGAGGATTACCATCTCACACCTTATACAAAGATCAACTCAAGATGGATCAAAGACTAAATATAAGAGCCAAGACCATAAAGATCTTGGAAAGCAGTGTAGGGAAACATCTACAGGACCTTATAATAGGAAATGGCTTCATGAACTTCACACCAAAAGCACAAGCAGCAAAAGAAGAAATAGATAAATGTGTTTCCTCAAAATTAAAGCCTTCTGCACCTCAAAGGAGTTTGTCAAGAAAGTAAAAAGGGAGGCTACAGAATGGGAGAAAATATTTGGTAACCATATATCAGATAAGATACTTATAACATGTATATATAAAGAACTCCTATATCTTGAAAATAAAAAGATAAACAACCCATTTAAAAAATGGGAAAAAGATTTAAACAGACACTTCTCCAAAGAAGAAATACAAATGGCTAAAAAGCACATGAAAAAATGCTCCAAATCTCTAGCTATCAGGGAAATGCAAATCACAACTACAATGAGATACCATCTTAGTCCCAAAAAATTGGCAGCTATGAGAAAAACAGAAGACTACAAATACTGGAGAGGATGTGGAGAAATGGGAACACTCATCCACTCCTGGTGGGAATGCAGAAGGATCCAACCATTCTGGAGGACAGTTTGGCAGTTTCTCAAAAAACTAACCATAGATTTGCCATATGACCCAGCAATTCCACTGCTGGGTATATACCCAGCAGAACTGAAAACAAGGACACAAACTGATATATGCACACCAATGTTCATAGCAGCATTGTTCACTATCACCAAAAGTTGGAATCAACCCAAATGCCCATCAACAGATGAATGGATAAATAAAATGTGGTATATACATACAATGGAACAGAACTCGGCTTTAAGAACAAATACACTACAAACACACATGATAACATGGATGAATCTTGGGAACTTTATGTTGAGTGAAGCAGCCCAGGCATTGAAGGACAAATACTACATGACCTCAATGATATGAGATAAGTAAACCAAGCTGCCTCAGAGAGTCAGAGACTGGATGACAGCCTTATAGGAAATCAGGGGGTAGAAGAAGGACCTATGCTTAGATCTACATGGGTGAAATCTATGATAAGCTGGAGGTAAGTATGTGTACAAGGAAGGGATAAAATCGAGGCATATGATTACCTTTGGGTGTGGCTTTGCAGGTTTGAGGGGGCTAGGGATGGGCAGATGGGTAATATTGCCCAAGAAATTGGGGGGAGGGTGGGGCAACATATGAACATAGGAGATTGTCAGGTGTTCATTGAGAGTATAATGCTGAGAAAACCTTTTCAAAACATAATAAGGAAAGTTACCTGTTTAAGATACTTAAAGGGGATAATCTGATGTAGGACACATTCCTAGGGAATATGTGAATGCTCATTTTGCCAGAGTGGCTTATATCATTGTGTAGAGACCCATATAATGAGAAGGTACACCCACATCCTGGGGAAGACTGATGCCATCAAATAGAGAGAACTGTATCTCTCAAGAGAAATGGTGGCTCCAGGGCATTAGGGCAGTTGAGCAGATCAAGCCCTCAACACTGTTACAAGTATCTCTGAACATGGCTTTCAAGAAATGAAGATAGACTGTCACTGTGGGCCCTAAGGGGAGGGAGAAATAGGTATTGAATAGATGGAACCAACATAACTGTGAGGGCAATAGAAGTGTTTCACAAGAGTATGCAAGAATGGATATAAAACATGTAATATTACACCAAAAACATATAAGGGCCGATAGACTAATAATGTAAATCATAATGTAAAACATAGGAAAACTAAAAATTTAGAAAATTGTATAGCCTAAAGTATAAACCACAATGTAAACACAAATGTTACCTTGTTTGAAAGCTCTTGTCTCAATATCTGTACATCAGTTTCAGTAAATATGGTATGAATATGTTAAAAGTTTATCGCTGTGCAAGGGAAAAAGTTTTATATTGGATATGTGGGAGTACTGTTTATTGTATATATGAATTACTGTGATCTAAAACTCTTGGGAAGATAAGCTTAATAATTATAAAAAAGAAAAGAAAAAGATAGGATGTAGAATTTGTCCAAATTAATATTTATTCTATATCTAACCTTTAAACTCATCGCTATATTCCATTTTACTATTAAGGGAACCTGGCATTATATTGGGCTTCACTTTCCAGGAAGTTTTGGATCACAGAATGTTTCAACAATGGCAGCAGAGGAATACTGGTATGGGATGTTATTGACAGGGGACATATGGTTGACAGGGAGTTATACAGGGCATGTGTCTGGGGTGCATGAACTGTTTGGATACATTCATAGTGCAAACAATTAAAAACAACAGCTGGGGGGGTGCTGGGTTCCTGGCTGGAGGGACTCTGTCGTGGTCCCTAGGGGAGCAGCAGCAGTCCCCCGGGTGCAATGGCAAGGACCAGGAAGGAATGAGGGTCCAACAGTGACCCCCTGATACTAATGACTATGCTTGTGAGCCTGTACACCTGAAATAAGAACAAGGCCTAGAGCAGCAGTGTGCCTAAGAGTTCCCTCCTGAGAGCCTCCGTGTTACTCAAATATGGCCAGTCTCGAAGCCAAACTCAGCATGTAAATGCACTGCCTTCCCCCCAGTGTGGGACTTGACTTCTGGGAATGAGCCTCCCTGGCACCGAGGGATCACTACTAAGTACCAGCTAATGATGTAACTAGAAAATGACCTTGAGTAAAAAGTTCAGCTCAGCCAGCAGAATATTCCTGTCTACATATAATAACAGGAGTTAAAAATGCTTTTTGACCTAAATTAAGGGGGAAATGGAAAGGACAATTGAGTTTATATGGCTATGAGTCTCTAAAAAAGAGTCTGGAGGTTATCAGAGGGGTTGTCCTTGTGCACACCTGAGCAGAGTCTCAGAGACAGATAAAGTAGATACAACCCCAGGTATTGGTTCTTCTGAGGGCTACAGAAACCCACAGGTTTTACAGTCAGGGCAAATGGAGTTCGTTGCCATGTCAGTTGGTCCTTCTTTGGAGTTGGTTTTTCTGTGTGGTGGAGCTGGACTTAGATGTAATCTCTTTTTACAAGTCTTTCCTGTTACTGTACCAGAATTGTAGTTGGTTCTGGGGTTTAAGATATATCTAGGGGATCTGAATCTCTGGTCTGACCATATGATAGCCAGGTCCTGAGCATCAACAGACTTCAGCTCCTACACTCTGGTTTATTGAACTTACCCCACTCAGGTAACATGGAATTGAAGAATGTCAACCACCACAACATGGAGCCAAGAGTGCCTGCAACTGAAAGCAGGAGGATTGCATCCAGCATCTATGTGGAATCTAAACCCCTTCTTGACATAGATATGGAGTGGACACAACCAATCCAAGGTCCACAGGATGGAGGAATACAGTAAGGATTAGAGTGTACTTACTGATATTCTATTCATGAACTATTAGGGTTAATGTTTGAAGAAAATGTGGCATTGGTGTGGAAAAGGTGGCCATGGTGGCAGCTGTGTGTGGGTTATGGGAGGAAGAGATGATATGTGGAGGCATTTCCGGGACTTGGAGTTGTCCTGGGTGGCGCTGCAGGGACTATTTCCGGACATTGTAGATCCTCCCATGGCCCACTGGATGGAACGTGGCAGAGTGTGGGCTATGATGTGGACCATTGACCATGAGGTGCAGTGGTGCTCAGAGATGTATTCACCAAATGCAATGGATGTGTCATGATGATGGGGGAGAGTGTTGCTGTGGGGGAAGGGGAATGAATGGGGACCTCATAATTTTTTAATGTAATATTTTTAAAAAATGAATTAAAAGAAAAAAATGATTAGTAGAATTCAACTGTGAAATAATCTGATACTGGAGCTTTCATTTTGTGGATGTCTTTGATGGTTGTTTCAATTTCTTTACTTGTGATTGGTTTGTTGATGTCTTCTATTTCTTCTCGGGTTAATGTGTGTTGCTCATGTGTTTCTAGAAATTTGTCCATTTCATCAACTTTGTCTAGTTTACTGGCATTTAGTTGTTTATATGATCCTCTTATTATCTCTTTTATTTCTGCTGTTTCAATAGCAATGCTCCCTCTCATTTCTGATTTTATTTATTTACATCTTCTCGTTTTTATTATTATCAGCATTGCTAATGGTTTTTCTATTTTGTTGATCTTCTCAAAGATCCAACTTTTAGTTTTGTTGATTCTATTGCTTCACTTTTTCTCCATTTCATTTATTTCTGTTCTAATCCTTATTATTTATTTCTGCCTCCTTGGTTTATGGTTGCTTTGCTGTTCTTTTTCTAGTTCTTCCAGATGTGCAGTTAGGTCTTCAATTTCAGCTCTTTCTTCCTTTTTTAGTGTAAGCATTGCAGGCTATACATTTCCCTCTCAGCACAGCCTTTGCTGCATCCCATAATTTTTTATATGCTGTGTTCTTGTGCTTTAATTCCTTTTGAGATATTAACTGATTTCTCTTGCAATTTCCCCTGAGGAAGATGGCATTGGAGTATCTCCTAATGGACACTTCTTTTTTAGAAAATAAGGAAGAAAGCTTAAAAATCATCCAAGTTAGTTCCTTTGGGAACTGAAAACCAGGAGAGTGCTACAGGCATTGTTCAGGAGGTACTGGGTATGGAGACATCAGTGGACCAAAAGGAGAACTATGAGTTGGCCCCCACGACTGGGAACACTACCCAAATGCCAAGCCTGAATTGAACAGCCTTGGTGAAACCTGAGGCTGAGTGGACAATGGAGAAAGAAAGGACATATCTCTCCCTGGGAAGAAGGGAGTATTTTGGAGGGCTGACTGTGGTAACCCCTCAGTGAATTTAACCAGCATAACTCACTTTGGAATCATTGGCTTGGAAGATCCTTTCAGTAGAATTGAAGGATCCATCTCTGTGGAAATGTTCGCTTAAGAGTGTTATCTCCTGGACAGCCAAAAAAGTGGAGGAAGATAAGATTGTCTCTTTTCTTTCCCAGGTATCTTAGATCTGGCTCTGCATTAGTGGCTCCCTGCCCCTGCTTTGTTAACTTAAACTGGGCACTCTTAATGTTTTAGAAAAATTGAACCAAAAATCAAAGAACTGTCAAATAAAACCACTAGACAAGAAAAAGGAATAATATGGTAAAATCTCCCACACAGACGCCTAGATATCAACAACAAAAACAAGCCATACAAAGAAATGAGAAAATATGCGGCAGCCAAAAATGAAACAAAAACACAAGAATCCAGATGAAACACAGGATTTAAGAAAACTAATCAATTATGTTCATGCAAATCTTAATCAGTTTAAGAAGCTGAAAGAATACTGTACCCCTGACACTGTAAACATACTGTAATAATAATGTCTCACATGGAAAAAAAAACGCTAGGTCAGCAGCAAGCTGTAGTTTTTAAAAATGTTTATAGCTAAACGTTGAGGAGCAAAAAAAAAAAAAAAAAAAAAAAGGCTTTCCCCCGAAGTAACATGTGTGAACCTACAACACACTGACCTCTTTCTCCTCCTCCTTGCTTGAATGAATAACCCTGAGATCACCTCTTAGAACTGGTTTTAACCTTTAGGAGCAGCGGCTGCGCTGCCACTTGTGTATATGTATGACATTGTACATTACGCATACTCTCGGGACCCCCACAAATTGGTCCCTCTCTCAGCCACCCCTCTGTGGTATGACGAGATAACAAGCTGGTGACCTGCACAAAGCGATACACAGCTGTTTAATATCTTGCCAGACGTTGCGCCCCTTGGTGCGATGCTGTACAGGTCTCTGTAAAAAGTCCCTGCTGTCTTAGCAGCCAATTAACTTAGCTTATTTTTTCTGGGTTTTTATTTTGTTTTGCTTTCTTTCTAATCAAAGTGTGAAAAAGTTCTAGGTTCAGTTGAAATTCCTGATAAAGAAACACAATTGAGGTTTTTTCAGTGATAAAATCTGCCTATTTGTATTTCAAACAATGTAGCTTAACTTGATGTAAATTCCTCCTTTTTTTTTTCTTCCTTTTTTGGCTTAATATCATTTATTCAGTATGAAATTTTAAACTTTATGTTCCACGTGTTAAGAATAAATGTACATTAAATATTGGTAAAAAAAAAAAGTTGAAAGAAAATACATCTAAAGATATATAGATAATAAGATGACACTCTGGAGTGCTGACTGTGACAGCCAAACCCGAAGCAGTTGGAGGCAGCAGGCCGAATCCTCCTGGTGCTCTGCGAAGCTTCCTTCCTCTCTGTCCCCGCGCTCTCCCCGGTGCCCGGCAGCGGTGGCGGCGGCAGGACAGCCCTTCCCGGGGCCTTCTGTTTTACTCCCGATCCCCTGCTCGGCCAGCTGGGCTTGCGGCGGGTGTCAGGGGGCAGCCCGCGGCGGGCGAGGGCCGCGGTCCCTGCATGTATTGCGCCCAGGCCCAGCGCCAGAGCTCACGCCCCGCTGAACGCCTCCTCCTGGGCGGCACTGGCCCCCAAGAATCTGCCTTGTAGCGTCCTGAGGGAAGGTGAGCGAGCGAGTCCAAGGGCGCCCGGGGCTGGTGGTGCCGCTGAACATGGTCACCAAGCAGTGCATCCACATGGCCAAGGAGAAGCAGAGCAAGAACATCACCCAGCACGGCAAGGTGGCCAAGACCTTGAGAAATACCCCCGAAGAGAAGGCATCTGTAGGACCCTGGTTATCGGCTCTCTTCATTTTTGTTTGTGGCACTGCAATTTTCCAGATTATTCAAAACATCAGGATAGGCCTGTGAAGTGACTGATCTTAAGATTATTTCCATTCTCCTGGGAATTTTAACTTGAACTTATTCCTGATGTTTGATTAAACTCTGGCTAAAAAGACAGTGAAAGCATCCTGCCTCAGAATGACTTTTCATCTCATCCTTCAGGTGTCATTCCAAGGTTTCTTCACCAGTCATTTGGAGTTTCCTAGTCAATACCACAGCGCCTTGGCTAAAGCACCACATGAATAAAGCAATAAAATTTTATTGTTAAGCTTCAATACTGGGCCCTTCTTATTCAGTCAGCAAAGAGTTAAGTTTTTCTATGTGATTGTTTAAAAAAACTATGCAGTATGGATAGTTAGATCAAGTCTGTGTAGACAAGGTCTAGATTTTGTTAACTTTCATGTGTCAATGCTTAGCTTAAAATTTGGAATCTATGGTTTTTAGACAGCTAGGCACTTTATTACTATCTCTTGAATTGAAAGCATATTCCCATATAGGGTCAAGTAACTGTCCTGTAATAAGGTGCTTATAAATGGAACAACTACATGCCTAGTTTTACTATAATATTTAGCACCTAAAATTTTTCTAAGCTTCTAAATGCCTAATATGAAGGGAGATGCTTATAGCCACAACATCTAGTTTAACAATAGTCTTTCTATTATATACTACCTTGGATTTAGCATGAGTGAATATGCTAATCTAAAATGCCATTTTTTAAAAAAGCAACTTGATAGAGTATCTTATGACTTAGTCATTGTAGTTTCACTAAAAGCTACCATGGAGCCAAGTCAGGGAAGGTTGTTTACATCTGTATCGAGTTCACCAGAATTATTTTAATTTATCAAAAGGATTTACTATGCCAGACAAAAATTTAAGGAAAAAATAATACTGAAAATGGATGCCTCTTCAAGATATGCAATGTGCCATAAGATGACATCTTAGCATATTACCAGCACTTTTAATACCAAAAGGCACATCAACTAAACTAAAGGTTAGATTTTGTTTAGAAATGCTTTTACTGAATTTATGAGTAAAATGCTGTTAGTTACTATACATCTGACTAGAGTGACAACTGAAATAGATTTAATGACAAGGATCAGTCTGTAGTCTTCCCTTTGTTGTATGAGTCTACAGGTTTTGACTGATCAAATTTCCTTTTTACTAATATGAGTGAGGGTGATTAGGCAGGTTTTGGGTTTTCTAATGCTATTGAAAAACTACAAGTAGTGACTATGTTCTTAGCCATAACTGGGTGAGAAAAAGCCTGAGTCATCTTAAGTATTATTGAATTGGAAAGCAAGCTGCTTCTGTGCTTTGTTAATAGTCTAAGGATAGCTTTTTTAAACAGTTTAGAGAAACTAAAAGGAAATCTGCTACCTACTCTATGCACAATGTGAACCACATAGAGAGCTTTTGATACCCCATGAGTATGGGGAAAAGTAAGGGAGAGGAGTGGTTAAGGACATGACTTCTCTGGTTAGCTGAGCTGATCCAAATGAAGGAATAGGAATCAGCTTACCTTGTACCAGCAGGTCTTTAACCACATTGTTACATGCCTTTCTCACCTAGTAAATCATTCCCAATATTTGGTTCACTCTTTAAAATAGGTGTCTTGTTTAACTAGATCTATTGTATTATCAACTTTTAAAATGAAAGTTATTCTAAATTCATAGCAGGTGCCTTAATTTTTGCTTTGTGTCAAACCTTTCCATATCAGAATTTCCCTTGATTTGCTATGGATAGTTGGCTTTAAAATGTGTTTAAAAAAAAAAAGTACAATGTCTTGATTAATTTGACTGTTGAAGAAGGATAGATTATGCATGCTTGGGTAAATGAAAGCTGTATCTTATTTTTTTTTAATTATTTATTTTTTTTTAAATTACATTATGAAAAATATGAGGTCCCATTCAACCCCACCGCCCCCGCCCCCCACTCCCCCCACAGCAACACTCTCTCCCATCATCATGACACATCCATTGCACCTGGTAATTTCATCTCTGAGCATCACTGCACCCCATAGTCAATGGTCCACATCATAGCCCAGATTCTCTCACGTTCCATCCAGTGGGCCCTGGGGGGATCTATAATGTCCCATAATTTTCCGTGAAGCACTATCGAGGACAACTCCACGTCCCGAAAACGCCTCCACATCTCATCTCTTCCTCCCGTTCCCCACACCCAGCAGCCACCATGGCTACCGTTCCCACACCCATTCCACATTTTCTCTGTGGACATTGGATTGGTTGTGTCCATTGCACATCTATGTCAAGTGAGGGCTTAGATTCCACATGGGTACTGGATGCACTCCTCCCGCTTCCAGTTGTAGACACTCTAGGCTCCATGTTGTGGTGGTTGACCTTCTTCAACTCCATGTTAGCTGAGTGGAGTAAGTCCAATAAATCAAAGTGTAGGAGCTGAAGTCTGTTGAGGCTCTGGGCCTGGGTGTCATATTATCAGTCCAGAGATTCAAATCCCCTACATATATCTTAAACCCAGCACCAACTACAATTCCAATAAAGTAGCATGCAAGTCTTGTGAAAAGAGATCCCCTCTGAGTCCAATTCCATCACGCAGAAACACCAGCTCCAAAGAAGGGCTGTCTGTCATGTCAGTGAACCCCTTCTGCCATGACCATAGAACCTGTGGGTCTCTTTATCCCTCAAAAGAACCAATACCTGGGGTTGTATCTACCTTATCTGTCTCTTAGACTCTGTTCAGTTGTACATAGGGGTATTCCTTCTGACAACCTCCAGACTCTTTTTTAGAGACTCACAGCCTTATAATCTCATTTCTCCTTTCCATTTCCGCCTTACATTAGGTCAAACAGCTTCCCGAAGTCATGTTATTATATGTAGACAGGTATATTCTGCTGTTCCGCATTGAATCTTTAATTCAAGGTCATTTTCTAGTTGCTTCTTCAGCTGGTATGTGGTAGTGATCCCTCGGTGCCAGGGAGGCTCATCCCCGTGTGTCGTGTCCCACGCTGGGGGGAATGCATCGCATCTACACACTGAGTTTGGCTGTGAGAGTGGCCACATTTGAGTAACATGAAGGCTGTCAGGAGGAAACCCCCAGGCACAATGCTACTCTAGGCCCTGTTCTTATTGCAGGTGTATAGGCTCAAAAGTGTAACCATTAGTATCACGAGCCCACTGTTGGGCCCTCCTTCCTTCCTGGTTCTTGCCGTTGCACCTGGAGGATTGCCGCTGCTCTCCCAGGGCCCACAACAGTGACCCCCCGGCCAGGAGCCCAGTACCCCCCCAGCTGTTGTTTTTGTTTCCACTATGAGTATATATAGACATTACCATATACCCTGGGCATATGTCAACCATATATATCCTGTCAATATCATCCCATATCAGTATTCCTCTGCTGCCATTGTTGAACCACTCTGTGATCCAAAACTTCCCGTAAAGTGAATCCCAACATAATATCAGCTTCAGAAGAGTCTTAGATCACCGAAATTCATATATACAATATACAGTATTTCCCCAGATCCACCATAAAACCTTTTCCCTTGCACAGCAATAATCTTTTAACTTATTCATATCATATTTCCTGAAACTGATGTACAGATTCCAAAACTATAGTTTTCAAACAAGGTGACATTTGTGCTTACTATATGGTCCATATTTTAGGCTGTACAGTTTTCTAAATTTTTTAGTTATCCTATGTTTTGTCTTATGGTTTTCATTATTAGTCTGTTGTCCCCTATATGTTTTTGTTGTAATATTAGCTGTTTTATATTCATCCTCGTGTACTCTCACATAACTCCTCTTTTGCCCCCTTATTTACCTTTGTTCCATCCATTCCACATCCATTTTCCCCTCCCCTTAGGGCCCACAACGCCTGCCAATCTAATACCCTGGGAGCCGTCCTTTCTCACGAGAGATACAGTTCTCTCTATTCGACGGCATTAGTCTTCCCCAGGATATGGGTCCACCCCACCCAATGGTAGAACCCACCTTGGCAAAATGAGCCTTCAGCTATTCCCTCCGGAGTCCGTCACGCATCAGACCATACCCCCTGAGCGTCCTAACCAGGTAACCCTCCTACTTATACTTTGACACGTATTACTCAACATTTAGTTCTCAACGAACTTCTGACACTCTCCCATATTCGTATGTTGCCACTCCCTCCCACCTATTTCTTGGACAATATTACCCCTCTTCCCATCCCCAGCCCCCCTCAAACCCAGAAAACCCCACCCAAAGATAACCCCTTGCCCCCATTTTGTCCCTTCTTTGTGCTCATACTTACCGCCAGCTCATCACAGATTCCACCCCTGCAGACATTAACTCACATCCTTCCTCCACCCCCCGATTTCCTGTAAACCACTTTTCCAGACTCTAGCTCTCTGAGGCAGTTAACTTATTTCATATCATTGAGGTCATATAGTATTTGTCCTTCAATGCCTGGGTTGCTTCACTCAACATAAGATTCTCAAGGTTCATCCATGTTATCACGTGCGATTGTAGTGTATTGGTTCTTACAGCTGAGTAGTATTCCATTGTGGGTATATACCACATTTTATTGATCCACTCATCTGTTGATGGACATTTGGATTGATTCCAACTTTTGGCGATAGTGAACAATGCTGCTATGAACATTGGTGTGCATATATCGGTTTGTGTCCTTGTTTTCAGATCTGATGGGTATATACCCAGCAGTGGTATTGCTGAGTCATATGGCAAATCTATGGATAATTTTTTGAGAAACTGCCAAACTGTCCTCCAGAATGGTTGGATCCTTCTGCATTCCCACCAGCAATGGATGAGTGTTCCCCTTTCTTCACATCTTCTCCAGAATTTGTATTCTACTGTTTTTTTCATGGGTGCCAATCTTATGGGAATAAGATGGTATCTCATTGTAGTTTTGATTTGCATTTCCCTGATAGCTAGAGATTTGGAGCATTTTTTCATGTGCTTTTTAGCCATTTGTATTTCTTCTTTGGAGAAGTGTCTGTTTAAGTCTTTTTCCCATTTTTTAAATGGGTTGTTTATCTTTTTGTTTTCAATATATATGAGTTCTTTATATATGCAAGTTATAAGTCTCTTATCAAATATATGGTTGCCAAGTATTTTCTCCCATTGTGTGGGTTCCCTTTTTACTTTCTTGACAAACTCCTTTGAGGTGGAGAAGGCTTTAATTTTGAGGTAGTCCCATTTATCTATTTGTTCTTTTGCTGCTCGTGCTTTTGGTGTGATATTCATGAAGCCATTTCCTATTACAAGGTCCTGTAGATGTTTCCCTACACTGCTTTCTAAGGTCTTTATGGTCTTGGCTCTTATATTTAGGTCTTTGATCCATCTTGAGTTGATCTTTGTATAAGGTGTGAGATGGTAATCCTCTTTCATTCTTCTACATATGGCTATCCAGTTCTCCAGGCACCATTTGTTGAATAGGCCATTCTCTCCCAGTTGAGAGGGTTTGGTGGCTTTATCAAATATTATATGGCTATATACATGAGGTTCTATATCAGAACTTTCAATTCGATTCCATTGGTCTGTGTGTCTCTCCTTATGCCAGTACCATGCTGTTTTCACTACTGTAGCTTTGTAGTATGTTTTGAAGTCAGGAAGTGTGATTCCTCCTATTTCGTTTTTCTTTTTCAATATGTCTTTGGCTATTCGGGGCCTCTTTCTATTCCAAATAAATTTCATAGTTAGTTTTTCTAGTTCTTTAAAGAAGACTGTGTTGATTTTTATTGGGATTGCATTGAATGTGTAGATCAGTTTTGGTAGGATAGACATCTTAATAATATTCAGTCTTTCTATCCATGAACAGGGAATATTCTTCCATTTATTTAGGTCTTCTTTGATTTCCTTGAACAATCTTGTATAGTTCTCGATGTATAAGTTTTTTACCTCTTTAGTTAAATTTATTCCTAAGTATTTGATTTTTTAATTTACTATTGTGAATGGTATTTGTTTCTTGATTTCCTCCTGATCTTGCTCATTATTGGTGTACAGAAATGCTACTGATTTTTGTGCATTGATCTTATAACCTGTGACTTTGCTAAACTCATTTATGAGTTCTAGGAGCTTTGTTGTAGATCTCTCAGGGTTTTCTATATATAGGATCATGTCATCTGCAAATAATGAAATTTTGACTTCTTCCCTTCCAATTTGAATGCCTTTTATATCTGGTTCTTGTCTCAGTGCTCAAGCAAGTACTTCCAAGACAATGTTAAATAGGAGCAGAGACGATGGGCATCCTTTTCTTGTTCCTGAGTTTAGCGGGAAGGATTTCAGGATTTTGCCATTGTAAACAATGTTGGCTTTCGGTTTTTCATATATACTCTTTATCATGTTCAAAAAGTTTCCTTGTATTCCAATCTTTTGGAGTGTTTTTATCAGGAAGGGGTGCTGTATTTTGTCAAATGCCTTTTCTGCATCTATAGATATAATCCTGTGGTTTTTTTCTCTCAATCTGTTTATATGGTGTATTACATTGATTGATTTTATTAATTTGAACCATCCTTGCATACCTGGAATAAATCCCACTTGGTCATGGTGTATAATTTGTTTAATGTGTTGTTGAATACGATTAGCAAATATTTTGTTAAGCATTTTTGCATCTAGGTTCATTAGAGAAATTGGTCTGTAATTTTCCTTTCTTGTGGTGTCTTTGGCTTTGGTACTAGGGTAATGTTGGCATCATAGAAGGAATTAGGCAGTGTTCCTTCTGTTTCAATTTTTTGGAATAGTTTCAACAGGATTGGTGTTAGTTCTTTCCGGAATGTTTGGTAGAATTCACCTGTGAAGCCGTCTGGCCCTGGGCTCTTCTTAGTTGGGAGATTTTTAATGACTGATTCTATCTCTTTGTTTGTGATTGGTTTGTTAAGATCATCAATTTCTTCTTTCGTCAATATGGGCTGCTTATGAGTTTCTAGGAATTTGTCCATTTCCTCTAAATTGTCATTTTTGATGGAATATAGTTTTTCAAAGTATCCTGTTATGATAGTCTTTATTTCTGTGGGGTCAGTGGTGATATCACCTTTCTCATTTCTTATTTTGTGTATTTGCATCTTTTCTCTTTTTTTCTTTGTTAGTCTCGCTAAAGGTTTGTCAATTTTGTTGATCTTCTCAAAAAACCAGCTCTTGGTCTTGTTTATTTTTTCAAGTGCTTTCTTATTTTCTATTTCATTTAGTTCTGCTCTTATCTTTGTTATTTCCTTCCTTCTTCTTCCTGTTGGGTTACTTTGTTGTTGTTTTTCTAATTCTGTCAAAAGTGCAGTTAGTTCTCCAATTTTTGCTCTTTCTTCTTTTTTGATATATGAATTTATGGCTATAAATTTCCCTCTCAGTACCGCTTTTTCTGCATCCCATAAATTTTGGTATGTTGTGTTATCATTATCATTTGTTTCAAGGTAGTCATTGATTTCTTTTGAGATTTCCTCTTTGACCCACTGTTCTTCTAAGAGTGTGCTGTTTAATTTCCAAATTGTCGTGTGGAGTCTGGATCTCTGTCCCTTGCAAATTTCCAGCTTCACTCCACTGTGGTCAGAGATATTGTTTTGTATGATTTCGATCTTTCTGAATTCATTAAGCCTTTCTTTGTGGCCTAGGATATGGTCAATCTTGGAGAATGTTCCATGTGCACTTGAGAAAAATGTATATCCTGCTGTGTTTGGGTATAATGATCTATATATGTCTATTAGATCCAGCTCTTCTAATATACTGTTCAAATGTTTTGTTTCTTTCGTGATTCTCTTTTGAGATGTTCTGTCCAGAGTTGATAGTGGTGTATTAAAATCCCCCACTATAATTGTAGATGCATCTATTCTTTCACTTAGTTTTTCCAGCGTTTGCCTCACATATTTAGAGGCGCCCTTGTTAGGAGCATAAATATTTATGATTGTTTGAACTTCTTGACAGATTGTCCCTTTCACTAAAATATAGTATCCTTCTTTGTCTCTCACAATTGTTTTGCATTTAAAGTCTATTTTGTCTGATATTAATATAGCTACTCCTGCCTTTTTTTGGTTGTTGTTTGCTTGTGTGATTGTTTTCCAGCCATTCACTTTCAACCTCCATGAGTCTCTGGGTCTAAGAGGTGTCTCTTGTAGGCAGCATATAGATGGGTCATATTTCCTTATCCAGTGTCCCAGTCTGAATCTTTTGATAGGTGAGTTTAATCCGTTGACATTCAGTGTTATTACGTTTAGAGAGTTATTTATGGTAGCCATATTTTGTTGCATTTGTGTTTGTTATATTTTGTTTGTATTATTTTATTTTCCCCTTCTATTTTTGTCTTTCTTGTTGCTTTTACAGTCTCCTCCAACTCTGACTGTCCTGTTTTTTCTTTTCTTCCTGCAGAACTCCCTTAAGAATTTCTTGAAGGGGAGGTTTCTTCTTGATATACTCTTTCAGTTTCTGTTTATCTGTGAATATTTTGAACTCTCCATCATTTTTGAATGCTAGTTTAGCTGGATAGAGTATTCTTGGTTGGAAATTTTTTTCTTTTAGTACCTTGACTATATCATACCACTGTCTTCTTGCCTCCATCGTTTCAGATGAGAAATCAGCACTTAATCTTATGGAGTTTCCCTTGTATGTGATGGTTTTCTTTTCTCTTGCTGCTTTTAGAATTTTTTCTTTGTCTTGAGCATTGGATAATTTGACAAGTATTTGTCTTGGGGTGGGCCTGTTGGGGTTTATGACCAGTGGAGTATGCTGTGCTTCTTGGATATGTACATTTGTCTCTTTCAGTAGATTTGGGAAGTTTTCATTCATTATTTCCTGCAACACTCCTTCTGACCCCTTTCCCTTCTCTTCTCCTTCTGGAATGCCTGTAATACGTATGTTTGAGCGTTTTGCGTTATCATTCAGGTCCCTAAGTCCTATCTGGATTTTTTCTACCTTTTTATTGACCACTTCTACTATCTGTTTGATTTCCAATGCACTGTCTTCCACATCACTAATTCTCTGCTCTGCCTCTTCTAGTCTGCTGATATTTGCTGCAAGTGTATTTTTGATTTCTTGAATTGTGGTGTTCATTTCCATCATATCTGTTATTTTTTTGCGCATGTCTGCAATTTCCCCTCCAAGTGTTGTCTTCATGCTGTTAACCTCTTTCATTACTTCATCAAATTTGTCGGTGATAAATGTTCTGAGATCTTTCATTGCTTGTGCGAAGTCCTGCCCCCCTTCCTGATTGGATTCAGCCATGTTTTCCTGATTACTGGTTTGGTTTGTAGATTTTTGTTGCTGTCTTGTCAACATTTTTTCTTGACGGGTTTAATCAGTTCCTTAGCTTCTTTGTCTAGTCTTGGAGATTAATTAGCTGTTGTTTTTGCGTAAGTGTTATATCTTCTCTTTGTCACTTTGTTCTTCTTATTCCAATTTCTTATTGCTAGTTAAGCTCACTTTAAAGGAAAGTATTAGTGCTAGGGAAAGGCAATTGTGTAAGGGAGGAAAAAGTGTGAAGTAGTATTGGTGATATATATTAACAAAGCAACAATATGAGTTCTGGGAGGATGGAGGTTAGATCATGTAAATTGTGTAGAGTTATAGTAGTAGGAAAGTACCTATAATGAGGTAGATGACTGAATATGGGAGGAATGTGGTACGTACTAAGAGGCTATTGTTTTCGTGAGAGGGGGAAAGAGAAAAGAAAGGTAATAGTTTCAGGGACAAATACCAGATGGAAAACTAAACAAAGGTATTAGAAATTAAGAGTTAGACACTTTGTTGATCAAAGAAAGGGAGATGGAAATTAGGAGAGATAGCAGATGGTGGAGGATATCAAGTTGTAGGGGAAAGGGGATAGTGTAGATAGGCTAAATCTATTCACAGAGAAATGAGGCAGTGGAGGGTGAGGAAACCCAGCAAATGTGAGGTATTTCCTGTAGGACCTATTGTATTGTTAAGATAAAATAGTATAAGAAGAATATTGGGGACAGGAAAGAGAGGATTAAAAAAAACAACAACAACAACAAAAATAAAATAAAATAAAATAAAAAATAAAAAAAATAATAAAAAAACAAAGAACAGAAACCGCACCACCAGGCTCGGCTGGGCTCGGCTGGGCTCGGGTCCCCCGCCCGTCGCGGCTCGGCTGGGCTCGGCTGGGCTCGGCTTTCCCGCCCGCCACCCGCCGCAGCGCAGCGTGGCTCGGCTCTCCCGCTCGCCGCCCTCCGCAGCGCGGCTGGGCTCGACCGAGCTCGGCTGGGCTAGGCCCCCTCACCCTCCGTGGCTCAGCTGGGCTCGGCTGGGCTCGGCTTCCCCGCCCGCCGCCCGCCGCGGCACTGTGCGGCTCGGCTCTCCCGCCCGCCGCCCACAGCGGCACGGCTAGTTTCGGCTGGACTTGGCTCCCTTGCCCGCCGCCTGCCGCGGTACAGCATGGCTCGGCTCTCCCGCCCGCCGCAGCTCGGCTGGGCTCGGCTCCCTCGCCCACCACCCACCGCGGCACAGGGCAGCTCGGCTCTCCTGCTTGCCACCCGCCGCAGCATGGCTGGGCTTGGCTGGGCTCGGCTTCCCCACCTGCTGCCCGCCGCGGCTTGGCTGGGTTCGGCTGGGCTCGGCTGGGCTCGGCTCTCCCGCCTGCCACCCACCACGGCGCAGCACGGCTCAGCTCTCCCGCCTGCCACCCACCGCGGTGTGGCTCGGATCCCCTGCCTGCTGCCCACCGCGGCCCAGCTAGGCTACCCTGGCCGCCACCTGCCGGGGCTCGGCACCATGCTAGTTGCCTTGGCTCTGCCTACCCAAGGAGGGAATCCTCCACACGTAGCTGGGATCTCCGTGTATATTTCACAGACGGATCCTCTCTGTTACCTTCCCTCCAAATCGATGTCCAAACACCTTGGGACCAGGAAAAATCCCGAAACAGCCCGGTCCCAAAGAGTCTCCGACGCCTCCCAGCCGATTCCCTCCAGGAGCTAGTAACCGGGAAGTTCACTCAGCCGCCATCTTGCCTCCTCAATCCTGTATCTTATTTGATTTGTCTTTTACAAAATAAAGTTCCCTGAATATTTCATGCCTTCAAAAAAAAAAAACAAAAAACAAAAAGGACACTCCGTGAACATAAAGAACAATTTAATTTGCAAGCCTGTAAAAAAGTAATGGAGTTATAGGAGTGAAAGACACAATGGTTGAGACTAAAAATACATTAGAAGCATAGCTGATTTGAATTGGTTGAGGACAGACTTAGTGAATGGGAAGAGAGAACATCTCTCTTTGAAAAAAAAACCAAAAGAAAAGAGAGGTAAAATAATGGAAAAAATTGGACAAGGTATAAGGGCATTGAATGATTGCATGAAACACAAACATACTTGTTATAGGTGTCCTAGGAGGGGAAGAGAATGGAAAAGGGCAGAAAGAATATTTGAGAATATTCTCAAATTACACTCACTGAATTGTAACCCAGATGCCTTATTTCTTTAATGTTGATGCTATGGTTTAAGACTACATGAACTTTATACTGAAACTGGACAGTAATGAGAAGAGTGATTGGCTCCACTTGTAACTCTGTCTTCTTTTGCAAACTTGAAATCATGTGTCCTTACACATAACCCGTTGGAGTCACTTGCCCTTGCACACAGCCCCTTATTAATTAACATGAGTCAGCCTAGAACTAAACACCCTAAATTCCTAAGTTATTTTGTTGAACCAAAACAGTTCTAATCAGAGTAGGCCCACCTAACATGTGCAGTAACATAAACCTTAAGCTTCAAGTAAACTAACCATGTAATCTTATTATATTCAGTACAGTTCAGTATTAGACTATCTCTAATCTTATCTCTCATTTTCAAAGCGTGCATGCCTTTGTTTGATTGTCATAAAGCAGTAAGTTTCTCCAGTTCAAGGAGACATATCTGGGGAAAATATTGTCCTCCTGTCTTTGCAAGGCAACCTTTGTCAAATAAAATTATGTTCTTCTCAAAATCCCAGTGTCAATTAATTGACCCTTTGCTCAACAGGTGAAGATTCACATTTGGTCCACGACATCCACCTCTTGACCATTTGAACATTAGCAGATGGACTTTATCAACTTATACTTCAATGAATTATAATTATATATGGCTCTTGGTTTACAGGTTGTCTGAGTAGATTGTAGCATTCATCTGTCTCAAAAAGAATACTACAACTATAGGGGGGAGAGCTATTAGGAAGTGTGTTTCCAGTGTGGGGAGAAAGCTTTGAACTCCTAAACTACTTGGTAACTCACTTCTCTGGAATCTATATTAAAAAGAGTGTTGAGTGGCTCCCATCTAGCAACACTTCCATTCCACATTCCACCTTTAATATCTAATAAGGTAGAAAAGACCCATGGGATATTTAAAGTTAGCTAAATTATCTTATTTTGGTTGTCTAGGTGAAAAGTATTCATATTGATCCTCATGGCCCTGTGAACGACACCATCAGGAAAACATCCATTGTCCATATATGACAAAATTATAGGCAGCCCAAATACTGGGGATAGTTCACAAGAGATGATCCAATGATACGGAAGAGAGGTTTATTCAGTACTATAAGGAATCCATGGAATATTCTCTAGTATATCTTCAACAGGAGACAGAACCTTTCCTAACCTTCCACCATAAAAAAGCCACATTCCACAACCCACAACTGGATAACTTTATATACTGGAAAAGACATCAGAGAAAGACCATTCTCTAGCCTACTTGAAATAAACTTGTTTGGTTTTATTAACTTCACATACAATTTTCAAATAAGAAGGAATGGAGACTTGGCACCCAACTAAAACTGGCACCAATTTCATGGTGGTTATATGAAATGGTAGATGACTCCAAATTTAAATTAAACAAAATAATCCAGAAGAGTTTGAGAGCATATGATGTGGACAGCTTCCACCCAAGATCATGGTACAAGAACCCCTTGACTTAAGGGTTTTGGATGCTATGTGGAAATTCTTTGGGTGATGAGGTGCAAACACAGATAGCCAGCCAAGATTGCATTAAGCAACAGATTTTTTAGATCAAAGCCTGCACATGGAAAGGAGAGATAGTGGTGGAGGTGTCCTGGCTTACCTGATTTAGACTCCTGGGAAGGATCATGGAGGAGCTAGGGAGGAGCACTTAGCAGTCCCTGGTTCTTCCCTTTATTGTGAGCCAGTGGGGAGGGATTTGGCTTTCCCATAGAACCCGGAGAGTAGCAGTTTCAAACTATATGGCACAAAATCAGAAGTAGCAAGGGCCATTTGGAGAATCTTAGGGCAACTTCTTATCATCCAAGCCACATGGATATACATACTTTGCTAGTAAATCATGCTGCAGGAGAGGGTTTAAGTGGCAAGGAGCCATTCAGAGAACTGACAGTGGCTGTTCAGAGTAGCTGATGTAGGCCAGCATCCATACCTTATGGAGGTGCAGGCCTTGCTACCTGCAGTTATTCTCAAGGCAGACCTACCTGAGGTGGCTGTTGACAAGGGGGATTAGAATTAAGACAGATGAGATAAAGATGCACCAAACATAATATATTTTTATGCATGGACAGCAAACTTCACTTATTTAATTATCAGGCTTGTGTTTTTATCTATTTTTATAATTTTGTTTCACTCTTTTGTTACCCCCTCCATAAGCCTATTTTCCATCTTTTTTCTAGTTATCAAGGAAAAAAACCCTAGTTAAAATGACTTTGCTATTAATCATTGCTAGTAACCTATACTTAGATCATTGCCAAACTTCTGTTATTCAAAGGGATTTTAGCATTATAAATGCTAGCTAAGGCTGTCTGTAGTTGTGCAGAGAGTCTGATGAATCTTCACACCCCTTTCTCGCTGCCTGGGATGGGGATGGAGCTGTAGGTGTGGGCAGCAAACTATGCTTGTGGGTCCAAAATGACCACAGCTGCCCAGGTATCCTGATGTAGCACCACTCCCCCCTTCCTGCCAGGAGTGGAGATGAACCCTCTGGAGTACCCAACAATTTAATCCATGTGAGACAAGAGAGTCTTCAGTTGTCCTGAGAGGTTGAGAGAGTACTGTCTCTTCTGCCCTTTATAGGGTTGGAATGGAATCACTGACACCCACCAGTTCAGTTCTTTTAGGCCAAAAGTGCCTGCCATTTCCAGGAGAGGCTGAGGAAATACCAGCCTCCTCATATCCTATTAAGGGTGGGGGTGGATCCACAGAGTCCCAAAAGTTTGGTCTGTGCAGGCCAAAAGTACCTGCCTTTACCCAGAAAGGCTGAGGAAATACCAATCCTCTCCTCTCCTGTGAGGGTGGCAGACATAGAGATGGGATCAAAGGCACTCAACAAACCAAACCATGTGTGCCAAAAGTGTCTGCATTTGTTGAGAGAGGCTGAGGACACACAGCTCATCTCCTACCCTATTGGTGGATGGGGGTGGAGCTACAGGTGCCCAAGTATTTAGTCTGTGTGGGTTGAAAGTGCCTGCAGACTCCCAGAGAGGCTGAAGAAACACCAGCCCCTCCTATCCTATGGAGGCTGAGGGGTGGAGACAGACTTGAAGGTGCTCAACAAACCGGTTTGTTTGGGCTGAAAGCACCTGCAGTTGCCCAGAGGGACTTAGGATACACAATTTCTCTCCTATTTTATTGAGGTTTGGGGATGGAGCCCCAGGGGTCTGACTATTCAATGTGTGCCAGCCAAAAGCACCTGCAGTTACCAGAGAAACTGGTGCAAGTCCCCCATCTTCTTCCTTATAGCAGGTGGGGCTGGAGTTTAGGCTAGGGCTGCTATCCAATCCAGGTAGAAAAAAGCTGGTCCCTACAGTGATTTTCAATCAGCCTGGCTTCCCCTCATGTCAGAGGTGGACTCAAAATGGCAGCTACTGGCCTCTTTCTGGCTTAGGTTCAAACTTTAGCTGTTCTTAGGGTTATACTTTAGCCAGCTGAATTTACTAATCAGTAGCTGAAGTTGATGCCCAACCATCTCTTCCTCCCCCATTTTTGGGAAATGGAACTTCCAACTCCAACCACGGAATAGCTCCTGAGGTGGTGTGCACTGCCATTGGAGAATGGGCTCCAGCCTCTGTAGCATGGAGTGCTCTACCCATGAATCTTCTCTGCAGATGGTCAGTCTCCCTCCTTCCATACATTCAAGAATTTTGCAGGATGCTCTTCCTGTCTTCTGGGGGCCTCAAACAGTTGCTTTAGACAGATCTCAGTGATTTCTAACTTCCCTGTAGGATGAGCTGTCTCTTAGACTCCTTACTATGCCACCATGCTGCCCCTCCCACCAATGCATGATTTTTTCTTTCCCTCCACCACCTCTGTCCTACCCAACTGCTTTGGTATCTGTGTCCACTCACATGTGATCTTCTATATCTGTTTCTCTTTTTGTCCTCTCTTCTATGATTTCCTGGGATTTGATCCTGGATACCTCTGATGTGAAGAGAGGCTCCCTGTCAATTGTGCCACCTCAGTTCCTGGTTTCTGCTGTGCTTCACCTTGACTCTCCCTTCATCGCTCTCTTTTTGTTGCATCATTTTGCTGTGTGACTCACTTGCACAGGCACTGGCTCACTGCATGGGCACTCAGCTTGCCATGTGGGCACTGGCTCACCATGTAGGCACTCAACTCACCACACAGACAATGGCTCACCATGTGGGAACTTGCTCACCATGTGGGTGCTCACATGGGCACTCAGCTCACCATGTGGGCACTTGTGTGAGCACTCAGATCACCACATGTAAAGTTGATCACCACAATGGCACTTGGCTCACCATGTGTGCACTCACATGCGCACTCGGCTTACCACATGGGCATGTGACCTGCTGTATGGGCACCCACATGGGCATTTGGCTCACTGCATGGGCACTTGGCTTACCACATGGGTACTTGGCTAACCATGTAGACATGCTTTCTCTTTTTTTTCACCAGGAGGCCCCAGGGATCAAACCTGAGTTCTCCCATATGGTAGGCAGAGGCCTTATCACTTGAGCCACACCTTCCCTGCATGATTATTTTTAAAGATTTTATTTATTTATTTATTTATTTCCCCCCTTCTCCTCATCCTGCCCTGTTGTTTGTTTGTTTTGTTTGTTGCTATCAGTGTTATCTTCTCCTCTCATTTTCTCTCCTCTAAGATTCACTGTGATTCAATCCTGGAGACTCCTGATGTGGGGAGAGGTTCCTTGTAAATTGCACCACCTCAGTTCCTGGTTTCTGCTGCACTTTGCCTTGATTCTCCCCTTATCTCTCTTTTTTATTTTAAGATTTATTTATTTTTATTTATTTCTCTCCCCTTCCCCCGCAGTTGTCTACTCTCTGTGTCCATTCATTATGCATTCCCCTCTGTCCACCTGTAGTCTTGTCAGCGGCACTCAGAATCTGTATCTCATTTTTCATGCATCATCACCTTGCTGTGTGACTCACTTGCGCAGGGCACTGGCTCACCATGCAGGCACTCAAGCTGGCACTGGCTTGCCACACAGTCATGCTTTCTCTTCTTTTTCATCAGGAAGCCCTAGGGATTAAAACCAGTTTCTCACAAATGGTAGGCAGAAGCTCTATCATTTGAACCACATCCACTTCCCCTGCATGATTTTTTAATACCATTTATTGTTCATCTAGAAAATAGTGATTTGTGTGTTTGGTGAAATTTCTCATATAAAATATTTCTTATACAATAAAAAATTGAAACACATTTATATACATCATGAACCATTCTATCAGAAAAGTCTTTAAGTATTGTTAGGTTTCAAAGTTTATATGGAAGATACAGATTTCTAAAATTCAAATTTCACTGAAACCCCAATTTTATCACCTGCAATTAATTTGTAATTTTTTGCTTTTCTTGTATTTTCATAGGTGGAGTCTGTGTTTCAATAAATTCTTATTTCATTCTTGATATTTGATTTTCTTATCTTTAATTCCTGATAAATCTAAAAAGAAGTTAATCAATCTTGTAGATATTTTCAAATAAAATATTTTTTTTGCTTTTGTTAGTTTTTCCTTTATTTTGTCTATTTTCTATAACATTGATTTCTCCTCTTTCCTTTAAGTGATGATGGTTACTTACTTTTCCTGGTTTCTTCAATTAGAAATGATGCTCATTGACTTTAGATTTTTCTCTTTACACTTACACACTTAAAAATTTAAGTTCCTCTTATGCACTGCTTTTTTCAAACTTTTAAATGTGCTGTATTTTCACTCTCATTCAATGCAAAATATATATTTTTAAATTTCTGTTAAATTTTTGACTCAAAGATCACTTAAATATTGTTGTATGATTTAAATCTTCAAAATTACTGGTTTCTAGTTTAATTGCATATTGGCCATAGAACTTTCTCTGCAAAATTAAGTCCTTTTAAATTCATGGAGAAATGGTTTATGACTTAGTATGTCATCCACTTCATATATTCTCAATGGAAAGTTAATTCCAAAATGAACTTTATACTACTATATAACTTGAGAATATAAAACATTAACAAGTCTGGCCATATAAAATTATGGTGATGATTTTGCTCAGCCTAAACTCTCATGCATTTTAGATACCATATATGGTTACAAATGTTATATTATTTCACAGAGTCTAGCACTTTCTAATGAAACCAAACAGCTCCTGTGAATCCAGTCTTATTATGTACCCAAGAGAACTAAGTACAATCATCCAAAATAATTTCATAGGAGAACATTTATAGCAACTTTATTCATGCTAAAAAAATTAGTAAAGGTACAGGTGTCCAAAACAGAAAAGGATAAACATCTGTGGAGTATTTATAATTTATAATTTTACTCAAACATCTGTGGAGTATTATAATTTTACTCAAATCTTTAAAAGGGACTATGGATACACCCAGCAATGTGGATGAATTTCAAACTATTAATTAGAGTTTTAAAAAGTTTTCCACAAAGAAGGGACTATTACATGATGTAGTTTATAAAAATGTTTAAGCAATAGAAAGTAATCCAGATACCTACCAAGACTAGTAGGTGTCTTGGTAAGGAAAATGTGATGATTTACTAGGAAAGGCCAAGGGAATACCCCGGGGTTATGGTTACATGCTTCATGATATTAGGGTCAGATATGTAGGGGTGTTTATGCTACTCAAACTTTTGAATTCAATAATTTAACTTTCATGCCTTTAACTGCTTTTAAATGATGCTTAAATAAAAAAATACAAAAATAATTTCAGTTAATTATCTATACATTAAAGTGTTTAGACATGAACAGTACTGATGTATGCAATTCCTTGAAGTGCGAAGTAATTTTAGAAGGATGTTTGGTAGATGGAAAGAATGATACATACTTGAACAGAGACATGATAAAGCAATAAAGCAGAATTTTCATAGCATAATATGAGATAAAGCAGTTTGTATGTATGTATAATTATTTCATTTACTTATATTTTTTCTGAATGAAATAAGTTGTACAAGATTGAAATAAATTAACACATTTTTAAAAGGGGGATTGAACCCAGGACCTCGTGCATGGGAAGCAGGCACTCAACCACTGTGCTACATCTTCTCCCCAATTAACACTTTTTAAGAGCTATGGCAAGACCAATGAAAATTTATAGGAAAATTCTTAGTAATTTTCAGTTACATTTACACTGCATTTTACATGATGACACTTTATTACAAATAAGAATTCTACATGACGAAACTAATGGAATGAAATCAACTTTCTCTTCTAATTATATAACATATTTTAACATTTTCCTTATTATCTTAAATGGAAATGAATAATTTTTAAATTAAAAAGGTATTTAAAGGGAAAAAAGCTTATTAGGTTATAAAGGAATACAGTACATAATGACACAAAAAATTTTAAAACCTGTAAACTACATTTCTTTGAAAAGCACATAATCAATTGCCTAATTGACTGAGAGTGCTCAGTGTTTATTCAAAATGAATGCAAAGAGGAGGCAGGGCAAGATGGTGGCTGAGTGAACTTCCCTGATAGTATCTCCTGCAGGGAGTTGGCTGGGAGGCGTTGGAGGCTCTTTCAGATTGGGCTGTTTTGGGATTTTTGCTGGTGGGGGGGTGTCTGGACATCGATTTGGAGGAAAGGTAACAGAGAGGATTCGTCTGTGAAATATACACAGAGATCCCAGCTGCCCGTGGAAGATTCCTTCCTTGGGTGGGCGGAGCCATGGCATCCAGCGCTGCCGCAGGGTGGGGATCTGCAGGGTGGGGTTTTTTTTTCTTTTTTTTGGAGGCTCTGCAGTACTGGGGAGTTTGTGGGCCCTGGGCAGCCTATTGGGGGGTTGGTGGGACAGGAGGCACTTGCAGACCAATTTGGGCAGACAGACGGGAATTTTATGGCAAAGCGGGGGGAATTTTTGATTGCGGACACAAACAATAGCGTTTCCGCTTAGAGCCACACCCCCCCCCAAGCCAGGTTGCTGATCTACAGCAGTCTTAAAGTGATAGCAACAAAGATATGCTACCAGGGTCTCATAGGGTGGGAGACGTTTGGAAGCTGATTAGGGGAATATTTTGCGAAGTGTGGGAATTTCAGGTTTGGACTCTGTTATTAGCATTTCGGGGTGGAGTCCCTCCCCCAGACCTGGATATTGATCTGACTCATTAAATTGGCTGCAGCCTAGAGGTGCTCCCAGGTGGCTGGTCAGGGGGACCACAGGGTGGGAGGGCTCCTGAAGTCAATTGGTGATATATTCACACAATACATCCTAGTAAGTGAGTGAATTGTAGGGTACAGAACACAGGATAGAGCTTGTGGATGTGACCACACCCATAGGGCTGGCACCCAGCTGTGGGGATCCCTGAAGGCTGTGATGCACTGTGGTGCTCCCAGGATTCCTGTTAACCGGACTTGAGGTTGCCAGGTCTGAGTTCCCTGGACTCTGGTGGCCCACACCCCAGAGACTCACACCTCTTGAGTCCTCAATATCTCAGACTTTCCATCCCTGAATCCACCACGCCCTGAGGTCCATCTGAGGGTCTTGAATGTCCTAGCCCTCAACATTTGCGTTTTACTTCCTTGTTTGTTTTTGTTTTGTTTTTATTTTTATTCTATTTTTATTTTTTATTATTTTTTTAATGTTCTGATTCCTGCCATTGCATTATCCCCTAGTCTTTTCTCCCAGTGTATCCCCCAAAGTTTTTTTTTTCCTCTATTCCTTGTCCCCCATCTCCTTCTTATTCTATTTTATCTTAACAATACAATAGGTCCTGCAGGAAACACCTTACATTTGCTGGGTTTCCTCAGCCTTCACTGCCTCATTTCTGTGTGAATAGATTTTGGCTATCTACACTATCCCTTTTCCCCTACATCTTGATATCCTCCACTATCTACTATCTCTCCTATATTCCACCTCCCTTTCTTTGATCCACAAAGTGTCTAACTCTTAATTTCTAATACCTTTGTTTTGTTTTCTGTCTGGTATCCACTCTTGAAACTATTACCTTTCTTTTCTCTTTCCCTCTCTCACGAAAACAATAGCTTCTTAGTACGTACCATATTCCTCCCATATTCAATTGTCTACCTCATTATAGGTATTCTACCTACTGCTATAACTCTACACAATTTACATGAATCTAGTCTCTATCCTCCCAGAACTCATATTGTTGCTTTGTTAACATATATCACCAATACTACTTTACACTTTTTCCTTTCTTACACAATTGCCTTTCCCCTGCACTAATACTTTCCTTTAAAGTGAACTTAACCAGCAATAAGAAATTAGAATAAGAAGAACAAAGTGACAAAGAAAAGATATAACACTTATGCAAAAACAACAGCTAACTACTCTCCAAGACTAGACAAAGAAGCTAAGGAACTGATTAAACCCATCAAGAAAAAATGATGACCAGACAGCAACAAAAATCTACAAACCAAACCGACAATCAGGAAAAAATGGTTGAATCCAATCAACAAACTAAAAATCAGGAAGGGGAGCAGAACTTCGCACAAGCAATGAAAGATCTCAGAACATTTATCACCGACAAATTTGATGAAGTAAAGGAAGAGGTTAACAACATGAAGACAACACTTGGAGGGGAAATTGAAGACATACACACTAAAAAAATAACAGATATGATGGAAATGAACACCACAGTTGAAGAAATCAAAAATACACTTGCAGCAAATATCAGCAGACTAGAAGAGGCAGAGCAGAGAATTAGTGATGTGGAAGACAGTGCATTGGAAATCAAACAGATAGTAGAAGTGGTCAATAAAAAGATAGAAAAAATCCAGATAGGACTTAGGGACCTTGAATGATAATGCAAAATGCTCAAACATACGTATTATAGGCATTCCAGAAGGAGAAGGGAAGGGAAAGGGGTCAGAAGGAGTGTTGCAGGAAATAATGGCTGAAAATTCCCCAAATCTACTGAAAGAGACAGATATACATATGCAAGAAGCACAGCGTACTCCACTGGTCATAAACCCCAAAAGGCCCACCCCAAGACATATACTTGTCAAATTATTCAATGCTCAAGACAAAGAGAAAATTCTAAAAGCAGCAAGAGAAAAGAAAACCATCACATACAAGGGAAGCTCCATAAGATTAAGTGCTGATTTCTCATCTGAAACCATGGAGGCAAGAAGGCAGTGGTATAATATAGTCAAGGTACTAAAGGAAAAAAATTTCCAACCAAGAATACTCTATCCAGCTAAGCTAGGATTCAAAAATGATGGAGAGTTCAAAATATTCATAGATAAACAGAAACTGAAAGAGCATACCAACAAGAAACTTCCCCTTCAAGAAATTCTAAAGGGAGTTCTGCAGGAAGAAAGGAAAAAACAGGACAGGCAGAGTTGGAGGAGAGTATAAGAGCAACAAAAAAGACAAAAATAGAAGGGAAAAAAATAATACAAACAAAATATGACATACACAAATCCAATCAAAATATGGCTAACACAAATAATTCCCTGAAAGTAAGAACACTGAATGTCAATCAATTAAACTCACCTATCAAAATATTCAGACTGGGACACTGGATAAGGAAATATGACCCATCTATATGCTGTCTACAAGAGACATATCTTAGACCCAGAGACTCATGGAAGTTGAAAGTGAATGGCTGGAAAACAATCATACAAGCAAACAATAACCAACAAAAGACAGGTGTAGCTATATTAATATCAGAAAAAATAGACTTTAAATGCAAAACAATTGTGAGAGAAAAAGAAGGATACTACATTTTAGTGAAAGGGACAATCTGTCAAGAAGATCAAACGATCATAAATATTTATGCTCCTAACAAGGGTGCCTCCAAATACGTGAGGCAAACGCTGGAAAAACATAGTGAAAGAATAGATGCATCTACAATTATAGTGGGGGATTTTAATACACCACTATCAACTCTGGACAGAACATCTCAAAAGAGAATCACTAAAGAAACAAAACATTTGAACAGTATATTAGAAGAGCTGGATCTAATAGACATATATAGATCATTACACCCAAACAGCAGGATATACATTTTTCTCAAGCGCACATGGAACATTCTCCAAGATAGACCATAGGCTAGGCCACAGAGAAAGTCTTAATGAATTCAGAAAGATCGAAATCATACAAAACAGTATCTCTGACCACAGTGGAGTGCAGCTGGAAATTTGCAAGGGACAGAGACCCAGACTTCACACCACGATTTGGAAATTAAACAGCACACTCTTAGAAAAACAGTGGGTCAAAGAGGAAATCTCAAAAGAAATCAATGACTACCTTGAAACAAATGATAATGATAACACAACATACCAAAATTTATGGGATGCAGCAAAAGCAGTACTGAGTGGGAAATTTATAGCCATAAATTCATATATCAAAAAAGAATAAAGACCAAAATGAAAGAACTGACTGCACTTTTGAAGGAATTAGAAAAACAACAACAAAGTAACCCAACAGGAAGAAGAAGGAAGGAAATAACAAAGATAAAAGCAGAACTAAATGAAATAGAAAATAAGAAAGCACTTGAAAAGATAAACAAGACCAAGAGCTGGTTTTTTGAGAAGATCAACAAAATTGACAAACCTTTAGTGAGACTAACAAAGAAAAAAAGAGGGAAGATGCAAATACACAAAATAAGAAATGAGAAAGGCGATATCACCACTGACCCAACAGAAATAAAGAGTATCATAAGAGGATACTTTGAAAAACTATATTCCAACAAAAATAACAATTTAGAGGAAATGGGCAAATTCCTAGAAACACATAAGCAGCCCATATTGACGAAAGAAGAAATTGATGATCTTAACAAACCAATCACAAGTGAAGAGATAGAATCAGTCATTAAAAATCTCCGAACTAAAAAGAGCCCAGGGCCAGATGGCTTCACAGGTGAATTCTACAAAACTTTCCAGAAAAAAACTAACACCAATCCTGCTGAAACTATTCTAAAAAATTGAAACAGAAGGAATATTGCCGAACTCCTTCTACGATGCCAACATTACCCTAGTACCAAAACCAAACAAAGACACCACAAAAAAGGAAAATTACAGACCAATTTCTCTAATGAACCTAGATGCAAAAATACTTAACAAAATACTTGCTAATCATATTCAACAACACATTAAACGAATTATACACCATGACCGAGTGGGGTTTATTCCAGGTATGCAAGGATGGTTCAACATTAGAATATCAATCAATGTAATACACCATATAAAGAGATTGAAGGAAAAAAATCACATGATTATATCTATAGATGCAGAAAAAGCATTTGACAAAATACAGCACCCCTTCTTGATAAAAACACTCCAAAAGATTGGAATACAAGGAAACTTTTTGAACATGATAAAGAGTATATATGAAAAACCTACAGCCAACATTGTTTACAATGGAGAAATCCTGAAATCCTTCCCTCTAAACTCAGGAACAAGACAAGGATGCCCATTGTCTCCCCTTCTATTTAACATTGTCTTAGAAGTACTTACTCAAGCACTGAGGCAAGAACCAGATATAAAAGACAATCAAATTGGAAAGGAAGAAGTCAAAATTTCATTATTTGCAGATGACATGATCCTATACATAGAAATCCCTGAGAGATCTACAACAAAGCTTCTAGAACTCATAAATGAGTTTAGTAAAGTCGCAGGTAATAAGATCAATGTGCAAAAATCAGTAGCGTTTCTGTACACCAAGAATGAGCAAGATCAGGAGGAAATCAAGAAACAAATACCATTCACAATTGTAAATAAAAAAATCAAACACTTAGGAATAAATTTAACTAAAGAGGTAAAAAACTTATACACCGAGAACTATACAAGACTGATCAAGGAAATCAAAGAAGACCTAAATAAATGGAAGAATATTCCTTGTTCATGGATAGGAAGTCTGAATATTATTAAGATGTCTATCCTACCAAAATTGATCTACACATTCAATGCAATCCCAATAAAAATCAACACAGCCTTCTTTAAGGAACTAGAAAAACTAACTATGAAATTTATTTGGAAAGGAAAGAGGCCCCAAATAGCCAAAGACATATTGAAAAAGAAAAACTAAATTGGTGAATCACACTTCCTGACTTCAAAACATACTACAAAGCTACAGTACTGAAAACAGCATGGTATTGGCATAAGGAGAAACACACAGACCAGTGGAATTGAATTGAAAGTTCTGATATAGAACCTCATATATATAGTCATATAATATTCAATAAAGTCACCAAACCCTCTCAACTGGGAGAGAATGGCCTATTCAACAAATGGTGCCTGAAGAACTGGATAGCCATATGTAGAAGAATGAAAGAGGATTACCATCTCACACCTTATACAAAGATCAACTCAAGATGGATCAAAGACCTAAATATGAGAGCCAAGACCATAAAGATCTTGGAAAGCTGTGTAGGGAAACATCTACAAGGCCTTGTAATAGGAAATGGCTTCATGAATATCACACCAAAAGCACGAGCAACAAAAGAACAAATAGATAAATGGGACTTCCTCAAAATTAAAGCCTTCTGCACCTCAATGGTGTTTGTCAAGAAAGTAAAAAGGGAACCACACAATGGGAGAAAATATTTGGCAACCATATATCTGATAAGAGGCTTATAACTTGCATATATAAAGAACGCATATATCTTGAAAATAAAAAGATAAACAACCCATTTAAAAAATTGGAAAAAAATTTAAACAGACACTTCTCCAAAGAAGAAATACAAATGGCTAATAAGCACATGAAAAAATGCTCCTAATCTCTAGCTATTAGGGAAATGCAAATCAAAACTACAATGAGATACTATCTTACTCCCATAAGATTGGCAGCTATGAAAAGAACAGAAGAATACAAATGCTGGAGAGGATGTGAAGAAAGGGGAACACTCATCCACTGCTGGTGGGAATGCAGAAAGATCCAACCATTCTGGAGGACAGTTTGGCGGTTTCTCAAAAAACTAACCATACATTTGCCATATGACCCAGCAATACCACTGCTGGGGATATACCCATCAGAACTGAAAACAAGGACACAAACAGATATATGTACACCAATGTTCATAGCAGCATTGTTCACTAGCGCCAAAAGTTGGAATCAACCCAAATGCCCATCAACAGATGAGTGGATCAATAAAATGTGGTATATACACACAATGGAATAGTACACGGCTGTAAGAACAAATACACTACCAACACACGTGATAACATGGATGAATCTTGAGAACCTTATGTTGAGGAAAGCAACCCAGGCATTGAAGGACAAATACTACATGACCTCAATGATATGAAATAAGCAACCTGCCTCAGAGAGCTAGAGACTGGAAAGGAGGCTTACAGGAATTCGGGGAGTGGAGGAAGGATGTGAGCCGACGTCTGCAAGGGTGGAATCTATGATGAGCTGGCAGTAAGTATGAGCACAAAGAAGGGACAAAATGGGGGCAAGGGGTTGCCTTCAGGTGGGGCTTTGTGGGTTTGAGGGGGCTGAGGTTGGGCGGAGGGGTAATATTGTCCAAAAATTGGGGGGAGGGAAGGGCAACATACGAACATAGGAAAGTGTCAGGGGTTCGTTGAGAGTAAAATGTTGAGAAAATTGTATCAAAATATAATTGGGATGGTTACCTCTTTAGGATGCTCAGGGGGGATGGTCTGATGTGGGACGGACACTGGGGGAATAGCTGAAGGCTCATTTTGCCAGGGTGGGTTGTACCATTGGGAAGAGACCCAAGAAGTGAGAGTGGGGGTGGACCCACATCCTGGGGAGGACTAATGCCATCAAATAGAGAGAACTGTATCTCTCTTGAGAAAGGGTGGCTCCCAGGGCTTTAGCGCAGTTGAGAAAGTCAGGCCCTGAACGCTGCTGCAAGGATCTCTGGACGTGGCTTCTCGGGAAATGGAGATTGGCTGGTGCTGTGGGACCCAAGGGGAGGGGAAAATGGATGTGGAATGGATGGAACGAAGGTAAATGTGGGGGCAAGAGAGGAGTTTCATGAGAGTACACGAGGATGAATATAAAACATGTAATATTACACCAAAAACATATAGAGGATGACAGACTAATAATGTAAACTATAATGCAAAACATAGGATAACTAAAAAATTTAGAAAACTGTACATCCTAAAGTATGGACCACATTGTAAACACAGATGTCACCTTGTTTGAAAGCTATTGTTTCAAAATCTGTACATCAGTTTCAGGGAATATGATATGAATAAATTAAAAGATTATCGCTGTGGAAGGGAAAAGGTTTTATGGTGGGTCTGTGGGAGTACTGTATATTGTATATATGAATTACTGTGATCTAAGACTCTTGTGAAGAGAAGCTCAATAATTAGGAAAAAAAAAGAAAAGAAAAAGATAGGGTGTAGAAATTTTTCCAAATCAATATGTACTCTGGATCTAACCTTTAAACTCATCACTATATTCCATTTTACTAGTAAGGGAAACTGACATTATGTTGGGATTCACTTTACAGGAAGTTTTGGATCACAGAGTGGTTCAACAATGGTGGTGGAGGAACACTGATATGGGATGCTATTGACAGGCTATATATGGCTGACAAGGAGTTATACAGGGCATGTGTCCAGGGTACATGGTAATGTTTAGATATACTCATAGTGGAAACAATTAAAAACAACAGCTGGGGGGGCACTGGGTTCCTGGCCAGGGGGTCTCTGTCCTGGTCTCTGGGGGAGCAGCAGCAGTCCCACCAGTGCAACGGTAAGAACCAGGAAGGAATGAGGGCCCAACAGTGGGCTCCTGATACTAATGGCTATGCTTGTGAGCCTATACACCTGCAATAAGAACAAGGCCTAGAGTAGCATTGTGCCTGGGGGTTTCCTCCTGACAGCCTTCATGTTACTCAAATGTGGCCACTCTCACAGCCAAACTCAGTGTGTAGATGCGATGCATTCCCCCCAGCGTGGGACACGACACACGGGGATGAGCCTCCCTGGCACCGAGGGATCACTACCACATACCAGCTGAAGAAGCAACTAGAAAATGACCTTGAATTAAAGATTCAATGCGGAACAGCAGAATATACCTGTCTACATATAATAACATGACTTCAGGAAGCTGTTTGACCTAATGTAAGGGGGAAATGGAAAGGAGAAATGAGATTATAAGGCTGTGAGTCTCTAAAAAAGAGTCTGGAGGTTGTCAGAAGGAATACCCCTATGTACAACTGAACAGAGTCTAAGAGACAGATAAGGTAGATACAACCCCAGGTATTGGTTCTTTTGAGGGATAAAGAGACCCACAGGTTCTATGGTCATGGCAGAAGGGGTTCACTGACATGACAGACAGCCCTTCTTTGGAGCTGGTGTTTCTGCGTGATGGAATTGGACTCAGAGGGGATCTCTTTTCACAAGACTTGCATGCTACTTTATTGGAATTGTAGTTGGTGCTGGGTTTAAGATATATGTAGGGGATTTGAATCTCTGGACTGACAATATGATACCCAGGCCCAGAGCCTCAACAGACTTCAGCTCCTACACTCTGATTTATTGGACTTACCCCACTCAGCTAACATGGAGTTGAAGAAGGTCAGCCACCACACCATGGAGCCTAGAGTGTCTACAACTGAAAGCAGGAGGAGTGCATCCAGTATCCATGTGGAATCTAAGCCCCCACTTGACATAGATGAACAATGGACACAATCAATCCAATGTCCACAGAGAAAATGTGGCATTGGTGTGGGAAGGGTGGCCATGGTGGCTGCTGAGTGCGGGGAATAGGAGGAAGAGTTGAGATGGGGAGGCGTTTTCAGGATGTGGAATTGTCCTGGGTGGTGCTTCACGGTCAATTATGGGACATTGTAGATCCCCCCAGGTCCCACTGGATGGAACGTGGGATAGTGTGGGCTATGATGTGGACAATTGACTATGGGGTGCAGTGATGCTCAGAGATGTACTTACCAGGTGTAATGGATGTGTCATGATGATGGGAGAGAGTGTTTCTGTGGGGGGAGTGGGGGGTGGGGGTGGTGGGGTTGAATGGGACTTCATATTTTTTGAATGTAATATTTAAAATAAAATAAAATAAAATAATAAAAAAATTCTACAACAGTTAAAAAAATGAATGCAAAGAGACATTAAGTATATGGGATTGCAATATTAGAAAATAGAGGAAATAATGTTAATTCATAAACCAAAAATAAAATATTAGCCAATTGATTTAAGTCCTAGAACTATTTATCTTTTGAAAGTTATCTTCTTATCCAAAGTTCTCCATGCACTATTATATAGTAAATAGAAGACAATGTTTTAAATGTTGGAAAAATATGTATTGAGCAAACACAAAAATAGATAATATGATAATTATGTGTGAAATATATATATTCATGAGCTCATCCATATATTTCTTAAAATAGTTTTATATACACATCGAAAATTGGTAGGAAGTAATTACTGTAGAGTGGTCGTTTTGTGCTTTTTTATTTTATGGATAACTGAATTAAAAATGATTACACTGATTTAGAACTATAAATCTTAATTTCATGATTATTTTAAGTTCCATCAATCACATATACATTAAACAAATAAGGCAGTACACTTGTCTTGAAATAAAAACTTATTGCATCTATATTAAGTCTAGTGTGTGTGTGCATGTGTGTGTGCACATTTGTGTGGTTTTAAGGTTATAGTAGTGGGCTCATTTTTTTCTAGCTGATTTGATAAAGATTACTAATGAATAATATAAGTTTAATGTGCATGACAGCTGAATGTAAGTTTGAGATGTGGAATTCAAAATCAAATATGGGAGAGAAACTGAAATGCTTTGCACAACTAGAGAGAATTAACTCTGTTAATATGGGGAAATAGATGATCATATTTCCTAAAATAAGGCCCTCCAATGTGGACTTCATAAGTCCATGTGTCTTGCCCAGTGTCTGGATGTCCTTAGAGCCCTGGAGAGCACTTTTGTTTGAGGCTTTATTTAAGGTGGCAGTTAGTGAAATCTGCCTGAGACCTGGTCTTTTTTCCTACTTGTTTTGTTTGAATTTATAATTACCACTATACCCATTAAATATATATGAGAAGCTTAAATCTTCAGATTCTTGATAAGCCAGTTGTGTACTATTATCCAGAGGTGAGGGCAAATCCTACTCTCCAGTTCTTCAGAATTGCCCTGGAAAACTAACAAAATGGTGATGAAGGACAAGTCCCATCCCCAAAAGCAAGGAGTGTCAACAATTTCCAGGAAAACTGTTCCTTTCATCTACCACATAATATCTAAACCCCTCTCAACCTGAAACAGAGTAGACATTATCCAACATTCTTCAAGATTGAGGAATTAACAAACCTAAATGGGGAGTGTAACCATGAACTAACTAGAATTATTGTTCTTGTAGTTATTACTGTGTTGCAATGGAGGAAATTGTAACATGATATAAAGACAGTGGATAGCAGGGATTCAGAGGGAAGGGGGGAGGGATCCAAAGGTGGAACACAAGGCAATTTTAGGTCATTGGAATTGTTTTGTATGATTCTGCAGTGATGGATATATGACATTATACATTTATCAAAGGCTTTAAAACTCAGAACAAAGTATACTACAGACTTTGGTTAGTAGCAGTGCTTAAATACTGGTTCATCAATTGTTCATCAACAATTGTAACAAATGTACCACACTAACATAAGATGTTAATAATAGAGAAAATGTATGTGTGGGGGCATGGGGTTATGTGGGAATCCTTATATTTTTGATGTATCTATTTTGTAATCTAAAGTTTCTCTAAAAATGAAGTTCATTATTACAAAAAATGAAATATAATTATGAACAAAAAATAATTACATGTATTATACAACAACAAAATTATACCAGTTCAATAAATATATCTGGATTTTGGATATGTTTATATGTATGCATATATATATATGAAGGATGAACATGGTGTAATGGAAATGTATAATGAGATAACAATCTTTCATACATATAAGATATTTGAACTCAGTCAAAAGGTAGGAAAGATAGGAAAATGGTGTCTCATAAATATACATAACTAAAGACATTTCAATGTTACCATTTGGAAAGTAGAAGAAAATAAATACATGGCAGTGAGAACCGATTTAGGAGTGCCAATATGAAATAATAAGAAAACAGAGAGGAGGTGGGGCAAGATGGCATCTGAGTGAGTGGACCTTATAATGTCTCCTGCAAAGAAGTGACTGAGTAGGGTTGTAACCTTGTTGGACTGGGCTGTTTTGGGTGTTTGCAGGGCAGGAGGGGTTTGGACATCGATTTAGTGGGACAGTGACAGAGAAGATTCTTGTATAAGGTAGAATTTTGGGTCTCTTTCACGGAGATTGGGACTGTGTGTGGGACGCTTCCCCCTGGGGCTGGCAGCCTGGCAGAGGTGATTCCTGGAGGCTTTGTTGCATTGGGGAGTTCCCAGCCCTGAGTGGACTCTTCAGGGGCTTGCAGGGTGGGAGGTGTCTGGAAGTCAATTTGGTGAGACAGAGACGGAGGAGATTCTTGTGAGACATGGAAGTTTGGGTTTCTGACATGGAGATCAGAGCTTCCAGCTAGAGCCCCTCCCCCTAGGGCTGATGGCCCATCTGTGGCAGACCCTGAATTGTTTGTAGTACAGCAGCACCCCCAGCAGGCTGTTTTGGGGGCTTGCAGGGTGGGAGGTGTCCCAAAGTCGATTTGGTGAGATAGTAAGAGGAGAGACTCTTGTGAGAGGTGGAATTTTGGGTTTCTGACACAGAGGTCAGAGTTTGTGGGAGTGACCCCTCCCCCTAGGGCTGACACCCAGCTGTGGGGATCTCTGAAGGCTGTGTTGTGCTGCAGTGCTCCCAGGCTCCCTGTTAACTGGATGTGTGGTTCCCAGATCTGTGTCCCCTAAACCCTGGTGGCCCACACCCCAGAGACTCACACCCTTGAATCTGCAATATCACAGACTTCCCATCCCTGAATCCACCATGCCCTGAGGTCCATCTGAGGTTCTTGATTGTCCTAGCCCTTGAAATTTGTGTTTCTTTCCTTTTCCTTTTTCTCTTTTTTTTTATTGTCTTTATTGCTAATATTGCATTATCTCTGCTCCTTTCTCCCATTGTATCGCCCAAGGTACTTTTTCATTTACTTAGGTTTTTTCTTTATTCTTTTCTTTTTCTTGCTTGTTTCCCTCACTTTTCTTTGCCCACCCCCTTTTTTTTCTTCTCTTTTTTTCTTTTCTCTCTTTTACTTCTTATTTTACTTTATTTTATTTATACAATAGGTGCTGCAGGGAATACCTCACATTTGCTGTGTTTCCCCATCCTCCATTTCCTAGTTTCTGTGTGAATTGATTTTGGGCACCTACACTATCCCTTTTCTCCCACATCTTTCTATCCTCCACAATCTACTGTCTCTTACATTCCACCTCCCTTTCTTTGGTCCCCAAATTGTCTAACTTTTATTTTCTAATACCTTTATTCTGTTTTCTGTCTTTTATCCACTCTTGATATTATTGCCTTTTTCTCTTTCCCTCTCTCATGAAAACACTGGCTTTTTAAATCATACTATATTCCTCCCCATATTCAGTTGACTATCTCATTATAGGTACTCTACTTACTGCTATAACTCTACAAAACTTACATGAGTCTAATATCCATTCTCCCAGATCTCACATTGTTGCTCTGTTAACATTGATTACCAATAGTACTTTACATATTTTATTTTCTTACACAATTTCTTTTCCCTGGTCCTAATATTTTCCTTCAAAGTGAACTTAGCCTGCAACAAGAAATTAGAATAAGAAGAACAAAGTGACAAAGAGAAGACATAACACTTACACAAGAACAACAACTAATTAATCCCCAAGACTAGACAAAGAAGCTAAGGAAATGATTAAACCAATCAAGATAAAATGATGACCAGACAGCAACAAAAAATCTACAAACCAAACCAATAACCAGGAAAACATGGCTGAATCCAATGAACAAACTAAAAACCAGGAAGGAGAGCAGAACTTCGGACAAGTAATTAAAGATCTCAGAACATATATTAGAGACCAACTTAATGAAGTAAAGGAAGAGTTTAACAATATGAAGAAAACACTTGGGGAGGAAATTGCAGACATATGCAAAAAGATAACAGATATGATGGGGATGAACACCACAGTTCAAGAAATCAAAAATACACTCACAGCAATAGCAGCAGATTAGAAGAGGCAGAGGAGAGAACTAGAGACATGGAAGGCAGTATATTGGAAATCAAACAGATAGTAGAATTGATTGATAAAAAGATAGAAAACATCCAGCTAGGATTTAGGGACCTGAATGATGATGCAAAATGCACAAATATACATATTATAGGCATCCCAGAAGGAGAAGAGAAGGGAAAGGAGACAGAAGGGGTGTTGCAGGAAATAATGGCTGAAAACTTCCCAAAACTACTGAGAGAGACAGATGTACATGTCCAGGAAGCACAACACACCACAAACATCATAAACCCCAACAGGCCCACCACAAGACATATATTGTCAAATTATCCAATGCTCAAGACAAAGAGAAAATTCTAAAAGCAGCAAGAGAAAAGAAAACCATCACGTACAAGGGAGGCTCCATAAGATTAAGTGCTGATTTCTCATCTGAAACATGGAGGCAAGAAGGCAGTGGTATGATATAATCAAGGTACTAAAAGAAAAAAATTTCCAACCAAGAATACTCTACCCAGCTAAACTAGCATTCAAAAATGATGGAGAGTTCAAAATATTCACAGATAAACTGAAATTAAAAGAGTATGCCAACAAGAAATCTCCCCTTCAAGAAATACTAAAGGAAATTCTTCAAGAAGAAAGGAAAAAACAGGAGAGGCAGAGTTGGAGGAGACTCTAAGAGCAACAAAAAAGACAAAAGGAGAAGGAAACAAACAAACAAAATATGACAAACACAAGTCCAATCAAAATATGGCTAACATAAACAATTCTGTGAAAGTAATAACACTGAATGTCAATGGATTAAACTCACCTATCAAAAGATTCAGACTGGGACATTGAATAAGGAAATATGACCTATCTATATGCTGTCTACAAGAAACACATCTTAGACCCAGGGATTCATGGAAGCTGAAAGTGAATGGTTGGAAAACAATCTGACAAGCAAACAATAACCAAAAAAAGGCAGGTGTAGCTATATTAATGTCAGACAAAATGGATTTTAAATGCAAAACAATTGTGAGAGACAAAAAAGGATACTACATATTAGTGAAAGGGACAATCTTTCAAGAAGAATGAACAATCATAAATATTTATGCTCCTAACAAGGGTGCCTCCAAATACATCAGGCAAACACTGGAAAAACTAAGTGAAAGATAGATGCCTCTACAATTATAGTGGGAGATTTTAATACACCACTATCAACTTTGGATAGAACATCTCAAAAGAGAATCAATAAAGAAACAAAATATTTGAACAGTATATTAGAGGAGCTGGATCTAATAGACATATACAGATCATTACATCTGAATACAGCAGGATATACATTTTTCTCAAGGGCACATGAATCATTCTCCAAGATAAACCATACCCTAGGCCACAAAGAAAGGTTCAATGAATTCAGAAAGATTGAAATCGTACAAAATAATATTTCTGACCACAGTGGAGTGAAGCTGGAAATCTACAAGGGCCAGAGGCCCAGATTTCACACCAAGATATGGAAATTAAACAGTACACTCTTAGAAAAACAGTGGGTCAAAGAAGAAATCTCAAAAGAAATTAATAACTATCGTGAAACTAAAGATAGTGATAACAAAACATACCAAAACTTATGGGATGCAGCAAAAGCAGTACTGAGAGGGAAATTTATAGCCATAAATTCATACATCAAAAAAGAAGAAAGAGCAAAAATTGAAGAACTAAATGCACATTTGGAGGAATTAGTAAAAAAACAACAAAGTAACCCCACAGAAAGAAGAAAGAAAGAAAGATAATAATAGAACTAAATGAAATAGAAAATAAGAAAGCACTTGAAAAGATAAACAAGACCAAGAGCTGGTTCTTTGAGAAGATCAATAAAATTGACAAACCCTTAGTTGAACTAACAAAGAAAAAAAGAGAGAAGATACAAATACACAAAATAAGAAATGAGAAAGGAGAGATCACCACTGACCCCACAGAAATAAAGACAATCATAAGAGGATACTTTGAAAAACTATATTCCCACAAAAATGACAATTCAAAGGAAATGGACACATTCCTAGAAACACTTAAGCAGCCTATATTGACGAAAGAAGAAATTGATGATCTCAACAAACCATTCACAAGTAAAGTGATAGAATCAATCATTAAAAATCTCCCAACTAAGAGGAGCCCTGGGCCAGATGACTTCACAAGTGAATTCTTCCAAACATTCCAGAAAGAACTAACATCAATCTTGCTTAAACTCTTTCAAAAATGGGAATAGAACGAATATTGCCAACTCATTCTATGATGCCAACATTACCCTAATACCAAAGCCAAACAAAGATACCACAAGTAAGGAAATTTACAGACCAAGCTCTCCAGTGAATCTAGATGCTAAAATCATCAACAAAATACTTGCTAATCATGTTCAACAACACATCAAATGAGTTATACACCATGATCAAATGGGTTTTACCCCTGGTGTGCAAGAATGGTTCAACATAAAAAAATCAGTCACCACATAAATACTTCACATCAGACCAAAAGAAAAAAAAAACACATGATCATATCTATAGATGCAGAAAAAACATTTGACAAAATACAGTACCCTTTCCGATAAAAACCCTGTAAAAGAAAGGAATAGAAGGAAGCTTTCTGAACATGATAGATAAAGTCTATATATGAATAACCCACAGCTAACATCACTTACAATGGTGAAATCCTAAAATCTTTCCTCTAACATCAGGAACAAGACAAGGATGTCCATTTAACACTGTGTTAGAAGTATTTGCTTAATCACTGTGGCAAGAATCATATATAAAAGTCATCTAAATTGGAAAGGAATAAGCCAAAATTTCACTATTTGCAGAAAATATGATCCTATAAATAGAAAGCCCTGAGAAATGTACAAGAAAGCTTCTAGAACTTCCAAATGAGTTCAATAAATTCACAGGTTATAAGATCCATGTGCAAAAATCAGCAGCATTTCTGTACACTAATAATGAACAATCTAAGGAGGAAATCAAGAAATCAAAAAAGATTTTTTATTTACAGTAGTAAATAAAAAATAAAGATTTTATTTACAGTAGTAAATAAAAAATCAATTATGTAGAATAAATTTGACTAAAGATGTAAAGGTTTTATACAAAGAAAACTACACAACACTTTTAGAGGAAATAAAAGAAGACTTAAATAAATGAAAAAATATTCCCTGTTCATGGATAGGAAAAGTAAATATCATTAAAATATCTATCCTACCCAAATTAATTTACAGATTTAATGCAATCCCAATAAAAATCAACACAACATTTTTTACTGAACTGAAAAACTAACTTTGACATTTATTTGGAAGGAAAAGAGGCCCTGAATAACCAAAGACATATGGAAAAAGAAAAATTAAATTGGAGGAATCACACTACCTGACTTCAAAACATACTACAAAGCTACAGAGTTCAAAACAGCATGGTATTGGCACAAGGATAGACATACTGACCAATGGAACTAAACTGAGAAATCTGACATAAATCCTCATATATACAGTCATATGTTACTCAACAAGGCCACCAAACCCACTCAATTGGGAGAGAATGGCCTCTTCAACAAATGCTGCTTGGAGAAGTTGATATCCGTGTGCAAAAGAATGAGAGAGGATTACCATCTCACACCTTATACACAAATCAACTCAAGATGGATCAAAGATCTAAATATAAGAGCCAAGAACATGAAGACCTTGGAAGACAATGTGGGGAAGCTTCTACAGGAAATGTAATAAGAAATGGTTTCATTAACTTTACACCCAAAGCATGAGCAGAGAAAGAAAAAATAGATAAGTGGGACCTCCTCAAAATTAAAGCCTTTTGCACCTCAAAGGAGTTTATCAAGAAAGTGAAAAGAGATTCTACCCAAAGGGAGAAAATATTTGATAATTATATATTTGATAGGAGCCTAATATCCAATATATGAAAAGAAATCCTATATCTCAAAAATAAAAAGACAAACAACCCATTCAAAAATGGCCAAGAGATTTGAACAGATGCTTCTCCAAGGAAGAAATATAAATGGCTTAAAAAGCATATGAAAAGATGCTCGATATTACTAGCTATTAGGGGAATTCAAATCAAACTACAATGAGATACCATCTTACACCCATTAGACTAACAGCTATTAAAAAATCAGAGGACTGCAAGTGTTGGATATGATGTGGATCAAAGGGAACCCTCATGCACTTCTGGTAGGAATGTAGAAGGATTCAGCCAATGTGAAGGACAATTTGGTGGTTCCTCAAAAAACTAGCTATAGATTTGCCATATGTCCCAGCAATTCCACTCTGGGTGTATGCCCAGAAGAACTGAAGACCAGGACATGAACCAATATATGCCACCAATGTTCATAGCAGCATTATCCCTATTACAAAAAGTTGTAGTTACCAAAATGCTCATCAACAGATGAGTGGATAAACAAAATGTTGTATATACATACAGTGGGACACTACTCAGCTGTAAGAAGGAATTCAGTACTAACATATGGGATAACATGAAAAAATCTTGAGGATCTTATGTTGAGTAAAGCAAACCAGGCATTGAAGGACAAATACTACATGACCTCTCTGATTAAGCAAATTAAGCTGTCTAAAAGAGCTGGAGACTGGACGATATGCTTACAGGAAATAGAGAGTGAGAGGAAGGTTGTGAGCTGATGTCTACATGGGTAAAATCTCTGATAAAGTGGATATAGGTAGTTATGTTATGAAGGGATAAGATGGGGGCATATGGACACTGTTGGGTAGGGATTTGTAGGCTTGAGTGGGCTAGGGTTGGGAGGTGGGTGAGATGGTCCATAGAATTGGGGGAAGCACTGGGAGGAGTGGGTGAACTTGGGAGATTTTCAGGAGCAAGTTTGAAACTATAATGTTGAGAAAAATCTTTAGAAAATATAATAAGAAAGGGTTACTTCTTTAAGGTGTTCGATGCAGGACATCTGGCACAGGGTGCACCTGGGGCAAGCTTCTAGGGAGTTTGTGAAGGTTCATCTTGTCATATTGTGTTATATAAGTGCATAGAGATACATACAATGAATGAGAAAGTGTTGTACCCTTATCCTGGGGAGACCTGATGTTCTCAAACAGAGGAGAGGGTGTCTCTCAAGAGCATGGGTGTCTCCAAATTGGGGAGGACAGATTAATGTCAAACCTCAGCATTGTGGTAAGTATCTATGAATCTTATCCTTCCAGCAGTGAAGCTTGGTTGTCACTGTGGGCCCTGAGGGGAAGGGGGGAAGAGGAATAGAATAGATGGAAGAGGAGGTAAATGGGGGACAAAGGACATGTCCCACAAGATTGTGCAATGATGGATATAAGCCATGTTAAATTTCACGAAATTTTATAAAAATATGTAGTCTAAAATGTAAACCATAATATAAACCATAACATAACAAAAATTTAGAAAAGTGTACAGTCTAAAACCTACACCATAATGTAAGCCATAATGGAATCTTGTTTAATAGCTATGTTTCAATAACTGTACATCAGCTGTAGTAAATATAACATCCACATGGAAAAAGGTCATGGCTGGGATAGGGGTAAAAGGTTTTGATGTTGGGTATTTTGCAATCCCTGATATTGTATATATGATTTTACTGTGATCTAAAGCTTTTAGAAGGCAAAATTGAAAATTAAAAAAAATAAAGGATGTAAACACTGAGAAAGGAATGGAAGAGACTGCCTTGCCACTATCCTTGCAGGGCAAGATCTATTACTGTGATGAAAGGTAAAACATCAAGAATAAAGTGTTATGATATTTTTCATTACTAATACCCCAATTTACTTTTTACTTTATTTTAGTTTTTCTAAATTATTATATATTCTACTTCTAATCTTTAAACCTGTCAAGCCTATTTCATTTTCCTACTAATTGAATTTGGCAATATATTAGGCTTCATTTTTTCAAGAAATTTTGGATCACAAAGGGATTCAACTATGGCAGGGAAGGAATACAGATGTGGGATATCACTGATGGGGCTGTATGGGTGGGAGGGAGTTCTCAGGGCATGCATATAGGGTATATAGATATATGTTCACACATTCATTGGGTATTTTCATAGTGGATAGATTTACACATGACAACTGAGGGAGTCTTGAGTTCCCATCTTGGGGAGTTCTGTCGCATTCCCCTTTGGAATAGCAACAGTTCCCCAAGTGTGAGGGCAAAAACCAGTGAAAAAGGATGGTCTAATGATGAGCCCTTAATATTGATGCCTATGTTTATGAGCCTGTGTGCTTGAAATTTCAACTAGGCCTAGAGCTGCAGGGTGCCTAAGAGATACCTCCTGAGAGTCTCCATGTTGCTCAAGTGTGGCCACTCTCTAAACCAAAGTCAGCATGTAAATGCATTACCTTCCCCCCAGAATGGGATATGACTCCTGGGGATGAGCCTCCCTGGCACCAAGGATTTACTACCACCACCAACTGGTGATGCAACTAGAAAAAAACCTTCAATAAAAGGAAATGGTAAAGACAAATGAGTTTATATGGTTAAGAGACTTCAAAATGAGTATCATCAGAGGGGCCACAATTTTGTACACCACAGCAGGATGCCTGAGACAGCCAAAGTAGATACAACCCCAGGTACTGGTACTCCAGAGGACTATGAAGATACACAGGTTCTATAGTCATGGAAGATGGCTCTGGAGTTCATTGCCTTGCCAGTAAGCCTGACTTTGGAATTTGTGCTTCTGAGTTGATGGAGTTGGATTCAGACGTGACCTCTATATGTGTGCCTCTTCTGTCACTTTTACTGAATCTGTGATTTTCACTGGGGTTTGTGTATGCTCAGGAGACTTGAATCTCTGGACCATCCATGGGCAGCCAGCTGGGCCCTGAGCCTCAGCAGAGTTGCTACACCTACTCTCTGGTTCATAGGAATTACACAGGTCAACTGATGGGGAGGTGAAGGTGGTCAACCACCACCCCAGGGAAGTGAGAGTGCCTTAAACTGAAAACAGGAGAATCACATCCACCAGTCATCTGGGATCTAAGCCCTCTCTCAATTTAGAGGTGGAGTGGACATCACCATCCCAGGGTCCACAGGATGGAGGAATATATTATGGATTGGAGTGTACTTGCTGGTATTCTACTATAGAACAGTTGCGACTTTAGCAATGGAAGAAATTGTATCATTGATGTGGAGACTGTGGCCACAGGAGTTGCTGAGGACAGGGAGAGGGAGGAAGAGATGTGATATGGGGCATTTTCAGGAATTGGAGTTGTCCTGAATGATATTGCAGGGACAGATTCAGAACATTATATATCCTGCCATAACCCACTGGATGGGCTGGGGGACAGTGTGAACTACAATGTAAACTATGGTCCATGTGGTGTGGCAGTGCTCCAGGTGTATTCACCAAATGCAATGAATTTTCCTTACTGATGAAAGGGGATGTTGAAGTGGGAGGAGTGGGGGGTGGGGTGGGGTATATGGGAACGTCTTATATTTTTTAATGTAATGTTTTTTGTGATCTATTTATCTTTAGAAAAAGACAATAAAAAATAAAGGACAGAAAAGAAAAGAAGCTAACAATAAATGATTATTCTAATATTGAGAAAAAAATAAATTTGTTGATTTAAAGATAAAAGAAAAAACTCAGAAAATTTACCCAGGTTAGAGAAACTTACATTCTTGACTCAATGGCCTACCTCTTAAAGGAAATAATAATTAAAAATGCATGTTTGGAGAGAGTAACCAGCAAGATGGCCGCAGAGTAAGTAGCTCCTGCTACAGGGCAGCTACTAAATATCTGGAGCTATCCAGAGCTAGCTGAAGCAAATGTTTGGGGGCTCCAGGAGACCAGAAGAGCATCCTGCAACATACTTGAAGGAATGGAAAGAGGAAACTGCCCATCTTCAGAGAAGACTCATATGTAGAGCACCCCATGCCATGGAGGCTGGTGTTCATCCTCTACTTGATGCACAAGCCACCTAACAAGCTGTCTGTGCCTGGAATTGAGAGCTCCATTTCCCAAAAAAAGGGGAAGGAAGAGACAGTTGGGCACCGACTTTAGCTATTGATGAGTAAATTCAGCCGGCTAAAATATAATCCTGAGAAAAGCTAAAGTTTGAGCCTGTCCAATCTAGAAAGAGAACTTTAGCTGCCATTTTGAATCCCACCCCAGCCTGAGGGAAACTGGCCTGACCGAAAATCACAGTGATGGTAAGAACCAGTTTCTTTCATCCAGAATGGTCTGCCACTGTAGCCTAGGTTTAAGCCCCACTTCTGGCAGGGAAGAGGCTGGCAGACCCTGCACCAGCCTATCCAAGTGTGATGGTTAGGTTTTTGTGTGAACTCGGCCAGGTAATTGTGCCCAGTTGTTTGGTCAGGCAATCACTGGGCAAACTGCAACACAAGGGCATTTATGGACTTTAGTCACCATTGGCTTTACTGCAGTGGTAAATCATAGATAGCTGGTTATAATTACATCCATCGGCAGACTGCCATCAGCAACGAGTGATACTTAACCCAATCAGTTGAATTCCTTAAAAGAGGAAGTGATTCCAGCATTGAGAGAGAATGTCACAGCTCATCTTTGGACAGCCAACATCTCCCAAAACTCATGAAGAACCTTCATTGGACTTTCATTGCCTGCCTATGGAACCTGGACTTGTGCATCCCCACAGCTGCATGAGAGATTCTTATATAATCACATATTTTTGATAGATACCTTTTGTTGATTCTGCTTCCCTAGAGAACCCTGACTAATACTGCTTGGTACTGGGAGGGGTTCTTGAGGAACAGAGTCTTAAACATGGGATGTCTGAAGTGGTTCTTGGAGTTTTGCAATTGTCGTTCTATTCTAATTGGACTCAAGGGTACTGATGACTCACTTCCCAGCAACAAAGAAGCTGCTTACAGTCCATGGTTGAGTTGGCAATCAAGATACACAAAATAGAATCACTGAATTCCCCTACATTCATGCTTGTAAGAAGCAAGGATCTGGGTGAAAGTGTTTTCAACACCTTAACAGAGTTTTGTGGAGTCAAATGGTATAATGATGTTGGATGGCTCCTCCTAGATACTCTGGATAATGTTACAAAAGAAAGAGATGAGTTAAAGAATTCAAATTTGAAATTTAAAAAACACTGAATAAATGATGCCAAAGTTTCTATGTGTGCTCTGAAAGAAAATCTTGTCTCCTGTAGCCACAGGCTCAAAATATCTGTGAATCAAACTCAGAGCCTCATTGTACAAGTACCAGAGTTACAAAGGAAACTAAAATTTCAACCCTGCAAGGTTTCTGCAGTTAAAGTGAAGGCAATGATTGGAAAAGATTGGAATCCAGAGAATTGGGATGGAGACATATGGGATGATGATGATATTGATAGAGACAATGGAACCCTGAATTCTGCTAAGACTTTACCAGACAAACCTGCCATTGCCTGCCCTGTCCAGGCCACACCTTGTCAACCTTGTATCATCCAGCCTCCATCCTGCCCCAAGGAGTCTGGACCTCCTCCCAGCCCTGAGGCACATACCAACCAAACTCCAGCATGCACTGCCAAGCCTCCAGTCTTCCTTGAGGAAACTGCACTCCTGGCCCTGCCTGAAGAGATTAATCCTGTCTCACCAGAAGAAAATGCAAGGGAATTCCTTGAGGTCAGTAACTTGCAAGGCATTTCTAATCCTTCTCCTTACCCACCCTCACCACCTCTCTTGTCTTTGAGAACTATTACTAGATTAAAATCACAACAAGCCCCCAAAGGTGAAATACAAAGTGTGACCCATGAGCAAGTAAGGTAGACTCAGAAAGAACTGCATGAGTTTTCCAACTTATATTGACAGAAATCAGGTAAATATGTGTGGGAATGGATACTAAGTGTATGGAATGATGGTAGAAGAAATATAAAGCTGGATGAGGCTGAATTTATTGATATGGGACCACTAAGCAGAAATTCTGAATTCAATGCTGTAGTTCAAGAGGTTAGAAAGGGCTCTAAGAATTTGTTAGGATGGCTGATTGAAACATGGGCCAAAAGATGGCCTAATATGTCTGAGGTTGAGATGCCTGATTTGCCCTGGTACACAGTAGAAGAGGGAAATCAAAGGCTTAGGGAGATTGGAAGGCTAGAATTGATTTACCATTTGAGGGCTGCCCATTCAGCCCAGGAATGTCCAGAGGACACACCTTTAGCCAGAACTGTGAGGAATAAATTTGTAAGGTTAACTCCATCTTCTCTGAAGAGCTCTGTGATTGCTTTTCTCTGTAGTCCAGATATTACTGTAGGGAGGACTGTGATGGAATTAGAATTCTTAAACATTATGGGGGTGATTGGCTGTCGGTCTGGTAAAATCAAGTACCACCAGTTAATTGCCAAAGTCAAGGTTGGTGTGGCTACTACAATGAAAGGCAAATTCAAAAAAAGGACTGAAAATAGTCTGAGTCATATAGAGTTATGGAATTGACTAATACATCATGGGGTACCTAGCACTGAAATACATGAGCAGTCTACTAAATTTCTTCTGGAACTGTATAAACAGAAGAGCTCTAGGATGAGTGAATGAAATCCTAACTCAAATTACAGATGCAGAGAATCACAGCCCCTTAATCAATTCCCAGACTTGAGACAGTTTACAGACTCAGAGTCTCTTGACTGAGGAGGAGGCCAGGTTTCCTTGGGGAAGGATCCTGTTAAACTGCCCAAAACTTATACTCTTAATCTTCCTCCCACTTTTCCCCAAGGAGATCTACAACATTTTACCACTGTAACTCTGCATTAGGGAAAAGGAAATGATCAGATATTTCACAGATTATTAGACATTGGCTCAGAAGTGACATTAATTCCAGGAGACCCTAAACATCATGTGGTCCACCAGTCAGAACAGGGTTTTATGGAGGTCATGTGATTAATGGAGTTTTAGCTCAGGTCCATCTCACAGTTGGTTCAATGTGTCCCCAGACACATTCTGTGCTTATTTTCCCAGTTTCAGAATGCATAGTTGGAATAGACATACTGTGTAACTTGCAGCATCCCCACATTTGATCCCTGACATGTGGAGTGATGGCTATTATTGTTGGAAAGGCCAAGTGGAGGCACTAGAATGACCCCTACATAGCAAAATAGTAAACCAAGGGCAATACTGGATTCCTGGAGGGATTGCAGAAATTAGTGCCACCCATCAAGGATTTCAAGGATGCAGGGGTGGTGATTCTCACCATATCTCCATTCAACTCTCCAATTTGGCCTGTACAGAAAACATGGATCTTGGAGAATGACAGTAGATAATTGTAAACTTAACCAGGTGGTGATGCCAATTGTATCTGTTGTCCCAGATGTGGTATCATTGCTTGAGCAAATCAACACATCCCTTGGTACCTGGTATGCAGCTCTTGATTTGGCAAATGCTTTTTTCTAAATTGCTATTATTAAGGACCACCAGAAACAGTTTGCTTTCAGCTAGCAATGCCAACAGTATGTCTTCACTGTCCTGCCTCGGGGGTATATCAACTCTTTAGCCTTATGTCATAATATTGTCTGAAGGGATCTTGATCATCTCTCCCTCCCACAAGACATCACACTGGTCCATTGTATTGACCATATCATGTTGATAGGACCTACTGAGCAAGAAGTAGCAAAGACTCTAGACTTATTAGTAAGGCATTTGCATGAGAGAGGAAAAGAGATAAATCTAAAATACAAGGTCCTTGCACCTCAGTGAAATTTATAGGTGTCCAATGGTGTGGGGCATATGGAGATATTCCTTCTAAAGTGCCTTAAGCTGTTGCATCTGTCTCCTGCAATTACCAAAAAAGAGGCACAACACTTAGTTGGTCTCTTTGGATTTTGGAGACAACACATTCCCCATTTGGGTGTGCTACTCTGGCCCATTTACTGGGTGACCAGAAAAGATGCTAGATTTGATTATGGACTGGAACAAGAAGAGGCTCTGCATCAAGTACAGGCTGCTGTGCAAGCTGCACTACCACTTGGGCCATATGATCCAGCAGATCCAAAGGTGCTGGAAGTTTAAGTGGCAAATAAAGATGTTGTCTTGAAACTTTGGCAGCCCCCCTATTTGCGAATCACAATGAAGACCCTTTGGATTTTGGAACAAAGCCCTGCCATCCTATGCGGATAACTACTCCCCTTTTGAGAAACATCATTTGGACTGCTCTTGGGCCTTAGTAGAGACTGAAAGCTTAACCATGGGTCATCAAGTTTCCATGACACCTGTGTTTCCTGTCAAGAGCTGGGTATTATCTGACTCACCAAACCATGAAGGTGGGCATGCACAGCAGCACTTCATAATAAAGTGGAAGTGGTATATATGAGATAGGGCTCAAGTGGGTCCTGATAGCATGAGTAAGTTACATGAGGAAGTAGTCAAAACACCCATGGTCACCACCCCAGCCATGTTGCCTTCTCTTTCCTAGCCCACAGCTTTGGCCTCTTGGGGATTCCCTTACAATCAGTTGACTGAGGAAGAGAAAACTCGGGCCTGGTTTACAGATGGTTCTGCATGATATGCAAGTACCACCCAACAATGGACAGCTTCAGCACAGCAGTCCTTTTCTGGGACATCCCTGAAGGGCAGTGGTGAGGGCACATCCTCCCAGTGAGCAGAACTTTGAGCAGTGCACCTGGTTGTTCATTTTGCTTGGAAGAAGAAATTGCCAGAGGTGCAATTGTACACTGATTTATGGGTTGTTCCAATGGTTTGGCTGGATGGTCATGGACTTGGGAGGAACATGATTGGAAAATTGGTGACAAAGAGGTCTGGGGAAGAGTATGTGGATTGACATTTTGAGTGGGCAAAAAACATGAAAACTTTTGTGTCCCACATGAATGCTCACCAGAGGGTAACTTCAACAGAGAAAGATTTTAATAATCAGGTGGATAAGATGACTTGCTCGGTGGCTAATGTTCAGCCTCTTTCCCCAGCTGCGCCTGTCCTTGTTCAGTGGGCTCATGAACAAAGTGGCCATGGAGGTAGGGATGGAGATTATGCATAAGCTCACCAACACAGACTTCCCCTTACCAAGGCTGACTTGGCTATGGCTATTGCTGAATGCTCAATCTGCCAGCAGCAGAGACCCACACTCAGCCCCTGATATGGCACCATTCTTCAAGGTGACCAGCATACTACGAGGTGGCAAGTTGACTATATTGGACGACTTTCACCATGGAAGGAGCAGTGATTTGTTTTAACTGGAATAGACCCATACTCTGGATATGTTTTTGCATTTCCTGCATGCTATACTTCTTCCAAAACTGCTATCCATAGACATACTGAATGTCTTATCTACACCATGGCATTGCACACAGTATTGCTTCTTATCAAGGAACCCATTTCACAGCAAATGATGTGCAGGAATGGGCTCATGCCCATGGAATTCACTGTTCTTACTATGTTCCCCATCACCCTGAAGCAGCTGTATTGATAGAAAGGTAGAAAGGCCTTTTGAAGGCTCAATTATGGCACCAACTAGGTGGCAATACTTTGCATGGCTTGGGCAACATTCTCCAGGAGGTTGCATATGCTTTAAATCGGCATCCAGTCTATGGTGCTGTTTCTCCCATAACCAGGATCCATGAGCCCAGGAATCAAGGGGTGGAAATGGGAGTGGCACCACTCACTATTACCCCTAATGGCCCACTAGGAAAATTTTTGCTTCCTGTCCCTGCAACCTCAAACTCTATCTGTTCTGCAGGTTTTAGTCCCCAAAGGAGTGCTGTCACCAGGAAACACAACAATAATTTCATTGAACTGGAAGTAAAAACTGCCACCTGGTCGCTTTGGGCTCCTCTTACCTCTGAATCAACTGTCAAAGGAGAGAATTACTATGCTGGCTGGGGTGATTGATCCTGACTATGAAGGGGAAATAGTAGTGCATCTACATAATGGGAGTAAAGAAGAGTTTGCCTGGAATACAGGAGATTCTCTAGGGCATCTCCTAGTACTGCCATGTCCTATGATTAAAGTCAATTGAAAATTGCAACAACTCAATCCAAGCAGGATTAACAATGTCCCACAATCTTCAGGAATGAAATTTGGGTCATGCCACCAGGCAAAGAACCAAGGCCAGCTGAAGTGCTTGCTGAGGGTAATGGAAACATGGAACGGTAGTGGAAGAACATAGTGATAAATATGAACTTTGACCATTTGACCAATTACAGAAACAAGGACTACTATGGTCATGAATCTTTCTTCCTTGTTTCATTATGATGATGATTGCATATGTACACAAAATGAATTTCTTTGTCTTCCTCCCCAAACTGTCCCCTGCTGCATTCAGCTCACAATAGGTTGGTTCAAAGGGAAGGCAATGCAGAAATAAAGATAGAGACACAAGAGGGGAGACAAACCTGGGACCAGGGGACTCACAGCTTCTGGAACTGAGAGCATCAACCCTAGTTTTCCCATCACATTTATTGGGAAACTACCAAGCAGCTGTTTGCTATCTGAACTGCAACATCATTTACAATAACAGGGAACAACTGCAACATCTAACAACTGCTACATTTAACAGGTGTAACATTTACAATAACAAACAGGTAAGCCAGTTTCCCACAACAGTCCCCTTATCATATAACAGGTTGTATCTGTTTCATGTCATAATATTTGAGGATGTCAAGTTTGAGAGTGAATATTACCCAAGAACTTGCACCCTATTCTGTATGGAATTAATGTGTTTCTGGTTGTACACAGGAAAGTTGAACACTGTTAGTCAGACATATATATATAATGTCTGCATATATATATATATATATATGTTATGGTTTTTACTTAGAGACTGAGTATAGTTTAAGGTAATGTGTATGGTTGCCAAGTTGCCAAGGGGTGGATGGGGGTGGTTAGGATATATTGCCAACTTGACCAGGTGATTGTGCCCAGTTGTTTGGTTAAGCAAGCACTGAGCTAACTGTAATACAAGGGCATTTGTCGACTTCAGTCACCATTGACTTTACTGCAGTGGTAAATCAGATAGCTGGTTAAGATTACACCCATCAGGGAGCTTGCCACCAGCAATGAGTGATGCTTAACCCAATCAGTTGGATGCCTTAAAAGGGGAAGTGATTCCAGCATTTAGAGAGAATTTTCCAGTGTGTCTTTGGACAGCCAACATCTCCCAGAACTTGTCAAGAACCTTCATTGAACTTTCATTGTCTGCCTGGGAAACCTGGACTTGTGCATCCCCACAACTGTGTGAGAGACTCTTATATAATTGCATACTATTGACAGATATCTCTTGTTGATTCTGTTTCCCTAGAGAACCCTGAATAATATACCAGGTAACTGCAGGTACATTTGGCTGGCACAAACTGAATAGTCAGAAGTCTACTGGGGCAACTGTGGTCATGGACCCACACTGCATAGATTGTTGCCCATAACTGCAGCTTCAATGCTGCCCCAGGCAGGGGAGAAAGGGGCAAAAGGCTTCATCCATCTCTCTGGGTGACAGTCTAGGCCTGCATGACTTGGGTTATTTCACACAACTGTGGCTCTGTCCCTATTCCTGGAAAAGGAGAAAGTTGGGAGAAGCTTCGGGGTCCCTGGGAGAATGAGAGCAGCTTGAGCACATACATTTTATAGCACCAACTACACTTACTGCACAACCAAAAAGGGAAAAAGGGCAGGAAGCCCTAAACTAAATATAAAAACTGCACCCATAATAAACAGTTTTGTAAGCCAGATGCCACAACAGCAACAAAAAATTAGAATCCCCACCAAGAAACAGGAAGATATGGCCCAGTTAAAAGAACAAGATAAGCCTCAAGATGCCATAAAGGAGTTAAGACAACTAATCATAGCTGTTCAAACAAATCTTAATAATTCCAATGAGATGGGTAAAGAGATTGATGATATTAAGAAGATATTGGATGAGCACAAAGAAAAATTTGAAAGCATATATGAAAAATAACATCTTATGGCAATGACAGGTGCAATAAATGAAATTTTAAAAATATTGGAAACATAATAGCAGATTTGAGCAGGCAGAAGAAAGGATTGGTGAGCTTGAAGAAATGGCCTTTGAAAATGAACATACAAAAGAACAGACAAAAAAAGTATGGAAAAAAAAAATGAACAAGATCTCAGGGAAGTAAATTACAGCAAAAGACATGCAAACATACATGTCTTGGGTGTCCCAGAAGGAGAAGAGAAGAGAAAAGGGGCAGAAGGAATATTTGAAGAAACACTGGTAGAAAATTTCCCAATCCTATTGAATGACATAGATATCCATGTCCAAGAAGCACAATGTACTACCATCTGAAAAAACCTGAAGAACCTAATTCTGAGACACATATTAATGTCAAATTCCAAAGATAAAGAGAGAATTCTGAGAACCACTAGAAAAAAAAACAATGTATAACACATAAGGGATACTCAATAAGATTAAGTGCTGATTTCTCAGCAGAAACCATGGAGGCAAGAAGACACTGTCATGATACATTTAAGATACTACAAGAGAAAAACTATCAGCCAAGAATCTTATATCTGGCAAGATTGTCTCTCAAAAATGAGGACAAGAAAGAATATTCACAGATAAACAGAAACAGAATTTCTAAGCAAGAGACCAGATTTTCAGGAAATACTAAATGGTATTCTAGAACCTGGGGAAAAAAAGACAGGCGAGAGAGGCCTGGAAATGAAGATTATATCAGTAAAAGACTGAAAGTGTCAAAAGTGTGGTGAAAACAAAATATGACAGATCATTCTCAAATAGTCAGGAATAAGCAACCAGCGATGGAAAGCACTTGTATTCAGAAAAGAGCAACTCAATGTTAAAAGAAATTTAAAAAAAGGTCTAAATAACTGGAAGAACAGTCTATGCTCATGGATTGGAAGACTAAATATCATTAAGATGTCACTTCTACTCAAATTGATATACAGATTCAATGCTGCCCTGATAAAAAGTTCATCAGCATTTTTTAAATTGAAAATATGATTCTCAAATTTATTTGGAAGGTAAGGAGTCCTGAATAGCCAGAAATATCTTAAAAAGAAAAGCACACTCTCATCTCCAGACTTTAAATCATATTACCTATCTATAGCTGTAAGAACAGCTTGATACTGGCATAAAGGCAGACACATAGACCAATGGAACAAAATGGATGGTTCCGAAACAGACCCTCACATGTATGGTCAAGTGATTTTTGACTAGTACGTCAAAATTACACAGCTCAGGCAGAGCAGCCCATTCAACAAATAGTGCTGAAAGAACTGGATATCCATAGCCAAAAGAAGGAAATAAGACTCCTATCTCACCTTATCAAAAAATTAGCTTAAAATGGATAAAAAGCATAAAAATAAAAGAAGAACCATAAGACTCCTAGGAGAAATTGTAAGAAAATATCTTCTAGACCTGGTAGTAGGTGATGGATTCTTAAAGAAGGTAAGAGGAGAAATGAGATGGGCTACTGATGTTTAATATATGTAGAAGTTTTAATTAGCTTTACTGTAAAAGAGTGGAAATGTATAGAGTGGATAGTAACACAGAGTGGGTAACAACTAATTTATAAATGGGATGTGGCTGAAAATGATAGTCTAGGGATGTAAATGCCAGTTAACAGAATGCTAGAGAATAATCTAGGAACTGAATAGCACAGTAAACCAAGAGGTGAATGAGAGTTATGGTTGATGGTACAGATGCAAGTGTCCTTTGTGAGCTAGAGCAAATGTACATCACTATTGCAGGGCAGTGGGAATATGTAGAAGCATGGAAAAAAGTACAACTGGAGTGACCTATGGACTGTGGTTAGCAGTAATAATATAATTACTTACAACTATGCCAGATGATATTATCTTATCTGTAACAAATGTTTCTACCACAGTACAGTGTGTTGATAGAGGGATGTTGTTTGGGAATTCTGCATGTATGCATGATTGCTTTATAAGTTTATGATTTCTGTCATTAAAAAAATATTTAAAAAATAATAATAGGGTGGGTTGGGGAAAATACATCAAATATAAGATATGGACTATAATTAGTATTAAGATTTTAACAATATTCTTTCATAATTTGTAACAAACATCTCATGACATGCAAGGTGTTGGTGGAGAGTTGATATGTGTGATCCTTGTATGATGTTATGCATGTTTGCTTTGTAAGTTCACAACTTTTACTATACACTTATTGTTTATATATGTTCATTTATAAATGATATAAAAATAATAATAGGGTGGGTTGGGGGTAAATACTTTGGTTAGTAGTAATATTTTGACAATGCTTTTTAATCATTAGTTAAAAATGTTTAACAACAATGTAAGGAATTGATGGGAGATGTTACTTATGTTTGTTTTGTAAGGTCACACTATTACTATACACTTATTGTTTATGTATGTTTATGAATGAGTGATATACTTCAATAAATTTTTTAAAATCACACATGTTTGGAAATAACAATTTATAACTTCAGATATCCATAGAATAAATTATCAAATTGTAGGAAAAAATTTAAATGAAGTTGAAGGGAAAACTACAAGAAATTGTTCAGGAATGTGAGGAATAAAGATCAATGGATCTACATACTCAAATATGTTTGAGAATACTGAGGATAGTAATTCTTTGTATAAATACAATTTAAATACAACTTGAGTTGGTACAAAATAAATTCACAATCCCATGAGAAAATACCCAGAAGTTTATCCATAGCCTTTATAAGACTGTAATATTTTTTAGCTAATTTTTAATTATCTTTTTTTAAAAAATACAGAAATCACAAAAAACATTACTTTAACAAATATAAGTGTTGCAACTCTGCTGAGTCTCAGGGCCTAGCTGGCACATGGACAGTCATCAGAGGGGTCACATTTATGCATGTCTCAATAGGATCCCAAAGACAGTCAAAGCAGATACAACCCCATTTATTGGTGCACCTGAAGGCTACAGAGACACACAGGTTCTACAGTCATGGCAGATGGCTCTGGATTTCAGTGCCTTTCCAGTGTGACTTTGGAATTAGTGTTCTTGAGTGTGATGGAGTTGGACTCAGATGTGACCTCTGTACACATGTAAGACTGTAACTTGAGTATAATATTAGACAGATATTATCTTTCCAATGAAACAGCTCTATAGATAACCCAGGTAGTAATAAAGTATTTTTATAAGAAATATGATTGTGTTATCATATTGGAAAATAATATATTGAAAATATAAGAATATATTTCAGGTTTTGGAAGAAAGTGAACAATTCAGACTTTATCAGGGTTAATACTTTTAAAGCTTTTTATTTAAAAATACTTTCAAACTTAAAAGACAGTTAAAAATAATACAAACTCTATAGTCAGAATGTAGACAAAACTAGTAAATGTAGTTTTCAATTTCATGAAATTTAAAATTGATATAGGTTTTTGGTGTACAGTTCAATTTTTTCCTTTGCCCAAAAAATATCTTTATTGGCCCCCTCACCTTTCTTATTAGACTATGTCTAGGATTATGTTTTGTATTTGTTATTGTCTCTTTTAGTTGCTCATTCTATTTTTTAAATTGTGGGAACCTATAGAAAACATAAGCTTTCAGATATCAATACTTCCAAGCATGCCATCCAGAGAGATCCAGGATGTCTCCTATTTGTTCTGCTTTGGTCGCCTCACCACCTTCCATTACCCAGACTTTCGCATATTTGAAACAGGAACATCACTCACACTATCCATTAACTCCCCGTATCTCTCTCCACACACACACACTTTGCTACTTACACTATAATTCCTTTCTCTGTGAGCTTGGATACTCTCCAATGTTTAAACTGTCATTACCATGGGGCTTAAACTAAAGTCCTAAATATACAACATTCTCATTTCCTTAGATACCAATTATCTTCAGTTTTATACACAAGCTATGTTCCTATAACCCCTCTGTCCTCCCACCTGTGTGTAGTTTTTGTACAAAATCACATGTTTCCTGGATGGTGCTTCACGGTCAATTACAGGACATTGTAGATCCCCCCAGGGCCCACCGGATGGAACGTGGGAGAGTGTGGGCTATGATGTGGACCATTGACTATGGGGTGCAGTGATGTTAACCATTTGAGATCATGTAGGAGGTAAAATAGTAGAACTACAAACCAAAATGTCAATAGTACTGGCATTTATATTTAACTATGTTGTTACCCTTATAGCAGATTTTTATTGCTTCATGTGGCTTTGATCTATTTTCCAGTATCCTTTCCTTTCAGTCTCAAGAACTCACTTTATCATTGCTGATAGGGTAAGTTTAGTGGTGATGAACTACCCACAGATATTGTTTATCTTGCAATGTCTTACTTTCACCCTGTTTTTGAATGTCTACCTTGACAGACATAATAGACTTAGTGGTAAATTATTTTCTTTTAAGACTTTTAACATTTTGTCTCACTGCCATCTTGCCTCCATGGTTTCCATTAAGAAACTGGCACTTAATCTTATTGGGGTCCCTTTCCATGTAACACATTCCTTCTCTCTTGTGGCTTCCAGAATTCTTTATCTTTGGCATTCAAAAGTTCAGTTTAAATTATTGTGCAAGTGTACTTCAGACCTTATTCACTCAAAGTGTTTATAGAATAGATTGAGGCCAAACAATAGAGGCTGCCTTGTACAATTTTAAGCATGCATCATGTCTTGGACATGGGCATGTATACCTTCTGCATTTGCAGGGCTATATTGTCCCCTTTTCCAAAGCATACAGTTTCCTCACATTTCCAGGCACTGCAGTGAATGTACTACAGTCAGAAGTACTGAGCCATAGTGAGCCTGCTGTGCCAATTTTTTCAATTGCAGGGTGAGTGTTGAAGTTAAATGAGCACTAGTTACCTAAGGCTGAAATATTCTAGATATGGATTTTAAGTAAAAGGCAACCTTCATAAATTCAATTTGGAGATATAAAAATGTTAATTATATCACCATCAGAATGCCTGCTTATCATCTGAGAATTAGGAAAATAAAAGTAGTTCCATATTGACAATAAGTTTTTAAAACTATTTGGTGCTATAAGTGCATCATATATTTTTTAAATTATCTGATATTCAGCAAGTGAAATACAATTGTTTGTTGCTTTATCTCACATTACTCTGTAACTACTTGTTTCTTATCATGCAGAAATTTTGAATGCATCAAGTTAGGCCTGCACCTATTCAGCCAAGTCATAGGGAGAGAGAAAAAGACCTAAAAGAACAGTCTGTGTTGAGAGCCAGGCTTTTATAGTCTATTTTTTCAATGAGAGAAACAGCTTTAACACAGATCTCTGTGCTATATCTTTATTGTGCCCTTTATTATTCTTTAGTGGCATCTCAATTAAACTACTTTTTAATTAGTGCAGATATGCAGAAAGGAGGATGCAAAGAAGGCAATTGAATTGAGTTCTCTAATTCAAAACACTCAATATTCTGTTCTAGTGTGGCAGTATCCTGCAAGTATAAAGTTCTCTCAAATGTACAGACAGATTTGATTATACTCAACAATGTTCTCAGTATGGTAAAATTCTTTGTCATAGCTCAGAATCAATCCAAACATTATTCAAAGCACTTTAACAATGTAGAAAGTTTTTTTTTTCCAGAAGAATGTGTGAATTATACAAATATATGTAGTTTAAAAATCGGAAGCAGATGTGTAGCTCACTATCATATAGGAAACAACAAAAGATAGACACAATAAAAAAAAAATCCCTGGATATTTAACACTGGCAGATTAAATTTAGAACATATACCAAACAAAAATCAAGTTTCACTCAAACAATTTTCAGAATTTTTTAATCAAGAAAAACCCTGCTTGAAGAACTCAAAGTATCTGTGGAACATTCTGCCCAGGGCATTGTTTATCTCTCTGTTCCTCAGACAATAGATGATGCGGTTTATGAAAGGGGGCACCATGGATAGAACATGGCTGTGAGAAAATTTTTAAGAGAAGCTGTATTTGCTGTAGGACTAAGGGAATCAGTCACCCCAGAAATTACAAACAAAATGAGAATTGCCAGCTGTGGGGTACAGGTGGATAAGGCTTTGATATGGGCTTCCACAGAATGCATCTTAAGCACCATTGAAAATATATCAATATATGACTTAACCATGAAGGCAGAGCATCCTAATATAGCAGTTAGAACTAAGATAATAGACTCAGAAAACTGAACATCTGGAGATGAGATCCTCAAAATTTGAGTTATGTCACAGAAATACTGATGGATCACATTGGACTTTGTGAATGGAAGCCTGAACATGACACCTGTGTGGATAGCAGAATGGATAAACCCACTTGCCCATGAGGCACCAGCTGCCTGTGTGCATAGACATAGGGTGAGGGTGAGTCCATAGCACAGAGGGTGGCAAATGGCAACATAGCAATCATAGGACATCACTACCAGGAAGGCCAACTCCGTGGACACAAAGATATCCTGGAAGTTCTGGGCAGTACATGCTGGGAGAGAAATCAATTTACTGCTTGTCAGAGAATTCACAATCAATTTTGGCACAGTAACTGAAATGCAGTAAAGGCCTATGAGGGATAAATTACCTATAAAGAAGTACATTGGAGAATGCAAATGTGGGTTGGTTACAACAACAGTAAAAATTAGAAGATTCCCAGTCAGGGATCCCAGATAAATCACTAAGAACAGAAGACCTTGAAACACTTCAAACTCTCAGGAACTGGAGATATCCACAAGGAGGAATTCTGTGAAAATAGTGAGATTGTCCATGTTTCCATCTCCCTAGAGGCAAAGTACAAAATTAAAAGAGTATACTAAAAACTCAGTGTGGATGACCCATATTATCTACAAATAAAAAGTCCCCATGGCTATCAATGCTGCTTCTCATGAGATATTCAGCTTTGAATAAATGGACAAACATACTTTGAAACCAATGAATTCACACATTACCCTTTTCGCTTTCTTTCCTAACTGTGCTTTAATACACTAATTTCAACATTCATAGGATTAGACAATTTATGTACAACAAATGATCTATGATTAGACCTATAAACTTTTCAGTTGTTGAGTTATATTGACACTATTTCAGTAAAACATATTTTAAAACTCAGCCAGGGCATAGACAGTGATTATAGTCTCATTTTCTTCATTAGAAAATGATCATCTCAGATATATTCTGTAAGAAGGTCTCTGCATAAGCCCATTCATTTGAACACTGTACAGTGATTTTTTCATGTACCAGGTGACTTGGATGTTTGCTTGTATCCCCCATTCTTAAGCTAGGTGACTTAAAACCAGTTTCTATAACAAGGTTAATGAATGATTGTGAGATTCTTTTCATAATGGTTTTAATCTAAAGATGAATGATTAGACATCACCACTCTTTCATTTCAATTGATCTGTAAGACATGAGTATGAGCATTTGCCTTCTACCTTTGAAGCAAAATTCATAAAATATTTGATTCTTTTAGATTCCAGTTGATTCCAATGTGTAGCCAGAGTTCCCTTGCTTTCTCTCAAGTTTATCCTCTTGCCTGCACACAGTATCTAAGAAAAGCACCCCACATGGAATTACTCCTCCTCAAAGCATATTTCTTTTCATCAGTAATGAATTCCAATACTTGATTAAGACCTAAATTTCTGTCCAGGAATCTTGCCTACATGCTTTTCTAGATTTTACTGAAATCTTGTCATTCAAAATTAATATTGTAACCACAACTATTTTATTTGTACTTGTCTTGAAATATACCAAGGTACAAATAAGTCCGATTTCAGTCATACTTTCAATGATAATTATACTTTTAATTCTAAAATTAATTCCCTTGAAGGGTCTCATTTCAGAACTATTTAATTTTATATATGGAAAACATAGATTGGAAGGGTGATAAGAAAAAAAATGTTAGAAATAGTATTTTATTAAGAGTTTACATATATAATAAATTTTATGGAAATTATGATGAAATAATAAAAGTAACTGTTTTACTTTCACTGTTAAATTCACATGATTTGTAGCACTTTTGTAACTTATTTCAGCAAATTATTTTTCTGTAGTATTCCTTTCAATTATGAATATTTCTTTTGTCACCCACAAATAAATGAGAAAAAGAATGTTGTTAAACAGAGATTTTATTAAATATCAAAAACCATACTCAGCGATTAAGTGAATAGTGCTTTAATGTTGTTTACTGCACATAATCAAAATTCCAGATGATTTTTAAATTTCCTTTATGAAAACTAAACATTATTATTGACCATTATAAGTCTCATTCCTATTCTCTATCTCTTTAGATTGCATTTTTCTCCTGCTGTACAAGTTCTCAAAATTTCTGATATCACCATTATCATACATCTTTTACTTTGGGGTACATCATGATAGGTAAATGCACAGCCTTGGACATAAGACAGACAGAGAGTTCGTGATTTTTCCCTACTCCTTATTACTTCAGGGATATTTAAAGTTATTTATTTCACAATTTTAAAATGTAGAGGAAATGAATGGGATACTTATCCCTTATCAATTGTTTAAACATATGAAATACAATAATAATAAATATCCCTATAGAACATATCTAGTTCTTAATATCCTACAGATAATAAAAGGATTTGTTCATAAACAAACCCCCAGATATCTCAACATATCCATTGATAGATCAAAGACTATTTTTGCTCACAAGGATTATTTTCCATGAAATACTATGTTAACTCACTGTTGCCTCTAAATTTCTTAGCTATCCTTTACCATCTATTTGAAATAATATTTAAGATATAGTGTTTGTACTAGTTCAATATCTTGGTAATTTCTGTATCATATTTTTAGTATTTGTACTACAGTCTGTATCACATATATATCATCAGGTACCATCTTTCAAAACTCTTCCTGTATAACAAAATCAGAATAAGAAATATCCAAATTTTCTATTAGTATTGGTTAATAATATAGAGCAAAAATAATTGAACATGCTAATGATCTTGAGACATATCACAAATACATCAGTGAACTTTTCATTAGCCATTTTAAAGAAACATTCAAATTAAAGCATGCAACTATACCTGAGAAATGAGGAAACTTGTTTCTCTTCTGTAATGGGAATATTTTGAGCAGTTGTAAAGAATTTACAAAATTTGTGATTCTGCCTCATTCTTCTCTGAATAAAATTCAAGGAGTGCCTTACCAGGGAAACTAATTGATCTGCAATCATAGGAAAAATTGTGCTTCTTGAGTTTATATTGCGGCGGCTTGCTCGGTCGGTAGAGGTGGGGTCTGGCTGCGGACAAGGGGTCGGTCCAGCTCTGGACAAGGGGTCGGTCCCGCTTGGGACGAGGGGTCGGTCCCACTTGGGACGAGGGGTCAGTCCGGCAGCAGACGAGGGGTCGGTCTCACAGGGGTTGTGCGGTTCGGCTGACGGGGTCGCCCGGCGAAGCCGGCAATGAAGGGGTCACCCGGAGAAGCAGGTGACGAACTGGGGACAAGGGAGGCCAGGCCCTTGTCAGGGGCTCTCAGGACTGGAGGGGGCACGGCAGAAGAACTACCGCGGAGACAAGGTAAGCACGCAAGTCCACTTTATTGAGGGAGAGGCAACAGTTTTATAGGGGCTGGGGAAGGCTGATTGGTCGAAGCCATGCCCTGTTCTGATTGGTTGCCGGAGAAAGGTCAGTGGGTGGTACTGGATGGGGGAGGGGTGGTGATTAGGGATTGGCTGTTGCTGTTGCTGGGGGAAGGGGCAAGGTTTAGGGATTGGTGGCTGCTGTTGCTGGGGTGGAGGGCAGACTTGAGTTTCCCGCCCACGCCTGGCTGTTGCTGCTGTCGGGGGGAGGGAAAAGGGCAGACTGGGTTTTTCTGCCCTGCACCTGCGCAGGGAGAAAAAAGGCATCATGTGGCGCTATCTGGGAGGAGGGGCGGCCACGGAAGCATGGCTGCCGAGAAGGGGAGACCCGAGGGCACTCTGCGCCCATGCCGAGCTCCCTTCAGGGGTGGTGGTGAGTCCGACCAGCCACCCTATTATGGGGGCAGCGGAATTAGGCCTACCGCGGCCGCTCCCCCGCCAGGCCAGCAAACCACACTTCAGCCCGAGGGGTGACCGCATTATACAAACATGAGTATTTTTAGGTAGGACACATATAGGTCAAAAATTTTAGAAGCCCTGGAGAAATAAAGATTTCATCCTGTAGAGAGACCAGTTTTCCATCAACTCATGATTGGTAAGATTCTTTGACTATACACTTGAGATCAGATAAAGTTGTAAAAGTGCTTATTAACAATAAAATTAGCAGAGATTTTTTGTTAACCAAAGAGAAACATTCAAAAAATGTCATAGTCACTTATGGTTTAATTCATTTTCAATTTTATATCAGATTATAAATAAAATTACTTACATTTAATGTATCATTAAATCATGTAACTCCAGGAAAATTGAATTTTATATAATTTTGGATTACATTATAAGTGGAAAGAAAATCATATACTATTAAAAATCATCACTACCACCAAAAACAAGCAAAAATTGACCAGAAGGTATTAAATTGAAGAAAATGGAATACATTTTAGAAAGTATTTTACTAAGAAAGCAATTTAAAAAGGTTGTGTGTCACAGAGTATGAACTTACAACATTTTTTTGAAGCATTCCTAACACAAGGTATAGAGCAATAATGTTAGGTACTCCTCAGATGGTAAGTTACTACTCCACAAGGAAGTTGAAGGAAAGTTGGCCATTCAACATTATTCTGAAGATAGTTTATTAATAGTTACCCATCCAGAGAGTATCAGAAAGTGGGAGAGGCTAAGAAGTCCTAAGAAAAGTCTTGGAAATGAAGGCAGAACAATAGGAATGTCCACATACCCTTATGATAAATGAACATAATTATTAAAATTGTCAGGGAACATCTATTGATTAGAGAAGTAAAATTGATGAAAACAGAAATCACCCTTGACTTGTGCATAGGACATTATTGGCTTTGCCTGGCCTGGGAACCCTCATCAAAGGTTTGAAAAACCTCAGTAAATCTTTACTTACTTACCTACTTTAATCACTTCATGTTCTTCATTTTTTGTTCATGTATTTTAGGCCAAAAAATTCTGAAGGAATGTTCAGTTAGATGGAGGCTACGAAAATTCCATGCAATGGCAAGAGTTATTCAGGTGGATCAAAGTAAATGGAGAACTGAGCATATTTGCCAAATGGAGATGAGTTTGAGGGAAAATGATGGGTAGGCAACTAATAAAGCCATGTTATTTTTAAAGAATGGTATGCGAAATATATGCAAAAGTATAGACTTGTACTATTTGAAGTTCTTTGAAATATTGCTGGCACAATTTCATATAATTTACATAAATCATCTATTCTCATGCTTTTTGGTTTCAGGGCCCCTTTACATGCTAAGGAACTATTGGAAATACTTAATAACTCATAAGTTTGTATCTTATATCTATGGAAAATTAACATATTAAAATTATAACTGATACTTGAAGGACACGAGCTTTTCTAAAATCTAATTGTCCTTCAAAACAGATTTTATTCTCAGCAACTAATTTTGGTATTTTTTGAAATTGGAGCATTTATTGGGTTACAGAAAAATTGTGCAGAAAGGAGAGAGTTCCCATATACCCCCGCATGCTGTTTTTCCTCTTATTAATATTTTACATTTGTGTTTTGTCCAAATCTTCTATATCTTTATTGATCTTCTGTCTAGATGTTCTATCCATTATTGAAAGTGTTGTATTGAAGCTTCCTACTATTACTGAAGATCTATTTGTCCCTTCAAATATGAATATATTTGCTTCATATATTTTAGAGCCATTAGATGTGTATGTATATGGAGTCCTAAGTTGTCCCTCTGTTACCTTTTAAAAAATAAAAGCAGTTATATTTTACAGAAAAGTCATGTTGAAAGAATAGAATTCCCATATAACTACTCCCTCCAATAGGGAATTTTCCCTATTATTAAACATTTGCATTAGGGTGTTACTTTTGTTATAATTGAAAAAAACATAATAATTGTAGTGTTAATTATATTTCATATATATAAGCACTGTTCCTATATCCTTCTGTCCCCCACTTTTCAGCTATACTTGTTACCTATTGCATCTTTATATATAGTATATCCAAAACCATAGATTTATCATTACTTTATATTTGCTTGCATTTTAGAATTTGTAGGAAGGAAAAAGTGAATTAATATAATAAAATGGCAATATAATATTACTAGGACTCATAATTTCCCAAATGTTTACCTGTACCATAGATCTTAATTTTTCATATCAATTCAATCCACTGTCAAATATCTTTTCCTTTTAGTCTGAGGAACTCCCTTATTGTCATATGGCAGTTCTAGTGATGATGAACAATCTCAGCTTTTTATTTTTTTAAATCTGGAAAAAGTGCCTTTCAGCACTTTAAATATTACATCCCTCTGCCTTCTTGCTTTCAGCAAGAAATTGGCCCATAATTTTTAAAGCTCACATGTACATACCACCTATCTTCTATCTTGCAGCTTTTAGAATTCTCCCCTGACTTAGCATTTCAGTTCGATCACAATGTGTCCGAGTATGTATCTCTATGATTTTATCCTCTATGGGGTTCATTAGGGTTCTTGGATGTGTATATTCCTGTCTTCCATTGCATTTATGAAGTTCCCTGCCATTATTTCTTTGAATATTCCTTCTGCTCCTTTCTATCTTCTCGTTCTGTATCTCCTATAATGCATATATTGGTATGCTTGAACATGTCCCAAATGTGTCTTAGGCTCTGTTCAGCATTTGTCATTTTTATTCTACTCTTCAGTCTCTCAGCTTCAATCATTTCAATTGTCTTATCTTCCACCTCACTAATTCTTCTGCTACATCTGATCTGCTATTGAAACCCTTTAGAGATTTGTGATTTAAGTACTGTTGTCTTCAACTCCAGGATTTCTCTTTGATTACTTTTTATAATTTTCATCCATTTATTGAATTTCTCAATTTCTTCATACATAATTTCCTGATATTCTCTAGGTCTTTCTGCATGTTTTGAGCATTTAGATGATCATTTTAAAAAGTCTTTGTCTGGTATGTCCAATGTCTTCTTCCCTTCTTTGTCAAATTATTTCTGATGTTTTATATTCTTTCTTTGGATGTGCCATCATCTCCTTTTTGTTATTTTTGTTTATCTTGTAATCTTTCTTGTATTTTGTATATTTTAATATTTCCTGTGCTATCTCTGGGATTTAGTCCCTGATCTGTCTGTTCCTTAAATTTTTATCCAGCTAGTGATTTGTCAGACATATCCTTGAGTGCGCAAAGGAAAAAGAAAAGAAAACAAAAAACAAAAAAAGAAAAGACATATGAAAGAAAAAAAAATCCATTATCAGTGTTTTTAAATTGTGCCTGTGTTGGCTGGTGTTTTCTTACAGAGTAGCCCATCAACCAAGAAGGAAAGCCGTATGCAAACACAGACTGCTCTCAGACTTTTCTGATCCTGCCTCTTATGCTTGGCATGAGCTCATGGCCTTATGAATTTCCCTGTTCACAAGAATCCAAATGTCTCCTCAGTCCCCAAAGGAGGAGACTCCCCCCTCTCCAGGTTGCTTTATGTTGTATCTTGAAGCAGGTAAACCTTTGCCTCAGGCTGTTTCTTAAACTGATTCACCTATGCATAAGCTGCTTCTGCCTAGAGAGCAAGTTCTGGAAGAGTGAGCCAGAGATGAATGTCCTGGTTTATTCCTTCAGCCCGCCCCCTCCCCCGACTGACATCATCGTACAGGCAAATCAGTCTGCCTGTAGGGGTTACACTGTTCCCTGTGGGCCATGGACAGGGACCCAACAGGAGAGCACAAGCTGCTCCAAAGGATAATAGGGAGAGTTTGGGGGAGGGGCCTGTAAATTGCAGTTTTTAAATTTGGAGCTTGCCCAGTTACTGCATACCTTTCTGTTTTGCTAGGGCCTCTGAGGGAGATGGTTCTGCCAGAATTTGGTAGTTGTTCAAATATTCTGTGAGGCAACAAATGACTGGAAAATCTTCATCTCCATCTTCCCTGACTAGAAACTCTCTTCTTCATTTACGACAGAATGTCTGCCAAGCAACAAAATCTGAGTAGCTATAGTCTGTTTGTCAGTAGTTCAACTTACTTAATTTAATTCCTGATATTCATTATTTTCATTCTCTTTTATTACTGATAAACCTAAGCAGGAGTGGATTAATCTGTTTGATTTTCTCCAAGAAAATCTTTTGATTCTGTCATATTTTTCTTTCTTTTCTATTTTCTATATCATTGTTTCCTTCTTTTTTCTTTATTATTTTCTTCTTTTACCTAGCAAAGGATCACTTTGCTCTTCTTTTACTGCTTTCTTGAATTATAATTGTAGTTCATTGGCTTTTGTTCATTTCTCTTTTTATAGTATTGAAAAACACTTAAAGATTTAAATTTCTTTCAATGAACTCTTTTATTTCTACTGTCCTACAATCATTCACTAACATTAAATTCAAAATATACATATTTAAAATTTGACTTATTTTTTTGAGTCACTGATATTTAAATTACATATTATTTAATTTCCAAAAGTATGGTTGTTGCTGATAGCTAATTTAATTCCAATGTTGAAAGAGAACATGATCTCTTAAATTAAATACATTTTAATTCATCAATAATTGATTACTGCTTTAGTATGGCATTTGCTATATATATTCACAAAAGAAATAATTAAATCCACAATAATATGCTAACCTATGCATCCAGATTTTATAAATTAACAAATTTGGCAATTGCTAAGGATGCTGATGATTTTGTTCAACTTAGACCCACATGCATTTTGCTGGTAATGTAAAGCTTTTTTTTTTTTAAAGATTTATTTATTTTATTTATTTCTCTCCCCTTCTCCCCCCCCCCAAGTTGTCTGTTCTCTGTGTCTATTTGCTGTGTGTTCTTCTTTGTCTGCTTCTGCTGAATGAATGGTTATGAATTTTAATCATGCTCATAACAGTGTGAATGGAAACAATCAAACCTAAGTTCTTCTTCTCTTGTCTGGATGCACACCCACTCTTCTGAAAGAGTCCAGGAGTGTTGTGCTGACACATAACAGATATCTCTACAGGGGCAGGGATGACACAATGACTTACCTAGTGGCCATCACCTACCAGTAAGTATACCAGTTGGAAAATAAAGCTACCTGTGTCTTATTGTTAAGCCTCTCTTCTTATACATGCAGAAAAGATTATAATGTACCTGGAGCTGTCTAAAGATTAAGTTTTGAGAAAGTGAATACATAATAAAAAGAATAAAATGGTCAGGATGAAACGATTAATAAAAATCTCAGAAAGGGGCCCTGGGGATATTGAGATACTATAGGCAGGGCTGACAACTCAGGAGTTTGGGACCCTACTTTGGAATTTATGCACCCCATTGTGAGAGTTGGATTCAGTTTTGGATTCTCTACACATGGCTCTTCTTCCCTCCTATTTGAACTTATAGTTAGGACTAGAGTTGATAGTTTTATGTCATAGAGACTTAAATCTTTGGGCTTTTCATGTACTCATCAGGCTCTGGACCTCAAGAGATTTGCAACACCTACCCTCCAGTTCATTTGCCTCACCTGGGACTAACAAGGAGATGATGATGTACAATGATCATCCCAAGGAACAGAGAGAGTCTACAACTGCAAGCAAGATAGGCTCATCCATCTGTCCCATGGGATCTAAGTGCCCTCTCAATTAGAGGTGGTGTGGGCATCCCCATTCCAGAATCCTCAGGACTGGGGAATGAATGATGTATCAGAGTAGACAGTGTTATTCTACTATACTTATTGTTATTCTAGCACTGCAAGAACTTTTATCATTGATGTGGAGGCAGTGGCCCCTGGAGGCTCTGAGGGAAGGGAGAGAGGAAAAATAGTTGTAATATGGGTGTATTTTTGGAAAATTGGAATTGTCCTGAATGACTTTGCAAAGACACATACAGGCCATTATATACCTTGTCATAACTAACAAAGTAAGGTAATGTAAACTATAATCCACACTTAGCAGCAATGCTCCAATATGTGTTCATCAATTGTAAAAAATGTACTACACTGATGAAGGATGTTGATTTTGGAAAGTGTGGAAGGGGTAAGAAGTGGGGCATATGGGAATCATTTTCATTTTTAATGTAACATTTATGTAATCTAAGTATCGTTAAAAAATGAAAGTTTAAAAAATAGTTAAAAATGATCTCAGAAAGTACCAGCAACTTTTCTTTTCAGACAGCACCTCTAGAAAAGCTAATAATCTTGTTTAAATAAGTTGGGTACAGACATACATACAATTTAAAATGTAATTCAAAATTATGGTATTTTCAAAAAATTTTAACGTTGAGTATATATTACTTATGTAATAACAAGAGTTATTTAAATATTAGCAACCCTTGAATTTTACAACTGTAATGACAAATGAAAGAAGGAAGACACAAATGAGAATACATATTGTATGATTCTATTCAAATAAAGTAAAAAACTGCTAAGAATCAGAATAGTAGTTGTCCTTGGAGCTGCAGGGGGTTGAGTGACTTGAAGGAAGCATGAAGTTGGTATCTGGGGGTACTGGTCATTTTAATATTTCTTGACCTGTATCTATAATATAATTTGGTATTATATTTCAATAAAATATTTTTAAGGTTTGCCTCTTTAGTACTGGAGGTTGCATTTGTAATTCAGGGGAATGAAAAACTGAAAACCTGTTTAATGTATAAGACCCTATAATTTCTTTTACTGTCACTCACATTGAAAAACAGACCATTTTCAATGTTCAGTTAATTCAAGAGTTGAGACAGAGCATCACCCTATATTTTTCTTAATTCTTTGACATAGGCGAAAATACCATGTCTTTTCAAAACCATTGGTATAAAGGTGACCAACTGAATAGAATCTTGCTTGCTCTTATTAATTATAATTCACCCCAGAGTTACTTTCAATCAAGGAAATATTTTACATCCCAGTGACATGAAATACAGCATATTCCAAAGGTTAACTAATGAATCCCCCAGAGAAGGTTGAACAGCAATCATGCTGACTGGTTCAAGAGCTAATTGGTCTTGAAGTAATAATTTGTAATAGTGCTTGATTTATAACAGCCTGATGGGACACAGCTATTCTGGATTCTAATGGTGAAAATGTGAAGGAGTTGGGTGGGAGTTTTCAAATGGTGGTAGACTTATAGAGCTAGAGTGATTAAAACCTAGTTCTGCTAATTACTTGTCTAGGAAGTCTCTCAGCTCCTCTTTACTTTTACAGACTTTACAAGACCTAACACAATTTCCACTCTCACCTCACCTCATCCAAGTTCACTCCAGTCAACACTGACCCCCCTTATGTAAACTGTTGTGGACCTTACAGCCCATCTCACACATTATATCATCTAATTCTTCACTAATTATTTCATGAATGTGTAACTTATTCCCAATGTTGGAAATAAGCTAGTTAATGGATTTTTTCCTCTGTATCTACCTCCTCCCAGAATTATCAGGGGAGTATAATGTTAGCCACCAAACTTAAATGGAAGGTAATGGTGACAAATCCATATTAGGTGATGATGAAATATGGGTTTATTCCACAATTCTTTCTATTTTAGCATGTGATTAAAAATTCCCTTGCTATCAAGGTTGCCAGCTTTAGCAAATAAAAAGATAAATATATTGACTGCCTGAAAAATAATGAATAATTAATTTCTATTATATGCAAAGTATATTTTATTATGATATTGCATACAATATCTCATAGTATTATAATCTAATAACATAAATAACAATATGATTATTCATATTATAATGGTTTCTAACATAAAGTGTATTTTCTGTTATTTGATTATATGCTCCCATGGAACATAGTTATAAAAAAATTGTTCCTTACTTATGAGAAATTCAAATTAAACTGGATGTCATGTATTTTATCCAGCAATCAGAATTGCTAGAAAGTTAAACACATTATTGGAAAAAGAAAAAAAAATAACATGGATGAAAAAGTCAAGCACAACTATTTTGGGGGCCAGTGAAACTATTCTATAGTGTAATGTCAGGAGTAACTGATGGATGACATTATTAATTGTTTAAACCCATAAAATTGTACAACACAAAGCTTGAACCTTAAGGAAACTAAGAACTTTACTTACTAATATTGCATCAATATTGGCTCATCAATTGTAGCAAATGTACAACACTAATGTAAGATGTTGATAATGGGGGAGACTGAATGGCATATAGGGGGTATGCAGGATTCTCTGTACAATTACTGATTTTTCTGTAAATCTACAACTGTTCTAAAAATAAAGTCTACTAAGTTATTAAAAAGTGCCTTGTCCAGGTTAACAGGTCAATCTTACTGACAAATAGGCTCAAATTTTTAGTCTGATTCCTGAGTCTTCAGTTTACTCTGCAGTTTTAATTTTGCTACTGTTGGCTTCTTTGTTCTGTTCACAGGGCAGTAAGTGAAATGATAAAAGATGAGACCCTCAAGTTCTAAAATCTCTGGCACTTTGGCAATTACATGTTCAAAAATTATGGGGTGAAAAGCTGTGCCTTTTGAACCAAATAGCAAAATCTCACTAAATACGATCTAGAGTTGCAATAGCAAATATGGGAAATGTTCCAAATAGACAAATTTATTCAACTCAGGTACCGAACCTGAGAAACAGGGCTCCTGTATTAGGTCAAATTGGATGCCAATTTCAATTGGTACTCAGAGTCTACTAAGAAATTGCAGGACTTTAAAATAACATATAAACTAGTGAGTTTTATATCTCTGTGTTCTTGTGTTTTCACATCTAATAGTTGAAAAATTTGTAATTGAAGCTATAAACTCTCTATTTGTGTCTGTTTGTATGTTTGATGTAGAATACCTTCTGATGGTATTTCCAAATTAACATAAAACTCCTTTAAAAAACTCTACTCAAATTGCCTTAAACACGATTAAGCGTTTATGTATAAATTAATACTACTGAAATCTTAGAAATTAAGAAAATCAAACTTTGAATATTTCCAGTGAAAAAGTATTCATTAGAACTACATCTAAAAGTTTAAAAATAACTCAAGTTCACATAATTTACATAAACCTTTGATAAATGGGATTATTTTAATATTGTTAGTTAAATAAAAACAGTTATCAAGGACCAGTATAATACAGGAAAATTTTAACTCTGCTTAGGTATGCTCTCCCTAAATTTATACAGCTTTACTGATAAAAGAAGCTAGTATTTTACTTACTAGATCTTTACAGTGATGAAAAATGTAAATTTGCATTTAACCAAATTGACTTACAATTCTGAGAAACCTTATATTAAGAAAAACTATGATTTGTAAGATATCCACTTGAACACAGTTTCCAAGATCTTTCTGGTAACTTAAATATGAAAGGTAGGCCACAGGGGTCCACTTCCTCAGGAAAGAGGAGAGAGAGGTATGGCAACCTAAGGCTAATTCAGTTTTTGGAAAGCAAATTTGGTCTATGTTCCAGGAGCCCTTCCAGGCTGTGTGGGGTTGCACCACTGTTTGCATAGGAGATGAAAGATATCTAAATCTCACAAAAACCATCCCTACTGACCAGGTCTGGTTGCTGAGGACACAGAGAGTAGTAGAATTATTTCCTACCAGGGAAAAGGGAGGGTGCTGCCAACAAAGGTTGGAGAAGAACTTCTGAGAAAGTTTGATTTTTGAGGCTCTGAATAGCCTTGAGGAAGGATCCTCTGCCATACTGTTGTAGTTGGTGTTGCAGCTAACCCATTCAAACCAGGGTTTGAACTGAGAGGTTGGCTAAAACCACCATCTGCTGGCAGATCAAGGAAGTGCATGAGAGGAAATTAGAAGTAAATAAATCACAGGCTTTTTGGGGCTGTTATGGCCTCCCTCCTCAAGGTCCTTGTATTAAACATGTTAGGCCTTTAAAAAGTTCTGTTATGGATAACCAGAGATGGCATGGAGAAAACTTCAACACAAGAGTTAGGCAAACTCACATTTATTATGTCTGCAGAGGTAAGGAGACAAGGCCAGTCTAAAGTGACTCAGACCCAGCTCCCTGTGCTGCAGTTTCACTCTTGCTTAAATACCCAAGTTACTACTTAACATTTGCTTTGATTATGCATTAGTTTTTATGCATATGGATGAACACACGTAGCTGGTTATATAATTGTATGATTAGTATGTCAGGAAATCATACTTGCAAATACATTGCATGATGGAGAAAGGGGCAGACAACTCCATCCCTGGGTGGGAATTTTATTATGTTAATTAAGCAAATTGAAGTGAGGACAGCAAGGGGCTGCTTCTGCCCTTGCCCAGCCATCTGGTTGAAGCTGGTTTTCATACTTCATTGCTTCAGCAGGATATTCTTGACCACCAAAAGTGGAATTTGGCACAAAGAGAAGGTTGTATTTCATTACCTTCTGATTTACATACAATTTTTTTCTTTGTATCCTAGCAACAGGGAGAGAAACAAGTTGCTATCAGGTATTTGGTCATCCTACATCCATCACAAGTACCGAACATGTAATACTGTGTGAAACAACTTTTTTTTAACTCCAGAGTCCTGTGGAACATTGTGCAACATTCAGAGAGGACCAGGAGGAAGACATTCAAAATGCAGTAAATACCTGTGATTTCTAGCCATTCTGCAGTGGCAATAAAACCCCATCTGCCATTCTCAAGGCAGGCAGTACTGGGGTCTGCAGCTTGTGTCTGGCACAGCTAACTGGTACCAGGGTGGGACATAAAGTACAAATCATCCAAATTCCTAGATGTGTGGTCTGATTGCTAACCACAGCTTCTGATTAGCTATTTAAAATTGCTGAGGGTCTTCTTTGAAGGTGGACATTGTTCTCACCCCATTTGATCAAAGGTGGCAGAAAAATCTTAAAGGTAATAAACTTCGAAACTATGGAAAACAGTTAAATGACTGCATTAACTGGACAAGAGCTGAAACGAGAAAACACAGCTTCAAAAGTAGTAGAAGGACCTTATGGCCCAATTGCTGGTTCCTTCCCCCATCCCTATGTGACGTGGAGCCAGCTCCTGGCCCCATTCCAGTGGAGAAGGGTAGCTCCTGTGCACATACTGAGGTGCATGTATATCAGTGCCAATCTATGAGGTTGCAGTCTGAGAAATTGAGCTGGAGAACTCATCACTGGTGCATGCTCCCATAATCAGTCCTGAAGACAGAGAAATTGATTGCAGACAACTGGAACCCTGTGAAAAACAATTAGACAAAATGGACTGGGCAAAGCACTATCTGCATTAGGTCACACAAGAGAAAACCCAGAAGAAGGTGAAAGCCTATTTCAAAGATGGTAGAGGGGAAGTTCATTCAAACTCCTGTAAATTGTTAATTTTGGAATTCCTAAGGCCCCTAGCAATGACAAAGAGAGATTGGACCTAATTACCAATGTTGGAAATGAAAAAGCCAGATATTTAAATAAAAATAAGGGAATTATAAGGCAATATTATTTACAAATATAAGCATAAAATTGATAAGTGAGATGAAATGGAACAATACCTCCAAAACCACCAAGTACCAATATTCACTCAAGTTTAAATAAATAAAATGAAGAGAACCTTAACCATGAAGAAGTTGAATTTGTAGCTATTGACCCTCAGGAAAGGACTTTCCCTGGCCCAGATGGTTTCAGGGGCAGGGTCTACAAAATACTTAGAGGCTTCAAGTTTACACCAGTGATCTATAATCTTTTGTATAAAATCATTTCATAAAATCAGCATTTCCCAATAACAAAACCCAATATAGACAGTAGAAAAGTAAACACTGAAAACATCTTTTCACAAACATTTGATACAAAAATACTTAACAAAATTTTAATTTGAATCCAACAATGAATACAAAGATTAATAAACAACATCCAAGTGAGGTTTTTACTGAGTAAGCACAAATGGCTCAATATTGGAAAAATGTCAATGATTTCTATATATTAAATCTAAACAAGAAAAACTAATTAGATCATAGGAATTGATGCAGAAAAACTCATGGGGGAAACGGACTTTGGCCCAGTGTTTAGGGCCTCCGTCTACCATATGGGAGGTCCGTGGTTCAAACCCCGGGCCTCCTTGACCCGTGTGGAGCTGGCCATGCGCAGCGCTGATGCGCGCAAGGAGTGCCGTGCCACGCAAAGGGTGGCCCCCACGTGGGGGAGCCCCATGCGCAAGGAGTGCACCCATGAGGAGAGCCGCCCAGCGTGAAAAGAAAGAGCAGCCTGCCCAGGAATGGTGCCACACACACTTCCCGTGCCACCGCCGACAACCGAAGCGGACAAAGAAACAAGACGCAGCAAATAGACACCAAGAACAGACAACCAGGGGAGGGGGGGAAATTAAATAAAAATAAAATAAATCTTAAAAAAAAAACTCATGGGAAAATTCAACTTCATTCACAATTACAACTGTCAGCAAACTAGAGTATAAGGAAACACTGAAATAATAAAGATCATCTACAAAAATTTTACCATTAAAATAATTTACTAAGTGAAGATCAATGTTTAAACACTAGGATTGGGAAGAAGGAAAGGATGCCAATTCCCACCACTCCTAGAAATAGTACAAAACTATAAAAAGTCATAAAACATTGAGAAATCATAAAAATGACTAAAGTTTACCCCATTCACATAAGACATGATCTCAAAATAAATTTCTCAAGGAATCTACAGAAAAATAAGCTTCTAGAAACTAATAAGCAGATTTTGCAAGGGCACAGAATTCAGACAAAACACCCAATAATCAATCGTATTTCTACATACTAGCAATATAAAACCTAAAAGTAACAATTTAAAAAAGAATATTACAATTAACCACATTACTACAGAAAACAATATCAACATAAATATCAAAATGCAACATGTACAGAATCCATAGGCTGCAAACTAAAAGATGTTTGATGTAATATATTGTTGGAGATTTGGACCCAAAGGTATTGGGAATGAAAGAAAGAGAAAAAGGTGAGTGAAAGAAAGAGAAAGAAAGAACAAAAGAATGTAGTAATGTGGTTAATTGTAAAAAGAAAGAGAAAGAAAGAACAAAAGAATGAGAGCACTGGGATCAGGGGGTCTGTGAGTAGATACTCATCAGACAACTTTATTGTTTACAAGGGGCTCTCTATATACCCCAGTCTATGTGACAACAAGCAGTAACACATAGCCTACATGACAACAAGCAGTAACATGCAGTTAACTATCAACATTACCCATAGTCTAAGGAATTTTTAAAAATCTTATCTCAAGGTACAAAGTCTAAGTGTTCTAGTCACTACAAAAGGTACATGCTCATCTTTTCTTTCAGCCTTTAACAGCTTCTTTCCATTTGCCAGGAACTCTTAATTACCACATTCTTTAGGGTGCAAGCATAGCCATGGAGACAGCACTAGCATGATGACAGCACGTCTCTCCTTGTGAGGCCACTGTGCCTCAGTTTCCAACAATATATCACAATTTCTATGTTCAGATACATACTGTGTTTAAGGGCTGCAAGATTAAGCATAACAAAGGTGGATTTTTATATTGATCTATACATTCACCAGAATCCTAGTTAAAACACCAGCAGAATTTTTTTTAGATCTAGACCAACTAGTTTTAAAACTTATGTGTCCAAGTCATAAAACTAGATTAGGCAAAATAATTTTCAAAATAAAATAACAAATGTGGATGAATCACACTATCTTATTTTAGGACTTAATCTAAGGTATGATTTTATGGCATAGTGACAAATAAAGAGACCAATGGACATATGCAGAGAGTTCTAGAAAGCCACACACATATGGTCAATTGAGGCTTGACAATGATATAAAGTAAAGTCAATGGAAAAATAATATTTTGAAAAATTGATGTGAGAATGTTTGACCATCTGTAAGCAACATAAAAGAAACTCCTTTCTAAATCAACAACTGTATAGAAAAAAATTAACTCTAAATGTTACTTGTATTACTGTTAATTTTTTAGAAAAATATATAGAAGTTATTCTTCATGAGTTAAGTTAGGCAAAGTGCTCTTAGAAATGACAACAAAAGCACAAATTGAAATGGGAGAATCTAATAATACACTGGATTTCATTAAAATAAAAATGAGTTTTCTGAAAGAATGATGAAGGTCTTGTAACCAGAACAAGTATAGAACAAAATACTACAAAGTAATAAAATAAACAATGCCATTAAACTTGTATAGACACTACACTAAGAGGATAAAGGATTGTACAAGAGCACATTAAAAGATGTTCAGCAGTAGTAGCCATCATGGAAATACAAATTTAAACTACCATGAGAAACCATGACTAAAATAAAATATGACAACAATATCAAAACATGCTAGGGATATGTCACAATTGGAACTCTCCTACAATTCTATATGATTGTAAAATAGTACAGTCCCTTGGGAAAATTTTGTCAGTTTTGAATAATCAATCCTCATCATAGGACTCCAATATTCCCCTGGTAGGTAATTATATGTGAGAAATGAAAATTTATATTCAGGCAAAAACTAGTATATTCATGTATAGTCACTCTGTTTATAATTACCAAAATCTGCAAACAACTCATGTCCTTCAGTATGAGAAAGAGAAAACCAATAGTGGAACATTGTATAATACTTGACATTAAGGTGAATAAGTTATTGATATATGCAAAACCTTAGGTGAATCTTAAAGACAACAATTTGGGAGCAAATATCTTTAAATGGTCTTAAAATGATATACAATATGTTTCTATTTATATGACCTTCTTGAAAAGGTAAAACTATAGTGATAGTGAACAGAACATTATTTGCCAAGGGTTAGGTTGGGAGATTAGTGTGATTACAAAGTAGTAGCAACTGGAAATATTTGTAAACTATTCCAGATCCTAATTATGGTGGTGGTTACAAGAATCCATACATGTGTTAAAATTCAAAGTCTTTTTATTGCAATTTAATTTTAGAATTATAAGTAAAAAATAAAATAAAAATGGGGAAAATATGAGCTAGATTTATTTTCTCTATATGTAATTTTTATTTCAATAGTAATTTTACTAAAGATGATGGTGTTGATGATGAGAATAATTTTAAAAACCCAGGGAATAGAAGTTTAAAAATAACTTCTTGGGTAGAAAAATCCAGGAGGAGCAGCTCCTTATGGAAAGAGATGAACAGATAAGTAATATTAATGAAATTTGACTGATCATTAAAATTATTAATATAGAAATATAAAGTTATGAATTTTTACAGTCTGAAATAATAAGTGTATTAGGAACTGAGCCAACTGCTTTAGGTGAGATTTATGTAACACAGTCCTATGAGAGAATGCTTATTTTATTTACTGGTTGGTTGGTTGATTGATTGATTGGTTGACACTCATGTATAGTCTCAATGGCTAGGCAGTCCACAAAGAAGGAATCTCATTTCCAGATATCCAGGTTTCTTCTCTCTCATTGCTCTTCCATTTCCTAGCTTGTTGCTCTTGAACATATGTTTTATGTTTTATGATGGAACAAAATTGCAAAGCCTGATTCTCCATGGCTAAAGCAAATAAGAATGTAGAGGCCAATCACCTTTACTATGTGATTATGACCCAGATCATACATCATATCCATTAAAATGTCATTAGCCTAACATCATCACATTTATTCACTTAGTTACAAGAGATGTGGGAAATTGAATTGTTTTTGCCAGGAAGTTATATATGCAGAAGACATTTTAATGTGAGGTCCTCACCCCACCAACAGAATAGAGAATAAATATTGATAGCTAATTAGTACCTTACCAAACAACAAATGAAAAATCAGAAATAGAAAAGATTTTAAATAGTCCTGATTAAGTTCAAATACTTCAGTATATGTATCATTATATATACTTTAAGGATACTTAGTTTTTATAATAGCATGCTATTTTATACATGACATTAATGAAAATAAGTGACAATGTATGTAGTGTGTGGCACTGCTAGTTGAGTCCTAAGAGTTGTCTCAAATAAAAACAAAACAATATTTCCCAGTCTTCCTAAAGAACAGAATGAGAGTAAATGAAGACATTTCACTCAACATTTTCAAATATAGATTAAGTGGACTTTTTGGAGCTTATTTCAGGAAAAAATCTTACAAGGGGCTTGCCTAGGAAAGCACTTACTCTTCTGCCTCACAAACTTCTGTCTTTTCCTTTCCAGTTGCCTGGACCATGAGGAAATGATGGGCAGAGCTGTGCTCATTTTTATACTTGGGGAAACAGAACTATATGCTCAGGACACTGAAGATAAAAGTGTTAAAAAGTATGGTTTTAAGAGAACCAGCAAGATGGTGGTGGAGCGAGGAGCTCCTAGAGTCAGCTCCTGCTACAGGGCAGTTAGCAAACTCCCAGAGTTCTCTGGAGGTGGTTGAAGCACCTGCAAGTGGGCTTCAGGAGGCCAGAAGAGCATCCTGAAATGTTCTGGAAGGAGTGGAAGGAGGAGACTGCCCATCTGCAGAGAACACTAATAAGTAGAGCTCTCCACACCACAGAGGCTGGTGCCCATCCTCCACTGAAGATGCAAGCTGCCTCGGGAACTGTTCCGTGGCTGGAATTGAAAGCTCCACTTTCCAAAATGGGGGAGGAAGAGATGGTTGGGCACTCATTTCAGTTACTGATGAGTAAATTCAGTGGGTTAAAGTATAACCCTGTAAACAACTAAAGTTTGAGCCTGTCCAAGCCAGAAAGAGGCCAGGAGCTGCCATTTTAACTCGGTGCCTGGCACTGTTCCGTGGAAAGAGGCTGGTGGTCACCATTTTGACTCTATCCCCAGCCTGAAGGGAAGGGAAGCAGGGCTGACCAAAAATCTCAGTGATGGGAGGAACCAGTTTCTCTCACCCAGTTCAGCCTGCAGCCCTAGACTAGGACTCAGCCCCATCTCAGGCAGGGAGAAGGCTTGCAGGCCCTGCACCAGCCTATCCAGGTAATTGCAGGTAACAATGACTGGCACAGACTGAAAAATTGGAAATCTATAGGGGCAACTGTGGTTATCTTAGACCCACAATTAATAGATTGCTGCCCACACCTGTAGCTCCACCCCTGCCACAGGCAGGGGAGAAAGTGGCATGAAGCTTGATCAGTATCTTTGAGCAATTACAGTCTAGGTCTGCCCTTGTAATTCCACACAGCTGTAACTCTGTCCCCACACTTGGAAAAAGAGAAAGTTGGAAGAAGCTTCATTAGTCCCTGGCACAATGAGGGCAGCTTGAGACTCCACTGCTTACAGCACCAACTACATCCTTGGATTCTACTGCACAACCACCAAGGAAGAAAGGGCAGGAAGCCCTAAAATAAAAAGAAAAATAGCACCTGGAATAAATACTCTAGTAAGCCAAATGCAAAGATACCAACAAAAAGTTACAATCCATACCAAGAAACAGGAAGCTATGGCCCAGTTAAAGGAACAAGATAAGTCTCCAGATGATGTAAAGGAGTTGATACAACTAATCATAGATCTTCAAAGAAATCTCCTTAATAAATTCAATGAGATGGTTAAAGAGATTAAGGATATTAAGAAGACACTGGATGAGCACAAAGAAGAATTTAAAAGCATACACAGAGTGGGATGTTATTGGCAGGGGACACATGGTTGGCAGGGAGTTCTACAGGGCATATATCTAGGGTACATAAAAATGTTTGGATATTTTCATAGAGGATACAATTAAAAACAACTGAGGGAGTGCTGAGTTCCTAGCCAGGGGAGCTTTATCTCAGACCCGAAAGGAACAGCAACAATCCCCCAAGTGTAATGGCAAAGACCAAAAAAGAAGAAAGGTCCAACAATGAGCCCTTGATTCTAATGACTACACTTGTGAGCCTGTGCACCTGAAATAAGAACAAAGCCTAGAGCTGCAGGGTGCCTAAGAGTTACCTCCTGAGAGCCTCCATGTTGCTCAAATGTGACCAGTCTTGAAGCCAAGCTCAGCATGTAAATGCATTGCCTTCCCCCCAGCATGAGACATGACTCCCAGGGATGAGCCTCCCTGGCACCAAGGGATCAATACCAAGTACCAGCTGATGATGTAACTATAAAATGACTGTCCCGGCCCACGGGACGGTAATGAGGGCTCGAAACCTGCCAAGAAAGAATGGTGGGACAAGAGACATGAAGAACGACAGCAAGACAGGGTTCTGATCAAGCTGCAAAATTTTATTGAGGGGACTGAGCATATATACTCTTGGGAAGGGGAAGGGCGGTGGGTGGAGGTGGAAGCTAGGGATTGGCTATTTCTGTTGCTGAGGTAGAAGGCGGACTTCAGTTTCACGTCTTGCGCCTGCGCACTATCTTATCGGTCTGGGCAGTGGCGGAAAGACGGAGAACAAAGGACTGAGAGGGAAGAAGAATAAGGAAGTAACAGGGCAGATTTGGATTCTTCCATGTTGCGGGGCCTGCCATGTTGTGGTGAGTTAAGTATAGCTTACTCAAAATAGGGAAGTTGGCTCTGCTCTGGCAGTCGAGCTGCTGGCTCTGCTGAATTCAGTGTGCACTCATTTTGACTGCTCCCAACAAATGACCTTGAATAAAAGGGTCAACTCTCACCAGCAGAATATCTCAATCTACATATAATACCAGGAGTTAAAAATGCTTTTTGGCCTGAATCAAAGGGGGAAATGGAAAAGACAAATGAGTTTATATGGCTGAGTCTCCAAAAAGAGCTGGGAGATTATCAGAGGGGTTGCCCTTATGCACACCCCAGCAGAGTCCCAGAGACAGTTAAAGTAGATACAACCCCGGGTATTGGTTCTTCTGAGGACTACAGAGACCCACAGTTTCTATGGTCATGGCAGATGGAGTTCAGTGCCATGTCAGTTGGCCCTACTTTGCAGTTTGTGTTTCTGTGTGGTGGAGCTGGACTTAGATGTGATCTTTGTTCACAAGCCTCTCCTGTTATCTTTACTGGAACTGCAGTTGGTGCTGGGATTTAATATATGCCCAGGGGACCTGAGTCTCTGGACTGACCATGTGATAGTCAGGCCCTGAGCCTCAACAGACTTCAGCTCCTACACTCTGGTTTACTGGACTTACCCCACTCAGCTAACATGGAGGTGAAGAAGGTCAACCACCACACCAGGGAGCCAAGAGTGCCTACAACTGACAGCAGGAGAATTGCATCCAACATCCATGTGGAATCTAAGCCCCCTCTTGATATAGATGTGGAGTGGACACAACCATTCCAAGGATGGAGGAATAGAGTATGGATTAGAGTGATCTTACTGGTATTCTATTCATGAACTATGGTGATTAGTAATCGAAGAAGAGGTGGCATTGTTGTGGAGAAAGTGGCCATGGTGGTTGCTGGGGATAGGGAATGGGAGGAAGAGATGAGATGTGGGGGCTTTTTCTGGGACATGGAGTTGTCCTGGGTGGTGTTGCAGGAACAGTTACCAGATATTGTATGTCCTCCCATGGCCTACTGTGTGGAATGTGGGAGAATGTGGGCTATGATGTGGACCATTGACCATGAGGTGCAGCAGTGCTCAGAGATGTATTCACCAAATGCAATGAATGTCTCATGATGATGGAGGAGGTTGTTGTTACGGGGGGAGGAGTTGGGTGAGGGGGGTGTGGGTTTATGGGGACCTCATATTTTTTTAGTGTAATATTAAAAAATCAATAAAGACCAAAAATTGTAAAAAAAAAAAAAAAAAAAAAGAGGTCCCCATATACCCTCACCCCATTTTGACAATGCTCTTTAATCATTAGTTAAAAAGGTTTAACAACAATGTAAGTTGTTGGTGGTAGAGTGAGTTATGAGAGTCCTGTATGATGTTATATATGATTGTTTTGTAAGTTCACAAATATTATTAAATACTTATTGTTTATGTATGTTTATGCATGAGTACTATACTTCAATAAATTTATTTTTTTTGAAAGTATGATTCCAAGGTGAAGTTTGGAACAGACATTTCAATTCTGCAATTTTTAGTGTGGCAGAAAATTAAAGCCTATTTTATATTAGCAAACTTTTCGGGGAATGTTCTTTTACTCAAGTGTGTCATGATTACAAATTCATACACTAAACAACCACATTCCAGCAGTGAAGAGGAATAGGAGATTTGAAATCAATTAGAGGAAAACATGTAGGCATTTCCTCATATTTCATAACAAAGCATCCATCTCTATTGTCTGCAGTCTAAAGTGTAGAGGTGACATGCAAAGAAATAGAGATAAAAAACTATTTCATAAAAGTACAAGAAAAGAAAAAACTTGTAAGGAGCTAAAAAGGCATTACAAGTCCTCTAAATCATCACACAGATAAGAAAAAAAGGACAAGCATAAACACATAAAGAACATGGAGACGTATTACTATGGTTAAATGTGAATAGACTATTTCCAAAAAGAATAACATGCATAGTTAAGCATTTCTGCACTTTTCACAGTAATAGGGAAATTGACTAGAAATGAGAGTTTGGACATAGAATGTGAGACATATTTTTCCTAGGATCATTTTTTTAATTGTCATTTTTTTTTAGCCCACATTTTGTCTTAAACATTTACAAAGATATAGAAAAATTGAAATGCTATAAGGAGCATCTAATTATATTTTAACTGAATTCATTAATTTCTAAAATATTATTTTACCTATGCATATATCTTTTGAAATTTACATATACAGATTCCTTTCATTGTTTCATAAATAGTGCACATTCTTTTTTTAAAGATTTATTTATTTTCCCCCCTTTCTCTCCTCCCACCGTGCTGTTTTTTACTGTCTCTGTTGTCTTCTCTTCTCATTTTCTCTCCTCCAGGATTTACCTGCATTTGATCCTGGGGACCTCTGATGTGGAGAGAGGATCCCTGTCAATTGCACCACCTCAGTTCCTGATTTCTGCTGCACTTCACCTTGACTCTCCCCTTGTCTCTCTTTTGTTGTTTCTTTATCTTGTTGCTTGACTCACTCGTGCGAGCCCTGGCTTAACACTTGGGCACTTGCACAGGCACTGGCTTGCCATACAGGCTTGCTTTTCTTCCTCCTTTTCACCAGGAGATCCCAGGGATCAAACCCAGGTCCTCCCATATGATAGGCAGAAGCTCTATCACTTGAGCCACATCCGCTTCCCAGTGCAAATTATTTTCTCAAATGTAATCATTATATACCTCTAAGCATACATATACATATATAATTTATAATGTTCTTAAAATATAAACATTACTCTCAAAGTACCAGTTAAACATTTGAAATTATGTTGCAGAAATCCTCTCACTTCCTTCTTAAACACATTAGAACATATCTGATGAAATCAGGATGTTCTCCAACAAAATCATAACATCATTCTCTTGGTCAAGGAAGAATGTCAACCTTAATCTAGCTATATTCCAATTATTGCATGTACACATATATACAATACTACATATTATACCATATCATATACCTGTCTACATATTATGAAATATGATAAGTAATTAATATACTTAACATTATGTTAACTCTTCGTACATGAACAATTAATTTATCTAACCAAGAGAGTATTGTCGTAATAAAGACTGAAGAATTTGTTTCTTTATAAACTAATATGAGTGATTTAATCACTATATTTTTAAATAAAAGGCAAGTAGCAAATAATATGTACAGCAGGCCTCCTTTCATGTAAGAAAGAAAGGAAAATAAATATAATATATTCATATACACACATACATACACATACACAGACGCTCATACATACACTTTTAATAATACATGTAATAAGATTCACTGACACAATACTTCAAAACCCAAAAGGTATCAGGTTGCTTAGGTATGAATAGGAGTGGTAAGAATGGCAGTGAAAATTTTTAGTATAAATTTTTTTGTATTTATCATTAAGTTTCATATCTCTTTATTTAAAAATAAATTATATTTAAAGAAATAAAAAACAAGTGCTAAATATTAATATTAATAGAATTAATATTCTATTGTATTAATAGAATACAAAGAGGAAAAGTGACATAACTGTGTATCAAAGTCCTACTGTGGTCATAAAGAAAATAAAAAAGATAATGAGTTTCAATACCTTATGAACATGGTATGCTAAGGATTTAAATCCAGTGACATATATACTAAATACAAAATGTGCTGCAAAGTAATTTGGAACTTTTTCTTAGGGATAGTAGCACCAGTGTAGTAATTACAAAATTAAGGAACTTTTAGTATAAATTATGAAAAGTGGTTAAATGTAGTGAAATCTTTGGGAACCAGGATTTTTATTACAGGAAATAAAAATTTTAAAAATAGAATGGTGATGTATGGAAGTATATGTTGAGCTATTTTATCGATGTTTTACTGGAACTAGAAGAATTAGGATGAAATTCTGAGTTCGTCAACCATATATTTAATTGTGTGTGATTTTAATCAAAACCAATTAATTTATATGTCTTATAAGATTTTTGGTAATCAATGCACTGTTGGAAAATTTAGTTAAGAATTACATGTTAAAATAAAATTCCACTCATCTGGACCTAAAATAGCATAGCAACACTATTTTTCATGTGCATGGTAAGCAGTGTCAACAATATAAAAGGGTGTAATAATACATTAAAAATTGTTTTACAATTAAAATTAAAATTTATATTTAAATTGAAAATTTATAGCAATTTGATTGTATAATCATATTTTACTTAATTTTTTTCTGGTTACAGAAAAAATGTACTAATATAATCAATTCATTGTTTACTTTTGTCTGGTCAAATAATTTCTGGAAAAACTTTTCTTGGATCATACTCTAGAAGATGAAAAGAAAACTGACACTCTGGTACAATTTATATTTATTTTTCAACATACTAAGTTGACCAGTTAAAAAAGTGCAAGCCCATTACTGGGCTTGTAATGTTTTTTTCCTAAGAAGAGAAGCATATTCCCTCAAGAATTCTAACAGTTGCTTTTCCAACGGGGAAAGTGGAAATTATATAAATTACAGTACAAATTCCAATATGAACTCTCTAATGTTGTTGTTGGCTGGATCATTTTATTTCATCATGTTGAAACCTCATGTTGACAATGAAATCTCTGAAACTGAAAGAGCAAGAAAATACTTTGCTAAATTCTGGATTTTCTAAGGTAAAAGAAACAATTAGATGATTGCAAAGATGTTAATATGGTGTGAAAATATACACATCTGAGGAATTTGTTGCAACCAAATATTAATTACAGGAGGCAAAGTGTATATTTTTAAATATTAGTTTGGTTAGCTAAATAAATGCATAGAAATCTTTGAATTAAAAAATTGTGCATATGCACACACAGATTTCCTCTGCGCTTGTATGTAAATTTCTGCTGTTTTGCATGTAAATTTCTTGCATGTTTGTGAACCTAGTACCAAGTTTTATAATTCCTGGATAATCAGGTCTATGAGCTCTATTAGTCAAGAAAGATGTCACAAAGCAGGGGAAGAGATTATACCCGGAAGGAATTTTATGATTCCTCTACTATATAAGCTGTCAGTCATTATGTTAAAAAGAAAGGTGAAAGAACTCTTCTTTAGCAATATTTCTTGCAATTTAATAACCAATTTAATAATAAATTTTAATCATACTTCCTTGATATTAATACATTATATATTCACTGAATTACCTTAAGATTTAGCATCTAACAGTAATTTTGCATAATGAACTCATTTTATTTTTCTCTTTTTAAAGGAAGCCTAAAATAACTATTTACTACAGAGACAATCTTCATATATGGAAAGGTGGTCTTCTATCATTTGTAAATATGTAAATCAAAGAAAACTACAAAAGTTAATTCCTGGTTAATTTCTAATGTAAAGCTAATCCTAGCCACAGGCCCCTAGCTCTGTATCCTCTTAAATGGTTGGCTGTTTGTGATTATGAAAAGAACTGACTTCAACATACGTAATATGAATTCACTTGCTAATATTCACATCAGGTAACCACACAGAGCAGGTGGAGATTACCCTGCATGATGATTTTTCAAATTCTAGAGCATATTAGCTATTGATCCATTCTCTTAATAAAGAAGGTTATAAAAATATTTCTGCAGAAATATACTGTTTTAAAAATATCTGGGAACAGAGATGGCTCAAGCAGTGAGCTCCCACTTCCCAAATGGGAGGTCCTGGGATCAGTTTCTGGTGCCTCCTGAAAACAAGCAAATAACAAGCAAAACAACAACAAAAAACTACTCAGGAAAGCTGATGTGGCTTAGTGGTTGAGTGCCACCTTCCCACATATGAGGTCCCGGGTTCAATCACTGGCCTCCAGTACCTAAAAAAACAAAACAAAACAAAACAAAATCTTGTATTTTCTAAATATAAGGACAAAGTCTGGAATTTAATCATATTTACATAAACATGAGGTGTTTATTCACATATATTCCTTCCCACATGAACAAATTCTATATTTTATATGCTAATGCCAAAAATTTAGTTTGGGTAACATAAGCTTTAAGGGCAAATTTTAAGGAAATCTATTGTCATTTCTTTATAATACATGTTGGACATGTAGCCTCAGTAGATTCCACATATATGTTTTTAATAGAAAAGTTTTAAACTTTTTTCTCATAATCCTTGTTTAGAAAAAAGTAAGCCAATTTTTAAAGTGTGGTTAAAAAGTAAAATGACTAATTTAAAATGTAATATTTACTTTTTCAAAATATTAATGTCTTTAACCACAAACTTCCTTTAATTTCTCATACACTATTATTTTTAATGTATTATTATATGATATTTAATATTTTGTAGAATCTTGAACATTTGAAAACATGATAGTAAACACTGCACATATTCTTTGTTCTAGTGTTTTCTTTATCCACTCATTTTAACAAACTTCTGTTCATTGAATACTGTTATCTAAGCATTATGTGCTTAGTATCATAACATTTTTTCAAAAGTTTAATTATTTGCTGAGCATCACTGGAAGAGTTTTATCTCAAGAAGGACACAGAGATGCTTGCTGCTGTTTAAAGAAAGGAAAAAAATAGAAATAATAATAGTGATTTTAAGGAAAGAATAATATAATTACATTTTCCAGTTAATTTCAGCAATTTTTATTTAAATCTTTCTGGGGAAAAATAAAGATGTGGCAGAAAATAATAATTCCATTTGTTTGAAGAAGTCATTATTTATACTTTGCATTATTTATACTACACATTCTATCTGATCCAAAATCATTGAAAATTACTACCAGGTAAAGAAATGAGGGATGAGAATTGACGTAGGGGAGTCATAGAGGATTTGGGCATTTTATTTTCTAAATGTGTTTTCTATTTGTATTTCTCACCTGCATATGTGATTTTTTAAAAAAGAAAATACATTGTTTTTAAAATATCTGAAAATTTTTACCTAATTATCAATTTGCCTACATTCATTGAAATTAATTATTATTGTAAATAATGATAAACTTTGTGATGACTGAGCTCTCTGGTATGCTGAAATGTAATCATAATGGATGACCAGTATAAATGAAAACAATATGCCCTAGAATATACAAATTTTAAATGAAATACACTCCAATACTGAAATTTTAATGGGAAAGGAATTTGAATATATGTGAAAATAGGACTCTTTCGTTGGGTTCATATGCAGACACTCCCAGCTAAATTTCATAATATATATTAAGTTTATGTCTTGAGAATATAATGTTATTCTTCATTTTTAGATGATTATGAATATGCAATTATAGAGTTATTGATATATTTATTCCTTTCCAATGAAAACACTTTGTCAAACCAGGTAACACATAATTCATTCGTATTTCACTGAGAAATTACATTTCAATCTTTCACTATGTGCCTGCTATTTCCTACCATCACTATAATTTACATTCAAGAATAATGTACATTTTCTCTCTTAATGGAACTTAATGTTTAGACGGTGCATAAAACTACACTCAATGAGATAATACTAAGTGTGGCAGCAGATGTGGAGGATGGACCATCAACTTTCACTGAAACGTGAAAATATAAAGGCTCCTGAAAGATCAACAAGAGTTTCACCTTCTTGTTAAAGACCCGAGGTGAGTATTCTATAAGTATCATAAATAATGAAACGTTTTTATCAGGATTTCTAATAATTTGAGGTCTTTAATGAACATAGAGCTAACCCATTTCATCTTCGACCAGGGCCAAAGCATTTTCCATGTGTTGATCTACACTAAGCTTCTAGAATTTTTGCCCTAACCTTTGTATGTTTGTTTCCTTTACTCCAAAAAGACCTGTGTGCAGAGAGAAAATGGACATCTACAATCTCACCACCGTGGAGGAGTTTTTTCTCTTAGGGCTCTCTGATCTCAAGGAGGTGCGCTATCCTCTCTTTCTATTTTTGGCTGTCATCTATCAGGTCACCTTGTTGGGAAACTGCACCATTCTCCTAGCCATTGGAACTGAGAAAAAGCTGCACACACCCATGTATTACTTCTTGGCAAATCTGTCCCTCTTGGACATACTCTGCCCATCAGCTATTATCCCCAAGATGCTTGAGAATTTCCTGACTGAGAAACAAAGCATTTCCTTTGTTGGGTGTGCTTTGCAGGTTTATTTCCTCATAGCCCTGGCGGGGACCGAGGTCTTCTTACTTTCCCTCATGGCTTATGACCGGTACGTGGCCATATGTTTCCCGCTTAGTTACACCCTCATCATGACCAAGGCACGCTGTGCGCAGCTGACGGCTGGAACCTGGGCAGTAGGATTTCTTCACTCCCTTCTGCATACAGTGTTCACCTTCCGCCTGTCTTTCTGTAAGTCCCATCAGGTTAACCAGTATTACTGTGACATCCCGCCAGTGGTGGCGCTCTCCTGCTCCTCCACGTATGTGGCAAAGATGCTTGTTTTAGTGGTAGGAGGGATCTTGGCGATCAGTGCCTTTCAGATCACCCTTATCTCTTACATCTACATCATATCCACCATCCTGAAGATCCAGTCACTCGAAGGGAAGCGCAAAGCCTTCTCCACATGCGCTTCTCACCTCATTGTGGTCTCCCTGTTTTACGGCACAATTCTATTTACTTATATGCATCCCTCCTCCAGTCAACACTCCCCAGCCAGAGACAGACTCATCTCAATGCTGTACGCGATTATCACCCCAATGATAAACCCCATAATCTACAGTTTGAGAAATACAGAGGTTAAAGGAGCACTCAAAAAATTTTATATTACGGGAAACATAATAGTAGCAAAGAACTTATTTAGCACTCAACTTAGAGTGAATTCATAAGAAGAATTGGAAGAATTTATAGAAAGGACGTCTATAGATGTCTATCTATATAAAACACACACATATAAAGGTACCCATGCACACAGACAGACACATATACTTATTGCTATTTCCATGCATTTATTACATCTACATGTATCCACTGGGAAAATTAAAATCATCCAAATATAGTATTTCTGAGAGCAAAACAGAACTGTTAATAACAGTGATATAAGTAGTATAAATGAACCTATCTTAAGTAAATATAGTATCTGTGGTCACGTTACCTATGTCCATATTGGTAGCCATCAGCAAACCTATATCTATATCTACATCTATATCATCTATATAATTTTTATTTCTATATTTTACTTGTATATCTGTTTTTATTTATATGGGTATAACTGTATAAAACCATCTGTAGATATTCTCTTACTTTCTTTACCTTAATTGCCTCTCTTCTTATCCTCCTATGCCTCATTAAGATTATCATTTCACTTTTGCCCTCCTGCAAATTTGATTTCTATTTACTCTACATTTCTCCATGTCACCACTTTCCATGTGATCTTATGCAGTCTCATTTCCACCTGTCCATTTAATTAGATCATTTGCATATCTGTATCTATGACCTTAGTTATCTAATTTGAGAATATTATTTTAATGCCAGCATGTTCAATACAGAAATTATCATCCTCTACTGCATGCAAACATGCACAAAGCCTCTTATAGATTACCATATATTTTTTTAACAATAATATCAATGTTTCCTAGTTATCCAGTTTAAAATTGCTGAAATCAGGTTCTTCTCTTTCATGAAGCTTACTACTTGCATTCATTGATAATTGGTTATTATCCGTGGAAACACAGGATACTGGGAGATGTCATTGCAGCTTTGGTCAGCCAGGTGGTTGAGGGGCAGGAGGTACTGGCAGTAAGAGAGAAGCCCATGCTGCCACTGGAGCATGAAGCTCTTGGAGCTGTGCTTGGCAATATAAAAATAGAGATCATCTCTACCTTGACAGTCATAGAACTTCAGGTAGATGTCAGAACACAGGTCATCTTCTGCAAAGTACTTCCAAGCTCAAAGACATGAGGCGTGTCACCTTTTGTGAATGTGATGGACGTCCTGAAGCATTATCTGGACCACAGGTTTCAGGTACCGGTTGAGAAACTGCAAATACAGATTCATGCAGGTGATGCACACGTGCCCAGAACTGGTCACCAGAGGCGTCATCATTTCCACTTTACATTCCACGTGTGCTTTTCAAAAATGCTTTGAAATCTGTTTTCTCAAATAATGTCCTAGCCAAGCATGACTGCAAAATATTGGTTCTCATGGCAGTTTGGTGCTCCTGTTTGTCAAGGCAGGAAGATCTGTGAAGTTGAAGCAATGTCTCCACAACATCTTCCACTTTGCCTGAAACATCCAATATAAACCATAATGTAAATCAAAATGGAGCCATGTTTGATAGCTATGTTTCAAAATCTGTACATTAGCTGCAGCAAATACAGCATGAACATGTAAAAAGAGCATTGCTAGGGAAAGGGAAAAAGGGTTTGATGTGGGATATATGGGAGTCCCCTATATTGTGTATGTGAATAACTGATCTAAAACTTTTTTGAAGACAAAATTAAAAATTAGGGAAAAAAAAGAAAGGATGTAGACACTGAGGAAGAAATTAAAGAAAGTGCCTTGCCACTGTGCATAAAGGGCAACACCTATTACAGTGATGAAAGGCAAAATGTTTGAAACAAAGCTTTATAATATTTTTCATTTTATTAATACACCAATTTATTTTTACTTTATTTTAGTATTTCTAAATTATTATGTATTCTATTTCTAAACTTTAAACCCATCACTATATTTCAATTTCCTATTAATTGAATTTGACAATATATTAGGCTTCATTGTTGAAGAAGTTTTGGACTACAGAGTAGTTCAACTATGGCAGGGGAGGAACACTGGTGTGGGGTGTTATTGATGGAGGTCACATGAATGGGGGACAGTTCTCCAGGGCATTGTATATAAGGGACATAAAAATGTTCTGATATATGTTGGGTATTTTTATAGTAGTCACAGTTACAAATATCAACTGAGGGAGTGCTGAGTTCCTACCCAGGGGAGCTCTGTCACATTGTCCAATGGAACAACAATAATCACCCAAGTACAATGGCAAAGACCAACAAGGAAGGATGGTCCAATAATGAGCTCTTGATACTGATGGCTATGCTTATGAACCTGTGCCTGAAATATGAACTAGGCCTAGAGCTGCAGGGTGCCTAAGAGTTACCTCCTGAAAGCCTCCATGTTGCTCAAATGTGGCCACTCTCTAAGCAAAACCCAGCACGTAAATGCATTACCTTCCCCGCAGCATAGAACATGACTCCTGGGGATGAGCCTCCCTAGCACTGAGGGATTACTACCAATCACTAACTGGTGATGTAACTAGAAAGAGACCTTGAATAAAAGGGTCAACTCAGACCAGCAGAATATCTCAGCCTACATATTGGATCAAGTGTTAAAAACTGATTTTTGACCTTGAATAAAAGGAGGAAATGGCAAAGACAAATGAGTTTATATGGCTAAGGGTCTTCCAAAAAGAATCGGGAGGTCATCAGAGGGGTCATGCTTATGCACATCTCAGCAGGACCTCAGAGAGAGCCAAAGTAGATACAACCCTGGGTGCTGGTTCTCCTGAAGGCTATGGAGACCTACAGGGTATATGGTCATAGCAGTTAGATTTGTAGTTCTGTGGCATGTCAGAAGGCCCTATTTTGGAATTTATGCTCCTGAGTGTGATGGAGCTGGACTCAGATGTGACCTGCCTACACATGCCTCTTGTCACTTTTACTGAACTTCTTTTTGATGCTATGGGTGGTGCATACTCAGGGGACTTAATCTCTGGACTGCCCATGTGCCAGCTGAGCTCTAAGCCTCAGCAGAGTTGTGACTCCTACTCTCTGGTTCTTTGGACTTACCCAGGTCAGTTAACAGGGAGGTGAAGTTGATCAAACACCACACCAGGGAATCAAGAGTGCCAATAACTGCAAGCAGAGGAATTGTATCCATCATCCATGTGGAATCTAAGCCCCCTCTTGATCTAGAGGTGGATTGGACATGACCATCCCAGGGGCCACAGAATGGAGGAATAAAATATGGATTAGAGTGGGCTTACTGATATACTACTATAAAACTATTGTGACTAATAATAGAAGAAAATGTAGCATTGAGGTGGAGAGAGTGATCACAGTAGTTGCTGAGGGCAGCAAGAGGGAAGAAGAGATGTGATGTGGAGACATTTTTGGGACTTTGAGTTGTCTTAAATGATATTGTGGGGTCAGATGCTAGACTTTATATATCCTGTCTTAACCTACTGAGTGTACAGGGGGAGAGTGTGAACTGCAGAGGGTAAACTATTATCTTTGTGGTGCAGCAGTGTTCCAAAATGTGTTCACCGAGTGTGATAGGTATACCACAATGATGGAGGAGGTTGTTGGTGTGGGAGGAGTGGGGTGGTGGTTGGGGTTATATGGGAACCTCTTTTTTTTTAATATAACTTTTTTGTGTGTGATTATATATCTTCAAAATATACAATTTTCAAAAATGATGTGGTAGGGGGTGGGGAGCAGGGTAAATGGAAACCTCTTATATGTTTTGTTGTTGTTTTTTATTTTTATTTATTTATTTATTTTAATTCATTTTTTAAATATTACATTAAAAAATATGAGATCTCCATGTATCCCCCACTCCCCTCACTCTACTACTCCCCACATAGCAACATTGTCCTCCATCATCATGACACATTCATTGCATTTGGTGAATACATCTCTGAGCATCACTGCACCTCGTGGTCAATGGTCCACATCATAGCCCACTCTCTCCCATGTTCCATCCAGTGGGCCATGGGAGGACCTACAATGTCCGGTAATTGTCCCTGCAGCACCACCCAGGATAAATCCAAGTCTAAAAAGTGCCTCCATATATCATCTCTTCCTCCCATTTCTCACACCCAGCAGCCACCATGGCCACTCTCTCCACACCAATGCCATATTTTCTTTGATTACTAATCACAATAGTTCATGAATAGAATATCAGTAAGTCCACTCTAACCCATATTCTATTCCTCCATCCTGTGGACCTTGGATTGGTTGTGTCCATTGCACATTTATGTCAAGAGGGGGCTTAGATTCCACATGGATGCTGGATGCAATCCTGCTTTCAGTTGTAGGCACTCTTGGCTCCATGGTGTGGTGGTTGACCTTCTTCAACTCCATGTTAGCTGAGTGGGGTGAGTCCAATAAACCAGAGTGTAGGAGCTGAAGTCTGTTGAGGCTCAGGGCCTGGCTATCATATGGTCAGTCCAGAGATTCAGATCCCCTGGGTATATATTTAACCCCAGCACCAACTACAATTCTGATAAAGTAACAGGAAAGGCTTGTGAAAAGAGATCACATCTGAGTCCATCTCCATCACACAGAAACACCCACTCCAAGGAAGGGCCAACTGACATGGCACTGAACCATGACCATAAAACCTGTGGGTCTCTGTAGCCCTCAGAAGAACTAATACGTGGGGTTGTATCTACTTTATCTGTCTCTGGGACTCTGCTCAGGTATGCATAAGGGCAAGCCCTCTGATAACCTCCTGGCTCTTTTTTAGAGACTCATAGCTATATAAACTCATTTGTCCTTTCCATTTCCCCCTTGATTTAGGTCAAAAAGCATTTTTAACTCCTGTTATTATATGTAGACAGAGATATTCTGCTGGTCCAAGTTGAACCTTTTATTCAAGGTCATTTTCTAGTTACTTCATCAGCTGGTACTTGGTAGTGATCCCTTGGCACCAGGGAGGCTCATCCCTGGGAGTCATATCCCATGCTGGGGGGAAGGCTTAATGTTTTTTAATGTAATGTTCTTTGTGATCTATTAATTTTAATTTTAAAAAGTTTAAAAAAAACAAACAAAAAGACAATGACGTACTCATTTTGTCCCTTTCTATTTTATATGGTGCAACAATGTTATGTTTCTTAATGAAGTATACCTGACTGAAAATGAGTGAAATCTCCCCCAATTTTGCCTTTTCAAAGTGTCTATTGGCTCCATTTTCTCCATGTTTTCCTATTTTTATACAATGTCTCAAAGGAATCTTAATGATGGTTTGGGATATTGCATCCAGTTCAAAAATCACTGACTTTGGCATATTTTTAAGGAGCCTCTGATTTTGCTTTCACACCAACTGCCTTTAGGTTGAATATGATTAGATGTGTGCTGTTCAAAGTAGTACTCCTCCAAGTTAGGCAGCAGCAAGGAAAATCTCTCCTTAGAGTTGGGCTGCAGCTGCTGCTCCTGCTGCTTCTTTCTGATAAATACCAAGGAGAGGCAGGTGGGGGTGAGCTCCACATGCCTTGCTCAGGCTCAGCCCCACTGGAGACCCATGAGGAAGCAGAGTGGGGCAAGCGGGCCTGGAGGTGCCAAACATAACTATTATAATCGACTTAAAAAATGACCCAACTAAAAGTATTGTCAGTGGAAACTTATTTGAAACATAATGGAATAAAATGGTATAAAATGAGAAGGATTGAAATCAAATATACTGTGCAAATATTATGAAAAAGAATACTTGCTTGGCTATATTACTATCAGGCAAAATAAATATTGGAGAATGGAAGCAGAAATAGCTCAACTGATAGAGTGTCCACCTACTTACAGGAGGTCCAGGGCCTCCTGGCCCATGGAGCTGGCCCACGGGCAGTGCTGCTACCTGCAAGGAGTGCCATGCCACACAGGGTTGTCCCCCATGTAGGGGCACCCCACCTTGCTGCCCACAAGGAAAGCTGTCCCTGCATGAAAAAAGCACAGCCCACCCAAGAGTGGCACTGCATGCACAGAAAGCTGATGCAGCAAGATGATGCAACAAAAAAGAGAGATAGATTCCAGGTGCCACCTGACAAAAAAGCAAGTAGACATAGAAGAACACACAGTGAATGGACACAGAGAGTAGGCAACGAGAGGGAGGGATGGGAAGGGGAGAGAAATAAATCTTTTTTAAAAAGTTGGAGAAAAGACAATTATCATAGACAAAGTGAGATATTATATACTTATGAAAAAATTAATCATGAAGGCATAAAAATTTACATATATATATAGGAAAAGCTTCAAGATAGATAAAGAAAAACTAACAGATCTCAAATGCAAAAAATACAAATCTACACTGTCTCTTGGGAATTTTAATACTTTTCTCTTAATAATCAATAGAATCAGTATACTAAAACCCAGTAGCCACATAGAAGAACCAAACTATACCATTAACATTAATGGACCATTTCATACAAAAACCACATAATAAAAAATATTTTTAAGTGAAAATGGAATATTTGTAACTGCTGACCATAAGGGCTTTACTTGCTATTATTAAAGTTTCTTTAGCTTATTTCCATTCCTCTACATGATATTACAGTTTATCATTTTTATTATAGTGGCAACTTCAGCTTATTTCTGTTTTTCTTTTAATTTATATTGTAGTTGTTAACTTTTGTTAACTGAGTGATTTCCTAGAAAAATCCTCATCTCTTTAGACTCTGGGAGACAAATTTGAGCTGGGGATTTCCAGCTTGAATCAGGTCAACCTTGCATTAAAGCTATTTACTCAAAATCCTGTAGTCATGGCATTGAAGGTTTTGTGCATCAGGTATGAGCCCTTGTTCAGTAACATATTCATCAAAATACTTTTGCTTAATAATGAAACAGGTCTTCACTAACGTAAAAAATGAAATCATACAAAGAATTTTTCCATATGATAATGTGTTAAAATTAGATAGGAATAAGAAAATAATAATTAGAAGAAAATCTCCAAAAACTGAGAAACTAAGCAACAGTTTCCTATATAATTCATGGTTCAAAGAAGAAATATCAAGGGTAATTGGAAAATATTTAGAATTGAACAATATGAAAAGAAATAATATTGAATGTGTGGAATATAGCTAACTCAGATTTTAGGAGGTAATTTATAATGTCAAATATATATATTAGGATATAAGAAAATTTAAATTTAATGATATAGTTTTCCATTTAAAGAAACTAGAAAAGGAGAGAAAAGAAAATCAAAACTTGGAAATGAAAGAAATAGTAAGGATAAGAAAAGAAATCAGTAAAAGTGAAAACAGAAACATAATTGAAGATTTAGGGAACATAGAGTAGAAAATTTCCAGGAATTAATCCTTCCACCAAAACAAATATTGAACTTACAAGAGTGTATGAAAAAGCTATTGTTATCATTATTTATTCCTTATTACTTTATGTATGGCCTTCTCTTTAAGAGAGGCCAAGTTTATCTATATTGTTCTTTGAAAAGTATCACATATTTAAGAAACAATTAATATTGAGTGATGAAATTGGAAGCCTTTACATATATTACTCCTCCTTCCTAAATCAATTTTCCCTTACTTCTTTTTTTACAATAATAAAAAATATTCTTCATTCAGTAGTTATACTCCCCTCTTATTTTTGTTGAATCCTTAATTTTGAGGGATTTGGGGCAATGTCCACTCTAACTGCTTCAGACTGAGAAGGGAGGTAGACAGTTGAGGGCAGAAGAATGGAATTGTTTTGCATACAGTTGAAGATGCTTCTTGCTTTTGGGATGGGGCTGATTCATCATCATCATTTTATTAATTGTCCAGGAAAGACCCAAAAAATAGAGACTAGGAGTTGAACACATATTTACTAGATTTCAGAGCTCTACTGGCATTGAAATGAACCAAAGGCTTTATCTGAGAAATAAACCTAACAGGTAAATTGAAAATTATAGATTCAAATAAAAGAGTAGAAGAATCACGATTAGGAGATTTATGAATGAGTAAAACTATGTTATGTTGGGGACATCGTATTTTATATGAGTCAATTTTTTTAAAAATTTTGAAATATTTTTTATTTTTAAGTGAGATTTAGATTACATGAATGATACATCAAAAAGAAAGGGGATTCCCATATTCCTCACCCCTTTCCCCTCCCACACTTTCCATCATTAACAACATCTTTCATTAGTATGGCACATTTGTTATAATTGATGATCACATATAGAAGCATTGCTACTAATCATGCCTATACTTTAGGTTATAGTTTATACTTTTCACTACACAATTTTATAGGTTTTGACAAAATGTCTAATGACCTGTATCCATCATTCCAAAGTCATATGGACAATTCCAATGTCCCCCAAATGCCCCATGTTATACCCATTCTTCCCTCTCTCTCCTCTCAGAAGCTCTGGTGGCCACTGCCTTTATATCAATAACATGCATTCTTCCATTGCTAGAATAATATTTTCTACTTTAGCCCATATTTACATTCCCTCCTTACATTTGTTCGTGCAGTGTTAGACAGTTATAATTTCCCTACACATGGCTCTTCTACCCTTCTATTGGAATTTATAGTTAACACTATACTTGTTAAATGTATGTCCCAGAGACTTAAATCTTCAGTGTGTTCATATGCTGGTTGAGCCCTGAATCTCAGCAGTTACAGCACCTACTGTCCAGTTCATTGGACTCATCTAAGACAACTAACAAAATGATGATGTGGGAAATGCCCATCCCAAAAAAACAGAGAGTATCTATAACTTTAGGAAGATAGCTCCACCCATCTTCTCCCTTGGATCTAAGCCCCCTCTCAATCACAAACAGAGTGGGCATCATCATCACAAAATCCTCAAGACTGAGGAATGAATCAACCATTTTAACTGCAGAGTCTAGTCAAACACTGGGAAGCCCCCAGGGAGGAGCAGGGAGAAGAGGCTGCTCTAAGGCAGTAAGCACAGTGGTTTCAGCCTTCCTGTGTGTTACCAATGCCCCCTCTGCCATCCTCCAGGCAAGCAGCACTGGGGACTGCAGCTCGGGCTCCTGGCTCAGGTTGTCAAGGTCAGGGTGGGATTTAAAGACCAAGACCTCCAAACTCCGGGCTGTGCTGTCTGATTGCTGACCACTGCTTTGATGAGCTTCTTAAGATTGCTGGGGTCTTTTCTGATGGTGGTCTTTGTTTCAACTGTGTTCATGTGAAGGTGGCAGAGGAATCTTAAATGCAGTAAACGTCCTCAGAACTATGATGAACAGTTAAAGGGTTGCACTAACTGCAGAAGGGCTAAATCAAGGAAACTCAGTTTCAATAGCAATAGAAGAAGCTTATGGCAGTTATTTCCCCCCAACCCTCCCCAATGTGAAATGTGTCAGGTTTTCTTCCATATGGGCCCCTGGCCCTGTTCCAGAGGGAGCAGTGTGGCTCCTGTGCACATACTAAGTTGTGTTTAGTTTGCTGAAAGAAGCTGTGTGAAGTATACCAGAAAAGGAATGGTTTTTACAGTGAAAATTTATTAGGTTAAAAACCTACAGTTGAGAGACCATGAAAATGTCCAAATCAAGGCATTATCAGGGATGCTACTTCACCAAAGGTGGTCTGCTGGTGAGCCTGGATGCCCGCCATGTGGCAAGGTGCAGTGACAGGTCTGCTGTTCTCTGCCTTTTCCTCCAGGCTCACTTTCTTCTGGAGCTCAGCTGTGGGCATCAGGCATGTGGCAGGGTCAGCAGGTCTCTCTCCTCTCCCCCAGCCTCATTGCTTCAGCTTCTTGCTCTCTGAGAGCATTCCCCCTCAGCCTCTTAGGGACCTGTTTCCATGCTTCTGTACTCTGCTGATTCCAGACTCCTGCATCCAGAACTTCACTCTCTGTCTCTACAGATTTTTTTCCTGTGTCCACAGAGTTTTATTTCTAGTAGGTGTGAAATGATATCTCATTGTGGTTTTGATTTGCATTACCTTCATAACTAGTGATTTTAAGCATTTTTCATGTGCTTTTTAGTCCATTTGTTTATTCCCTTTTGAAAAAAAAAGTCTATTTCAAGTATTTTGCCCCTTTTTAAATTGGGTAGTTTGTCTTTATATTCTTGAATTATAAGATTCCTTTTATATTCTGGATATTAAACCTTTATCAGATATGTGATTTCCAAATAATTTCTTCCATTAAATAGGCTGCTTTTCACTTTATTTGCAAAGTTCTTTGAAGCACAAAAGTTTTCAATTTCGAGGAGGTCTCATTTATCTTTTTTTTTTTCTCTTATGCTTTGTATGTATAGTCTAAGAAACCATTGCTACCACAAGATTCTGTTATAAATAATATATAAAATAATGCTAACATTATTTTATCTACACATACATAGTTTTAATGTATAGAAATATAGATTCTAACAAATGTTTAATAAAGAATACATTCTTTTATCAAATGTAATTATCATATATACATCTGTGCATGTATATTTATAATTATTAATGTTCTTAAAAAATAAACATTTTTTAATGTAACACTTAAATTTTTAAAGTAAATTGCAGAAATCCTGACACTTTATCTTTAAGCAATTTAAAACATATCTGATAATACCAGGCTATCTCTAACAAAATCATAATGTCATTCTCTCAGCCAAGGCTAATGTCAACCTTAATGTAACAATATTACAAATGTTATATTATACAAATATAAAATATTACATATTATACAATATCATATATTTGTCTAAATATAATATACAATAAAATAAATAATAAAAGCAATGTTATATTAATCATTCAGAGTTCTATAAATTATAACTCTTCTAACCAAAGAAATGTAGTCATATTAAAGACTGGAGAGTTTGTTTCTCTGTAAACTAATATTAACTGATTTACATAATAAATATTTTAAAAAAATAAAAGATAAGCAGCAAAATAATTATAGCACTTTCTTTCATGTAAGAATGAAAGGAAAGTAAGAAAAAATAAATATACATATACACAGATACATACACAGATGCACACAGTCATACATAATATTTTTATTAGAGAAGTTTTGAGCCTACAAAATAATCAGGCATAACACGCAGGATTCCTTTATATTACAGCACCACCAATACCTTGCATTGTTGTAGAACATTTGTTACAAATTATGAAAAATGTAATCAAAATATTACTGCTAACTCTAGCCATAGCTTAAATTTGGTGAATTTTTCCATAAATCACTCTATTATTAATGCCATGTATTAGTATTATACATTTTTATAGTTCTTGAGAGAATGTTGTCATATTTGTACTGTTAAAATAAGTTCAAATCCCACTCATTTGGATCTAAAGTTTTGTAAAACCATTTTTCATGTGCATGGTAAATAGTGTTAACAATGTAAAAGTGCATAATGTTACATTAAATCTTACTGGTCTATCATGAGAAACTCAAATTTATAGCAAGTTGATTGTATAGTCCTATTTTACCAGAATGCATTTTTTTATACTTACAGGAAAAAAATAATAATAACATCAATTCATTGTATACTTTTGTCTGGCAAAACAATTCCTGGAAAAACGTTTCTGTATCTTGTTTTATTATTTTTTAAATAATTTTTTAAAAGATTTATTTATTTATTTTATTTCTTTCCCCTTCCCCCCTACCCTGGTTGTCTGTTCTCTTTGTCTATTTGCTGCGTATTATTCTTTGTCTGCTTCTGTTGTTGTCAGTGGCACGGGAATCTGTGTTTCTTTTTGTTGCGTCATCTTGTGTCAGCTCTCTGTGTGTGTGGTGCCATTCCTGGGCAGGCTGCACTTTCTTTCTCACTGGGTGGCTCTCCTTATGGGGTGCACTCCTTGCACATAGGGCTCTCCTATGTGGGGACACCCCTGAGTGGCACGGCACTCCTTGTGCACATCAGCACCGCACATGGGCCAGCTGCACATGGGTCAAGGAGGCCCGGGGTTTGAACCATGGACCTCCCATGTGGTAGACGGATGCCCTAACCACTGGGCCAAGACCACTTCCCGTATCTTATTTTAGAAAATGAAAATAAGCAAAATTGTTGCTCTTAAACAAATTAGATTTCCTTTTTAAAGATTTTAAAAGATTAGTTATAAAATGAGTGCCTATTATTAGGTTAGCAGTGACTGGGTTTTATCAAGAAGAAAAGTTTATTACCTCTAGAGTCCTAACTGCTGCTTTTCCAAAGGGGAAAGAGGGCATGATATAAATTACAGACAAATTCCAATGTGAACTCTTTATATAATATGAGGACTTCATTTTTCTTTACTGATGCTTTTTTTATTTAATTTTTTCTTCTTTATTTTCTTTTAAATGTTACATTCAAAAAATTTGAGGTCCCCATATACCCCCCACCTCCCTCATTCCACTCCTCCCATATCAACAACCTTTTCCATCATCATGGCACATTCACTGCGCCTGGTGAATACATTTTGGAGCACTTCTGCAACACATGGACAGTGGTCCACATTGTAGTCTACACTTTTCCCCAGTCCACCCCATGGCCCATGGCAGGACACACAATGTCCAGCATTTGTCCCTGCAGCGCCACCCAGGACAACTCCAAATCCTGAAAATACCCCCACATCATATCTCTTCTTCCCTCTCCCTACCATCAGCAGCTACCATGGCCACTTTCTCCACATGTAACTAGAAAAAAGCCTTGAATAAAAGGGTCAACTCAGAACAGCAGAATATCTCAGCCTACATGTGATATCAGGTTTTAAAAACTGCTTCTTGACTTTGGGTAAAAGGGGGAAATGGAAAGGACAAATGAGTTTATATGCTTATGATTCTCCAAAAAAGAATCAGGAGATCATCAGAGGGGTCGCACTTCCACACATCTCAACAGAGTACCAGAGACAGCCAAAGTAGTTAGGAACCCAGGTACTGATTCTCTCAAGGGCTACAGAGACCCACAAGTTCTTTGGTCATAGCAGATGACTCTGATGCATTTTTGCTGGCAAGATCTTTTCCTTTCCTCTTTTTTTAAAATTAATTATTTCTCCCTGCCCCCTTGTTGTTTTCATGTGCTGTGTCCATTAGTTATGTACTGGTTTTCTATCTCTAGGAGGCACCAGGAACTGACTCAGAACCTCCCATGTGAGAGATGCTTTGTTGCATCTCTCATTGTGTTCCTCACTGTCTCTTGGTTGCATCATCTTGTTGTGTCATCTTGTTGCAACTGCTTACTGAACCAGCCCATTGCACCAGCTTGTCATCTTGCTCATCTTCTCCAGGAGGCACTGGAAACTGAACCTGGAACTTCCACATGGTAGGCAGGAGCTCAGGCACCTGAGCCACATCTGCTTCCCTCTTTCATCTTATTGATACCTCATATTGGTAATGTAATCTCTGAAACTAAAAACAGCAAGAAAAATTTTTTTGCTACAGTCAGGATTGTAGAAGTTAAAAGAAAAATTTAGAGGTTTGTAAAGATGTTAATAAGGTGTGGAAATGTATACACTTAAAGAATATGTTAAAACCAAATATTACTTAGGTAAGGCAAAGTGTATATTTTTTAATATTATTAGGTTGGTTGGCTAAATGAAAGTGTAGACATTTTGGGGTACTAAAAAATGTGGATACACACACATAGGTGTCCAAAACCCCTGCATGAAAATTTCTGCTGCATCTAAAACATTTTTCTGACCAGTGGACTTTGATGTATATTTCCTAGATAACTGGGTCTAAGATTCCTACTAATCAAGAAGGAACTTGGAAAACGGACTTTGGCCCAGTGGTTAGGGCGCCCGTCTACCATATGGGAGGTCCGCGGTTCAAACCCCGGGCCTCCTTGACCCGTGTGGAGCTGGCCCATGCACAGTGCTGATGCGCGCAAGGAGTGCCGTGCCATGCAAGGAGTGCCCTTGCCACGCAAGGGTGTCTGCCGCGTGGGGGAGCCCCACACACAAGGAGTGCGCCCGTGAGGAGAGCCGCCCAGCGTGAAAAGAAAGTACAGCCTGCCCAGGAATGGTGCCGCCCACACTTCCCGTGCTGCTGACGACAACAGAAGCGGACAAAGAAACAAGACGCAGCAAATAGACACCAAGAACAGACAACCAGGGGAAGGGGGGGAATTAAATAAATAAATAAATCTTTTTTTAAAAAAAAAAAGAAGGAACTCAAAAACCAGGGTAGGGATTATACTGTAGAAGACCTATTATGATACCTCTCTATTTTCAGCTATCAGTTCATTATGCTAAAAATGAATGTGGAAAGAACTCATCTTTAGCAATATTTTAAATAGATAATAATCTATTTACTATGAAATTTTAACTGTAATATTTCCTTGGTTTTGGTGCACTAAATAAATTATGTTTTGAAATATCTTGTGATCTAACATCTAACAGCAGGAATTTTGCTTAGTGAACTCATTTTCTTTTTCTCTATATAATGGAGACCCAAAGTGACTATTTGCTCCAGAGAGAGAATTCATATGTGGTTCATTTACCTTGGACCATATGTAAAAGTGTGAATAACATGAAATACAAAAATTAATTCCTGGGTAATTTCCAAATTAAGGCTAATCCTAGCCACACAAACTTTGCTCTGGGTACTCATATATGTTTGGCTCTTTGTGAATATGGAAAGAGCTGACTTCAATGTGCATAATTCAAGCAGTCATTTGCTTATATGCACTCTAAGAACTCTCAAAAAACAAGTGGAGATTGCAATACATAGGATTTTTTTGATTCCCAAGCATATTAGCTATTGATACATAGGGTTAGCAAAGGAGATTATAGAAACTTTTCCTCTCAAATATATTATTAATGAAAATATCACTTTTATTTTCCCAATATAGGAGCAAATTCTGAGGTTTCATTATATTTGCATCAAAATGAGGGAGTATTAACATACATTTCCTCTCCATGTGAACATATTCTGTATTTTATATGTCAATAACAAAGCTTTGACTTAGTAAATTCATACACTCATGGGCAAAACTTAAGGAGAATCTATTATTGTTCATGATACATGGTGGTCATGAGATTCATGAGATTAATGAAGAAGACACCTACGTATTTTTATTGACTTATTTATCATACTTCCTGTTTAGAAAAAATAAGTCAATTTTGTAAATATGGTTATAAAGTTAAATGAGGGGTAACTTGAGAAGATGGCTGTGGATTAGACAGATAAGGCTCAACTCTCTCATAACAACCACAAAGAAAGAGCCAAAATCTAGCCAGTTGACCTGGTTTGGAGGTCAGCAGACCAGGTTACTGATTCACAACTCCCAGGAGGGTGAAGGACAGAGAGACAGAGAACCCAAAACAACGAATGTGTGTTACCAAACCCCTGGGGCAGCAAGGAAGGGCACCCCTTTCTCTCCCCCAGATATTAAGCTGGAGTAAAACCCCTGGCTCACTGCAGATGACTGAGAGGGGAGCAGACATCTTCTTCACTGGCAAATGTTACCAGGGAAAAGGGAAGGGGAGTCGGGATTCAGGGGGAGCACTTTTCTTCAGTGAATTTAGCCAGCAGAGCACTCTTTGAATCTTGATTCTGCACAGACCAAAACACAAGAAAACAAACACACCTCTGTGGAAAGATGTGCCAAAGAACACTATCTGCTGGCTTGTTTGACGTTGCATGGACAAAAACTATTGTTGGTATTCTCTGTATGCTAAATTCAGGGAGAAAATCTGTGTCCCATTAGTGAGTCTGAGATACAATTTTGATGATTTAAACTGGAAGTTTTAAAGGCAGAATAAGTTGGAACAAATATCAAAGAAGAATTGTGGAAAAAGACAATAGACTAAAGAGAGATATTGGCTATCAGACTAAAGTCACCAACATTTTCAGATGCCTAGATATCAACTAAAATTTACAAGCCATCCTGGGAAACAGGAAGAGATGGCTCAGTCAAAGAAACAATTCAAATATCCTAAAAAGATACAGGATTTAAGACAATTAATCAATGATAATCACACAACTTTCTATAATAATATAAAGAATTGAAAGAAAATATGACTAAAGAGATAATGTATATTAAGAAGACATTGAGGAAGTATTAATAACAATTTGAAATCCTGCAAAGAAAAATGTATGAGACTAAAAATACATTATAGGGGAGCATATGTGGCTCAAGCTGTGAGTACCTGCCTCTGAAATGGGAGATCTTGTGTTTGGTTCCCAGTGCTTCCTAAAGAAGACAAACATCAAGCAAAAATAATGAGCAGACAATTAACAAAAACAGCAAGCAGACAGGGAGCCAAAACAAAGAGCAGGGAGCAGCTATGATTCAAGTAGTTGTGTGCCCAATTTCCAAGTGCAAGGTCCTAGGTTTGGTTCCTGGTGCCACCTAAAGAAAAAAACAAACCATACATTGAGCTTACAATGAGCACAAACAATGAGCAAAAACAATGAACAAACAGATGAGGGAGCCATCTCAGGGGGGAAAAGATACCTTAAAAATATTAAAAAATACATTAGTTGCACATAAGAGCAGATTTGTAATGCTCAAAGAAAGATTAGTGATTTTGAAGAGAGAACTTCTGAACTGGAAACTTAGAACAGAATGAGATGAGAATGGAAAAAATGCAACAGGGCCTCAGGGAATTATGTGACAATGCAAAATGCACAAATATACACATTTTCAGTGTCCCAGAAGAAGAATAGAATGTAAAAGAGGCCGAAAGAATATCTGAGGAAATAATGATCAAAAACTTCCCAACTAGTATGAAAGACATAAATATCAACATCCAAGAAAGACAGTGTGCCCCAAACAAGATAAATCTTCATTGACATACCCAGAGACACCTACTGTTCAGAATGACAAATATTAAAGACAAAGAGAAGATTCTGAAAGCAGCAAGTGAAAAGCAAAACATCTAATACAAGTGAACATCAATAAGATGAAGTGGCAAAATCTCATCAGAAACCATGGTGGCAAGAAGAAAGTGGTATAAATAAAAACATACAGAAAGAGAAAACCTCCCAGCCAAGAAAGAAGTATCTGGCAAAACTGTCTTTCAAAAATGAGGGTGAGTTTCACACCTTATACAAAATTAATTCAAAATGCATCAAGGACCTAAATATAAAAGCAGCAGTAATAAAACTCCCAGGAAAAAAATATAGGAAAGTATATTCAAGATCTTGTGGTAGGTAGTTTCATAAACCTTATACACAAAGCATGAGCAAAAAGAAAAAAATAGAAAAATGGGACCTCCTCAAAATTCAATACTTTTGCACCTCAAAGGACTTTGTCAAAAGTGTGAAAAGGCAGCCTACTCATTGGGGGAAATATTTGGCAATCAAATATTGATAAGGTTTTAATATCCTTGATATACAAGGAGATCATACAACTCAACAATAAAAAGACAAATTATGTGATTAAAAAAATAGGCTAAAGACTTGAAAAGACAACTGTCCAAAGAAGAAATACAAATTGTGAAGAAACACATGAAAAAATATTCAACATCACTAGCAATTTGAGAAATGCAAATCAAAACAACAATGAGATATCATTTCACACTTATTAAACAGGCTGCTATTAAAAAGTTGGAAAACTATAATTGTTCAAGAGGATATGAAGAGCTGGGAATGTTTATTCACTGTTGGTGGGAATGCAGGATGTACAGCCCCTGTGGAGGACTGTTTGTCAGTTCCTAAGGAAGTTGAATACAGACTTGCCATGGAAACCAGCAATATCATTGCTAGATACACACCAAGAAGAACCGAGAGCAGTGACATAAATAGACACCAATGTTCATAGTATTGTTATTCATGATAGCCAAAAGTTACAAATAATCCAGGTGTCAATCAACTGATGAATGCATAAACAGATTGTGGCAGCAATAACAAGAAATGAAGCTATAAAATATATGACAACATGGATGAACTGGAGGATGTCATATCGAGTGAAGCAAATCAGAAACAAAAGGACAAATATTATATGACTGTGCTATTATGACACATACATACTATGTGAAACATAAATATACTCTGTAAAATCTGAATATGGGTAAAATTGCATACGTAAGACCATATTTCTTTGAAGCTGAACAAATGTAGATTATTGCTAAGAATGTTAATATCAGACTAAACCTGACCATTGTTCTGAGTGGGAGACCAGATGCAGAGTGCTGCATATTGTGTGGTTCCATTTGTGTACAGTGTATCAATCAATTTATAGAGAAGAGATTAGTTTGGTGGTTTTGTAGAGCTGTGGAATGTGTGGAGTCTTTATGGAGTAATGAGATAGTTCTGAAATTTTTTAGATGGTGACCATACAACACTGTGATAATGTTAAGGGTCAATGATTGTATACATTAGTTAGAGTATAAGGATATGTGAATATATCTCAATAAAACTGCTTAATAAACAAATAAAAATTTGAACAAGAATAACCAGAAATATCAGATATGTACAGCAGGGGAAACATAGAAAAAGTAAGAGGTGAGGAATTTTCTTGTTTGTCTGTATTTTGTTATTATTGAAATAATGAAAATGTTCTAATAATGACTAATTGATGAATTTACAACTATGTGATAATACCAAATAAATATCATTGATTGTACACTTTGAATAAATTGCATGCTGTGTTAATACGTATAAATAAAATTGACTTGTTAATAAAAAAGGATGAGCTCAAAGCTTTAACAGACAAACAAGAAGTGATAGAATATATTACCAAAAGACGAGAATTACAAGGGATTCTAAAATGTGGGCTGCAACCTGAGTGGAAAAAACAAGTGTGAGAGATTGAAGAAGAGTGTAGAAATAAAGATATTTAGGAAGTGCAAATTAAAGGGTAAAAAGACAGATAATAGTAAAGTACAACAACAGAAAACCAAAGGAAAAAATTGATGAAGTAAGCAATGCCTTCAGAATAATAACATTGAATATTAATGGCTTAAACACTCCAATCAAAAAGTATAGCGTGACAGAATGGATAAAAAATAAACATGATGTGGACCATTGACCATTTTTGGTAGCAATGCTTCAATATTCGTACATAGGTTGTAGCAAATGTACAATCCATATGTAAAACATTATTAATAAGGGGGAAGTGAATGTGACTCAAGCAGCTGGGTACCTGTCTACCATATGGGAGGTCCTGAGTTTGATTACCAGTGTCTCCTAAGAAGATGACCAAGACAGTGAGCTGGCACAATGGATTGCATGGCAAGCTGATGCAACAAGATGAAGTAATGAGCTGATACAATGTGATGATGCAATGAGATGATGCAACAAAATAATGCAACAAGAGACAAAACATTTATATTTCTTCTTTGGAGAAGTGTCTGTTTAAATCTTTTTCCCATTTTTTAAATGGGTTGTTTATCTTTTTATTTTCAAGATATATGAGTTCTTTATATATGCAAGTTATAAGTTTCTTATCAGATATATGGTTGCCAAATATTTTCTCCCACTGTGTGGGCTCCCTTTTTACTTTCTTAACAAACTCCTTTGAGGTGCAGAAGGCTTTAATTTTGAGGAAGTCCCATTTATGTATTAGTTCTTTTGCTGCTCGTGCTTTTGGTGTGATATTCATGAAGTCATTTCCTATTACAAGGTCCTGTAGATGTTTTCCTACACTGCTTTCCAAGGTTTTTATGGTCTTGGCTCTTATATTTAGGTCTTTGATCCATCTTGAGTTGATCTTTGTATAAGGTGTGAGATGGTAATCCTTTTTCATTCTTCTACATATGGCTATCCAGTTCTCCAGGCAACATTTGTTGAATAGGCCACTCTCTCCCAGTTGAGAGGGTTTGGTGGCTTTATCAAATATTATGTGGCTATATATGTGAGGTTCTATATCAGAGCTTTCAATTCGATTCCATTGGTCTGTGTGTCTCTCCTTATGCCAATACCATGCTGTTTTCACTACTGTAGCTTTGTAGTATGTTTTGAAGTCAGGTAGTGTGATTCCTCCAATTTCGTTTTTCTTTTTCAGTATGTCTTTGGCTATTCGGGGTCTCTTTCCTTTCCAAATAAATTTCATAGTTAGTTTTTCTAGTTCCTTAAAGAAGGCTGTGTTGATTTTTATTGGGATTGCATTGAATGTGTATATCAGTTTTGGTAGGATAGACATCTTGATAATATTCAGTCTTCCTATCCATGAACAAGGAATATTCTTCCATTTATTTAGGTCTTCTTTAATTTCCTTGAACAGTCTTGTATAGTTCTCGGTGTATAAATTTTTTACCTCTTTAGTTAAATTTATTCCTAAGTATTTGATTTTTTTAAATTTTCTATTGTGAATGGTATTTGTTTCTTGATTTCCTCCTGATCGTGCTCATTATTGGTGTACAGAAATGCTACTGATTTTTGCACATTGATCTTATAACCTACAACTTTACTAAACTCATTTATGAGTTCTAGAAGCTTTGTTGTAGATCTCTCAGGGTTTTCTATGTATAGGATCATGTCATCTGCAAATAATGAAATTTTCACTTCTTCCTTCCCAATTTGATTGCCTTTTATATCTGGTTCTTGCCTCAGTGCTCGAGCAAGTACTTCTAAGACAATGTTAAATAGGAGCGGAGACAATGGGCATCCTTGTCTTGTTCCTGAGTTTAGAGGCAAGGATTTTAGGATTTCTCCATTGTAAACAATGTTGGCTGTAGGTTTTTCGTATATACTCTTTATCATGTTCAAAAAATTTCCTTGTATTCCAATCTTTTGGAGTGTTTTTATCAAATGCTTTTTCTGCATCTATAGATATAATCATGTGATATTTTTCCTTCAATCTGTTTATATGGTGTATTACGTTGATTGATTTTCTTATGTTGAACCATCCTTGCATACTATGTTTTACATTATGGTTTACATTATCATTCTGTTGTCCCCTATATGTCTATGATGAAATATTACATATTTTATATCCATCCTTGTGTACTCTCATGAAACTCCTCTCTTACCCCACATTTACCTTGGTTACACACATTTAACATCCATTTTCCCATCCCCTTGGTGCCCACAGTGACAGCCAACCTCCGTTTCCCGAGGAGCCACGTCCAGAGATACTTGCAACAGTGTTCAGGTCCTAAATTGCTCAGCTGCCCCAATGCCCTGGGAGCCACCCTTTCTCTCGAGAGATACGGCTCCCTCTATTTGATGGCACTAGTCCTCCCCAGGATGTGGGTCCACACCCACTCTCACTACTTGGGTCTCTACCCAATGGTATCACCCACTCTGGCAAAATGAGCATTCAGACAATCCCCAGGAGCCCGTCCGGCCTCGGACCATCCCTTCCGAGCATCCTAACAGGTAACCCTCTTAATTATATTTTGACACAATTTTCTCAGCATTTTACTCTCAGCCAACACCTAACACTCTCCTGTGTTCGTATGCTACACCTCCCTCCCCCCACTTTTTGGGCAATATTACCCATCCGCCCATCCCCAGCCCCCCTCAAACACGCAAAGCCCCACCCAAAGGCAACCCCTTGCCCCCATTTTATCTCTTCTTTGTGTTCATACTTACCGCCAGCTCATCATAAATTCCACCCCTGCAGACGTCGGCTCACATCCTTCCTGCACCCCCCGATTTCCTGTAAGCCTATCGTTCAGTCTCTAGCTCTCTGAGGCAGCTTGTTTATTTCATATCATTGAGGTCATGTAGTATTTGTCCTTCAATGCCTGGGTTGCTTCATTCAACATAAGGTTCTCAAGATTCATCCATGTTATCACGTGTGTTTGTAGTGTATTTGTTCTTACAGCCGCGTAGTATTCCATTGTGTGTATATACCACATTTTATTGATCCACTCATCTGTTGATGGGCATTTGGGTTGATTCCAACTTTTGGCGATAGTGAACAATGCTGCTATGAACATTGGTGTACATATATCGGTTTGTGTCCTTGTTTTCAGTTCTGCTGGGTATATACTCAGCAGTGGTATTGCTGGATCATATGGCAAATCTATGGTTAGCTTTTTGAGAAACCGCCAAACTGTCCTCCAGAATGGTTGAATCCTTCTGCATTCCCACCAGCAGTGGATGAGTGTTCCCCTTTCTTCACATCCTCTCCAGCATTTGTATTCTTCTGTTTTTTCATAGCTGCCAATCTTATGGGAGTAAGATGGTATCTCATTGTAGTTTTGATTTGCATTTCCCTGACAGCTAGAGATTTGGAGGCTCCCAGGGCATTGGGGCAGCTGAGCAATTTAGGACCTGAACACTGTTGCAAGTATCTCTGGACGTGGCTCCGCGGGAAACGGAGGTTGGCTGTCACTGTGGGCACCAAGGGGATGGGAAAACGGATGTTAAATGTGTGTAACCAAGGTAAATGTGGGGTAAGAGAGGAGTTTCATGAGAGTACACAAAGATGGATATAAAATATGTAATATTACATCATAAACATATAGGGGACGACAGAATGATTATGTAAACCATAATGTAAAACATAGGATAACTAAAAATGTTAGAAAACTGCATGTCCTAAAGTATGCACCACAATGTAAGCACAGATGTCACCTGGTTTGAAAGCTATTGTCTCAGACTCTGTACATCATTTTAAGTAAATATGTTGTGAATAGGCTTTTAGAGTATCGCTGTGGAAGGGAAAGGTTTTGTGGTGGATGTGTGGGAGTGCTGTATAATGCATACATGAATTGCTGTGGTCTAGGGCTCTTGTGAAGAGAAGTTCAATAATTAGAGGGAAAAAAAAGGAAAAGAAAAAGATAGGATGTAGAATTTTTCCAAGTCAACACGTATTCTACATCTAACCTTTAAACCCATCGCTATATCCCATTTTGCTAGTAAGAGATCCTGAAATGATATTGGGGCTTCAATATTCAGGAAGTTCTGGATCCCAGAGTGGTCCAACAATGGCAGTGGAGGAATACTGGTATAGGATACTATTGACAGGGGATATATGGCTGACAGAGAGCTCTACAGGGCATATGTCCAGGGTGCATGGTAATGTTTGGATATACTCATAGTGGCAACAATTAAAAACTAAAGCTGGGGGGGTACTGGGTCCCTGGCCGGGGATGCTGTGCTATGGTCCCTAGGGGAGCAGCAGCAGTCCCCCAAGTGCAGCGGCAAGGACCGAGATGGAATGAGGGTCCAACAGTGAGCCCCTGATACTAATGACTATGCTTGTGAGCCTATATGCCTGAAATAAGAACAAGGCCTAGAGTAGCACTGTGCCTGGGAATTTCCTCCTGACAGCCTTCATGTTACTCAAATGTGGCCAGTCTCGAAGACTAACTCAGCATCTAAATGCAATGCCTTCCCCCCAGCGTGGGACATGACACCCGGGGATGAGCCTCCCTGGCACCAAGGGATCACTATCAACTAATAACTGATAATGCAACTGGAAAATTACCTTGAATTGAAGGTTCAATGCGGATCAGTAGAATATCCCTGTCTACATAGAATAATAAGACTTTAAAATGCTATTTGATCTAATGTAAGGGGGAAATAGGAGAAATGAGTTTATATGGCTATGAGTCTCTAAAAAAAAAAAGAGTCTGGAGGCTGTCAGAAGGATTGCCCTTATGCACAACTGAGCAGAGTCTAAGAGACAGATAAAGTAGATACAATCCCCAGGTATTGGTTCCTTTGAGGGCTAAAGGGACCCACGGGTTCTATGGTCATGGCAGATAGGGTTCACTGCCATGTCAGATGGCCCTTCTTTGGAACTGGTGTTTCTGCATGATGAAACTGGACCCAGAGGGGATCTCTTTTCATAAGACTATCATGCTACTTTACTGGAATTGTAGTTGGTATTGGGGTTTCAGATATATTTAGGGGATTGAATCTTTTTACTGACAATATGATAGCCAGGCCCTGAGCCTCAACAGACTCCAGCTCCTACAATCTGATTTATTGGACTCACCTCACTCAGCTAAGATGGATTTGAAGAAGGACAACCACCACACCATGGAGCCTAGAGTGCCTACAACTGAAAGCAGGAGGATTGCATCCAGTAACCATGTGGAATCTGAGCCTCCTCTTGACATAGAGGTGCAACGGACACAACCTATCCAAGGACCACAGAGAAAAGGTGGCATTGGAGTGGGAAAAGTGGACATGGTGGCTGATGGGTATGGGGAATGGCAGGAAGAGATGAGATGTGGAGGCCCCTTTGGGACTTGGAGTTGCCCTGGATGGTGCTTCAGGGGCAATCACCGGACATTGTAAATCCTCCCAGGGCTCACTGGATGGAATGGGGGAGAGTGTGGGCCATGATGTGGACCAATGACCTTGAGGTGCAGAGATACCCAGAGATGTACTTACCAAATGCAATGGATGTGTCATGATGATGGGAGTGAGTGTTGCTGGAGGGGGAGGGGTGTGGTGGGGGTGGTGGGATCGAATGGGGCCTCATATTTTTTTAATGTAATATTTTTACAAAATCAATAAAAAAAAAGAGACAAAACAAGCAGGGAGAGGAGGTGGCTCAAGTGTTTGAGCACCTCCCTCCCATATAGCAGGCTCTGGGTTTGGTTCCCAGTGCCTCCTAAAAACCTAAAAAGAAGATGAGTGGACACAGAAAGCAGACAGTAAACACAAACAATGGGGGAGAGAAATAAATAAATTAAATAAATCTTTAAAAAATGTTATTTATAAGGGGGTAGGAAAAAGGAGGAGCACATTGGTTTTATGGGAATCACTTGTGCTCTTTCTGTGACTTTTCTGTAACCTAAAACTTATTTCCCTTATGATTTCTTCTTTGGTCCATTGGTTGTTTAACCATGTCTTGTTTAATGGTCACATATTTGTGAATTTTTCATTTCTTCCTGTTATGATTTCTAACATTGTTCATTGTGTCAAAGAAGATATTTTGTATAATTTTGAGCTTTTAAAATTTATTGAGACTTCTTTTGTGACTAAACATATGGTTTATCCTAGAGAAAGATCCATATGTACTTGAGAAGAATGTGTATTCTGTTGTTGTTTGGTGAAATGCACTCTATATCTGTTAGATCCGGTTGGTTTATAGTGTTTCTCAAGTCCTCTATTGTCTTTCTAGATATTCTATCCATTTTTGTAAGTGATGTATTGAAGTCTTCTACTATTAATGTAGACTTTCTATTTCTCCCTCCATTGCTTCATATATTCTGGGCTGCCTGTGCTTGCTGCTTCTTTGTATATAATTATTATATCTTCTTGATGAAGTGACATTCTTATCAATGTATAATATTCTTCTTTCTCTTATAACAGTTTTTGACTTAAACTCTATTTTGTCTAAAATTAATTTACCCACACAGTTCTTTTTTGGTTACTATTTGCATGGAATATTTTTTTCAGTCTTTTCACTTTCAACCTGCTTGTGGCTTTGAATTTAAGGTGAATCTTTTGTAAACATCATATAGTTGAGTGATACATTTTTATCCATTCTGCCAATCTCTTCCTTTTGTCTAAGGAGTTTGATCTATTTACATCTGAAGCAACTAATGATAATGCAGGGATAATGATAATTCAGCTCACTTGGACTCCAGAGTCAACTGCCCCATCCATCACTCTCTATTTATGTACTTCTTAAGCAGCACTACACACATAGTAGGCTCAGTAAATCTTTACTGATTGAATGTTGACAAATAGCCTGTAAATATGTTGACAAATGTTGACAAATAGCCTATAAAAATCAGTAAGAGTGGCAAGTTTTCCAACAGTGACCCCAATCATAAGAAATAATGAGTCATGCCAATACTAGGGGTCAGAATTTAGTAAGACTTTGTTAGCTCAGGAAAGGTAACAACCTCAGATTTTCTCACTGCCCCACAATCCCATATATGAGAAATCTGAGCTTTGGGGATACCATGATTTGCCCTGAGCCAGAAAAGTGCACTGAATTATGCTTTTCCCAACACCAGGATGTGTCTTTTGGCATCTTCTTGGAGCTTTATGTGTTTTATCCTTTGAAAAAAATATTCAGTGAAAATGTTGAGCCACTTTGGCATGCCTGGTGCTGGTCATACAATGATAGGAAGCTAAACCTACCACAGTCATAGAGTCTTTTTTGGGGGGGAAGGTACTGGGCCTTGAACACAGACCTCTTACATGGGAAGTAGGGGCTCAACAACTGAGCTACATCTGCTCTCCTGTCATAGAGATTTAATGTGTGAACATTTGGGAGAGTATATTTTAATGTTTAGGCTTGACTTTGACTTAAAGTGAGATGTATATTTTATTTTTCATTATGATCCAGTGACTGATATAATTAGAATAATAATATGCATATGTGTAATTGAAACAAAAGTTTCAAACACAATATCTTAACTATAATCCAAGACATTCTGCAATGATCTTTTCTGCTCTATGTTAGTCTGTTTGGTAAAGAAAAATGCTAGTCATGACCCACTAAACTAATCTTAGGACCCACTGATTATCACAACCCTCAGTGTGGATAATACTGCTCTAAATCATTGATTGCAACTAGGAAAGAGGTTATTAAATGCAAACTTTATACACTGTACCCCAAGTGGTCATAGTTTAACATGAGTGTGAGAGAGAGGTTATTAGAATACACCAGCCACAGGTAAGACTTCTTGGAAATCTATCCAAAGAGGAATGGGGAACAGTCAAAGGAAGGAATCCCTTCCTCACCCAGGTGGTCCCATCAAATCATTATGGATGGGCATAAGAATTGTTCCAGCGGGAGAGGGCTCAGGCTGCGGCTGCTCCGGCTGCTGCCTCTGCTGGTCCCAAAAACAGTTTTTTAAGCATTAGAAATTCTTCAGGACCAGGCTGTTTCGGGATTTTGCAGGACAGGAGGTGTCTGGACATTGATTTTGTGGGAAGGTAATAGAGAAAGTTCGTGTTAAAGATAAAATTGAGGCTCTCTTACACAGAGGTGGGGGCTGTGCATGGGACGCTCCCTCCTGGGGTGGGTGGAGCCACAGCACCAGCACCACAGCCATGATTCCTGGAGGCTCTGTAGTACTGGGGAATTCATAAGCCCTGAGTGGGCTCTTGGGGGGCTAACAGGGCAGGAGGCTTTCGCAGACCGATTTGGGGAGATAAATGGGAGTTTTATTGTGAGGCAGGGGAATTTTTTATTGCAGACACAAATAATAGCGCGTCTGGCTAGAGCCCCAACCCCAAGGCTGGCTGCTGATCTGCAGCGGCCTTAAAACACTTGCAGCAAAGAGGCATCACCAGGAGGCTATTTCGGGGGATGGCAGGGTGGGAGGCAACTGGAAGCCGATTAGGGGAATCTTTTGCGAGCTGAGGGATTTTAAATTTTGGACACTGATACAGCGCTTCCAACTAGAGCCCCACCCCCTAAGCCTAGCTGTGGATCTACAGCGTCCTTAAATTGGCTGCAATATAGAGGCGCCCCCAACTGGTTGTTTTGGGGGTCTGCAGGGTGGGAGGTGTCCTGAAGTCAAATTGGTGATACAGCCACAGAACAGACCCTAGTGAAAGGGGGAATTGCGGGTTTCAGAAACATAGGTCAGAGTTTGTGGACATGACCGCTCCCATAGGGCTGGCACCCAGCTGCGGGGATCCTGGAAGGCTGTGTTACACTGCAGTGCTCCCAGGCTCCCTGCTAACCAGATTTGAGGTTGCCAGGTCTGAGTCCCTTAAATCCTGGTGGCCCACACCCCAGAGACTCACGCCTCTTTAGTCTGCAATATCACAGACTTTCCATCCCTGAATCCACCATGCCCTGAGGCCCATCTGAGGTCCTTGATTGTCCTAGCCCTCAATGTTTGCGTTTTTTTTTTAATTTTTAATTTTTTATTGTCCTGGTTGCTAATATTACATTATTTCCTAGTCTTTTCTCCCATTGTATCCCCCAAGGTCTTTTTTTTTTTTTTCATTTATTTAGGGGTTTTTGTTGTTGCTGCTGTTGGTGTTCTATATCTCCCTTTCTTTTCCTTACTTGTTCCCCTGCCTTTTCTTTACCCACCCACCCCCCTTTTTTCCTTCTTTCTTCCTTCTCTCCTTTTTTTTCTCTCTTTTCTCTTGTCCCTCATTTTCTTCTTAGTTTATTTTATCTTAATTATACAATAGGTGCTGCAGTGAACACCTCACATTTGCTGGGTTTCCTCATCCTCCACTGCCTCATTTCTGTGTGAATTGATTTTGCCTACCTACACTATCCCCTTTCCCCCACATCTTGATATCCTCCATCATCTATTGTCTCTCCTATATTCCACCTCCCTTTCTTTGATCCCCAAATCATCTAACTCTTAATTTCTAATACCTTTGTTTTGTTTTCTGTCTTTTATCCACTCTTGAAACTATTGCCTTTCCTTTCTCTTTCCCTCTCTCATGAAAATGCTAGCCTATTAATTCATACCATATTCCTCCCATATTCAGTCAACTACCTCATTGTAGGTACTCTACTTACTGCTATAACTCTACACAACTTACATGAATCTGATATCCATCCTCGCGTCTCATATTGTTGCTCTGTTAACATTAATTATCAATACTACTTTAAACATTTTCCTTTCTTACACAATTGCCTTTCCCTGGCCCTAATACATTCCTTCAAAGTGAACTCAGCCAGCAATAAGAAATTAGAATAAGAAGAACAAAGTGACAAAGAGAAGATATAATACTAAGCAAGAACAACAGCTAATTAATCCTCAAGAATAGACAAAGAAGCCAAGGAACTGATTAAACCCGTCAAGAAAAAATGATGATCAGACAGCAACGAAAAGCTACAAACCAAACCAGTAGTCAGGAAAACATGGCTGAATCCAATGAACAAACTAAACCATGAAGGGGAGCAGAACGTCACACAAATAATAAAAGATCTCAAAACATATATCACAGACAAATTTAATGAAGGAAGAGGTTAACAATATGAAGACAACACTTGGAGGGGAAATTGCAGACATATGCAAAAAGATAACAGATATGATGGGAATTAACACCACAGTTCAAGAAATGAAAAATACACTCGCAGCAAACAGCGGCAGATTAGAAGAGGTAGAGCAGAGAATTAGTGATGTGGAAGACAGTATATTGGAAATCAGATAGTAGAATTGATCAATAAAAAGATAGAAAAAATTCAGCTAGGACTTAGGGACATGAATGACAATGCAAAATGCAAAAACATACGTATTATAGACATCCCAGAAGGAGAAGAGAAGGGAAAGGGGTCAGAAGGAGTGTTGCAGGAAATAATGGCTGAGAAATTCCCAAATCTACTGAAAGAGAGAGATGTACATATCCAAGAAGCACAACGTACCCCAAATATCATAAACCCTAACAGGCCCACTCCAAGACATATACTTGTCAAATTATCCAACGCTTAAGACAAAGAGAAAATTCTAAAAGCAGCAAGAGAAAAGAAAACAATCACATACAAGGGAAGCTCCAAAAGACTAAGTGTTGATTTCTCATCTGAAACCATGGAGGCAAGAAGGCACTGGAATGATATAGTCAAGGTACTAAAAGAAAAAAATTTCCAACCAAGAATACTCTATCCAGCTAAACTAGCATTCAAAAATGAAGGACAGTTCAAAATATTCACAGATAAACAGAAATTGAAAGAGAGTGCCAAAAAGAAACCTCCCCATCAAGAAATTCTAAAGGGAGTTCTGCAGGAAGAGAGGGAAAAACAGGACAGAGTTGGAGGAGAGTGTAAGAGCAACAAAAAAGACAAAAAAAGAAGGAAATAAACAAACAAAATATGACAAACACAAATCCAATCAAAATATGGCTAACATAAATAATTCCTTGAAAGTAATAACACTGAATGTCAATGGATTAAACTCACCTATCAAAATATTCAGACTGGGACATTGGATAAGAAAATATGACCCATCTATACGCTGTCTACAAGAGACACATCTTAGACCCAGAGACGCATGTAGATTGAAAGTGAATGGTTGGAAAATGATCTTACAAGCAAACAATAACTGAAAAAAGGCAGGAGTAGCTATATTAATATCAGACAAAATAGACTTTAAATGTGAAACAATTGTGAGAGACAAAGAAGGATACTACATATTAGTGAAAGGGACAATCTGTCAAGAAGATCAAACAATCATAAATATTTATACTCTTAACAAGGGCGCCTCTAAATACATGAGGCAAATGCTGGAAAAACTAAGTGAAAGAATAGATGCATCTACAATTATAATGGGGGATTTTAATACACCACTATAAACTCTGGACAGAACATCTCAAAAGAGAATCACTAAAGAAACAAAATATTTGAACAGTGTATTAGAGGAGCTGGATCTAATAGACATATACAGATCATTATACCCTAATACAGTAGGATATACATTTTTCTCAAGTGCACATGGATCATTCTCCAAGATAGACCATATGCTAGGCCACAAAGAAAGGCTTAATGAATTCAGAAAGTTCAAAATCATACAAAATAATATCTCTGACCACAGTGGAGTGAAGCTGGAAATCTGCTAGGGCCAGAGGCCCAGATCTCACACCAAGATATGGAAATTAAACAGCACACTCTTAGAAAAACAGTGGGTCAAAGAGGAAATCTCAAAAGAAATCAATGACTACCTTGAAACAAATGATAATGATAACACAACATACCAAAATTTATGGGATGGAGCAAAAGCAGTACTGAGAGGGAAATTTATAGCCATAAATTCATACATCAAAAAAGAAGAAAGAGCAAAAATTGAAGAACTAGCTGCACATTTGGATGAATTAGAAAAAAAAAAAAACACAGTAATCCCACAGGAAGAAGAAGGAAGGAAATAACAAAGAGAAGAGAAGAACTAAATGAAATAGAAAATAAGAAAGCACTTGAAATGATAAACAAGACCAAGAGCTGGTTTTTTGAGAAGATCAATAAAATTGACAAACCTTTAGGGAGACTAACAAAGAAAAAAGAAGATGCAAATACACAAAATAAGAAATGGAAAAGGAGATATCACCACTGACCCCACAGAAATAAAGACTATCATAAGAGGATACTTTGAAAAACTATATACCAACAAAAATGACAATTCAGAGGAAATGGACAAATTCCTAGAAACACATAAACAGCCTACATTGACAAAAGAAGAAATTGAAGATCTCAACAAACCAATCACAAGTAAAGAGATAGAATCAGTCATTAAAAACCTCCCACCTAAGAAGAGCCCAGCGCCAGACGGCTTCACAGGTGAATTCCAGAAAATATTACAGAAAGAACTAACACCAATCCTGCTGTAACTCTTCCAAAAAATGGAAACAGAAGGAACATTGCCTAACTCCTTCTATGATGCCAACATTACCCTAGTACCAAAGCCAAACAAAGACACCACAAGAAAGGAAAATTACAGACCAATTTCTCTAATGAACCTAGACACAAAAATACTTAACAAAATACTTGCTAATCGTATTCAACAACACATTAAATGAATTATACACCATAAGCAAGTGGGATTCATTCCAGGTATGCAAGGATGGTTCAACATAAGAAAATCAATCAATGTAATACACCATATAAACAGATTGAAGGGAAAAAATCACATGATTATATCTATAGATGCAGAAAAAGCATTTGACAAAATACAGCACCCTTTCTTGATAAAAACACTCCAAAAGATCGGACTACAAGGAAATTTCTTGAACATGATAAAGAGTATATATGAAAAACCTACAGCCAACATTGTTTACAATGGAGAAATCCTAAAATCCTTCCCCCTAAACTCAGGAACAAGACAAGGATGCCCACTCTCTCCCCTTCTACTTAACATTGTTTTAGAAGTACTTGCTCGAGCACTGAAGCAAGAACCAGGTATAAAAGGCATTCAAATTGGGAAGGAAGAAGTGAAAATTTCATTATTTGCAGATGACATGATCCTATACATAGAAAACCCTGAGAGGTCTACAACAAAGCTTCTAGAACTCATAAATGAGTTTAGTAAAGTCGCAGGTTATAAGATCAATGTGCAAAAATCAGTAGCATTTCTGTACATGAATAATGAGCAAGATCAGGAGGAAATCAAGAAACAAATACCATTCACAATAGAAAACTAAAAAATCAAATATTTAGGAATAAATTTAACTAAAGATGTAAAAAACTTAAACACCGAGAAATATACAAGACTGTTCAAGGAAATCAAAGAAGGCATAAATAAATGGAAAAATATGCCCTGTTCATGGATAGGAAGATTAAATATTATTAAGATGTCTATCCTACCAAAACTGATCTACACATTCAATGCAATCCCAATAAAAATCAATACAGCCTTCTTTAAGGAACTAGAAAAACTAACTATGAAATTTATTTGGAAAGGAAAGAGGCCCTGAATAGCCAAAGACATATTGAAAAAGGAAAACGAAATTGGAGGAATCACACTACCTGACTTCAAAACATACTACAAAGCTACAGTAGTGAAAACAGCATGGTATTGGCATAAGGAGAGACACACAGACCAATGGAATCGAATTGAAAGTTCTGATATAGAACCTCATATATATAGCCATATAATATTTGATAAAGCCACCAAACCCTCTCAACTGGGAGAGAGTGGCCTATTCAACAAATGGTGCCAGGAGAACTGGATATCCATATGTAGAAGAATGAAAGAGGATTACCATCTCACACCTTATACAAAGATCAACTCAAGATGGATCAAAGACCTAAATATAAGAGCCAAGACCATAAAGACCTTTCAAAGAAGTTTAGGGAAACATCTACAAGACCTTGTAATAGGAAATGTCTTCATGAACTTCACACCAAAAGCACGAACAGCAAAAGAACAAATCGATAAATAGGCCTTCCTCAAAATTAAAGACTTCTGCACCTCAAAGGGGTTTGTCAAGAAAGTAAAAAGGAACCTACACAATGGGAGAAAATATTTGGCAACCATATATCTGATAAGAGACTTATAACTTGCATATATAAAGAACTCCTATACCTTGAAATAAAAAGATAAACAGCCCATTTAAAAAATGGGCAGAAGATTTAAACAGACACTTCTCCAAAGAAGAAATACCAATGGCTAAAAAGCACACGAAAAAATCCTCCAAATCATTAGCTATCAGGGAAATGCAAATCAAAACTACAATGAGATACCATCTTAATCCCATAAGATTGGCAGCTATGAAAAAAACAGAAGAATACAAATGCTGGAGAGAGTGTGAAGAAATGGGAACTCTCATCCACTGCTGGTGGGAATGCAGAAGGATCCAACCATTCTGGAGGACAGTTTGGCGGTTTCTCAAAAAACTAACCATAGATTTGCCATAGGACCCAGCAATACCACTGCTGGGTATATACCCAGCAGAACTGATAACAAGGACACAAACCAATATATGCACACCAATGTTCATAGCAGTATTGTCCACTATCGCCAAAAGTTGGAATCGACCCAAATGCCCATCAACAGGTGAGTGGATCAATAAAATGTGGTATATACATACAATGGAATACTACTCGGCTTTAAGAACAAATACACTACAAACACATGTGATAACATGGATGAATCTTGAGAACCTTATATTGAGTGAAGCAACCCAGGCATTGAAGGACAAATACTACATGACCTCAATGATATGAAATAAGCAAGCTGCCTCAGAGAGCTAGAGACTGGAAGATAGGCTTACAGGAAATCGGAGGGTAGAGGAAGGATGTAAGCTGACATCTACATGGATGAAATCTATGATAAGCTGGAGGTAATTATGTGTACAAGGAAGGGATAAAATGGGTGCATAAGGTTACCTTTGAGTGGGGCTTTTGGGGTTGAGGGGGGCTAGGGATGGGTGGATGGGTAATATTGTCCAAGAAATGGGGGGAGGGTGGGGCAACACACGAACATGGGAGATTGTCAGGTGTTGGTTGAGAGTATAATGCTGAGAAAACCTTTTCAAAATATAATTAGGAAAGTTACCTGTTTAAGATACTCAAAGGGGATAATCTGACACAGGACAGACTTGTAGGGAATATCTGAATGATCATTTTGCCAGAGTGGGTTATACCATTGGGTAGAGACCCCTATAATGAGAGTGAAGGTAGACCCACAACCTGGGGAGGACTAATGCCATCAAATAGAGGGAACTGTATCTCTCAAGAGAAATGGTGGCTCCCAGGGCTTTAGGGCAGTTGAGGGGTTCAGGCCCTCAGCACTGTTGCAGGTATCTCTGAACACGGCTCCTCAGGAAATGAAGATTAACTGTCACCATGGGCCACAAGGGGAGGGGGAAATAGATATTGAATAGATGGAACCAGAGTAAATGTGAAGGCAAGGGGAGTGTTTCACAAGAGTACACAAGGATGGATATAAAACATGTAATATTACACCAGAAACATACAGGGGACGACAGACTAATAATGTAAACCATAATGTAAAACATAGGATAACTAAAAAACTTAGAAAACTGTATAGCCTAGAGTATACATCACAATGTAAACACAAATGTTACCTCGTTTGAAAGCTATTGTCTCAATATCTGTACATCAGTTTCAGTAAATATGATATGAATAAGTTAAAAGATTATCTCTGTGGAAAGGAAAAGGTTTTATAATGGATATGTGGGACTACTGTATATTGTATATTTGAATTACTGTGATCTAAGGCTCTTTAGAAGAGAAGCTCAATAATTAGGGAAAAAAGAAAAGAAAAAGATAGGATGCAGAATTTTTCCAAATCAATATATATTCTATATCTAACCTTTAAACTCATTGCTATATTCCATTTTACTATTAAGGGAACCTGACATTATACTGGACTTCACTGTTCAGGAAGTTTTGAATTACAGAGTGGTTCAACAATGGCAGCGGAGGAATACTGGTATGGGATGTTATTGACAGGGGACATATGGTTGACAGGGAGTTATACAGGGCATGTTTCCAGGGTGCATGGAAATGTTTGGATATACTCATAGTGGAAACAATTAAAAACAACAGCTGGGGGGCTACTGGGTTCCTGGCCAGGGTGGGGGGGCTCTGTCGTGGTCCCTAGGGGAGCAGCAGCAGTCCCCCAAGTACAACAGCAAGGACCAGTAAGGAATGAGGGTCCAACAGTGACCCCCCTGATACTAATGACTATGCTTGTGAGCCTTAATGCCTGAAATAAGAACAAGGCCTAGAGCAGCACTGTACCTAAGAGTTCCCTCCTGACAGCCTCGTATTACTCAAATGTGGCCAGTCTCGAAGCCAAACTCAGCATGTAAATGCAATGCCTTCCCCCCAGCGTGGGACGTGACACCCGGGAATGAGCCTCCCTGGCACCAAGGGATCACTACCAAGTACCAGCTGATGACATAACTAGAAAATGACCTTGAATTAAAGGTTCAACGCAGACCAGCAGAATATCCCTGTCTACATATAATAACAGGAGTTAAAAATGCTGTTTGACCTAAAGTAAGGGGGAATGGAAAGGACAAATGAGTTCATATGGCTATGAGCCTCTAAAAAAGAGTCTGGAGGTTGTCAGAAGGATTGCTCTTATGCACACCTGAGCAGAGTCTCGGAGATAGATAAAATAGATACAACCCCAGATATTGGTCCTTTTGAGGGCTAAAGAGACCCACAGGTTCTATGGTCATGGCAGATGGGGTTCACTGCCATGTCAGTTGGCCCTTCTTTGGAGCTGGTGTTTCTGTGTGATGGAGCTGGACTCAGATGGGATCTCTTTTCACAAGCCATTCATGCTACTTTACTTGAATTGTAGTTGGTGCTGGGGTTTAAGATATATCTAGGGGATTTGAATCTCTGGACTGACAATATGATTGCCATGCCCTGACCTCAACAGACTTCAGCTCCTACACTCTGATTTATTGGACTTACCCCACTCAGCTAACATGGAGTTGAAGAATGTCAACCACCACACCATGGAGCCTAGAGTGCCTACAACTGAAAGCAGGAGAATTGCATCCAGTATCCATGTGGAATCTAAGCCCCCTCTTGACATAGATGTGGAATCCACACAACCAAGCCAAGATCCACAGGAAGGAAGAATACAGTGAGGATTAGAGTAGACTTAATTTTATCCTATTCATGAACTATTGTGGTTAATAATCGAGAAAATGTGGCATTGGTGTGGAAAAAGTGGCTTGGTGGCTGCTGGGTGTGGATAATGGGAGGAAGAGATGAGATGTGGAGGCATTTTCAGGACTTGGAGTTGTCCTGGGTGGTGCTGCAGGGACAATTACCGGACATTATAGATCCTCCCATGGCCCACTGGATGGAATGTGGGAGAGTGGGGCTATGGTGTGGACCATAGACCACGGGGTGCAGCGATGCCCAGAGATGTGCTCACCAGATGCAATGAATGTGTCATGATGATGGGGGAGAGTGTTACTGTGGGGGAGTGGTGGGGTGGGGGAGGTGGGGGTGAATGGGGACTTCATATTTTTTTAATTTAATATTTTTTAAAGAAATGAATAAATAAAATTAAATTAAAAAAAAAATCATTATGGATGGAAGAATATATGGAGCCCCCTAGAAACCAGTACTGCTGTGAATCTGAAGAGGGCTCCCACCTGGGAAGTTAGGGGTTTAGCTCTAAGTGCACTTACACATGTAACTGCAATAGAGAAAAAGATTAGGAGAGACTAAAAATCCACAGGGTCATGGATATAAGGTCATTGATTCGAGCTCTTTGGAGGTTCAAAGTCTGAGTCCCTGAGAAGCGGTGGATTCATGTCACTATGGTGAAATAGGACACCTGACAACTGGTATTTGTTTTCTTTTTCTGATAATCTAGAGTGGTGTATCTCAAACTTAAAGTGCATGAAAATCATATGGGGATTTTGTTAAAATGCAAGTTTTGATTCAGGAGGTATGGAAAAGGGCCTATAACTTTGCATTTTAAAGTAAGTTCCCAGGTATGCTGATGCTAATAGTCCACACCATGAATAATAAGAAGCTAGTAACAAGTCCATTTAGGGGGAGGGCAGAGGAGACAATCTGACAGGCATGTCCAAGCTTACCCAACTGCCTATTTTCTGCAGATGTGGAAAAGGGCTGCCACTTCCTGCACATCCTGGCCTGTGCTTGCTAAACCTCCACCCAGGCCTGAGTAAAGCCATGCTGGGCAGGTGCTGGAGTTCTGAAAATAATAGAGGCATTGTTAGCACAATGGGTTCTTTGGATAGGCAGGCAGGGAGCACGGGGTGGAGGTGGCACAGCCTGGGAGAGAAAAGGAGGGTGTTCACTCTGAAGCTCTGATTTAATACATCATTTATGGGCTTATATGTCTGGAAACAATTCCCTAATAATGAAATATAAGTATATTTTTTTGTGGCATGAGATTTGGTATAAATGCTGTAAGATATCTAATTCCTGCTGTGTCCCTGGGATAAAATGGCCTTTATCTCAGACACAATGTACATTAAAACTGTTTCATCTGGCCTGGACTTTTCTCATGTTGCAGAAGGGGGAGGAAGTGGTGTTGATGGTTTAATCAGTTCATTTTGGGTTTGAGGTTCAATCGTGGTAAAGCGACATGACATGGTAAACATCCATGCACCCCAGAATATGAGGAACAGAAAGCCAGGCAGCATGATCCTAAACCTTCTTAAAAACTGCAGACTATCAGACACATTCCTGTAGTCCTCTCAAGGGTTAGGTGGTTAAGAGCTGGTAGCGGGGAGCAGTTGTGGCTCAAGAAGTTGAGTGCCTTCTTCCAACATGGGAGGTCCCAGGTTAAGTTCCCAGTGCCTCCTAAAAAAAGCAAAAATAAACAACAAGCAAAACAAACAAAAATCCAACCCAGGGGATCTGATTTGGCTCAGTGGTTTGGTTTAACATCAGCTGCCCACCTACAATATCCAGGATCAACCACTGGCCCCAGCACCTCAAAAAAAAAAAAAAATAGAACCATTAGAGGGTCACAGTCCTCCTTGAGGAGTCTCACTCTCCCACAGTGTCTTGGGCTCAAGCACCAGTGGTGGGAGTTGGCCCTGAGACCTGGGTTTCACACTGTTCTGAGACCCCAACCAGAGATGGGAATTAACAGGGATCCAAGGTATGGCTTTGTGCTTGTCATTTTCCTTACTTTCCTTCTGAATCAAAAAGTATCTCAGTATTTTACCCTGCATTTAAAGACATGTATGATGAAATATATTGCCCCTTAATGCCCCTGAAGATTGTAGACATCTTAGGCAAATGTCCAGCAGGCAGTAGACATACTTTCAAGGTTGTCCATGAGTGCTCAAAATGTGCTGACACCATCCAAAGCTTGATATGTGCCCAGACAGGTATGTGCCCAGACACTCATGCTTTTGCTTGGGATAATGAGGTAAAGGAAAAAGACCTGAGGTGTGTAGTAGACTTGTTCTAACAGCAAATGATGAATCCAGCCAGAAGGAAAAAAATGCAGAGAAAGATTTGGTATTAATTATAGTCATTTTACAAAGACACATTTGCCATTTTCTGCTGCCCTGTAGTCACAGGTGCCATTTGCTCTCAACATAATAAGTTCTAAGTGACTCTCCTGGAGATCCCACTGGCCTGGAAGAGTTGCTCTGCTCCATGTGGAGGTGGATCAATTTTCATGCTTAGAAGTTGGATGGAGCCTGAGATGTGAGGCTAAGAGCTAGTCCCAGCTGAGTGCTGCCTGTCATGACTCTTCTGACTTGATCTAAACCTCTGCCTGATTTCTCACAGGTAATTAAGCCAGAATGCTGCCCTGGACCTTTCTTGTCAGATGGGTCCATTGAACAAGATCTACTTGGAATATGCAATGGCCTTCCAGCAGTTCTTGCTTAGGATCAGTGATTGTTCTGTACTGAATATGCCTCTGAGGATTGGGACTGTCTCTGGAAGGACACATCAATCACACTTCTAGGAAAGATCCCAAGGAGAAGATTACACAAGTGTGAGGAAAGCACAAGGTGCCCACTGCTATCTAATTATAAATTATGAAATTGGAGAAAAATATTTTCCTTAGGGAAAAAGTTAATCATGGTACACATATGCAGTGAAATACTAGGCAGATATTAAAAATGATGGAGCTGACATTTATTCTTATCATAGAACTCTATTCCCAATTCATGTTTTAATAATTTTTTCTTTATTTACTTTTTTAATTGATTTTGTAAAAATATTACATTAAAAAAATATGAGGTCCCATTCAACCCCACCACCACCCCCGCACCCCTCCCCCCCCAGCAACACTCACTCCCATCATCATGACACATCCATTGCATTTGGTAAGTACATCTCTGGGTATCTCTGCACCTCATGGTCATTGGTCCACATCATGGCCCACACTCTCCCCCATTCCATCCAGTGAGCCCTGGGAGGATTTACAATGTCCGGTGATTGCCCCTGAAGCACCATCCAGGGCAACTCCAAGTCCCAAAGGCGCCTCCACATCTCATCTCTTCCTGCCATTCCCCATACCCATCAGCCACCATGTCCACTTTTCCCACTCCAATGCCACCTTTTCTCTGTGGTCCTTGGATTGGTTGTGTCTGTTGCACCTCTATGTCAAGAGGAGGCTCAGATTCCACATGGTTACTGGATGCAATCCTCCTGCTTTCAGTTGTAGGCACTCTAGGCTCCATGGTGTGGTGGTTGTCCTTCTTTAACTCCATCTTAGCTGAGTGAGGTGAGTCCAATAAATCAGATTGTAGGAGCTGGAGTCTGTTGAGGCTCAGGGCCTGGCTATCATATTGTCAGTAAAAAGATTCAATCCCCTAAATATATCTTAAACCCCAATACCAACTACCATTCCAGTAAAGTAGCATGATAGTCTTATGAAAAGAGATCCCCTCTGGGTCCAGTTTCATCACGCAGAAACACCAGCTCCAAAGAAGGGCCATCTGACATGGCAGTGAACCCTATCTGCCATGACCATAGAACCCGTGGGTCCCTTTAGCCCTCAAAGGAACCAATACCTGGGGATTGTATCTACTTTATCTGTCTCTTAGATTATCTTTAGATTATGTAGATGTTACACTGAAAATATAGGGGATTCCCATACCCCCACCACCTCTCACATTTTCCACATTAACCTCTTTCATTAGTGTGGTCTTGCTTGCAGTTGGAGATGGGTATTGTCCATCATCATCATTTTGTTAGTTGTCCTGCATGAGTTCAATGAACTGAAGATTCATGACACAACAGGCATATCAATAGTCCAAAGATTTAAGTCTCTGGGACATATAGTTAGTGGGCATAGTGCTAATTGTAGGTTCAAATGAAAGGGGCAGAACAACCAAGTGTCCAAAAATTATAAATGAATCTAACTCTGATACATTGGGGAGATAGGCTATCATGTATTCCAAGGTAAGGCCCTCAAGTGGTGTGCAAATATCCTGGGGTTGTCTGCCATGCCTATAGTGTCTAGATATCTCTACAGCCCTCAGGAGCACCCCCACATGAGGCATTGCTGACTGTGGCATTCAGTGAGATATTCCTGATACCTGCATAACTGTAGCCTCTGAAATGACCTCCCGACTCACATTGAAATATCTCAGCCATAAAAACTCATTTGTATTTAAAATTCCCCCCTTTGGGTCTTTTTCCAAATGCATTACTAGTTGGCATTTGATAATAATCTCTCGGAGCCATGGATGCCCATGTGGAGGAGTCATGTCCCACAATGGGGGAAAAACAGTGAGCTTATATGCTGAGTTTGACTCTGAGAGAAGCCACACGTGAACTAGAAGGAGGATTTCAGGAGGTAATTCTTAGGCACTATATATTACTAGGCTAAGTTTCGATTTCACAGGAAGAAGATATTTAAGTACAAGCATCAGTATCAAGGGCTTGTCATATTGGTCTGTCCTCCTTCACTAGGCACTGACTGCTTACTCTTGAAATTCTTACCACTCCATTCAAGAGTGTAGCAGGACTACCCAGGATGAGAATTCAAAATTCCATCAGTTATTGTGTTGGTCTCAATTCACCAAGACAACACCCCATGAGTACATGAACTAATTCATATTTTATAAAGGCACACTCCAGGTGCACCCCTCCCCACACATCACCCCACCACCAACCCCCCACACCAATGATCATCCCCTGCCACAACTGCATCCATTCCACAATCCAAAACCTTCCCAAAAAGAATGGCAAAAATATTTTTTTGCAATGTGCCATTCATCGCCTGTAGTTCTGTTATCTCTAGTACATTGACAATTTCTTCTATATATTTCCACAATGTCTTTTTTTACTTTATTTTCAAAGAAGCTGAAGGCCACAGAAAAGTCACATCAAAAATATAAGAGCTTTCCCATACATCTCATCCCTCCCTCTCTCGCATTTTCCCTTACAAATGATATATTACATGAGTATGGACCTTCTGTTACAATTGATGAACAAATATTGAATCTTTGGTAATAACCTTGGTCAGTGTAATGTTAAAATGTTATAACATTATAGTTTACACTTTGCTTCTTAAACTTTTATAAGCTTGTCACAATGTATAATGGTTTTTATCCATTATTGCAAAATAATGCAGAATAATTCCAATTCCCTAAAAATGCCCTACGTCCTGCCTCTTCTTCCCTCCCCTTCCCCTTAGAACATATGATAACAGCTAAGTTTCAATTTCAAAGAAGAAGTTTCATAGTTATATGCCTTAAAATTGAGGGCTTGACATACTGGTCTGTGTTTTTTATTAGGCACTGCATATATACTCAAGAAATTTTTGCCCTCTATTTGAGAATATAGCAGGACTGCCCAGGATGGGAATTTAATATTTTCTTGTTTATTATAAGGGTGTCCACTCACTGAAACCTGAAAATCCAGAGTTCACCTGTTCCTTCCTCCAGCCCTCCCCTCAGTTCCATTGATTGTCCAGCCTACCCCCGACTTTGCTTACCCTTACATTTCAGCACCATTGACCCCACTCACATCCATGCATCAACCATCAACCCCATCCACTGCCAAACCACCCCTCCCAACTTATCATGGATTTTGCTCATATTGAACATTGTCTCACCACACTCTACCCCCTTTCTGTCTCCTGATAACCTCTCTTTCAGACCCTAGCTCTGTGAGTCTGTTCAATATGCTTAGGTGATATCAGTGAGGCTATGCAATATTTGCCTGTTAGTGCCTGGATTACTTCACTCAACATAAGGTCTCCAAGATTCATCCATGTTGCCGCATGTGTCAATGCTTCATTCCTTCTTCGAGCTAAATAATATACCATTGTATGTATATATCACAATTTCCTTGTCCATTCTTCTGTTGATGGAGAGTTGGGTTGCTCCCAACTTTTGGCAATAGTTAATAATGCCGTTGTGAACATTGCTGTGCATATGTGTGTTAATCTCCCTGCTTTCAATTCTTTTGGGTATATATACCCAACAGTGGGATTACTGGATCATATGGCAATTTTGTAGTTAGCTTCCTGAGGAACTGCCAAACCCTCTTTCTTTCCTCTTTCAGTTGTCAGTATATATAAGATTCCAGCAAGAGGTAGAGACTCAACCTGGGTCACACCTCACTGTCATAACCTGGGTCACACTTCACTGTCATAATCCTATCAAAAACCCTAAAGAGATCTAATGAAAGGTCACTTTGATTTTCCTTTCTCAGTCTTTTACTTCATATCTGATGGGTTTTCCCTTTCTCTTTCTTCACAATTGTCTTTCCTCTTCTTGGCCCTTTGCTCATTAATTAGTATTCTCTCCCATCCTTTTTGCTATTGACTTCATGTGATTTACTTGTAAAGACGTTATAAATTCTAAAATATTTGGTATTGTTTTTTGGTTTAAACTGTCAAATAAATTTTAAAGACCTGCTCTTCACCAGAAAAAATAACCAACCAACCAAGAAAAATATGTCATATTTATTATTTTCAGAAATCTCCATTTCTTTCTGAAAATCTGTTTCTGTTTGGTATCATTTTTCTTCAATCTGAAAATCCCATTTCATTTGACAATATTTCACATGCAACTCATAACATATTAGTTAAACCTAATTATTTCTACCATCTCTCTTGTTACAAGGTGAAAGAACATATCCTTTGTGATTTTGCAGGTGTCCTCTGGAAAAACCCAAAGATAGTTTGAAATCAATAAGATGTCATTTAGAGCTTGATTTTGAAAAGGCAAAATGTCAAGATTCATTGGGTTTGCACATTTTGTCCAATAAGAAAATGGATCACTTGAAACAATATTTAGTTCCCTATTTAACCAAAGTGGAAATAAAATATTTAAAAACTGACTAGGAGTTAGCATGAGTTTAAAACAAAAAATAAAAAAACAAGAAAATCCTAGTGCTTTTAAATTGGGAAAGCTTATTCTCTAAAATAGTAAAGGATGATAAGGTCAATATAAATATCAATAAGGATATTCTTTTATTTTTCATTGTGATTTTTTTAAAAATCAATATTATTGATACATTTTAATAGAGGATACAGCCCATCCAAAGTGTACAGTAACTGATACTTGGTATAATCACATAACTTGTATTCAACACTTCACTTATTATTATAGCATTTTCATTGTTCCAGTAATAATAAAAATAAACAAAAGCAGATGAACGTAAAAACCTCTACCCTTTAATAATCGCCTCTCATTCTCTCTCTACTTCCCTTACTTACATAGCTGTTTTTCTATTTCTGTCATTTGAATTTATTTGCATTTATGTTTCATATAGATGGAGACAAACAATATGCAGTTTTAGCTTTCTTTAATTTCTTTCACTTAATGGTGTTCCTTTTCTTTATGCTTAGAGTAAGATTATTAATATACTACTATATAGTATTGTCTATATTTTGCTTTGGTTATATTTTTGCCTGATGTTAACATCTTGTAACATTAATGTACATTTTTTCCATTTAAAGAAAAGTCTTATATATACAATATTATCCATATTTATAATTCACATGAGGTTTTTAAAATAAAATTTTACTGAAGTATATCATTCATACATGAACATATGTAAATAATAAAATGTAGTAAAATTTGTGAATTTACAAAACAATCATGCATATAATCATACAAGGCTCCCATACTTCTCCCTACCACCAACAGCTTGCATTGTCATGAAACATTTGTTAGAAACATGAAAGAGCATTGTCAAAATATTACTATAGGAAGTAGATATGGCTTAACAGAGATTCTGCTTACCATGTAAGAGGTCTGGGATTTGATATCAAGGGCCTCCTGGCCCATGTGGAGTGCTACTTGTGTGCAAGGAGGGCTACCCAGCACAGGGGTGCCCCCACATAGGAGTGCCCCCCATGCAGGAGTGCAGCCCACTCAGGAGTGGTGCCACCCACATGGACAACTGATGCAGCAAGATGATGCCACAGAAAGAGCCACAGAGAAGAGACAATATGAGACACAGTGAACTAGGGAGCTGAGGTGACACAAGAGAATGATTGTCTCTCTCCCACTCCAGAAGTTCCCAGGATGGGTTCCTGGAGCCACCGAATGAGAATACAACAGACACAAAAGAATGGATACAGCACAGCAAATGGATACAGAGAGCAGAAAAAGGGGGGCAATAAATTTTAAAAATACATATTATTATGAACTGTAGCCCCAAACTTACATATGTTGTATTTCCCCCTAATGCACCCAAATTATTAATACCCTATATTAGTATTTTATATTTGTTGTTGTTCAGGAGAACATATTCCCTTCTTTGTCTATTTACATACAGTCTGTCAACCACCATTGGATTCCTTGTGTTATACACTCCCATGCTTTGTACAAGTCATTGAAAGTGTACACTCAGTAGTTTTCATTTTCATCATGGATTTGTGCGATCATCAACTTAGTCAATTTTAGAACATTTCCATTTTCCAAAAGGTAAAATCCCATATCCTCCTATATCCCCTATTGTTCTCCCTTAGTAATGAAAAAATAACTTCCCGACATTGTTGTTGTAAAATATTACAATATTTTTTATTATTGTCCATAGTTACATGTGTTGTAATTTTCCTATGCATCACCATATCCTTAGCACTTTGTAAAAGAAGAGCATTCTTATGTTATTAACCATGATCTTCATCCACCACTGAAATCATAATTATACATACCCTAGATTCCTAGGTTTCTTTTCAATTAATATTCACTTCCACATACTACCCCTTTCAGCCACAATCACATTTATAAATCAGCTGTTTTAATTATACTCATTATCATGTGTTACTATCAACTGTATTCATTTCCAAACTTTTATATTTAACCTTTTAAATAATGCTACATACATAAAGCATCATTTCCCAATCTCAATCCACCTTCTATTTCCCAGTAATTTATACTTTAAAAGTTACTTCCATGAATTTACTTATCATATTTACTTCATATTAGTGAGATCATATAATATTTGTCCTTTTGTGTCTGGCTTATGTCACTCACCATAATATCCTCTACATTCATCCATGTCATCATATGAATCCTGATTTCATTTCTTCTAACAGGTGAATACTATCCATTGTGTATTCATGCCACATTTTGTTATCTATTCATCAGTTAATGCATTCTAGGGCCTTGTTCTATATTTTAGCCATTGTCAATAATGCTGCTGTGAACATCAGTGCGCAAGCATTAGTTTGCGTCCTTGCTTTCAGGTCTTTTGAAGGTATATCAAGTGGTGGGATTGCTGGATCATACAAAGTCCTATATTCAGCTTCTTGAGATGTTGCCAAACTGTCTTCCACAGAGGCAGCACCATTGTCCATTCCCATCAACAGTGAAGGAGTGTTCCTGTTTCTCCACTTCCTTTCCAACACTTGAAGTTTTCTGTTTCTGTTTTTGTTTTATATAATCACCATTCTGTAAGGTGTGGAATTGTATTTTCTTGTATTTTTTATCTGCATTACCCTAATAGTGAGGCAACCATTTTTAAATTGGGGAGCTTGTCCTTTTATCATTGAGTTGTATGAGATCTTTATGTAACATGGATCAAACCCTTTTTGGGTATGTGGTTTCCAAATATTTTCTCCCATTGAGTAGGCTGACTTTTTACTTTCTTGACAAAGTCTTTTGAAAAACAAAAGTGTTTACTTTTGAGGGGATCCCATTTATCTATTTTTTTCTTTTGTTGCTTGCATTTTGGACATAAGGCTTAAGAAACTACTGCCTATCACAAGGTCTTGAAGATGTTTTCCTACATTTTCTTCTAGGACTTTTATGGCTATAGCTTTTAAAATTAGGTCTTTGATCCATTTTGAGTTCATTTATAGATAAAATGTGAGATAGGGGACCTCTTTCTTTCTTTTGGATATAGATATTCAACTCTTCCAGCAACATTTCTTGAGTAGACTGTTCTGGACTAGCTGGGTGGGTTTAACAGGTTGTCAAAACCACCTTACTATAGATGTGAGGGTCTATTTCTGAGTTCTCACTTTGGTTCCACTGGTCCATCTATCTAACTTTTTTCTAGTACCATGCTGTCTACCACTGTAGCTAAGTAATATGCTTTAAAGTCTGGAAATAAGAGTCCTACAACTTGGTTCTTTTGTAAGACTTTTTTTGTGTATTCGGGGCCCCTTACCCTTTCAAATAAATTTGATAACTGATTTTCCATTTCTACAGAAAAGTCTATTGGGATTTTATTGAGATTGCATTGAATCTGTAAATCAGTTTGGATAGAATTGATGTTTTAACAATATTCCATTTTCCAGTCCATGAATATGGAAAGTCTTTCCATTTATTTAAGTCTTCTTCAGTTTCTTTCAGCAATGTCTTGTAATCTTTTGAATGCAGGTCCTTTATGTCTTTGGTTAAATTTCTTCCTAAGTATTTGATTCTTTTAGTTGCTACCATAAATGTATTTTTTTTCTGATTTCCTCCTCAGGTAGCTCATCAGTAGATTGTAGAAACACAATTGATTTTTGGATATTAATTTTGTATCCCATTGCTTTGCTGAACTTGTCTATCAGTCATAGTATCTTTGTTGTGAATTTTTCAGGATTTTCTAGATAGAAGATCATGTCATCAATAAATAGTGAAAGTTTTATTTCTTCCTTTCTTATTCAAGTGCCTTTTATTTCTTTGTCTAGTCTAATTGCTCTTGCTAGAACTTCTGGTACAATATTGAATTATAACGGTGAGAGTGGGCATCCTTGTCTTGTTCCTAATCTCAGCGGGAAATCGTTCAGTCTTTTACCACTGAATACAATGTTAACTAGGGTTTTCATATATGCACTTTACTATATTGAGAAAGCTTCCTTCTATTCCTATCTTTTGGAGTGTTTTTTTTTATCAAGAAACAATGCTGTATTTTTTTTTCAAATGCCTTTCCTGCATCAATCGAGAGGATCATGTGATTTTTTTTCTTCACTTTGTCAATGTGGCTTATTGCACTAATTGATTTTCTTGGGTTAAACCACTCTTTCATATGTGGGATAAAATTCACTTGAGCATGGTGTATAATTCTTTTAATATGCTTTTGGATTCTCTTTGCAAATGTTTTGTTGAGGATTTTTGTGTGTTATGTTCATTAGAGATACTGGTCTGTAATTTCCCTTTTTCATAGTATCTTTATCTGTTTTTTGGTATTAGGGTGATGTTGGTTTCCTAGAATGAGTTTGGTAGCATTCTTTACCTGTTCAGTTTTTTGGAAGAGTATTAGTTTATCTTTGCATGATTGGTAGAATTCACCTGTGAAGTAATCTGGTCCTAGGCTTTTCATCTTTTAGAGGTTTTTGATGACTGTTTCAATCTCCTCACTTGTGATTGGTTTGTTGAGGTCTTCCATTTCTTCCCAAGTCAATGTAGGTAGCTCATGTGTTTTCAGGAATTTGTCCATCTCATCTACATTTTCTAGTTTTTTGGCATACAGTTGCTCATAGTATCCACTTATGAGCTCTTAATTCTATGGGGACAGTGGTAATGTCCCCCCCTCTCATATCTGATTTTATTTATATGTGTCTTCTCTTTTTTTTTTTCTTTGTTAGTCTAGCTAAGGGTCTGTGGATTTGGTTGATCTTCTCAAAGAACTAACTTTGGTATTGTTGGTTCTCCCTATTGTGTTTTGTTGTTGTTGTTGTTGTTCTTGATTTCTTTGATTTCTGCTCTGATCTTTACCTTTTCTTTCCTTCTGGTTGGTTTGGGATTAGTTTGCTGTTCTTTTCCTAGTTCTTCCAGGTGTGCAGTTAGATGACCAATTTTAGCTCTTTCTTCTTTTTTAATGTAAACATTAAGCAGTATAAATTTCCCTCTGAGCACTGCCTTTGCATTGTCCCATAGGTTTTGATATGCTGTGTTCTTGTTTTCATTCATGTCAGGATCTGTGCAGTTTCTTCTTTGACCCATTAGTTGTTTAATTAGAGTGTGCTGTTTATCTCCATGTATTTATGAATTTTCCTTTTTCTGTCCATTATTGATTTCCAGCATCATTCCATTATGATTAGAAAAAGTGTTTTTTATAACTTCAAACTTTTTAAATTTATTGAGACTTGTCTTGTGACCCAACATATGGTCTATCTTGGAGGAGTATCCTGAGCACTTGAAAAGAATGTATTATATATCCTGCTGTTTTGGGGTACAATGCTCTATAAATGTCTGTTAGCTCTAGTTCATTTATTATATTATTCAAGTGTTCTGTCTCTTTATTTATTCTCTGTCCAAATGTTCTATCTAATAGTGGGAGCGGTATATTGAAGTCTCCAACTATTATCTTAGAAAAATCTATTTCTCAGCTTTGTCAGTGTGTGCCTCATGTATCTTGGTGCACTGAGGTTACGTGCATAAATATTTAGAATAGTTATTCTTCTTGTTGAATTACCTCTTCGTTAATATATAATGACTTTCCTCATCCCTTAGAAAAGTTTGGCATTTAAAATTTATTTTGTAAGTATTGCTATGCCAGCTCTTTTTGCGTTATATGTTATAAGTATAAAGGCATTACTTCACCCATTTTGACCTTTGACTTTCAGTGGTCACATCATACTCTAGTCTATTTTTTTTTTCCTATTTCAAATATTCTTTTCTATACTCTTATCCAAGTCTCTCACCCTTGTTTTTTCCTTTCAGGTTCAGCAATCCCTTTAGTATCTCTTGTACTTCTGGTCATTTGGTAATATATTCTATAAGTTTTTGTTTGTCTGTGGAGACTTTGAACTCCCCTTCATTTCTGAAGGATGGCTTTACAAGATACAGAATTCTTGGCTAGCAGTTTTTCTCCTTCAATACCATAAATACATCATACAGCTTTCTTCTCTCCTCCAAAGTTTCTAATGAGAAGTCAGCACTTCATCTTATCAAGTTTCCCTTGTACCTGATGCTTTGTTTTTCTCTTGCTACTTTCAAAATCTTCTCTTTATCTCTGATATTTGTCATTCTGAACTGTAGATGTCTCAGAGTACGTTTGTTTGGGTTTATGCTGCTTGGGGTGCATTGGCCTTCTTGGACATTGATATTTATGTCTTTCATAAGGGCAGGGAAATTTTCAGTGAATATTTCCTCGAATGTTCTTTCTGCCTCTTTTCCATTTTCTTGTCCTTCTGGAATGGTGATAATACATATGTTTTTGCATTTATGTTGTCATGCACTTCCCTGAGACCCTGTTCCTTTTTTTTTTTTTCCATTCTCTTCTCTTTCTGTCTTACTATTTTTTTCCTTTTCAGATGTTTTGTCTTCAAAACCACTAACTCTATCTTCAAGAAGTTCAAATCTGTTCTCATGTGCCTCTAATTATTTTTAATCTTATCCACTGTACCATTCATTCCTGTAGGTCAGTTACTTTTCTTTAAATTGATTTAGGAGAGTTGTGTGATTATCATTAATTGTCTTAAATCCTGAATCTCTTCATTATATTTGGCTCTTTTCCTTTGTCTGTGCCATCTCTTCTGGTATCTACTATGGCTTGTCATTTTTTTGCTGATGTCTAGGAATCTGATATGTTGGTGAACTTACTCTAATAGACAATTTCTCTCTCTTACCTATTATTATTTTTACACAGCTCATTGATACTTGGTTCAACTTATCCTAAGTCTTTAACATTGTCTGGTTTATGTTACCAAAAAGCTTGCCAGGGACTCACTATTGGGGTGCAGACTTTCTCCCAGGGGTGGAGTAGAGAGTTCTGAAAGCAGTTTCTATCCATGTAATTTCCAGACTGGCCAGCAGATGACAGCTTGTAGTTTTGGCTTCTTCCTCTCTGTCTGTCTCTTACCCCCCTTGGAGTTGTGAAGCACTGTCAAGGTCTGATGACCCCCAAAGCAGATTCTTCTGTTACCTTTAGGCTCTTTCAGCATTGCTTTTGTGAAATCACTGATCCTTTTCTGCTTTTCTGATGCCATGTTCCCATAACTCCTTTAATGTGCTTCTGATCTCATGAGTTCTGTTATTAAATGCTTCTTTGTGCTTGCTCAGTGTCTTCTTGATGTCCTTTATTTCTTTAGTCATATTGTTTTCCAACTCATGGAATTGATTTAGGAGATGTGTATGAACCTCATTGATTAGTTGTCTCAAATCTTGTGTCTCTTCTAGGGATTGAATGTATTCCTTTTCTAAGGTCATATCTTTGATTTCTTAGTGTGGCTTGTAATTTTTTACTGATGTCTAGGGCTCTGATTATGATGGTGTTTACTCTCATGCTCCATTTGTCTTTCTTGTGTAAGGATTTGGTGGTGGAAGGCTGTGTGTCACGGCTGTTTTTTTATATTCTTGGGTCAACCTGTTCTAGCTCTTTAGAATTATCCCTGTTTATTTGAGCAGATCTGGGCCATGGACCCAGTAATGGGTTGCAGACCTGCTTCCAAGGGCTTTGGAATGGTGCAGCCCCACACAGCCTGGAAGGGCAACTGAAACACACACCAAATTTGTTGGCCAAAAGCTGAATTAGCCTTAGGCTGTGTCCCTGTCTCTCCTCTTTCCTGAGGCGGTAGACCCCTGTAGCAAACTTTCATACTTAAGTTACCAAAAGTCTTGGAAACTGTGTTCAAGTTGACATCCAACAAATCATAAGTTTTCTTAATATAAAGTTTCTCAAAATTATAAGTCAATTTGGTTAAAGGCAAATTTACATTTTCATCATTACAAAGATCTAGTAGGTATAATGCTAGCTTATTTTATCAGTAAAGCTGTATAAATTTAGGGAGAGCATACCTAAGCAGAGGTAAATTTTTCCTGTGTTGTATTCTTGATAATTCAGAAAGCATAGCTCTTTTTATTTAACTAAGCATATTAAACTAATCCCATTTATCAAATTTTTATCTAAATTATGTGAACTTGAGTTATTTTTAAACATTTAGATGTAGGTGTAATGAATAGTCTTTTTTTCACTGGAAATATTCAAAGTTTGGTTTTCTTAATTTCTAAGATTTCAGGAGTATTAATTTATACATAAATGCTTAATCATCTTTAAGGCAATTTGAATAGAGCTCTTTTAAGGAGTTTTATGTTAATTTGGAAATACCATCAGAAGGTGTTCTACATCAAACAAACATACAGATAGACACAAATAGAGAGTTTATAGCTTCAATTATAAATTTTTCATCTATTAGTCAGATGTAAGAACACAGAAACACAGAGATATAAAACTCACTAGTTTATATGTTGTTTTAGAGGCCTGCAATTTCTGAGTAGACTCTGAATACCAATTAAATTGGCATCCAATTTGGCCTAATATGGGAGCCCTATTTCTCAAGTGTGGTATCTGAGTTGAATAAATTTGTCTATTTGAAACATTCCCAATATTTGCTGTTGCAACTCTAGATTGTATTTAGTGAGATTTTCCTGTTTGGTTCAATAGGTACAGCTTTTCACCCCATAATTTTTGAACATGTAATTGCCAAAGTGCCAAAGATTTTAGAATTGAGGGTTCCATCTTTTATCATTTCACTTATTGCCCTGTGAACAGAACAAAGAAGCCAACAGTAGCAATTGAAACTGCAGAGTGAACTGAACACTCAGGACTCAGACTCAAAATTTGAGCCTATTTGTCAATAAGATTGACCTATTAACCTATACAAGGTACTTTTTAAAAAAATTAATAGACTATTTTTAGAACACTTGTGGATTTACAGAAAAATCAGTAATTGTACAGAGAATTCCCCCATACCCCTTATCTGCCATTCAATTTCCCCTATTATCAACATCTTACATTAGTGTTGTACATTTGCTACAACTGATGAGCCAATATTGATGCAGTATTAGTAACTAAAGTTCTTAGTTTCCTTAAGTTTCAAATGTTGTGTTGTACAATTTTATGGGTTTACACAATTAATAATGTCATCTACCAGTAATTTCCGACATTACACTATAGAATACTTTCACTACCTCCCAAAATCAGTTGTGCTTGACTTTTTCATCCATGTATTTTTTTCTTTTTTCAATAATGTTTTTAACTTTCTAGCAATTCTGGTTGCTGGGTGAAATACAGGAATGCACTTTAATTTGAATTTCTGATAAATAATGAACAATATTTTATAATTATGTTCCATGGGAGCATTTAGTCAAATATAAGAAAATATAAGTCAAATAAGTAAGAAAATATACTTTATATTAGAAACCATTAAAATATGAATAATTGTATTGTTATTTATGTCATTAGATTATAATACTATAAGATATTATATGAAATATCATAATAAAATATACTTTGCATATAATAGAAATTAATTATTCATTATTTTCCAGAACGTCAATATATTTACTTTTTTATTTGCTAGACCTGGCAACCTTGATTACTAGGGAGGTTTCAATCACATGCTAAAGTAGAAAGAATAGTAGAACAAACCCATATTTCATCATCACCTAATATGGTTTTGTCATCATTTTACACCCAATATCTTCTACTTAATATTTGATGGCTAACATTGTACTCCCCTGATAACCCTGGGAGGAGGGGGACACAGAGGGAAAAAATCAATTAATTAGCTTATATCCAAATTTGGGAATAAGTTACACATTCATGCAATAATTAGTTAAGAATTGGGTGATATAGTGTGTGATATGGACTGTAAGGTCACAAGAGTTTACATAAGGGGGTGTTTAGTGTTAATTGGTGTTAACTTGGTGAGGTGAGGTGGGAGTGGAGATTGCGTTAGGTCTTGTAAAGTCTGTAAAATTTAAGAAGAGCTGAGAGACTTCCCAGGTAAGGAACCAGCAGAACGAGGATATAATCACTCTGGCTCTATAAAAGTCTCTCAACATTTGAAAACACTTACCCTGCTCCTTCACATTTTCATCATCAAAACCCAGAATAGCTGTGTCCCATCAGGCTGTTATAAATCAGGCTCTATTACAAATTATTACTTCAGAACCAATTAGCTCTTGAAACAGACAGCATGATGGCTCTTCGACCTTCTCTGTGTGACCCACTGGTTAACAGGGAGTGCCCCCCATGCAAGGATTACCACCACATGAGGGAGTGCAGCCAACCCAGAAATGGTTCTGCCCACACAGAGACCTGATGCAGCAAGAAGACATAACAAAAAAAGACACAGAGAAGAGAAATAAGAGACACAACAAACTAGGGAGCTCAAGAGGTGTAAAAAAAAAAAAAGATCACCTCTCTCCCTCTCCAGAAGGTCCCAGGATGTGTTCCCAGAGTGGCATTATGAGAATTCAACAGACACAGAAGAATGTACAGTGAATAGACACAAAAAATAAACAGTGGGGGGGAATAAAAAATATTTATGTATGGATGCATATACTATATATATATTTATTAAATTATATAGAGTAAGCACTGGGAAACCCTCAGAGCTAAAAAAACAAACACAAAACTACTTCCCTACTTCCTCTTTGAACTCACTTTTTTTCTCTCTTTATTTTTTTAAAAAGGTTATATTCAAAAAATATAAGAGATCCTCATATATCCTCTACCCCCTTCACCCCACTATGCCCACATCAACAATCTCTTTCATCATCGTGGGACATTCATTGTATTTGGTGAATACATTTTGGAGCACTGTTGCACCACATGGATAATGGTTTACAATGTGGTTTACACTACCCCCCCCCCAGTCCACCCAGTGGGCCATGGCAGGACATACAGTGCCCAGCATGTGTCCCTGCAGTACCACCCAGGAAAACTCCAAGTGCTTAAAATGTCCCCACATCATATCTCTTCTTCCCTCTCCCTACCACCAGCAGCTACTGTGACCACTTTCTCCATATTAATGCTACAGTTTCTTCCATTACATGGTCCACAGGATGGAGGAATAGAGTATGGATTAGAGTGGACTCTCTGATATTCTACTATGGAACTATTGTGATTAGTAATGAACTCACTCTTGAGTTTCCTCTTGATGGCTTTTGACATTTGAAATCCCCATGAAGGCAGCTGACCCAAATAGACAATCAAGCTTAAACCCACCCCCTATGAGAGGGAGAAACACTTACATACCAATAGGAGTCAAGCTAACGTCTTTTTTATAGAAATCATTTGCCATTCCTAGAAGACAAAAGCTGCTTGCATTCTTACAAGTCACCTGGCTTCCTTTGCTGGAGCAAAACCCCAGTGTCCCAAATAAAATGCTGTAGTCACTAAATGACTTTGCTTTGTCTTTTGACAATACACATGATGTATATTGTGGGAAAATAGCTTGAATTTGAATGTGGGAACCTGGCTTGAAGTTGGAACAGTTCCATAATGCAGATAAGAAGTGTGGGCTTAGGAAAACTGGCCTTGACCAGACAGAATGCTGTCTGGTCAGCATGAAATTTGTTTGCATGTGGAGACATTTGAACTTTGCTATGACTTGCTCCCTAGCATTGCTGGTGCTACAGCTTTAATATCAAGCAGACTTGAAAATAAGCATAGATAACTACTGCTTTGTAATTCCTAATAAATATGATGTGGAAACTACATTGAGGCTCTCAGTTCCAGAAAACAAAGATGGGACCAGGGGACTCAACATCCTGGTCCCATCTTTATTTTCTCTCTTGGGTCTTTCTTTCTGTCCTTTTATTTCTTCAGTTCTATGTCACCTTCCTTTTGTGCAAACCTATTGCTGAGCTGGCCTCAGCAGTATATAGTACCACCCTGTCCCAACCTCTTTGAGGCCCTGACTCTTTTTTTTTTTTTGGCTTTATTCATTTTTTTAATATTACATTCAAAAAATATGAGGTCCCCATGTACCTCCCACTCCCCCACCCCACTACACCCCCCATAGCAACATTCTCCTCCATCATCATGATACATTTATTGCATTTGGTGAATACATCTCTGAGCACCACTGCACCTTATGGTCAATGGTCCAAATCATAGCCCACACTCCCACGTTCCATCCAGTGGGCCTTGGGAGGGCCTACAATGTCCAGTAATTGTCCCTGCAGCACTACCCAGGACAACTCCAAGTCCACATCTCATCTCTTCCTCCCATTCCCCACACCCAGCAGCCATCATGGCCACTTTCTCCACACCAATGCCACATTTTTAGATTACTAATCACAATAGCTCATGAATAGATTATCAGTAACTCCACTCTAATCCATGTTCTATTCCCCCACCCTGTGGACCTTGGATTGGTGTGTCCACTCCACATCTATGTCAAGAGGGGACTTAGATTCCACATGGATGCTGGATGCAATCCTCCTACTTTCAGTTGTAGGCACTCTTGGCTTCATGGTGTGGTGGTTGACCTTCTTCAACTCCATGGTAGCTGAGTGGGGTAAGTCCAATAAACCAGACTGTAGGAGCTGAAGTCTGTTGAGGCTCAGGGCCTGGCTATCATATGGTCAGTCCAGAGATTCAGATCCCCTCAGTATATAATTAACCCCAGGATGAACTACAACTCTGGTAAAGTAACAGGAAAGGCTAGTGAAAAGAGATCACATCTGAGTCCAGTTCCATCACACAGAAACACCAACTCCAAAGAAGGGCGAACTGACATGGCACTGAACTCCATCTGCCATGACCACAAAACCTGTGGTTCTTGTAGCCCTCAAAAGAACCAATACCTGGGGTTGTATCTCCTTTATCTGTCTCTGGGACTCTGCTAAGGTGTGCATAAGGGCAACCCCTCTGATAACCTCCCAGCTCTCTTTTAGAGACTCATAGCCATATAAACTCATTTGTCCTTTCCATTTCCCCCTTGATTCAGGTCAAAAAGCATTTTTACCTCCTGTTATTATATGTAGACAGAGATATTCTGCTGGTCTGAGTTGAACCTTTTATTCAAGGTCATTTTCTAGTTACATCATCAGCTGGTACTTGGTAGTAATCCCTCGGCACCAGGGAGGCTCATCCCTAGGAGTCATGTCCCATGCTAGGGGTAAGGCAATGAGTTTACATGCTGATGTTGGCTTTGAGACTGGCCACATTTGAGCAGCATGGAGGCTCTCAGGAGGTAACTCTTAGGCAGACTGCTGCTCTAGACCTTGTTCTTATTTCAGGTGCACAGGCTCACAAACATACTCATTAGTATCAGGGGCCCAATGTTGGACCTTCATTCTTTTTTGGTCTTTGCCATTGCACTTGGGGGATTGTTGCTGTTCCTTTAGGGACTATGATAGAGCTCCCCTGGCTAGGAACTCAGCACTCCCTCAGTTGTTGTTTTTAATTGTTTCCACTGTGAAAATATCCAAACATTTTTATGTACACTGGATATATGCCCTGTAGAACTCCCTGTAAACCATGTGTTCTCTGTCAATAACATCCCAAACCAGTATTCCTCCACTGCCATTGTTGAACCTCTCTGTGATCCAAAACTTCCTGAAAAGTGAAGCCCAGTATATTGCCAGGTTCCCTTAATAGTAAAATGGAATATAGCGATGAGTTTAAAGGTTAGATATAGAATACATATTAATTTGGAAAACTTGTACATCTTATCTTTTTCTTTTCTTTTTTCTAATTATTAAGCTTATCTTCACAAGAGTTTTAGATCACAGTAATTCATATATATAATATACTGTCCTCCCAAATATCCAACATAAAACTTTTTCCCTTCCACAGCAATAATCTTTTAACATATTCATACCATATTTACTGAAACTGATGTACGGGTATTGAGACAATAGCTTTCAAACAAGGTAACATTTGTGTTTACATTGTGGTTTATATTTTAGACTATACAATTTTCTAAATTTTTAGTTATCTTATGTTTTACATTATGATTTACATTTTAGCCTATCGGCCCTATACATTTTTGGTTTAATTTTACATGTCTTATATCCATCCTTGCATATTCTTTTGAAACACTTCTATTGCCCACACAATTACACTGGCTCCATCTATTCAATACCCATCTATTCAATACCCATTTCCCCCTCCCCTTAGGGCCCACAGTGACAGTCAATCTTCATTTCTTGAAGAGCCATGTTCAGAAATACTTGCAACGGTGTTGAGGGCTTGACATGCTCAACTGCCCTAATGCCCTGGGAGCCATCCTTTCTCTTGAGAGATACAGTTCCCTCTATTTGATGGCCTCAGTCCTCCCCAAGATGTGGGTATATCTTCACTCTCATTATATGGTTCTCTACCCAATGATATATCCCACTCTGGCAAAATGAGCATTCACATATTGCCTAGGAGTCTGTCCTGCATCAGATTATCCCCTTTAAGTATCTTAAACAGGTAACTTTCCTTATTATATTTTTGAAAAGGTTTTCTCAGCATTATACTCTCAACGAAATACCTGACAATCTCCTATGTTCATATGTTGTCCCCACCCTCCCCCCAACTTCTTGGGCAATATTACCCATCCATCCATCCCTAGCCCCCCTCAAGCCTGCAAAGCTCCATGCAAAGGTAACCCTATGCCCCCATTTTATCCCTTCCTTGTCCACATACTTACCTCCAGCTTATCATAGATTTCACCCATGTCGATGTCAGCTTACATCCTTCCTCTACCCCCCGATTGCCTGTAAGCCTATCATCCAGTCTCTAGCTCTCTGAGGCAGCTTGGTTTACTTATTTCATATCACTGAGGTCATGTAGTATTTGTCCTTCAATGCCTGGGTTGCTTCACTCAACGTGAGGTTCTCGAGATTCATCCGTGTTATCACGTATGTTTGTAGTGTATTTGTTCTTAAAGCTGAGTAGTATTCCATTGTATGTATATACCACATTTTATTAATCATTCATCTGTTGATGGGCATTTGTGTGGATTCCAACTTTTAGCGATAGTGAACAATGCTGCTATGAATATTGGTGTGCATATATTGATTTGTGTCCTTGTTTTCAGTTCTGCTGGGTATATACCCAGCAGTGGAATTGTTGGGTCATATGGCAAATCTATGGTTAGTTTTTGAGAAACCGTCAAACTGTCCTCCAGAATGGTTGGATCCTTCTGCATTCCCACCAGCAGCGGATGAGTGTTCCCATTCCTCCACATCCTCTCCAGCATTTATAGTCTTCTGTTTTTTTCATAGCTGCCAATCTTATGGGAGTAAGATAGTATCTCATTGTAGTTTTGATTTGCATTTCCCTGATAGCTGGAGATTTGGGGCATTTTTTCATGTGTTTTTTTAGCCATTTGTATTTCTTCTTAGGAGATGTGTCTGTTTAAATCTTTTTCCCATTTTTTAAATGAAGGCCCTGACTCTTGATGTCACCACCAGCAGACAGCAGGACAGAAATGGAGAGTTGGAGGCAGGGGATTTCAGCACAACTTTCAGTCATCTGTAGTGTGCATATAGCACTCCAGCCAGCCCCACTCAATTGCAGACCCAAAGAGAGGCCAGACCAGGGAGCAGGCCCAGTGGTAACTGTGCAAACCTCCCACTGATGGAAGCTCAATGGTACTGAGCTCTGGTGTGGCAGCTGGGGTTAAGGAATTGTTTGGCCAGAGAGAGACAAGGGATAGTCCTATGCTCAGGTGGGTGGGGGTCCTGGATTGACTCTGAGTTAAAAGGCAACCACTACAAAAGGCAGGTGCACAGGGCAGTTTGGACACCCAACTTCAGGGCAGCCACACTGTGGCCTCGGAGCCCTGGGAAAAGCCATGAGAGAAAGGGTATGTGCACATTCTTTTTTTCCATTCCTTTTTCTCTTTTACTTGTTCTCATCACGAAAAGCAGAAAGTATAACAAACAACAACAAAGTAATTTAAAAAATAAATAACAGAAAGAACAGGGGCAGAATCACCTGCTGACCCATCCACTCTACCTCTAATTCCTAGCATCATGAGGTTGTCCAATCAACCCTGAACCACTCCAATTCAAGCAATTGCAGGTTTTGCCTGTGGGGACATATCCCCAAATGAATTGTAGTGCGCCATGTTGAAGTTGGTACTTTTGGGGAAGAAGAAAACTCAACTTGGGGCAAAGGGAATTCCAGCAAGGACATCACAAGGAACTCATGGATCCTCATGCTAAGATGTCCCTGAACTCAGTCTCCATGGGGTGGAATTTGACAGGGCAGCTAATTCCTGCATTTAACCCTCCCTGAACTCTGGGTACCCACCAGGGAACAGCCCCATGACCAAGTCTGTTTTGTCCCAACTTAAACAGCCTGCAACCTGATATTTCTGTCACCCGTGGTGATCCAGTGATGTATGGACTGAGTAATAGAGATAACTCTTCAGGGTTGGCTGGAAGCCACAGCCCAATCACCTGATGCAGTCTGGATCCAGCCAGTGCAAATTGGTGGAGACATTTTTTCTCCTAGGCTTTGCACTCTGGATTTTCAGATATTGCCAAATTCTACCAAAAGTGCTAAAGATGCTAGGTAAGGAATGGGTATCATCTGACTTCATTCAACTAGCAGAGCAGGAAAAAGTAGTTATGCAATGAGCTCTACATCCAATATGGAAATTAGCTGAATTCTGGAACTTAAAATTATGTTTCACAGTTTTGAATACATATAGAACCTGCTGATTTTTAATGAAATCTTCTAATGTGTCTGAGTCAAGGTCTACACAAGGAAGTCTCAAAATTTAAAGTGTGTTAGAATGACCTAGGGAAATTGTTAGAATTAGCTGAAACTCAAGGTGTGGTTGCAAATTGTGAAAAACACACTTTTGTTAGTAAGAACACAGAGCAACTGAATCTAATCTTTCCCTGGATTTATGACAAAAGTACATAATGTTTTTTTTGTTTTTGTTTTTTTTCTCTTGGAGATTTTTTATTTTTTTACTATAGAAGTTATGGGTTTACAGAACAATCATGCTTAAAATACAGGATTCCCATACACCACCCCACTACCAACACCTTTCACTGGTGTGGAACATTTGTTACAATTGATGATAGCACACTTTTATAATTGTACTACTAATAAGAGTCCATGGTTTAACTTAACGTTCCCTGTTTGTGCAGTGTAGTTCCATGGATTTTTTAAAAACCTTTTTGTTACCATTAGAGGTTTGCAATAATTAACAAGCTGTACCTCAGTTTCCCCTGATATGCATTGGGAAAAAGGTAAACTCCCTCCCCTGTGTGGCACTTTCCCACAGATTAAACAAAGGAACCCCATAGAGACAGGAGTAAAGGGAGATAGAGATCTTCACCATCTGCATATCAGAGGGAGATGGAAATCTTTACTACCTCTACCTGCATATCAGAGGGAGACAGAGACAGAAACCTTCACTATTTACAAACCCTTTAAAACCTTACAGATCAAAAGAAACAGTTGCTTCTGCAGCATTCCAAGAAGCCATGGACTTCCTCGACCCCCTCCCACCACCTCACTCAGATCCTCAACCCCCCTCCCCCTAGGAAAGTTCTGTATAAATTCAAATCCTGCCCTTCCAGGAGTGGGCTAAAATCTCTCTTCATACCCCCACCATGCTGGTGGGGGGGCTGAAGTCTGTTCTTCAGTCCCCCTCCATTGGGAGAGCTTCTCAATAAATAAATTCTTTGCTTATAGTCAATCAGTCTCCGTGTCCCAGTAAGCGCTGTGTTTTCTCCAACAGTTACCATCATACCATCTAACATTTCCCCTTTTAATCATATTCAGATACATATGCTGTTTATTGCATTCTCAAGGTTGTGCTACCATCACCACCATTTATTACCTGATTTCCATCACTCGGAATAGAAACCCTGTATATTTCAAGCCTTAAAAAGTACATAATGTTAAATATTCCAGGTAAGGTTCTTCTGTAAACCTACACTCCTCTAAATATTTTTTAAAAACAAGTCTCCCAGGGAAATTGACAGAGTGTTGTGACACTTATCTTTCAACAACATTAGGTATTTTGGGAAATTTGTTTAAAAATAAATAAAAAACTGTACTGTGACCAAATGGAACTGGAATATCACTTATCCTTTTAAAATTTTTTCCAGAAAATATAACAAAAATGGGGACATCTTACACTCTGATAAAAAATTTCCTATGTAGTTTATCAAAGCATTAAAAAATATACGCAAATGAGAATTATGATTCATCACCGTACTTCAAACAGTCTTCATCCATTGTAATGCTAATAGACTGGAGTTTACTATGCATTTTCATTCTCTTGGTGGTTTGACAAAACTGTGAACCCTGTGTGTTTGCCATTGATTAGAATTTTGTACCACAAATTAAATTAACTACAGATTATCTTTATTGATATTTTTGCTTCATGTTCCTTAAATTTGCTTATCTCAAGTTTAGATTTGTTTGAAAACATAAGTATAATATACATAATGACAACTGTTAATTCTACATTCCATGGAAAAAATGAATAATATCTGTGCAACCTTAGTATTTTCCTTTCCCATGTAGAATCACAACTCAGATGATTCTCCTTTGCTTCCTTCTTTATATTTTTATCAACTTTACTCTCTTCAGCTATGATATATTATTGTTTAAGATGACTCCAAATGATCAGGAATTCTATAGGGAGGGTAAAAATCAGGAGAAAACATGAAGGAATAAAGATTGACTTCAAATTATTAAGTTGAAATTATTTGCTCTCTACTTTTTCCTGGACACTCATTGTATTTCATATCCAAAATCAAGCCACAGTCTCAGTTCTCATTGTGGTTGTCTTAATGTCACAAACAGAACATGCAATATTATGTAGTATAGGTCCAGGTTTTATCAGAGGTCTTTACAAGTTGTCCTGGGAGAAAAAGGTGAAGAAATTATTTGTCTTGGGATATCAGGAAACGTTTCTCTAGGGGTAAACTATTGATCAGGTACTTGAATTTAGGGGAGTTTCTGCAGACCGTCCTTTAGGTTTAAAAGTTTCTAGGCAGAGAAGGAAGGCCTGGCCATGTACCTATGAATTTAAACTGATTATAAATAATCATGTGAGGATCAGGTAGTCACAATGTCCTTAAGTATCAGGAGACATAAATATTTTCAGAACTGAACAGTGATGACATGGACGTATCCTTGACCTCTGGTGGACATTTCAGGACTTAGAATGGTGGCAAGATGCCTGGAGGGGATCAGGGTGTAGAAAGCCTCTTTCTAAACATCAACACGGTGCCACCTAGAGGCCTGCTGTGAGATAACCTGAAGCACATTTAATTAATTACTTAATCAAATGTTATGAAATTGTCTAAAATAGTCACTCAAACCCTAAAACATTTTCAGGCTTATTAATTTTGGAGAATAAATGCCAAAATAAGAAAAGATTTTTTTTTAACAACAACAAATAAAATCTTGGCATTTCATTGGGGATTTAGTAAGAAGGACAGAAGCATGGGTGGAATGATAGATACTTAAAATGTATACAGTTTATGTACTGTCTATATTCATTAGCTAAAATGAGAATATTTGTATATCATAAATGAGTGGAGAGTGAATATTAATAACTTTTATCTCTGAAAGAATCTGTCACTTAATGAATATGTGATTTAAAAAACATCATCAGACTTATTAATGGTTACGCATGAATGGCCTCCGCCCATGGATCAATTATTAACAATTGGAAGCAAGGAATGCTTTGGGAGATTGGCAAACAAAAAGAAATAGCTAATCAAACAATCCATTTTTACTTGATATAGAATGTATAAAAGATACCAGATTTTGGGTGATTATTTTTAAAATAATGAAATAAAATGTATAAAGAGAAGACTGCAAGAGGCAAATGTTGAGCTAAAGGATTTTTTCATGATGATTTTTTTCAATATTTACATAATTCAAAAAATTAGGCAATTATGGGGATAACTGGCCCCTGCTTCCAGTCCTTCTTGCCACCTCCTTGTCCCACCATTACTATGGGAGATAGATTTGTACCCTGCTGTCACTGGAGACCACACCCTAAATGACTTTACACCAAGGATGAGGAGAGAAGGGTGTGACATATATCTGGGTTTCACTTCCAGTTGTAGAACTTGCCCATCTCCTGCACAGAGCTGCGACTTTCCCCACAGTCACCCAGGGCTACAGAAAGCAGGACCTGACTATGGAACTTTATAGTCAAATATGTCACAATTTTTAGCATTGTGTGATTTTCAGTTTGCCTTCATGAGACATGAGTGCTTGACATGTGCCTTTCCTTTGAACTTGAAATGAGGAAAGTATCCAACAAAAACCAGCAAATAATGACTATGGAAATAAAAGGCAACTTAATTTAATGACATGAATGTAACCTAATTCACCATTCACTCCTCCCTCCAACATACCACTCTCTCCTAAGTTTTCCTTCTTCCTCTGCAAATACTGATCACATATGAGTCATCTAAAATCATATGGAATCCTTTTTGAAGAGAACAAAAATTTTAAAATAAAGGAAACGTATCATTTTTTACATGTCAGAAAAAGGAAATAACTTTAACTTTCTAAAAATACTATTAACTTTTAATTCTGTATTAACAAAAAGACCTTGATTAGTTGGCTGATTAAAGAGGGACCACTTTAGGATTGAATTACCAAACTTTTAAAACTGGACTTTGGAAATTAAGAGAAAAATCCCTTTGAAGAAGTGATTAGTGTGTGTGATTTTAGAAAAACCTTCTGACTAAGTTTAATTTCTTAGGTCTAAAAAGGAGGCTTTTCTCTTCCAAACAAAAAGTATTTGGAGCTACCTCCATTCATTCAGTAAGGATAAATAATGATGCCAAATATTTAGTATTAAAAGCTTCTGTCCTAATTCTAAATCTTATCAACAGACATAATATTCAATATCTAAGCTATAATGATAATATGGGAGCATTTTATTTTTATTAATAAGGAAAAAAACACTCTCAAGGTAAAATGATTTGCTTCATTTGTGGTTAACATCGCTAATTCTGCCAGAATTAAATCAAACTTGATTGAGTTAAAGATGACCAGTGGGATGTGAAAAAGGTGGGAGTAGGGATCCTCTACATAAAAGCAACTTGTAGTGTGATCTCTCACCAGAACTGAGCTGTCACTGGAAATAGCTGAAAGTCAGAGGAGGACTAAGGTGAGAAGACTTGAGTCCATACTTTTGTAATTATTATTTTACTTCTCAGATTTCTATGAGGCACAGATTTGAGAAAGCAATTTCCTGAGAATGGGAAAAAATTACTTCTACCAACTCAGTGCCAGTTTTAATGTGTACCCTCAGGTATGCTTAGGGCCCCTTCTTCAGAAGCAGTTGTCAAAATCTAAATTTCAGTATCCAGATAGAAGAAATTAATATGCATCATTTTCCTTAATCAAATCACAGTATGCACTACTCTACCAGAGGTGAATAGAGTTTCCACTATTGACTTCAAATTCCCAGTTGCTCTTATGGATTTCTTACCACAATAGAGTTGGACCATCTGGGAGAGTTGGAGCATATCTAAGTCTAGACCAATGATGTACAAGAGAAATATTCTGTGACCTAAACATGTAAGTATAAAATGTGGGCTGTGATGTGGACCATTGACTACGGGGTGCAGTGATGTTCAGAGATGTACTTACTGGGTGCAATGGATGGCTCACGATGATGGGAGAGAGTGTGTTGCTGTGGGGGGAGTGGGGGGTGGGGGCGGTGGGGTTGATTGGGACCTCGTATTTTTTTAATGTAAATCGTAAAAATAAATAATTTTAATTAAAAAATAATAATAATAAAATAAAATAAAATAATAAATAAATAAATACACTATCTAAAAGCCAAAAAAAAAAATTTCATGTAGTAGCATAATGAAAGTTTACCAAAAACCTTGTTGTTACATTTAATATCCAAAATATTATCATGTTAAAATGGACTCAATTTTTGAAGTTTCTAATGAAATAGTCTATATTCTCTAATTCTTATTATATCTTCAAAATCCTGGCTTATTTCACTCTTTCAGCACATTTTAACTCATAATAGGCCCATCTCAGATATTTGATGGCTACATGTATCTGGTGGCCTCCCTCTTGGGTAGCCCAATGTAGACATTTCATTACTTCAGGTTAAAAACTAATTATGGATCATGGACTTTATTCCAACTAATATTTCAGTTATCAGTATTTCAGGTTCATGAGTTTCAGATTTGTGTTTGTATTTACAATTTATCATCATCACCTAGTACTAGGGAAGGCAGCTTCCCTAGGCATTTTAAGAGGAAATGCCCAAAGACTATTGTCAATGAACATATGGAATTTCTATTCTCTCTCTCATTTTCCCAAGATAGTGGCCACAGCTGAAAACTTCAAAGTTTTTAAACTACCTCATCATTTCTGATGACCTGAGAAGAGTGAAATGTGAGTATGTCAAACAGAATCAGGAAGAACATGCTGAAATATTCCAAGCAATTTGTGTCCTTGGCATCGCTTGGTTGAACTCTGGCTGCCATTACAGGGAAGTAGATGTTGGCACAAGCCAATGGGAATTGATTATTTGCAAGGAATTTATTTTTCATCAACAGGAAATTCTACAGTCTTCAAAATATAGCTTCTGGACTGTGGGTTTACTAAATGGGGAACTCTACTCAGCCAGCACTACACTTTGGACTCCACTCCAGGAGAACCCTCAAATATATTGAATAGGGATTTTTCTGGATATGGATATTGGAAACATTTTAGTTTTGTGACATAAGCAGTGGATCCCATATGTTTACATTCACCTGTATTTCTAATGGAAAGACACTGTGCCCAATATTTGCTCCTACAAATTCAGTTAAGGATGGTCAAGGCTTACTGAGAATCTGTCCTGTGATGAATCTGGGCAATGCCACTGTTTTCTGGTTTATCCTAAGCAAAATAAATAAAACTTGGAACATAACACATTTATTAAAATTGACTTGTGCTCATTGCTAAAATTATTCTGCTAGTTTCATTCCTGATATATAGTTACAGCAGGAAACAATGGACTATTTCATGAATCATGAACATAAATTAAGGAGATGAATTAAGAAAATTTACAGTTCAAATATTAAGTATTGTCACAGTTGTCTTCTATGGGTCTCAGGCTTATACTTCCTTTTCAATAAATGTCATGAACTTTCAGATCAATTTCCAAAACATTCCTTTGGTTTTCTGTAAGATAAAGAAGTCTGCTCTGGAAGTGATAAACTAAATAAATATTTTGGATTTTACTCACCAGATGATTTCAGTTTTTAATTATAAGGAAACAAGACTAAACTAAACAGTAAAATTCCAAATGTGTATGTATGCATTTGGGAAATGGATCAATGCCACACAAATATCCAGAATTGTGAAAACAAATGTTCACCATCACAACAGTGTTTCTTAAATGTTTCTTGGTCCTATGCTCATCTGGCCTATATTTTAGGTGCTATCAAAACTGAACTATTTAATTTCAATTTCACCATCTACACTTTGCAACTCCTGACATACCTCTTCATTCCTTACACTTTCTTTTATGTTTTTTTCATTTTGAAAAAAAAGTTTTAAATTACACAAATATTATAGGGCATTCCCATATTCCCCACACCCTCCTCTCCCACACTTTCCCACATTAACAACTCTCATTAGTGTGACACATTTGTTAAAATTGATGAACTCATATTGAAGCATTGCTACTAATTGTAGTATATAGTTTACATTATAGTTTACATTCTGCCCTGCACAATTTTATAGGTTATGACAAGATGTATTATGACCAGTATCCATCATTGCAATATCACTCAAATGTCCCCAATTGCACCATGTTATACCTCTTACTCCCTCTCTGTCCCCTCAGAACCTCTGGTGGCCACTGCCTCTATATCAATGATAAAAGTTCTTCCAGTTCTAGAATAATAATAAGTCTAAAATAGAATAATAATAAGTCTACATTAGTCCATTGTTCATTCCCCAATCTTGGGGATATAGGGATGGTGATGCTCGCTCTGTTTCTAATTGAAAGCGGGCTCAGATCCCATGGATCAGATCAATGGAACTGTCTTGCTTACAGTTGCAGACACTTTCTGTTCTTTAATGCCATTTATATTAATGTGTAAACAAGACAGGAATATCCACTCTCATTAATATTCCTTTCAAAATTGATGAACCTTTTGCCAGACTGACCAGGAAAGTTAAAGGAGATAAATCCCCCATATCAGGAATGAATAAAAGTACTGTTGAACATATCTGCAGATATTGAAGTGTTCCATGAATATATTATGAATATTATACCCAGACATTCAACAACCTTAAAATCAAAGACATATAAAGACCCTAATAACAATTATAGACCAAAAACTTTCATGAACATAGATGAAAATTCCTCAACAGACTATATAGCAAATTGATTGGACTATATATATATGTATATAAAGACCTAAGACATACTGACCAGAAGGGGTTTATCCTGGGCCTAGAAGGCTGTATCAACATTTGAAAGTCAGTCATTGTAAGTAATTAGATCAACAGATTAAAAAAAGAAAAAAAAACTATAGAATGATGTCAATTGATGGAGGAAACCATATGAGAAAGTTGAACATCCAATCGTGATAAAAACTAATAGCAAACCCAAAATGCAAGGGGCTACCTCAATCTGACCAAGGGCTTCTGCAAAAATACATCTGTAATTATTCATTATCTTGACAGACTAAACTAAGGTATGGAACAAGAGAAGGATATATGCTCGTATTTAATATCTTACTTGCAAATCTAGCCAGTGCAAAAATAGAAAAAGTAAAAGAAAGGTATAATAATTGGAAAGAAAAAAATGTTCAGATGACATGAATAGAAATCCCATGAGATCAATTTTAAAAGTTACTATAATGAATTAAGCAATACCATAGAAAACAGGATCAGTATAGAAAAATCAGTTATATGTCTTGTATTGACAATGAACAACTGGCAACTGAAATTTGAGAGCCAGTGCTAGTTACAGGTGAAATAAAATACATCCCCAGCCTATAGTGCAGGGACCAGCATGCAATATGAATCGTGTGTGTGTGTGTGTGTGTGTGTGTGTGTGTGTATTTGCTGGCTGAGATCGAGAGAGAGAAATAAGGAACAGGTCAAAGACATTTTCATAAAGGAAAAATCCAATTCTCACATTCATATGGAATAAACAAAAAATCTTGAAAATGGAGAAAAAATTGGAAACTTACACTTAAAGTATTCCAAACTTACTAGAAAACTACAGTAATGGAAAACAGTGTTGCACTAGCATAAGAATAGACATTTAGACTCATGGTATAAAATTAGGTGTTCAGAAATAAAATCTGATATTTATGTTCAATTTAATCTTGGCAAGAGTGCCAAGTCCATTCAGCGGGGAAGAAATAATCACTTAAAGACATAATTCTGGGACAACTGGATAGCTACATCCAAAAATACTTAATTTTGACACATATCTCACACTATGTAACACAAAATGATTCAAGAAGAAAATTATAAATCTTTGAATAAAACATAAATATTCACTATCTTGTATTTGGCAAATGATTCATAGATATAACACCAAAATCACGAGAAACAGAAGAGAAAATATACATTGAACTTCATCAAAATAAACTTTTTGTCCATCAAAGGACATTATAAATTTCTGATACAAGTCTCAGCATGGATGAACTTTGAAAATACTAAGCTAAATGAAATAACCCAGATACTAAAGGAAAACTGTGTATGATTATGCTTATGTGAGATATGAGGCAGCTGAAATAGGCAATTTCACAAAGATAGATAATAATTTCTCATGCGATAAGATAGGAGGTAATGATACCTATGGCATAACGAGTAAAGAAATTTGTTTGGTGTGATTAAAAATTTTGGTAATGGGGAAACGGACTTGGCCCAGTGGTTAGGGCATCTGTCTACCACATGGGAGGTCAGCGGTTCAAGCCCCGGGCCTCCTTGACCCGTGTGGACCTGGCCCACACGCAGTGCTGATGCGCACAAGGACTGCCCTGCCACGCAGTGGTGTCCCCCGCGTAGGGGAGCCCCATGCGCAAGGAGTGTGCCCAGTAAGGAGAGCTGCCCAGCGTGAAACAAAGTGCAGCCTGCCCAGGAATGGTGCCGCCCACACTTCCCGTGCTTCTGGTGCCACTGACAACAGAAGCGGCAAACAGACAGAGAACAGACAACCGGGGGAGGAGGGGAATTAAATTAAAAAAAAAATAAATCTATATACACTTAATGTTTATGTATGCTTATGTATGAGTGGTATACTTTAATAAATTTTTTTTTAAAATTAAAAAAATTTTGGTAATGGATGGTGGTAGTGGTAGCCCAACAATGTAAATGGAATTAATGGCACTAAACTATACACTTAAAAATGGTTATAGTGGAAAAGTTTGTTATATTTATAACCATAATTATTTTTAAAATCTTAAATGCAATAACTTAGAAAAATTTATATCCACAAAAAAAACACATAAACATTTTAAACTTTTTGTATAAATACCAAAAATTAGAAACAGTCTAAATGTCCTTCAACTGGTGAATTAATACATAGATAAAGCACATTAATACCATGAAATACCCAGTATTATCTCAGTCTACATGTAATATCATGTGTTAAAAACAGCTTTTTGACCTTGAATAAAAGGGGGAAATGGAAAGAACAAATGAGTTTATATGGCTATGAGTCTCCAAAAAAGAATCAGGAGTTCTTAAGAAGGTAATGCTTATGCACGCCTCATCAGGGTACCAGAGACAGCCAAAGTAGATAGAAACCCAGGTACTGCTTCTCTGAGGGCTACAGAAACTGACAGGTTCTATGGTCATGTCAGATTACTCTGGAGTTCAGTGCCATGTCAGTTGACCCTACTTTGGTGTTTGTGTTCCTGAGTGTGATGAGTTGGACTCAAATGTGACCTTTTGACACATGCCTCTTCTGTTACTTTTACCAGACTTGTGGTTGGCATTGGGGTTGGTTTATACTCAAGAGACCTGAATCTCTGGACTATCCATGTGACAGCCAGGCCTTGAGCCTCAGCAGATTTGCAACTCCCACCCTCTGGTTTATTGAACTTACCCTGGCCAGCTAACAGGGAGGTGAATAAGGTCAACCACCACACCAGGGAGCCAAGAGTGCCTACAACTGCAAGCAGGAGAATTGCATCCATCATCCATGTAGAATCTAAGACCCCTCTTGATGTAGAGGGGGACTGGACATAACCATCCCAGGGTCCACAGGATGAAGGAATAGAGTGTGGATTAGAGTGGACTTACTGGTGTTCTGCTGTGGAACTATTGTGATTAGTAATGGAAGAAATTGTAGCATTGATGTGAAGAAAGTGGCCACAGTAGCTGCTGAGGGCAGGGAGAGGGAAGAAGAGATATGATGTGGGGGCATTTTCAGGACCCGGAGTTGTCCTGGGTGGTGCTGCAGGGACAGATGCTGGACATTATGTGTCCTGCCATGGCCCACTGTGTGGACTGGGGAAGAATGTAGACTAAAATGTAGACCCCTGTCCATGTGGTGCAGCAGTACTCCAAAATGTATTCACCAGGTGCAGTGAATGTGCCACTAGGATGGAAGAGGTGGTTGATGTGGGAGGAGCAGGGTGAGTGGGGTGGGGGGTATATGGGGGCCTCATATTTTTCAATGTAATGTTTAAAAGAAAACAAAGAAGAAGAAAAAATAAAAAGAGAACTTAAAGGAAAAAAGGAACAAAAACTCTTGAGACATGCAACAACATGAATGAAACTTAAATGTATTATGCTGAGTATATGTTGGACCCAAAGTCTACCTACACTTGATTTTTGAAATTTGAATGACATTTTCTGGAAGAGGCAAAAGTATAGGGACAGAGAACAGATCAATTGTTGCCAGAGGTAGGGTGACCTGGGAGGAGCTAGTCACAAAAGGGCACAGGGGAATTTGGGGAGGAGATGCAACTGTTCTATATGTTGATTATGTTGGGAGTTACATACCAGTATGTGTTTGCAAAAACTCGTAGAACTGTAATTTTAGCTTTTGTAAATTGTACCTTGATAAACTTGGCTAAAATATTTTAAAATAATTTTTCATATAAAAAATAAATAAGCTCAAAGGAAAGAGACTACAAAGAAGATATAGACAGAATGAGCTTGGCTCCACTTTTGATGGATTCAACTAGATGAGGCATTCATGAGTTTGGAAGAGGTGAGTTATGATACTGTAGTCCATAGTTTTGTGTGTTTGAAAATGTCCATTACAACTTGTATTTAAGGAAGCACACAAATGCCTATTAAAATCATGAAAAGATATTCTTATTCATTGATCATCAAAGAAATGCAAATCAATACCATAATGATACTTCACACCCACAAGGATGGTTATTAATTTTTAAAAATCTGTGTTGAGGATGACAAGAAATTTGAGACCTCAGATATTGTTGGTGGGAATGAACAATGGTGCAGATGATGTGGAAAGGTTTGGCAGCTCCTTTCAAAATAGAACATAAAGTTATCATGTGTCATGACAAGCACACCTTTAGGTATATATATAGAAAATAATTGAAAACACAATTTAAGCAGTTATTTTGTACAGCAATGTTCACTGCAGCACTACTCACAATAAACAAAAGATGGAAGAATCTCAAGTAAACATCTACAGATGAATGGATAAACAAAATGCAATATATACATACAAGGAAATATCATTCATATCTAAAAAATTAATGAAGCCCTTATCCAGGCAACATCATGGCTAAACATCATGTTTAGAGAAATGAACAAGATACAAAAGGTCAAATATTGGATGATTTTGATTACATGACATACCTAGAAGAAGCAAATATTCTTGGTATTCCAGAAGATTTTTTTAAAAGGGTATAGAGTTTCTGATTGGTGGCTAGTCTATATGATGAGTGTATCCTGTAAGAGTGAGAAAGCGTAAGACAGAAAATTTGTTCAGGGTTCATGTGTGAGGTCCCAAGTTAGCCTGAGTATCTACCAGAAAGTGTCTCAAGCCCAGGTCCCAAGGCCCTCCATCTGTGACATAGATCCAGGTGCCTGAGAAAGACCCTCCTGCCTTGCCTCATTGCAAGTGCCCTATGTCAAAAATCGAATCAAAAGGGGGATAACTCTGGGGAAAAAACCCACAGTAGCAAAGCTCTCTGTGTCCATTACAGCAGTTCTAGACAAAGTCAATGAGGTTAGAAGCACCCTACACAACTCTCTCTACCATCCAGAAATACCCCAAGTGTGATACCTTGTTAGGACAAATTGTCAACTAGGAACAAATTGTCAAATTGGTTTCAAAAATCAAGGAAATAGAGGCACACCTAAGAGCTTTTCTATGGATGAACCTAAGGATGTTGAAATTCCAAAGTAAGGAAACTGTGCTACTTGCTCCCCTCCCTAACAAGGCCCTCGAGTAAGCAACTGGTCAAACTGTCTCCATTAAATTTTAGCAGATTAGCCTCTATAATGGTTAGGCTAATATGTCAGCTCAGCCAGGTTGTTTAATAAAGCAAGAACTGAACTAAATGCAATACGAGGGCATTTCATGAACTTTAAACATCAGTGAGTTATTTTACATAGATGGCTGATTACATCTACAACCAATGGATGAGATTTCTTTCAGCAATTAGTGTTGACACATCCAATCAGTTGAAGGCCTTAAAAGGGGAAGTTACATCAACATTCAGGGAGAGAATTCTCAGCTCTACATTAGACAGCAAGCATCCCCTGGGTACTCATTAGGGACCTTCAACGAAGTTCTGGATTGCAGCCTGCCCTGTGCTATTTGGACTTGTGCATCCCCATGGTTGTGTGAGAGAATTTTATAAAATCTCACACTATTTACAGATATCAGATATCACCTGTTGGTTCAGTTTTACCTAAAGAACCCTGACTAATATAGCTTGGTAACCAGAGTGGGGTTCTTAAGAAACTGAATCATAAAAATGGGATTTCCGAATTGGTTATGGGATTTTTTGCAATTGTGGTTTGAAATGGTGCCAGGGGTGGATTCCAGGTTCTTGACTACATCAGGAGAAAGAATTCAAGGATGTACTGCAAATTAAGCAAGCAAGTAGAAAATTTATTGCAAAGTGAAAAAGTGAAAATAAACATTTGAGGTGTGAGTATCGGAGATTTTATAGTGAAAAGGTGGCCTCAGTGACTAGAGGCTGGGTTTTAAGTAGGAAGGAAATGGGAAGGTCTTCTTGCCTTGTGACTTCAGTTAGTAAGGAAAGGGTTGGGGCCAATGTGTTCTGTCCCTACCAGTTCGGCAGAACAAATGTTATCACTTATTTTCTGAGTTTCACGAGTAATAGCTCAGGTTTAGCTGTCCAAAATATCTCAGGTTTGGCTGCCTACAGTGTATTTTCTTGTCCCTGAGATGTTGTGTTTACAGTCCTCTTTCCCCTTTCCCAGCTCTCTATTATAATTGACCTCAACTTCCCTTTCAGAGATATTTTACCCTTAATCTTAATGGATGCTAAAGGTGGGAGGTCTCTTCTTTAGTAACTGCTTCCATCTGCTTAGGGACATTAGTCCCTGTGTAAAGATGTTTTGTATAAAACTGTTTGGTTATTCTATTAGGGTCAGGGCATTACAAGGATAGTAGTGGATACTGACTGGAAGTTGGGCAGGAACATTAGCTTGTCCTGGAAGTAATTTAATCTTGAAGATAAAAATTTAGTTAGAATTTTGGCTACCCTCTTAGTTATTGTATAGTTTAAAAATATGAGAATTGGCAGGGTGAGGTTTACCTTAGTATATTGAGGGGTGATGTATGCTAGTGAGAACAAGTCTGTGCTGAGGAGTGGTAAGGAGAGGTAAGTCTTGTCTCTGCAAAGAAAGAATATTCCATCTTGATAGTTTAAAGTAGCAGCAAATGTGAGATTGGCTATTGGTGAACTGGAGCCATGTTGAGACTTATGGTTACCAACTCGCCAGTTAACCTGCTAGCAGACAGCACTGACGTACAACTGTTGGATTCTGAGTCATAAAACAGGATGCTTATCTGGGTATCACAGACATGATTGGCTTCTCCCCCCAGGCCATGGGGTACTTGTCTATGACATACCCATGGCATCTTTGGTGGGGAGATTTTTCAGCATATGTTGTGTTTAGAAGTATGGAATCACAAGTGCTAGCAGGTCATCTCCAACATTACTGGGTAATATTTGAGTTTTTTACTATTTCTTCTTTAAGCCACTGAGCTTTGAGTGGATCTCCAGTACTGCAGAGTATTGTGGTCTTATTTGGATAGCAGATTAAGTTGACATTTGGCCCCCAGACAGAGAGAAGTTACTAGCATACCAAATTGTTTGACCAGCTGAGGAGCCATCTAGAAGGTACTGTTATAGAAGGAAAACTTACCTTGGTCCAGAAAAGGAGAGGAGGAAGAGTAATGGGAGGAGCCATCTAGAAGGTACTGTTATAGAAGGAAAACTTACCTTGGTCCAGAAAAGGAGAGGAGGAAGAGTAATGGGAGGCATAGGAGTGTTATAAGGGGATTGACAGGAAACCAGAAGACCATTCTCCAGGAACATTTTAATCATGGGCTGGAGGCTTTTGCCAGCTTCCTCCCTCATGGTATACTGTTTTCTATGGGAGTAGGATTGGTTGATGTTATAAGAGAAGGAAACTGGGCAGACCTTGGAGAATTACCTTTGAATCCTGGTTTCTAAAATTGTAGGATTTACTTCCCTACTTATTTCCTGCGGTATAGCTAAAATGACAGGAAATCTAGTTGCTTATTTAGAATGATGGCCAAGTAAAAGTCTCCATATTCTTTTTGTACACTTGGCTACAGACATCTTAGAGGGTTTTTTTTTTACTCTTACTAGTTGGATGCATGCCCCCAGGGTATGAATTAAGTCCCTTCCCAGTTCAGGAGTAGGACATTGTTGGACAATTAAAAATCAATGGCTTATTATTAGTTCTCCTATTTGACAGAGGAGAGGATCTAATTGTACATTTACAGGTAACTCCTACTTTTTTTTTTAATTTTATTCATTTTGTAAAAATATTACATTCAAAAAATATGAGGTCCCATTCAACCCCACCACCCCCACCCCACCACTCACCCCCAGCAACACTCACTCCCATCATCATGACACATCCATTGCATTTGGTAAGTACACCTCTGGGCATCTCTGCACCTCATGGTCAATGGTCCACATCATAGTCCATACTCTCCCACATTCCATCCAGTGGGCCCTGGGAGGATTTACAATGTCCGGTGATTGCCCCTGAAGCACCATCCAGGGCAACTCCACGTCCCAAAAACGCCTGCACATCTCATCTCTTCCTGCCATTCCCCATCCCCAGCAGCCACCATGTCCACTTTTCCCACTCCAATGCCGCCTTTTCTCTGTGGACCTTGGATTGGTTGTGTCTGTTGCACCTTTATGTCACGAGGAGGCTCAGATTCCACATGGATACTGGATGCAATCCTCCTGCTTTCAGTTGTAGACATTCTAGGCTCCATGGTGTGGTGGTTGTCCTTCTTCAACTCCATCTTAGCTGAGTGGGGTGAGTCCAATAAATCAGAGTGTAGGAGCTGAAGTCTGTTGAGGCTCAGGGCCTGGCTATCATATTGTCAGTCCAGAGATTCAAATCCCCTAAATATATCTTAAACCCCAACACCAACTACAATTCCAGTAAAGTAGTATGAAAGTCTTGTGAAAAGAAATCCCATCTGAGTCCAGTTTCATCATGCAGAAACACCAACTCCAAAGAAGGGCCATCTGACATGGCAGTGAACCCCATCTGCCATGACCATAGAGCCCATGGGTCTCTTTAGCCCTCCAAGGAACCAGTACCTGGGGTTGTATCTATATACAACCCCAGGCAACTCCTACTACCAGACAAATTTGATAAGAGGGAGGTTTGGAGTGACAGGTCAGAACTGCATAGGTGGCTCCCATATAAATTTAATAGTGAATAATCTTATGTACCATATGGTACCAGGTACCAAAGGTTACCTGGAGCTCCTCCAGGTTGGTTTTCCATGGTGTTGTCCATGGAGCAACTTTTTGCTCTGATTCCCTTCAGTCATCACTGTTCTTACCACAAGGGCCCACAGTCATGTTCTGTGCTTGCTTTGGGGCTCAGTGTACTCCCAAGACCAATGGCCTGCTTTCCTGCATCAGGATCAGGAACTGGAGTCTCCCTGTGAGGCTACAGAGTTCTGGGGCAGTCTTTCTTCTAGTGGTCAGGCTCTCCACAAGTGAAGCAGTTTCTTGATGCTCTTGAGCCTAAGCCAGGGTGGCCCTGAGGTAGCATGCCATTATCCATGGTGACTGCTATACAGTGTGTCTTCTTTCATGTCCCTCCTTACTTTTTGCTCCTTGATGGGATTATTGTGGCTGTTGAAAATGGAAAAGCTGATTCTAAAAGAGAATTCACTGGGGTCTGGGGCTCTAGGGCTAACTTTTAAAGCTTCCTTCTAATATCTGGACCTAGCTGGCCAATAAAATAGGTTTGTAGCATAATCTATCTGGTGAGTCTGTATCAACCTGGACATATCTTTTCATAGCTTCCACTAACCTTTGAACAGGGCAGGATTGTCCTTTTCTTCTTGGGTTATTTCTTGTTATTATAATTAACAGGCTTGGTGGCATTTATCTCATTTCTGCTGTGGCAGATATTATTTTACGAATTCCCAAAAAAAATTTGATTACATTTGTAAATATTTCTGTTCCTCTAGGCATGCTATTCTTTCCTTAATTTAAATTCAAAGGCTTTCTGTTTATTTGATTAAATCAAGATTAGGGATTTGATCTGACCATGTCATTAGGGTCACCCAGTTTGAGTCCCTGCCCACTTTGTGGGCTACATATACAAACATTCCCTTAAGAAGAATGCAGAAACAGATATGTGAGAAAAAAGGAAGGGAGCTCCATAGACATGAAAGAGGATCCTGTGGCCCTGGAAAGAGGAAGAGAGATGAGCCATTTGTCTGAATGTTTGCAGCTGAAGAGAACAGAGCAGCTGAGCCCTACACCAGAGTCTACAACTGATTTTGGAAGGAGCTGTGCCATGGAGCCTGAAGAGGAAAGAGGAACGCTGAATCCTCACAGATATTGCCCACCATCTTGTATCAACACATTGCAACAGATTTTGGGTGAGAAAATACCTTATATGTAACCATGAGTTGGATGCTCTAGGGCCTTGTAACTAAGTTCTACTCCAAATAAATACTCTTTAAAAGTCAACATATTTCTGGTACTTTGCACCAGCACCCCTTTGGCTGCCTAATACATCCTCTAATAAACATATTATCAAGTGGTCCTTTCCTTAGGTCTGCATTTCTCCTTTGGTTGTCCTGGTTAGGGTCAGTAACTTGGACTGCCACAGCTCTCACTCAGCATGTTGCTGAGTCTGTTGGGCCACCATTTCTTGTCATATTATTCCTGGTGCTCTGTCCAAATATGACTTATTTTCAGGGTACAGCATATAGCCATGATAATATGCATATCTCCCAGAATAGCTCAAAAGCTAGAGCTATATACTAGAATTCCTCAGTAAAATGTGTTGGGTCCTCCAAGAACTTCCCCAACTGTTTTTTTAAATTAAGCTAAGTCTGCAAAGAGAAGGAAAAGAGACTCTAATTGTTTCTATATCATCCTTTGCTACTTTTCCTATTGGGTAGAGGTAATTTTTTGGCCCTTTGGTAGGGTGAAATGAGGCCCCACTTATTGTGAGTCCTGCTGGACTAGCTCCAGGTGCATAAGGTGGGGTGCAGTGGCCATGTGTGGAGGTGGGTCCAAGGGGGTCTCAGGTTTGAGAACTGGATCATAATGCAAGGGAAAACTGATGAAGGGATCATCTAAGACATCATCCCCTTTTTCAGGTTCTTTCCTTTCAGGTTCCTTCTTTTCTGGGGGCTGTTTCCTGACCTGACTATAACACTATCTGGAAGACCTTTGGAACCTGTGTTCTATTATAGAGCCATGTATATTTGGACATATGAAATTACTGACTGCTTCTCTTCCCTTTTACACAGGAGGTCAAACTGTAAAATAGGGTTATATCTTAGGGTGTCGTTGGCAGGCCTTTGTTAGGCATCTTTAAGATAGTATTGCAGCCATGTGATGTTAGAGAAGAAAACCAGTTGCTTTTTCTTCAACCCTGTGATGGATAAGATTATTCAGTTCTTAAGGATGTACCCCAGTCAGGAGTCTATTCATATCCTAAAGGCCTCACACATTGTTCAAGGAAAGGAAAAAAAGTGTATCAGCTGATCCTGCATCTCAGATTTGTCCTGACTGAACTTTTAGACTCCAAACCAAAGCTCCAAATTTTATTAGGTCTTGGGAGATATTTGTAGTTGTCTCTCTGGTTCCTGGCATCCTGAGGACAGAGACACCTTGTTTCCAGGCATCTCTGTGGTACCTGGGTGTTGCCGCCTTTCTCCACCCCTCCTCCCCTTCCAGCCCCCGCCGTCCTTCCCGCCAGTCCCGCCCATATTGCCAACCCACAATCTGCCCTCTTCCCCAGTAACTGCTTACCTCAGGTCTATCCATCAGCTTCAGCCTGTCCACAGCCGCCCCTTAGCCAACCCTCCCTTCATCACGCCCCTCCCTCTACCCAACCCTATATAGCTAAGTGTACTTCCGTAATAAAGCAGACCTGTTCTTGCGCTCAAGCGGTCTCCGTGGTTTTTCCTTAACCGCGCGTCCCCCACACCTGGAGAACCGGTACTCCCTCTTGGAGCACCCCCCACTGGCTGCTCGGCAGGAGCAAGCCCCCCCGACTCTTGGGCCTGAGTGAGGATGAAACCCTCATGCTCAGCAACAACGAGCTCCAGCAACTTTGCGGGCAAATCAATTGGCTTCGCTCGGCGCTTCCCATCACAACAGTGCAAATGCAGCCCCTCTTCGAGCTCTTGCAGACCAAGGATAGCCCACCAACTGCAGCCACTCGCAGCATCACCATCACCCCCGCTGCCTGAGAAGCCGTCCAACAGGTCAGCGCCGCTCTGCAGCAATGCCGCCTAGAGCGGTTCTCCCCTAACCTTCCAATTTTGGCTTTAGTTCTGCCAATGCCAATCACTCCCACAGGTCTCTTGTGGCAAGATGGACCTCTCCTTTTTCTGCATACGTCAAAGAGCAAACTCCTGAAAATCTGCCCTTCTATAAGGGCCTGGATCGCGCTGGCCACTGACTTAGTACTTCTCTCCATACAAACGTATGGCATCCCGCCATACACCATTGTTTGGCCTTTAGACACCAAAGAAATTACCTCCCTCATAATGAACAATGCCCAAATGCAAAGCCTAATAGAGCTCTTTCACGGCTCCTTTGACAACCACTATCCTCATCACCGATTGCTGCAGGGAATGTTTCAATTGGCGTTTTCCAACCCGTTCCGTCCATTGCCCGCATGGAACCGATCCCTTCAGCCATCACTGCCTTTACAGAGGCCTCAAAAACGGCGTTTGCTGCCATCATATACACTCCTGGGAATCCTGAGCCACGGCAACTGCTGTTAGCAAATGACTTTTCTGTTCAAGTGGGCGAGCTTCTAGCTGTCGCTGCAGTCCTTAACCTCCACCCAAACCAGTCTCTCAACATCTTCACTGACAGCCTATACACTCTTCAAGTGTGCCGCAGCCTCCCGCTTGCCACTTTCTTACCGGGTGACTCAAACATTGATCGAGTGCTCGCTTTTGTACAGCGACTTCTTGAAGCGAGGCAAGAGCCCTGGTTCATTGCTCATATCAGAAGCCATTCTGGCCTACCAGGACCGCTGGCTCAAGGGAATGACCTCGCTGATGCTTCTGTGTCAAGCCACCAGATACCGCACCATCAGATGATGCCTCCATACAGCCTCTCGGCCGTCTTCTTTGTCCTGGCTTCCCTCGTTCTCCCAGCCACCGCCAACCCGAGTCACCAGCCCTTCAATTGGACCCTCTCCCTCTGGCAACAAAAAAGGCTCCTCACCTCAAACATAACCGCCTCCGCCCCCTCTTTCACTACTGATGTCACCAACCTCACTGGACGCACGAACCTTCCGTCTTATGAGTGGGGGGGACACAACCCCGCTGCCACAGGTTTCTACATGTGCCCATCCTCCACCAGAGGATGCCATGACCCAGCGCACTATTACTGTCCTCTCCTTTGTACAAGTTCACTACCAACGCATCGCCACGGCTGAGTCCCCCCCCCACCGTCCACCACACCCCTTCCGCCCACGCCACCTACTCCAGACCGCACGCCTATAGCTTCTTGTCTTCCTCCCCTCACTTCTCCCCAACTATTCCTCCCCCTCGGGTGAGGGATTCAGGGGCATCACGGGCCCATTTCGCTGGCAAGGCTCGGCGCGCGCTAGGCGCCGGCGTGTGCCGACCCTAATGGCGGGCACATGCATCCTGGCCAGATGCTATGTCGTCCGCTCACGGCCGGCGGGTCCTCGTGGTCTCCCCCCACCCCTCGTCCTATTCCAGTACCCGTCCTTATAACCTCCTTTTCCTCCTCCTCCTCATAATCCTTGTCTTTTGTTGCTGCGCACACCGAGTTATTCACACCCACAGTGTGCACCAAAACTTGTTGTCTCTATTTCCTTTTAAAAACAAAAGGAGCACCTGGGGACTTGGGAGACATCTGGATCCAGGTTCCAGACTGAGGTTACGGAACTTCTAGAAAAGGGCCTAGCTGGAGCCCTTTTATCTCTAGTGGCCTTGAGGAACTTAGATAGTAGCCTGCAAAGAATGTTAATGAATGTCCAGAGAACCAAGGATTGAAGGTCTGGGACATGGTTTAAAGCCTCAGTGAGAAATAATTTTCTGGGACCAATCCAAACATTCAGGAGCCAAGGAGAAAGACAAGATATCTGGGGAAATGGGTTCCCTTCTGACAGGTGAGGTAAAGGAGATGGAGGGATCATAAGGTTTCCAGACTATGGAAACTGGGCATGGCCATGGATTAGGGTCTCTTAAGTGGCCAGGCTGGAGCTGGCTGAAAACACTGCTTCTGCCAACCAAGAGGAGAAATAAGATCCAGCAATCTTGAGCAAAACTTCAAGGTGACCGAAGAAAGCAGCATAGAAGATAACTGTCATATTCTGAACAGAGGCACAAGGAGAAAACAGGGATGTCCTGGAGGAGAGAAAAAAAGGAACAGAAAAAGAGCAAATACTGTGCTCTATTATTCATGGATTTAGAGGAGGTGATCAGAGTTAGAAATCAGTTTAAGATGAGATGGATTTCCTGGACTCCCATGCTTCCATTGGGCTCCTACTCAACTCAGGGAATGTCCACTGTCAGGTTTCAAGGATGTTCTCACCCATCACCAGAGCATCCTTGAATCAGCATGGTACAGGGGCTGGCACCTACCACCTTCAAAGAAGGAGTCAGAGAGCTCTAATTAAACTGAGATAATGCATATTGGGAGCAGTACTGGGACCCATTCAGAACAGCAGAGAGAGAGAGAGAAAGATAGAGAGATGCATAGGCAGAAGGCATTGTTTGGAAGGCAAAAACTCACCAATCCCTTCAGGTGGAGGAAAAGGTTACCAGAGACTATCTTCTGGCTGCTTGCCAAGAGATGTTACCAGTTGTGACTTCCAGGTTCTTAGCTACTTTGCAAGAATGAATTCAAGGACACACTACAAATTAGGAAAGCAAGCAGAGAATTGCAAAGGGAAAAAAGGGCAACTACACATTTAAGACATGGCTGTGCCCTCTCTTATTAATGAAGAGGCACTCCTAATGAATTGGGGCTGTGTTTTAAGTAGGAATGAAATGGGACAGTCTTCTTCTCTTGTGACTTCAGTTGGTAAGGAAGGGGTTAGGGCCAGTGTGTTCTGTCCTCACCAGTGGGCAGAACAAGATGTTATCACTTATTTTCCAAGTTTCAAATGTGATAGCTCAAGCTTGGCTGCCTACAATAGCTCAGACCTGGCTGCCCACAATGCTTTTTCTTGCCTCTGAGGTGTTGTGCTCACTGACCCCCTTTCCCCTTTCCCAGTTTCCAATTCTGACCTGCTTCATTATTCTGCCTAGATTCAAGGTCACTATCTCTCTTTTCAATAATTAAGAAATCTTTGACAGTCCATGGCATGAGTTGACAATAAAGATACACAAAATACCACCACTGGATAGGACCACTTCCATCTTATAAGAGGCAAGGATCCAAGTCAGAGTATTTTTAACACCTTAATAGAGTTTTGTGGAGTTTAAAGTTACAATGATGTTGTCTGGCTGTTCTTAAATATGCTAGATACGGTTACACACACAAAAAAAGCATATGTGGAAGGCTTTAAATTGACAACTTAATTGCAACATGAATGATGTAAAAGTTTCTGTATGCTCTGAAAGAAATGAGACCCAGAATCTCATGTACACATAGCAAATTTACAATGGAAACTAAAAATCTCAACCTTGCATGATGGATGCAGTTAAAATGAGGGCATTGATTCCAAATGAGTGGAACCCTGAGGATGGGAGGGAAGCATATGGGTCTATGATGATATTGATAGGGATATTGAAACTCAAAATTCTTCTGAGACTTTGCCAGATAAACATGTAATGGTCAGCCCTGTGGAGAACACACATTGTCAAGCTTATATCACCCAGCTTCCAGCTGTCCCATGGAGTCCATGAATATTCCCTGTCCTGAGGTGGGTAAAAGCCCAACTCAAGCTGACACTGCAGGATATCTGGACTGCCCCAAGGAGTATTGGACTCATCTGACCCCAAGGAAACCATTACCTAACCTCCTCCTGAGGTGTCTGCCATACATTCCCCAAACAAAGAAATTAATCTTGTCTCCCCAGTTGAAACTTCAAGGGAATGCCCTGAGGTAATTTGCTTTCAAGACACTTCTTATAATTATCCATACTGAGCCCCACTACTCCTCTTCATTTCTAGAACTGTAGCTAGACTAAAATTACAAGATCCCAAAGGCAAAGTATAAAATGTGGCCCATAAGGAATTATGTAATACTCTAAAAGAACTGCATGAATTTTCTAATTTATATAGACAGAAATAAGGTGAATATATGTGGGAATGAATATTAAGGGGGTGGTATACTGGTGGAAGGATTATAAAGTTGGATCAGGCTGAATTTACTGATCTAGGCCCACTAAGCAGAGATTCTGGATTCAATGTTTTAGTTTGAGGGAGTGGTCTCTAGTGGTTTGTTCTGGTGGCTGACTGAAACATGGACCAAAAGATGGCCTTCAATGGCTGAAGTTGAGATGCCCAATTTACACTTATATGATGTTGATGAGGGGATCAAAGGCTTAGAGAGATTGGAATGCTAGACTGGATTATCATTTAAGACTTGCTCGCCCACCCCAGGAATGCCCAAAGGATACCAGGACTGTGAAGAATACATTAGTGAGATTAACTCTATGTTCCCTGGAAACACTATGGTTGCTCTTCTCCGTAGACCAGACATTACTATGGGAACAGCTATCACAGAACTAGAGTCCTTAAACATTATGGGTATGATTGAATCGCAGCCTGCTAGAGCCAAGTGGCAGCACCTAATCTCCAAAAACAAGTTAGGCCTGGCTACCACAATGAAAGCCAGAGTCAAAGCAGCATTTGAAAGAGTCTGAGTTGCATAGGCCTAAGGCATTGGCTAAAAGATCATTGCATACCTAGAGGTAAAATAAATGTGCAATCTACTGAAGTTCTACTTGATCTGTATAAGGAGAATAGTTCTAGTTTGATTGAAAACCTTAATGTGAATTACAGAAACAGAGAGTCACAGTCCCTTAATCAATTCCCAGACTTGAGACAGTTTACAGACTGAGAGCCCCTTGAATAAGGAGAAGGCCAGGATCCCTTGGGAAGAGATCATGTCACACTGCCAAAAATTTATACTGTTCTTCTTCCTCCTAGCTTTCCCCAAAGAGACCTATGGCCTTTTACCAAGGTAACTATGCACTGGAAGAAAGGAAATGATCAGATATTTCAGGGATCATTAGACACTGGCTCAGACATGACCTTAATTCCAGGAGAACCAAATCATCACTGTGGTCCACCAGTTGGAGTAAGGGCTTATGGAGGTCTGGTAATTGGTGGGGTTTTAACTCAGGTCCATCTCACAGTGGTCTAGTGGGTTCACAAGCCATTATCTTGTTATTTCCCCCATTCTAGAATGCACAATTGGAATAGACATACACTGAAGCTGGAAAAATCCCTCCATTGGATCCCTGGCTGATGGAATAAATGCTAATAAGGTTAAGAAAGACTAAATGGAAGCTACCACAATATCTGCTACCAATCAAAATAGAAAGTCAAAATGAATACCAGATTCATGGAAGGATTGCAAAGATCAGTACCAACCTTAAGGATTTGAAGGAATCAGGAGTGCTGATTCCCACCATATCCCCATTCAATTCTCCTCCTTGGCCTCTGCAGAAATTAAGTGGACCTTTGAGGATGACAGTAGACCACTATAAACATAATCGAGTGATAGCTCCCATTAGCAGCTATTGTCCCAGATATGGTAACATTGCTTGAGCAAATCAACACATCCCCTGGGACCTTTTGTGTAGCTATTGATGTGGAAAATATTTTCTCAATTGCCATTAATAAGGACCACCAGTAATAGTTTGCTTTCAGCTAGCAAGGCCAGCAATATACATTCACTGTCCTACCTTACGGGTATAAAAACTCTCCAGCCCTGTCATAATATTGTTCACAAGGACCTTGATCATCTCTTCCTACCACAGGACATCATGCTTGTCCATTATACTGATGATATAATGTTGATAGGATCTAGTGAGCAAGAGGGAGCAAAGACTCTAGACTTATTGGTAGGTCATTTGCATGAGAAAGAATGGGAGATAAATCCAACAAAAGTACAGGGGCTCTCCATTTTAGTGAAATTTTTGAGTGTCCAGTGGTGTGGGGCATACTGAGATATCCTTTCCAAAGTGAAAGGGCTGTTGTAACTTGCCCATACTATGACCAAAAGTGAGGCATACTGCTTAGTTGTAGTGTTCAGACTTTGTAGAAGAAATATTTATCTTTTGGATAAATCAATCAGCCCATGTACTGACTCACCAGAAAAACTGCTAGTTTTGAGTAAGGAATGGAACAAAAAGATGATCTGTGACAGGTTGAGGCTGCTTTGAAGCTGCACTGCCACTTGAGCCATATGATCCAACAGATCCAATGGTGCTGAAAGTTTTAGTGGCAAATATAGATGCCATCTGGAGTGTTTAGCAGCCCTCTATAGGAGAATGACAATGCATATCCTAAGGATTTTGGAACAAAGCCCTCCTCTGCTGTTAACTACTCTCCATTTGAGAGGCTGCTTTTGACATGCTACTGGACCTTAGTAGAGACTGAATGCTTAACCACGGGCCACCAAGTTACCTTGAAACTTGAGTTGCATAACATGAGTAAGATATGCATAGCAGCACCCCATTATAAAGTGGAAGCTGAATATATGAGATGTGGCACTAGTGGGTTTTGAAGGCACAAGAAGGTTACATGAGGTAGTGGCCCAAATGCCCATGGTCACCATACCTGCCACATTACCTTCTCCTTCCCAGCCCACAAGTATGGTCTCTTAAGGGAATTCCTTACAATAACTCAACTGAGGAAGAGAAAACTCAGCCCCATTTTACAGATGATTCTGCATGATATGCAGGTATCACCTGAAAGTGGACAGCTGAAATACTGCAGTCCCTGTCTTGGACATTCCTGAAGGACAGAGGTGAGGGCAAATTCTCCCCATGGACAGAATTTTGAGTGGTGCACCTGGATGTTCATTTTTCTTGGAAGGAGAAATGGCTGGATTTATGTTTATACACTGATTCATGGACTGTTGCCAATTGTTTGGCTGGATGGTCAGGGATTTGTAAAGAACAGATTGGAAAGTTGGTTACAAAGAGGTCTGGTAAGAGGTATGTGGATAGATATTTTAGAGTCAGTAAAAACATGAAAATATGTGTGCCATTCATGCATGCTCACCAGAGGGTGACTTTAGCATGGGAAGGTTTTGTTGATCAAGTAGATAATTTGACCCACTCTGTGGCTAGAGCTCAGCTTCTTCCCCCAGCCATTCCTGTCATTGCTCAATGGTTGTATTAGTCTGCCAAAAGAGTGCTGATACAAAATACCAGAAATTGGTTGGTTTTTATAAAGGGTATTTAATTGGGGTGGCAGCTAACATAAGTTAATTCCCTCACCAAAGTCATTTTCATGTGTTGGAGCAAGATGACTGCCAAAATCTGTGAGGGTCCAGGCTTCCTGGGTTCCTTCCTGGGACTTGTTTCTCTTCCCTCTGTATGCTTACTTCCTGGGGCTCCAGCTTAAGGCTTCACCATCAAATTCCAACATCAAAAACCCTCAGCTCTGTCCTTTGCCAAGCCTTTTATCTCTGAGTCCCCACCCACCAAAGGGTGGAGACTGAATGACCTACTGGCACAAGAGGTTTACATAACTACTTAATCAAGTAAACCTATGAATCCAATATAATCTACTATGCCCAGAGGAAAAGATCAATTGACAAACAAAATTCAATATTTCTTTTTGGAATTCAATAATATCAAACTGCTACAAGGGCTCATGAATAAACTGGACATGGTGGTAGGGGTGGAAGTTATGCAAGGTCTCAGGGACATAGTCTTCACCTCATAAAGACTAAAATTACTACAACCACTGCTGTGTGCACAGCCTGGCAGCAATAGAGACCCACATTCAGCACCCAAATGGCTCCATTCCCCTAGGTGATCACACTGCTACCTGGTGGCAGTTTGATTATATTGGACCACATCCAACATGGAAGAGTCCTAACTGGAATAGACACATACTCCAGATATTCCTTTGCCTTTCTTGCATGCAATACTTCTTCAAAAACTACCTGTGGACTTACCCAATGTCTTTTCCACTGCTATGGTAATCCACACAGCATTACTTATGATCAAGGAACCTACTTCCCAACAAATGATATGTGGTAATGGACACATGCTCACTGAATTCACTGGTCTTACCACATTCCCCATCATCCTGAAGCAGCTGGATTGATAGAACAGTGGAATGGCCTTTTGAAGACTCAAATATGATGCCAACTAGGTGGAAATACCTTTTAGAGCTGGGGCAATATTTTCCAGGAGGCTGGGTATGTTATGAATTAGTGTCCACTCCTTGGTGCTGTCTCTCCCATTATCAGGATTCACGTGTCCAGAAATCAAGAAGTAGAAATGGAAGAGGCACCACTCACTGTAATGCCTAGTGATCCACTAGGAAAATTTTAGCTTCTTATTTCTGCAACTGTATTCTCTACTTGTTTACATGTCTTATTGCTAAAAGAAGTGATTTCCCCAGAGAACAAAATAATGATTCCATTGAAATGGAAGTTAAGACTGTTGCCTGACCACTTTGGATTCCTTGTGCCTTTGAATCAAAAGGCAAAGAAGTAAATTACTGTAATGTCTGGGGTTATTGATCCTGACTATCAAGGGGAAATAGGACTGCACCTACACAATGGAGGTAAAGAAGAGTTTGTCTGGAATACAGGAGATGCCCTAAGATGTCTCTTATTACTACTATGCCCTGCAATTCAAGTCAATGGAAAATTGCAACACCCCAATCCAGGCTGGACTGGCCATGGCCCAGAATCTTCAAGAATGAATGTTTTGATCATCCCACCAGGCAAAGAATCACAGCCAGCTGAGGTGCTTGCTGTGGGGAAAGGGAACATGGAATGGGTGGTGAAAAAAGGTAGTGATAAATATGAACTTCCACCACCTGAATAGTTGTAGAAACAAAGACTGTAAGAGTCATGAATATTTCTTCCTTGTTTTGATTATGTTTGATATATATATACAAAAAATTAATCTTTGCTTTCTTCCCTAACATTTCCCCTCATCATATCACATAAGTTGTATTAATTTCATGTTGAAGTATTTAAGTATGTCAATTTTAAGAGTTAATATTATCCAAGGACTTGAACACTCTTCTGGAGGGGTTTAGTATGTTTCCTTTTGTATGCAGGACAGTTGAATATTGTTAAGTGGGAGCATATGTACGTCTGCTATTGTTTTACCTAGAGACTAAGTCAGGTTTAAGCTGATGTACATGGCTGCCAAGTTTAAAAGTTTTGGACTATTATAGTTAGGCTAAGATATCAACTCATCCAGATAATGGTGTCCAGTAGTTTGGTCAAGTAACACTGACCTAATTGTAATATAAGGCCATTTAATAGACTTTACTGAACAGTGAATTGATTGCATAGATGGCTGGTTATATCTACTATCAGCTGAGGAGATTGCCGTAAGCAAGAAGTGACTTTTCAACCAGTCAGTTGAAGGCCTAAAAGGGGAAATTAGTTCAGCATTCAGGAGAGAATTCCTATCTCTAGTTAGGACTGCCAGCTTCTTCTGAGGAATACATCAGTGACTTTCATCAGAGTTCCAGTTTTGCAGCCTGCCTTGAGGAATTTGTCCTTGTGCATCCAAATGTAACAATTTTATAAAATCTTATATTATTGACAGATATCACCTGTCAGTTCTGTTTCCCTAGAGAACTCTCATACAGTCTTGGTGTTCTTTTGACAAACCAGAGTGCATAAAGGGCATAAGAAAGTATCCCCATGGTGGTCCTTCTACAGTAAATTTTGGCAGCAGAAGTAACAAATATATCTATATTTCAAGGACATGTGTTTCTCAAGAAAGGTAAGTCAGAAAGGCTATCTGATTTCTTCTCCATAATGTTCAGCCATGGAGACTATCTGGTGAGCAAACAAATTTGATAATGGACCCTTTTGTGATTTGAAAACACTTGCCTTCAGATATTCTTTCATGCCTTAAATAATTAATATAATCTGATTACTTGTCATATCTGGTGCTAGGCAATGAACATATAAATATAAATTGCTAGGGTCCAAATATGTAGATATTTGGAACATGATTTGGTATGAAAAGCTATATTTATCATTGATTTTTGAGCTGAGAAAATGGAAGGTCCAGATTCATCATGACCTCCCCCTCCCCCTGCTGGTCTCACTGAGTTGGGAGATTAAGCCAAAGTAAGAGTGAGAAATTGAAGGAGTCAAGGGTGGCATGCAATTTGTCATTTTCAGTCCAATGTGATTAACTCATGTAATTTTGACTTTTATAAAAAACACATTAAAAAAGGAAAATGAAAAAGGTGAAATAAATTCTTAAAATATATTTTATTAAACTCAATAATATCATCTCATCTATGTTCAAATTGCTGATTCTTTCTTTTGCCTTCTGTGAAATGTTCTATTAAAGACCTCTAAAGTATTTATCACTTTTGGATATGTAAGTTCTATTGGATATGTCAGATTTAAAATTTTTATTTTTTTCCTTTGTATAATATGCATCACAATTGATATTCACTATTTCTTTAGGTATCATTTTCCTGATTTTTCTTAGATCTTTGTCTGTTGTTGACTTTAGCTTTTTGAGCATACTTAAAAGAGTTTATTTAAATTATTTGTCTAGTATGTAATATGTCTGGGCTTCCTTCGGGACATGACCTATCAGTTTATCTTTTCCTCTGAATAGGCTATGTTCTCTCATTTCTTTGAATATCTCATCTCACAATTACTCATGTTGTTGTAAGCAGAATACTTAAAATAGTATGATGTGGAAGCCTTGGGAATTAGATTTTCTCACTTCTGCAGGGTTTGTTGTTATTGATTGCTTTCATTTTCATTTTTTAGGGTAATCCCTAAAATAATTTTCTCAAGACTGTTTTTTTCAGTCGTGTGTGGCCTTTCAAGTCTTTCTCCTTTTAGAATAGTGGTCATCTAATGGTTTACAGAAATTTCCTCTAAATGCCTGCAGCCAGAAAATAAAGAAATGAAAGGAGGAATAAAGAAATAAAGGAAATAAAGAACACATTCTCTCCAGATCTTTGCATATTTGGCACTCATCCATTAATATTTCAGCTCTGCCATCACCTTCATTTCCTATTTGTGATGAGTCTAAATGTATTTTTTATCTCATCCATTGTGTCTTCATTCCCATAAGGTCTGTTACTTTTCTTTGCAGGCTTTCTAATTGTTCTTCATGCTCACCCAAAGTCTTCCTAATATCATTTATTTCTTTAGCCATATTTTCTTTAAATTCTTTGAAGTGATTTAGGAAAGTTGTGTGATTAACTCTGACTGTCTTAAATCCTGTATCTCCTCAGTATATTTGGTTAGTTCTTTTGACTGGGCCATCTCTTCCTATTTTCTAGTATGGCTTGATATTTTTTTGCTGATCTAGGCATCTGAATATTTTTGTGAATTTATTCTGATGGTCATTTTGCCTCTCTTGTTTATTTGGTTTATTTTTTTCCCAGCCTTTTTTTTATATTTGGTTCAACTTAATCTGTACATAAAATTGCCATGCTTAAGTTATAAAAATTGGAACAGGGACTCACTAACCAGCCACAGATTTTCTCCCAGGATTAGGATACAGGGAGTACCAAGAATGGATTTGTCCATGCTATTTCCAGACTGGCCAGCACGCCTTTCCACAGAGGTGTTTCAGTGTGGGCTTTCCTCTGTTCTTGTGTTGAATCTCCAGAGTGGAGATTCAAAGCAGACTCTGCTGGACAAATTCACAGAAGGAAAAAAACCCCACCCCAACTCCCCACTCGCTTTTCCCTTGAAACAGCTGACAAGGAGGAAGATGTCTGTTCCCTTCTCAGACAGGTGCAGTGAGCTAGGAGTTTTACCCCAATAATATCTTGGGTGTGGGTGTGGGGACCCCTTCCCAGCTGCTAAGGGGTCTTAGTAACTCACATATGTTGTTTCAGATTCTTCATCTCTCTGTCCCTCACCCTCCTGGGAGTTTTGTAGCACTGTCCTAGTCTGCTGACCCTTGAAGCAGGTCCTTTGGACAACTTCTGGCTCTTTCTCCATTGTTTTGTGAGAACTTTGAGTGATGCCTCTTAGTTGGATGCCATCTTCCCCAAATTCCCCTCTATATGTCTTTAGGTCTATTTGGCTTAGTGGGCCATTCAAGTCCTGTACTTCTTTATTGATCATCTGAGTAGACGTTCTCTTGACTACAGAGAGTGGTGTGTGAAAAGTGTACTACTATTAACATAGATCTATCAATTTCTCCCTTCAAATCTGTCATTATGTCATATATTTTGGGGCTCTGCTGTTAGTTGCATATACTTTATAATGGTTACATCTTCCTTTAGAATTGTCACATTTATCAGTAAATAATAACCATCTTTGTCCCTTGTAACAGTTTTTGACTTACAGTCTATTTTATCTGATATTATATTAGCCTTTCTAGATCTCATTTGGTTGCTACTTGTTTGGTGACTTTTTTCCATCTTTTCATCCTCAACAGAACTGTATATTTACTTTAAGGTGATTCTCCTGCTGATATCATATAGTTTGGTCATGCTATTTATCTATTCTTCCAATCTCTGCCTATTGACTATAGAATTTAATCCATTTGCACTTAAAATCATTACTGATAATACAGTACACTCTTCTTCCATTTCTGTGTTTTGCTTTTGTAAGTCTTATATATTTTTGGTACTTCACTTCCTTTTAAAGCCTACTTTTTAAATTATTTGCCATTTTATGTTGTTCCATATTGAGTGCCTTCTCCTTTCTGTCTTGATATATTTTTCATCCATTTTCCTTGTGCTTATCATGGGGTTAAATTGCTTTTCTAAAAATATAACAATTATGTTTGGTTTGATACCAACTTAACTTGAATATCATACACATATACTTTACCTGTGCCACACTATTTCCCCACAATTTTGATGTACTTGTTATCACATATCTTTGTACTTTGCATGTCAAAAAACAAGATATGTTATTACTTTTATGCATTTTCATTTTGGTTCCTGTAAGACAAAGTGGAGTTACACAAAAAAAATACAATAAAAAATACTGTCTTTATAATCACCCAGATAATTACCTTTACTGCATGTCTTTATTTCTTTTTGCTGCTTTGAATCACTGTCTAGCATCCTTTACTTTCAGTCTGAAGAATTTTCCTTAGGATTCCTTATAGGGCATGTCTAGTGTTGATTAACTTCCTCAGGTTTGTTTACCTGAGAATGTCTTAACCTCACCCTCACTTTTGAAAGATAATCTCAGATGAAATTCTTACCTGTCAGGTTTTTTTTTTCTTTCACCACTTTACGTATTTTAACTCACTGCCTTATTTCTGCTCTGGTTTGTGTTGAGAAATTGGTACTCATTCTAATTGGGGCTCTTTTCTACAGAACATGTTGCTTTTTCTTGCATGTTTCAGAACATTGTCCTTGTACTTAGCTCTCAATAGTGTGATAATTATATCATGGACTGTGTTTTTTTTTTTTTTTTCATGTTTATCCTGTTGGGTGTTCTCTGAAGTTTTGTATTTTCATCTTTTGCTGTGTTTGTGATGTTCTTTGTAGTTATTTGACTATTCCTTCTTCCTCTATCTCTCTTCTCTTACTGTGTTTCCCATGCTGTGTATATTGGTATACATAATGGTGTATCATAGCTATTCCTTAATATTTCTTTTATCTGTGTTCTCCATAGCCTGACTCATTTTACATGTCTTGTCTTCAGGTTCACCTATTCTTTTTTCTGCCAGCTGTAATCTGCTCATGAAACCCTCCTAAGCATTTTGTATTACACTTATTGTGGTCTTCAACTTCAGTAGCTCTGTGTGGTTACTTTTAAAAATTCCTATCTCTTTATTTGAACTCTCATATTGCTCACTCTTTGTTTTTCTGATATCCTTTATCCATTCTTTGTATTTTATCTCATCCTCTTGAGTGTTTTCAGATCATTTTTAAGAAAGGCTTTATTTGTTCTTTATATCCACCATCTTTTCTTCTTGTTGGTGTTTTCTATATTTTTATCCTCTTCCTTTTGATTAGCCATCATTTCCTGTTTCTTTACTTGTCTTGTACATTTTCTTGAACACTATAAATTTTAATATATTAAAATGTTAACTCTAGGATTTATTCCCAGTCTTTTTCTTGGTTTGTCAGCAACTGGTTATGAGACATAGCTTTTTTTGAGATTCAGCCTTCCTATCAAGAAGGTATACCCAAGGTGATTGCAGATTGCAGCATTTTCCCTGTCTTTCTGGGCCTCTGTGTTGTCCAGGGTTTTTGCTTGTTAGTTGCCTTAGAGTTCCCTTCTTTGCAGGACTTTGGTATCCCCTTCTGTTTCCAACGAGACAAAGCTCCCTTATCAGGGTTTTTAACATTAGTAGGTCTTTTTTCCCATAGGCTACCTCTACAGTTTTTATACTCATTTTGTTGTCATGTGGCTTTTGCCTAGAAAGCAAATTCTGCAAGGAAGACACATCAGAGAAAACTCCCAGGTAATTCTTCCCCAGACAAAACATGACCAGGGATCAAGAGGGAGTGCAGACAAGCTGAAAATGTTTCTGTTTTGGATATCAGGAGAGGCTCCAAAAACTTCTCTGATGGCTCCCTGTGGTTAAGCTTTCCTGGCTTTCCAGCAACTGCAGCCCTTCAGCAAAGTGTGTCCTGAAGCCTTGAGGAAGTTTTGAATCTTTAAATCAACACTGCCTCTGCCACAGTCTGGGGATGATTGGAACAGTGGATGTTGCTGCCTTTGTCCAGAGCAGGATTGAACCAGTGGCACCCTCAGAGTGGAGACCCAGGAAAAAACTTGACTAATCAAAAGCTGTGTGACAAGTGATTGGCCCTGCCCACCCATATTCTTGAAGAAGAGGATTTTTTAAGTTCCTTTCTGTCACCAGCAGGTAGCCAGGGATTGGATCCTACAGCAGCCTGCCATGAGAGTAGGGTACGGATGCTGGTAGCCACTGCATGGAGAGAGCAATTCATGGTTATTTCCTGTAATTTATCTGCCTCTTTGGCCTGCCCTTCCCTCAGTGTTGTACAGTGTTCTGCCTCTGAAGTTTCAAAATAGTTGTTCCAGACAGTTCCTGCCTGTTTAACAGTTATTTTGGTGGTAGTAATGTGTCCTGGAGCTCTCTACCTCCCATATTCCCCAGAAGTCAGTCTCAAAATTTATTTTATCTGTCATATTTTGTCAATTAAATTTGATTTCAATATAATATCACCTAGCACAGAACATAGTAAGTAAGCTCAATAGTGCCACATTTTTTTTTACTTCCAGGGTATCATATTAACTCAGAAACAGAATTAGTTTAGGTAAAGCTAAACATCCATTGATAATATTGAATTGGTTATTCTGATACCGTGGCATGATGGAAGAATATCAGTTCCCTTTAGGCAAAGTCATGGAAGCATAGCACCTGAATTATTCATATCCTGAGAGGATAAGGCTTTGGATGAAGATAATATCACAATTTACCCAACTGCTTCAAAGTTGGTCCTATTGTAAAATAGTAAAAATTCTGAATCAAGTCAAATCATTAGAATTTCTGTCATGAATTGTTATTCTCTCTCAACCTTTTCTCTACATGATATCTAATTCTGAAGAAGATATTGGGATTTCTTCTACCTTGACTCTGAAGTCAATGCTAGGAAAAAAGTATAAAATAAGGCCCATTGAGCTACCGGAGGTTATTCTGTTCTTGATAACCTTGAGAACTTGTCCTTTTTCTTAGCTATTAAATAATTCCAAATATTTGGCTGCCCAAAAATTGGTACCTAGTAGGAATTCAAAATACTTATTTTTGGTTTTGCTACTCAGAGTTTCACAAAATATTCTTGGAATTTGTTCACAATATAGAGGTTAAGTAAATTCCCAAAATGGGTTTTCTCCTAAATAAAAGTATTCTTGGATCTTCAGCAGAAATTCATTAAAACTATATTAATTTTTAAACCATTCAGAATTTTTATTGATACAAATCTGTCAGGTATCATACTGGACACCATATTGTTGATATCAATAATAAAAGAGAGATTCTTGCAGAATAGATCCAATTGAAAAATGAAAAATAATTTAATGAACAATTAACATTGTGATAGGTTTTATAAGGGAAAGCAATTTTATGCAGTGATAGCAAGAGCTGATCTGTTATTTAATGATTTAAGTGATAAAGGGAGAGCCAGCAACTGGAAATATCCACCAATAGGAAATATCAACTAGCAGGAAAAGCATCACGCACTATAGATCAATTCACCTTCCTAATTATACCAATTCATAAAAATAAATAATAAAATAAAAAGCATTATTATTATATTGTGAATCATTCTGCAACTCCTAACATCTGGTACTGTTCAATTAGATTTATAGTATTTTTGAGTCAGTATGTTTAGACTCAAAAATCATATAATATGCATGGACTTTTCATCATCATTTGTAGATGAAGTATCTCAGGAAAGAAAATTTAATTGGTATTTCTGAAGCCTGGAAGAAAATCCATTCACTCTGGATTCAAGCAGTAGCTGTTGAGTTCTGCTTTGGGATTTCACCACTGCAATTTTCCAGTTCTCAGATGGAGTTAGTTGTGGCTGCTTTAGGAATACTTATGGGACTGATAGATAATTTTGCTTGCCTGTTTCCAAGAGAAATTCTTCCTTAATTTGGCCATTTGAATTATAATGGAATAAATTGGCTTGGCCTACCTAAAGGAACTATGGGAAAGACAAAGGAGGTTTTCTCTGAGGACAGTGCATATGGATTTTAAATTGGCCCTAATACCTGTAATAGAGACTTTTGTGCTTTATTTAACATCTGTAATTCATTGGTAATGTATGGCCCTGACAACAAAGAAATATAAATATCTCTGGACACTTTTCTATGCATCTCCTACTTTTATTTAAATAAATAGAGATCTGGTGTTATGTTGAAGAAAAGTATGAAAGGTAAGCTAGTCTATATCTAGTATTTCTGAAAAGAAAATGGAATTTAGTTTTAATCCAAAATAATATTCATTTAAATGGTAGGCATAATGATTACTCTTATGTGAGTAGTTGATTCATTCTACATTTTCAGACTTGTTTTTACAGCACAGCTAAAGTAATGTTATATAATAAATTCTAATCTCTGAGTCAGTATAAATATAAGTTCATTGACAGGTCTTAAATACAAGCCTTTCTATTTGCACTTGCTTTTGATGTGATATGTCCTACAAAAATTCTTCAATAACAAGAAATGGAACATTGTCCCAACAATATTTGAATTATAAAAATATACTAATGCACAGTCTTTGACTACCTTTTAAAATGGATTGTTGAAGAGGGTTATTTTTTTTAATTTATTTGCCACTGGAGTTCAAGTTAGAAATAAATTTTAAAAGCTTTACATGTAAGAATTTTGTATTTATTAAATTAAAAAATTGCATATCAATTTTATATGTTCACATGGATAAAAGCATAAAACAAAAATAGATCCTTCACCCCTAGGACTGTTTAAGTATAAATGAATGGATACTTTTTTAGACTGATTATGCATATGACTTAAAAATGTACAAGTTACCTAGTTGATATAAAGATGAATGTGCCTTAAAGCCCTTCAAATACTAAGATCCTAATTTTTATTTCAAATGAATAAATTAAATTTTCAAATTAAACTATGCTCTTTAATAGTCTTAAAAATGAAATATATGTACAAATATATCGATGAGATAAATAACCTTTCACCAATTTATGGAGCAGTGTATGAACATCATTTGTGAAAATCAGTTGAATAAGGTAAGATCACATTTCATTTTAAAATTGAAAGCAGTGTGATTATATCTATCTACATATATATGGATTTACAGTATGAAATCCATTGACAGGAACAAAATTTTCATTTCCTAAAATCTTGTCACTGGAGATTCATATATCAAGTTATTTGTTGGTAAAAACAGGAAGAATAAGTCATCAGAAGGAATTCAAACTTGAAAATTCTTATTGACTGTCAAAATTTCTTGATGTTTCTGTAAAACTGTTTTGTAGGAAGTAGATGATTAAGTATATAAGAAGGCAGCCTTTTAATGATTAACTATTTTATATAGCTCATATCTTACCAGTTTATATCTGCATTTTTTCAAGTTGACATATGTTCCACTGATTTACAATGACTGACTTTCTTAAATTCTATATGTTAATAACCAGAAATTTTATTTTAAGACAATAAAATCAATTTACTCTCATCTATCAAGCTGCTTTGTGCATCTGTTGTGCTGATTTTCTCACTGAACCATTTTTACTCCAACCATTCTTTAAGACCAAAGTCATTCTGTTCACAAACACCAATAGTAAGGTCAGAGTATAAGAATATATACCAAATGAATATCAAATCAAGGGTATTTTTAAATGTTTATTGAATATACTTCTTTGAAAAAATGCTTAAATAAGGTACATAATTTGTACACTCTCAGCTGGAAAAAATTCTCAGAAACTAACATATATATAGTTATTTTTAAAATACTACATATTTTAGGTTTTAATTCAGTTTATTATAGAGTCTTTAAAATCAAATTCTGTTGTAGATTCTTACATTACTGTAATACAATTAAGAACTCATATACTTTTAGCAGGGAAGAATTTCCCTGAATTTTAGCTAATGTAATAATTCCATAAGGTTTTGAACTACTTTCTTCTATTCAGTTATTTTTTATTTCTTTCAGTATTTTTCAGAGAACTAGTAACTGATGCATAAGATAGACTTACACACCTTAAAATAAACATAATAAATGTAACATGATATTCTTAGAATGAAAATATCATATTTCTAATGCATCAATGTCAATTATGTTGAATTTTATGGGATATCCTAGATGGCATCATAATAGGTGGGCATGCTTCCAACCCTAAGAATCAAGTCACTATTTTAGCAAACAGTGACTCTGACTATACTTTTCCAAGATATATGCTTAGTCTTCTTCTGTATTCAGTGAAGTTGATATTTTGATGTTGTCTTATAAGTGTTTTATATTATGAGAAATATCTTTAACAATGTAATGCCTGAATATTATTTTCAAATTGAGGCCATCTACTCACTTCTTTATTTCCACAAAAACATATGAGTCAACCAAGGTTTTCTACATTTACCTCCCCTTAGACTAGGTTATTGTATGGACTAGGCACTTTTTGTTTCTCTACACACAGTGTTCAACTGTATCAAGCAGAAATGAAAAACACCACCAATCCCTTTGGCCAAATTATGACACTAATTGCAGTTTTTGCTTCTGGTTTGTTTCCAATGTTTTTGCAGTTTATCATATCATCAACAATCTTTTGAATATGTGGAGTCAAATTACTGAACCTCAGCAGACACTTGGGTTGGTACTTGGTTTCTCTGGTCTTCTTTGGATGATCTTATGTATTCAGCTATGAAATTACATTAAATTATGATAAACTTTCCCATTACATTTCAAAATAAAGTGTATTTAAACAAGATCTATTTTTAAGAGGACAAATTAGGAAACTTGCTGAGGCAGAAACAGGAAACCTGGAAATGTAAGCACGATTATGGTGCTGGTTCTCCAACAGCTATCAAAATATGCAAAATTATTGATTTCTCAAAAAATCAAACTTAACTTTTGAAAACAAAGTAATCCCTTGACAACATCTTATAAATGTAAGATAGCATGTGTAAAACAATGGATGTTTTTCATATAGAAGTTTAGAATATGATTTGTGACAGCTATCTCATTAATACAGGCTACAGCTCTTGCAAATTAGGAATAGGCAAAAACATAATGTCTAAAAAATGAAAATATCTAAGTTGAATATAAACATACATAGAAATAGAAATATAGAAATCACTATAAGTGTAGATGTATATACATAGCCATTGACTTAGACATATATATGTATGTATTAGGTAAATTTATACACACACACACATATACAGAGAGAGAGAAATAGATGTGGAGCGATATGCATGAATTTTTTTAACAAATTCTACATATTAACATTACCCAAATTTCAAGATGCTTAAATATATTTCCTTAAAATACAGAAAGTATAGGTAATTTGGGTAAAACTATGAAAGAAATAGAGTTGAAAATAGTTGAAACATGTAATAACATCATTGTAGAACTGGGAAGTTAGTGAAGTTGGCACATTGTAAAATGAGGTTGGAAACACATTGTCATGGGACTAAATATTTTGGTCAGTTCTCTCCAGGATAATGAATTGGGAAGGCAAGAATGGGGAGACGGATCAATCAATTCACTGGAACTGACTTCGTTCTCCTAGGGTTTATTCAACACAGTCACACTGCAAATCTCCTTTTCTCTCTTATCTTCTTGGCATTTCTTTTTGCCCTTCTTGGCAATATTATGATGATGATCCTCATTTGGTTGGACTCTCGACTCCATACTCCTATGTACTTCCTTCTCAGTCAGCTTTCCTTCATGGACTTCTTGTATAGCTCCACTATTGTCGCCAAGATAGCCACTGATTTCCTTTCTGGGAAAAATACCATTTGATTTATTAAGCTGTGAAATTCAGCTCTTCTTTGTAACCCTTTTCCAGCAGAATGTATTCTCCTGGTCATCATGGCTTATGACTGCTATATGGCTATCTGCCACCCTCTCCATTACTCAGTTCTCATGCACCCTACAGTCTTTGGCTTCATGGTGGCTGGCACCTGGCTGGTTGCTTTGCTCAATGCCTTGGTCCATGTCATATATACACTCAATCTTCCTTACTGTGCCTCTAGGAAAATTCAACATTCTTTGTGAGATCCCAGTTCTCCTGAAATTTGTTTGTGCTGATACATCTCTTTATGAAAATGGGATTTCTGTAGTGGCATTGCAATCTCCTCATTCCATTATCTGTCATTATAGCCTCATATTGTCAGATACTATCTACAGTTTTGAGATTAGGATCAAATTTAGGGATGAAAAAGGCTTTAGCAATCTGTTCCTCCCATATGATTGTAGAGTCTCTCTTCTACGGAACAGTGATCATCACATGCTTTTTCCCTAAAGCCTATCATACCCTTGTGCAGGATGAAGTAGTAGTTGTCTTTTACACTATCCTCACTCCCATGCTCAATCTGCTCATCTGCAGTCTTTGAAACAAAGATGTGGCCAAAGCACTCAGGAAAATTCTGGGAAGGTATACTTCCTTAATATATTGATATCTATTGAGAATAAGACATAGAAGGATAGGCCTCATAAAGAGAATGGTGTTATTATAACAAAGATAGACAATATACAACAACCAAACAATGACTTTTCTGAGGCAAATCATGGGCAAATTCCTTCAATTCACTCCTGGGAAAATGATAATGGATCAGATCATCCCTTCCTGCTGAGTCTCACTTGAGCTTTACAGAACTGTTAAGCAAACTGTTCTATGTCAACATAAAAAATTTGCAAGTGCTGACAAAAAATAGGGAGTACAAATGTCTTTTAATGTTAGACAAGGGGGAAAATGCACAACCTCAGAAATATTGACAGAATATTGGCTTATTCTCCCTAAATAATATTATCATATTTTAACATCAGTTAAAAAATAAACAGCAGTTATTTTTTCATAAGAATTTTGCAGTTGGGAAGCAGACTTGGCCCAGTGGTTACGGCATCCATCTACCACAGGGGAGGTCTGTGGTTCAAACCCCAGACCTCCTTAGCCCATGTGGAGCTGGCCCATGTGCAGTGCTGATGCATGCAAGGAGTGCCCTGCCATGCAGGGGTGTCCCCCGCATAGGGGAGCCCCATGCACAAGGAGTGTGCCCCATAAGGAGAGCTGCCCAGCATGAAAGAAAGTTCAGCCTGTCCAGGAATGGCACTGCATACATGGAAAGCTGACACAACAAGATGACACAAGAAAAAGAAACACAGATTCCCCTGCTGCTGACAACAACAGAAGTGGACAAAGAAGAACATGCAGCAAACGGACACAGAGAACAGAAAACTGGGGTGGAGAGGAAGGGGAGAAAACTTAAAAATGTGTCAAAAATATATAAATAAGTAATAAATCTTTAAAAACAACAATTAAATAGGGAAAGCCCAACTGTTTTTAAATTTAGTTGTATTAATCAAGAACCTTCTATTATAGGAGTTCCCATTATATCAAAAGTATAAACAATGTGTTCTTTAAGATTTTAAAAAGACTGTGTGTGGGAAAATAGCTTGAATTTGAATGTGAAAACTTGGCTTGAAGTTGAAACATTTCCATAATGCAGATAAGTGCAGGCTTAGGAACACCAGGCCTTGACTAGATGGAACACTGTCTGGTCAGCATGAAAATTGTTTGTGTGATGAGGCATTTGAACTTTGTATGGCCTGTTCCCTACTATTGTAGATGTTGTAGCTCTAATAACAAACAGCCTTGAAAGTAAACATATATAGCTACTGCTTTGTAATTTCTCATAAATATGATGTGGAAACTAGGATCAAACCTCTCAGTTCCAGAAGCTATGAGTCCTCTGGTCCCATCTTTATTTTCTCTCTTGTGTCTTTCTGTCTCTTTATGTCCTATGTTCTGTGTCACCTTCCATTCAAGTCAACCTTTTGCTAAGCAGGTCTCAGCACAAAATCTTGGCTTTCCTTCTCAAATTTTATTGTAGGATTGATGGTGTTTAATGCATTGCTAAACATTTTGCTGCCAGTTCATAGATTCTTTCTGGATTTCCTATCTGAATTTTACAATACCCAGGCCATGCTGCATAGGGGCTGTACTCTACCTTTGAAGAACAATGTTAGAATCTCTGAACACATCCCTGCCTACTTTGCAAAATCCCCCTGGGGTTTTCTTTGACTGTTTCAGAGATTCTCACTAGGAAGAGGAAGTAAAACGATCTTAATGGAAACTTGCGGTTGGTACGTACTGTCCGGTGGACGATGGGGCAGGAGAGGCCTAGGCTCCTGCGGGGACTCGCAGGCGTGGAGGGCGCGCAGCAGAGAAACCACCACGGAGACAGGTGAACACGCAGGTCTAATTTATTAAGGGAAGTACATGTGTTTATATAGGGTTATGGGGGAGTGAGCAGGGGACTGATTGGCTGTGGCCAAAGGGAGATTGGATTGGCGGTGGCGAGCAGTTGGTGGGGGGAAGAGGCAGATTCTAGGTTGGTGAAGGGGCGGCACCGGCGGGAAAGGGGAATGCGGCTGGGAGTGATTGGTAGGGACTTTGCCTTTTATGGTGCGGCTTGTGCTGCGGCTTGACAGTGCGGGAGGGGGGATGTGAGCGTAGGCAGCTTCTGCTGGCTATCAGCAAGCCAGTGTCGGTTGCCTGGGTGGGGCCGAGGGCAGTGCACCCCTTCCATGGCTGAGGGCAGTTCACCCGTTCCAGCCACCCTACACCTGAGTGGTGGGCTGCGCATATCCCCCACTGGGCGCGGCTATGCTTGCCAGCCAGACTTCAGCCTGCCTCACCTCAGAAACTCAATCCAGAAATCAAAATAGCTAGTAAAATTCAGAAAGGCTGAATATCCAGGTCAAAATATTATAAAAAACACATCTACATTTGCCAAAAAGATTAAACCCAAGAGATAAGTAAAAGTGTCGTTTTTTAAAAATTAAAATTTTGAAATATTTCAAAATTACATGACATTTGGAATATAATACAAAATAGTTACAGAAATCCCCAACATACCCATCCATCCAGATACACAGTTCCAACCACTTTTAATATTTTGCCATATTTACTGCATCACTCAACTATCATCTATTTATATCTGTCTATCTATTGATCTGTCATGAGATATACTGAAGTCTTTTTTTATGAATCCCCAAAAGATAAGAGATTATTCATTCCTGTGGAAGTTCAGTCTTTTGATTGGACTAAGTCAGTGAGGTATGAGCCAGTTTGGGTCTCCACCCTCTCGCTGTGCCAGATATAAAAGGAAGACATAGAGAGAAAGGAAGCTGCTATATTTGATCTGGCCAAGTGATGGAAAAGACTCTGAGTTTGCCTTCAGTTGACTCAAGTAGAGAAGCTTTAGAAACTCAAGGAGTCAAGCCCCAGGAAGATATGACTGATCAGCCACAGCTGATTCTATTTTCTGTTGACCTTTATTCATTCCATGAGTTTACTCATTTTATTTAGTTCATAATAGTGGACTCGGTAGGCTTGTCAAAAAGGAGTTCAGTGAAGAAGTGTGGGTCTATTTCTGAACTCACAATTCTATTCCATTTATCAATGTGTCTATCTTTATGCCAATACCATGGTGTTTTGACCAATATAGCTTTGTAATTTGTTTCAAGGTCAGAAAGTACAAGTCCTCCTAATTCTCTCTTTTTTTTAGGATGATTTTGAGCTCTTCTGGTCCACTTTTCCTTCTAAATAAATTTGGTAATTGACTTTTCTATTCATATAAAACAGGCTATTGGAATTTTGGTTGGGGTTGTGTAGCATCTATAAAACAATTTGGGTAGGATTGACATCATCACAATATTTAGTCTTCCAATCCATGGACATGGAATTTACATCCTCTTTCCCAATTCAGATGCCTTTTATTCTTTTTCATTTTTATTGCTCAAGCTAGAACTTCTAGCACAAATTTGAATAAAAGTATAACAATAGTGAAAGTGGACATCCTTGTCTTCTTCCTTTTCTTAAGAGGAAGCTTTCAACATCTCCCCATTGAGTATGATTACTGTGGGTTTTTCATTAAAGCTCTTTATCATGCTGAGGAACTTTCTTTCTGTTCCTATCTTTCAAAGAAATAATGCTCTATTTTGTCAAATGCCTTTTCTGCATTAATGGAGATGGATTTCTTTTCTTCAACTTATTAAGGTGGTGTTTTATGTTAATAGATTTTATTGGGTTGAACCATCCTTGTGTACTAGGAATAAAACCCACTTGGTCATGTTGTAAAATTATTTTAATATGCTGTTGAATACTATTTGCAAGTATTTCATTGAGAATTTTTGTATATTTGCTTATTAGAGAGATTGGTCTGTAACTTTCTTTTCTCATATTATCTTTATCCGGTTTGGTATTAGGGTGGTGAAGGTTTTATAAATATGCTGGGTAATTTTCTCTCCACTTTAATCTTTTGGAAGAATTTAAACAGAAGTAGTCTTCTTGAAATGCTTGGTAGAATTCACCTGTGAAGCCACCTGGTCTTGGACTTTTCTTTTTTGGATATTTTTTATGACTGTTTCAATTTCTATAAATGTGACTGGCTTGCTGAGTTCTTGTATTTTCTTGTAGAGTCAGTGTAGATTGTGCATTTCAATGAATTTTTCCATTTCATCTAGGTTGTTTGACCTGTTAGCAAATATTTTTGCATAAGATCCTTTTATGATCTTTTATTTCTGATGGGTCAGTAGTAATGTACACACTTTCATTTCCGTGTGTCTTCTCTTTTTTATTCTTTGCTAGTTTAACAGTTTGTCACGTTTATTGATCTCAAAGGAACATCATTTTTATGTTCTCTATTATGTTTCTGTTCTCAATTTCATTTATTTCTGCTCTACTCTATTATTTCTTTCCTTCTGCTTGCTTTCAGGTTGGTCTGCTGTTCTCTTTCTAGCTCCTCCAGGCGTTCACTCAGGTTTTTTGTGGGTTTTTTTAAAGATTTATTTATTTATTTCTCTCCCCTTCCCCATCCCGCCCCACCCTGCCCCACCCCACCCCAGTTGTCTGTTTTTCTGTGTCTATTTGCTGTGTCTTCTTCTTTGCCTGCTTCTGTTGTTGTCAGCAGCACCAGGAATCTGTGTTTCTTTTTGTTGCATCATCTTCTTGTGTCAGCTCTCTGTGTGGGTGGTGCCATTTTTAAGCAGGCTGCACTTTCTTTCACGCTGGGTGGCTCTCCTTATGGGGCACACTCCTTGTGCATGGGGCTCCCCTATGTGGGGGACACCCCTGCATGACATGGCACTCCTTGCACACATCAGCACTGCACATGGGCCAGCTCCACACGGGTCAAGGAGGTCCAGGGTTTGAACCGTGGACCTCCCATGTGGTAGACAGATGCCCTAACCACAAGGCCATGTCTGCTTCCCCAATTAGGTTTTAATTTCAGCTCTTTCTTATTATTAATATAGCTATTTAGGGCTATAAATTTCCTTCTCAGCCCTGCCTCCACTCTACCACATGAGTTTTAATAAGTTTTGTTCTCATTTTCATTGACCTTGAGATATTTACTAATTTCTCTTACAATTTCTTCTTTGACCCAGTGATTGTTTAGAAGTTTGTTGTTTAACCAGTATACATTTATAAATCCCAGCTTCATTCCATTATGATCTGAGAAGGAGTTTTGTCATATTTCAATCTTTTTATATTCATTGAGACATCCATTGTGACCCAGCATGTGCTCTGTTATGGAGAAAGATCCATGTGCACATGAGAAGAATTTATAACCTGCTAATTTCAGGTGCAATGTTCTGTATATATCTGATAGTTCTAGCTTGTTTGTCATGTAGTCCAAATTCTCTGTTTCCTTGTTGATCTTCTGTCTAGTTGTTCTATCTATTGTCTGAGTGACATGTTGGAGTCAGAGACTATTATTGTAGAGATGTCTATTTCTCTTTTCAGTTTTGCCAGAGTTTGCATCATGTATTTTGGGTCACCTTCGTTAGGTGTATAGATATTTCTGTCACTTCTTCTTAGTTGATTATCTCTTTTATTAATATGTAATAACATCCTGTATCTCATATTTTCCTTTACATACTGTTTTGTCTGATACTAGTATAGTTACTCCACTCTTTTATGGTTACATTTCTGTGAAATACCTTTTTCTTGCCTTTCAATTTTAGTCTATTTGTATCCCAGTATCTAAGGTAAGTCTCTTGTAGACAGAATTTGGATGGCTCATGTTTTTTATTTATTTTTATTTTTTATTTCTTTTCATATTCTACTCAATGTATTCACTTTTAAAAAAGATATTACATTAAAAAATATTAGGTCCCCATTGGCCCCCACCGCCCCCACCCCAGCCATCCCCCCCCCATTAACACTCTCCCCCATCATCATGTCACATCCATTGCATCTGGTGAGTACATCTATGGGCATCACTGCATGCCATGTCCTGTGTTCCACACCATAGCCCACACTCCCCCACGTTCCATCCAGTGGGCCATGGGAGGACATACAACATCCGGCAATTGTCCCTGGGAAACCACCCAGAACAACTCCAAGTCCCGAGAATGCCTCCACATCTCTTCTCTTCCTCCCATTCCACACACCCAGCAGCCACCATGGCCACTTTTTCCACATCAATGCCACATTTTCTCGATTATTAACCACAATAGTTCATGAATAGAATATCATTAAGTCCACTCTGATCCTTTCTGTATTCCTCCTTCCTGTGGACCTTGGCTTGGTTGTGTCCATTCCACATCTACGTCAAGAGGGGGTTTAGATTCCACATGGATATTGTATGCAATCCTCCTGCTTTCAGTTGTAGGCACTCTAGGCTCCATGGTGTGGTGGTTGACATTCTTCAACTCCATGTTAGCTGAGTGGAGTAAGTCCAATAAATCAGAGTGTAGGAGCTGAAGTCTGTTGATGTCAGGGCCTGGCTATCATATTGTCAGTCCAGAGATTCAAATCCCCTAGATACATCTTAAGCCCCAGCACCAACTACAATTCCAGTAAAGTAGCATGAAAGGCCTGTGAAAAGAGATCCCATCTGAGTCCAGCTCCATCACGCAGAAACACCAGCTCCAAAGAAGGGCCAACTGGCATGGCAGTCAACCCCAGCTGCCATGACCATAGAACCTGTGGGTCATTTTAGCCCTCAAAAGGACCAATATCTGGGGTTGTACCTACTTTATCTGTCTCTGAGACTCTGCTCAGGTGTGCATAAGGGCAATCCTTCTGACAATGCCCAGACTCTTTTTTAGAAACTCATAGCCATATGAACTCATCTGTCTTTTCCATTTCCCCCTTACTTAAGGTCAAATAGCATTTTTAACTCTTGTTATTATATGTAGACAGGGATATTATATGTAGACAGGTCCACATTGAACCTTTAATTTAAGGTCATTTCCTAGTTATGTCATCAGCTGGTACTTGGTAGTGATCCCTCGGTGCCAGGGAGGCTCATCCCTGGGTGTCATGTCCCACACTGGGGGAAAGGCATTGCATTTACATGCTGAGTTTGGCTTCGAGACTGGCTGCATTTGAGTAACAAGGAGGCTGTCAGGAGGGAACTCTTAGGCACAGTGCTGCTCTAGGCCTTGTTCTTATTTCAGGCGTATAGGCTCACAAGCATAGTCATTAGTATCAGGGGCTCACTGTTGGACCCTCATTCTTTCCTGATCCTTACTGTTGCACCTGGGGGACTTTGGCTGCTCCCCTAGGGACCACAGCAGAACCCCCCCCCCGCCAGAAACCCAGTACCCCACCAGCTGTTGTTTTTAATTGTTTCCATTATGAGTATATCCAAACATTACCATGCACCCAGGACATATGCCCTGTATAACTCCCTGTCAACCATATATCGCCTGTCAATAACATCCCATACCAGCATTCCTCCATTGCCATTGTTGAACCACTCTGGGATCCAAAACTTCCTGAAAAGCAAAGCCCAATATAATGTCAGGTTCCCTTACTAGTAAAATGGATTATACCAATAAGTTTAAAGGTTGGATATAGAATACATATTGATTTGGAAAAATTCTATATCCTGTCTTTTTCTTTTCTTTTTTCCTAATTATTGAGCTTCTCTTCACAAGAGTCCTAGATCAAAGTAATTCATATATACAATATACAGTACTCCCATATATCCACCATAAAACCTTTTCCCTTCCACAGCGATAATCTTTTAACTTATTCATATCATATTTACTGAAACTGATGTACAGACTCCGAGACAATAGCTTTCAAACAAGGTGACATCTGTGCTTACATTGTGGTCCATACTTTAGGCTATACAGTTTTCTAAATTTTTTAGTTATCCTATGTTTTACATTATGGTTTACATTATTAGTCTGTCATCCCCTATATGTTTTTGGTGTAATATTACATGTTTTATATCCATCCTTGTGTACTCTCGTGAAACTCCTCTCTTCCCCCCACATTTACCTTGGTTCCATCCATTCAACATCCATTTTCCCCTCCCCTTGGGGCCCACAGTGACAGCCAATCTCCATTTCCCGAGGAGCCACATCCAGAGATACTTGCAACAGTGTTCAGGGCCTGACTTGCTCAACTGCCCTAATGCCCTGGGAGCCAGCCTTTCTCTCGAGAGATACAGTTCCCTCTATTTGATGGCATTAGTCCTCCCCAGGATGTGGGTTCATCCCCACTCTCACTACTTGGGTCTCTACCCAATGGTACAACCTACCCTGGCAAAATGAGCATTCAGACTTTCTCCAGGATTCCGTCCCGCATCAGACCATCCCCTCCGAGCATGCTAAACAGGTAACCCTCCTAATTATATTTGGATACAGTTTTCTCATCATTTTACTCTCAACCAATACCTGAAACTCTCCTATGTTCATATGTTGCCCCTCTCTCCCCCCAATTTTTGGGCAATATTATCCATCCGCCCATCCCCAGCCCCCCTCAATCCCGAAAAGGCAACCACTTGCCCCCATTATATCTCTTCTTTGTGCTCATACTTTCCACCAGCTCATCATAGATTCCACCCCTGCAGAAGTCAGCTCACATCCTTCCTCCACCCCTCGATTTCCTGTAAGCCTATCTTCCAGTCTCTAGTTCTCTGAAGCAGCTTGCTTATTTCATATCATTGAGGTCATGTAGTATTTGTCCTTCAATGCCTGGGTTGCTCCACTCAACATAAGATTCTCAAGATTCATCCATGTTATCACGTGTGTTTGTAGAGTATTTGTTCTTAAAGCCAAGCAGTATTCCATTGTAGGTATATACCACATTTTATTGATCCACTAATCTGTTGATGGGCATTTGGGTTGATTCCAACTTTTGGCGATAGTGAACAATGCTGCTATGAACATTGGTGTGCATATATCGGTTTGTGTCTTTGTTTTCAGTTCTACTGGGTATATACCCAGCAGTGGCATTGCTGGGTCATATGGCAAATCTATGGTTAGTTTTTTGAGAAACCGCCTAACTGTCCTCCAGAATGGTTGGATCCTTCTGCATTCCCACCAGCAGTGGATGAGTGTTCCCCTTTCTTCACATCCTCTCCAGCATTTGTATTCTTCTGTTTTTTTCATAGCTGCCAATCTTATGGGAGTAAGATGGTATCTCATTGTAGTTTTGATTTGCATTTCCCTGATAACTAGAGATTTGGAGCATTTTTTCATGTGCTTTTTAGCCATTTGTATTTCTTCTTTGGAGAAGTGTCTGTTTAAATCTTTTTCCCATTCTTTAAATAGGTTGTTTATCTTTTTATTTTCAAAATATAGGAGTCCTTTATATATGCAAGTTATAAGTCTCTTATCGGATACATGGTTGCCAAATATTTTCTCCCATTGTGTGGATTCCCTTTTTACTTTTGTGACAATCTCCTTTGAGGTGCAGAAGGCTTTAATTTTGAGGAAGTCTCATTTATCTATTTGTTCTTTTGCTACTCATGCATTTTGGTGTGATATTCATGAAGCCATTTCCTATTACAAGGTCCTGTAGATGTTTCCCTACACTGCTTTCCAAGATCTTTATGTTCTTGGCTCTTACATTTAGGACTTTGATCCATCTTGAGTTGATCTATGTAAAAGATGTGAGATGGTAATCCTCTTTCATTCTTCTACATATGGATATCCAGTTTTCCAGGCACCATTTGTTGAATAGGCCATTCTCTCCCAGTTGAGATGGTTTGGTGGCTTTAATGAATATTACATGACTATATATAGGAGGCTCTATATCAGAGCATTCAATTCAATTCCATTGGTCTGTGTGTCTCTCCTTATGCCAATAACCATGCTGTTTTCACTGCTGTAGCTTTGTAGTATGTTTTGAAGTCCAGTAGTGTGATTTCTCCAATTCTGTTTTTCTTTTTCAATATGTCTTTAGCTATTCGGGGCCTCTTTCCTTTCCAAATAAATTTCATAGTTAGATTTCCTAGTTCCTTAAAGAAGGCTGTGTTGATTTTTACTGAATGTGTAGATCAGTTTTGGTAGGATAGACATCTAAATAATATTTAGTCTTCCTATCCATGAACAGGGAATATTCTTCCATTTATTTAGGTCTTCTTTGATTTCCTTGAACAGTCTTTTATAGTTCTGAGTGTATAAGTTTTTTACATTTTTAGTTAAATTTATTCCTAAATATTTGATTTTTTTATTTACTATTTTAAATGGTATTTTTTTCTTGATTTCCTCCTGATCTTGCTCATTATTGGTGTACAGAAATGCTACTGATTTTTGCGCATTGATCTTATACCCTGCAACTTTACTAAACTCATTTATGAGTTCTAGAAGCTTTGTTGTAGACCCCTCAGGGTTTTCTATGTATAGGATCGTGTCATCTGCAAATAATGAAATTTTCACTTCTTCCTTTCCAATCTGAATGCATTTTATATCTTGTTCTTCCCTCAGTGCTCGAGCAAGTACTTCTAAGACGATGTTAAATAGAAGGGGAGACAATGGGCATCTTTGTCTTATTCCTGATTTTAGAGGGAAGGATTTTAGGATTTCTGCATTGAAAACAATGTTGACTGTAGGTTTTCCATATATACTCTTTATCATATTCAAAAAATTTCCTTGTTTTCTGATCTTTTGGAGTGTTTTTAATCAAGAAAGGGTGCTGTATTTTGTCAAATGCTTTTTCTGTATCTATAGATATAATCATGTGATTTTTTTCCTTCAATCTGTTTATATGGTGTATTACATTGATTGATTTTCTTATGTTGAACCATCCTTGCATAACTGGAATGAATCCCACTTGGTAGTGATGTATAATTTGTTTAATGTGTTGTTGAATACGATTAGCAAGTATTTTGTTAAGTATTTTTGTGTCTAGGTTCACTAGAGAAATTGGTCTGTAATTTTCCTTTCTTGTGGTGTCTTTGTTTGGCTTTGGCACTAGGGTAATGTTGGCATCATAGAAGGAGTTAGGCAATGTTCCTTCTGTTTCAATTTTTTGGAATAGTTTCATCAGGCTTGGTGTTAGTTCTTTCTGGAATGTTTTGTAGAATTGACCTGTGAAGCCATCTGGCCCTGGGCTCTTCTTAGGTGGGAGGTTTTTAATGACTGATTCTATCTCTTTACTTTTGATTGGTTTGTTGAGATCATCAATTTCTTCTTTCATCAATTTGGGCTGCTTATGTGTTTCTAGGAATTTGTCCATTTCCTCTGAATTGTCATTTTTGTTGGAATATAGTTTTTCAAAGTATCCTCTTATGATTTTTGTGGGGCCAGTGGTGATATCGCCTTTCTCATTTCTTATTTTGTGTATTTGCATCTTCTCTCTTTTTTCTTTGTTGGTCTCACTAAAGGTTTGTCAATTTTGTTGATCTTCTCAAAAAACCAGCTCTTGGTCTTGTTTATCTTTTCAACTGCTTTCTTATTTTCTATTTCATTTAGTTCTCCTCTTATCTTTGTTATTTCCTTCCTTCTTCTTCCTGTTGGATTACTTTGCTGTTTTTTTTCTAATTCCTCCAAATGTGCAGTTAGTTCTTCAATTTTTGCTCTTTCTTCCTTTTTGATATATGAATTTATGGCTATAAATTTCCCTTTCACTTACTGCTTTTGCTGCATCCCATAAATTTTGGTATGTTGTGTTTTCATTATCATTTGTTTCAAGGTAGTCATTGATTTCTTTTGAGATTTCCTCTTTGACCCACAGTTTTTCTCAGAGTGTGCTGTTTAATTTCCAAATCATGGTGTGTAATCTGGGCCTCTGGCTCTTGCATATTTCCAGCTTCACTCCACTGTGGTCAGAGATATTATTTTGTATGATTTCGATCTTTCTGAATTCATTAAGCCTTTCTTTGTGGCCTAGTGTATGGTCTATCTTGGAGAATGATCCATGTGCGCTTGAGAAAAATGTATATCCTGCTGTGTTTGGGTGTAATGATCTATATATGTGTATTAGATCCAGCTCCTCTAATATACTGTTCAAATATATTGTTTCTTTAGTGATTCTCTTTTGAGATGTTCTGTCCAGAGTTGATAGTGGTATATTAAAATCCCCCACTATAATTGTAGATGCATCTATTATTTCACTTAGTTTTTCCAGTGTTTGCCTCATGTATTTAGAAGCGCCCTTGTTAGGGGCATAAATATTTATGATTGTTCGATTTTCTTGACAGATTGCCCCTTTCACTAATATGTAGTATCCTTCTTTGTCTCTCACAATTGTTTTGCTTTTAAAGTCTATTTTTTCTGATATTAATATAGCTACTCCTGCCTTTTTTTGGTTATTGTTTGCTTGTATGATTGTTTTCCAACCATTCACTTTCAGCCTCCATGAGTCTCTGGGTCTAAGATGTGTCTCTTGTAGACAGCATATAGATTGGTCATATTTCCTTATCCAATGTAACAGTCTGAATCTTTTGATAGGTGAGTTTAATCCATTGACATTCAGTGTTATTACTTTCAAGGAATTATTTATGTTAACCATATTTTGATTTGACTTGTGTTTCTCATATTTTTTTGTTTGTTTTTTCCCCTTCTCTTTTTGTCTTTTTTGTTGCTCTTCCACTCTCCTTCATTTCTGCCTGTCCTGTTATTTCCTTTCTTCCTGCAGAACTCCCTTTAGAATTTCTTGAATTTCTAGAATTTCTAGAATTTCTTTAGGTTTCTTGTTGGCATACTCTTTCAGTTTCTGTTTATCTGTGAATATTTTGAACTCTCCATCATTTTTGAATGCTACTTTAGCTGGATAGAGTATTCTTGGTTGGAAATTTTTTTCTTTAATACCTTGGCTATATCATACCACTGCCTTCTTGCTTCCATGGTTTCAGATGAGAAATCAGCACTTAATCTTATGGAGCTTCCCTTGTATGTGATGGTTTTCTTTTCTCTTGCTGCTTTTAGAATTTTCTCTTTGTCTTGAGCATTGGATATTTGACAAGTATATGTCCTGGGGTGGGCTTGTTGGGGTTTATGACGATTGGGGTGTGCTGTGCTTCTTGGATATGTACATCTGTCTCTTTCAGTAGATTTGGGAAGTTTTCAGCCATTATTTCCTGCAACACTCCTTCTGACCCCTTTCCCTTCTCTTCTCCTTCTGGGATGCCTCTAATAGGTATGTTTGAGCGTTTTGCATTGTCATTCAGGTCCCTAAGTCCTACCTGGATTTTTTCTTTTTATCGACCAGTTCTACTATCTGTTTGATTTCTGATGTACTGTCTTCCACATCACTAATTCTCTGCTCTGCCTCTTCTAGTCTGCTGATATTTGCTGCAAGTGTATTTTTAATTTCTTGAACTGTGTTGTTCACTCCCAACATATCTGTTATCTTTTTGCTTAAGTCTGCAATTTTCCTTACAAGTGTTGTCTTCATGTTGTTAACCTCTTCCTTTACTTCATTAAATTTGCTGGTGATAAATGTTCTGAAATCTTTAATTACTTGTGTGAAGTTCTGCTCCCCTTCCTGGTTTTTAGTTTGTTCATTGGATTCAGCCATATTTTCCTGATTACTGGTTTTATTTGTAGATTTTTGCTGCTCTCTGTTCATCATTTTATCTTGATGGTTTTAATCAGTTCCTTAGCTTCTTTGTCTAGTCTTGGGGATTAATTAGCTCTTTATTTTGTGTAAGTGTTATATCTTGTCTTTGTCACTTTGTTCTTCTTATTCTAATTTCTTATTGCTGGTTGAGTTCACTTTAAAGGAAAGTATTAGGGCCAGGGAAAGGCAATTGTGTAAGCAAGAAGAAAGTGTAAAGTAGTATTGGTGATATATGTTAATAGAGCAACACTATGAGATCTGGGAGAATGGATGTTAGATTCATGTATGTTGTGTAGAGTTATAGCGGTAGGTAGAGTACCTATAATGAGGTAGCCGACTGAATATGGGAGGAATATGGTATGAATTAAAAAGCTAGTGTTTTCATGAAAGAGGGGAAAGAGAAAAGAAAGGCAATAGTTTCAAGAGTGGATAAAAGACAGAAAACAAAACAAAGGTATTGGAAATTAAGTGTTAGACACTTTGGGGATCAAAGAAAGGGAGGTGGGATATAGAAGTGACAATAGATGATGGGAGATATCAAGATGTAAGTGAAAGGGGATAGTGTAGGTAGCCAAAATCAATTCATGCATAAATGAGGCAGCAGAGGGTGAGGAAACCCAGCAAATGTGAGGTGTTCCCTGCAGTGCCTATTGCATAATTAAGATAAAATAAAATAAGAATAAAATGAGGGACAAGAGAGAGAAGAAAAAAAAAAGAAAAAAAAAGAGAAGAAAGGAAGAAAGAAAAAGGGGGTGGTAAAGGGAAGGGAACAAATAGGGTAAAGAAAAAAAGATATAGAACAATCACATCAGCAATAACAACAACAACAAAAAAAAAAAACCTAAATAACTGAAAAAAAAAGACTTTGGGGGATATGCTGGGAGAAAAGACTAGGAGATAATGCAGTGTTAGCAATCAGTACATTAAAAAGAATAAGAAATACAATAAAATATAAATTAAAAACAAAACAAAACAAAAAAGGAAAAATGCAAATGAGGGCTAGGACATTGAAGGACCTCAGATGGACCTCAGGGTGTGATGGATTCAGGGATGGAAAGTCTAAGATATTGAAGTCTCAAGAGGTGTGTGTCTCTGGGGTGTGGGCCACCAGGGTTTAGGGGACTCTGTCCTGGTAACCTCAAATCTGGTTAACAGGGAGCCTGGGAGCACTGCACTGCAACACAGCCTTCAGGGATCCCCGCAGCTGGGTGCCAGCCCTATGGGTGAGGTCACATCTGCAAACTCTATCTTATGTGTCTGAACCCTGCAATTCACTCGCTCACTGTGGTCTATTCTGTGGATGTATCATCAATTCGGCTTCAGGACACCTCCCACCCTGTAAGTCCCCGGAATGGGCACCTGGGGGCGCCTCTACACTGTAGCCAATTTAATGACGCAGATCAGTAGCCAGGCCCGGAGGTGGGGCTCCAGCCAGAAATGCCGACAACAGAGTCCAAAACCAAAATTCTCACGCTTCACAAAATATTCCCGTACTCGGCTTCCAGACTTCTCCCACCCCGCCAGACCCTGTAACAGCCTCCCAGTGATGTCCCTTTATTGCCAGCAATCTAAGTCCACTGCAGATCAGCAGCCGGGCTTGGGGGGGGGTGGGGCTCCAGACGGAAGCACTATTACTTGTGTCCGCAATCAAAAATTCCCCACTTCACAACAAAACCCCCGTTTGTCTCCCCAAATCGGTCTGCAAAGGCCTCCCGTCCTGTCAACCCCCCAACAGCCCGCTCAGGGCTCACGAATTCTCCAGTACCACAGAGCCTCCAGAAATCACCACCACAGCACTGGTTCTGTGGCTCCACCCACCCCAGGAGGGAGCGTCCCACGACCAGCTCCCATCTCCATGCAATAGAGTCTCAATTATATCTTATAGATGAATCTTCTCCGTTACCTTCCCACCAAATCAATGTCCAGACACTTCCTGCCCTGCAAAATTCCCAAAACAGCCTGGTCCCAAAGAACCTCCAACAGTGCCCAGCCACTTCTTTGCAGGAGAGACCATCAGGTAAGCTCACTCAGCCACCATCTTGCCCCGCCCCTAGGCTCATGCTTTTTAATCCATTCTGTGGGTCTACATCTTTTGAGTACAGAGTTTAATCCATTCATATTCAATGTTATAATGAAAAGTGTAATTTACTTTCATGATTTTTTTCTTTGGTTTTCATATGTCATATTTTATTTTCAACTGTCCTTTTACCCTTTTGGTTATACTTTCTGATATTCTTCATTTCTACCCTCTCCTCCAAGTCACTCTGCCCTGTCTTATTTTTATGATGCAGCACTCCCGTTAGTTCTTCCTGAAGATCCAGATTCGTGTTTATGAACTCTCTTAGTTTATGTTTATTTGTGAGTATTTTAAAGTCACCTTAATATATGAAGGACAATATTACCAAAGAATTCTCAGTGGGAAATTTTTCTCTTTCCTCATCTTAATTATATCATGCCACTGACTTCTTCCTCCATGATTTCTGATGGGAAATTTGCACTAAGTCTTATAGGCATCACTTGTATGTGATAGTTTACTTCTCCCTTGCAGCTTTCAGATTTTTTTCTTTTTCTTTGGTATTTGACATTCTGAGTAGGATGAGCCTTGTTGTAGTCCTATTCAGATTTATTATGATCAAATTATGTTGTGATCCTTGAACATATAAATTCATGTATTTCATGAGAAAAAATTCAGCCACTCTTTCTTCAAATACTCTTTCTGCCCCATTTCCCTTGTGTTCTCCTTCTGGGACTCCCATGACACATCTGTTGTTGTGCTTTGTATTACCATTTAGCTCTCTGAGTCCACACTGAATTTTTTCCATTCTTTTTTCTCTCTGTTCTCTCTCTTCAATTTCAGCTGTTCTGTCTTCTATATTCTTTATTCTATGATTTCAAATCTAATACTGTATGACCCTCATGTTTTGATATTTTTTTAAGGAACTACTGGGCAATGAACCGAAGTCTTGCATATATGAAGCATGTGCTCAACCACTGAGCTACACCTGCTCCCCTCCTATGTGTTTTTAATCCCACCTATTGTAACCTTCATTTCTATAGGCTCTGTTACATTTCCATTCAAGTTTTTAAATTCTTCCTTATTCTATCCTGGTGACTTCTTTTTTTTTAATTTTTTAAAAAGATTTTATCTATTTATTTATTTGTTTGTTTATTTATTTATTTATTTATTTCCCCTTTCCCCCCTCCCTGGTTGTCTGTTCTCTGTGTCTATTTGCTGCATCTTCTTCTTTGTCCACTTCTGTTGTTGTCAGTGGCACAGGAATCTGTTTCTTTTTTTAATTTTTATTTATTTATTTATTTATTTATTTAAATCCCCCCTCCCCTGGTTGTCTGTTCTCTGTGTCTATTTGCTGTGTCTTGTTTCTTTTGTCTGCTTCTGTTGTCGTCAGTGGTATGGGAAGTGTGGGCAGCACCATTCCTGTGCAGGCTGCACTTTCTTTCATGCTGGGCAGCTCTCCTTATGGGTGCACTCCTTGCACGTGGGACTCCCCTACACAGGGGACACCCCTGCGTGGTGCAGCACTCCTTGCATGCATCAGCATGGTGCATGGGCCAGCTCCACCTGGGTCAAGGAGGCCCGAGGTTTGAACCATGGACCTCCCATGTGGTAGATGGATGCCCTAACCACTAGGCCAAGTCTGGTTCCCTCTGTGTTTCTTTTTGTTGCATCATCTTGTTGTGTCAGCTCTCTGTGGGTGGCACCATTCTTAGGCAGGCTGCACTTTCTTTCATGCTGGGTGGCTCTCCTTATGGGGCACACTCCTTGCTCATGGGGCTCCTCTATGTGGGGGACACCCCTGCATGGCACGGCACTCCTTGTGCACATCAGCACTGTGCATGGGCCAGCTCCACATAGGTCAAGGTTGCCCAGGGTTTGAACCACAGACCTCCCATGTGGTAGACGGACACCCTAACCACTGGGCCAAGTTTGCTTTCCCCCAATGTCTTCTTGATGTTCTTTATCTATTTAGACATATTGTTTTTCCACTGCTTGATTTAATTTAGAAGATTTGTATGAGTATCACTAGTTATCTCAAATCCTGTGTCTTATCTGGGGCTTTGATTTGTTCCTTTGCCTCAGCATTTTTCTTACAATGGATTGTACTTTTTTGCTGATGTCTACACATCTGATTATGATTGTGATGCTACTCTGATGCTCAGTTTCTCTCTCTTGTAGAGAGATTTAATGGTGGGTGACTGTGTGTTACCACCATTCTTTGATTCTTGTTTCAACTTGATCTAGGTCTTTATGATTGTCCCTGTTTAGTTGCTTAAATCAGGGTCATGGACCCAGTAATGTGTTGCAAACAAGTTTCCAAGGAACATGGAGAAGGAGGCTGTAAGAATCAAAAAAGCCTCTTTTACTTATTTACTTTTACATAAATCACTGCATCAACTTTCTTGGTATGCCAGTAGATGGCACTCTTCAGCTCACTGCTCCTGTTCAAATTCTGTTTGGAATGTGTACATTGTAACTCTGACTAGGCTGGAATGGGGAAACAATACGATGGACAATTCTACTTCAGGGTGGCCTGTTCAGAACCAAGCCTCAAAAGTCTAATATTCTCAGAAGCTGATCTCCATTAGCTCACTGTCCCCTCCATTTTCCCACTCCACTCTATCTTATCAGTTATCTGTCCAGGTCAGTATGAATGGTATTGTTCAGTTAGAATCTCTTTAGTCCCCTTCCAACTATAAGTGCAAACCATGGCAGAGCCCCACACAGCCTGTGTCTTGTTTGATGCTGCAGACCAAATTTGTTGGTCAAAAACTAAATCAGCCATAGACTGTGACCCTTGCTCTCCCCTTACCTGTGGAGTTGGAGGCCTGCAACCCCCTCTATCCTTTGCTGCCACTACAGGGTCAGAGGACTCAATGCTGTCTGCTCTGAGGATGGGGGATTGGCTCCAGCAGCTACAGCTGCACCTGCAACTTTTACTCACAGACCTTTGACACTCTCCTCTGGGTGGTGTCCAGCCTTGCACTGATGCCCCCAAGCCTTAAAACAGTTTGCTGGACAGTTTTCTGCCTGTCTTCTACGTGTTTTCCTGGGAAAGAAGTCTTAATACTCCATCTCCCCTGGACACCATGTATATTATTTTTAACTGTGCAAGGAAATTTAATATCATTTAAACACAGAAATCAGATTCCATATGCCCTCCATAATACAATATTCAGGACACAGTAAATATAAAATGTATCATCAATACCCTAAGGAATGACAATTCTTTTTGGAATAAGTTACATGATTCCCACAAAATTTTAAATCAGGAAAGCTCTACAAATAGTTAATTATAAAAACCATAAAAGTATAGTAAAATTTTGAGAGAAATCATAACTTTAAAATGTTAATGAACTTAATCCTAAATAATTAGTTCTAAATAATTCTTAATAATAATTGAGGACTTTTTTTTTCAGTTTCCTAGGAATGCCATATGAAAGTTCCAACAACTATGCAACATAAAAGAACAGAATTTTATCATTTCACTGGTCTCTATACTAGAATTCTAAATCAAGTTTCCCTCTGGACTGTAAATCCTCTGAGCCCCGTATAGGTAGAATCCTGTCTTATCTCTTCCTAGATTTGGTAGTTTGCTACCAGTCCTTGGTGCTCCTTGACTTGCAGCATTCAACTTCTATCTCAGTCATCATGTGACATTCTCCTGTGTGTGCTGTATCTCCTCTCTCCTTATAGGGACACCAGTCACAGTGGGTTAGGGTCCTATTTAATCCAGTTTGTCTTCATTATAGGTAATTGCATCTTCATAGATTTTATTTCCAAATAATGTCAGATCCATTTGACTGGGGGTTAGGACTTTTCCCAATATTATACCAGTGCCTTGATACCCATCAGATATTTTCAATAGATCATACATCAATTCTCCCATTACACCAGGAATTTCCAAAAGTTATATTAGAAAAATTACCCCATTACTCACTCTTAAGTGTCCTGATAGTAAACCAGTGCCCCATCCATCACTGGACATTTACCAATATTACACCAGTGCCCAAAAATTTAATATAATACCTCTGTCCATTCCACATTAAAAGTCTCCCAATACTTTATATTGTCTCAGTTATGCACTGAAAAATGCACCATATTATACCATTGACTCGATTCCACATTAGAAGTTACCCATTATTAAATATCAGTACTATGATTTCTTATCAGATGTTTCAAAATATTATATGTGTGAAACTTTTCCACATTGAAAGTTTCTCAATATTATATGAATTCTCCAATTCCTAATTGAAAGCATACTAACAATATATCTGTTTCTGCTTCCTCTTTAAAATGCCTGACAATAAAAACAATACTTCTGTTCCTCATTAAAACTTTCTAAATAGATTATCAGTTCCTCCTTCCACATGGGACACTTCCAAAAATTATGCCAGTGTCCACATTCCTTTGCAGTGACACAATTTTAATTAAAAATTTCACAATATTTTCCATAGTCCCCATTCTCCATCAGATGTTCCACAGCATTATTATACATGACTTTCTCTACCCAGAGGAAATTTATCAACAATATAAAGTACCCCCATTCCTTATAAGGACATCAATAATATTATTCTAGTGTCCTAATTCCTCATCTCAATTATCTCACATTGTAGGATTGCAACCATTCCTCAACAATTTTCCAATATTTTACCATCATCCACATTCCTCATCAGGGATGTTTCCATATTATACCATATCCCTTAATCCTTAATGAAAGCTCCAACATATACAAGGTCCCAATTCCTTATAGGGGCTTTCAGAATATTACCCTAGTTCCATCATCCTTGTCTGAAGATTTCCAATATTATACTAAAGTACCTCTGTGAATTTTCTAAATATTTTACAAGTGTCCCATTCTTTTTATTTATATACATTTTATCTTGAAATAAATTCAAATTTAGAAGGCAAACACACCACCCAGATACCAACATTCACCAATTTTAACATATTGCAAAATTGGCTGTATCATTCTCTCCCTCTTTCTCTCTCTCATCATCTATTTTCTAAACATTTGAGAGTAGATTGTATACATCAATCTCCTTGAACATACTGAACATAATATTTCCATGTACATTTCTGAAGTAGGATATTCTCTTAGGCAACTATTCTCTTAAGCAACTATCTAGATACAGTTAGCAAGTTAAAGAATTTGAGAGTGCTATAAAGCCTACAGATCATATTCCAATTTTTCATATGTCCCATTAATGCGTTTATGAGTCCTTTACTCCATTATTAGATATAATACAGGACCATGTACTGCTACACCATTTAGTGGAATTAATCACATTTACAATGTTGTACTAACCTCACCTTCAGCCATTATCAGGACTTTCCCATCACCTGAAAAAGAAACTCTGCATCTATTAAGCATTAATTCCTCACTTTCCCTCTCACCCATCCTTCACAAACTCCAAATATCTTAATAATATTTAGTCTTCCTATCCATGAATAGGGAATATTCTTCCATTTCTTTAGATCTTCTCTGATTTCCTTGAACAGTGTTGTGTAGTTTTCTGTGTATAAGTCTTTTACATCTTTAGTTAAATTTATTCCTAGGTATTCAAATTAATTATTTACTATTGTAAATGGTATTTGTTTCTTGATTTCCTCCTCAGATTGCTCATTATTGGTGTACAGAAATGCTACTGATTTTTGTGCATTGATACTGTAACCTGTGACTTTACTGAATTCATTTATAAGTTGTAGAAGCTTTGTGGCAGACTTCTCAGGGTTTTCTATGTATAGGATCACATGATCTGCAAATAGTGAAATTTTGACATCTTCCTTTCCAATTTGGATGCCTTTTACATCTGGTTCTTGCCTCAGTGCTCAAGCAAGTACTTCAAAGACTATGTTAAATAGAAAGGGTGATAGTGGGCATCGTTGTCTTGTTCCCGATCTTAGAAAGATTTTAGGATTGCACCGTTGTAAATTATGTTACCTGTGGGTTTTTCAAATATACTCTTTATCATGTTCAGAAAGTTTCCTTCTATTCTGAACTTTGCAGTGTTTTGTTTTTGTTTTTGTTTTTTGTCGAGAAAGGGTGCTGTATTTTGGCAAATGCTCTTTCTGCATCTATAGATATGGTCATGTGATGTTTTTCCTTCAATCTGTTTATATGATGCATTACATTAATTGATTTTCTTATGTTGAACCATCCTTGCATACCAGAAATGAATCCCCCTTGGTCATGGTGTATAATTCATTTATTGTGTTGTTGAATACCATTAGCAAGTATTTTGTTGAGGATTTAGCATCTAGGTTCATTAGAGAGATTGGCCTGTAATTTTCCTTTCTTGTAGTGTCTTTGTTTGGCTTTGGTTCTAGAGTAATGTTGGCATCATAGAATGAGTTAGGCAATGTTCCTTATGTTTCGATTATTTGGAAGAGTTTAAGCAAGATTGGTGTTAGTTCTTTCCAGAATGTTTGCTAGAATTCACCTGTGAAGTCATCTGACCCAGGGCGCTTCTTAGTTGGGAGGTTTTTAATGACTGATTCTATCTCTTTACTTGTGATTGGTTTGTTGAGATCATCAATTTCTTCTTTTGTCAATATAGGCTACTTATGTGTTTCTAGGAATTTGTCTACTCTGAATTGTCCTTTTGTTGGCATATAGTTTTTCAAAGTATCCTCTTATGATAGTCTTTTTTTCTGTGGGGTCAGTGGTGATACCTTCTTTTTCATTTCTTATTTGTGTATTTGCATCTTCTCTCTTTTTTTCTTTGTTAGTCTTGCTAAGGGTTTGTCAATTTTATTGATCGTCTCAAAAAACCAGTTCTTGGTGTTGTTTATTTTTTAAAGTGCTTTCTTACTTTCTATTTCATTTAGTTCTGCTCTTATCTTTGTTATTTCTTTCTTTCTTCTTCCTTTGGGGTTACTTTGTTGTTTCTTACTAATCCTCCAAGTGTGCATTTAGTTCTCCAATTTTAGCTTTTTCTTCTTTTTTGATGTATGTATTTATGGCTATAAATTTCCCTCATGGTACTGCTTTTGCTGCATCCCATAAGTTTGGATATATTGCGTTATCATTTTCATTAGTTACAAGGTAGTAATTAATTACTTTTGATATTTCCTCCTTGATCCACTGTTTTCCAAAGAGTATGTTGTTTAATTTCCATATCTTGTTGCCAAGTCTGGTTCTCTGGCCCTTGTAGATTTCCAGCTTCACTTCACTGTGCTTGGAGAAATTATTTTGTATGATTTCAATCTTTCTGAATTCATTGAGACTTTCTCTGTGGCCTCGCATGTGGTCTATCTTGTAGAATGATCCATGTGCACTTGAGAAGAATGTATACCCTGCTGTATTTGGCTGTAATGTTCTGTATATGTCTGTTAGGTCCAGATCCTCTAATATATTGTTCAAAGTCTTTGTTTCTTTATTGATTCTCTTTTGAGATGTTCTGTCCAAAGTTGATAGTGGTGTATTAGAGTCCCCCACTATAATTGTAGAAGCATTCATTACCTCACTTAGCCTCACACATTTGGAGGTACCCTTGTTAGGAGCATAAATGTTTATGATTGTACTTTCTTCTTGAAAGATTATCTTTTTCATTGATATGTAGTGTCCATCTTTGTCTCTCACAATTGTTTTGCATTTAAAGTCTATTTTGTCTCATATTAATACACCTATTCCTTCCCTTTTTTGGTTATTTTTTGCTTGTAAGATTGTTTTCCAGCCATTCACTTTCAACCTCCTTGAATCCCTTGGCCTAAGATGTGTTTCTTGTAGACAGAATATAGATGGCTCATATTTTCTTATCCAATCTTCCAGTCTGAGTCTCTTGACAGGTGAGTTTAATCCATTGACATTCAGTGTTATTACTTACAAGGAATTACTTATATTAGACAAATTTTCTTTGCATTTGTGTTTATCATATTTTGTTTGATTTTTTTCCTATTTTTGTCTTTTCAGTTGCTCTTACAATCTCCTCCAACACTGTCTCTATTTTCTTTCTTCCTGCAGAATTCCCTTTATTATTTCTTGAAGGGCAGGATTCTTGTTGGCATACTCTCTTAGTTCCTGTTTATCTGTGAATATTTTGAACTCTCCATCATTTTTGAATGCTAACTTTGCTGGATAGAGTATTCTCAGTTGGAAATTTTTTCTTTTAGTACCTTGACTATGTCATACCACTGTCTTCTTGCCTTCATGGTTTCAGATAAAAAATCAGCACTTAATCATATGGTGCCTCCTTTGTTTGTGATGGTTCTCTTTTCTCTTGCTGCTTTTAGTATTTTTTCTTTGTCTTGAGCATTGGATAATTTAACAAGTATATGTCTTGGGGTAGACCTGTTGGGATTTATGCTATTTGGGGTGTGTTGTGCTTCCTGGACATGTACATCCATCTCCCTCAATAGGTTTGGGAACTTTTCAGCCATTATTTCCTCCAACACTCCTTCTGTCCCCTTTCTCTTCTCTTCTCCTTCTGGGATGCCTTGAGTGCATATGTTTGCATGTTTTGCATTGTCATTCAGATTCCTAAGTCCCTGCTGGATTTTTTTCTTTTTTTCAATTAGTTCTACTATCTGTTTGATTTCAGATGTACTGTCTTCCACATCACTAATTCTCTCCTCTGCATCTTTGAGTCTGCTGCTATTTGCTGAGAGTGTTTTTGATTTCTTGAACTGCGCTGTTTACCCCCATCATATCCATTATATTTTTGTGTATGATTGCAATTTCTTCTGTATTCTCTCCAAGTATTTTCTTCATATTCTTAATCTCTTCCTTCACTTCATCAAATTGATCTCTAATATATGTTTTGAGAGCTTTAATTAATGTTTCATGTTCTGTTCCTCTTCCTGGTTTTTAGTTTTTTCATTGGATTGGGGCATGTTTTCCTGATTATTAGTTTGGTTTGTAATTTTTTGTTGCTGTCTGGTCATCATTTATCTTGATGGGCTTAATCAGTTGCTTAGCTTCTTTGTCTAGTTTGGGGTTTAAATAGTTGTTGTTTTTGTGTGTGCATTAAGTCTTCTCTTTGCCATTTGTTTTTCTTATTTTGTTTTCTTGTTGTTGGCTAAGTTCACTTGAAGGAAAATACTAGAGCCAGTGAAAGTAAGAGGAATAAGAAAAGAAAATGAATAATAGTAGTATTGATAGTAAATATTAACAGAGGAACCATGTGAGATATAGGAGAATGGATATTAGACTCATGTAAGCTCTGTAGAGTTATAACAGTTAAAAAAGTAGAGTACCTATAGTAAGACAGTAAACTGAATTTGAGGGAGAATATAGTGTAAATTAAAAGGCCAGAGTGTTCAGGAGAGAGGGAAAGAGAAAAGAAAGGACAATAATATAAAGACTGAATATAAGACAGAAAAAAGAACAAAAGTATTAGAAATAAAAATTCAGAAAATTTGGGGACCAAACAAACAGAAGTATAATGTAAGAGAAACAATAAATGATGGAGGATGGAAAAGGGGATAGTGATGGTGGCCAAAATCAATACACACAGACAAGAGAAAATAGAGGATGAGGAAATACAGCAAATGTGAGGTGCTCCTTGCAGCACCTAATATAAAAAATTTTAACAAGAGAAAGAAAGAAAAAAAGTGACAGGTGGGTGAAGCAGGCAAGGAAAGAAAAAGAGAATAAAAAAAGAAAAAAGTTCTTGGGGGGATAAAGAGGAAGGAAAAACAAGAAGACAAACCAACAAAAAAGACCAGAGAGAGTTTCAAGCAAGGAATCCTCTTTGCAGTTAAATAAAATGCTTAGGGATCTAACCTTTCCCCTTTCTCCCTTCTTCATTTCCCTCTCTCCGAGGACAGCAGGAAAGCTGCATGAGAGATCTGGTAGGAGATTCTAGTGGGTCCTTGCTGAACCAGCTCAGCACAAAAAACAATGACTCTTAATTTCCAGACAGAGAGGACCCACAACTCACCAGGACCCCCAAGTATGCTACCAGAAGCTTGGAAAGCACCTCCTACAGTCCCTCTCCCTTAGGTGTGTTACAGGAGGGCTTGTTGATTTTCTGACTCCACTTTCTCCCAGACCAAGTTTCTTATCCCAAGGTGTTTAGGTAAACTGGGCTTTCTCAGCAGATTCACCATTCCTTTCTTCCCCAGCTCTCCCAAAACCAGCTGGTATGCTCTTCCAAGCACAAAAAGGGGGGGGGGGAGACCAGAAAATTGAACCCACACTCGTTTGGCCCATCTGTACCTCCCACTGAATCCCTCCCACTCACAGAGTCAGTCAAAAATCAGAGGGCTAGGGTAATCCTGGACCTCTGAAAGTGCTGGGTTCCTGAAAGGGAAGTCTGGGATATAGCAGACTCAGGGTATATAGGTCTGTGGAACATGGGCTACACAGGCTTAGGGATCATGAACCTGGGGACCATGCATCTGTGGATCACAGGACTTAGGGATGCTACCACACAACCAACAGTTTTCAGGGAACACTGCACCCACCATCCTAGGGGGAAGAGTCCCACCTCTCCACAACTTCTGACCTCTGTGCTAGTAACCTGCAATTATACCTTTAGCTAGCACTACTCTCACAGTCTCTCCAAATCAACATCCATACACCTCCTGCCTTGCAAGCCCCTGAAACAGCCCACTCCAGCAAGAGTCCAACCCTACTTGGCTGCTTCTTTGCAGGAGAGACTGTGAGGTGCACTCATTGAGACACCATCTTGCCACACCTCTGGGCACCAACTTCTAATGAGCTCCCAGGAGTCATGGAGAATCCTGTCACTTTTCTCTGGTAAAACTTGCAATCAGCTTCCTGGGGTTTGCTGTGCCAGCAAGTAGGGCAGGTTGTGAAGGACATGTGTCCCTTGGGCTCTTTAGCACCAAGAGATCACCTCTGATGTGTGCTGTGGGGAGGATGCCAATGGACCCTACAAATGGGCATGGAGAGGGGCTCCTGAATTCATTTATGAGCTATAATAGCTTTCTTATACATTATTTGGTATTTTTAAAATGTAGAATCATGTCATCTGTAAATAGAGAGTTGTACTCCTTTTTCAAATTTGGACAGTTTTAAAATTTCAATTTCTTTTGTAATTGCTCTGGCTAGCATGTTTGGCACGGAGTTGAATAACAATGATAGTAGTGTGTATTCTTTTCTATGCTTGATCTAGAAAAGAGAGCTGTCATTCCTTCACATTTGTGAATCATGTTAGCTGTGAGTTTTTCATATATGCTTTTTCTCATGTTGAGGAATCACCTTTCTATTCCTAGTTTTATGAGTTTTTTGTTTATAAAGGAAGACCACTGGGTTTTGTCAAATACCTTTTCTACATCAATTGAGATGATTTTTAAAAATTATTATTCCATATGTTTAATGTGGAATAATTAATTTCCTTCTGTTAAACCACCCTTGCATCCCGGGGATAAATCTCACTTGATCGTGTTGTATAATTCTTGTGATATGCAATTTGATTCAGTTGGCCATTTTTTTTGAAGGTCTTTGCATCTAAATTCCCAAGGAATATTGCTTTGTAAATTTTTCCCCTGTGGTACCTCTACCTGGCTTTGGTATTAGGGTAAAGCTGGCCTCATAGAATGAAGTTAGATTTTTTTTCTCTCCTCTTCAATTTTTGGGAAGATTTTGAGAATTATTGGAAACAATTTGAAGGTTTTGTAAAATTCAACAGTGAATCCATCAGTCTTGTAATTTTTTTGTTGGGAGATATTGATTAATTCTTCAACCTCAATGCTCTTGGTCTATTGAGATCTTTCCTATTTTTAGTCAAAATATGTAGTTTGTGTTTCTAGGACTTTATCCATTTAATATAGGTTGTCTAATCCAATGGTGTGTGTTATAATTAGGCTAGTGATTCAAGTCAACCAGATAATGGTGCCCAGTTGTTTTTATCAAGAAAGCACTGGGCTAGTTCTAATACAAGGGCATTTCATGGACTTAAGTCATCATTGAAGTGATTAGATGGATGGCTGAATATATCTACATTCAAGTAAGGAGATTGCCTTCAACAATGAGCGATGTTTTATCCAATCAGTTGAAGGTCTTAAAAGGAGAAGGGATTTCAGGATTCAGATAGGAAATTCCAATCTCTACTTCAGATAACAGTTTCTCCTGTGGAATTCAATGAGGATCTTCATGGAAGGCCTTGGCTTGCAGCCTGCCCTATGAAATTTTGACTTGTGCATCCCCACAGTTATATGAGGCAATATTATAAAATCTCATACTATTTAAAGATATCTCTTGTAGGTTCTGTCTCCCTAGAGAATCCTAACTAATACACTGTGCATTTGTTCATATTGTAATCATCTTTTTATAATCCTTTTTCTTTCTGTAAAGTCTATAGTAAGAATTCACTTTTCATTTCTGGCTTTTATTATTTGCATGCTTTCTCTCTTTTTTTTGTCAGTCTGCCTTGATGTTTGTGAAATTTAATGATTCATTCAAAGAAACATCTTTTTGTTTTCGATGATTTTCTAAACTGTTTTTCTATCTTCTCTTTCATATATCACCACACTATTCTTTATTATTTCCTTTTTTCACCTCAGTTTGTGTTTAGTTTGTTCTATGTCAAAGTGTGAATTTAAGCCTACTAATTTTAGAATGTCTTCTATTTTTCTATAAGCATTTAAAGCTATTTCTTTTATTCTGAGCACAGCATGTGCTGCATGTCATAAATTTTGGTATGTTATAGTCCCATTTTCATTTATCTCAAGATATTGACTAAGTTAACTTGTGATCTCTTTTTTGACCAAACCAGTTGCAATGGAATATATTGTTTAAATGCAACATATTTGTATATTTCCTAGTTATCCTTATATCACTGGTATCTAATTTCTTTCCATTGGAATTTAAGAAGATGCTTTGTATGATTTCAGTCATTTTAAATTTATTGTTTATTGTTCTGAGACCAATATTGTGTATCCTAAGGTGATTATTTACACTTGAAAAGAATGATTACTCTGTTGTTTTTGAATGAAGTGTCCTACATATGCATACTAATGTTTCATGTACATCTGCTCCTTACCACTGAGGAGAGCTCCAATGTACCTCAGAATTAGCAAAAGAGAACATTTTCCAAACCATCCCCTTTGTCCCATTGGGAACAGATTTTAGATTAGAGGCCTTGGCTAACTCTGCATATGACTTTTGGAGCCCTTGCACTACTCATGATCAACAATGGTTCCCAATGTGTTTTTGGACTAAGAGGCTCTCTTGGCTCCTGCCCAATATACAGCCATTAAAGTGGCTGCTTATTGAGATCTCTATAATTAAGGTGCTTACAGGGCACAACCATTCAGGCTGTGCACTTGGATTCCCATAATGCCAAGGGTGAGAGATGATCCCAGCAGGAGCTCGGAATAGCCACTGAAGCCTCACTGGAAAAATGGAAATGACCTTAACAATGAAAAAAGGATTGAGGAATATTTACCCAAGGCTTTCTTAGCTGACTTATGTTCAGGAATGGGAAGAGATAGATTTTTAAAGTTTATATTCTTGACTTAAAGACAATTCAACCATACAGTCCTATTGTTTCTCAGTTGATGTACAAATTTAAACTGGACAGAAATGGAAGCAGGATTCATTTATTAAATACTTAATTCAATAATTATTACAGGTAGAAATTTCAAAAGTTTTGTCTAACTGTATATATATTTGTGTGGAGGGGATATGTGCCATTTTTATGAATTGTCAGAGTCATGGACCCAAAGGGTATTGGGAATGAAAGACAAAGAGAGAATGGGATTGGGGGATCTGAGAGCATTGAAGCCTCAAACTCATCAGACAAGTTTATTAATTTCAGGGACTTCTTTATATACCAGAAGCAATTGTGAGAACCAGCAACTATACTAGCTAACTATTCCCATTACCTCAACCTGCATAACACAATGGATCAAATGCTATGATTATAATTCAAAGTTTAAAATTTCAATGTTCTATTATATTGTTGAGAAAACATACCCATAAATCTTGTTGCCCAGGTTGTTCATTCTACCTAGTCCCCGTTCCACCTGAATGTACACATCTCCTTGCTAGATTTATGACCTGCACATATAGCTATGGAGACAGCATGACTCAGTGGTCAAGGAAGTAACTTGCTTCCATGGAAACAACATGCCTTTGTATCCCACATTTCCCCCTTTTAGTTTTAGTTAGAGTGGCTGTGCCTGTCTTAGGTTGCCCTCCCCTGAGAGTCTTACCCATCATTGACTACCAGCCAAGTGCACTGACCATGGAGAACTCATTGCAAGTACCAAATTATTGGCCTGTCCCATAGCATTCACATGGTGCAGTCTTTGGCAAACACCTCATCCCAGACAGGCAACAACAATGAGCAACAAGATTAATACACAAAGTCCTATTCCTAATGCTGATAAAAAATGTTGAGACTTCCACCAATTTACTGGATTAAACTTATTGAAATGAGAAATCAAATCATTAAAGATATCTTTATCATCAGCTACATAAATCTGATTATGACACATTTCTAATATCTTTTTCTGTAATTCTTCGATTTCTAATGACATATTACCCTTATGACCTATCAAATGATTTTTAATCTTTTCACAGTCAAACATAGAATTATTGTATGCAAGTGGAGTAATACAAAAATTAGTCTCATTCCAATCACATTTTAAACCTCTAAGTAAATTTAAGTTATATACTTGATCTCCAAGATGTAAAACTGTGGATTCTAGATCATTAACTCTATTGTTTAATTATTCATCAATATGTTCTTGATTCTGCCATAAGTCACTAGCATTCTTATGCCAATCATGCACATATTGCTGAGTCTGCACAGTCTCATGGAACGCCAAGGTATCTGTAGCAGCAGCTGCAATAACACCAATCAGTCCCAATATGCCAGCTATTAACAGTCCCACAAATCGCTTTGAGCACTTCAGGATTTCTTGAACCATATGGAACTGCAGTTGACTCTCAGGTGATGATTGCCAAATTCAGTTCAGTTGCACTGGGATCCACACTCCCCACTGCCTTTGAGCCATTGTAATGAAATCTCCATTCTGTAAAATATTCTTAGACAAACAGGTATACAATGCCCCACTTTTATAAAATAGAGCATTCTTGGTTATAGTTAGTTTTCCAACCACAAACACATAAGGATCTCTTATACACAACTGAAAATGATGAGTTTGATCTAAATGCAAATATTGACCATTCTCACTGTTATTCCCAATCCATTCTACAGTAGGTGCTATTCCCAGAAAAACTTTCCACAAATTCTTTTGTCTATGCATAGATGTAATATTACACCATGGAGAAGTGACCCATTTTCCTTTATATTTCCAAACACTATTACTTTTGGTAAAAATTATTTTTTCATCCAAATCAAGAGATTCATGAAAGGGACATTGCATATTACTTATTTGCTGTCCTTTGCTATTTAGACCATACCAAATAAATCTGCCATTATATTTGGTGGGACTCCCCATAGGGGCACTTTCCCACACTATTCCATAGGAATCATTAAAAATGACAAATCCTCTTCCTATACAGCATTCTTGCCATCTTTCTTTATCCCCAATATCTCTTTGCAGACAGTTATAGGTAGGTTTTTTAGTCACTATTAATCATAAGGAAATAACATCACTAAAGACTTAGTATTATTATTTTTGAAGATAATCATAGTCCGATTTTTAACATACATACATGGAGGATGGTTACCAATGCATAGGGGTTAATAATCAAATGGTAATATGAGATTATAGATTCTTTGTCCTTCTTCATGGGGCTTAATTGGTAACCTATTATCAATTGGTCCAGGGAATATATGGGTCTTATTCAGATAAATAGGAAAGGATGGATCTTTCCAGGTTAACACTCTAAGTAATGGGGGGTTAGGTATATAGGCCCAATAGGTGTAATTACCCATGGCTTCCTCATTACTTATGATCACCATCATCAGAAGTTGTAGGAGACCCCATCTCTTCATTCTGTGGCTTAATCCTCTTTACAGGGAGCCAAATTTGCTCTCCATTTTCTGAAATGACAAGAGCATAGCCTCACCTCCATACTTTAATCCTGCCTTTTTTCCATTCATTGCTTAAAATATCTTTCTAGAATATTGGTTGATCTTCATTTCCAGTGTCCACTGTAGATGTTTGACATTTTCCAAAGTGACATTCTAAGGGTGTCAGTGAATTATAAACATTAAGAAAATTTAAAGTAAATAAAGTTTTTGCTAATTGATCTTTTGGTGTTATAATACCATCATCTCCCCCTTTTTGTTTTAAAAGCATAGTTTTTAGGGTATGATGGCTGCATTCAACTATGGCTTGACCCGTAGGATTGTAAGGAATACTAGTAACATGCTCAATAGCATACATAGAACAAAAGGAAGCAAAAGGCTTACTGGTGTAAGAAGGGTCATTAATTTTAATTTTAATTTTCAAGGGGCACCCTATCACAGCAAAAGCATACTATGAATGGGAATGAACATGATGAAAATGTTCACCACTTTGTGCAGTATCCCACAAAAAATGAGAGTAAGTGTCAATACAGACAAGAGCATATTGTAATTTACCAAATCATGGTATGTGAAAAACATCCATCTGTCACAATTGATTAGGAGCCAGATCTCTGGGATTAGTTCTAGCCTGAAAAGGCACTGTGGCCAAGGGTCCACAGGTGGGACAGGTGTGAATAATCTTTTGAGCTTGATGTTTTATTAATTGAGGAAATTTATGTTTAAGTCCCTTAGTATCAATATGAGTCAATGCATGATATTTAGTTGCAAACATCCCACTAACAGATCAGCTTGGGCATTTTGGGTAACTAGAGGGCCAGGAAGGGAAGAATGAGACCAGATATGAGTAATATATATGGGCTGACTTCTTTGCTGAATGAGGGCTTGAAGGTTGGCAAAAAGTTGAGACAATTCATCAGTAATAAAAATATGAGCTGTTTCAATAAGAGCTACAGTTAAACACACATATTCAGAATCAGAGACAATATTCAAGGGCTCCTGCAATGTTTGTAAAACCTTAATGATGGCTGAAAGCTCTGTGCATTGAGCAGATGAATAAGGAGTCTGCCAAACTTGTTCTTTTTGAGAGGTAACATGTGCTGCTTTACCACTACTACTACCATCAGAAATACTGTACATGCATTTTCAATAGGAACAGTTTTCACAATTTTTGGTAAAATCCAAGTGGTTCTTCATAAGAACATTAACAATTTGGAAGTAGGATAATGATTATCAATAATTCCTTGCAATTACTAGTAACAATTTGCCATTGAGGATTAGTTATACATAAATATTGAATTTCTTCCTGAGAAAGATCACAAATAATCCTGTCTGGATCAGACCCCTTTAATTGTAATCATCTAACACAGCCTTTTGCTAGGATGGAAATAATTTTTTGGAGATATGTCTGCAATCTCTTTTGTTTATTATTAGGTAAAAAAAAAAAACCATTCCAATATACCTTTTTACGAAAATAAAGCAGTAAGAGATTGAGGGGTTGAGAAAATAATCAAATCAACAGATTTTTCAGGTTCTATTTGTGTTAATTGCCCTTGAGAGATTCGACCCTCTATCAACACCAATTCTTTTTCAGCCACTATTGACAATGTTCTAGGGCTAGAAAGATCTACATTCTTTCTGACAGTGACTAGGTTTCCCACATTCAAAACAATTTCCTCTCTTTCTCTCCTCCTTTGAGCTACCTTTAAAGGCTGCAGCCAAGACCGCCTTTTTACATTCACGTTAGCCTGATCAAAAGCAAGGATTAACAAAATTAACTTTCTTGCTTCTGGTATCTCAATTGTTTTCATCAAAATGTCAGTTAATCGGGCTACAAATTCCACATATGGTTTATTAACTCCCTGGATCACTTTAGCAAAAGATTGAGTAGGTTTTCCAGGTACACAAATCCATTTCCAAGCTGCCAAACATGAATTGCACACTTGTGTTATGGCCTGATCATTGTATTGGAGCTGTCTTTGAATTCCAGGCCAATACCCAATAATTGTTCAGCAGAAATAAGAACGGGAGGATTCTGTACTGCATTACAGCATGCAATCATATTGGCTCCATCTGTCCACCAGGTTTTAAATTGCAAAAACTCAACCAAGCTTAAAACAGTTCTAGCCAGCATGTCCCAATCCAGGGGATAAGTCAGTCAGCTTGAGCCAGCCCCTGCACTAAGCCAAAAGTGTAAGGACTATTAGCTCCAAATTGTGCACAGACTTGTTTAAGTTCTTTCAGAATTTTAAATGGCAGGGGTTCATGATGAAACTTACATTCCCCTTGAGGGTTATTTGCATCTGGGGGAACTTGTTGAATATTTACTGGGAAAGCTGTTAGTAATTGCATTGCTTAAGGATCCCCCTGCTGACAACCTTGCAGCAAACAACACTTTAAGGGAGTAGTTGGCACTGGATTAGGTACAAATACGTTGTTAGTCTAGGGCCTGGTGTCAATGGCATCAGTAAATATTCCCGGGGCTGTAGGCCTTGTAACGGGGGGGGGGGGGGGGGGACCGTAGGGACTACATTACACAAATTAGGGTAAATGCTGACTTCAGAAATATTCAATTTAGACAACTGCTTAGGCAGAAAGGGGTTAGTTTCTTTCTCATTGGGGGGCTCATCCTCATCCTTGTCCTACATTTCCTCCCTGTCCTCACTCTGATGACCTGTGTCATGGGGCTCCCTGGAAAAGATGGTAATTTCTTCCTCCCCTGCTTCAGACTGCAGTGGATCTAAGGCTGCTGCAATCTGTTGGCCTAAGGCCCACACAGACAGTGGTATAGTCTCTCCTTTTTGGTATGCTTTACATAGCACCTTCATTACCTGTTTCCACTGTTTAAGATTTAAAAGATTTTTTCCTTGTGGCTGAAACCAATAACAGTGTTTTTGTACTAGAGCAAAAAGTTCAAGTAAATCAGCAGTTTTCACTGAGACTCCAACAGTATTTAAGAGTTTTTAGTACCTGTGAATATACTTCCAGACATCCTGGTTGATTTCCCATACCCTGATGCTAGCGGAAAACAAAATTAATGAAGATTCTTATCACTGTATTGTCAGACTCGAGTCACTTTTTGATGGACACCTCAGCCTTTCAGGAAGGTTTTCAGTTTCTGTGTTCCTGATACTGCCATGGAAGAATCTCTGCTGCAGTCACTGCTTCAGGTCCCACGTTGGGTGCCAGATGTCAGAGTTGTGGACCTGAAAGGTATCGGGAATGAAAGACAAAGAGAGATTGAGATCAGGGGATATGAGAGCATTGAAGCCTCAACCTCACCAGACAAATTTATTAACCTCAGGGACTTCTTTATATACCCCAAACAATCGTGAGAACCAGCAAATTCTAGCTAACTATTCCCATTACCTCAACCTATGTAACACAATGGATCAAATGCTATGATTATAATTCAAAGTTCAAAATATCAATGTTTTATTACATTGTTGAGAAAAAATACCCATAAATCTTGTTTCCCAGGTTGTTCCATTCTACCTAGTCCTCGTTCCACCTGAATGTACACATCACCTTGCTAGGTTTATGACCTGCACATATAGATATGGAGATGGCATGACTCAATGGTCAAAGGAAGTAACTTGCTTCCATGGAAACAACATGCCTTTGTTTCCCACAATGAACGTGTTAATTACCAATCATTTGTGGATGAATGAATCAGTGTTTGCTTACCTATTAAGGAAATCAATAATAGGAATGTGTTTAGATAGATAGATGCACATAAATATAGAGGTATATATTTTAAGTAATACACTTATTTTATATGTTTGTAAATGGATTTTACATGCTGCCAACTCTTAATTACTAGCAATTGAAAGAAAATATTTGATTAACTAAACTTTTCAGTAAAAATATAAATGATCTCTCTATATGATATTTTTCCCCTTTGTGGTAGTTTGATATTATTGATGAATTCCAGAAAAAAATTCTGATTATGTTTGTAACTGATGTGTTGCTCTGGGTTAGTGACACCCTTAGATTGTACTGGATTCAGAGGTTTCACTTTTACTTGATTAAATTATGACTAGGGCTTTGATTGGGCCATATCAGTAGGACATCTAGCCACTGTCCTCTTGTTAGGTGAGGACTCAGAGAAAATGACATGGCAGAGAACACAGAGGCAGTTGGATTTTGATATTGGATCCCCAAGAAGTAAACACAGAGAAGCAGCTATGTGAAGAAAAACAGAAGGCTCCATTAGCCTTGGCAGAGGCCCCAGTAAGAGAGTCAAACCATTTGCTTTATAGTTTACAACTGAACTTGTGGAGACAGCAGCACAGCTGAGCCCAGAGAGAAATGAGTTTTGGGAAGAGAGGAACCCAGGAAGCCTGAACCCAGCAAATATCAGCGGCCATCTTGGTCCAACACATGACAAAGATATTGGTAAGGGAAGTAACTTATGCTTAGGGTCTGGTAACTGTAAGCTCCTACCCCAATTAAATACCTTTTATAAAAGTCAACAGATTTCTGGTATTTTGCATCAGCACCCCTTTGACTAATACATCCTTTAAAACATATAAATGTGAATATTCAGTTACATGAATATGAGCATGATATTATCATTCTCTATGCATTTTCTTTATCCTATAATTAATATAGTTCCACTCTAAATTTCCTGAGACACAGGGTGAGAAATAGGAAACTTTTCTGCTGTGTGCAAAATAATTGTCTATTTTATAAATTTACTTTCTATTCCCAACTTTGATTTGGTTCAAGGAGTCTAAGACTACTGCAGGAAGTAATAAAGCACAAATTTCCAGCACAGTTAGTAAATTGTGTCTATCTTTACTCACATATGTTTCAAGTGAACTAGCAGTAAGCACACTGTCTTTATATCCATTCCTTTCACTTTGCAGGGAACCACTTTTTCCTGATGCTACAAATTATTTTTTAAATTAACAAGAATTCATCATTTTCTTCACTGTGAAATGATATGCAGATTTAAAGATAAAGAGGAGTTCAAAAGCAAATTAGAATAATAGGTAATTTTGGAAAAGTTCTAAGAATAAGATAATACATAAGAATTCCAACATTGATAGGTTTTACTGGAGAACATATTAATGGTTTGGGGGAAAAGTCACATGATTACATTTAAATAGATCAAGTTAAATATTCCTAAATTTATAAAATATACCATAAAAATATTAAAAACAAATAACACTTTGAGAACTCTTTGCATGAAATCCAATCAACAAAAGTCTAGTATCAAGCAGTGATGAATGTTTGTTATATATAAAACAATATTGAAAGCAATCAAAATGAAAAACTGATGGGGGTTTATTTGAATTAGAAATCTAAAAAAAATAAATTAAAACACAGGTTAATAATTTTTACCATTTAAAGAAACACATAATTAAAAATATATTAATTTTCAAAATAAAGAAAATTTTATGTATTTTATTTTGATCTACCCATCTTAGGAATTAAAACCAGTACCTCAACCTTGAAGAACAAGTTGACTATCTTAAAAATGGAAAATGGTCATTGGCATTAACCTCCTTTTTTGTGTGTGTGCATATGGAGAAAATCAGAATAGTCATTACAATAATTTCTATTTTGTAAAGCTACAACTTGAAAACATTGTGACATTCATTACTGCTTTAGCTTGTTAAAGTTTGCCAAAGCAATATATGAGAAATGGGTTGGGTTTTACAATCAAGATTTATTCATTTATAAGTTTACAATTCTGAGGCAATGAAAGTGTCCAAATCAAGGCATCATCAGCAGACGCTTTCTTCCTGAGCTGCAACTGTGGGTGATCGGGCACAAGGGGGCTTCTGCTTGCTTCTCCCCTCTCCTCTTGGCCTATGTGCTTTCGACTACTGGCTAACATGGTGTCCTCTCACCCCTGTTTTCCATTGATTCCAGCTTCTAGTTCCCAGGGCCTTTTCTTTCACCTTCTGGGTTCTCCTCTACCTCTGCAGCTTTTTTCTGTTTATGCAGCTTTTTATTCCTCCATTTATAAAGGACTCCAGTAAAAGGATTATAATCCACCCTTGGTGATGTAATCTAAGGAAAGGGTCTTAATTGAAATAATTTAATGAAAAGGTATTAACTTGGATGGGTTTATGTGCACAGAAATGGATTAACTTAAAGAACAGGATTTTCTGGAATCTAAAAAAGCTTCAAACTGCCACAGTCACTAAATGAATATGATATAATTCTCAGAAGTATAATGTAAAGATTAAATTGTAGCACCATAAATATACAGTAAAAACTTTTTCATAAATTTAAAGCACATGCACATAAAAGAATGCCACAGATTTCCCAGTGATACTTTCTGTTCTCTAAATTTTTTAGAGGAAATCCTATTTTCATCTATTTTTAATTTAGATAAAGATATGTTGTACCCATGAATTCTATAGGTAAATAAAAGTTTAATTTTTTCATCTCATAAACAATTGAAAGCTTGTTACTGTTAACTGAATTACATCCTAGCTTGTCCAAACTGAATGAAATGTCTTTGTTTTACATTAAACAGTCTTTCTTAGAATTTTACAGAAGACAGCTTCCTTCTTGTACTTCAGGCTATGAAAGTAGGGATTCAGGGTGGGTGGCCCATCAGTGTAGAAGAGAAATACTTACAGATCTTAAGTAGATGGAGCTAGGGGCAAGATGGTGGTTGAGTGAGTGCACCTGGTGATCTCTCCTGCAGAGAAGTGGCTGGGCAGCATTGGAGATTCTTTGGGACCAGGCTGTTTCAGGATTTTGCAGGGAAAGGGGGTGTCTGGACATCAATTTCGTGGAAGGTAACAGAGAAAATTCATGTGGAGGATAAAATTGAGGCTCTGTTACACGGAGTTGGGGGCTGTGTGTGGGACACTCCCCACTGGGGTGGGTGCAGCCATGGCACTGGCGCTGCAGTGGTGATTCCTGGAGGCTCTGTGGTACTGTGGAGTTCGTGAGCCCTGAGTGGGCTATTGGGGGGCTGAGAGGGCAGGAGGCCTTAGCAAACCGATTTGGTTAGACGGTCGGGAGTTTTTTCTGAGGTGGGGAAATTTTTGATTTCTGACATGAATAATAGCGCTTCCTGCTGGAGCCCCGCCCCCAAGGCTGGCTGCTGATCTGCAGTGGCCTTGGATCACTCGCACTAAGGAGACATGGCTGGGAGACTGTTTTGGGGGATTGCAGGGTGGGAGGCGTCTGGAAGCCGATAAGGGGAATCTTTTGTGAGGCGTGGGATTTTTGGTTTCGGACACTGATACAGACTTCCAGCTAGAGCCCTGCCCCCTAGGCCTGGCTGCGGATCTGCAGCATTTTTAAATTGGCTGCAATATAGATGCGCCCTCAACTGGCCTTTTTGGGGGCTTGCAGGGCAGGAGGTGTCCTGAAGTCAATTGGTAATACAGCCACAGAAGAGACCCTAGAGAGAGGGGGAATTGCGGGTTTCCAACACATAGGTCAGAGTTTGCGAATGTGACCTCTCCCATAAGGCTGACACACAGCTGCGGGGATCCCTGAAGGCTGTGTTGCACTACAGTGCTCCCAGGTTCTCTGTTAACCATATTTGAGGTTCCCAGGTCTGTGTCCCCTGACTCTGGTGGGCTACACCCCAGAGACTCACACCTCTTGAGTCTGCAATATCACAGACTTTCCATCCCTGAATCCACCATGCCCTGAGGCCCATCTGAGGTCCTTGAATGTCCTAGCCCTCAATGTTTGCGTTTCTTTTTTTATTTTAATTTTAATTTTTTATCTTTTATTGTCCTGGTTGCTAATTCTGCATTATTTCCCAGTTTTTTCTCCCATTGTATCCCCCAAGGTCTTTTTTTCCCCCATTTATTTAGGGTTTTTTTGTTCTTGCTGTTGTAGGTGTTCTATATCTTCTTTTCTTTTCCTTACTTGTTCCCCTCCCTTTTCTTTACCCACCTCCTTTTTCTTTCCTTCTTCTCTCTTTTTTCGCTCTTTTCTCTTCTCCCTCATTTTCTTCTTATTTTATTTTATCTTAATTATACAATAGGTGCTGGAAGGAAGACCTCACATTTGCTGGGTTTCCTCATCCTCCGTTGCCTCATTTCTGTGTGAATTGATTTTGGCTACCTACACTATCCCATTTCCCTCACATCTTGATATCCTCCATCATCTACTGTCTCTCCTATATTCCACCTCCCTTTCTTTGATCCCCAAAGTGTCTAACTCTTAATTTTTAATAGCTTTGTTTTGTTTTCTGTCTTTTATCCACTCTTGAAACTATTGCCTTTCTTTTCTCTTTCCCTCTCTCATGAAAACACTAGCTTTTTAATTCATACAATATTCCTCCCATATTCATTCAACTCCCTCATTATAGGTATTCTACTTACTGCTATAGCTCTACACAACTTACATGAAACTAATATCCATCCTCCCAGATCGCATATTGTTGCTCTGTTAACATTTATTACCAATACTACTTTACACATTTTCCTTACTTACACAATTGCCTTTCCCTGGCCCTAATACTTTCCTTTAAAGTAAACTCAGCCAGCAATAAGAAATTAGAATAAGAAGAACAAAGTGACAAAGAGAAGATATAACATTTATGCAAAAACAACAGCTAATTAATCCCCAAGATTAGACAAAGAAACTAAGGAACTGATTAAACCTGTCAAGATAAAATGGTGAACAGACAGCAACAAAAATCTACAAACCAAACCAGTAATCAGGAAAACATGGCTGAATCCAATGAACAAACTAAAAACCAGGAAAGGGAGCAGAACTTCACACAAGTAATTAAAGATCTCAGAACATATATCACAGACAAATTTAATGAAGTAAAGGAAGAGGTTAACAATATGAAGACAACACTTGGAGGGGAAATTGCAGATATGCACAAAAAGATAACAGATATGATGGGAATGAACACAACAGTTCAAGAAATCAGAAATACACTCACAGCAAATAACAGCACATTAGAAGAGGCACAGCAGAGAATTAGTGATGTGGAAGACAGTACATTGGAAATCGAACAGATAGTAGAATTGATGGATAAAAAGATAGAAAAAATCCAGCTAGGAATTATGGACCTGAATGACAATGCAAAACGCTCAAACATACATATTATAGGCATCCCAGAAGGAGAAGTGAAGGGAAAGGGGTCAGAAGGAGTGTTGCAGGAAATAATGGCTGAAAACTTCCCAAATCTACTGAAAAAGACACATGTACATATCCAAGAAACACAGCGTACCCCAATCATCATAAACCCCAGCAGGCCAACCCCAAGACATATACTTGTCAAATTATCCAATGCTCAAGACAGAAAATTCTAAAAGCAGCAAGAGAAAAGAAAACCATCACATACAAGGGAAGCTCCATAAGATTAAGTGCTGATTTCTCATCTGAAACCATGGAGGCAAGAAGGCAGTGGTATGATATAGTCAAGGTACTAAAGGAAAAAAATTTCCAACCAAGAATACGCTATCCAGCTAAAGTAGCATTCAAAAATGATGGAGAGTTCAAAATATTCACAGATAAACAGAAACTGAAAGAGTATGCCAACAAGAAACCTCCCCTTCAAGAAATTCTAAAGAGAGTTCTCAAGGAAGGAAGGAAAAAACAGGACAGGCAGAGTTGGAGGAGAGTGTAAGAACAACAAAAGACAAAAAGAGAAAGGGAAAAAAAAATAAAAGATGACAAACCCAAGTCCAATCAAAATATGGCTAACATAAATAATTCCTTGAAAGTACTAACACTGAGTGTCTATGGATTAAATTCACCTATTAAAAGATTCAGAGTGGGACATTGGATAAGGAAATATGACCCATCAATATGCTGTCTACAAGAAACACATCTTAGACACAGAGACTCATGTCGGCTGAAAGTGAATGGTTGGAAAACAATCATACAAGCAAACAATAACCAAAAAAAGGCAGGAGTAGCTATATTAATATCAGAAAAAATGGACTTTAAATGTGAAACAATTGTGAGAGACAAAGAAGGATACTACATATTAGTGAAAGGGACAACCTGTAAAGAAGATCGAACAATCATAAATATTTATGCTCCTAACAAGGGTGCTTCTAAATATGTGAGGAAAATGCTGGAAAAACTAAGTGAAAGAATAGATGCATCTACAATTATAGTGGGGGATTTTAATACACCACTATCAATTCTGGACAGAACATCTCAAAAGAAAATCACTAAAGAAACAAAATATTTGAACAGTATATTAGAGGAGCTGGATCTAATAGACATATATAGATCATTGCACTGAAACACATCAGAATACACATTTTTCTCAAGTGCACATGGATCATACTCCAAGATAGACCATACACTAGGCCATAAAGAAAGGCTTAATGAATACAGAAAGATAGAAATCATATAAAATAATATCTCTGATCACAGTGGAGTGAAGCTGGAAATATGCAAGGGCCAGAGGCCCAGATTTCACACCATGATTTGGACATTAAACAGCACACTGTTAGAAAAACAGTGGGTTAAAGAGGAAATCTCAAAAGAAATCAATGACTACCTTGAAACAAATGATAATGATAACACAATATACCAAAATTTATGGGATGCAGCAAAAGCAGTACAGAGAGGGAAATTTATAGCCATAAATTCATATATCAAAAAAGATGAAAGAGCAAAAATTGAAGAACTAACTGCACATTTGGAGGAATTAGAAAAAAAACAAAAAAGTAATCCAACAGGAAGAAGAAGGAAGGAAATAACAAAGATAAGAGGAGAACTAAATGAAATAGAAAATAAGAAAGCACTTAAAAAAATAAACAAGACCAAGAGCTGGTTTTTTGAGATCAACAAAATTGACAAATCTTTAGTGAGACTAACAAAGAAAAAATGAGAGACGATGCAAATACACAAAATAAGAAATGAGAAAGGAGATATCACCACTAACCCCACAGAAATAAAGACTATCATAAGAAGATACTTTGAAAAACTATATTCCAACAAAAATGACAATTCAGAGGAAATGAACAAATTCCTAGAAACACATAAGCAGCCCACATTGATGAAAGAAGAAATTGATGACCTCAACAAACCAATCAAAAGTAAAGAGATAGAATCAGTCATTAAAAATCTCCCAACTAAGAAGAGCCCAGGGCCAGATGGCTTCGCAGGTGAATTCTACAAAACACTCCGGAAAGAACTGACACCAATCCTGCTGAAACTATTCCAAAAAATTGAAACAGAAGGAACATTGCCTAACTCCTTCTATGATGCCAACATTACCCTACTACCAAAGCCAAACAAAGACACCACAAGAAAGGAAAATTACAGACCAATTTCTCTAATGAACCTAGACAAAAAAATACTTAACAAAATACTTGCTAATCATTTTCAACAACACATTAAATGAATTATACACCACGACCAAGTGGGATTCATTCCAGGTATGCAAGGATGGTTCAACATAAGAAAATCAATGTAATACACCATATAAACAGATTGAAGGAAAAAAATCACATGAATATAGATGCAGAAAAAGCATTTGACAAATTACAGCACACTTTCTTTATAAAAACAGTCCAAAAGATCGGAATACAAGGAAATTTTTTGAACATGATAAAGAGTATATATGAAAAACCTACAGCCAACATTGTTTACAATGGAGAAATCCTAAAATCCTTCCCCCTAAAGTCAGGAACAAGACAAAGATACCCACTGTCTCCCTTTCTATTTAACATTGTCTTAGAAGTACTTGCTTGAGCACTGAGGCAAGAACCAGATATAAAAGGTATTCAAATTGGAAAGGAAGAAGTCAAAATTTCCTTATTTGCAGATGACATGATCCTATACGTAGAAAACCCTGAGAGGTCTCCAACAAAGCTTCTAGAGCTCATAAATGAGTTTAGTAAAGTCGCAGGGTATAAGATCTATGCACAAAAATCAGTAGCATTTCTGTACACCAATAATGAGCAACATCAGGAGGAAATCAATAAACAAATACCATTCACAATAGTAAATTAAAAAATCAAGTATTTAGGAATAAATTTAACTAAAGGTGTAAAAAACATATACACCGAGAACTATACAAGACTGTTCAAGGAAATCAAAGAAGACCTAAATAAATGGAAGAATATTCCCTGTTCATGGACAGGAAGACTAAATATTATTAAGATGTCTATCCTACCAAAACTGACTTACACATTCAATGCAATCCCAATAAAAATCAACACAGCCTTCTTTAAGGAACTTGAAAAACTAACCATGAAATTTACTTGGAAAAGAAAGAGGCCCCGAATAGCCAAAGACATATTGAAAAAGAGAAATGAAATTGGAGGAATCACACTACATGACTTCAAAACATACTACAAAGCTACAGTAGTGAAAACAGCATGGTATTGGCATAAGGAGAGAAACACAGACCAATGGAATCAAATTGAAAGTTCTGATATAGAACCTCATATATATAGCCATATAAAATTCAATAAAGCCACCAAACTCTCTCAACTAGGAGAGAATGGCCGATTCAACAAATGGTGCCTGGAGAACTGGATATCCATATGTAGAAGAATGAAAGAGGATTACCATCTCACACCTTATACAAAGATCAACTCAAGATGGATCAAAGACCTAAATATAAGAGCCAAGACCATAAAGACCTTGGAAAGCAGTGTAGGGAAACATCTACAGGACCTTGTAATAGGAAATGGCTTCATGAATATCACACCAAAAGCACAAGCAGCAAAAGAACAAATAGATAAATGGGACTTCCTCAAAATTAAAGCCTTCTGCACCTCAAAGGAGTTTCTAAAGAAAGTAAAAAGGGAATCTACACAATGGGAGAAAATGCTTGGCAGCCATATATCCGATAAGAGACTTATAACTTGCATATATAAAGAACTCGTATATCTTGAAAATAAAAAGATAAACAACCCATTTAAAAAATGGGAAAAAGATTTAAACAGACACTTCTCCAAAGAAGAAATACAAATGGCTAAAAAGCACATGAAAAAATGCTCCAAATCTCTAGCTATCAGGGAAATGCAATTCAAAACTACAGTGAGATACCATCTTACTCCCATAAGATTGGCAGCGATGAAAAAAACAGAAGAACACAAACGCTGCAGAGGATGTGAAAAAAGGGGAACACTCATCCACTGCTGGTGGGAATGCAGAAGGATCCAACCATTCTGGAGGACAGTTTGGTGGTTTCTCAAAAAACTAACCATCGATTTGCCTTATGACCCAGCAATCCCACTGCTGGGTATATACCCATCAGAACTGAAAACAAGGACACAAACTGATATATGCACACCAATGTTCATAGCAGCATTGTTCACTATCACCAAAAGTTGGAATCAACCCAAATGCCCATCAACAGATTAGTGGATCAATAAAATGTGGTATATACCTACAATGGAATACTACTCAGCTTTAAGAACAAATACACTACAATCACATGTGATAACATGGATGAATCTTGAGAACCTTATGTTGAGTGAAGCAACCCAGGCATTGAAGGACAAATACTACATGACCTCAATGATATGAAATAAGCAAGCTGCCTCAGAGAGCTAGAGAATGGAAGATACATTTACAGGAATTTGGGGGGTGGAGGAAGGATGTGAGCTGACGTCTGCAGGGGTGGAATCTATGATGAGCCAGCGGTAAGTATGAGCACAAAGAAGAGATAAAATGTGCGCAAGGGGTTGCCTTTGGGTGGGGCTTTGCGAGTTTGGGGGGGCTGGAGGTGGGCGGATGGGTAGTGTTGCCCAGGAAATTGGGGAGAAGGAGGGGCAACATACGAACATAGGAGATTGTCAGGTGTTGGTTGAGAGTAAAATGATGAGAAAACTGTATCAAAATATGATTAGGAGGGTTACCTGTTTAGGATGCTCGGAGGGGATGGTCTGACGTGGGACAGAATCCTGGGGAATGTCTGAATGCTCATTTTGCCAGGGTGGGTTGTACCATTGGGTAGAGAACCAAGTAGTGAGAGTGGGGGTGAACTCACACCCTGGGGAGGACTAATGCCATCAAATAGAGGGAACTGTGCCTCTCGAGAGAAAGGGTGGCTCCCAGGGCATTAGGGCAGTTGAGCAAGTCAGGCCCTGAACACTGTTGCAAGTATCTCTGGATGTGGCTCCTCAGGAAATGGAGATTGGCTGTCACTGTGGGCCCCAAGGGGAGGGGAAAATGGATGTTGAATGGGTGGAACCAAGGTAAATGTGGGGGGAAGAGAGGAGTTTCACGAGAGTACACAAGGATGGATATAAAACATGTAATATTACACCAAAAACATATAGGGGATGACAGACTAATAATATAAACCATAATGTAAAACATAGGATAACTAAAAAATTTAGAAAACTGTATAGCCTAAAATATGGACCACAATGTAAGCACAGATGTCACCTTGTTTGAAAGCTAGTGTCTCAGACTCTGTACATCAGTTTCAGTAAATATGATATGAATAAGTTAAAAGATTATTGCTGTGGAAGGGAAAAGGTTTTATGGTGGATGTGTGGGAGTACTGTATATTGTATATATGAATTACTGTGATCTAACGCTCTTGTGAAGAGAAGCTCAATAATTAGGAAAAAAAGAAAAGATAGGATGCAGAATTTTTCCAAGTCAATATGTATTCTATATCTAACCTTTAAACTCATCTCTATATTCCATTTTACTAGTAAGGGAACCTGACATTATATTGGGCTTCACTTTTCAGGAAGTTTGGATCACAGAGTGGTTCAACAATGGCAGTGGAGGAATACTTGTATGGGATGTTATTGACAGGAGATATATGGTTGACAGGGAGTTATACAGGGCATGTGTCCTTGGTGCATGGAAATGTTTGGATATACTCATAGTGGAAACAATTAAAAACAACAGCTGGGTGGGTACTGGGTTACTGGCCAGGGGGAGCTCTGTTGTTGTCCATAAGGGAGCAGCGGCAGTCCTCCAGGTGCAACGGTAAGGACCAGGAAGAAATGAGGGTCCAACAGTGAACCCCTGATACTAATGACTATGCTTGTGAGCCTATACACCTGAAATAAGAACAAGGCCTAGAGAAGCACTGTGCCTAAGAGTTCCCTCCTGACAGCCTCCTTGTTACTCAAATGCGGCCAGTCTCGAAGCCAAACTCAGCATGTAAATGCAATGCCTTTCCCCCAGTGTGGGACATGACACCCTGGGATGAGCCTCCCTGGCACCGAGGGATCACTACCAAGTACCAGCTGATGACGTAACTAGGAAATGACCTTAAATTAAAGGTTCAATGTGGACCTGTCTACATATAATATCCCTGTCTACATATAATAACAAGAGTTAAAAATGCTATTTGACCTTAAGTAAGGGGAAAATGGAAAAGACAGATGAGTTCATATGGCTATGAGTTTCTAAAAAAGAGTCTGGGCGTTGTCAGAAGGATTGCCCTTATGCACACCTGAGCAGAGTCTCAGAGACAGATAAAGTAGGTACAACCCCAGATATTGGTCCTTTTGAGGGCTAAAATGTCCCACAGGTTCTATGGTCATGGCAGCTGGGGTTGACTGCCATGCCAGTTGGCCCTTCTTTGGAGCTGGTGTTTCTGCGTGATGGAGCTGGACTCAGATGGTATCTCTTTAAACAAGTCTTTCATGCTACTTTACTGGGATTGTAGTTGGTGCTGGGGCTTAAGATATAGCTAGGGGATTTGAATCTCTGGACTGACAGTATGATAGCCAGGCCCTGACATCAACAGACTTCAGCTCCTACACTCTGATTCATTGGACTTACTCCACTCAGCTAACATGGAGTTGAAGAATGTCAACCACCACACCATGGAGCCTAGAATGCCTACAACTGAAAGCAGAAGGATTGCATCCAATATCATGTGGAATCTAAAACCCCTCTTGACATAGATGTGGAATGGACACAACCAAGCCAAGGTCCACAGGAAGGAGGAATACAGAAAGGATCAGAGTGGACTTAATGATATTCTATTCATGAACTATTGTGGTTAATAATCGAGAAAATGTGGCATTGATGTGGAAAAAGTGGACATGGTGGCTGCTGCCTGCAGGGAATGGGAGGAAAAGAAGAGATGTGGAGGCATTCTCGGGACTTGGAGTTGTCCTGGGTGGTGCCCCAGGGAGAATTGCCAGATGTTGTATGTCTTCCCATGGCCCACTGGATGGAACATGAGAGAGTGTGGGCTATGGTGTGGAACATGGGACATGGGGTGCAGTGATGCCCAGAGATGTACTCACCAGACACAATGGATGTGACGTGATGATGGAGGAGAGTGTTATTGTGGAATGAGTGGTGGAGTGGGGGTGGTGTGGGCGAATGGGGACCTAATATTTTTTTAATGTAATATCTTTTTAAAAAATGAATAAATTGAGTAGAATTTGGGGGAAAAAAAGGAAATTAAAAGCCTAAATAAATGAAACTGCATTCTGTGTTCATAGATTAGAAGACTAAATATTAAGATATCAAGTCTTCCCAAATTGATTTACAGATTCAATGCAATCCCAATCAAAATTCCAACAGCCTACTTGGCAGAAATGGAAAAGCAAATTATAAAATTTATTTAAAAGGGTAAGGGCTCCTAAATAGCCAGAAAATTTCATTAAGAAGAACAAAGCTGGTGGACTCACTTCCTGACTCTAAAGCATATTACAAAGCAACAGTGGTAAAAACAACATGGTACTGGCATAAAGACAGATGGATTAACCAATAGAATAAAATTGATCATTCAGAAATAGACCCTCACATCTATGGTCAATTAATTTTTGACAATGCTGCCAATGCCATCAAATTGGGTCAGAGCAGTCTCTTCAACAGATGGTGTTGGGAGAGCTGGATATCCATATCCAAAAGAATCAAGGAGTGCCCCTATCTCACACCTTATACAAAAACTAACTAAAAATGGATCAAAGACCTAAATATAAAAGGAAAAACCATAAGACAATGTTGGAAAACATCTTCAAGACCTGGTGGTAGGTGGTGCATTCTTAAACCTTACACTGCAAACATGGGCAATGAAAGAAAATATGGATAAATGTGACCATCTCAAACTTAAAACAGTTTTGTGATTCAAAGGACTTTGTCAAGAAGGTGAAAAGAAAGTCCACTCAATGGGAGAAAATATTTGAAACCATATATCTGATAAGTGTTTGATATTCATTCTATATAAAGAGATCATACAACTCAGTAAAAGAGGAAGCAATCCAATTTAAAAATGGGCAAAAGATTTAAATAAACATTTCTACAAAAGGAAATACAATTGGACAAAAAACACATGAAAAAAGCTCCATATCACTAGCTACTAGGGAAATGAAAATCAAAATGACAATGAGATATCATCTCACATCACATGCAATTGCCATTACTAAAAAAACAGAAAACAGTAAGTGCTGGAGAGGATGTGGAGAATAAGGAACACTCCTTCACTGTTGATGGGATTGTAAAATGGTGCAGCTTCTATGGAAGACAGTTTAGCAGTTCCTCAGAAAGCTAACTAGAGAACTGCCATATGATCGAGCAATTCTTCTGCTAGGAATATATCCAGAAGAACTAAAAACTGACATGAGCAGACATTAGCACAGAGATGTTCATAGTGGCATTATTCACATTTGCCAAAGATGGAAACAACCCAATTATCCATCAAGCAATGAATGGATAAGCAAAATGTGGTATTATATATACATATGATGGAATACTATACTTCAGTAAGGAGACATGAAATTGGGACACATATGATAACATAGATGAACCTCAAAGACATTATGCTAAGTGAAGCAAGCCAGAACAAAAGGATTACTATTGCATAGTCTGATTAACATGAACTAAATACCAAGAATAAACTCATGGATTTAAAACCTAGCGGATAGGTCATTAGGAGCTACAAGGAGGGCTGAGAAGGACTACTGATGCCTAACGTATAGAGAAGTTTTAATTAGCAAAAATGTAAAAGTGTAGAAATGGATAGAGTTGATGGTAACACATTAGAGTGAGTAGCAGCTGGTTTATAAATGGGATTGTGGCTGAAAAGGGTAGTCTAGGATGTAAATGTCAATTGAAAGAAAACAAGAGAATGATCTAGGAACTAACATAGTGAACTCAGAGGTGGATGAACATTGTAGTTGATGGTTCAGATGGAAGAGTGTGCTTCTGTGAGCTAGAGCAGATGAATATCAATATTGCAGGGCAGTGGGAATGTGGAGAAGCATGGGAAAAATACAACTGGTGTGACCTATGGATGGTGGTTAACAGCAATACTATAATATTCTTGTATCAATGCCAAAGATGTACTGTGTTGATAATGGGAGGGTGGGGTGTGGACATGGGAAGAGTGTGCCAAATGCATGCTACAGACCATGGTTCATGGTAATAGTCTGATGGTATTACCTCATAATCTGTAACAAATATTACACTACATTGTGGTGTGTTGGTGAAGGTGTATTAGTACGGGAATTATACAAATGTGCATGATTGTTTTATAAGTTCACAATCTGTAATAAAAATAGACTGTAAAAATAATAGGGTGCATTTTGGGAAAAATAAAGAAATGTAAGATATGGACTACAGTTAGTAATATTTTGATGATGCTTTTGCATAATTTGTATCAAATGTTTCACAACAATGCAAGGTGTTGGTGGTGGGATGATGTATGGTACCCCTGTATCATGCTATGTGTGTTTATTTTTGTAAGTTCACAACTTTTACTATATAATAAATGTTTATGTATATCCATGTGTGAATTATATGCTTCAATAAAAGAAAAATAAATATATACATAAAATTCACCCCCAAGTTAGCAGCTTCAAACAATAAAGATTTATTATCTCACAAGTTTCTGTGGGCCAGGAATCCAGAAGTGGCCTTGCTGGCTGACTGGGGCTCAGGGTCTCTCAGGAAGCTGCAATCAAGACCTTGGTTAGGCAGCCTCCACCTGAAGGCTTGGCAGAGGCTGGAGAATCCCTGAGCAAGATCACTCACTGTCACAGCTGTGGGCAGAAAGTTCCGGGTCCTTACTGCCTGTGGGAAGAGGCCTCAGTTCCTTGCTACATGGGTCTCCTCATAGAGCTGCTTCAGTGTCCTCATGCCATGGCAGCTGGATTCCCCCAGAGTGAGTGACCTGGAAGAGCACAATGAGGAAGCTGCAATGCCTTTTGTGACTTAGCACTGGCAGGATGCACCATCACTTCTGCCATGTTCTGTTCATTAGAAGTGAGCCACTAGGGCAGCCTGTGCTCAACAGGGGAGGAAGTAAGCTCCACCTCTTGAAGGCAGGAGCATAACATAATTGGTGGACATAATTTTTAAGCTACTATATCCATGAATTCACTGCTGCATTAAGACATTGAATATATCCATCATTCAACAAAGTTTTCTCATGCTCCTTTGTAATTGGCAATATGAAGAAGCCCATAAAAAGGAATGAGCCTTGAAAACATTATGTTGAATGAAATTAGCAGACACAAAAGTACGTATATTGGGGGGTTGGAGTGGGGTATATGGGAACCTATTATGTTTTTTAATGTAGTGTTTTGCATGATATATTAACTTTTTAAAAAGATAATTAAAAATAAAATATTTGATGAACAGTTAAAAATAAATAAATGAATATAAACAATGGAAGCAAACAACAACAGAAAGGTACCTATACTGTATGATCTCACTGATATGAAATAAATAGAATAAGCAGACTCAGAGTCAGAATCTAGAATAAAGTTACCAGGGGAAACAGGGTAGGGTTGGGGAATAGGAAGTCCAGGGTTAAACTCTACAGAGCCTCTGTTTTGGGTGATTGTAAAGTTTGGTAATAGATGGTGGTGAGAGGAGTACAATATTGTGAATGTAATTAACAGCACTGAAATATTATCTGAATGAGGTTAGAAAAGGAAATGTTAGGTTGCATAAATGGTAGTAAAGTCTTTCAAAAGATCCATTGCACTGCACTACACAAGCATGAACCCTAAGTCAAGCCATTGCCTGTAGCCAATAGTACACTTATAAAATGTTCCATCATCAATTGTAAGAAATATTCTGAACCAAGGCAAGGTGTCAATACCAGCACAGTAGATGGGAATCCTGTATTTTATGCTAGATTGTTCTGTAAACCAAGCACTTCTTTAATAAAGAAAAGGAAAAGGGAGTAAGATCACACAAATGAAGATATTTCCTATTTATTTTTTATTTTTTAAAGATTTATTTTTATTTATTGAATTCCCCTCCCTTCCCCCGGTTTTCTGTTTTCTGTGTCTTTTTGCTGCGCCTTGTTTCTTTGTCCACTTCTGTTGTCGTCAGCGGCACAGGAAGTGTGGGTGGCGCCATTCCTCGGCAGGCTGCTCCCTCCTTCGCGCTGAGCGGGCTCTCCTTATGGGCGCACTCCTTGCGCGTGGGGCTCCCCTATGCAGGGGACACCCCTGTGTAGCTCGGCACTGCTTGCGTGCATCAGCACTGCACATGGGCCAGCTCCAAATGGGTCAAGGAGGCGAGGCCCGGGGTTTGAACCGCGGACCTCCCATGTGATAGACAGATGCCCTAACCACTGGGCCAAAGTCCGTTTCCCTATTTATTTTTTTAAAGTTTCACTCAGGTAAAGTCCATCAAGTAGCCTGCATCAGATTGTGTCTTGTGTGTTTTTTTGTTTTGGTTTGGTTTTGGCTTTTTGCCACACAGCAAGTTACCACAAATGTAATGGCTTTAATTAACACTGTTTATTACCCAGCACCTTCTGTGGGTCAGAAGTCTGGGTGAGCTCAGCTGGGTCCTCCACTCAGGGTCTTACCAGGTAGAAATCCAGGGTGCACAGGGCTGTTTTTACTGGAGGTCCTAGGGAAAGTCCACTTCTAAGGCCATTCAGGAAGCTGGCAAATTCTGTTCCTCAAGCTTTCCACATCTCCCTCCCTCTTCAGGGTAGCAGTGGCACCTGGGGTCCTTCTCATGCTTCCAAGCTCCCTGGCTTCCTCTTCTCCCTGCTTCCCTGCATTAGGAGGCTCAGGTGATTACACTGGCCCTCACCTCCTCTTTAGAGTTTTAGGGCACACAAAGCCCCATCAGCCTGCAGCAGTTTAACTGAAAACTGCCCCTTCCCAGCTGCCTGTCCTGCCTCTTGCCTTCCAGTCCACAGCTCCCTATGTCTATGACCTCTGTCTGTGACCCCACCATGAACTCTACCCCCACTTTTGTTCTTGACAATCTCCAACAATCTACTTGCTGCCAAATCCAGGGTCAAGTCTGCCCAGTTCTCCTAATCTGGAGGCACCTGCCCCTCCATCACCCCTTGCAAGGCTGAAGCTCCCCTGGTGAAGGATCCACTTCCAAGGCCACTCATGTTATTGGCAGGATTTGGCTTCTACTGAGGGCCTGTGTCCTTGTCTGTTTTCAGGCACTGCCTCTGTTTTATTCTATGTGGGCCTCCACACAAGGCAGTCCATACATAACATTGCAGCTTGTTTCCCAGATGAGGGATAGAGGGAGAGAGGGAGAGTAAGAGAAAGACAGAGACAGAAAGATTGATATAGACACATACATCCATAGAGAAAGAATAAAAGAGAACTAGCAGGACAGTCATCACAGGTGGCTTCTTAATGGATCTTGGAAGTGACACATCATCTTTTTGTCCATACTATTTGATTAGAAGAGTCCCTAATTCCAGACAAATTTGTGTAAACCAGGAGGCAGAGATCCTTAGAAGCCATTTACAGGCTGCTCACCACATAAACTAAAAGGAGCACTTAATCCGATTCTAACTATAATGCATAGCCATGAACGTGTTATAAGCCAGAGGATGCTATCACATTCCAGAATAATTAGGGCTTAGTAATTTGTAATAAAAGGGTGCACATCACTTTTTTATAAAGAATTAGCCCCATGCTTGGCAGAAAGTAAGACCACAGTAAGTGCAAGTCATAATTATTTGTCTGTGTTAGGGCACTGTAAAATGCAAATTATGAACAAATATATATGGCATTTATCAACCATAGTAGCAACAGTTATAATAGTTGCCAATTAATGAGCACCTAATGTATGTTTTGTGCTCTACATATATTTTTTCTAAAATTTTAATGAATTATATCATACAAGCACCTACCTAAACTGTAAGTACACAGTAAAATTTGTGAACTTATATAACAAGCATGCTCCCATACATCACCCTACCACCAACACCTTGCATGTTGTGAAACATTTTACAAACTATGAACTGACTACAGCCCATGTCTTATATTTGGTGTATTCTCTTCCAACCCTTTTGTTTATGAACACACTACATTAGTATTATATATTTATTATAGTTCATGAGAGAATGTTTTAATATTTGATCTTAACCACAGTCCTTCTGCCACCAAGTTCCCTGTGTTATACAGTCTCATGATTTGGACAGTCCATTCAAAGTGTATGCTCAGTGGCTCTCACTTTCATCACACAGTTATTCTGTCATCACTTTGGTCAATTTTAGAACACTTCATTACTCCAGAAGGAAAAATCCCTTACCCTATATATTCCCCTATTGCTGCAAAAACATTACAATATTAGTGTTAACTGTCATTTTTAATTTACATTTGTTGAAGGAGGGGGCAAGATGGCGGCTGAGTGAACGTCCCTGTTAGGGTCTTCTGCAGGGAATTGGCTGGGCGGCATTGGAGACTCTTTGGGACCGGATTGTTTTGGGATTTTTGCTGGTCCGGAGGTGTCTGGACATCGATTTGGAGGGAAGGTAACAGAGAGGATCTGTCTGTGAAATATACACGGAGATCCCAGCTACCTGTAGAGGATTCCCTCCTTGGGTAGGTGGAGACGAGGCATCTAGCCCCGCTCGGTGGGGCTGAGCCAGGCCGGGCCGCAGCGACGGACGCCGGAGCCGGGCCGGGCTGCGCCGGCGGCGAGCGGGGCCGGGGGGGGCCGAGCCGGGCCGGTCCAGGCCGTGGCGGCGGGAGGTGGACGCGGGAGCCAGCTGGGCCGCTGTAGCGAGCAGAGCGGGGCGGAGCCAGGCCAGGCCGAGGCGGCTTAAGGAGCCGGGCAGAGCCGGTCCAGGCCTCCGCGGCGGGCAGCGGCGGGCGGAGCCAGGCCTGCGAAGGGGTTTCTGTTCTTTGTTTTTTTTTGTTTTTTTTTTTCTTTTAATTTATTTTACTTAATTTTTTTTTTTTTTTTTTTTTTGGAGCATCTGCAGTACTGGGGAGTTCGTGGGCCCTGGGCGGCTTATTGGGGGTTTGTGGGAAGGGAGGTGCTTGCAGACCCATTTGGGCAGACAGACGGGGGGTTTTAGGGCAAAGCGGGGGGAAATTGTTGTTTTAGATAGTGTTGCAATTGTGACACGTGTATACCTGTATCTCTCTTCCCCCTATCCGTTCCCCACCGTTTACCCATCCTCTTTTTCTTTCTTCCTTTCTTCTTGTCTTTCTTTTTTTCTTTATTATAATTAGTTTTTTTTTTCGGTTTTCTCTTTCCCTCTTGTCCCTCATCTTCCACTTATTTTATTTTAATTCAAGTATACAATAGGTGCTACAGGGAACACCTCACATTTGCTGGGTTTTCCCATCATCCACTGCCTCATTTCTGTGTGAACTGATTTAGGCTACCTACACTATCCCCCTTCCCCTGCATCTTGATATCCACTATCATCTACTGTCTCTCCTATATTCCACCCCCCACCTCCTGTTCTTTGATCCACAAAGTGTCTAACTCTTAATTTCTAATACCTTTGTTCTGTTTTCTGTCTGTTATCCACTCTTGAAACTATTACCTTTCTTTTCTTTTTCCCTCTCTCATGAAAACAATAGCTTTGTAGCTCATATCATATTCCTCCCATATTCAGTCATCTACTTCATAAAAGGTACTCTACCTACAGCTATAACTCTATACAATCTACATGAATCTAACCTCCATCCTCCCAGATCTCATATTCTTGCTTTGTTAACATACATCACCAATACTACTTTACACTTTTCCCTTGCTTACACAATTGCCTTTCCCCAACACTAATACTTTCCTCTAAAGTGAACTTAACCAACAAGTAACTAGAATAAGAAGAAAAAAGTGACAAAGAGAAGATATAACACCTATGCAAAAATAACAACTAATTAACCTCCAAGAGCAGACAAAGAAGCTAAGGAACTGATTAAATTTGTCAAAATAAAGAGATGACCAGAAAGCAACAAAAATCTACAAACCAAACCAATAATCAGGAAAACATGGCTGAATCCAATCAACAAACCAATAATCACGAAGGGGAGCAAAACTTGGCACAAGCAATGAAAGATCTCAGAACATTTATCACCGACAAATTTGATGCAGTAATGAAAGAGGTTAACAACATGAAGACATCACTTGGAGGGGAAATTGCAGACATATGCAAAAACATAACAGATATGATGGGAATGAACACCACAGTTCAAGAAATCAAAAATACACTTGCAGCAAATATCAGCAGACTAGAAGAGACAGAGCAGAGAATTAGTGATGTGGAAGACAGTACCTCAGAAATCAAACAGATAGTAGAAGGGGTCAATAAGAAGATAGAAAAAATCCAATTAGGATTTAGGGACCTGAATGACAATGCAAAACGCTCAAACATACGTATTATAGGCATTCCAGAAGGTGAAGAGAAGGGAAAGGGGTCAGAAGGAGTGTTGCAGGAAATAATGGCTGAAAACTTCCCAAATCTACTGAAAGAGACAGATGTACATATCCAAGAAGCACAGCGCACTCCACAAGTCATAAACCCCAACAGGCCCACCCCAAGACATATACTTGTCAAATTATCCAATGCTCAAGACAAAGAGAAAATCCTAAAAGCACCAAGAGAAAAGAAAACCATCACATACAAGGGAAGCTCAATTAGATTAAGTGCTGATTTCTCTTCTGAAACCATGGAGGCAAGAAGACAGTGGTATGATATAGTCAAGGTACTAAAGGAAAAAAATTTCCAACCAAGAATACTCTATCCAGCTAAACTAGCATTCAAACATGATGGAGAGTTCAAAATATTCGCAGACAAACAGAAACTGAAAGAGTATACCAACAAGAAACCTCCCCTTCAAGAAATTCTAAAGGGAGTTCTGCAGGAAGAAAGGAAAAAACAGGAAAGGCACAGTTGGAGGAGAGTATAAGACCAACAACAACAACAAAAAAAAGACAAAAAAAATATACAAAAAAATATGACAAACACAAATCCAATCAAAATATGGCTAACACAAATAATTCCTTGATAGTAATAACACTGAATGTCAACGGATTAAACTCACCTATCAAAAGATTCAGACTGTTACATTGGATAAGGAAATATGACCCATCCATATGCTGTCTACAAGAGACACATCTTAGACCCAGAGACGCATGGAGATTGAAAGTGAAAGGCTGGAAAACAATCATACAAGCTAACAATAACCAAAAAAAGGCAGGAGTAGCTATATTAATATCAGACAAAATAGACTTTAAATGTGAAACAATTGTGAGAGACAAAGAAGGGTACTACATTTTAGTCAAAGGGAAAATCTGTCAAGAAGATCGAACAATCATAAATATCTATGCCCCTAACAAGGGTGCCTCTAAATACATCAGGCAAACGCTGGAAAAACTAAGTGAAATAATAGATACATCTACAATTATAGTGGGGGATTTTAATACACCACTATCAACTCTGGACAGAACATCTCAAAAGAGAATCACCAAAGAAACAAAACATCTGAATAGTATATTAGAGGAGCTCGATCTAATAGACATATATAGATCACTACACCCAAACACAGCAAGATATACATTTTTCTCAAGCGCACATGGATCATTCTCCAAGATAGATCATATGCTAGGCCACAAAGAAAGGCTGAACGAATTCAGAAAGATTGAAATCATACAAAACATTATCTCTGGCCACAGTGGAGTCAAGCTGGAGATTTGCAAGGGACAAAAGCCCAGATTTTACAACACGATTTGGAAATTAAACAGCACACTCTTAGAAAAACAGTGGGTCAAAGAGGAAATCTCAAAAGAAATCAATGACTACCTTGAAACAAATGATAATGATAACACAACATACCAAAATTTATGGGATGCAGCAAAAGCAGTACTGAGAGGGAAGTTTATAGCCATAAATTCATATATCAAAAAAGAAGAAAGAGCAAAAATTGAAGAACTAACTGCACATTTGAAGGAATTAGAAAAACAACAACAAAGTGACCCAACAGGAAGAAGAAGGAAGGAAATAACAAAGATAAGAGCAGAACTAAATGAAATAGAAAATAAGAAAGCACTTGAACAGATAAACAAGACCAAGAGCTGGTTTTTTGAGAAGATTAACAAAATTGACAAACCTTTAGCAACACTAACAAAGAAAAAAAGAGAGAAGATGCAAATACACAAAATAAGAAATGAGAAAGGCGATATCACCACTGACCCCACAGAAATAAAGACTATCATAAGAGGATATTTTGAAAAACTATATTCCAACAAAAATGACAATCTAGAGGAAATGGACAAATTCCTAGAAACACATAAGCAGCCCATATTGACAAAAGAAGAAATTGATGATCTTAACAAACCAATCACAAGCAGAGAGATAGAATCAGTTATTAAAAATCTCCCAACTAAGAAGAGCCCAGGGCCAGATGGCTTCACAGGTGAATTCTACAAAACATTCCGGAAAGAACTGACACCAATCCTGCTGAAACTATTCCAAAACATCGAAACAGAAAGAACATTACCCAACTCCTTCTATGATGCCAACATTACCCTAGTACCAAAGCCAAACAAAGACATCACAAGAAAGGAAAATTACAGACCAATTTCTCTAATGAACCTAGACGCAAAAATACTTAACAAAATACTTGCTAATCGTATTCAACAACACATTAAACGTATTATACACCACGACCAAGTGGGATTCATCCCAGGTATGCAAGGATGGTTCAACATAAGAAAATCAATCAACGTAATACACCATATAAACTGATTGAAGGAAAAAAATCACATGATTATATCTATTGATGCAGAAAAAGCATTTGACAAAATACAGCACCCTTTCTTGATAAAAACACTCCAACAGATTGGAATACAAGGGAATTTTTTGAACGTGATAAAGAGTATATATGGAAAACCTAAAGCCAATATTGTTTACAATGGAGAAATCCTAGACTCCTTCCCTCTAAACTCAGGAACAAGACAAGGATGCCCACTGTCTCCGCTCCTATGTAACATTGTCTTAGAAGTACTTGCTCGAGCACTGAGGCAAGAACCAGAAATAAAAGGCATTCAAATTGGAAAGGAAGAAGTCAAAATTTCATTATTTGCAGATGACATGATCCTATACATAGAAAACCCTGAGAGATCTACAACGAAGATTCTAGAACTCATACATGAGTTTAGTAAAGTCGCAGGTTATAAGATCAATGCGCAAAAATCAGTAGCATTTCTGTATACCAATAATAAGCAAGATCAGGAGGAAATCAAGAAACAAATACCATTCACAATAGTAAATAAAAAAATCAAATACTTAGGAATAAATTTAACTAAAGAGGTAAAGAACTTATACACCGAGAACTATACAAGATTGTTCAAGGAAATCAAAGAAGACCTAAATAAATGGAAGACTATTCCTTGTTCATGGATAGGAAGACTGAACATTATTAAGATGTCTATCCTACCAAAACTGATCTACACATTCAATGCAATCCCAATAAAAATCAGCGCAGCCTTCTTCAAGGAACTAGAAAAACTAACTATGAAATTTATTTGGAAAGGAAAGAGACCCCGAATAGCCAAAGACATACTGAAAAAGAAAAACGAAATTGGAGGAATCACACTACCTGACTTCAAAACATACTATAAAGCTATGGTGGTGAAAACAGCATGGTATTGGCATAAGGAGAGACACATAGACCAATGGAATCGAATTGAAAGCTCTGATATAGAACCTCACATATACAACCACATAATATTCGATAAAGCCACCAAACCCTCTCAACTGGGAGAGAGTGGCCTATTCAACAAATGGTGTCTGGAGAACTGGATAGCCATATGTAGAAGAATGAAAGAGGATTACCATCTCACACCTTATACAAAGATCAACTCAAGATGGATCAAAGACCTAAATATAAGAGCCAAGACCATAAAAACCTTAGAAAGCAGTGTAGGGAAACATCTACAGGACCTTGTAATAGGAAATGGATTTATGAATATCTCACCAAAAGCACAAGCAGTAAAAGAACTAATAGATAAATGGGACTTCCTCAAAATTAAAGCCTTCTGCACCTCAAAGGAGTTTGTCAAGAAGGTAAAAAGGGAGCCCACACAGTGGGAGAAAATATTTGGCAATCATATATCTGATAAGAAACTTATAACTTGCATATATAAAGAACTCCTATATCTTGAAAATAAAAAGATAAACAACCCATTTAAAAAATGGGAAAAAGACTTAAACAGACACTTCTCCGAAGAAGAAATACAAATGGCAAGAAAGCACATGAAAAAATGTTCCAAATCTCTAGCTATCAGGGAAATGCAAATCAAAACTACAATGAGATACCATCTTACACCCATAAGATTGGCAGCTATGAAAAAAACAGAAGAATACAAGTGCTGTAGAGGATGTGAAGGAAGGGGAACACTCATCCACTGCTGGTGGGAATGCAGAAGGATCCAACCATTCTGGAGGACAGTATGGCGGTTTCTCAAAAAACTAGCCATAGATTTGCCATATGACCCAGCAATACCACTGCTGGGTATATACCCAGCAGAACTGAAAACAAGGACACAAACCGATATATGTACACCAATGTTCATAGCAGCATTGTTCACTATTGCCAAAAGTTGGAATCAACCCAAATGCCCATCAACAGATGAGTGGATCAATAAAATGTGGTATATAAACACAATGGAATACTACCCGGCTGTAAGAACAAACACACTACAAACACATGTGATAACATGGATGAATCTTGAGAACCTTATGTTGAGTGAAGCAACCCAGACATTGAAGGACAAATACTACATGACCTCAATGATATGAAATAAACAAGCTGCCTTAGATAGCAAGAGACTGAACGATAGGCTTACAGGAAATCGGAGGGTGGAGGAAGGATATGAGCCGATGTCTGCAGGGGTGGAATTTAAGACGAGATGGTGGTAAGTATGAACACAAAGAAGAGGTAAAAGGGGGGCAAGGGGTTGCCTTTGGTTGGGGCTTTGCGGGTTTGAGGGTGGCTGGGGAGGGACGGATGGGTAACGTTGCCCAAAAGTGGGGGGAGGGAGGGGTAGCATACGAACACAGGAGAGGGTCAGGTGTTGGTGGAGAGTAAAATGCCGAGAAAATCATATCAAAATATAATAAAGAGGGTTACCTGTTTAGAATGCTCGGAGGGGAGGGTCTGATGCAGGACGGGCTCCTGGGGAATGTCTAAATGCTCATTCTGCCAGAGTGGGTGACACCATGGGGTAGAAACCCAAGTAGTGAGAGTGGGGGTGGACCCACATCCTGGGGAGGACTAATGCCATCAAATAGAGGGAACTGTATCCCTCGAGAGAAAGGGTGGCTCCCAGGGCATTGGGGCAGTTGAGCAAGTTAGGCCCTGAACACTATTCCATCTATCTCTGGAAGTGGCTCCTCGGGAAACGGAGGTTGGCTGTCACTGTGGGCACCAAGGTGGAAGGGAAAATGGACGTTAAATGTGTGGAACCAAGGTAAATGGGGGGTAAGAGAGGAGTTTCGTGAGAGTACACAAGGATGGATATAAAACATGCAATATTACACCATAACATATAGGAGATGACAGACTGATCATGTAAACCATAATGTAAAACATAGGATAACTAAAAATGTAAAGAACTGTGTATCCTAAAGTATGCACCATAATGTAAGCACAGATGTCACCTTGTTAGAAAGCTAATGTCTCAGACTCTGTACATCACTTTAAGTAAATATGATATGAATAGGGCGTAAGAGTATCACTGTGGAAGGGAAAAGGTTTTCTGGTGGATGTGTGGGAGTGCTGTATATTATATATATACATTGCTGTGGTCTAGGACTCCTGTGAAGAAAAGCTGAATAATTAGGGGGGGGGGAAAAAAAAAAAAGAAAAAGATAGGATGTGGAATTTTTCAAGTCAACATTCTTTATCTAAGTTCTTTATCTAACTTTATCCAAGTTCTTTATCTATCCTTTAAACCCATCTCTATATGCCATTCCCTAGTAAGGGACCATGACATTATATTGGGCTTCAAATTTCGGGGAGTTCTGGATCACAGAGTGTTTCAACAATGGCAATGGAGGGATACTGGTATGGGATACCAATGACAGGTGATATATGGCTGACAGGGAGCTGTACAGAACATATGTCCAGGGTGCATGGTAATGTTTGGATATACTCATAGTGGCAACAATTAAAAACCACAGTAGGGGGGGTACTGGGTTCCTGGCCAGTGGTGCTCTGTCGTGGTCCCTAGGGGGGCAGCGACAGTCTCCCAGGTACAGTGGCGGGGACCGGGAGGGAGTGAGGGTTCAACAGTGAGCCCCTGATGCTAATGCAATAAAAAAAAAGGAATGAAAGAAAAATATTAAATAGAAAGGGGATTCGAGCTTTGTCCTCAGCATCTTTCCAGAGTTTGAAAAATTATTGAGAACCACAAGTAGGTGTTCTTTTATGTTTGCTTTATCTATTGATGGTCACTGTAATATACATTAAAACTGAGAAAAATGTATCTTACATTATTTAGTAAGTGATAAATCTAAGAAATATTTATTGTGATCAATGCACTGAATATTGCATAGTTATTTTCAATTTTGTCTTTGAAACTTTCTGTAATTTCTTCTATTGAGTAATAAAAGTATATTATGGAGAGCTAAAAAAAACAAAAAACAAAAAAAAACTTACATTTGTTGTAATTTTCCCATAAATCACCATATTCTTAATCCTTTGTAAAAGAACATTGTTATGTTTATACTATTAATCACCATCTCATTCAACACTGAAATGACTATATGTTCGCTAGATTATTCTCTAGTTTCCTTTCAAATGGCATTTACATCCACATTTGGCCCCTTTCAGCCACAATCTCATTTATAAGTCAGCAGTGTTAGTTATATGCACTGTAATGTGTTACCATCAGCTCTTCATTTCCATACTTTTACAATTTTAAAAATTCAACATACATTGAGCATCACCTCCCATTCTCAACCCACATTTTATCTCCTAGTAAACTAGAGTTTACCTATGTGAGTACAACTATGTGAGTACTTAGTATTAGTGAGACCATACGATATTTGTCCTTCTGTGTCTGGCTTATGTCACTTAACATAATGATGCATCATATATAAAACATGGAAAAACAAATGTCTCTCAACCTGCCCTTCCCCACAGGACAACTCAGCATGAAGCACCTGTCCTGTTAAGTGAGCTTCATTGAGGAGAAACTTTCCTCCCATTAGAAAGTGTTTCTTGTCTTAATTAAATACTATACTTGGTAGACCCAGTGCTTCATTCTCTAGGGTCTTTCAATGGAGTCTTAGCTTACTGATTTGAGATCTCCTTTTAAAACATAAATATTAATGCTAAAATTTTCTCTTAAGCAGTACTTTATTGCACCTCACCCAGTTTTATACATTGTATTTTCATTTTCATTTAGTTAAAATATTTAATTTCCCTGTGATTTTTTTCTTTGACCCATGGGTTGATAAGAACATTGGTAAATGTCCAAACACTTGGGGTTTTCCCAGTTATCTTTGTCATTGATTTCTAGTTCAATTCCACTATGATCACAGAAGATACTTTGTGTTATTTATATTATTTTGTTTGAAACAGTGTGTTTTATTGTCCTCAATATGATCTGACTTGTTGCATATTCCATGTGCACTGAGAAGAATATATATTCTGCTCTGGTGTGGTTTAGTGTTCCATATGTGTAAATTGGATCAAGTTGATTGTACTATTTTTCAGGTCCTCTATACCCATATTTATTTTATACTTATTTCTTTTATCAATTATTGAGAGAAAAGTATTGAAGACTTCAAATATAAATATAGACGTGTTTATTTCTCCTTTCATCTTTTATTTTGAATTTCTTTTGTTAGGTGCATTCACATTTAGGATTATGTCATCTTGCTGAACTGACTGCTTTATCATTACGTACTGTCCCTCTCTATCCCTGACAAAATTTCCTGTTCTGAAGTCTACTTTGTGTGCTATTAATAGAGCTAGTAGTGATATTTTGAAATGTTTTTCCAATCTATAAATATGGTATGTCCATTCATTTAATTTGACCCTCTTTGATATTTCTTAGTAATACACAATAGTTTTAAGAGGAGTTATTTAATCATGTGTTTGGCCTTGATTCCTAGGTTATTTTATGTTTGAAGTTTTTGTAAGTATTGAAACATTCCTCTCATTATCTATTTCCTTCATCAAAGAAATGAAACATGAGTAAAATTCTGTTTTCTTATAAATATTGTATTTAGGGGTATTAGTTAAATACTAATTCTTATTATTTGTCTATACATTTGAATTTGTTTCTATGAAAATACTCTTGTCACCTACGAATATGGAGGAAAATATTTTCCTTACATTCATTCATGTATTTACTTGTTTTCACCACATTGAAAATATCAAATAGAATTTCTGCCTGAAAAAAAAAATAGAGATACTTCATTTTTCTTTGGTTAGCATTTGTATGATATTTTTTAAAATATCCTTTCAATTATTTGTTTTTATTTTTGGTATTTTGTCTTTATCCTTTCAATTTTTTAACTTATCTATTTTTTAATATTTAAGTGGATTTCTTATAAAGAGCATATGGTTGCATTTTGCTTCACATCCAGTCAAATAATTTCTGTCATTTATGTGATGTATTTAGATCTTGGATTGTGTGGAAGATGCAGTTTACCACCTCTTTTTCCAGACTTTGAGCAAAAAATGTTTTTGCATTTTTAAATGGCTGAAAAATTTAAAAATAAAACAATATTTCATGAATATCAGAAAATTATATGATATTCAAATTTCTGTGTCCATATCTGTGCCAAAATAGTAGAGTTGAGTAACTGTCACAAGTTTCTGTTTCTATCCTTTCAGCCTGAAAGCCTAAACTTTCTTCAACATCTCTTTTAGAGTAAGTCTGTTGTATGTGTCTGTGTGTGTCTGAGTGTGACTGCATATGTTTGTGGAATGTCTGTCTATATATGTGTACTTGTGTATATATATGTATTTATACATACATATTTCATGTGTAAACACACACAAAGATTGAGCCATATCCCCCACAAAAAGCATGTTCATGTCTGAAACCCAGGTCCCGTGGGTGTGAACATATCTGTAAATAGAGAATTGAAGATGTTGTTAGTTAAGGTGTGGCCAAACTGAATGGGGTGGGCCTACTCCACTATAGCTGGGTCTTTATAAGCAGAGGCTGTTTGGATGCCATTAGGCCAATACCGTGTTCTCTGAATATCCCTTACACAAGGTTCAAGCTCCTGCTCACTTCCCTCCCACTCTACATGCTCTGAGTGACCACACCAAAGCCCATGGCTTCAACTCAATCCACGTGCCAGGGAGCCCAGTCCTTCATGTCCATCCCAGAACACTCTCCTGAGTTCCACATCTGAATTCCCAAGTGGACTCTCATGGGCACCCAAATTAAAGATCTTCTCGGTCTGTATGAATGTCACCAACAATTCTCTAAGCCAGAAGAAGGCAGGTTTCCTTAACTACTCCCACTCTCTTTGGTGTAATCATGAAAATATGTCAACCCTAATTCTTAAATGTTTCCTTAATTTCACCCCTCCACCCCTTCCTGTTTTCAAGTCTTAGGATCATTGTCAAAAACTTCTCTCTACTTCCTCTGGCCTGATCTGCCTCCAATTCATCCTCTATGCTGCTGCTAGGATATTTATAAAATGCATATTAGACAGTTACTCCCAGATCTAAAATCTTTCAATGGTTTATGTAGTCTGCACAATAAAGTTCAAATTCCCCACCATGGCGTAGTGTGATCTGCCTCTCCAGGCTCATCCCCACGACCTCAGAGCTGTCTTCCACTAGAGGACAGAGTATTACAAATAGGGTTCTAAAGGGTAATTCTCAAGATCTTAATAAAATTCAGGTAAAATAAGTTTGCAAAAGTGAAGAAATGGATTTAAACACAGTACTGAGCAATGAGAATATCCAAGCAAGGAATAGAGATGGTAAAGGTTGAGTACCACATTCCTGTTTTTCAATGAATTCCTATGAACAAGTCTAGGAATTCCATTTGGAAAATGCTACAGAAGGTATCCAAAAAATTTTGATATAGTTCCTATAATTTATTATCCATTATACAATATATTATACAGTATATTATATAATATATTGTATACAATATACAATATATTATACACGAATTAATAAAGCCTATGGCTTGTGCTTTCAACTGCTCTGCACTGTGCAAATCAGCACCCTTTTCTCTGAGAGGTTACTACTCAAGCTTCTTCCTACATGACCCTCAGCAGTTCCAGGGCATACTGTCTGCAGCTGCCAACAGGTTGTCAGCCCTTTGTCAAGGTTTGGTGCATTCCCTGTATAAAATGAATCTCATTTCCTTAAATACCTCATGGAACATACCATTATTTTCACTTGATTCTTTCTGCTTTCATCCAGAAAGAACATTCATCCAATGTCCAAAATTGCATTAAAAACTGGGGAACCAACTCACAAAATAATGAAAACTTGTCTTCTGGTAAAACACCATTAGCTTCGTCAAGAAAAAATGCCTTCTGATGAATCTTTCAAAACTCCAGTCTTTCCCCAGTACAAGTCCATATGCTCTCTGGCTCACATTACACTTTTACTGGGGCCAGATGAAAATGGTGAACTTTCTAAGCTTCATCCATTTCTTCTGGACTAAAACTGAGTTATTAACGGTACATATAGGAAGTTTTTACTTCTTTAAACTGTGTGGACCGCCAGCTTCTGGCTACAGGAGGAGCAGCCATCTCCCAGTGGAGGGGGGTGGGCTCCTGAGCCATCGCCCTGCACTGCAGGCTCTTAGGGCTCATGCAGTTTCCCACACAGGTGAGCACTTTACCTGGGGGACAGGGTGGCGGGGGGCCCATGGGGGTCTCCTGGGCTGACACGGGGCCTGAGACTGCGGGGACGGAGGGGATGATGGGAGTCCTGTGGGCGCTCCCTCCCCAAGCCCCTCCCCAAGTCCCCCTCCCCAAGCCTCTCCCCAAATTCCCTCCTCCCCAGGTCCCTCCTCCCCAAGCCCCCTTCTCCCCAAGTCCCCTCTCCTCCCTAGTTCCCCTCCTCCCCCTTGCCCCTCTTCCGCGGGAGAATCAAACCTGCCACCAGAGGCCGCTCTCCCGCTCCCACCCCAGCAGCACCTCCCTCCTCCCCTATCTCGGGCCTTCCAGGTCCCAGATTCCGAGTTCGACTCCCCAAGTGTTTCTTTTGCATTTCCCATTTTTATTTTATTATCTCGGAATATATTCTCTTTAAGGCATGAAAAAATATTATTAGAAAATAACTTTAAAAATCTTTGAACTATTAATGTTTATACTCATATTTATATATTAAAATATGTTTTATGTTGAAGAGAAAATTGAATTTCCTTGAATAAAGTATCATGCAGTTACTGTACTTGAGCTCTCTGCACAGTTTTTGAGGTGAAATTCACGAGCATACATGGCCCGCTTAGTGGACTGGCGGAGAGTATAAACGACACTGTCCATGAGGTGCAGCAGTGCTCCAAAACGTATTCACCAAATGCAATAAATGTGCCACGATGATGAAAGAGGAGGAGGAGTGCGGTGCTTCAGGGGTTATACGGGGACCACTTATTTTTTTTAATGAAACATTTTTTAAAAATAAAGAGAAAAAATAAATTTTTAAAAAATGCACGAGCATAAAATTAACGAATTTACAGAGTATAATCAGTGGCATTTGGTACACACAATGTTGTACATCAGCTTGTAAGGAAAGGGTTAAGTTTACTTTTCACAGAAAGGGGGCCTGCTCTGCAGTTGGAGGACTGGGTGAAAAGGGTTCTAGCGGCTTTGGCGCCAAGAATATGAAAAGTGGCACCAAAGTGATGGGGCCAATGGTGAAAGTGAGGGCGGGTCCAAAGCGAGGGGGCCAATGGTGAGAAGCGAGGGCGGGGTCAAAGCGAGGGGGCCAATGGTGAAAGTGAGGGCGGGGCCAAAGCGAGGGGGCCAATGGTGAGAAGCAAGGGTGGGGCAAAGCGAGGGGGCCAATGGTGAGAAGCGAGGGTGGGGCCAAAGCGAGGGGGCCAATGGTGAGAAGCGAGGGCAGGGTCAAAGCGAAAGCAGCGCGGAATTTGAAAAGCGGCGCCAGGAGTAAAGGAGGCCCCACGCCTGCCGCCCACTGGAATGCGGGGACTGGAGCGGGTCTCAGAGGGGAACTGCACAAGTTAGTTAGGCCTCTCCCTGGCTGTAACCCTGAAGCCCCCAATCAGTGGGGCAAGGGAGGGGCCTGCGTGTTAGGTTTAGGGTCTAAATGTCAGAGCTTCTTGTCGTTTGGCGCCCCAGCCACGTTATCCAGGTCGCTATTCTTGCAAGATCCTTCATTCTTTTCTCCTCCACAATCGGGTGACCTTTTGTTCTCTCACAGGTGCAGCTTTCTTTCTACCAAGGCTGATCTAGTTCCAGAGCGTTTTCATTACGTCACAGGAAAGTTCATGTCCGCAGCAGGTGCCACTCCCCGTTCTTCGCTCCCTTCAACATTTACCAGCCACTAGACTTCTTTCTGTCTCTATGGATTTACCTATGCTGGATATTCCAAATAAACAAAATCTTTTTAAAATGTGACCTTTTAATCTGGCTTCTTTCACTTATGGTGTTTTTGAGATTTGTCAAAGTTATTATCGCTTGTGCCATAATTTCATTCATTCCTTTTTATGGCTGAACAGTATTTCAATGTCTGGATATTAGGTATTTTGGTTATGCATTCATTCAATTCAATTCAGAGTATTGCTCTGAACATTTGTGTAAAATTATTTGAATTTCTGTTTTCAATTGTAGGGGTATAAATTAAGGAGTAAGATTGTTGGATCATGTGCTAACACTGAATATAACTTATTGAGAAACTCTCCAAATATTTTCCACCGGGTTTGACCATTGTACCTTCCCACCTGCGATGTATGGGGATTCCAATTTTGGCACATCTTAATCCATGGTTATTTAAGATTTTCAAAAAAATTGTAACCATCCTAGTGGGTGTGAGGTGGTGTCTCAACATAGTTTTGATTTGCATATCCCTAATGAGTAAAGATGTTCAGTATCTTTTCATGGGGTTGTTGACCAATTGCATATATTCCTTGAAGAAATGTCTATTGAAGTACTTTCTATGTCTATCTCTAATTAGATTGTCTTTTTGTTAAAGGGTAGAAGATACATCTATATTAATGATTTATTTATTTCCCCTAATCTTAAACTCATATAGCTCATATAGAGTATACTTATATATATACAAATTTCTTTAAAAATCTTAAGTACTTCATACCTCACTTGAGCAAAATCACACATTTTTACTCTGTTATTAATGTTTCTTCAAATTCACTGGAAAGAAAGTACTATTTCTTTAAGTCTAAATAGGCTTTGAGGTGAAGGAGCCAATAATTGGAGTGACGTTAAAGATCTGTGATTCAGTTTGAAGGACTGGTGTGACAAGAAAAACTCAAGAGTCTGAAAATTACCCTTAAGCTGAGAGACGGGATGAAGATACCAGAAATTCAATGCTAATAGGAGCTTGTATTTCCCAAAGAAATTGAAAATGGGAGATATCATGTCAGAACCAGCTAGGAACAGCTTTCAGTGCAGCGGTCTGAAGAGTGCCTGGCTCATGTTTCTGAACTCTTTGACCTGACACCTCAAAAAGATACCAGTTGTGTAGACATGAGAGAGGCAATAATACCTGCTGACCCCAAGGTCTCTAAGAAATCTGTTCATTCTGAAGAATGCTGGATATTGGCCCCATAATCTTTTTGTCATTTTAATAAATAAAAGCAGATTACCAGTATTTAAGGAGTGCATATTAGTTAGGAAGCATTTTAACCATTAGTTCATTGGAACTCTCAACATTCCTAACAAATTGGAAAACTGTTTTGCAAAAGGGACCTTGAAGATGTTATATATGAATAATTTACCTATGCAGTCTTTTTTAAAAAATATTTATTTATTTATTTATTTCCCCTTCCTCTCCCCCACCCCAGTTGTCTGTTTTCTTTGTCTATTTGCTGTGTGTTTTTCTTTGTCTGCTTCTGTTGTTGTCAGCAGCACGGGAATCTGTGTTTCTTTTTGTTGCATCATCTTGTTGTGTTAGCGGTGCCATTCTTGGGAAGGCTGTACTTTCTTTTGCGCTGGGCAGCTCTCCTTATGAGGTGTATTCCCTGTGCATGGGGCTCCCCTATGTGGAGGACACCCCTCCATGGCCTGGCACTCTTTGTGCGCATCAGCACTGCACATGGGCCAGCTCCACACCAGTCAAGGGGGCCCGGAGTTTGAACCATGGACCTCCAATGTGGTAGACGGATGCCCTAACCACTGGGCCAATTCTGTTTCAGCTATGGAGTCTTAAAAAGTTACATTTCATGTACATTGCTTGTCTTCTAATGAACTTCTATAGTTACTTGAAACTGGTGGTGAGGAGTGTTAGAGATATGGATTCTCAAGTAAAACTTTTATTATCATCAGATGGAAGTCACCAGTTTATTGGAAGTTACACTGGAAATTAGTCAGTTATTCGGGGAGTGGCTAGGAGATTTCACACAATATCTCATTGTGTTATTCTATAAGAATGAAGTTAAAGCATTTTCAGAGTGTGTTCTGTGCATCTGTGGGGAAGGCATATTCTGGATCAGCCCAGACATTTGCCTGGAACAACAAGCACAATTGGAGTTTCCATAAATACAGCATTGCATTCCTTTGGACATGGTTGAGGATGGCCCTGGGTTACCTATAATGTCACTATGTTTTTGGGATCAGTGATCTTTGATGATGTAGCTAACAGACCTCATCCATGAAGGGTGGGCCTTCCTGGCAGTTCTGAGAGCTGTTCAAATATGTGATGCTGGGAAGCATCACTCATTTGTTCTCTATGGGTGATTATCTCTACATTTCCTTTTTGTTTTGTTTTGTTTTAAAGATTTATTTTATTTTTTAAAATTTCTCTCCCCTCTCCCACCCAATTGTCTGCTCTCTGTGTCCATTCACTGTGTGTTCTTCTGTGTCCACTTGTATTCTTGTCAGCAACACTGGGAATCTATGTCTCTTGTCAATGGCACCGGGAATCTGTGTCTTTTTTTGTTGCATCATCTTGCTGCTTCAGCTGTCTATATGTGCAGTGCCACTCCTAGGCAAGCTGCACTTTTTTCATGTAGGGTGTCTCTCCATATGGGATGCACTCCTTCCTTCTGGGGCTCCCCTATGTGGGGGACACCTCTGCATGGCATGGCACTCCTTGGGCACATCAGCATTGTGCATGGGCCAGCTCACCACGTGGGTCAGGAAGCCCTGGGTTTGAGCCCTGGACTTCCCATGTGGTAGGCGGATGCTTTATCAGTTGAGCCAAATCTACTTCCCTTACATTTCTTATATATTTATCAGCAAATATCCAGAACATCTTCCCCATATTCTGCTCCACAACTTGCCAATTCTTTCATGACCCTTACAATTATATGAAGGAAATGTGTTTTTTATTTATTAACGTACACATAGTTTGTCAATTTTAAAAGTTGTCCTTGCTACTCAATCTTCAATACCCAGAATTGTGTTGGAAAGTCAATGAATATTTTTAAATACTAAATCCATGAATTAAACTCTAAGTTACTATTCTATTCTAAGAAAAAAGCTGAGGTTAAGACTACAGTAATAAAAATAAGTAGAATATCTTATTCCATATAACCCTTTTATGGTGAAACTCCTGTTTATTGGGGTTAATTTTATAATAATTTAACTTCTGCCTTATTAAGTCACTGATGGGTTTTTTTTCCAAATTCTACTCAATTTATTCATTTTTTAACAAGATATTACATTAAAAAAATATGAGGTCTCCATTCACCCCCACTGCCCCCACCCCACCACTCCCCCCACATTAACACCTTCCCCCATCATCACATCACATTCATTGTGTCTGGTGAGTACATCTCTGGGCATCACTGCACCCCATGTCCCGTGTTCCACGCCATAGCCCACACTTTCCCACGTTCCATCCAGGGGCCATGGGAGGACATACAACATCCGGCAATTGTCCCTGGGGAACAACCCAGGACAACTCCAAGTCCCGAGAATGCCTCCACATCTCTTCTCTTCCTCCCATTCCCCACACCCAGCAGCCACCATGTCCACTTTTTCCACATCAATGCCACATTTTCTCAATTATTAACCACAATAGTTCATGAATAGAATATCATTAAGTCCACTCTGATCCTTACTATATTCCTCCTTCCTGTGGACCTTGGCTTGGTTGTGTCCATTCCACATCTATGTCAAGAGGGGTTTTAGATTCCACATGGATATTGGATGCAATCCTCCTGCTTTCAGTTGTAGGCACTCTAGGCTCCATGGTGTGGTGGTTGACATTCTTCAACTCCATGTTAGCTGAGTGGAGTAAGTCCAATAAATCAGAGTGTAGGAGCTGAAGTCTGTTGATGTCAGGGCCTGGCTATCATATTGTCAGTCCAGAGATTCAAATCCCCTAGCTATATCTTAAGCCCCAGCACCAACTACAATTCCAGTAAAGTAGCTTGAAAGGCTTGTGAAAAGAGATCCCATCTGAGTCCAGCTCCATCACGCAGAAACACCAGCTCCAAAGAAGGGCCAACTGGCATGGCAGTCAACCCCAGCTGCCATGACCATAGAACCTGTGGGTCTCTTTAGCCCTCAAAAGGACCAATATCTGGGGTTGTATCTACTTTATCTGTCTCTGAGACTCTGCTCAGGTGTGCATAAGGGCAATCCTTCTGACAACCTCCAGACTCTTTTTTAGAAACTCATAGCCATATGAACTCATTTGTCTTTTCCATTTCCCCCTTACTTTTCACTGATGGTTTTGCACTCTGTCTTTGAACTTGGACATGGAAATCATCAACCAGTAGAACTTACTGTCTTTAGAACAGGGCCAGGTATACTTTTTTCACTGAGGAAGAATTATCAATGTTTTTGATGTTTAAAATGCTCCTCCCTGGACCAAACACTATATATTCAGTCTTTGTCCCCTTGGTCCAGCCCTGGACTTGAAGATCATGCAGTAGTCTCAGCACAGAATTCACAGTCTATATGCAGGTAGGTTATCAGTCCTGTAAATAGGGTGTGGTTTTCCATTGCAGTAAAAGATGAACTGTGGACTGAAGAGAGAAGATTTCTCCAGGGCTAGAGTCTAGGTGAGCTCCCAGAACCTGTGCTTCAAGATGAGGAAGAGCCTCATCAGTTGGAACACAGGAACTTGGAAGTGTCAAATCCAACCTTCTTGAGTGAATGACATTTTCTGAAATGTCACCAAGAAAGTTGGAAGAAATTCTGAACATGGTGTCATATTTTTCTTTTATTCTCTATTCGTATGTGCTTTTTTATTTACCTAGGCCTCAGGAAAGTAATGCATGTGTGTGTGTGTGATAACTACTACATAATTGCTTTCAACTAGGTCCTCCATAGTGATGACTTTCCCTTTCTTTACCTCCCTAACATCCCATCTTCATTTGTATCTTTCTCTTATCCCTGATCCAGGAAATACTTCCTAATTGTCAATGTCCTAAAATGTGTTTCCACTAGCATGCTTATTACAGCATGTTCTCATTTTTTTTTGCCATTTAAGGGATGTGTTCATTATATTTCTCCAGAGAAATAAAAACAAAATTATATATATATGCATATATGTATATATAGAGAGAGTGAGATTTGTGATAGGAATTAGCTCATGGGAATGTGGGGAGTAGCAAGTCTGAATTCTATATGGTAGGCTGCAAGCTAATATCTCTGATTACTCTGAATTTAAATACCACAGTGGAAACTGAAGCAGAGGCACAAATGGTTTCTGATTCCTGAAATCCTCTTTGCTTTTTAAAACTTCCAACTGATTGGTTAAGGAGGCTCCCTACATTGATGAAGACAATCCCCTTTGCTGGGTGTAGATGCATTAAGTCAAATATAGAATCAATTAATTATAGATGCAAATCCATTTATGAAATACCTTCACAGTAACTATCAGGCTAGCACTTGCTCCAACTAATTCTAGGAAACCATAACCTTGTAAAATTGATACATTTTACATCACAATGGTCAATATTTTAAGTACACTTACATCTGGTTCTTTTTCTACATTTTCATTCTCCTCATAATATTCTACCAATTTAATTTTTTAAACAAATCAATTTTATTGATACATATTAATGAATAGGATCCAGTTTATCCAAAGTGTACAATCAATGGTACTGGCTCTAATCACATAGTAGTATGTTCATCACTTCAATCATTATTAAGGTATTTTCATTATTTTCATAATAATAATAAACAAAAAACCAGACAAGAATGTTGAAAAATGAAAGAACCTAGATTGACTACATATTATTAAATTAAAATGAAATTTGGGAAGCGGACTTGGCCCAATGGATAGGGCATCCATCTACCACATGGGAGGTCCGTGATTCAAACCCTGGGCCTCCTTGACCCATGTGGAGCTGGCCCACATGCAGTGCTGATGTATGCAAGGAGTGCCATGCCATGCAGCAGTGCCCCCATGTAGGGGAGCCCCATGCGCAAGGTGTGCACCCAGTAAGGAGAGCCGCCCAGCACAAAAGAAAGTGCAGCCTGCCCAAGAATGGCACCACACACCCGGAGAGCTGACACAGCAAGATGACACAACAAAAAGAAACACAGATTCCCGTGCCGCTCACAACAACAGAAGCAGACAAAGAAAATGCAGCAAATAGACACAGAGAACAGACAACTTGTGGGGGGGGCAGGGAAGGGGAGAGAAATAAATAAATATAAATATTTTTTAAAATTGAAATTGTTTCCTATTTTTTGTTGGGTTTTAATTGTATTTCAATTCAAAACCAAGCCACAGTCTCAGTTCTCAATAGGATTACCTATAATATAAACAGAATAGACAAAGCTAAGTAAAAATAGTACCTGGTTGTATCATGTGTTTACGCATTGTCCTGGGAGGACAAAATGGAGAATAGATTTGTCTTGGGATGACACGTGATCATCTCAATACATGCAAAAGAGGGCATTTGACAAAATACAACATCATTTCCTGATAAAAACCTTCCAAAAGATAGGAATAGCAGGAAACATTCTTAATACAATAAAGCACATATACGAAAAACTGAAAACTTTCCTGCTAAGATGAGGAATAAGAGAAGGGTGTCCACTCTATCACTGTTATTCAATATTGTGCTACAAGTTCTAGATAGAACAATTAGGCAAGAAAAAAAAGGCACCCAAATAGGAAAGGAAGATGTAAAATTTTCACTATTCACTGATAACATAATCTTATAACTAGTAAATCCCCAAAAATCCACAACTACACTACTAGAACTAATTGACAATTTCACCAAAGTGGCTGGATACAAGGCTAATTCACAAAAATCAAGTGTTTATATAAATTTTTAAAAAAATTTCTCTCCCCTTACCCACCTCCCCCAACTGTCTGTTCTTTGTGTCCATTCACTGTGTGTTCTGTGTCCACTTGTATTCTTGTCAGTGGCACCCAGAATCTGTGTCTCATTTTATTGCATCATCTTGCTGCATTAGCTCTCCATGTGTGCAGCACCATTCCTGGGCAGTCTGCGCATTTTTCTTGCTGGGCAGCTCTCCTTATGGTATGCACTTCTTGTGCATGGGGCTCCCCTTTGTGGGGGACACCCCTGCATGGCACAGCACTCCTTGCATGCATCAGCACTGCAAATTGGCCACCTCATCACATGGGTCAGGAGGCCCTGAGTTTGAACCTTGTACCTTCCATGTGATAGGAGGATGCCCTAACTGTTTGGCCAAATCCGTTTCACTATATATATATATACATTATTAATGATAAATCTGAGGAGGAAGTCAGAGAAAAAAATGTCATTTACCATAATGTTTAAAATATTCAAATACTTAGGAATAAATTTAACCAAGACCATAAACTACCTATATTCAGAAAACTATAAAACATAACTAAAAGAAAGAAAGATGATATAAATAAAGGGAAGAATATTCTGGGTGCATATACTCCTGACACCATTCTGCCTGGTTTGGCTTTGAGGATTTTTGTTATTCCTGTAAGCAAAACTGAGAAGGTTTGGTTAATATTCTTCAGGGAACCAGATGCAAAGAGTAAACTTCTAAAATTAGATGAATAGAAAACTAGATCAGTTATGTCTGGGCAGACCCAGGGCTGCTTAAGTGAAGAAATTTTTGGAAGTATATATTCTAGCTATCAGTCTCACTTGAGGAATCCAGTAGCAGTGGATCCATTCTAGGAGTGATCCTTTCACAAGCTGCATGGATTCCTCTAAGTCTCAGGCATGTCCCAATTTTCATTTCCAAATTCCAGGTGCATTGCTCTATCCTGTGATGCTGGCTCTCCTCCTGACCCCACACTGCCTACCGGGCTTCACTCCTCACCTGCAGGGCTGTCTATCTCCAGGGTACAGATGGAAATTGTCTATATCTTCTCAGATGAGAGAAGAAATTTCCAACATTACTTGATGACTGCCTTCCATCTACATATTGTATAGAACCTTATATGCCAAATCCCTGGCTAGGTCTCTATTTAGAAAAACTGTAATTCAGACAAAAATGCTTGCAGCTTCTAGGAGGTTTGGTTATGGCTTTGGGGGAGGCAACAGATTAGGAAGGACATCATGAATATTTGTGCATTCTGTTTGCAAGTCTACACAAAATGAATTATTTTTCAGAAAATATAAGCTTCTGTCTCGACTGTCATTCTCCTCTGTGGAAGATGACATCTGAGAGGGATCACTTGGCCCTTTGCCCAGAAACCTGAAGGTCACTGGACCACTGAGTCATGTTTAGAACATGCTCACAGAGAAGCTGCTGTGGACAAGAAGACATAAACTTGAGTGCAAGGGTCACTTGGTCCTGCCAGAGGTCACATGATCCCCAGCAGACTCCTGCAGCCACCAGTCGACTAGCCAGTGTGTCTGATTCTCTGGGATTCCTCTTTGCACCTGGTCTTTCTAAGCACCAGGACACACTCCAATTGCTCCAAACAGCAACAGCAGCAGTTCCATTAGTTGCCGTGTCCTTTCAGAAAGCAGCTGTGTGTGTTTCTGTGTGTGTGCACATGTGTGTCTGAGTGTGGGTAAGAGAGAGACAGAGAGACAGAGAGAGAGGGAGAGAGAGTATGTGTATCTGACAATAAACATCCTTGATTTGCTCTGACTCCTATTATGATAATAAAAGCAGCATCAACAACTCGCTGATTGCCTGGACCCAATTAGGAAATTCATATGCATGTCCTCATAAACACAGGTCATTATTGCCATTCCCAGGTGAGGAAAAGGAGTATTAGAGAAAAATATAAGTAGCAAGCATGGAATTTGGACATGATCTGCTCCTGATTTCAGGCCCAAGTACCCTTTCCATGTGAACTTCTTTGGTTCACTTAAACTCTCAGTGCCAGTTTTCTCAATGTACCCTGAGAATGCATCTACTGTGAAAGTTTGCGAAATTGAGGAAGAGAATGAATACAAGCTCACCATCAACTATGGCATTCAGCATCCTGAAAACATATATCTTTTGATCATTCATTTTAATATTACATGTTACTGAATGAAGTAGATACAAGAAGGAGGGGTTTGCAATGGAAGTAGAAAACTTCATGAGTAGGCACAATGGACTGAACTTACAAAGGTCATTATACCTGAAAAAATGCTGTCCTTTAAGAGAAGAGGACCAAGTTCTGTCTCTTTCCAGCAAGCATGAGGAATGCTGGGAGTGGGCAGGTATTGACTGCAAAGGGGCATGAAGGAAACATTCTTTGACTGATTGGTTTGTTGGTTTCATTGGGGGTAGGCCTTTTCAAAGTGTACTGGTGTGAACAGGGAAAGGGTGTGGTTTGTATCTATATCAGTCAAATCTCTATATAGTTGAGAAAAAGAATATTATAAGGTAAAATAAGAACCCTAGAAACAGTAAAATAAAGGATCATTGAAAAAAGTCCTGAGGGTAACTGAGCACTTGGAAGGAAATTTACTTAGAGTAAATTTTAAGCTTTAAGGAAACTTGTTCATGAGGCAAAGTGAGGGACGAAACGGGGTCCCTGTTAAGGGACGAGTGGGGTCCCTGTTGCGGAAAGAGTGGGGTCCCATTGTGGGACAAGCAGGGTCCCTGTTAAGGGATGAGTGGGGTCCCATTGTGGGACGAGCGGGGTCCCTATTAAGGGACGAGTGGGGTCCCATTGTGGGACGAGCAGGGTCCCTGTTAAGGGACGAGTGGGGTCCCGTTGTGGGATGAGAGGGGTCCCTGGCATGGGGAAGAAAGCCTCGTACGGCTGCTGAGGCTTCCCTCGGGGGCTCCAAAGGCGTGGAGGGCGCACGACCCAGGAAGGAGTCCCGGAGACAGGCTGATGGCACAAGTCTGGTCTATTGTGGAAGGGGATGCAGATTTATAGGATTGGGGAGTGGTGTGGCGGGTTCTGATTGGCTAGGGCAAATGCTGTTTCCATATAAGGCAATGTTCTGGCATTGGGCTAGTGATTGGCCAGTAGAGTATGTGCTAACTCTTGATAGGCTGAAGCTGTTGCTGGGCAAACAGCGTACTAAGAGATTAGGTTTAAGGGAGGGGGGAGGGGAAGTGAGAGCTGGGTTAGGCGGGAGATAGGAAGGGGGAGGGCTAGCCGTTAGCAGCAAAGGCCTAGTCAGGTGTGGCCACCTTGTCTAGGCCCAGTGGGCAGAGGCGGTGTCACCTCTTGCCGCACTGTTTGCCACTGAGGCAAGCTGGGTGCCCCTCCTCCCACACAAAGAACATATGGATTTAATTTCATCACCAAAACACTTCCTAGATCTCCCAGTGACTACAGTTTAATCATTTACCTTAAATATTCATCCCAGCAAGGTTTTTAAGGTGAATCACAGACTAAAGTAAACCCCACAAGGAAACAGCTTTCCTGTGCTGATGCAGGTCACAGAAGAAATACTCCTTTGTTAGGTTTGCGTTTCGATGAAACAAAACAAACGAAAAAATGCATGGGTGAGGAGCATCAGAACAATGAAAGTTTCCAGTAATTCCAGCCCATAGGAAAGTCCAGGGGTTTCCTCGGGCACCCAGGCCGCCTGCTCCCTCTGCAGCGCCCCCTGCCGGTGGCCCTCACGGTGTGCTGGGCTTGGTCCTTGGACCTGGAGTGTGGGGTGGGGTCTGCAGCACCTGCCGTGGAGAAGGAAGGAGAGGTGCCACTGTGAGCCCACAGCCTCTCGGGTCTCCTGTCGAACCTCACCCCCCAGTCCTGCCCTCACTTCTCCCTCTGTGTTTCCTCCTGCTCAACTGTGCCAGCTCATCCTGGCTCAAGGAAAACCTGTGCCAGGCCCTGGAGGCTTCCTCGGTCCTCAGGGCTCTGACTGCACCTCCCAGGGCCACGTCTCCATCGGGCCCTCTGGCTCCTGAGCACTCAGGAGCCCCCACGCTCCTCCCCCCCTCATCCCCGCAGTGCTCCCCCAGCCCGGGGACCTGCCTCCTCGGAGCGGCCTCCTGCTCGACTGTACTCCAGCCTGTCCTCTACTCTGCCTTGGGCTCCGGTGGTCGTCCCTCTGCCTCCCTCCTGTGTCTCCAACTGCTCTGCTAGGAGCACCATTGGACCTCTCTACCCTTCGCACACGGTGCCTTGGCCACCTGGCTCTGCCTGGTGCTGGATGGGGTGACCTGGAAGAAGCACAGTGAGTGTCCCTGACCCATCTCTGGACGTCTGGGGGAGAGACGGTCACATCAGGCTCCACATGGACCAGAAACCCACAGCGGCCGCCCCAGGTGCCTGATTTCCTCGAGGACTCCCAGCTCAAAGCGCAGCCCCAGGTCCTGACCCCTCCACTCTGCACAGGCTGGGGGCTGCCCTCCAGCACCCCCTGCTGGCTTGCCCAATTATTGGTAAGGGGCCACACCCAGGGATTGCTCAGATCTGGTGACAGTTGCAATGGTTTCTTGGGGCTCAGTTTACCTGCAAGAGGAAATCCAAGGGCTTTCTAGGGCCAGGTAAGAGAAGCGAGTGAGTGGAAAGGTGAAAGGGCATGGCTTGGGGAAGAAATTTCCCCAACCATTTCCCAACACTTCAAACCTAATCCTGATGCTGTAAGGTTTCATTTCCCCATCTCTTTTAGGGAAAGGATTACAATGAGGAGGGTAAAGTCCATCCTGTACCCTTCCTAGGTACCAGGATCTAATTTTAACTGCACCACTTGCAAGATTTTTCCTTCCAGTTCTTTCAGGAACATGCCAAATCTCCAAATTATGCAAATGACCTTCTGAGACCCATGCATGATTTATCATAGGCTGTGGCATTATTGGATTAGGCCCCCTTGGGGTGTTTTACTTTCCTCCTGGTCATTACACCTCTTTATTTGTGAATTTAGGGACCAGGGATGCCCATGTGGCTTACTACAGGGCAATGTGCGCAGCCCCTGCATGTGTTTTTCTATTGTGTACCTCTTGCTGTTTTCTCCACAAGCATTTACAGATTTGGTCATGTCTGTGTGCATAGCTGTCTATCTATTTATCATACCATCTACAAGGATCTACAAAAATATTCTGCAATGCCTACCCAAGTTGTTAAGTGGTTTAGGCCTTGTGGGTCTAAAGACTGTCACAACTATTGCTTTCTGCCATTTTGGCAGGAAGCAGGCATAGACCCTCTATAAATGAAGAAGGAGCAGGTGTCCCCAGTTAAATGTTGTTTACAAAAACAAACAGCAGAGCAGATTGAACCTAGGGTTACAGTTTGTGGACCACTGCTTGATCCAACACATCAAGATTTAGTTGGCTATTCTAGCCTTCTACTTCCCAGTTTCTCTTATTCAGCTAAGTTTGACAACTATGACACAAGCACATGAGAAATATCAAGAAACCTGCTGCCATGATCATTTCTTTCTGTTTTTAAAAACCTATAAGCTTCATGTTCAAGCATGTTAACAGAAAATGTGACACAACCATGAACAAAGTGAAATGAGAAATCATGACAGGAAAGAAATTAGAATAAGATTTGTGTGTCAGGAGACTTGTAGCTTCAAGCAACAGTAACCTCCTGTGAAATTCACTCCACCAAAAGGGAAGATTTGGTGTCTCCCCTTGTTTCAGTTTGCTAAAAGCTTCTGGGAGCAATAAACCAGAAATTGGTTGGCTATTCTACTGGGCATTTATTCAGGTAAAAGCTTTCAGTTCTGTGGCTGTGAAATTGTCAAAATCAAGGCATCATCAAAGGTGCCATCTCTCTGAAGGTGGGCTGCTGGCAACCCTGGACTCCTGCCATGGAGCAAGACATGGCAGTGGCCCTGCCACCTGGGCCCCTCCTTCTCCTGCAGGCTCACTTTCTCCCTGAGCTCAGCTGAGCCTTCAGGCACATGCTCATCCCCCTCTCCTCCAGCCTCCCCTCAGCCTCTTGGGAGCCTCCTTCCATGCCTCTGAGCTTTGCTGCTTCTGGACTCTGACCCCCAGGACATCTCACTCAGCCTCTCAGGGTTTCTTGGTCTCTGCTGCTTTTGTCTTGTTTGTGGCTGTTTAGTCTGTTTAAAAAGGACTCTAGTAAGAGGATTAAGACCCACCCTGGGTCCTGCAATCCAATCAAAAACCCATCTATAATTGGTTACTGGCAGAGGAAAGGGCTTTCATGAAGAACAGGATTGTTGGGGGGTCTACAATAGGCTCAAACCAGCATTCTCTTAAAAAGCATCTGGTAGCAATAGAGCTGCCCTAGAGTGGATGGATTCACAGGTTGCATGATTTCCTCTAGGTCTTCTCACTTTCACCTTTGAGGTGCACTGTTTTTTCCTGTGACACTGACTCCTCTCCTTATCCCTGCTGCCTGCCTGTGCTTCACTCATCACCTGCAGGGGGCTGTCTACATCCAGGGCAGAGATGGAAATGGTCTATCTTGTATCTTCTCAGAAGGGAGAAATTACTTTCCAAGGCTCCCAGGAGAATGAATCTCCTATATTGTTCTTATGTGCAGATCCCTAATTAGGTATTGCTTTAGAAAAAGTATGATTTAGAAAAAAACTCTTGCAGACTTTGAGGAAAATCTCCCAAAGTCACATAGTTCATGGTGTAAGACAAAGAAGAAATACACCCTCATAAGGTTTATTTTCTGAGATGAGACATGAAGAAATCAGTGGGTGGAAGAGTTCCCATCAGTGAAAGTGAGTAATTTCAGCATCTCTTGTGTAATCACCCTGCTGGTATTACCTTGATTGTATTGTATCCTCCTTCCAATTGTGTGCATTAAAACTGCATATGTGTATTTAGGGACCATCTTTATTTAGGGCAGGACAGATATTGGTGGTATTGGTCCTTGTTTTGTGGGATCCATCGGACTCAGCTTAAGCAAGATTATACACATTGGTTAATTTGAGCCACTTGGTTCTGATTCTAAGTATAATGGGAAGTCATTGGAAGTCATATCTGACTTTCATTTAATTTCAACCTCTTCAAAGTGCAGACTGAAAAATGAGATCAAGAAGGAAATTATCTTTCTCAAAACCACATAGCCAGTACCCAGTGCTGTTGGGTGTGATAGTTCATGTTATGAAATAGCCCTTCTTATAACTCATCCATCTCTAAGATTCTTTTACCTATTGAGACACCAGCCCATGACTTTTACAATTACTTCACATACACTTGATGACCGAGGAATAAGAAGCTAGAATGTTTCCCATTGCATAGGTGAGAAGCCTGGGGAGAGACTGAGAGGTAAAATGAAAAGACCAGGGTCAGAAAACTAATAAGAAGTAGTATCAAGGTTTGACAGCACTCTAACTCTTCATGCCAGGAGCCCTGTCTGCACCCATCCCTTCTCAGGTAGCTGTGGGAAGGGATACGTGGTAAAACTGTCCAATTTACAGGATGACATGGTTGAGGAGGATGAGTAGCCAGCAGTCCTGAGGGACGTTCATGGCAGTCTTATCCATTGAGGGCTGTCAGTTAAGTGAAGTGACCTCACTTCCTTGGACTGACATCACTTCCTTGGAGATGGAACACAACAGAATTTGAACACCTAGTAACCAGGCACCAAGAATCCACAGACAACCCCCACCCACCTCACTTGACCTGAGACACTCAAGAGGGCAGGATGTTCTCTTGCTTTGTGTGTAATTCCAGAAGTCCTGGCCTCAGGAATACTGGGAATAAGACATTTTTTCTTTTATGTAGATATTGGATTAGTCCTCAACCTCGAAGCCACTGGCCATTGAACCAGCAGATTCCCAAAGGCAGCACAGTGTGGCTCAGGGTCATCCAACTCAAGTCAAGCCACTACTTTCCTCCTACCTGAGCACCCCGAGTCCCCCTCCTTTCAGTGTGTGGAAGCATGAGGAATATACCATCTTGGGCAGGAATTCGTTGTCAGGGTTTGGAAATCTGGTGGGCCCTGTGGGTTCACATCTCCAGTCATGGCTGAGTGGTGGGAAGGCAAGTGTGGGGGAGAAACAATGACCATTATAAATACTAGACCTGGCACCCACTCCAAGTGAGCCAAAGGTGCATGCAGACACCCTTCTGTGCCTCATCTGGGTCACAGAGGTAGTAGGGCTCCTAAAGTCAGGAAGGGATTGGTGTGAGAGCATGCATGGGGATTGTAGCCTTTCCAGGCAGTGAAGCAGGGACTCCTCCTCCTCGGCTAAGGGAGTGACAGGAAGGGGCTAAGAACTGACTGGTTCCCTCAGGTCATTTCTATTTTTGAGGCTGGGGCCTTGCTTTGCCACAGGCACTCCTGCCCCACTTCTCACCTCAAGGCACAGAGGGCTGGTGGAAGATCTGCTCCGCCAGCGCTCCTGGGGTTCAGGGTCAAATGCTGACCTGCACTCCTGCTCTTCCTCTCTCCAGTGTGGAAACAAGTTAGCAGAGGAGGGCCCAGCGCAGCCAGGTGCACACCCCCAAAGCAGGAGCATGGGAGATGCTCATGCAGCCCCTGGTGCCCACCATCCTGGAGGGTAACCCAGCCTTTCTGAACATCTTCCTGACCAACTACCGGGCCTTCGCCTCCATCACACAGGTGCTGGAGCAGCTGTTTATCAGTGAGCCCTGCCCTCCTCCACAGTGGGTGCTCTGCCACCCACCGGCTGTGCCGGGGACTGTCACAGCAGCCTCTGGCCTCAGTTTGCTCCTCTGAAGAGTGGGGTGGCAGCAACAACTTCCCAGGGTCCTCGTCGAACTAAAATGGTCTGAGCCACTGAAGGTGTTTCCCTGAGCCTGCTCTACAGAAAGGCTGGTCGAGGGGGAGGGGGCTTGTCCCCATAGAGTAATTCCCTCTCCGCCTGAAGAGGCTCTGCCTCAACGTGACTTTGGAGTCCTGATTACCATTGAATGGAGGCTTGAGCGCCCATCTCTGTAGGCCCTGCACTTCCGCAGCCTGAGGGGTCCTGGCAGCTGGCAGAGGAGCCAGGGGCCCCGATGCTTTTCAGGGATGGGTCAGCTCAGGTCTCCCTTCAGCAAATACTAGGAAGGGTCTCCTCAGGGCGGGCCCTTTGCTGACATCACTGGACAAAGCTGGAAAAGTTCCAGCACTCCTGGGCTTCCCTTCTAGGCAGGGAGCCTGGCAGCAATGCTAAACAACAGCAAAAGGGGCACACCCGGGAACTTATCGGTGGCACCTTTGTGTCTCTTCTAGATGTGGAGATGACCACACTTTTGGCGATGGGTCCGGACAATGCCAGGAATGTCTGAAAGAGTGAGTGAGCTCTGGTGGGGACAAAGGCCTCCTCCTTCCCAGGTAGGATGGGGAGGGCAGGGCTGGTGGTGGAGGATCAGAGAGAACCTGGCTCCCACGATTCCCACTGGAGAAGAGGCCAGGGGTCAACACCCTGAATGGAGAACTGTGCAAGGGTTCTGGTGTGCAAGGTGCAGAGGGCGCTCTGGAGGCTCTGAGCCTGCCCAGGCCCTACCCCAGATCTGCTGGCCCTCCACCCCACCACATGCGAGCATCCTGATCTGGAGGTGTGGTGAGACAGCAGCTCACACACCTGCCTCACTATGCGGTCCTGGGAACTGAGCTGCCAGGGGCTGGGGTGGCTGTGCCCATGCCCTTTGGGAGGCCAGTGCCAGGGGCAAGAAGACCTCAAACATGGACTGGAGAGGAAGAGGCAGGACCACTGTGCACCAACAAGACTGGGGGGTCATGAGGGACCAGGATGGCTGTGGCAAGAGGACAGGGCTTGTACCTCATGGGTCAGATGTGTATGAAGCTCACACCATGTGCCAGTGCTGTGCAAGGAGCAGAGCAGACAGAACCCCTCCCTGTCCTCATGGAGGTCACGTTCCAGTGGGAGGGCTCGGGGAGGCAGAAGAGAAGGAGGTCTGGTTTCTCTGGCCAAGGGCCCTGCCATGGGAGGTGGCCATCGGAGGCTGTGTGACAGCAATGGCCTCTCTACTCACTCTGCTGCTTGGCCCCCCAGCACCATCTCCTGCATCCTGTGCACCTGGCTGGATAAACACCCAGGTGATTTCTTCCAGCCCCCGGACTTCCCCTGCCTCCAGCAGCCGGTGGCCTTCATGCAGGTCAGCCTGCCTGGGTCTGCCCTGGAGAGCCGTGCTCAAGCCCACCTTGCTCAGCTGGAGCCCATGGAGCTCAGGGAGACAGATGCAGAGGGTGAGGAACCCTGGGGCTGAGTGCACATGAGCTGTGGGAAAGGGAGCCACACAAGGAAGAACCTCCAGAGGGGCCTTACTGCCCAGAGGAAAGAGTAACTCGGACCACTGACCAGGGGGCTTGCAATTTGGGGAGACTTCCTGAGGGCTGCTGATACAGACAATGCGATCATTCCTGATTGGGGAAGGCTTCTAGAGAGGCAGTCCTGTGGTTGCATCTTCTTCCTTTTCCTGCTCTATGTCAGACCCAGAGTTACAAACCATTGTGGTGCGTCCTCCAGAACCACTCCCATCACTGGCACCAGACATCAGGCCTACTCTAGAGCTGCAGGCACCTCTGGCCCCACCTCCAGGACTATCTCCAGAGCTTGCCTCCTCGCTGCTCCAGAGCTGGAACATCTTACACAAAACTGGCAGAAGCTCTGATGCCACCTCACCTGCCACCTCCAGATGTTCAGTTGTTGATGACTGCTAATCTGGAGGGACCCACTGCACCAGCAGAAGCACCATGTGCAGTGCTGGAGGCAGCTCCATCACCACCTCCACTGTCACCTCTAGAAGTTGTGTCATTACCAAACAAAGCTGGAGCCAGTTACTTCACTACAAGTAGTACCAGGGCCAGTGCTGGTGATAAACCCGATTTCACCTCCACTGTCACTTCTGGATTTGAAATCCATGCCAGACAGTTTTAAGAAGTATTCAGGAATCTCATGACTCATGGTGGCTCGTGTAAAATAGGAAAACAGGAAGCAAGATATGATGTCCAGTGCTGTGGGCAGCCTGTGACTTACTTGGCCAGTCAGAGCTGATACATCAGGAGACCACTTCCTGGGTGGATGAGAGAAAATTCTCTGCAGGAAGAACTTGCCAAAGGTCTGGAGCAGCATATGGCATGGCCATGGTCAGAGACTGTGGGGCAGAGGCTCCATGTTTAAGGCAGGAGGAGCTGCTCAACCAGGCTTCAGACACGCTGCTTCCTTTCCCTCTGTTTCTTCTGGCAGCATTCCTGGCTACGCACTGTGAGGGTGGGTTAGCTGAACCCTGGTCAGTGGCGGTGCATTGAGGTGACTTCAGCTGGGACAAGGCCTGACCTGAAGGTGGAGCCAAGGACTCCTCCAAGTCCCTGTGTGGCCGGGGGAAGTCACTGCTTTCTTGGGCCTGTGTCTCCTCATCTGGAAATGAAGTCAGGACAAAGTGTAGGACCTTCTTCATGGAGAGGGGAGAGGTTCAAGGGAGGATGGGAATGTCAGGGAACTTTCCTGTGGCTCCTTGGAGAAGGTGCCACAGAGAGCACCACAATCACAGAAGGCAGCCCTTAGTCTCTGTGGGTGAAATTCTCACCAGCACTGTACATACCAGCCAGCCGGCTCAGGGAGGCCAGGCAGCTCATCAAGCCGCATGCCCAGAATGAGCTGGAGCTGGGATTCATACCTCCAACCAGAGCTCACAGCTGGTGGCAGCAGCATTTCTGACAATCGAGGCAGGCAGCCTGCTAAGGCCCCAGGTCAGGATCTAGGGTCAATAGGGTGAGGGGAGGATGGCCTCACTGACCTCATTCTCACCCCTGAAGGGAGTGGGCCTCCAAGGATTCCACCTTTGGAATGATGAAGTCAAAGAAAGCCCAGCAGATGCAGCCACCAGAGAGGGTGAGTGTCCGTGAGGCCATTGTGTGCTGGGGGGGGGGGGGGGGCTGGCCTTCAAGACATCAAGGGGGCCTCTTTTCTGGGTAACTAGAAGAGACATTTGGATTCTGGGTGCTTGGAGGGGTACTAGGAAGGAGGTGGTGAAGATTCCCAGATTCTCCCAGTGAGAACTCTCAGTGGGGGTACGAGTCTGAGCCTGGGGAGTTTCCCCACCTAATGCCACATATTGTCACACAGGGCTCTGTCCCCTACCTAGGACGTTCCTCAGGGAACTGGCCATGCTGGACTCTTCTCTCCAGGACCATCTGGATGTAAGTGGGCTTGGGGTCATGGTGGGAGGAAGCTAGGATGCAGAGGTTTGGGGGAGAGAGGCACTTCCAGTTCTCAGCACTGGGCCACCTGCTCCATGGGGGCCCCACTGCACCCTGTGAGTTGGAGGTGTCAGGTCCATTTTCCAGATGAGGAAGCAGACACATCCCCTCTGACTGCACAATGAATAAGGTTCTGGCTGAGCTGGGCATGGCCTCTGCCCCAGGCCTGGCCTTTTTGGGAGAGTGAGGTTGGTCCCCTAAATGGATGGGAATTACGGGATAGTATGGGCAGCTTCTACACCCTGATACACAGTCTCTCCCTCTGTCATCAGAGAGTGGTGAATGGATGGTCCCTTAGCCTCTGCTCCCGTCCCCTCCTCTAGTACCCCAAACCTGAAGAGCTCTAAGTCCTGGGGGAGCTGGCCTGTCCCCTCATGGGTCCTCCCAGTAGTGCACATGAGAAGGGATGAGGGGAGCTGGTAATGGCATGAGGAGCCTCTTCTGATGGAGCTGGGATGTCTGTCTTCCAGGAGAGAATGATCGACTATGAAAAAAGGAGGAAGGTGAGTAGCTGTGGGCATCACGGCAAGAGTAGGGTGTGGTTTGTGGGTGCAGTCAGAGACCGACCTGGTCAGGACATTCCATTGCTCCATCAGCCTTCCACTTATTAAAGGGGAGCATTTGATTCAAGGAGATGAGGTAGACCTGCCTCACTGGGGTGGGGCAGGAGGAGGTATCTGGGACCCTTTCCTGGAGAAGGAGCTGTGTGACTTCTGATCTGAGAACAGGTGGGTCTTGGAGGAGAGTTCAGGTGAAGAGGGAGCCCATGTGAGCAAGTCCCTGTCACTGGAGGAGCCCCTGTCCTGCCAGGCATACCCACCATGGCCTCCTCTCCATCTGCTCTTTCCCTCTCATCCCAGGAATATCAGGTCCTTTCGCAAATCCAGCTCCTGCAGTCAAGCTGCACCTGTGACTACTTGGTGCTGATGAGCAATTTTGTTCCTGGTTTGGAGCAATGGGGCACCTCAGTGAGACGGTGAGGTAAGGACAGGCCCCAAAGGGGCAATGGGAGGGCACACCCAACCTGTCAGCCATTCCAGAGGATCTGCAGCTAGGGCTCTTGGTCACCATCAGAACTGTGGATAGGAGATGTCTGTGTTCCAGGACTTCTTCAGATGAAACCCTGGGAGCCCCAAGGTGTGGCTTCTAATAGTCTCACAGCAGACATCACCCATGTAGCTACTAGCTGATTCGTGAATTTTGTCCCTATCCCTGTCAACCAGCAGCACACTCCAGACCAAAAATCTCCCAGATGTGTTCCCAATCCAGGGCAGACAAGTGTGGCTGCCTTGGTGCTCAGCATTGCGTTGGGCTAAGACAGGGCTTGGGAAATGGACAGTTTAGTTCATGGTCCTTGCTCCACTCTTGACCAGCTCTGTGACAGGGTCGAGTCCCCATCATTCTGGGCCTTGTTTCCCCTTGCAGAAAATGGGTGATGCTGGGTTCTCTCTCCAGTGGCTGGTGCCCATGGCTCCTGTTGACTGAAGGAGCACATGGCATGGGCCCAGAGGGCAGTGGAGCATGAGGGTGGGGATGGGGTCTTGCTGGAGGACTCAGCTGTGCCATGCTTCCTCCAGCCACCAGGGACACAGCACTGAGCCAAGCAGTAGTGAGACCTCCCACTCCAGTGTCCAGCTCCAGTGTGGATCTGACCTCAGCAGCGGGGATGCAGCTGCCTCCCACCCCACATATGTGGCCAAGGTACTCAGCCATGACCAGGAAATCCACATGCACCTTGACCCTGAGTCCCCTGATGGCCAGGAGAAGAAGGTGCCTGCCCGCAGCTCCTCCCTAAAGGCTCCTCCCTGGTCCTCCATTCCAGTGCCCATGTTTCCTTCTCCACACCCACAAAAGGGTGGGGGTCCCTCCTTGAAAGAGGTCCTTAAAGCCCTCTGGAGACTATTGGCAGCCTGGGATTCCTCCAGGCTCCAGGGCTTCTCCTGATGTTGCTGTCTCCCACAGTTTGGGGACTCGATCCCCACCTCATGCCTGGATGTGCCAGGATTCACCTCAGCCTCCATCAAAGCCTCCTCCTCTTCAGTCTGCCCCATGCCTGGGGCCACACCATGCACCTCCAGAGCCTTGTGCACGGGGCCGCTCTACAACAAGCAGGTGGGCGACTCCTGTATCATCCGCGTCAGCCTGGACATGTTCAATGGTAACAATTGCAAGAGCCTGCTGGTGAGCTGGGCAGGTGCAGTCCCCGGGTCCAGTCACTGGGTCAGGCAGTGGATGGGATGAGTTAATGTGCCCTTTCTGGCCCCTTGGATCTGCTATACCAGCAGGTTGGGAAGGTCAGACAATCAGATCCAGAAGGAGCAAAGACTGGAGGTACAAAGGCAGTCAGGGCTGAGCATGGTGGCTGGAGATTTGAAGCTTCCATTCTGAGGTCACAAAGCCTGGGATGACCTCACTGGGGCAGCCTTTGAGGGGATGGATTGGAGGGCCAGTCCAGAGAGCCCCAAGCACAGCATGTGCCTGGACTGTCTGAGGAGTAGTGAGGAGCACAGAGGTGAAGGTGCAGAGGTTAGGGGTGAACGAGGTTGGAGAGGAGATAGGCCCAGGTCACGGGCCCTGTGAGGACAGATCAGGGAAGTCAGGTGACACACAGCTGTGCAGTGAAGCAGCTGCCCCAGGGTGGTGGTATTGAGGGGACCTGGTCCTGAATAGATGGCAGATCCTGCCCTCTACCCCCACCTGCACACTTGCTGACCCAGGTGAGGCACATCTGCCTGGGGCTGCAATTCTCTGGCCACCTGGAGCTCGGGGGTGGTAAACTGTGACTTGAATGACACTTCATGTGAGACCTGCCTGTGCCCAGGCATCCGGGGCCAGACAGGTGAGGTCTGTCACCTGCTTGGTCTAGACGTCTGCTCCAGGATTCACTTATATCGTCGTCCTTGAGGAGCTCGTTCCAGGGTGCAGATCCCAGGGGTAGTGAGTGGCCTAGGTGTGCTGGGAGGAGGGGCAGTGAGGTGAGCAGGCTGTCCACACCCACCTCCACCACTCTCCGTTATGGGGCCCTGTGTCCTTGGGGCCCTGGACAGCCATAGGAGCTGTGCAGGCTGAGGAAGAGGGAGATGGCCCATCCCCAGGGAATGAGCTGTGAGGGGGATTCTTATTGGAGATGGGGGCTCAAAGGACTTGAGAAGACCTCCTCATTCCATGGTAGTCTCCCAGGGGAGCATGAGAAGTTAGTGCATCCCCCCTTCACCCAGCCCTGCCTGGAGGCTCGGAGCCCTATGCTCAGTGCTGACCACCCCAAAGGCCTTCTGCCTGCTGCTCTTGAGGGAGCCAGCTCCAGGGCCAAGTCCTGATGGTCTGTCCTCTGACACTCCCCAGCTAACTTGCCAAGATAGGGCTCAAGCCGTGATCTGCCAGATCATGGACAAGCACAACCTGAAGGACAGCCCAGAGGACTACAAGCTGGTGCAGCTGATTTCACAGGATTGAAGTATGTCACGGGGATCGTTGGAGAGGGTGGGGGGCGACCCTCACACTATATCCCAGCCCCCAGGACCAAGGCCTTCTGCCACAGTTAACCTGCCAGAAGGGTGGTGGCCAGCATCCTGCACACACCTCCACCTGTCCTTGGAAGCCCTTAGTGCCCACAGTGAACTCCCCTTTCAGACACTGTCTCCCAGTCTTGTACCCTCCCTGGCCATGACCCAGGCAGTGAGGAACCTAGGAGAGAACTGCCATTTCTAGAGCCAAAAATAAGGTCCTCTCCACTTGGCCATTGGCCATGAGGCCAAGTGCACAGGCTCCTTTCACAGGACGTCCTCTGGCCAGGATATAATATGTTGTGCATCTGCCAATGGTCATTACTGCTGTGGGCACCGATATTAAAATCCATGCATGGATGACAATAAAAATGAAGCAAAACCACCTCAATCCACTTTGGGCCTCTGGGGAGCCAAGTCGGTGTTCCCAGGACACACAGAGCCAGGCAGGCTGGGGTCTGGGCCCTGTGGAGGTCAGTGAGGACCTCACTGCTTGGGTCTCAGCCCCAGTGGGTGAGGACAGCAGTTAGTGTGGGGCACATCACACATGTCCCTGTGCCTGAAGGATAACTTCATTTATCTTTGGTGAGCTGATCATGCTCTCAAGCATTGACCTTGGATACCATTCCTTACTCCCTGCAAGTTGTTTTTTAAATTTCCTCTTTTCTTCCATCACCATCATGGTGAGAAGGCCAGGGTGTATGGGACCATGTCCTACAGGAAAGGAAGACTGAGGCTAGAGGGGATAGAGGGTAGGAAAAGAGGCCCGCATTCGAGCAGGAGCAGGAATTCCAGCCCAGCAGGGCCTCACAGCAGGTTCTAGGCCAGAGGACGCAGTGAAAACAGGATCAGGGAGGAAGTGCTTGCTTGCTGTGAGGTGCCCAGGTGGGGAGGCCTCACCGACTCCCTGCTCAAGAGGTCTGGCCTTGGCCGCCATTTCCTGGGCTCCACTAGCTTTGGACCAAGGAGCGTGGGACTCAGGGGCCGCCGTATCTGCCTTCTGTAAGGCTTGCTCCAACTCCAAGGTCACCGTCAGTGAAGGCCTCAGGGCATGGGGCACCCTGAATGGGGGGCCTTCTGACAGCGCTAGGTCAAGGCTGCCAGGGGTGGAGCCTGGTCACTTTTGAAAAACATCCCTTGGGTTCAAAACTTCTTGAGTCTTGCCTTTGGGCAGGTGTCCATCAGAGGCATCATTGGTGGTCCTAGATCTGGACTGGGTGACTCATGTGTTTGGCTCATGGGGACCAGAAGGGGTGGGGTGGCTGGTGGCCCCCAGTAGCTCACCTGACCACCCCTCTTCCCATCTCCCCAGAGCTGCAGATCCCTGATGATGCCAACGTCTTTTACACAATGGTCTCATCAGGAAACTATCATTTCCTCCTGACCAAGAAGAACTTTCCCATGGGGACAAACACCAAAAAAGGAGCCTTTGCCACCATTCTTTGAAGGAATAAGAAGGGACTCAAGTTCCCAAAGAGCAAGTACTAAGAGGCTACCAACATCAGGGTCAACCTTGGTCTCCTAGTCAGCAAGGTTAGCCATCCCGAAACCGAATATGCCAAGCCAGAGGAGCGCTGGTTTGTGGGGGAGTATATTCGAGGGGATGAGAGGATAACTGAAATTTTTGTGTGTTTAAATCCAAAAACTTACCTATTTTATGGATATAATATTTATTTTTTGTAAACAGCAAATCCTGCATTTGAATATCATATTAAATCCTTTTTTCTAATGCAGCCAGGGAGTTGAGTTTTGGTTTTTCTTGTACTGTGGTGGTTTGAATGCTCTACCTGCTCTCATGGTCCTTCAAGTGAGAAATCCTGCAGGGTGGCAGTGCCTTGTACACAGGAGGAGTGAGCAGGGCCAGGGAACCTGTCCTGTTTTACTGAAGCAAACACACAAGCCACCTTCCTGGAGTGACTTAGTGTTCTCTAAGAAAAGAGGACAGGATATATCTATAAATACTAGGACTTTTTATAAGATTATCTCACACAACTATGGGGTTGCCCACGTCCAAATTCCATAGGGCAGGCTACAAAAGAGGAACTCCTATGATGGCCAAGATGAATTCCCCTGGGGGCACTGGCTGGCTGAACTAGTGATTATAATTGCCTCTTTTTACTGTGGAAATCATTACTTCTCCACATAATGCCTTCATCTGATTGGATGAGACATCTCTCATTGCTTAAGAAAATCTCCTTGCTCAACTATAACATAAATGCAATCAACTTTTTAATGATTTAAGTGCACAAACTGTCCTCATAGTAACAAGCCAGTGTTTGTGTGCCAAGCTCACAAGCCCCATTCCCAGGCCCATCTGACACCTGAGTGTGAGCACTGCACAGGGCAAATGTGCACTTCAGCAGTGGCAGTGTGGCCAGGAGCTGAGGCTGACAAGATGACCACCCTGGCATTAGAGCCACAGGACCTTCCTCAAAGAACAGCAGCCAGCTCAGGAATTTGGATGTCATTCCACAGTACATTTGGAAGGGCATGTCCTTGACCCAGCACAATGGCTGCCTGTATACAGAAGTATATACAAAAGTAACACTGCTTTCAAACAACTATCTGGTTTTGGGAAACATCTAAAAATGGTTCTGAAGTGTTGGGGATGGTAAGGAAGCAGGTGGGATATTCTAGGCAACAGAAAACTAAGTGTGAGCTTCCAGGTGGCAGCGAGTGTAGACCCCATGGGAAAGAGTGTGGAGACTGACAGGTTGGGGCAGGGGCTGCTGGGGGGATGGGGGTGGTGAGAAGTAGGGTGCAGGAGAATGGCAGCCTGCAGGATTCCTACCAGGTCCTGTGGACTGGAGGCCTGGAAAATGAGGAAGATTTAAGGAAAGCAGAGTTTCCATCACACTTTTGGAATAGTCTTGCAAGGTAATAGGTAAGTGGGAGGAAGATACACATGAAAAGACAAGGCTTAAGTTAAGGAGACCTGGATTCCTTTCCCTGAGTTCATTATAGAGTAAGGTTAGGGAAAGAGGAGCTTGTCTTCCATGTGGATTGAGATGGTGTTTTCTTTGCTCAACTTTTTTTTTATCTTAACTGCTGTCTCTTCTTGAGAAAAGGATCTTTTGTCAGGTTGAAAGAACAATCCTCCTTTACCTAAGAGAACACTTGTGCCCAAGGCCAAGTCTCCATCAGTGTCAAAGAAACAACTAGAGGCCAATAAATTTCTGAGTACTTGATGGAAGGCCAGAGTCCCAAGACTCTCACACTGTGTTAGTTGTGTTACTGGATTTTGTCTAGGTTCTTGGCCATGTTGCATAAATGAATTTCAAGAGCACATCAGGTGAGTTAGGTCAGTCATTTATTCAGGGAGGGAGGAAAGAGAAATGGGAGTAAAAAACAGATCATGGGTCCCAAGTAGAAAGGAAGGGGTTGAAAAGTGATAAAGTGGGCTGTTTTACAAACTCCAACTCTCCATTAGAGATTATGAAAACCCAGGCTTACTTGCATGGCCATCATGGCAGAAGAAAAATGGTGAGAGCAGGACACAGAGGCAGGAACAGGGGACCAAAGGCAAGGGCAAGCTCAAGCCTTGTGCCTGCTTTTTGAGCCTTTAATTATTCCACCCCTTTGCTAATGGCAGGGGAGGAGTTCCAGCTGTTTACTGTTTTGATTGATTGCCCCCTATTGATCTCCCACAAGGGCCCAATGATCAAGTACTTGGGGAATATCTGGGGCTTCTCCTGACTTCCAGATGAAGTCTTCTTCTGGATGGCAGAATCTTGGGGAGGGCCTGCCAGCAGCCAACTTGGGGGTTATTGATGTCCCTGTGGACTTCTTGCCAGGTTCCAGATCCATCTATTGATTCCCTATCTTACTAGCCAGCTTCAGTGGGACAGCAAACCTGTAAGACATTTTTCAGTGGAATCATAATGCATCATCATTGAATATTTGATGGCTATATGCATCAATTGGAAAAATTACATTATTATTAGAACCAACAATTTTATTAAATATTTATGTACCTTGACTGATGAAAAACAAGTGCATATCTACAAGGAAGCATGTGAAGTTATACAAGGGTAAATGGCTTGTATTAGCAAAATAGAAGCTAACTGTACATACCAATCAACTAGAAACATTTTAATAAACTACAGTCAAACATTATTTGAAAAATTATGTGATAATTAAAAATAATGGGAAAACATAATAATGAGATGGATGTACATTTACCTACCTGAAGATATCACTAAACCTTACAAGTCAATAAAATGTGTGGAAGAACATTACCCGTGTTATATACTATAATGCTCATATATATATACTGGCTTATTTCAGTCAACATGACATCTTTAAGGTTCACCCATTTTCTTGCACAAATGAGAATTCCATTCCTTTTCCTGGCTGAGTAATATCCCATTGTATGTATGTACCATGTTTTATTTATCCTTTAATCAGGTGATGGACACTTGGGTTGCTTCCATCTTTTAGTAATAGTAAATTATGTTGCTATGAACATTGTGTCCAAATAACTGTTTGAGTCCCTGCTTTCAATTCTTTGAGGAATATACTAGAAGTGGGATTGCCAGGTATTTTAGTTTGCCAAAGCTGCCAACACAAAGAGTGGACATTGACAAGGAAGGGGAAGACTCTGAGCCTCTCCTCTCTGGGAGACAGGCCTCTCCAGGCCTGGCAGGCAGCCAAGGCAGAAGCCCTCAGGCCACCAGTGGGAAAGGCCAGGTGTTCCCATCACCAAAAGGTGGAGGTGACAGCGATGGGAGTCAGCATGTCTGTGACCATTGCCATGGGATAGACCTGCAGGGCAACGCTGGCCCTAGGCAGGCCCCCGCTCGACGAGGCCTTGGGCACTTTGGTTGGCAAGGAACCCGCCTCTTCAGAGTGTCCGGGCAGCCTGGCCCAAATCAGACCCTTGGCCTGGACCAGGTCAGCCCTCGGAAGGAGAAAGGCCCTCACATCAGTCCCAGGTCGGGCCCAGGGGACCCTCCCCCACAGCCCCTTCTGCAAGGGGCCCTGCCCCTCCCCCTGCCTTGGAATCCAGCCCCCTGCCCTCCTGCAAGTGGGGGGAAGGAACAATTCTTTTCCAACAGCGGCCCCTAGCGGTGGTAGTTTGGGCTCTGAGTTTCCGCATCGGAGCCGCCTTCTTGTTCCTGGAGGTTCTTCTGTCTCTTTGCTTGTCATCATTCCTAGAGGAGAAAGCAACACTCCAGGACACCATAGCAGAGGTTCTCTTCTAGCCCAGCCCCCACCCAGCAGGCTCCTCCCATGCCAGCGACCCCTCTCCTCCCCGTGGCCTCTCGGGGTTCCTTTGGTGTGCACATTTGGGAACCCCACTGTCCCACCGGTGCGTGAGTTTTCCTGGCAGTGGACACACTCCCGGGAAGTGCATTTGGTGTGTTTCGGCAGGATGTCTAATGGCCGCAGGTGTCCCGGCACTCCCACCGGGGACAGCTCCCCAGTGGAGAAATCGCGTCCCCATCACAACAGTCTTCCCCCTCCCCGCCTTGGGCACCTCCCGCCAGCGGTACGGTCTCCAGAGCAACAGAGGCGGGTGGGGGCGGGGCGAGTCTGCCCAGGGCAGGGGGCGGGGCGCTGGTGTGCCGGGGCGGCGGGGTCGTGGCCGGCCTGGCCGGCTGGGGCGCCTGCACCTGGGTCTCGGCTGGGCGGGGAGGAGGGGGCAGAGAGGGCGGGCCGGGGCGGTGGCAGACTCACAGTGCTTGGCCCCTGGGGCCGGCTCGGTGCCCCGAGAAGAGGGGGCAGGGTGGAGGCAGCAGCTGGAGCCAGAGGGGGCTTAGATCCCACAGGGCTGTTGGAGGTGCTTCTCCTGCTGGCAGGTGTGGGCACTATTACTTCCTGATGTGCTGACGACCATCCTCTCCTCCCTCTTAGCTGACCTGGGCAAGTCCAACGAACCTGAGTGGAGGCCTTGCAGCTGGGCTGAGGCTCAGGTCCCAGCTGGCACAGGGCCTGTCCAGAGATTCAAGTCTCCTGCGCAGGCACAAAACCCCAGTGCCAGGCTCAGCTTCAGCCAAAGGGACAGAAGAGGCATGTGGGGGGAGGTCCCACCTGAAACCGACTCCACCCCATGCAAGAGCACATATTCCCAAGTAGGGCCCACTGCCAGGGCACTGAAGCCCAGAGCCACCTGCCACTGGCGTAGACCTGGGTGTCCCGGCAGCCCTCAGGCACACTGGCGCCTGGGGCTTTATGGACCAGGCAGCTGCGCCCCAGTGAGAAGGGCTATCTGCCTTCGTTTGGAAATCGGGACAGTACACCCATGGAATTGCCTGCTATGGTAGCTTGGCACGACAATCTCTAGGGAAATCACCTGGCTGCGTGGCGTGCTCTGGCAGAGCAAAATGTGCTCAAGATGACAAGTTCGTACTTTTGTGTGTGTGTTTCAAACACTGAGGGTTATGGCTCGAGTCAATGCCAAAACAACCCATCCAACCGCTTTGGGCGGTCACGATGGCTGCTTCCAATGTTCCTGGTACACGGAACACACGGACCTGGAAGCCCACTTGACCGCAGTGCCTCAAGTGAGCAGAAATGCTTTCCCCTGAAAAGTCTCCCAACCCAATAGGTAAGCAGCTTCATTTTGGGTCCCCCGAACCCGCAGAAAAGGGAAATGTTCATTCGTCCGGTACCACAGAGGAGGGCGGGAGGAGAAAGGGCAGGCTCATGGCTGAGAGTCGCCTGGGTGCTCAGGGGCCCGCCCCTCTCATCCCAGAAAAGAAACACAGGGAAATTAGCAGAAACTGGTTTGCTTTGTTAGTGGGGATTTATTAGGGTAAAAAGCTTACAGTTCTACAGCTGTGAAAATGTTAAGTCAATGCAGATCCTGAAATCATGCTACCTGCACAATGGCAGTTCTGACAGTCTCTGTCTGCCTTCTTCTCCAGGCCCAGCTTATCTTCAGGTTTGATCTGATCCATGGGCCTCAACTCTTGGGTGCCACAATTTCCAGTTCTCCACAGATTCCAGCCTCTGGAGTCTCTCTCAGCTGCTCAGAGCTGCTCTGTCTTTCTGCAGCTGTAGGCAGTTCTGGAGTCCTTTCTCTCACATGGCAGGGGCAAAATCCTGTCTTTCTCTGTGTTTTTCTGTTTTCAGTTCTCGGTTTATATAAGACCCAGCAAGAGGGCAGAGACCTTACCTGGGTAATGTCTCCTTGGTAGATTCCAAAGACCCCAAAGGAATTCAATCAAGGTTCCTTTACTAAATCTATTAAAATAGCCCCCACTTACTGTAGGCTTCCATGCACAAGAATGGGTTAGCTTCAGAGCATAATTTCATAGGGTCCACAAAAGACTTAAACCGGGACTGTGGATAATACAGTAATTCTATACTTTACTTTCTGAGGAACCACCAAACTTTTTAAAAAAATTTTTTAAAAAAGATTTATTTATTTATTTCTCTCTGCCCCACCTCAGTTGTCTGTTCTCTGTGTCTATTTGCTGCATCTTCTTCTTTGTCTGCTTCTGTTGTTGTCAGTGGCATGGGAACCTGTGTTTCTTTTTGTTGCATCATCTTGTTGTGTCAGCTCTCCGTGTGGGTGGCACAGTTCTTTGGCAGGCTGCACTTTCTTTCTCACTGGGTGGCTCTCCTTATGGGGCATACTCCTTGTGCATGGGGCTCCCCTACGCGGGAGACACCCCTGCATGGCAGGGCACTCCTTCCATGCATCAGTACAGTACATGGGCCAGCTCCACACTGGCCAGCTCCACATGGGTCAGGGAGGCCCGGGGTTTGAACTGCAGACCTCCCATGTGGTAGAGGGACACCCTAATCACTGGGTCAAGTCCACTTCCCCACCAAACTTTTCAACAGCTGTACCTTTAACAGTTCTACCTGCAATGAATGGGTGCTCCTGTTTTCCCACATCTTAACCTTTGTTTTCCTTTTTTCCCACTGATTGTAGCTGTGCTAGTGGTTGTGAACTGGTATCTCATTGAGTTTTGCTTTGCATCACACAAATGGGTAATGATGGTGGCCATCTGCTCATGTGTTTACTGGCTATTTGGATACTGTCTTTGGAGAACTGTCTATTCAAGTGTTTTGCCCTGTTTTTGATGGAATTATTTGTCTTTTTTGTTGTTGTTGCATTGTGGGTTTTTGTTTTAAATTCCAGATAGTAAGCCCTGTTTTAGTTTCCTTGGCTGCTCAAGCAATTACCACTCAATCAGTTGGCTTAAGCAATGGGAATTTGTTAGCCCCCATATTGAAGCTATGAAAAAGCTCAAATCAAGGTGTCATCAAGGTGATTCTTCCTTCTCAATGATGGGAATTCTAGGGCTGGCTGCCAGTGATTCCTGGTCCTGGCCTTCTCTGTCACATGGCAATGCACATGAACACCTCCCCTCAACTCTCCAGTTCCTTGAAGGCTCCAGTGACCTTCAACTTCTTGGTCCTGTGGCTTTCTAGCTACTGAATCTCACTCTGAGTATAAAGGACCCAGGAATAGGATAAGGCCAATCCTGATTACTTTGGGCCACATCTTAACTGTAGTAACTGCATCAAAATGTCCTCTTAACACTTGGTTCACACTCCCAGGAATGGATTCGGTTTAAGAACATATGTTACTGGGATACACAGCTGAAAACCACCACTCTTCACCCTTTTGACCAAAAGACACGTTTTCTTTCCACCACACACAAAATACATTCATTCCACCATAACATACCAAAGACTTTAAGTCGTTTCAGAATCAATGGCAAATACAGTCACATGAAAACCAGTTATGAGTGTGGTCTGTCCTGGAGCACAATTCCCCTTGGTCTGTTAACCTGTGAAATCTAGAAAACAAGTTATCTTCTTCCAACATTCAATGGATAGACAAGCATTGGATAGATATAACCATTTTAATAGGGAGAAATTGTAAGGAAACAGCCATCACTGCTCCCAAACAATCTGCAATCCAGCAGAGCAACCTCCAGTAGATTTCATGGTCTGAGTGTTTTCTGTAGATCCATGTTCTATACTCCAGGCCTGATAGAGTCTCACCCCTTTTAAGTGCTTATACAATGGACAGAGTATCCCCCAAAACTGGAGTGAAATCTCCACTCCTTATGAATATCAGGATGTTGGCGAGGCTCTCTGCAAACCCTGTGGCACAGTTCCCACAATCTCTGAGCATTGTGGTGGCATCACTCTACCTGAACAATGGGGCAGGAATCACGCCACCTCTGAGTGCATGGGTGGGTCAACTTCCCCCTCCAGTGATGGGGTGTATGTACCCTTTTAAACACATGGGTAGGTCCCCTCTCTTGGCCAGAGGATATATCTTTGGTCCAGTCTTTGCTTCCATGTTTCTGCCCATGAAGTCATGCTTCCTTCAATTTGTCCATTCTTTGTACCTTTCTGTTCTTGCTGGCAGTGGTTTGCTGATACAAATTTCACAAAAATTACTTGTCAGCTTTGCATATCATTCAATGGATCCAAAACATCAGACAACAGAACCTTCCACAAATCTTTCCTGCATAACTGCTTTTCCAGTCCTTACTTCCATTGAAATGGCTGACAGTTTCAGTGAAACCATCACATGGAGCCATCTTCTCTGAGAACGTGCTTTCTGAAAGCTGAGGAAGACCCCTCATAAACCACTTTTGGCCCTAATCATGGAGTACACGAAGTGGATAAGCTCAGAACTTTCCAAACCATCAATTTCTGGTTTCTTTGTTCTTATGAGTCATTTTCAGCTTATTATTTTCCTCTTACATTTTACTGTAAGCTGCAATAAAAATCCAGGCTGTACTGCCATACTTAGCTTGACAATGTCTTCAGTTAAATAGTCAAGTTCATTGCTTTCCAGTTCTGTCTTCTGTGTGACATCAGAACTCGATTTATCCAAGTTCTCTCCACTTGAAAACAAGGAATACCTTTTCTTCAGATTCCAATAACACATTCATCATTTCCTTCTAAGGCTCTTTGGAAGTACCTTTAGCATTCTGATTTTTACCAACAGTCTTTTGAAAGGAGTCTAGGCTTTTTCTATCAAGCACCTTATAATTCGCCCAGCATCTAGTTATTACCCAATTCCAAAGCTGTTTCTACATTTTGGTATTTGCTTGAGCAGGACTCAACTTTCCTAGTACCAAAATCTGTTTTGGATTTCTTGATTGCTCAAGCAAATACCATCCATGGGGTTGGCTTCAACAATGGGAATTTGTTAGCTCTTAGTTTTGAGGCTAGGGAAAAGTTCGAATCAAGGTGTGATCAAAGCACCTTCTCTGATCTGCAGAGAGATCCAAGAATTTATATCTTGCTGATTTTGTAGAACAATGCCCTGTATATGTCTTTTTTAAACATTGTTAAAATAATGAATTTATATCTCACATATATTCTGTGTCCCCACCATTTCAATTTGACTGACCCACTGCTACTTCTATATCCTGTCATAACCTTCCATACATACTTAAAACCAACAAAAGGGTGCAGTTCCATCTTTAAAAACTAAATAGTCATTTTGGGTAACACATTCTTGCAAAGGAATCTGGACAACCTTTATCAGACATGGTAGGGAAAGTGCTTTCTTTGCATCATAGAAAGGATAGCCAGATATCAACTGTTATAGAAATGAAATAAGAAAGAAATTTTTAACCAACTGTTTAAGCTATTTTCTGAAAGAGACTTCCCCCACTGCCAGAGATCTTGAATAGCTTCCTGGTCAGTCATCCAAGAAGCAGTTCTTTTCATAATTGATGAATTTGGCTTCCTCTTTGGGAAGAGAACCACCTTTTTCTATCCTTGCTTGCATTTTTGCTTTAAAGTCTTCTACAGAACTAGATCCCTTCAGTGTTTTAGTAGCTTTTTCCTGTTTATAAAGGACTCTTGACATTTTGATTTTGGTATTGATGGTTTTGAGTCTTTTCCTTTCTGGTTTGACTTTTGTGCATTTTTGGCTGGGGTTTCTCTGATAGATTTTTTTCACTGGAGATATTCTTCTGCTTCCTCCTCCTCATCATGTTAATCATCATCTTCATCTTTACCATCATCTTCATCATCTTATCAGCAAGTTTTACCTTTTTCTGTGGAACCTTGCTAACACTTCCAGGGGCAGATCACTTTCAAGGTATTCTTTTTTTTTAAAAAAGATTTATTTATTTATCTCCCTTCCCTCCCCCACCCCACTTGTCTGTTCTCTGTGTCTATTTTGCTGCATCTTCTTTGTCCACTTCTGCTGTTGTCAGTGGCATGGGAATCTGTGTTGCTTTTTGTTGCATCATCTTGCTGTGTCAGTTCTCTGTGTGGGCACTGCCATTCCTGGGCAGGCTGCATTTCTTTTGCACTGGGCAGCTCTCCTTATGGAGCACACTCCTTGTGCATGGGGCTCCCCTATGTGGGGGAAACCCCTGTGTGGCACAGCACTCCTTGCGTGCATCAGCACTGTGCATGGGCCAGCTGCACATGGGTCAAGGAGGCCCGGGGTTTGAACCGTGGGCCTCCCATGTGGTAGAAAGACGCCCTAACCACTGGGCCAAGTCTGCCACCCTCAAGGTATTCTTAAGAGTTTCACATCCTCCTCTTCTTCATCTTCTTTCTCTGCATCTTCCTCCACAGCTACTAAGGGTTGTCTACTAATATGCACTGGCCTGGAGCCACACTTCAAACAAAATTCAACAGGTTTTATTTTCATGCCTCCAGGGAAACCATTGGCTGTATGGACATTTTCAAAGTGGCCATCGTTAATTTAATTGGACTGCCTTCATAATTCATTGTATGCTTCAACAACGTGCAATTCATCCTTTGTACCAGCCCCTAAACTGACCATTCTTAAAGGTAACTGGTGCTCATTTTTGTCATTATCCACCTTAAAGTGATAATCTGTTGGCCTTTAGTCTTTAGTTCACAACTGAAAAGATAGTTCTGGAGCTTCAGGGAGCTCATGTCCATGTCCATCAAATCTTCCATGGGGTGCTAGCATGCACTTAGGTGGGAGAGAAGTCAGACGGAGATAGACAACTGCCGTTCCAGGAAACAGCTGCATAGGATGGAACCACACCAGGGATATACATGTTTTTTAGGTCTAGTTAGTTAACTTTTTCCTTGTTTATCCTCTGTCTGGTCATTCTATCTGTTGATGTGAGTGGAGTACTATTACTGCAGATACACCTATTTCTCCCTTCGGTTTTGCAAGAGTTTTCCTCATGTGTCTTGTAGCACCCTTGTTAGGTGCACAGATATTTATGATTACTGTTACTTCCTGGTGGATTATTCCTTTTGGTAATAGGTAATGACCTTCAACATATTTTATAACATTGGCATTTAAAGTGTTTTGTCTAAGATTAGTATAGCTACCCCTGCTCTTTATTGACTTTTTGCTTCCATGAAATATCTTTTCCCAATTTTTCACTTTCATCTTATTTGAATCTTTGGGTCTAAGGTGAGTCTCTTCTAGACAGCACTTGGATGGATTATATTTTTTAATCCATTCTATTAGCCAGTATTTTTTGATTGGGAGGTTTAATCCACTAACACTTAATGTTATTTCTTTAAAGGCATTACTTACTTTGACCATTTTGTCCTTTGCCTTTCATATGCCATATCTTATTTTAGTGTTTTTACCCTTTTGGTTTCTCTTTCTGGTAGTTTTCATTTCTACACTCTCCACCAAGCCTCTATCTCATGTCTTTTTCTTTCAGCCAGCAGAACTCCCTTTATTATTTCTTGTAGAGCCAGCCTCTTGTCTACTAATTCTTTTAGTTTCTGTTTATCTGTGAATATTTTAAACTCACCTTCATTATAGCAGTACAATTTTGCTGGATAAAGAATTCTTGGCTGGCAGTTTTTCTCTTTCAGTATCTTAAATATATCATACCACTGTCTCTTTCCTCCATGGTTTCTGATGAGAAAACTGTACTGTCTTTTTGAACTCCCTTGTACTTGATGGATCATTTTCTCTTGCTCTCAGAATTCTCTTTATTTCTTGCATTTTACATTCTCAATGGTATGAGTCTCTAAGCAGATCTGTTTTAAATACATTGTGCTTCTTGGATTCATATATTTACATCTCATAAGAGTTGGGAAATGATTATCCATTATTTCCTCAAATATTCTTTCTTTCCCTTTTCCCTACTCTTCTCTTTCTGAAATTTCCATGATACATGTGTTGGTACACTTTGTGCTATCATTCAATTTCCTGAGCCCCTGCTCAGTTTTTTTCCCATCATATTCTCTCTGTTCTTCTGTTTCTTTTCAATTTCAGCTATTTTGTCTTCCAATTCATTTATTATTTCTTCTGACACTTAAAATACACTGCTGTATGCCTCTAATGTTTTTTGTTTTAATTTCTGTCCCCTCCCCCCCCAGTTGTCTGCTCTCTGGGTCCATTTACTGTGTGTGTGTTCTTCTGTGATTGCTTCTATCCTTATCAGTGGCACTGGGAATCTATGTTTCTTTTTGTTGCATCATCTTGTTGTGTTACCTCTGTGTGTGTGGTGCCATTCTTGGGCAGGCTTTCACACTGGGCAGCTCTCCTTATGGGGTGCACTTCTTGTGCATGGGGCTCCCTTATGCAGGGGACATCCCTGCATGGCACGGCACTCCTTGCATGCATCAGCACTGCACATGGGCCAGCTCCACATGGGTCAAGGAGGCCTGCGGTTTGAACCGTGGACCTCCCATGTGGTAGGTGGATGCCCTATCCATTGGGCCAAGTCTGCTTCCCTCTAATGTATTTTTAATCTCATCCATTGTCCCTTTTTTTCAGATTTCAATCCCTTATTTATTTATTTTTTAATCTATTTCTTTCCCCTTCTCCCCCAAGTTGTCTGCTCTCTGTCCATTTGCTGTGTGTTCTTCCCTGTCCACTTGCATTCTTGTCAGCAGCACTGGGAATCTGTATCTCTTTTTGTCATGTCATCTTGCTGCATCAGCTCTCCGTGTGTGTGTCACCATTCCTGGGCAGGCTGCACTTTTTTTGCACAGGATGGCTCCCCTTATGGGGCACACTCCTTGCCCATGGGGCTCTCCTACTAAGGGACACCCCTGCATGGCACAGCACTGCTTGCACTCATCAGCACTGAGTGTGGGTCAGCTCACCACAAGGGTCAGGAGGCCCTGGGTTTGAACCCTGAACTTCCCATGTAGTAGGTAGGTGCTCTATCAGTTGAGCCAAATCCACTTCCCCCATTGTGCCTTTATTCCCATAAACACACTTATGTTTCTATTCAAGCTTTCAAGATCTTTGAGCACATCCAGTGTCTTCTTAATGTCATTTTTCTCTTTACCCATATTTTCCTTCAGCTCCTTGAATTGATTTAGATTTAGATTGGTTTGAACATCATTTTTTAGTTGTTTCAAATCTAGTGTCTCATCTTGTGTTTTGATTTATTCCTTTGACTGGTCCAAATTTTCCTGTTTCCTAGTATGTCTCATAGATTTTTGTTGATGTCTTGGCATCTAATTATGATGGAGAGCTTACTCTGATGTTCAGTTTCTTTATCTTGCCTAGGTTATAACTGTTTCCAATCTTTGTGTGATGGCTCTTCTTTGATTCTTGATTCAACTTATTCTAGCACCTCAAAGGGCTTTGTAAAAGAGTGAAAAGGCAGCCAAATCAATGTGAGGAAATATTTGGAAATCATATATCTGATAAGGATTTAATATACATGATACATATGGATTCTACTACTCAACAATAAAAAGACAAATGACCTGATTAAAAAATGGGCAAAACACTTGAATAGACATTTTTCTAAAGAAGAACTACAAGTGGCAAAAAAAGTGTTCAACATCACTGGCAATTAGGGAAATTCAAATCAAAACTACAGCGAGATATCACTTCATACCTATTAGAATGGCCACTATTAATAAGACAAAACTACAAATGTTGGAAAGAATGTGCAGAGGTAGGAATGCTTATTCATTGTTGACAGGACTGTAGAATGGTACAGTCACTATGGAGGACTGCTTGACAATTCCCAAGGAAGTTGCATATAGATTTGTGACATGACTGAGCAATATGACTACTAGGTATGTAAATGGAAGATGACAGCAGTGACACAAACAGACTTCTGCAAACTGATGTTCATAGCAGCCTTATTCATAATTGCCAAAAGAATGAAAAACACAAGTGTCCATCAACCGATAAATGAATAAACAAACTGTGGTACATACATATTATGGAATATGATGCAGCTGTCAAGAATAAATGAAGTCATAAAGCATATGACAACATGATGAACCCAGAGAACATTAAGTTGAGTGAAGCAAGCCAGACACAGAAGGACAAATATTGTATGACTATGCTAGTATGAGCTAAATATATTGTATAAACTCATGGATTTAATAATACAATATAGGTCACTAGAAAATAGAATGAGGTTAGAGAATAGGAAATCTGAGGTTTAATCTGGGCAGAATTGGTAAAAAACATTGTTTTTAAATCTTTGGAAATGAATAGAAATGGTAAAAGCATGTCTTCCTGTTTGTAACTATAGTGCTCATCTATGGTATGATAGTAGCTGAAAAGGAATGTCCTAGTAACGTATATGGCCAGAAGGAAAGCTAACTAATGTAACATGGTAATGAATATCATAGTGAAGGAAGATCATGTGAAATATGAGTATGTGTAATATTGCATATATTAAACTATTTCTTGAAACTGAACAAAGGTATGTTAATGTTAAAATATTTAACTATCAGGTAAAAATACAAACTATGGGCAGTTGTGTATAGGAATATATTAATAATCTTCCATTAATGGTAAAAACATGAAATATACTAAGTGAAAGAAACTAGAGATAGGTACTACATATTATTTGACTCCATCAGTATGATATATACATATACAAATAGAGACAGAAACAGAATAGCAACTATGGCAGATGAAGGATAGAGAGATTGAGAAGTGCTTATTAAGGGTTAGAGGGTTTTTTGTTTATTTATCTGTTTATTATTATTTTATTATTGGAATAATGCTCTAATAATAAATGAAGTGATAAATGCACAACAGTGTGATCATACCAAATACCACTGATTGTATACTTTGGATGGACTTTATGATTTATGAAAATGTATCAACAAAAATTATTTTAAAAGAACTGTGAAGAATTAAAAGATGCCTCCTATCTGCACAAAATAATCCTCTGAAAATAAGGGCCCAAGTAGAATATGGGACATTTCTCTTGATAACTGAGTTTCAGTCCCAGATAAAAATGGCATAATCCTAAAATGTAAAGAGCTAACATTTAAAATAATAAGAAGAAAGAGCTAAAGATTAGGAGTTTCCATGCTCTGAGGAAGAACTAAAGGCATCAGAAATGGAAATCTCTTAATTTTTTGAGTTAGTGCTCTGGTTGGTTGGCATCAGATCTTTGACCAGATTATTTGAGAAAAATAGAACACCAAGAGAAGAATACATAAGTAGCTGAAAGTTGGAAGAAGGCATAATTATGCCGGTTTTGCCAAGGGAAAGGAAGCACATTTTTTTTTGGCTCCTGGAAACACACCCTAGTTGTCAATCAACTGATTATTTTTTATTATTTATTATATAATTTGTTAAGTGAACTTAACTGGGGTATGGCCTATGAACAGAAATGTGCATAAATCATAAGTCTACAGATCCAGGAATTTCCACAAAGAGAAGACTCCCCTGAAATCACTCCCTGATCAACAATGAGAACATGATCAGCACCCAAGACTCTCCCAATCATGAGGCCCCTGTGTCTCCCCAGAGGAAACTGGGATAAAGACTTCTCAAACTTTAGTATGGTTTTGTCTCTTTGGAATTTGACATAATTAGAAACATAGTGCATGAGAAAAAACTTGGCCAGGGGCCCACTTATGTGGTGCAGACCAGTTTACAAGGGCTTGGAGTTGAGGACCGGAAAGCCACCAAGAAGCCTCTTATTCTTTCCCTGGTGTGCACTTTCCTGGCCTGATAGCAGATGGTGCTCTTTGACAAGCTAACCTCTCTGCTCAAACAAACACTGCTCAAACCCAGAGGGGAATGCATTCAATGAAACCATGAGCTATCAGGTGGTGCCTAAGCAATGTCTGACAAAGGTCCCTTCTAGGTGAGCAAAACCTCACAGAAGAAATACATTGATTACCTCTCAGCTGCCCCCTCAGCTTTCCCAGGGAGGAAACAAATCTCTCCCCTCTGTATTAACAGGAACCAGTCCTGGTCAATAAGGGGGGGCTTTGAGAAATCAGGCTATCTTTAGCACTCTTCCAGCACTCAGGGGGGAACAGTGGCACAGCCATGCCCAGTCTGGATGGGTGGGAAGTGTGGTACCCAGCAGATCAGATTTGTCATCTAGAAGCTGAACTGGCAGTAGGCTTGTCCCTGTCCCTCCCCATTCCTGGGGACATGGACCTGGCAGCCCTCTCTCTATAGCCATCCACCAGAGCTGTGTGCTCTGTGTGGGGTTGGGTGCCTCCAGCAGCAGTGGCCGAGTTACTCAAAGACCCTCCCTGCAGAGTCTCCTCCTCCTTACCCCTCTCTTTTCTGGGTGCTGCCTAGCCCTCTCCTGATCTGCAGATCCCTAGAACTGTTCTTCCAGACAGTTGCTGCCTGTCCTCTCACCATTTGTCAGGAGAGAAGTGATCCCTGTAAGTGTGTGATCTTCTATATTCTCGCATTCAGATGAATGCATTGAATTCATGACTTACCCCTATTTGGATGATCAGCTCTCACATGTATGAAGCTTTTCATTGATGTCATGGTGGTTGTGTTCTTGTAGATATGCTGCATGGGTATCGTTTCTTGTTTATCAAGGCCTTCTTCCCTGCAAGAAATAATGACAAAAACTGAATTGGTAGAGGGCGACAGACTAACAGGCAGAGCTGAATGCTCTCACAAAGACAATGGAGAAAGAGCCAAAAGCTGGCTGAGGAACCTGCTTTGGGGAATCAGCAGATCAAGACAGTGCTACACAAGTGCAACTCCAAGGAGAGTGAGGGACAGAAAGATGAAGAAGCTGAAAAGACAAACATGAGACACCAAGCCCTGTAGTGATGAGGAAGGGCTCCCACCCACACACATGAGACACTGAGCTTGGTTAAAACCCCTGGGTCACTACAGCCAACTGAGAGGGAAAAGACATCTTCCTCCCTGTCAGCTGTTTCAAGGGAAAAGGGAGGAGAGGTGGGTGCATTTATTCAGTGAATTCTGCCAGCACAGTCCACGTTGAACCTCCAATCTGGAAATTCAACACAGAAACACAGGTAAGTTGAGACTGACATGCTGGAAAAGTGTGATGACTAGCACCATCTCTTGCCCAGTCTGGAGATTGCATGGATAAACACTGTTCTCCATACAGTCTGTATCCAACCCCTGGGAGAAAAATCTGTGCCCACTAGTGAGTCTTTGGCCTGATTTTGAAAACATAAGTTGGGTAATTTTAAAGACTTTGTATAAGTTGAACCAAATGTCTAAGAAGTGATGTAAATTTTAAAAAACATAAAAACAATAGGCAAGGGAGAGAAATCAGCCATTGGAGTAAATTCACCAACATATTCAGATGCCTAGACAACAGGGAAAACATTACAAGCCATACTTGGAAAGAGGCTCAGCCAAAAGGACAAACTGGTTATCCTGAAGGCATACAGGATTTAAGACAATAAATCAGTCATAATCACACAACTCTTCTAAATCAATTCAAAGAATTTAAGGAACTATGACTAAAGAAATAAAGGATAAGAAGACCCTGGAGGAACAGAGGTGGCTCAAATGATTCGGTGCATCCCTCCCACATGGGAGGCCTCAGGTTCAAAGCCCTAAAAAAAAAGATGAAGAGACACAGAGAGCACACAATGAGCAGAGAGCAATTGCAAACAACAAGGGGAGAGGGAGAAATAAATAAAATAAATCTTAAAAAAAAAAAAAGAAGACACTGGGAAAGCATAAAGAAGAACTTGAAAGCCTGCAAAGAAAACTAACAGACCTTATAAGAATGGAAGACACAATGGATGAGATTAAAAATACATTAGAGGGGGAAGCAGCTGTGGCTCAATCAGTTGGGTTCCCATCTACCATATGGGAGGCCCTGGGTTCACATCCCAGGTCCTCCTTGTGAAGGCAGGCTTGCCCACATGCTGTGGAAAGCCAGCAGCCCAGGTGTCACAGAGTGCAGGCCCACCCACCAGTGACACCAAGAAGTGACCCAGCAAGGTGACACAACAAAAAGGGAGACAAGGGAAAAACACAGAAGATCATGAAGCAACAAGCAAGCTGCAAGGGGGGTGGGGAATACATTAGAGGCACATAAAAGCAGATTTGAATTGCTTGAAGACAGAATTCATGATTTTCAAGACAGAACATCTGAACTGGAAAACACAGGAGAACACAGTCAAAAAAAAAAAAAAAAAAAAAAAAGAACAGAGTTCCAGGGAATTGAATGACAACAGGAAACACTCAAACATTTGTTATTATTGGAGCCCCAGAATGAGAAGGGAATGGATAAGGCACAGAAAGAATACCTGAAGAAATAATGTCCAAAAACTTGCCAACACCTATGAAGGACACAAATATCAATATCCAAGAAGGACAATTCACCCCAAACAGAATAAATCTGAATAGACCTACTCCAAGACACCCACTATTCAGAAAGACAAATATCAGAGCTAAAGAGGATTCTGAAAGCAGCAAGAGAAAAGGAAAGCATCACATACAAGGGAAACTTGAGCAAATTAAAAGCAGACCTCTCATCAGAAACCATGGAGGTGAGAAGAAAAGAGTACGATATATTAAGGTACTGAAGAAGAAAAACTGCCAGCCAAGAATGCTGTATCCAGCAAAGCTGTCCTTCAAAAACAAGGGTGAGTTCAAAGTCTTCAAAGATAAACAAAAACCCATAGAATATCTTACCAAAAGACCAGATTTGCAAAAGATACTAGAGGGGGTGCTGCAGCCTGAAAGGTAAACATAAAAGGGCCAGAGATTTGCAGAAGTATTTAAAAATGAAGATTATTAGGAAGGCTAAACTGAAGCATGAGAAGAGACAACAGAATGATATGACAGTAGAGAGACAAAGGACAAGAGGATGCAGTAAGTCATGCCTGTGATGTGGGCTCTGGGTGGGAGGTTCTTTGTCTCATCAGAGATAACCTAAGCTGTCTGTAACTTGTGGGTGTGAGACAGTAAGAGGCTGCAGTCCCGCCCTTGGTGACCATGGCAATGACTCCAGTCCCAGGAAACAGTTTAACAATGCAAGGCCTATAAACTTTAAATATTCAGGGGAAATGCAAACAAAATATGCTAAAAGCTTATCTAGAATGTCTGAAGTCCATGCTAAAAGCTTACCGAAGATGTGGAAGATATATATGCTAATTCAAGCCTATTGAAAACTGAAACAAAAGGACCATTTAGCCTTTCCTTTCTGTAAAAAGAAACTCGAAAGTCTTGTTCCGGGCTCGGGTTTGCAACAGGAAGTTCCTGAGTCTAGCCAGCCGTCAATAAACCATTTTTTCCTTCTCAAAATCATTCCTGAGTCCTGGCCTCTCTATATGCAAATAATTGAACCTCTCTGAAATTCTACACCTGTACAGGAATAGCACTGAATGTTAATGGATTGAACTCCCCTAGCAAAAGACATAGACTGATAGAAGGGATTAAAACACGTGAGCTCTGTGTATGTTGTCTACGAGAGACCCAGCTCAAGTGTAAGGAAACAACCAAGTTAAAAGGGAAAGGTTGGAAGAAGGCATTCCATGCGAATACCAACCAAAGACAAGCTGCAGTAAACCAGATCAATGCAATTTAAGAATCTTACAGAATATGAGAAACAAATGCTCAGTGGAACTGGCGCAAGGGCCAGGCGGGGCAGGAGTGTCCGCAATTGTCGGCTGCAGGGAGCCCAGCTCTGGGCGGCTTTGGGCAGGCAAAGGAGTGGGGGGGAGGGAGGAGAGGAGACCCCCCCGGCAGTAGAACGGTGCAGACCCCGTGCTCAGAGTGCCCTGGCCTTGGTGCCCCCTGCGGAGCCCTAGCTGGCCCAGCACTGCCTGGGACCCTGCTGCGGCCCACAGGTCTAGGGCGCCCTCTGCCCACAGCTCACAGGGTCCCGGGGACCCTGCCAAGCGGATCCCACCCAGAGGGCCTCCGCCCGGCTTCCGACACCCCACATGTGCTGGGACACCCCGGGGCTGTGCCATCAGGACCTCGGCACAGCCCCCGCCTGCTCAGTCCCTGGACGGCCCCACGCCTACCCCACCACCATGCACAGTCCCACTCCCACCCCGCCCACCCCACGGGACCCAGCTTGCCTACCCCCCACCGCCTGTGCCCCGCCCCTCCCCACATCCCCTGCGGCGCCTCCTCCACAGCCCGCAGGGCTAACCCCCGGGGCGCTGCCTACCCAGCAGAAGGGACTCAGCCCCGGCCAGTGGCAGGGGGCGCCTGAGGCAGGCTGCGGCCAGCACCACACCTCTGTCCCGCAGGCTCGGCCTGCGCCCCGGGCCTGTCCCCCACGTCTCCAGTCTGCGCCTTGGGGTTGAGGAAGTCCCATTTTATCCTTTTTTCCTTCATTGCTCCTGCTTTCAGTGGAACATTTAGGAAACCACCACCTTCCACCAAGTCTTGAAGATGTATCCCTGTATTTTCTGGTATGAGTTTTATGGTTCTACTCTTATATTTTGGTCTTTGATCCATTTTGAGTTAGTTTTTGTGTAAGGACTGAGATCGGGGTCCACTTTCCTTCTCCTGGATGTGGATATCAAGCTCTCCCAACACCATTTTTGAATAGACAGCTCTGCCCCAGCTGGGGCGCTTGACTGCCTTGACAAAAATGACCTGACCTGTGATGTGAGGTCTGTTTCTGAGCCATCCATTCGGGTCCATTGGTCTATATGTCTATCTTTATGCCAGAATCATGTTCTTTTTACCATTGTAGATAGGTGATATATTTTTTATGTTAATGATAGGTGGAATATACATTTACTCTTTCTGATTTTCCCCTTTATTTTTAAAGAAGTTTTAGATTACATAACAGAAATACAGGGAAATGCCATATACCCCATCCCCTTCCCTTCATATATTGTCCCGTTAGTAACATCTTTGATGAGTGTGGTATTTTTGTTACACTTGATAAACAAATATTGAAGCACTGCTCCTAACCATGTCTATTGTATACATTATGGTTTATGCTGTGCATCATACAATTTTATAGGTTTTGACAAAGTGTATAACGGCCTGTATCTGACACTGTGAAATCCTGCAGAATTTCAATGCCCTATGTTCCACCTATTCTTCCCTCCCCTCCACTCAGAGCTTATAGTAACCAATAAGTTTCAATTTAAATAAGGTTCAGAGTTACATGCATTAACATTGAGGGTCTCATATATTGCTCTGTTTTCTTGTATTAGGCACTGCCTATTGAGAGATTCTTGCCCCTCTATTTGATAATGTAGCAGTACTCTCCAGGATCGGAGTTCATTATTTTCTTGTTTACTTTGTGACTCTTCATCCACTCAGATAACACCCTATGACAAGTTGAACACCACCATATTCCACAGACACATGCCCAGGCACCCCTTTCCCCCGTATCACCCACCACTGAAACCCTGAACCCATGACCCTCTCCTGCCATATTTGCCAAAAGAACATTCCCACCACTTTTGTTTCAAGCACAGACCTACACAACCCCAGAGTTCACGTGTTCCTTCCTGCAGTCCTCCCCGCAGTTGCACGGACAGTCCCACCCAGACCACATCCTGATCAGCCTCACACTCCAGCACTGTCGACCCCACCCATCTGGGCTCCACCTTCACCCCATCCATCTCAGCACAGGCTCTGCCCAGGGTGAGCATTCACTCACCCAGGACCCTCCCTTCTGTCTCCTGATAACCTCGGCTCAATACGCTCAGATCATATCAGTGAGGTTAGTGACTGGCTTACATGACTCAACCAAGTTTTTATGTTTTTATTCAAGTGTATTTTTAAATTTTTAATTATTCCTTATAATTTTAATTATTAAATGTACAAAATAGTTTTAAAAAATAAGGTCTTCAAGGTTCGACCATGGTTTCGCATGTCAATACTTTATTCCGACGGGAGGCAAGATGGCGGCTGAGTGAACTTCCCAGTTACTAGCTACTGGGGGGAATCGGCTGGGAGGCATCGGAGACTCTTTGGGACCGGGCTGTTTCGGGATTTTTCCTGGTCTGGAGGTGTCTGGACATCAATTTGGAGGGAAGGTAACAGAGAGGATCACTCTGTGAAATATACACGGAGAAACCAGCTACATGTGGAGGATTCCCTCCTTGGGTAGGCGGAGCCGAGGCAGCTAGCACCGCACCAAGCCCCGGTGGGTGGCAGCCAGGGTAGCCTGGCTGGGCCACAGTGGGCAGCGGGCGGGAGATCCGAGCCACTCCACGGCGGGCGGCGGGAGGGAGAGCCGAGCCGCGCTGTGCCACAGCGGGCGGCGGGCGGGGGAACCAAGCCCAGCCGAGCCCAGCCAAACCCAGCCGAGCCGCGGCGAATGGCAGGCAGGAGAGGAGAGCCATGCTGTGCCGCGGCGGGCGGCGGGCGAGGGAGCCGAGCCCAGCCGAGCCTAGCCGCGCCATGGCGGGCGGCGGGCGAGGGAGCCGAGCCCAGCCAAGCCGAGCCACGCCACGGCGGGTGGCGGGCGGGAGAGCCCAGTCGAGCCCAGCCGAGCCACAGCGGGCAGGGGAGCCGAGCTCAGCCGAGCCCAGCCGAACCGCGGCGGGCGGAGGACCCAAGCCCAGTCGAGCCGAGCCAAGCCCAGCCGAGGTGCGGTGGGCGGGGAACCGGAACCCAGCCGAGCCCAGCCGAGCCGCAGTGGGTGGCGGGCGGGGGAGCCAAGCCCAGCCAAGCCCAGCCAAGCCCAGCCGAGCCTGGCAGCGGGGTTTCTGTTCTTTTTTGTTTTTTTTTTCTTTTTCTTTTTTGTTGTTGTTGTTGTTGGTTTTTTTTTAATCCTCTCTTTCTTGTCCCCAATATTCTTCTTATACTATTTTACCTTAACAATATAATAGGTCCTACAGGAAATACCTCACATTTGCTGGGTTTCCTCACCCTCCACTGCCTCATTTCTCTGTGAATAGAGTTAGCCTATCTACACTATCCCCTTTCCCCTACAACTTGATATCCTCCACCATCTGCTATCTCTCCTAGATTCCATCTCCCTTTCTTTGATCCACAAAGTGTCTAACTCTTAATTTCTAATACCTTTGTTTAGTTTTCCATCTGGTATTCGTCCCTGAAACTATTACCTTTCTTTTCTCTTTCCCTCTCTCAAGAAAACAATAGCCTCTTAGTACGTACCACATTCCTCCCATATTCAGTCATCTACCTCATTATAGGTACTTTCCTACTACTATAACTCTACACAATTTACATGATCTAACCTCCATCCTCCCAGAACTCATATTGTTGCTTTGTTAACATATATCACCAATACTACTTCACACTTTTTCCTTCCTTACACAATTGCCTTTCCCCAGCACTAATACTTTCCTTTAAAGTGAGCTTAACTAGCAATAAGAAATTGGAATAAGAAGAACAAAGTGACAAAGAGAAGATATAACACTTACGCAAAAACAACAGCTAATTAATCTCCAAGACTAGACAAAGAAGCTAAGGAACTGATTAAACCTGTCAAGAAAAAATGTTGACAAGACAGCAACAAAAATCTACAAACCAAACCAGAAATCAGGAAAACATGGCTGAATCCAATCAACAAACTAAAAATCAGGAAGGGGGGCAGGACTTCGCACAAGCAATGAAAGATCTCAGAACATTTATCACCGACAAATTTGATGACATAATGAAAGAGGTTAACAGCATGAAGACAACACTTGGAGGGGAAATTGCAGACATGCGCAAAAAAATAACAGATATGATGGAAATGAACACCACAATTCAAGAAATCAAAAATACACTTGTAGCAAATACCAGCAGGCTAGAAGAGGCAGAGCAGAGAATTAGTGATGTGGAAGACAGTGCATTGGAAATCAAACAGATAGTAGAAGTGGTCAATAAAAAGGTAGAAAAAATCCAGATAGGACTTAGGGACCTGAATGATAACGCAAAACGCTCAAACATACATATTATAGGCATTCCAGAAGGAGAAGAGAAGGGAAAGGGGTCAGAAGGAGTGTTGCAGGAAATAATGAATGAAAACTTCCCAAATCTACTGAAAGAGACAGATGTACATATCCAAGAAGCACAGCGCACTCCACTGGTCATAAACCCCAACAGGCCCACCCCAAGACATATATTTGTCAAATTATCCAATGCTCAAGACAAAGAAAAAATTCTAAAAGCAGCAAGAGAAAAGAAAACCATCATATACAAGGGAAACTCCATAAGATTAAGTGCTGATTTCTCATCTGAAACGATGGAGGCAAGAAGGCAGTGGTATGATATAGTTAAGGTACTAAAGGAAAAAAATTTCCAACCAAGAATACTCTATCAAGCTAAACTAGCATTCAAAAATAATGGAGAGTTCAAAATATTCACAGATAAACAGAAACTGAAAGAGTATATCAACAAGAAACCTCCCCTTCAAGAAATTCTTAAGGGAGTTCTGCAGGAAGAAAGGAAAAAACAGGACAGTCAGAGATGGAGGAGAGTGTGAAAGCAACAAGAAAGACAAAAATAGAAGGGGAAAATAAAATAATACAAACAAAATATAACAAACACAAACCCAACCAAAATATGGCTACCATAAATAACTCTCTAAACGTAATAACACTGAATGTCAATGGATTAAACTCACCTATCAAAAGATTCAGACTGGGACACTGGATAAGGAAATACGACCCATCTATATGCTGCCTACAAGAGACACATCTTAGACCCAGAGACTCATGGAGGTTGAAAGTGAATGGCTGGAAAACAATCATACAAGCAAACAACAACCAAAAAAAGGCAGGAGTAGCTATATTAATATCAGACAAAATAGACTTTAAATGCGAAACAATTGTGAGAGACAAAGTAGGATACTATATTTTAGTGAAAGGGACAATCTGTCAAGAAGATGGAACAATCATAAATATTTATGCTCCTAACAAGGGCGCCTCTAAATATGTGAGGCAAACGCTGGAAAAACTAAGTGAAAGAACAGATGCATCTACAATTATAGTGGGGGATTTTAATACACCACTATCAACTCTGGACAGAACATCTCAAAAGAGAATCACTAAAGAAACAAAACATTTGAACAGTATATTAGAAGAGCTGGATCTAATAGACATATATAGATCATTACACCCAAACACAGCAGGATATACATTTTTCTCAAGCGCACATGGAACATTCTCCAAGATAGACCATATGCTAGGCCACAAAGAAAGGCTTAATGAATTCAGAAAGATCGAAATCATACAAAACAATATCTCTGACCACAGTGGAGTGAAGCTGGAAATTTGCAAGGGACAGAGACCCAGACTTCACATGACAATTTGGAAATTAAACAGCACACTCTTAGAAAAACAGTGGGTCAAAGAGGAAATCTCAAAAGAAATCAATGACTACCTTGAAACAAATGATAATGATAACACAACATACCAAAATTTATGGGATGCAGCAAAAGGGGTACTGAGAGGGAAATTTATAGCCATAAATTCATATATCAAAAAAGAAGAAAGAGCAGAAATTGAAGAACTAACTGCACTTTTGACGGAATTAGAAAAACAACAACAAAGTAACCCAACAGGAAGAAGAAGGAAGGAAATAACAAAGATAAGAGCAGAACTAAATGAAATAGAAAATAAGAAAGCACTTGAAAAAATAAACAAGACCAAGAGCTGGTTTTTTGAGAAGATCAACAAAATTGACAAACCTTTAGCGAGACTAACAAAGAAAAAAAAGAGAAAAGATGCAAATACACAAAATAAGAAATGAGAAAGGTGATATCACCACTGACCCCACAGAAATAAAGACTATCATGAGAGGATACTTTGAAAAACTATATTCCAACAAAAATGACAATTTAGAGGAAATGGACAAATTCCTAGAAACACATAAGCAGCCCATACTGATGAAAGAAGAAATTGATGATCTTAACAAACCAATCACAAGCAAAGAGATAGAATCAGTCATTAAAAATCTCCCAACTAAGAAGAGCCCAGGGCCAGATGGCTTCACAGGTGAATTCTACAAAACACTCCGGAAAGAACTGACACCAATCCTGCTGAAACTATTCCAAAAAATTGAAACAGAAGGAACACTGCCTAATTCCTTCTATGATGCCAACATTACCCTAGTACCAAAGCCAAACAAAGACACCACAAGAAAGGAAAATTACAGACCAATTTCTCTAATGAACCTAGACGCAAAAATACTTAACAAAATACTTGCTAATCGTATTCAACAACACATTAAATGAATTATACACCATGACCAAGTGGGATTTATTCCAGGTATGCAAGGATGGTCCAACATAAGAAAATCAATCAATGTAATACACCATATAAACAGATTGAGAGAAAAATAACCACATGATTATATCTATAGATGCAGAAAAGGCATTTGACAAAATACAGCACCCCTTCCTGATAAAAACACTCCAAAAGATCGGAAAGGAAACTTTTTGAACATGATAAAGAGTATATATGAAAAACCTAAAGCCAACATTGTTTACAATGGTGAAATCCTGAAATCCTTCCCTCTAAACTCATGAACAAGACAAGGATGCCCATTGTCTCCGCTCCTATTTAACACTGTCTTGGAAGTACTTGCTCGAGCACTGAGACAAGAACCAGATATAAAAAGCATTCAAATTGGAAGGGAAGAAGTCAAAATTTCATTATTTGCAGATGACATGATCCTATATATAGAAAACCCTGAGAGATCTACAACAAAGTTCCTAGAACTCATAAATGAGTTTAGCAAAGTCGCAGGTTATAAGATCAATGCGCAAAAATCAGTAGCATTTCTGTAAACCAATAATGAGCAAGATCAGGAGGAAATCAAGAAACAAATACCATTCACAATAGTAAATAAAGAAATCAAATACTTAGGAATAAATTTAACTAAAGAGGTAAAAAACTTATACATCAAGAACTATACAAGATTGTTCAAGGAAATCAAAGAAGACCTAAATAAATGGAAGAATATTCCCTGTTCATGGATAGGAAGACTGAATATTATTAAGATGTCTATCCTACCAAAACTGATCTACACATTCAATGCAATCCCAATAAAAATCAACACAGCCTACTTTAAGGAACTAGAAAAACTAACTATGAAATTTATTTGGAATAGAAAGAGGCACCAAATAGCCAAAGACATATTGAAAAAGAAAAACGAAATAGGAGGAATCACACTTCCTGACTTCAAAACATACTACAAAGCTACAGTAGTGAAAACAGCATGGTACTGGCATAAGGAGAGACACACAGACCAATGGAATCGAATTGAAAGTTCTGATATAGAATCTCATGTATACAGCCATATAATATTCGATAAAGCCACCAAACCCTCTCAACTGGGAGAGAATGGCCTATTCAACAAATGGTGCCTGGAGAACTGGATAGCCATATGTAGAAGAATGAAAGAGGATTACCATCTCACACCTTATACAAAGATCAACTCAAGATGGATCAAAAACCTAAATATAAGAGCCAAGACCATAAAGACCTTAGAAAGCACTGTAGGGAAACATCTATAGGACCTTGTAATAGGAAATGCCTTCATGAATATCACACCAAAAGCACGAGCAGCAAAAGAACAAATAGATAAATGGGACTACCTCAAAATTAAAGCCTTCTGCACCTCAAAGGAGTTTGTCAAGAAAGTAAAAAGGGAACCCACACAATGGGAGAAAATATTTGGCAACCATATATCTGATAAGAGACTTATAACTTGCATATATAAAGAACTCACATATTTTGAAAACAAAAAGATAAACAACCCATTTAAGAAATGGGGAAAAGATTTAAACAGACACTTCTCCAAAGAAGAAATACAAATGGCTAAAAAGCACATAAAAAATGCTCCAAATCTCTAGCTATCAGGGAAATGCAAATCAAAACTACAATGAGATACCATCTTACTCCCATAAGATTGGCAGCCATGAAAAAAACAGTAGAATAAAATGCTGGAGAGGATGTGAAGAAAGGGGAACACTCATCCACTGCTGGTGGGAATGCAGAAGGATCCAACCATTCTTGAGGACAGTTTGGTGGTTTCTCAAAAAATTATCCATAGATATGCCAGATGACCCAGCAATACCACTGCTGGGTATATACCCATCAGATCTGAAAACAAGGACACAAACCGATATATGTACACCAATGTTCATAGCAGCAGTGTTCACTATCTCCAAAAGTTGGAATCAATCCAAATGTCCATCAACAGATGAGTGGATCAACAAAATGTGGTATATACACACAATGGAATACTACTCAGCTGTAAGAACCAATACACTACAATCGCACGAGATAACATGGATGAACCTTGAGAATCTTATGTTGAGTGAAGCAACCCAGGCATTGAAGGACAAATACTACATGACCTCAATGATATGAAATAAGTTAACTGCCTCAGAGAGCTAGAGTCTGGAAAAGTGGCTTACAGGAAATCGGGGGGTGGAGGAAGGATGTGAGTTAATGTCTGCAGGGGTGGAATCTGTGATGAGCTGGTGGTAAGTGTGAGCACAAAGAAGGGACAAAATGGGGGCAAGGGGTTACCTTCGGGTGGGGTTTTCTGGGTTTGAGGGGGGCTGCGGATGGGAAGAGGGGTAATATTGTCCAAGAAATAGGTGGGAGGGAGGGGCAACATACGAACATGAGAGAGTGTCAGAAGTTCATTGAGAACTAAATGTTGAGTAAAACGTGTCAAAGTATAAGTAGGAGGGTTACCTGGTTAGGACGCTCAGGGGGTATGGTCTGATGCGGGACGGACTCCGGAGGGAATAGCTGAAGGCTCATTTTGCCAAGGTGGGTTCTACCATTGGGTGGGGTGGACCCATATCCTGGGGAAGACTAATGCCGTCGAATAGAGAGAACTGTATCTCTCGTGAGAAAGGACGGCTCCCAGGGCATTAGATTGGCAGGCGTTGTGGGCCCTAAGGGGAGGGGAAAATGGATGTGGAATGGATGGAACAAAGGTAAATAAGGGGGCAAAAGAGGAGTTATGTGAGAGTACACGAGGATGAATATAAAACAGCTAATATTACACCAAAAACATATAGAGGACGACAGACTAATAATGAAAACCATAAGACAAAACATAGCATAACTAAAAAATTTAGAAAACTGTACAACCTAAAGTATGGACCACATAGTAAGCACAAATGTCACCTTGTTTGAAAACTATAGTTTTGGAATCTGTACATCAGTTTCAGGAAATATGATATGAATAAGTTAAAAGATTATTGCTGTGGAAGGGAAAAGGTTTTATGGTGGATCTGGGGAAATACTGTATATTGTATATATGAATTTCGGTGATTTAAGACTCTTCTGAAGCTGACATTATGTTGGGATTCACTTTACGGGAAGTTTTGGATCACAGAGTGGTTCAACAATGGCAGCAGAGGAATACTGATATGGGATGTTATTGACAGGATATATATGGTTGACAGGGAGTTATACAGGGCATATGCCCAGGGTATATGGTAATGTCTATATATACTCATAGTGGAAACAATTAAAAACAACAGCTGGGGGGGTACTGGGCTCCTGGCCGGGGGGTCACTGTTGTGGGCCCTGGGAGAGCAGCGGCAATCCTCCAGGTGCAACGGCAAGAACCAGGAAGGAAGGAGGGCCCAACAGTGGGCTCTTGATACTAATGGCTACACTTTTGAGCCTATCCATCTGCAATAAGAACAAGGCCTAGAGTAGCATTGTGCCTGGGGGTTTCCTCCTGACAGCCTTCATGTTACTCAAATGTGGCCACTCTCACAGCCAAACTCAGCGTATCGATGCGATACATTCCCCCCAGCGTGGGACACGACACCCGGGGATGAGCCTCCCTGGCACCGAGGGATCACTACCACATACCAGCTGAAGAAGCAACTAGAAAATGACCTTGAATTAAAGATTCAATGTGGAACAGCAGAATATACCTGTCTACATATAATAACATGACTTCGGGAAGCTGTTTGACCTAATATAAGGGGGAAACGGAAAGGAGAAATGAGATTATAAGGCTGTGAGTCTCTAAAAAAGAGTCTGGAGGTTGTCAGAAGGAATACCCCTATGTACAACTGAACAGAGTCTAAGAGACAGATAAGGTAGATACAACCCCAGGTATTGGTTCTTTTGAGGGATAAAGAGGCCCACGGGTTCTATGGTCATGGCAGAAGGGGTTCACTGCCATGACAGATGGCCCTTCTTTGGAGCCGGTGTTTCTGCGTGATGGAATTGGACTCAGAGGGGATGTCTTTTCACAAGACTTGCATGCTACTTTATTGGAATTGTAGTTGGTGCTGGGTTTAAGATATATGTAGGGGATTTGAATCTCTGGACTGATAATATGACACCTAGGTCCAGAGCCTCAACAGACTTCAGCTCCTACACTTTGATTTATTGGACTTACTCCACTCAGCTAACATGGAGTTGAAGAAAGTCAACACCACAACATGGAGCCTAGAGTGTCTACAACTGGAAGCGGGAGGAGTGCATCCAGTACCCATGTGGAATCTAAGCCCTCACTTGAAATAGGTGTGCAATGGACACAACCAATCCAATGTCCACAGAGAAAATGTGGAATGGGTGTGGGAACAGTAGCCATGGTGGCTGCTGGGTGTGGGGAACGGGAAGAAGAGAGGAGATGTGGAGGCATTTTCAGGACGTGGAGTTGTCCTGGATAGTGCTTCACGGACAATTATGGGACATTGTAGATCCCCCCAGGGCCCACTGGATGGAATGTGAGAGAGTCTGGGCTATGATGTGGACCATTAACTATGGGGTGCAGTGATGCTCAGTGATGAACTTACCAGGTGCAATGGATGTGTCATGATGATGGGAGAGAGTGTTGCTGTGGGGGGAGTGGGGGGCGGGGGCAGTGGGGTTGAATGGGACCTCATATTTTTCTTAATGTAATTAAAAATAATAATAAATAAATAATTAAAAAAATACTTTATTCCTTCTTAAAGTTGAGTAATACCATTGTATGTAAATACCACATTTTTGCATATCCACTGATATGTTGATGGACACTTGGATTGAGCCCAACTTTTGGCAATAGTGAATAATTACCACTATGTTCTCAATTTCATTTATTTCTGCTCTAATCTTTATTATTTCTTTCCTTCTGCTTGCTTTGGAAATGTTTGTTGCTTTTTTTCTAGTTTCTCCAGTTGTTCAGTTACTCTTTGATTTTAGCTCTTTCTTCTTTTCTAATATAGGCATTTAGGGCTATAAATTACCATCTTGGAACTACCTTCACTGTATCCCTTAAGTTTTGATAAGTGTGCTCGTGTTTCATTCATCTCAATATATTTACTAATTTCCCTTACAATTTCTTCTTTCACCGACTGATTATTTAGGAGTATGATGTTCACCCTCCACACATTTGTAAATTTACCTCTTTCCCATCTATTTCTGATTTCTAGTTTCATTCCATTATGATCTGAGACGGTGCTATGTATAATTTCAATTTTTTTTTTATTTATGGAGACCTGTATTGTGACCTAAAATGGGTTCTATACTGGAGAAAGATCCAAGAACACTTGAGAATAATGTATGACCCCTGAGTGTGGATACATTGTTCTGTATGTCTGTTATGTCTAACTTGTTTATCATATTGTTCAAGTCCTCTGTTTCCTTGTTGATCTTCTGTCTAGTTCTATCTAATGATATGAGTGGTGTGTTGAAGTCTCCAACTCCTATTGTAGAAATGTCTGTTTTTCCCTTCACTTTTGCCAGAGTTTGCCTCATACATTTTGGGGTATCCAAAATATATATGCACAGGTATTTATGACTGTTATTTCTTCCTGGTGGATTGTCCCTTTTATATATATATATAATGTTCTTCTGTACCTCTCATAAATTTTTGCATTTAAAGACTGTTTTGTCTGATCTTAGTGTAGCTACCCTTGCTATTTTTTTGGTTATTATTTTTGTGGAGTATCTTTTTCCAACATTTCCTTGACAGTTGGTTTGTATCCCTGGTTTAAGATGAGTCTCTTGTACTCACCATATGGATGGCTCAAGTTTCTTTGACCCATTCTGTCAGCTTATATCTTTTCACTGGGAGTTTATCCATTTATATTCAATTATATTACTGTAAATGTATTATTTGTTTCTACTATTTTATTCTTTGGTTTTCATATGTCATATTTTATTTTTGTCTGTCTTTTTACTCTTTGCTTAACCTTTCTGCTATTCTTTCTTCTATACTCTCCTTCAAGCATCCCTCTCCTTTCTTTTTCTTTCAGTTTGTAAGGCTTTCTTTACTAGTCTTCTTTATGAATTCTCTTAGTTTCTGTTTGTGAATATTTTAAACTTTCCTTCATATTTGAAGGACAATTTTACTGGATAAAGAACTCTCCAGCTGGTACTTTTTCTCTTTCAGTATCCTAATTGTATCATTCCATTGCCTCCTTGCCTCCAAGGTTTCTGAGTCTTGCTGGGCATCCATTGTATGTGATGGTTTCCTTCCCTCTTCCTGCTCTGAGAATTTTCTTTATCTCTGACATTTGACATTCTGAGTAGTATGTGTCTTAGAGTAGTTCTATTCACATTTATTTTGATTGGGGTATGCTGTGCTTCTTGAATATGTACGTTCATTTGTCTCATGACCATTGGGAAATTTTTAGCTATTATGTCCTAACATATACTTTCTGTCCCCCTTTCCTTGTATTTTCCTTCTGGAACTCCCATACACATATGTTGTGTTTCATGCTATCATTGAACTCCCTGAGCCCCTGTTCAATTTTTTTCCATTTTTTTCTCTCTTCTTTTTCAGCACTTCTGTCAACTGTATCATATATTCTTTCATCATTTCAAGTCTGCAGTTATATGCCTCTAATATGTTGTATTTTTTTTATTTTTACGCATCTTGTCTTTCATTCTCATGAGTTCTGTTACTTTTCTTTTAAAGTTTTCAAATTATTTTTCATGCCTGCTCAGTGTCTTCCTGATGTCCTTAATCTTTCTAGCCATATTGTTTTTCAACTCTTTAATTTGATTCTGGCAATTTGGGTGCATCTCTTTGCTTACTTTTCTCAAATCTTGAATCTCTCCTGGTGCTTTGATATGTTCCTTTTCTTGGGGCCATTTCTTCCATTGTATTAGTATGGCTTGTAATGTTTTGCTGATGTCTAGGCATCTGATTAGGATGGTGAGATTACTCAGATGCTCTCTTTTTCTCTATCTTTTATAGGGATTTAGCAGTGGGAGGCAGGATATTATGGTTCTATCTGTTCTGTGTCTTTAGGATTGTCCCTGTTAGTTGCTCAGATCTGGGCACTGGACCCAGTAATGCAGACTAGCTCCCCAGGTCCTTGAGTGGGGGAGGATGTAAAGAACAGAAAAAGCCTCTCAATTCTTTACTTTTACTTTTCTCATCTGCAAATCCTTGGTCCACCAGAAGACAGTGCTCTTTAATGGTCCTCTCGGGCCAGTGCCTGATTGGAGTGTGTTCTCTGCAACATGGGCCAGATCAGCTTGATAGATAATCCTGCTTGCAGCTAAGTAGCTAGTAATTCAAACATTCTCAGAGGCAGTTCTCCAACTTTTGCAATTTATAGCCCTAAATGCCTATATTAAAAAAGAAGAAAGAGGTAAAAATGAAATACTTGATTGAACACCTTGGGAAACTAGAAAAAGCACAGCAAACCATTCCCAAAGCAGCAGCAAAAAATAAATAATACAGATTGAAATAGAAATAAATGAAATGAAGAACAACAATAACAAAAACAATGTAGAAAATCAACAAAACCTAGAGCTGATTCATTGAGAAGATCAATATTGATGAACCCCTAGGGAGACTAACAAAGAAGAAAAGAGAATTGGCAATAAATAAAAAATCAAAGGGAATGTTATGACTGACTCCACAGAAATAAAAAGCATCATAAGAAGATATGAGAAACTGCATGCCAACACACTAGACAACCTCAATGAAATGGGCAAATTTCTAGAAATGCACAAACAACTTACATTGATGCTACAAGCCATACAAGAACTTATGCCAATCATATTTAAAGAGACTGAATCAATCATCAACAATCTCCCAGCAAAGAAATTCCAAACAAAAGTGGCTTCAAAGAGAGAGTCTACCAAGCATTTCAAAAAGAATTAACACCAATCCTATTTCAATTCTTAGAAAAAATTGAAGATAAGGGAAAATTACCCTACATATTTTATGAAGCCAACATAATGTAATACCAAAGCCAGGTAAAGCCAGGTAAAGATATTACACTAAAAGTAAATTACAGAACAATATATCTAATGGACAGCAAAAATTCTCAACAAAATACTTCCAAATAGAATCCAGAATGATATCAAATTATTTATATATCATGACCAGGTAAGATTTATTCCTGGTATGCAAAGGTAGTTCAAAAAAAGAAAATTAATTAACAAAATACATCACATTAACAAATTGAAGGAAGAAAACACATGATCATCTCAATCAATGAGAAAACATATTAGACAAAATCCAGCCTCCTTTCTTGATAAAAACATTTCAAAAGATAGAAATAGAAGAAAAATTCCTCAATATAATAAAAGGTGTATATGAAAAACCCACAACCAACATCATATTCAATGGGAAAGGTGAAAGTTTTCCCTCTAAGACCAGGAACAAGAGAAGGATACCCACTGAAACCACTGTTATTCTACACTGTTTTAGAAGTTCTAGCTAGTCATTAGAGAGGGGGAAAAGGTAATCCAAATAGGAAAAGAGGAAGTAATAGTCTCACTATTTGCAGATGAAATGAACCTATACTTAGAAAATTCTGAAATGTCTGTGACAAAGCTACTTTAGCTAATAAACAAGTTCAGCAATGTGGTAGGATAGAAGATCAACACACAAAAATCAGAATGTTTTCTACACTAGTATTGTACAATCTGAGGAGGAAATCAGGGAAAAAATTCCATTTACCATAGCAACAAAAAGACTCAAATACCTAGGAATCAAATAACATACAGGACTTAAATGCAGAAATTTATAAAACAATGTTAAATGTAATCAATGAAGACCTAAACAAATGGAAAGACATTCCACATTCATGGATTAAAAGACTAAATAGGAGGGTGTCAGTTTGACCCAAACTAATTTGTAGATTCAATGTAATACCAATCAAATTCAAACAGCCTACTTTAACAAAATACACAAGGCAATTACCAAGTTCATTTGGAAGGGAAAGTGAACCTGAAAAGACATAAGCATTCTAAAAAACAAGAATGATGTGAGAGCAATTTTACTGCCAGACCTTGAAACATAATCCAAAGCTATAGTTGAACTGGCAAAAAGATAGACTCATCAATCAGTGGAATAGAATTGACAGTCCCAAAACAAGCTCTCACCTCGATCACAAACTGGTTTTCCATAAACCTACCAAATGCATGTTAACAGGAGAAAACAATCTCTTCAACAAATGGTGCTGGGATAACTGGATATATATAACCAAAAGAATGAAAGAGAATCCATATCTCACTCCCTATACAAGAATCAATTGAAAATGGATCAAAGACCTAAATTCAAAAGTCAGGACCAAAGAACTATTAGAAGTAAATTTAGGGAGACGACCTTGTGGTAGGTGGTGGTTTCTTGGATGTTACACCCAAAGTGTGAGAAAAAGAAAAAATAGATAAATGGGACCTCCTCAAAATTAAACACTCTTGCACATTAAAGGACTTTGTCAAAAGGGTGAAAATGTAGCCAAATCAATGGGAGAAAATATATGGCAATCACACACCTGACAAGGGCTAAATATCTGTGATATATAAAGAAATGCTACAGCTCAGAAGAAATGGGCATAAGACTTGAATAAACATTTGCCCAAAGGAATACAAATGGCAAAAAAACATGAATATATGTCCAGCTTCACTAGTGATTAGGGAAATGTAAATCACAGCTACAATCAGATATCATTCCACACCTATTAGAATGGACACTAGTAAAAATACAGAGAACTACAAGAGTTGTGGAAGATGTGGAGAGATAGGAACACTTATTCATAGTTGGTGGCATTAAAGAATGGTATAGCCACTCTGGAGGACTGTTTGGCACTTCCTAAAAAAGTTGAATAGTGATTTGCCACATAGCCCAACAGTACCACTACTGGTTATATACCTAGAAAAACTGAGAGCATTGATAGGAACAGACATCTGCACACTGATGGTCATTGTGGAATTATTCATGATTGCCAAAGTTGGAAATCATCCAGGTGTCAACTGAGAAATGGATAAACAAACTGTTGTCTATTATTACAGTGGAATACTTTGCACCTTTAAGAAGAAATGAAGTCATAAAATATATGAAAACATGAATGAACCTGGGGGACATTATGTTGAATGAAGCAAGCCAGACACAAAATGAGAAATTCTGTATGATTGTTCTACTGTGATCTAAACATATTGTGCAATCCCATAGAGTTAAATCACTTGAATATGGGTCAACAGAAAATATGTTAATCTTTGCAAATGAGGAGAAAAGGTAAAAGCCCAAAATCATGTTATTAACTAACTCTGCTATTAAGTTGGGTATGAAATTGCTTTAAGTGGAAAGTCTAACATCATGTATACTACTAAAAGGAAAGCTAAACCTGTAACACAGGACTGTATAGCACAAGAAATGCACATGTGAACTATGACTATGGGTTAAATTGCATATATAAGACCATCTTTCTTTGAAAGTGAACAAGGGAAGCAGACTTGGCCCAGTGGTTAGGGCATCTGTCTACCACATGGGAGGACCACAGTTCAAACCTCAGGCCTCCTTGACCCTTGTGGAGCTGACCCACGTGCAGTGCTGATGCACGCAAGGAGTGCCATGACACGCAGGGGTGTCCCCCACGTAGGGGAGCCCCACGCACAAGGACTGTGCCCCGTAAGGAGAGCCATCCAGCATTAAAGGAAGTTCAGCCTGCCCAGGAATGGCACCACACACATGGAGAGCTGACACAACAAGATGATGCAACAGAAAGAAACACAAATTCCCAAGCCACTGACAACAACAGAAGTGGACAAAGAAGAACATGCAGCAAATAGACACAGAGAACAGACTACTGGGGTGGGAGGGGTGGGAAAGGTAGGAGGGTTAGGAGGGGTGGGAAAGGAAGAGAAATTAAATAAATAAATAAATCTTTTTTAAAAAGTGAACAAATGTATGTTAGTACTATGAGATGTTAGTATCAGACCAAAAGAAAAAAATCCACATTATGTGAAGTGAAAGAAATCAGACACAAAGTACCACATATTGTATGATTTCATTTATATAAAATATAGATATAAATCAATTTATAAAGATAAAATTAAAGTAGTGATTATGTAGGGTAGGGGAAGGACTGAAGGGTGGTATGGAATTTTTCTTTTGGAGTAATGTAATTGTCCCAAAATTTTTTTGTGGTGATGAATGCACAACATTGTGATTATATTAACAGCCATTGATTATATTTTAGGCAGATATTATGGTATGTGAATAAATAAATAATTGTGCAATAAGAGCCAGAAATAGCAGCTATGTACAGCAGGGGGATTCACAGAGAGATTGAGAAGTGAAGACTTTTTTTGTTTATTATAATTGAAATAATGAAAATGAAAATGCTCTAATAATGACTGAAGTGATAAATGCATAACTAGGTGATTTTACCAAATGTCATTGCTGGTACATTCTGGATAAACTGTATGCTTTATTAATATGGATCAATAAAAATGACATGATTTAAAAACATAAAAGAGATAAAAATCTTAATTAGATTTATCTTGATTGGCATCCAAGTTAATCAGGATACATTCTTTGGATTCTATGACTGAAGAGATTGTCACATGCGCAGAAGGAGAATTCAGCATTGAAACTGTTTTATTCTAGCAAAAGAAGCTGGGATCTCAAGTATAGTGACAGTATCAATAATGAAGACTTGAAATCTTTGATTTATCCAATCTATTTTGGTTCTTTTGAGTACTAGGGTAATTTTCACCAGGGTTTCTTTTATTTTTTAGATGAGTTCTTATCAAAATAAAACTGTTTAATCCAACTACAGGCACCTTGGGTAGGTCTGAGGACAGGCTAGTAGCTGTGAGCATATTGCTCCTCATTTAAATGCATAGGTAGAGAAGCGGACTTGGCCCAGGGGTTAGGGCATCCATCTACCACATGGGAGGTCCACAGTTCAAACCTTGGGCCTCCATGACCCATGTGGAGCTGGCCCATGTGCAGTGCTGATGCACGCAAGGAGTGCCATGCCAGGCAGAGGTGCCTCCCTCATAGGGGAGCCCCATGTGCAAGGAGTGCACCCTGTAAGGAGAGCTGCCCAGTACAAAAGAAAGTGCAGCCTGCCCAGGAACAGCACCACGCACACAGAGAGCTGACACAACAAGATGATGCAACAAAAATAGATACAGATTCCTGTGTCACTGACAACAGAAGTGGACAAAAGAACATGCAGTAAATGAATGCAGAGACCAGACAAATGGGGTGGGGGGAAGGAGAGAGAAATAAATTTAAAAAAATAATAAATAAAATGCATAGGTAATAGTCACAGGGAATCTTTTCTCATCTTAGCATTGAGGTTTGATTTTTCTGTAAGGAAGGCAGACTATACACAACACCTACAGACAGACAGACAGGAACATTAGAGTTTTAATTAAGTCTAAGGGGAGCAAATGTAAGGGCTATCATTGGGGGGGTTCATTGAAAGGATATCAGAGGAATTCTCATTTCAATTAGGACTGAAAGAAAATGAGTATGGGGGAGGCAGTGTTTGTGGAATGGGGTGGAAATTAATGTGAAAAGGTGATTAGTTTAGACAGAATAGCACTGTTTAGTTGTCTTTTGTAGGTTTGAGAGGGCTTGCAAAGTATCAGTCTCTATGCCTGGTGGAGACCTTAACCAAGAGTAAAGGAGGTGTAGTATTTATATTTTAGGGGAGAGCTTATGCTCTGAGAAGTATTCCATATTAAGTCCATGTAATTAACCAACTAGCAATGACAGCTCAGAAAAGGATTCCAGATAAGCATTTTGTCATTTTCATCTTAGGAAGAGCAATGGAAGAAATGAAAAGTAAGTGAATAAATTTGGGAAGATGTCAGGATAGTTTATAAAAAAGGAGAAGAGAGGGTGGTAGGATTTAGTCGAACTGTTGTTTGATTTGTTCTTTGCAGTGGCCAATGTAGTTTGAAAACAGTCAGAAGATAGCATTTCAAAGAGAGTTCCAAAACCAGGTCATGGTTCAATTCTTCCGTGGTTCCAAGTAAGGATTTATTTATGGAGAGATCCATGTTGATGTTAGCCAGCTCTCCTTTGAGGAATCATTGTTGGTCTCTGTTAGTCAAAGGGTGGGGTGAGGAATTGGTAACTGCACTGAGAGTTTGATTGTGAAGGCAAGGACAGGAGATCAGGAACTTGGGGAGAGATAGGTTACGAGGAAGTTTTTGTTTAACAATGGAATAGATGGAATGAGCTTAAAAGGTGAGATGGATTGTGAGGAGAGGGAGCAGTTTCTGGTTTAGGAGATTCAATTTAAAATCAATTCTATAGTTAGCAAAAAAATCAGGAGAGGAAGAGTTCAGCAGAGACATTGGTCTCAGCCAGAGGTAACAAGACTTCTCAATTTAATAGAAGAGAAGGTGTAGCCAATGTGAATGGTTGCAAGGAATATTTGAAGATGTTATGCTATAGAAGAGAAATTTGAAAATTGATGATCCATCTACTTATTAAGAGGATATTCTATACATTAAAAGTGAGGTGTTCTGTAAGAATAAGTGTGATCAAAAGCTATGGAGGAGATTTCATGTATTTAAAGAGACCAGAGCAATAATTTAATTATCAAGACACTAGAGGTGCCAGATATATTTGATAGTCACTAGGAGTAGTGACTTTGGGTTTATACCAGGAACAATATCCTAATCTCATGAGGTGTCAGAGGCAATCATGTAGAAATGCAAGTATTTAGTTCTTGATCACTAGCAGTTGCAGTTAGTACAAGGTACATAAGAAATTAAATTTTGGACTTATAATGTTTTAATGTGTAATTGGATTAAACTAGACATTCAAGACAGAGTCCAGAGGCTGATGTTTGGCAAGAGGCATGAAGGCATGAGGAGATTCCTGTGAACAAGCCAAAAGGGAGGTGGTTGTGACCACAGGGTGTGACCTCTGACAAGTGATGTGAGATGGGACAGTCCATGTAAAGTCTGGGTGTGGTGAATAATGTACCAGGAATTTAAACTTGGCACACAGGCTGAGCAGCATTCAAATTCTAGCTGTGTAATCTTCTAGGCATATAATTTGGTCATGTTATTAAAGTTTGCCGAACTTCTAATCATAACCTTTGTGAAAATGATTGAAAAAAATAATCTACAGGATTACTGTGACAATAAAATAAGGAAATCTATGTAAATCTTTCCTTTTTCTAGACTTAAGGTAAAAGTGGGTGCTTACTTTGTTTATGACATATTACCATTTTTGTTCTTTGAATACACTTAATTATTAATGAAATTTAAGGGCCAAATGAATAGTTTATAAATTATTGTTTTTACACTTATGTATATTTATATATAAATTGAAGGATGTTGCAGCAATATTGATAAATACAGGACTGGATTTCAGTAAGCATTTTCTTAAAAGATCAGATGGGCAACCAGATATACCCTTATGCTCATCCATCCTATATTTTCTGAGCATTTGCCGTACAAGGATTATCTCTTGGCACAACATTATAATCTATGTATTCCTGCTAATTTCTAATGAATGGTATTTTCAGGGCTAGACTTGGAGAATGGGTGATATTGATTTCTCCAAATGAATACATTCTTAAACTTATTAACTCTTTCATGAAATAGACTTTAATTTGCATGAATATCCAAATGTACAGGTAAAATATCTAAAAGTCAGGGTTGAGGGAGTGATAATTCTTGAAATCCCAAGTGAGATGACCAAAATGATTTAGGGCAAGTGTATATAAAAGAGCAGAAACTGCACAGATCATGAAATGGGTGGATTCCAGAGGGCTGGGAGGGACACAGGTGAAACAATGAAGCCCCAGTGTATGCAACAACATGGATGAATCTTGGGGACATCATGTTGAATGAAATAAGTCAGATGCAAAAGGACAAATCTCTTATGGTCTCACTAATATAAACTAATAAGTAAACTCATGGAGCTAAGATCTAGAGCAAAAGTTACCAGGAGATACTATGAGGCTAGATAATAGGGAACTGATGCTTAATGTGTGCAGACATTTTAATAAGGTTGACTGTAAATGTTTTAAAATGGATACATGTGATGGTAGCAAATTATTGTGAGTATAGTTAATGGTGTTCATATATGGCAGTGATTATGGCAGAAAGGGGAAGTTGATGGTTGTATATGTCATTAGAAGGAAACTAGAGAATGAAATTGGTACTATATAACATAATGAATCCTGTTGTGGATGATGAATGTAGTTAATAATACAAATATAAGTGCTCTTTCATGAAGTATAATAAATGTATGCTACTTGTACAAAGTGCTAATAATAGGATGTTATATGGGAAAATACTAATAATGCAAATTCTTACATAGTAAACAGTAATACTGTAATATATTCAACAACTGTAACAAATGTACATTAACAATGTTAAAGAGCATTAATAGTGGGAATTAAGAATATGGTAGCTTCCTTTTTGGAGTAATGAAAATATTCTAAATTCATTGTGGTGATGAATGCAAAACTATGTGATTACACTGAGAGCCATGGATTGTACATTATGGATGGAGTGTGTGGAGCTCGAAGAATAAAATTTTAAAAAGAAAAAATCTAGGATGAATGTCTCTCAATTCCTGGTTTATGTGTTAATAATTTGGAAGATTTTCTCTAATATTCAAATCCAACAAGGGTGCCTACACTGGGATCACAAAAATTTATTTTTCTAACATCAAAGTATGATCTACTCATTCATTATAACATATTTTTACTGACATCTACTCTCCCAGTCACTGATTCATGTGGAGTAGAAATCATGTATGTCAATGTCATCTTTTTTTAATTTCAAAAATTTTTTTCTTTATTAAATTGTCTTTTTTAAAAAAAGATACATAGATTGCAAAAAAATGTTACATTAAAAAATATAAGGTATCATCTTTTATACCAGTTTTGGCAAAAAGAGCAGCTCAAGAACAGTATTGGCTGAATTATAGATCCTTTCCTTCAAGCATTTTGTGATATTTAAGAAAGGAGACATCCATGAGGTAGTACTTCAAGAGATATAAAGAAGTCAGTGTTGGCATAAAAACAGGCAGACTGACAAATGGAACTGAATAAAAATCTCAGAAATAGACCCTCACAGCTATAGTCAAGTGATTTTTTGACAAGGCTGTCAAGTCCTCCTAGGTGGACCAGAACATTCTATTCAACAAATGGTAATGGGAAAATGATAGACATATCCAAAAGAAAGAAAGATGACCCCTATCTCACAACTTATACAAAAATTAACTCAAAATGTATCAAGGGCCTAATAACCATAAGAATCCTAGAAGATGTTGTACAGAAACATCTTCAAGATCTTGTGGAGGATGGTGGTTTCTTAAACATTACACATAAAGCACAAGCAATGAAGGAAAATATAGATAAATGGGATCTCTCAAAATTAAACACTTTTGTACCTCAAAGGACTTTGTGAAAAGGGTGAAAAGGCAGGCAAGTCAATGGGAGAAAATATTTGGCAATCACATATCAAATAAGGATTTAATATCCATGATATATAGAGATAATATAGCTAAACAATAAAAAGATTAACTATTGGATTTTAAAAATGGGCAAAAGACTTGAAAAGACAATTGTCCAAAGAGGAAATAGAAATGGAGAAAAAACTCATGAAACATTGTTCAACATCAGTAGCAATTAGGGAAATTCAAATCAAAACTACAATGAGAGGGAAATGTGGGAAAATATATTAGATTAGGCAGGTAAGACTCAACTTTCTTACAAAAACAATGGAGAAAGAGCCAAAAGTTATCTGAGGGAACAACTTTGGGGTCAGAAAACCAGTACAGTGCTACACAAGTCCCAGGAGGGTAAGGGAAAGAGAGAGGAAGAACCCAAAATGACAAATGCCAATTACCAAATCCCTGCAGTGTCTGGGCTGGGTCCCCTCCCAACCCCAAATATATTAAGCTGGGGTAAAACCCCTGGCTCACTGCAGCTGACTGAGACAGGAACAGATTTCTTCCTCCCCTTCAGCTATTTCAAGGCAAAATGGAGGGGGAGGTGGGGAGACTTTTCATCAGTGAATTTGGCCAGCAGATCCCAATAAGAATCTCAACTCTGGATGACCAAAACACAGGAAGGCCAAGACTGAAACACCTCCATGGAAATGTGTGCTCTTGAGCACCATCTGCTGATACATTTGAAAATTGTATGGAAAAAATTTTCTGGTTCTCTCTGTATCCTATGTATCCTAACCCCTGGGAGAAAATCTATACCCCATTGGTGAGTTCCTGGTCTGATTTTGACAACCTAAGCTGGGTGATTTTTTAAAAATGGTAGAACACAAATGGAGTGTCCCACTACCACAAATTAGGCAGGAGATTTTCCCATACTCAGAGAAATTACATATCCAGAGTGCAATGGATAGGCCTCACCCTGGGAAAAACCAGCTTCACATTCTTTGTATCTCTCCTGCTAGGTAAGTATGGGGTAATTTTAAGAACTTAGAATAAGCTGAAATAAATACCAGAGAAGACCTGTGGGGGAAAAAAAGGAAGAGAGAATTTGGCCATCAGAGTAAATTCACCAACATATTCAGATGGCTAGACATTAGCAAATAATCACAAGCCATACTAGGAAACAGGAAGAGATGGCCCAAAGAAATAAACCAAATGACCTGATAATCACACAACTCTCCTAAATCAATTCAAAGAATTTAAAGGAAATATGACTAAAGAAATAAAGGATATTAACAAGATACTGCGTGAGTATAAAGAACAATTTGAAAGCCTGCAAAGAAAAGTAACAGACCTTATGGGAATGAAGGACATGATGGATGAGATTAAAAATACATTAGTGACACATATAAGCAGATTTTAATTGCTCTAAGACAGAATTAGGGATTTGAAAATCACAATATCTGAATTGGAAAAGTCAGGAAAACAGAAAGAGAAGAGAATGGAAAAAATGAATCCAGGGCTCTGCAAATTGAATGAAAATGGCAAATGTTTATACACACTATCAGTGCTCCAGAAGGAGAAAAGACTAGAAATGGAAGAGAAAGAATATTTGAGGAAATAATGACTGAAAACTTCCCTACCCTTATGAAAGACATGAATATCAATATCCAAGAATGACAATGCACCCCAAACAGATTAAATCCAAAGGGACATATGCTGAGACCCACTATTCAGAATGACAAATATCAGAGATAAAGGATTTTGAAAGCATCAAGAGAAAAGCAAAGTAACACATACAAAGGATACTTGATAAGATTAAATGCTGCGCCCTCATCAGAAACCATGGAGGAGAGAAGAATTCTATATCTGGCAAAACTGTACTTCAAAAATGAGGGCGAATTCAATGTTTTTACAGACAAATGAAAATTGATGAAATATGTTACCAAAAGACCAGAATTATAAGAGATACTAGAGGGAGTGCTGCAGCCTGCAAGGAAAAAACAAGGGTGAGATTTGGAGAAGAGTAAAGAAATGAAGATTATTAAGAAGGATAAATTAAAGGGTAAAATGATAGACAATAGAATGATATGATGAGAGAAATGAAGGGCAAAATAGATGAAGTAATGCCTTTATAATAATAACATTAAATGTTAATGGCTTAAACTCCCCAATCCAAAGACTTAGACTGATAGAATGAATAAAAAGTATGAGTCATCGATACATTTTCTAAAAAAGACCAACTTCAGATATAAGGTCACAACCAGGATAAATGTAATAAGTTGGAAAAAGATACTTCATGCAAATAGTAACCAAAGAGACTGGAGTAGTGATATTAGTATTGGACAAACAGATTTCAAGTCAAAACTGATTAAAAAAAGATCAAGAAGACCATTATATATTTTAAAAGAGGCAATTCACCTAGAAGAAATAGCTATAATAAATATTTATGCACCTAACCTGAGTGACCAAAGATACGTGAGGAACACACTGGTAAAACTGCAGGAGGAATAGGTTCCTTTATAATAATACTTGGAGACTTCAATACACCCCACTCATTATTGGATAGAACATCAGGACAGAGGATAAAGAAAGAGAACAAGAATAATATGACAAATGAACTAGACCTAACAAACATCTATGAAGCACTGCATCCCCAAACAGCACAGTGTACTCTACTTTTCAAGAGCTCATTGATCCTTCTCCAAAAGAGATCATTTTTTGGGTCATAGGACAAGTCTCAATTAATTTACAAAGTTTGAAATTATGCAAAACACTTTCTCTGATAACAGAGCAAAGCTGGAAATCAATAATGGGTGGAAAAAGGGAAATTCATAATTATATGGAGATTAAACAACACACTTTTAAATAATAAGTTGGTCAAAGAAGAAATTGGAAGAGTATTCAGCAAATATCTAGAGATGAATGAAATAAGAACACAACATATCAAAAGTTATGGGACACTGCAAAAGCAGTATTAGATTAAAAAAGAAGAAAGATCTAAAATTGAAGTTCTAACTGCAAACCTGAAGGAAATCAAAAAAGAACAGCAAACTTAGTCCAAACCAAACCAAAGGAAAAAATAGTAAAGATCAAAGCAGTAATAAATGAAATTGAGAACAAAAAAACAATACAGAGAAATAAAACCAAAAGTTGGTTTTTTTAGAAGATCAACAAAATCAACAAATCCTTAGCTAGACTGACAAATAAGGAATAAGAGAGAAGACACAAATAAATATAATCAGAAATGAGAGAGGGGACATTACTACTGATCCTGCAGAAATGAGAGATCATAAGATGATACTATGAACAACTATATATGAAAAAAACAGACAATGTTGAGGAGATGGATAATTTCCTAGAAACACACGAACCACCTACACTGACCTGGAAGAAATAGAAAAGCACAACATATTGTAAGAGATTGAAACAGTCAACAAAATCCTCCAAAGGATGAAAAGCCCAGGACCAGATGCTTTCACAGGTAAAATCTACCAATCATTCAAAGATGATCTAATACCAATCTTGCTCAAGCTCTTCCCAAACACTTGAGAAGGGAAGAATACTACCAGACTCATTCCATGAAACCAACATCACCCTAATAGCAAAACTAGATAAAGATACTAAATTTTTTTAAAATTCCAGACCAATTTCTCTAATGAATAGAAATGCAAAAATCCTCCAAAAAATACTTGCAAACAGTCCAAAAAGTACATTCAAAGAATTATGACCCTCAATCAAGTTGGCTTTATCCCAGGGATGGAGGGTGGTTCAACAGAATAAAATCAATTGGTATAATAAGCCATATTGATAAGTTGAAGAAGAAAAATCACATGATCTTCTTGATTGATGCAGAAAAGGTATTTCATAAAATACAGTACCTTTTCTTGATAAAAACACTCCAGAGATAGGGAGAAGGAAACTTTCTCAATATGGTACTGTATATATATGAAAAACCTGCAGCTACCATTGAATTCAATGGGAAGGACAAAGCTTCCCCACTGAGATCTAGAACAAGACTAGGAGGCCTACTGTCACCACTGTTATTCAATATGTGCTACAAAGAAAACCAAACTAAACAATTAAAAAATAGGCAAGTGACTTGAAAAGATCACTGTCTGAAGAAGAAATACAAATGGCAAAGAAACACATGAATAAATGTTCAACGTCACTAGCAATTAGGGAAATGCAAATTAAAACTTAAATGAGGTATCATTTCACACTTATTAGATTGGCCATCATAAAAAGTAAAAAAAACTGTAAACGTTGGAGAAGATGTGGAGAGACAGTGATGCTTTTTCACTGTTGGTGTGAATGTAGAATGGTACAGCCACTGCAGAGGACTGTTTGCAGTTCCTAAGGAAGAGAATACAGACTTGCCATGTGACCTGACAACATCATTGCTAGCTGTATACCCAGAAGAACTGAGGGCAGAGACACAGACGTCTGCACACCAATGTTCACATTGGGATTATTCATGAATGCCAGAAGTAGGAAACAACCCATGTGTCCATAAACTGATGAATGGATAAACAATTGTGGCATGTGCACATGAAGGAATGTTAGGCACCTGTAAGAAGAAATGAAGTCATGAAGCGTATGACAACATGGATGAACATGGAGGATATTATTTTGAGTAAAGCATGCCAGCCATAAAAGGAAAAATACTGTATGATTATGCTAATATGAACTAAATATATTGTGTAAACTCAAGGAGTTAATAATTGGAAAACAGGTCACAAGAAAATAGAATGAAGATAGAGAATGGAAAGCTGAGGGTTAATCTCTGCAGAATTGGTAAAAAGGTTCTTTGTAGATCTTAGGAAATAAATAGAAACAGTGAGAGCACATCATAGTGTTTGTAACTAGCAGAGCTATTATATGGCTTTGACAGTGGTTGAAAAGGGTAAGTCCAAGGTCATGTACATTATAAGAAGGAAATCTAAAAACTGTAATCTGGGGCTGTGTAAGATAGTAAAACCTCATGTAAAACACAAATATGGGTGATACTGCATATATAAAACTGTTTTTACAAAATATAAATAAAAATAACCTAGAACAAATGAAAAAGAATAGGAGCTACATACAGCAGGGGAGGCATAGAGAGATTGAGAGATGCTGAGATTTTTTGTTTTCTTTTTATTATTACTATTATTATTAGAATAATGAAACTGCTCTAGAAATGACTGAAGTGATGAATGCACAGCTGTGTGTTTCTACCAAGTACCACTGATGAATACTTTGGATTGATTTAAGCTTTAGTAATATGTATCAATAAAATTGATTTGTTAAAAAAACTGCAATAAGATATCATTTCACACCTATTAGAATGGATACTATTAAAAAGTCAGAAATCTCTAAGTGTTGGAGAGAATGTGGAGAGACAGGAAACTTTTTCACTGTTGGTGGAGTGTAGAATGGTACTACAACTGTGGGTTCCTAAGGAAGTTGAACATAGACTTGCCTTGTGACCTGGCAATACCATTACTAGCTATATAACCAGAGGAACTGAGAGCAGTGACACAGAGACATCCACCTGCTGATGTTTTTAGTAGTTTTATTCATGATTGCCAAAAGTTGGGAACAATCCAAGTGTCTATCAACTCTTGAATGGACAAATGTGGTATATATACATGATGGAATATTTTACAGCAGTAAGAAAAAATGAAGTCATGAAGCATATGACAACATGGATGAACCTATAAGACATTATTTTTAGGATTTATTTATTTATTTCTCTCCCCTCCCCCCAGTTGTCTGTTCTCTGTGTATAAGACATTACTTTGAGTGAAGCAAGCCAGACACAAAAGGACAAATAGTGTATGATTGTGTTTTTAAGAACTAAATATAAGGTCCTCAAGATTCATCTATGTTATCCCATGTGTTAGTACTGTATTCCTTCTTACAAATGAGTGATATTCCATTGCATGCATAAACAATTCAGGGGCAATCACCGGACATTGTAAATCCACCCAGGGCCCACTGGATGGAATGGGGGAGAGTATGGGCCATGATGTGGACCATTGACCATGAAGTGCAGAGATGCCCAGAGATGTACTTACCAAATGCAACGGATGTGTCATGATGATGGGAGTGAATGTTGCTGGAGGGGGGAGTGGTAGGGTGGGGGTGGTGGGGTTGAATGGGACCTCGTATTTTTTTTTAATGTAATATTTTTACAAAATCAATAAAATAAATAAATAAATAAATAAATAGGAAAAAAAAAGAATTTGTTTATCCATTCATCTGTTGATGGGTATTTGGGTTGATTCCAGCTTTTGGTGATAGTGAGCAATGCTTCTATGTACATTGGTGTGCATTTATCTGTTCATGTCCTTACTTTCAATTCTTCTGGGTATATATCCACTGTGGAATTGCTGGATCATATTCCAGATCTATAGTTAGTTTCTCAAGCAAATGTCAAACTGTCCTCCACAATCACTGCACCATTCTACATTCCCGCCAGCAGTGCCCCAGGTTTCCCATTCTTCCCCACCTACTCTACCATTGGTAGTCTCCTGTTTTTTAATAGCTTCCAGTCTAATGGGTGTAAGACGATATCTCATTGCAGTTTTGATTTGCATTTTCCTAATAGCTAGTGATGTTGAGCACCTTTTTATGTGCTTTTTAGCCATTTGTATTTCTTCTTTGGAGAAGTGTCTATACAAATCACTTGCCCATTTATTAAATGGGTTGTTTGTCTTTTTATTTTCAAGGTGTAGGATTTCTTTAAATATGCTTGTTAGACTCCTTTCAGATATATGGTTACCAAATATTTTCTCCCATTGGGTAGGCTACCTACGTTGACTGAAGCAAGCCAGGTATTGAAGGACCTCACTGATAAGAATTGAGCAAATTGAGCAACTCACAGAGCTAGAGTTTGTAAGATAGGTTTTCAAGAAATAGAAAGGGAGAAGAAGGTTGTTAGCCAATGCCCATAAGGGTAAAACCAATAAGATGGAAATGTGTACTTGTGCAGTGAAGGGATATGACAGGTGTGTAGTGATACTAATGGGTTGGATGGTGCAGGTTTGGCAGGGGGTAGGGTGGGGTGGGTGTGTTGAATGGTCCATGGAACTGGGGAAAGGGTTGGGGGAGGGAGCAGGTGAACACTGGGAATCTGTGGATACCTAGTTGAAACTACCATGTTGGGAAAGCTCTTCTGGTGATATGACAAGGAAGGGTTACTGGTTTAGGGTCTTCAATGGGGAAGCATTTGGGCCAGGGTGCACCTGGGGCAGGCTTCTAGGGAGTGTATGAGTGATCATTTTGCCATAGTGTTTTGTATCTGTGGGTGGAAACTCACATAAAGAGCAGGAAGGAGTTGGACTCCCATCCTGGGGAGGCCCATTATGTTCTCAAATAGAGGGACAGGAATCTCTCAAGAGCATGGGCAATATCTAATAGGGAAGGACAGACAGTGTGTCAAGCCCTCAGTGTTGCTGCAAATAATTATGAATCTTGTCCTTCAAGGAGTGAAGCCTGGTGGTTGCTGTGTGCCACAGGGGAGGGGGAGGCAGGAATAGAATAGATGAAACAGGTGATATTTTGGGGGCAATAGAAGTTTCCTAAATGATCTTCCAGTGATGGATACAGGCTATGTTAAACTTCATCAAAATTTATAAAAGTGTACACTCAAAAATGTAAACCATAATGTAAACTATTGGCCATGGTTAGTAGCTATGTACATCAGTTGTAAGAACTGTATCATCCATATATAAAAAGGTTATTTATATGGGAAGGGGGGAAATGGGCAGGGCATTGGGTAAATGGGATCCCCTGTATTTTTTGTGTGACTTTACTCTGACCTAAAACTTTTTTGAAGACAAAACGAAAAAAAGTAAGACACCATGGGAACAAATGGAAGAATATGTCAATGTACATATAGGACAACAGATATTACAGTGATGAAAGGCAAAATATGTCAAAAAATTTTTTCTTAAATATTTTTCATTTTTTAAATCCCAAAATTTATTATGTTTTTAATTTTTAAAACATTTTCTGAATTTTATTAAGTTTAAAAGTATCATTAATATTTCATTTTCTTATTAATTGTATTTGGCTACTTTATTGGGTTCATTTTGGAGAAGTTTTGGATCACAGAAGGGTTACAACTGTGGCAGGGGACGATCAGTGGGGCAGGGTGTCAGTGATGGGGGATACATGGGAAGAGGTTCACTGGGCATAAATATAAGGCATATAAATGTGTTTAAATGTTCATAGAGCATGGCCACAGTAGCTGGAGATTCACACAATAACCAAACGAATATCAAATGCCCATCCTGGGCCTCTCTGCCACATTCTCTACTGGAGCCCTAAATACAGGGGCAATGACTAGTGGAGGAGAATGGTCCATTGATACTAATGTCTATGATTATGAACCTTTGCTCTTGAAATTGAAACTTGGCATAATATTGCAGGATGCCCAAGAGTTACCTACTGGAAGCCTCCTTGTTGCTCAAATGAGGTCCCTTCTAAGCCAAAACTCAGCATGTAAATGCAATAAATTCCCCCAAAGTAAATGACTCCCAGGGATGAGACTCCCTGGCACCAAGGGATTGCTACCAAGTACCAACAAACAAGGCAACTAGGAAAAAAAAAGGCCTTGACCAAATGGGGGAAAAGGTGGAGACAAATGAGTTTACATGGTTAAGAGACTTCAAAGTGAATTGGGAGGCAATTCCACAGGTAACCTTTATGCACATCTCAGCATGATCACACAGACTGCCAAAGTAGATACTATCCCAAATAGTGGGGCTCCTGAGGGCTCTGGAGACATCCAGACACTATAGTCAGGGCAGATAGCTCAGGAGTTTGGTCCCTTGCCAGTGGGCCCTAGTTTGGAATTTATGCTCTCCAGTGTGACAGTCAGACTCCCTTGTGGTTTCCCTACATATGGCTCCTCTGTCCTTCTGTTTGAACTTATAATTAGTACTGAAGTTGGTAGTTATACCTCTAAGAGACATAAATCTCTGTGCTGTCCTTGTGCCAGCCTAACCCTGAATCTTAAAGGAGTTGTGACACCTCCTCTCCAGTTCATTGGACTGACCCAGGACAAGTAACAAGGAGGAGATGAAGGAGAACAAACATACCAAGGAATTAAGAGTGCCTAAAACTGCTAAGCAAGAGAGTTCCATCCATTGGTTGTATGGGATTAAAGCACCCCCTCAAATAAAGGTGGAGTGGGCATCACCATCCCAGAATACTCAGGATTGGGGAATGTACTATGGACTACAGCACACTTACTAGTATTCTACTCTAGACCTATTGTAATTCTAGCAACGGAGGAAATATTGATGTGCAGGCAGTGGCCACTGGAGGTTCTAAGGGTAGGGAAAGGGAGAAAGAGATGTAATATGAGGGCATCTTGGAGACTTGGGAATCAGCCTGAATGACATTACAACAACAGACACAGGTCATTATATATCTTGCCATAAGTTACAGAATTGAGTGCAAGAAAGTGTAAACTGCAATTCGAACTATAAACCATGAGTGGCAATGCTCCAAAATGTGTTTTCAATACAATGAATGTACCACACTAATCAAAGATGTTGCTAATGTGGGAAAATGTGGGAGGTGTGGGGAGCAGGGCATATGAGAATCCTCTATATATTCTCTGTAAAATTTATGTAGTCTAAGTATCTTTTAAAAAGTAAAAAAAAAATGAAAAGACACACACACAAAAGAACTGGGTAAATTTTGTAAAGTCTTGGAGTTAACAATTAGAATATAGGTCACCAGAAAATAGAAAGAGGGTAGAGGAAATAAAAGTTAAGGGTTAAACTGTGCAGAATTGGTATAAAGATTGTAAATCTTTAGAAGTGAATAGAAATTGTGAAAGCACATCATAGGGTTTGTAAGTAGCAGAGCTATTATATAGGTATCATGCTGGTTAAAAGAATAAGTCCAAGGTCATGTATATTACTAGAAGGAAAGCTAAAAAATGTAACATGGGACTGTATAACATAGTGAAACCTAATGTGAAATATGAAAATGGGGGATATTGCATATTTTAAACTAATACAATATAAATACAAATAATTAGAGAGACGTAAACAGACTTGCCGCTATGTATGTTCAGGGAAGCATAGAGATTGGGAGGTGTTTTTTTGTTTGTTTATTTTTTGGGTTATTATTGGAGTAATGAAAATGCTCTTTAATGATCGAAGTGATAAATGGACAACTATGTGATTACCCAGACTACCACTGATAATAAACTTTGAATGGATTTATGCTTAATTATCAATAAAATTTATTTGTTTAAAAAAACCCTAATCTTGACCAATAATTTAATCAAAAGACATCTCAGCTGAATTGAAGAAAATCTAAAGGTATCACACCCAGAGGAATAGATTAGTTTACAAACATAATCTTTCCCTTTTGGGGATTTATAAATAACCTTAAACAGCCACATACTGACTGTAGCAGTTTGATATGGTTATGAATTCCAAAAATAGATATTGGATTATGTTTGTAGTCTGGTCTGAACAACGGCATGATTAAGTTATGATTAGAGATTTTATTGGGCCATGTCATTAGGGCACTGAGTCCCCACCACCCGGTGGGTAGGGGCTCACAGATAAAAGGCATGGCAAAGGACAGACTTGAGGGTTTCTGAAGTTGGAGTGTTGATGTTGGAGTTTGATGCTGAAGCCTTAAGCTGGAGCCCTGGGAAGTAAACTCACAGAGGAAACAGAAGCAAGCCCCAGGAAGAGAGGAACCCTGAGTACAGGAAGAAGCAAGACCCTGGAAGGGAGGAACCCAGGAAGTCTGAATCCTCACAGCTGTCAGCAGCCATCTTGCTCCAACATGTGAAAATAGACTGGTGAGGGATGTAACTTATGCTTTATGGCCTAGTATCTGTAAGCTCCTACCCCAAATAAATACCCTGTATAGAAACAAGCAATTTCTGGTATTTTGCATCAGCACCACTTTGGCTAAAAATTTACTGACTTAAGACTTTTCTTTCCCATAATTAGAAAGGTCATTATAATATGGTGAATGAGACTGTTAATGAATTCCAGGGAAGAAGAGATTAAACAGTTGTTTTAGTATCTAGCTGTGTAGGCAAGTCAGCAATGTCCTCGGGGGCCATTTCTCAGCCTTGCCTCCCCTCCTTACCTTGGTGTGTGGAGGCTTCATGTCTCCATTCTAGAACCCTGGGAGGGCATAGGCCTAATGGAAGAGCCTGAGCACACCTTGTGACCCAAACAGGGAACAGAAGCCCCAGCTGCTTCTCATGGTGGGAACTGCAGAGGTTGCGTGGTACCTGCTTCCTCCTCAGGGGCAAGGCCCACTCCCCACTGGACATCCTGCCTCTCCAAAGCAAAGCTGTGTGTAGGGAGCTGCCATCCAACAGCCTGACCTGAACTGTGAACCTCCTCGAGGGACTGGCGAGGAGGGATCTCTTCCCGGGCCCTTTGGGTGCTCTGTGCTGAAGAAGTCATAAAGCAGTCAGTGCTGGAAAAAAATAAGAGTCAGTGTTAAACTAGGCAATGCTGGGCACTCACCCAGGTGCAGATTTGGCTTAATGAATCAGTTTCAAAGCCGATGCACTCACAGCCATCCAGGCTGACTGAGCCAAACCATGTCAAAGATCACTGAGCAAAGACTGCTGAGGACTGGACAGTGAGAGGGAAAGGCTGACCACAAAGTCCAAATCTGTGAATATTGAGAGGTTTCTTTTCTCAGTTCAAATAGCTCTCATAACAGAACTAAACAAACACCAATCACAGGGAGTTCTCATCAAGATGTCATTTTCTCTATAGAAGTGCATGTATTCTATTTTTTTCCATGCTTATTCATGGGCTATTACATTAATTTTGAGTATTCCTTTTTATATTTAATCAAAATTATTTTCATGATTTAAATCTAAATCATGAAAACACTTCGTGGAGCATCTAAAAGGATGACATCTATTCTTTTGAGAATTATCTTCTAAATATTTTAATGACATTCAGATTTTTGAAGATTGAAATTTATCAATTAACTTAGCAATTCCTTCATTTATCTTGTTAGGCTATTGCTCTTAATTGCTCTTATTAGGATTTTTCTTTCTGGTAATAATTAACGTGCAAAACTTTGGCTCTCTTTATAAAATTTAAATATTTTCAGTAATTCTCCTCAGTCTTTCCAGGATTGTGCCATTATCTGTGTTTCATAAAATTTTATCACTATTTAAATAATACATCCCTGATCAATTTTTATATGAACTTTTCTATTGTATCGAATACTGAATCTTCCTATTTCTCATACTGGGGGCAAGAATTTTCACATCCAGGACTTAAAAAGAACTTCTTGACCTGAAGACAATATAGTAATAAAATGAAATCAACACAGTTTGCCAAGCTTAGTTCAAAGCCCTCTCTAAGCATCAACTTGGTTTATCCTTCAAAACCTGCATGAGGTTAACGGGGGAGGGGTGGTATGGGCGAGAGGGGAAGGGCCGTGGTGGGAGCCGATCCCGTCGCGGTCTCAACCCCCGTGGTCGGGGTACTGGGAGACGCCTGGGGCCCAGCTGGAGCCCAGCACCCGCGGAGCTCGCAGCCGGGCCCGGACTCCAGGGCCCCGCCCACTGCGCCTGGGGCCGGGTGTGGGGGAGCCCGAAGCAAGCCCAGCTGAGCTGAGCCGAGGGGAGCACAGCTGAGCAGAGTCCTGCTGAATCCAGCTGAGTCGAGTCCAGTCCAGCTGAGCCCAGCCGAGTCAATACCAGTAGGGCTGAGACCAATAGGGCAGAGCCCAGCCCAGTAGAGCCTATCCCAGGTCAGCCAAGCAAAGCCAAGGCTAGCCCAGCCCAAGGAGCCTGGCCCACCCAAGCCGAGCACAGCGGACCCCAGACTCACCTGAGCCGAGGCCATCCGAACCTGTCTGAGCCGAACCCTACTGAGCCAAACCCAGCCCAGCCCCAGCCCAGCCCAACCGAGCCAGCCGAGGTGAGCCTGGTCGAGTCTAGCACCGCTGAGTCCAGCCCACTGAGCACAGCCAAGCCCAGCCCCACTGAGCCAAGACCAGCTCAATCAAGCCTGATGAGCCCAACCGAGCCCAGCACACCTGAGCCCAGCCGAGTCCAAACGAGCCGTGGCCAGCCGAACCCTGCCCAGTGCAGCCGAACTGAGTCCTGCCGAGTCCAGCCGAGCATGAGCCCACCAGCCGAGCTCAGCCGAGCCCAGCCCACTGAGTCCAGCCCCGCCGAGCGGAGACCAGCTCAATCGAGCCAGACGAGCCCAACCGAGCTGAGCACACACGAGCCCGGCTAAGTCCAAACGATTCGTGGCCAGCCCAGCCCAGCCCAACCGAGCCCAGCCGAGCCCAAGCCAGCCAGGTCCAGCTCAGTGGATCCGAGCCCAGCCGAGCCGAACCCTGCTGAGTGCAGCAGAGCTGAGTCCTGCCGAATCCAGCCCAGTGGAGAAGATACCAATAGGGCCAAGACCAATAGGGCAGAGCCCATCAGAGCCCAGCCCAGCCCAGCCCAGCCCGAAGAGCCTGGCCCACCCGAGCCGAGTCGAGCCGAGTCGAGCCGAGCAGAGCCAAGACTCGCCAAGCTGAGACCAGCCCAGCTGAGCAGAGCTCGACTGAGCCGAACCCAACTGAGCCCAGCCAAGCGGAGCCCAGCCGAGCCCCCAGGGCGCGCACGCTGTGCTCAGACTTCCTGCCAAAGAAAGGGACCCTGGAAAATTCACAACTAAGTGAAAATTAGCAACTACACTCAAGCTACAGACTTTAGAGGAATAAAAGGTCAGTAAAAGAATATCATGAACAATAGTACAACAAACAAGATAACATAGGTAGAACAGACAACTTCCTACAAGCATACAAAGTACCAAAACGGACTGAAGAATAAATAGAAAATAACATCAGAGCTCTCACAAAAAAATGGAACAATCATCAAAAATTTCCCCACCGAGAAGAGTCCAGGACCAGATGGCTTCCTTGGTAAGTTTTGCTAAAAATATACAGAATAACTAACACTAATAGTTTTCAAACTCTTCCAAATATAAAACGAGGTGAGAAATTTCCTAGCTTGTTGCATGAGGCATCATCATTCTGATATTGAAGATTCCACAGGACCCTACAGGCCAGTAGGTACTTGAATTCCTCTGCAAACTCCTGAACCTGCCAGCATAGCAACCCCCACAGCTTGTCTGCAGGGTCGTGAGCAGGAGGAGCAGGAGTCACCCAGGAACTCAGCAGGGTCCACACAGGAAGATCAAGCAGTGAACAGCACCTTGGGCTCCTCAGCTCCGCCCATCAGTGGCTGGGGTGCAGGAGCAGAGCTGGCCAAGTCGGGGTCGTGGGCCAGCCAGGGCTGGGGGCGCTCAGCCCTGCCGCCCCAGGACACTCTGCCGCTCCCCGGGGCCATGAGACAGGACCTGCAGAGGAGCCCTGCAGCACAGGTGCAGTAGAGCAAGGTGCGGGAGCCACGGGCTGCGAGAGAGGGACTTCCTGTGGAGACCCGGGTTACTGGAGACCCTGGTGCCCATGAAGGAGAAGTCAAGGAGTGAGCTGAGCCCCAAGGTGAACCTCCCGGGGAGCGGCGCAGACAGGTGCAGATGAGCTTCACATGCAGCCTCCGTGCACACCTGGCCTGCTCCTGTGGGCGCCAGCAGCAGCGATAGGGCGAGCCCTTCCCAGCCTGGCTGGGGCAGCCCCTGGGGGACTAAGCAGACCCACCTTGCCAGGAAAGCCACAAAGAAAACTGATGAACCCAAATAAGATGAAGATGATCCAGCTGTCACAGAGCAACTCTGAATAAGGAGTGGATCCTGCCCCTGTTGTAGAAACAATCCGGAACTTGGTCACTTCTCTAAGAAATCTCTAAATTTCTTTCCGTGAACTCTGCAAAATCAACTGAATGCTATATCTTTGGCACACTGAACTTGGTCTCCTAATTTTAACTGTATAAAAACATTTGTGTACACTTGTTGGCTCAAGAACTAAAATAATGTGATTATTTTACAGTATTCCTTTGAAAAGAAAACAAAACTTAAATGGACTTCATTTAAATGTTTTGGACTTTAAACTAGTGGTCACTTTGTGGCCATATGAATAAACTTTTTTAGCTGTGGAACTTTTTGTAGGTTTATTTTCACGTGGACCTCTTATTTCATTTTTTTGAGAAAAACTATACTGTTTCTGTGTATTTGGGAAACAAGAAGGGTGAAACATGGTAGAATAATGTGAACCTACACATTTCAAAATCTTGAATTCTTAAAGAACAGATCTTAGGATTCCTTCTCTGTGAAACATAATGAAATTCAGCAAGAGGAAACATGAATAAGTTGGGGTTGCACAATTTAAACAAGTTTGATAGTGGTTATGGGGAAAAGTACAGCAGTAATCTCTCCTGTAATTTTTATTCATGTCAATGTTATTGTAGCCCTATTGAATTAGTATCATGAACATTTTACTTCTGTTAAGATCTATTTAAATACAGTTGATTTCTAGCAGGGATATTTTACTGCAAAATATAGTGTTTTAGAAAACTGACAGCTGCCTTTCAAGCAATATTGGAAATGTGTCTTTATTTACACTAAAACATTAATTCCATCCAATTTGGCACCAAAATATTTTTTAGATAGATAAGTGTGTGTTTAGAAGTTAGAAACTTTAAACACTGTTCTTCGGTTCCATTTGGATTTTTCTTGGATACACAATAGTAAAAGTTGTAAACTCGGAACATGAGTAGGGCGTTATGATTTTGCATGTGCTTGAACCAGTTAGTTTTATCTTTGTGGTGGAATTTTTTTTTCACTGAAACTTACCTCATGTATTAGTTGGTTAAATAAAGTAGTAGGTAATTGAAACTTCAATAGAATCAAGTGAAATATAAAATTTTAAACTTATTCATTTGAGTTTCAAGCTTAGCATAATACACTAAAAAAGTTATTTTTAAGTACCATATGCAATAAAAAAGGAAAAAGCTGAAGATATATATTTAGACTGGCATAGAATTTTGATTTTAATTAGCCCTGTTCTGATTTTTTACTTATACATGTTATGCAGACATTTTCACTTACTTTGCAATTGAGACCAGAAACAGTTGAAGATCTGGTCCTGCAGAGGAAGTGGGAAACTTACTCCCAGATCACAAATGCTTGCCCCTGAGTAAATGTGTTTCCTTGAGATGAGCCATAGAGGGGCCATGTTTTACTCAACCTTTCCACTACAGGATAACAGCAGATTTACTTTGTTTTTAAACCATTTCCCTTCTGTTTATAACTTAGAAATTGTGAGAAGCTGTATTTAATTTTTAAAATGTGGGAAGATAAATCAGATTTAACATGAATGTGTTTGTTTTCTAGGAAGAAAAGTGCAGTCCAAAATAGCAAAAGTGGGACCAGGTAAAACATGTAGTCTTTATTTTTAAAAACATGTACTTGGTCTTTTGTCTGTGTCTCTTTTATGCCACTACAGTAAATGTGTCCTTGATGTAAATGCAAAACTTTGTCTTGATTAAATTGTAGACATACTACTGAAGGCTTTACAATAGAATTCAATAATAAAAAAGTAACTAATGGCTAAACAAACCTCATGCAAATTTTCTGAGGGACATGAGTTTCAATATGTCAGATTGAGCCAAGTTGCCTGCCCAAGGACTGCCCCATGAGTTCTAGAGAATGTGATGGAAGGTTTTGCTCATGTGAACTTGCTGAAATGCTGGTGCCCCATGTGCAGGCATTCTTCCTCGTAGAATCATTCAGATTCATGTAAGGAAAATGGGTGGAAACAGCATGCTGCCAGTGAGTGATCCTCTCTGTAAGCACATAGTGTTCATTTTCTCTTCCTTCCCACCCTCTCTCTCCCTTCCACCTTCCCTCACTACCCCAGCTGCCCTCCATGGCAAAGACATTTAAGCCAGGGAGCCTCCCAGATGACTTTTCCATCCAGATGCCAGTCTTCTTCTGACACCCACAGTGGGCACATTAAGGGTTTCATACTTTGGCAAGAATAGAGAGTTCATATTCCTCATCTGGAGCTTCAGAAAGCCTGCAAGATGAGTAGCCAAGCTCTTACAAGTGCCAGAGCTGCTTGCTGGATTCCTAACAGCTCAACTTTCAGGAGTGCACAAACTTTGGAGGAAGCAGAGTTTCCCCAAATCACGGTTACACCACCCTTGGGCAAATGCAGTTTCTGTTTTTAGCTTCTTAAATCTGAATTTCCAAAGGTTTCTTGCCTCTATAAATGTATACACATTCTGGGTAAACACTATCACATATAGCTCTCAAGAGGGTAAAATGACCATGAATGTTGGCATGACCTGGTAGATCTTAAGCTCTGTTAACTTGTCAAATTAACTGCCAGGTGGCTTTCACTGTGTTTAAAAATATACTGCATTCCAAACAAAACAAAACAAAACTGTAAAGCTATTGTGATTACAGCAGTATGATCATGGTGAAACAATAGATGGGCAGATATTTGGAACAGAATAGAGAGAAAAGAGGTAGATCCTCCAAATATATATAGTGAAAAATCAACTAATCTATGACAAAAGAACAAAGGCAATTCAAAGATGTAAGGACAGAGTTTCCAAGAAATGGTGCTGGAAAAACTGGACAATCAAATGCAAAAAGAATATGGATGTATACCACATAAATTTCTCTAAAACAAACTCAAAATGCATCATTAATCAAAGAATGCAAAAATAGGCAATTTTTAAAAGAGTAATTATAGGTGGCATTGGGTTTAGCAATGACTTTTTTTGCAGAATCCTAAAAGCATTATATATTGAAAGAAAAAATGTTAGGTTGCGCTTCATTAAAAAATTTAAAACCTGTATTCTTCAAAAGACACTACTAAGAAAATGAAAAGATAAACTACGGAGTGGGAGGAAACATATTCAATCCACATGTCTGATAAGGTATTTATATCCAAAATATACAAGGAACATTTAAAACTCAACAATGACAATCAACCCAATTAAAATGGATAAAAGATCTGTACAAACACCTCACCAAAAAAGAAATACAGATGGCATAGGAGCATATGAAAGGATTTGCATAGTCTTTAGGATGTGGGTATTTAGGGAAATACAAAATTTTAAAAGTTAGATACCACTACACAACTATTTGAATGGTTAGAAACCCAAAAGCTGACAAGTGCAAATGCTGGTGAGGATGTGGAGCAACAGTAATTCTCATTCATTGCTTGTGATAAAGCAAAACAGAGCAGTCATTTTCAAAAAGAGTCTGCCAGTTTTGTAAAAAGCTAAACATAGGCTTGCCACACAATCTAGCACTAATATGGCTAACTATTGATACAAATTACTTGAAAATGTACATCCATACAAAAACCTGCACAAATTTTTTTATAGCAGAGTTCATAATTGCCAAAAATTGGACATAATCAATGTGCCATTTAATAGGTACATGGATAAATAATATGTGATAGGTCCATAGAATGAGTATTTTCCAGTGTTCACAACAAATTAGCAGGAAGCTGATGTGGCTCAAGTGATTGGGCTCTGGTCTACCATATAGGAGGTCCAGGGTTTGATCTCAGAGACTCCTGGTGAAGGGATGCTGGCCTGAGTGGAAAGCTGGCCCATGCAGAGTGCTGGCCAACATGGAGTCCTGGCCTGTACAGTAGTGCTGGCCCATGCAGAGTGCTAGCCCATGTGGAGTGCTGGTCCATCTGGAGTGCTGGCCCACATAGAGTGCTGGCCCACTTGGAGTGCTGGCCAACATGGAGTGCTGGCCTGCATGGAGTGCTGGCACAGCAGATGACAAAATAAAAAGAGACACACAGGAGAGACAATAAGAGACACAGAAGACCAGAGAGCTGAGGTGTCCTAGAGAATGATCACCTTTCTCCCACTCCAGAAGGTCCCAGGATCAGTTCCCAGTGCTGCCTAAAGAGAAGAGAAGCAGAAACAGAAGAACACACAGCAAATGGTACAAGAAGGCAGACAGTGGGTGCAAACAATGGGGTGATTAAATAGATCTTTAAAAACAACAACAAAAACAAATTAGTTATCAAGGCATGAAAAAGCATAGAGAAATCTTGAATGCATATGACTACGGGAAAGAACCCAGTCTAGAAAAGCCTAAATACCATCTAATTCCAACTATATGATATTCTGGAAAAGGCAATACTATAGAATCAATAAAATGTTCAAGGTAGCCAGGGTTTCTGGGGGAGGGAGGGAAGGGTGAGTTGGCAGAGCACTGGCATTTTTAGGTGAGTGAACTGTTCCATATGGTACTATAATGAACACATGACCTTACACATTTGTCAAAACCATAGAACTACACAATCCAGAGTAAACTCTAACCTAACCTATGGACTTTCATTGACAAAAATGGATCAATATTGATTCATCAACTGTAAAAAATGTACCACACTAATGCAAGCTGTGAAAATAAAAGACAATTGTCGGCAGAGCATGAAGAGGGGGGTATTGGAAGTAACTATACCTTCTGCATGCTTTTTCCAGAGATGTAAAAGTGCTCTGAAAAATGAATTTTATTGTAGGAAATTAAAATCCAGGTTACCTGTGTCACGGTGGGTATAGGGATTGAGGTCATTCTAAATTGGTATAAATTTTCTGTTTGGGGTGACGGAAAAATTTGAGTGGCAGATGTAGTGACAATATTGTGAATGTGAATACCAGCATTGAATTGTATATTGGAAAGTGGTTAAAATGGAACATGTTAGGTTGTATATATGCTACCAGAAGGAAAGGATTAAAAAAATCATTGAACTGTACAACAAAAACAGTGAATCCTAACATAAACTATGAATTACAATTAAACATATAAATCTTGTCACAGGGTTTTATCAATTTTAACTAAATTACCACATTAATGCTGTGTTACGTATAGGGAAATCTGTGTGTCTGTGAGAGGGACACGGGAATTCTGTACTTTATGCACGATTTCTCTGTAAATAACTTCTCACAAAATAATTGAATTCTATTAAAATACAAAATAACACATACCATTAATTCAAAGAAAACAAAACAAAATTTGATCATGTCTATTGCCACAGAAAAATTATTTAACAAAATCCAATAAGCATTTGTGCTTAAAAACAAATATGCAAATAAAATCAGGAATACATATTTAGCTTTCTAGTCATTGGGAAAGACTAAAAGATTCCCAATGGAAAAAGAAACAAACAAAAGATGATCTCTATCATCACTGTTATTGATCATTGTCCTGGACATAACAGCCACAGAAATTGGGCAAGAAAAATAGAATAGGCATCCAAACAGGAAAGGAAGAAGTGAAACTACTGCTACTTGCAGATGACATGATTTACACATAAAAAATGCTCTAGAATCACAAAAATACTTTTACAGCTAATAAGTATTTTCAACAAAGTTACACAAAAGTTTCTTGTATTTCTATAGCACAGCAACAAATAATATGAAAAGGAAATTTAAAAAGCCATTGATGGCCCCTCTTTGGAAATGGTGTTTATGTGTGATGAATCTGGACTCAGATGGGATCTCTCCTCATAAGACTTTCATGCTAATGTGCTGGAGGTGCAGTTAGTGTTGGGGTTTAAGATATATTTAGGGGATTTGAATCTCTGGACTGACAATGTGATAGCCAGGTCCTGAGCCTCAACAGACTCCAACACCTACAATCTGATTCATTGGACTCACCACACTCAGCTAAGATGGAGTTGAAGAAGGACAACCACCACACCATGGAGCCTAGAGTGATTACAACTGAAAGTGGGAGGATTGCATCCAGCATCCATGTGGAATCTGAGCCTCCTCTTGACATAGAGGTGCAATGGACACAACCAATCCAATGTCCACATAGAAAAGGTGGCATTGGATTGGGAAAAGTGGACATGGTGGCTGATGGGTATGGGGAAAGGCAGGAAGAGATGAGAGGTGGAGGCATCTTTGGGACATGGAGCTGCCCTGGATAGTGCTTCAGGGGCAATCACCAGACATTGTAAATCCTCACAGGGCCCACTGGATGGAATGAGAGAGAGTATGGGCCATGATGTGGACCATTGACCATGAGGTGCAGAGGTACCCAAAGATGTACTTACCAAATGCAATGGATGTGTCGTGATGATGGGAATGAGTGTTGCTGGGGGGGGGAAGAGGTGGGGTGGGGGTGGTGGGGTTGAATGTGACCTCATATATATATATATTTTTTTAATGTAATATTATTACAAAGTCAATTTTTAAAAAAACCATTAATTTAATAACAGCATTAAAAGAACAAAATACTTAGGAAGAAATTTAACCAAGGAAGTGGAAGATTTGTAACTTGAAAATCACAAACCATTGCTGAAATATATTAAAGAAGGGGAACCTGGGGGAGACATTTTAGGAAGGTGTATTAGTCAGGGTTCTTTAGGGAAACAGAATCAGCAAGAGGTATCTGTCAATAGTATGTGATTTTATGAGTCTTTCATGCAGCCATGGGGAGGCACAAGTCCAGGTTCTGCAGACAGGCTACAACCAGGGGCTGCAATGAAAGTCCAGTGAAGGTTCTTGATGAGTTCTGGGAGAGGCTGACTGTCCAAAGACAAGCTGGGAAATTTTCTCTCAATGCTGGAATCACTCCCCCTTTAAGGCATTCAACTTGTTGGCTTAAGTGTCACTCATTGCTGATGGCAATCTCCCTGATTGATGTAATTATAATGAGCTATCTATAACTTACCACTGCAGTAAAGTCAATGGTGACTAAAGTCCATAAATGCCCTTGTATTACAGTTAACCCAGTGCTTGTTTGACCAAACAACTGGGTACAAACACCTGACTGAGTTGACACAATAGCCTAACAATCACAGAAGATTATCATGAATGAAAACTTATTAATACATAAATATGTGTTAGAAGTAAAAAAACAAACAAACAAGCTTATTTAACACCGTTACTGGTTCATGAGAAATTGTTAAAGGCTGCAATTATGCCAATTGAAAATGAGATGAACATATAGTAAAATTAGAAAATACTTTTGACATGTCCATTTTCCTAAATTCAAGAAATAAATATTAAAATAAATCCTGGATTGGTTACATATAAAATTTCATACTTAAAATATTGTTTTATTTTAAATTCCACATACTTCTCAATTTTAAATACTTTTCACTACATTAATGTTGAAGGAATTATTGAACATTAAAAATTGATGAAAACATGTAAACAGGGCCACCCATGGTCCTTTTCTCCTTGGGCTTCAGTATGGCTCATCTGGCATCAGCCTGTCCCCAACTTAACCAACTGAAAAATCCCAACATTTTGTATATTCATGTCCCAATTGTACATGCTTTCCCACTCTCTCTGAAGCTATCAGAATTTTATATGAAAACACCTTGAATCAGCAAAGAAACTACAGCATGCATTGGTTGGAAAGTTGCTTAAGTCTTGCTTAAACATTCCATGAGAAAGTTAGGAATAAACCCCAGGGGAACAGTGCAGAAAGTGAAATGTTTGTGCTCCCTAAGAACAATCTTCTCAGAGAATACATAGCAAAACCCCCTCCTCAGGACAGATGCAAACAGAAAACCTTTTACTCACTGAGGAAATATCTATGAATAAATTTAACCAAGGAATAAAGGATTTGTACACAGAAAGATACAAAACATTGCTAAAAGGAAATCAAAGAAGACCTAAATAAATAGATAAACATTCTGTGTTCATGTAGTAGAAGACAAAATATTGTTAAGATGTCAGTCATACCCAGAGAAATTTATAGAATCAAGAATCCCAATCAACACCAACAACCTTCTTTTAAAATTGGGAAGTTTTTCTTTTTGGAGTAATGAAACACTTCTAAAAATTTTTGTGGTGATGAATACACATCCTTCTGATTATACTAAAAGTCATTGAATATACACTTTGGATAGTTCATATGATATATGAATATATCTCAGTAAAACTGCTTAATGAAGAATTGTCCAAGAATAGCCAGAAACAGCAGCTATGTACAGCAGAGGAAGCATAGAGTTGAGAGGTGAAGAATTTTCTTCTTTGTCTGGTTTTTGTTTATTATTATCATTGAAATAATGAAAATGTTCAAATGATGATTGAGGTGATGAATGAACAACTATGCACTTATACCAAATACCACTGATTATACACTTTCAGTGAATTATATGCTTTATTAATGTGTGTCAATAAAACTGATTTGTTAAAAAAAAAAAACAAGCAGAAAAGAACATGGTATTCCCAAAGACTGACATACAGATTAAAAGACTCAAATTGAGATGTCGAAACAAATGCTCCCACTTATGGCCAACCTATCTGACAAGAGGGTAAAGACCATTCAATGACTCAATTATGAAAGAATAGTTTCTTCAACAGATGGTGCAGGGAAAATTGGATCTCCATTTGCAAAAACAATAGGATGACTGTTACCTCACACCTTATACAAAAATTGACTCAAATATATCAAACTCCTGCAAGGAAATGTAGAGAAGCATCTTGAAGACCTTGTGTTAAGTGATGGTTTCTTAGACTTTACATATAAAGCACAAGCAACAAAGGAAAAAATAGATAAATGGGGTCTCATAAAAATTTAAATTTTTAGCCCTTAAAGGATTTTATCATGGAAATGAAATGACAACAACTTACACAATTGGGAAATAATATTTGGAAACCACATTGTTAGCGGTTTGCAATATTAACAAGCTGTAGCTCAGTTTCCCCTGACATGCGCTGGGAAAAAGGCAACCCCCTCCCCCATGTCTGAGGGCACTTCCCCACAGGTTAAACAAAGGAACCTCATAGAGTCAGGAGTAGAGGGAGATAGAGACCTTCACCATCTGCCTGTCAGAGGGAGATGGAGATCTTTGCTACTCTACCTGCATGTCAGAGGGAGATGGAAACCTTCACTGTTTACATATCAGAGGGAAACAATGAAACCCTTGAAAACCCTACAGATCAAAAGAAACATGTGCTCCTGCAACATTCCAAGAGACCCTGAACTCCCTACTCATTATCAGGAAAATTTTCACCTCTAAAGCTCCCTATTGGTCCCTGCACCTCACTCAGACTCTCAACTCCCTCCCACTATCATTTCCCCACTTAGGAAAGTTTTGTATAAATTCAAGTCCCTCCCCTCCCTCCAGGAGTGGGCTGAAGTCTCTCTTCAGACCCTCATCATGCTGGTGGAGGGACTGAAGACTTTCTTCAGACCCCTCCATTGGGAGAGCTTCTCAATAAATTCTTTTTCTGCCTGTGGTCAATCAGTCTCCATGTCCCTGTGAATGCCATCTTTCTCCAACACACATATTTGATAAAGTTTAATATTTAGAATTTATAAACAAACCTTTGACTTAACAACAAAGAACACCAACAAAATTATAAAACAGGGAATAGAATTGACATCTTTCTAAAGAACATATAAAAATGGCTACAATGCACATAAAAAGATGCTCAATGTCATTAAATATAGGGAAATGCAAATCAAAACTACAGTGACATACACCATCTCACACCTATTAGAGTGACTGCTATTAAAAACAAAATTACCCGTGTTTGGGAGGTTGCAGAGCATTAGGAATACTCATTCAATGCTGATGGGATTATAAAATGGTTCGGCCACTGTGGGAGACAGTTTGACAGTTCCTCATAAAGTATAGAATTACCATATGATCCCTCAATCTCCCTTGTGGGGAGCCCTGCAAAGCAGGCTCCAAAGTTCACAGGAAAGGTGTAGACAAAGAAGGAGGTGCCCCTGGCAAGATTATGTGCTGAACAAAATATGCTGCATATGGATAAGAATTCTAGGAGAACAGTTATCAGAGGGCTATTGAAAAGAAGAATAACTATTCTATTTGTAGCAACCTAGAAACAAGAGCTTCCCATGAGAACTGGTGAATGTGCCCATGTCACTTAAGATATAAATAACATGCCTGATTAAGCTGGGTGCCTGAGGTAGCTGTAAACTCCTGCAATCTCCTCACAGTCCACCTGGTCCCTCCTTCTCTGTGTTTTTCATTTCTTCACCCTCTCATCCCCTCCTCACAACTGCACAGACCGTGTTCAGCTATGACTGCACCGTGCAGGTCACAGCACTCACTAAGGAAATACCCAAAATATTTGAAAGTATGGACCCGAAGAGGTATTTACATGCTGCTATTCATAACAGCATTACTCCCAATTGCCAAAAGTGCCCATCAACTGATGAATTAATGGATAAACAAAATATATACATACAATGGAATATTTTTTCAAGATTTAATATCATTATTTTTATACCCCCCCTTACCACTTGCACTTGCTGTCAGCTCCTGTGTCCATTTGCTACACGTTCTTCTATGTCTGTCTTCTCAGCTTGTCCTCTCTTCTCGTCTTTTCTTCAGAAGGCACCGGGAACCAATCCCAGGACCTCTGATGTGGGAGAGAGATATTCAATTGCTTGAGCCACCCCAGCTTCCTGGTTTTGTCTCTCATTGTCTTTTCCTCTGTGTCTCCTTTTTTTGCTGCTGTTGTTGTTGTGTCATCTTGTTGTGTCATCTCTCCATACAGGCCAGCTTCACCACGCAGGGCAACTCACCTTCACCAGGGCAACTCACCTTCACCAGGAGGCCCTGAGAACTGAACCCAGGACCTCCCATATGATAGATGGGAGCCTAATCACTTGAGCCACATCCACTTCCCTACAATGGAATAGATTTAAGTTGTAAAAATAAATGAAGTTCTGACACATGCAATTGCATGGATGAAACTTGAACACATCTTGTTGAGTGAAATAGCCAGACACAAATGGACAAATATTGTAGGTTCTCACTGATATGAAATAATCAGAACAAGCAAACTTATAGAGTCAGAATCTAGAATAGCAGATAGGGCAGTGATAGGGAATGGGAAGTCAAGATGAAAAATGTACAGAGTTCCTAATTGGAATGGTAGAAATATTTGGTAAGATATGGTGCTGATGGGAGCACTACCTTGTGGTCATAATTAAAAGCACTGAAGTATATGTATCTAAATGTGGCTAAAGGGGAATTGTTAGATTGTATCTGTGGTAACAAATTTAAAAAAACAAACATGGAACTGCACTACACAGAAAGTGAAGCTTAAGGTAAACCATGGGCTGTAGTTAACAGTACAATTATAAATCTGTTTTCATCAGCTATAACAAATGCTGCATATCAATGCAAGCTGTTAACAATAGGGTGGTACAAGGGAATCCTCTATTTCATGCAAGATTGGTCTGTAAACACACTTTCTCTAATAAAGTAAAAAAAATGGTATTGATATGTGATAGAAGAAAGAAAATTCATGCAAAATCAAGTAATTAAATTTTTTAGATTTATTTTTATTTATTTATTTATTTATTTCTCTCCCTTCCCCCTCTTCTCCAGTTGTCTGTTCTGTGTCCATTTGCTACATGTTCTTTTTGTCTGCTTCTGTTGTTGTCAGTGGCATGGGAATCTGTGTTTCTTTTTGTTGCATCATCTTGTTATGTCAGCTCTCCGTGTATGCGGCACCATTCCTGGGCAGGCTGCACTTTCTTTCATGCTGGGTGGCTCTCCTTACAGGGTGCACTCCTTGCATGTGGGCTCCCCTATGCAGGGGACACCTGTGTGGCACAACTCTCCTTGCGTGCATCAGCACTGCATGTGGGCCAGCTCCACATGGGTCAAGGAGGCCCATGTTTGAACTGCGGACCTCCCATGTGGTAGATGGATGTTCTATTCACTGGGCCAAGTCCACTTCCCAAATAATTAATTTTAAAAAGTAGCCACAATATGATTATCAGCCTTAAATCATTAATAATATGAGCAATTGCAGCTGTGCACAACTACCACAAGCTGCCTCAGAAAGCAGCGAGAGCCCCCTCGGGTTATGATGTGTATGAGTCCATACAGTATTCCAGGCACAGATGCTGTCCTACTGCATGCAGACAATGTTGCTATTTCACTGGGAACTGGTCCACATTAAAGCTTCTGGTCCACATTAAAGCTTGTTTTAGTGATAGGTTTTCCTTTATAGGAATGAATCACATATTTATGTCTTAAAATATTTATATGAACTAGAAAAAGCACAAACTTATCCCAAAAGAAGAAGAAAGTAGGAAATAACAAAGATTAGAGTAGAACAAAATGAAATTGAGAATTAATAGCAAAAAGAAAAAACCCACTAGGAAAATTAGCCAAAAACTGGTTCTTTTAGAAGATTAACAAAATTGATCTTCTAGATGAACCAAAGAAAAATGAGAGGGGATGCAAATAAATGAAATAAAAACCAAAAGAGGGATGGCCACCACTGAACCCACCAATGAAACAGTATCATTAAAGATGATATTTTGAAAACCTGTATGCCAATAAGATGGATAACGTAAATGAAATGGATAAATTTCTAGAAACACACAAGCATCCTACACTAATGAAAGAATAAATAGAAGAAATGAAGAGGCCAAAACTGAATTAGTCATAAAAAATCATGCCAAATCAGAAAAGCCCAGCACCAGTGACATCATGGGTGAATTCTACCATCATTCCGGGAAAATCTAAAACCTATTCTGTTTAAACCCTTCCAAAACTTGAAGTGGAGGAACATTACCTAGTTCGTTCTTTGATGACAAAATCACCCTAATACCAAAGCAACATAAATACACCACAAGGGAAGACAACTACAGATCAATCCCTCTAATGAACTAAAATCCTCAAAAAGGGAGATTCTTCAGGACCAGGCTGTTTTGGGATTTTGCAGGGCAGGAGGTGTCTGGACATCGATTTTGTGGGAAGGTAACAGAGAAAATTCATGTGGAGGATAAAATTGGGGCTCTCTTACGTGGAGTTGGGGGCTGCACGTGGGATGCTTCCCCTGGGGTGGGCTGAGCCATGGCACTGGTGCAGCAGTGACAATTCCTGGAGGCTCTGTGGTACTGGGGAGTTTGTGAGCCCTGAGTGGGCTATTGGGGGGCTAACAGGGCAAGAGGCCTTCACAAACCGATTTGGTGAGAGGATAGGGAGTTTTTCGTGAGGCGGGGAAATTTTGATTTCTGACACGAATAGTAGCGCTTCCAGCTGGAGCCCCGCCCCCAAGGCCAGCTGCTGATCTGCAGTGGCCTTGGATCACTCACACTAAGGAGACATAGCTGGGAGGCTGTTTCGGGTGATTGCAGGGTGGGAGGCGTCTGGAAACCAATTAGGGGAATCCTTTGCCAGGCGTGGGATTTTTGGTTTCGGACACTGATACAGTGCTTCCAGCTAAAGCCCCGCCCCCTAGACCTGGCTGTGGGTTTCAGACACATAGGTCAGAGTTTGCAGATGTGACCTCTCCCATAGGGTTGACACACAGCTGCGTGGATCCCTGAAGGCTGTGTTGCACTGCAGTGCTCCCAGGCTCCCTGTTAACAGGATTTGAAGTTGTTAGATCTGTGTCCCCTAAACCTTGGTGGCCTATACCCCAGAGACTCACACCCCTTGAGTCTGCAATATCACAGACTTTCCATCCCTGAATCCACCATGCCCTGAGGCCAATCTGAGGTCCTTGACTCTCCTAGCCCTCAATGTTTGTGTTCTTTTTTTAATTTTAATTTTAATTTTTTATCTTTTATTTTTTTATTGTCCTGGTTGCTAATATTGCATTATCTCCTAGTTTTTTCTCCCATTGTATCCCCCAAGGTCTTTTTTTTTTTCACTTATTTAGGGTTTTTTTGTTGTTGCTGTTGTAGGTGTTCTATATCTTCTTTTCTTTCCTTACTTATTCCCCTCTGTTTTCTTTACCCACTCCCCTTTTTCTTTCTTTCTTCCCTCTCTCTTTTTTTCCCTCTCTTTTCTCTTGTCCCTCATTTTCTTCTTATTTTATTTTATCTTAATTATACAATAGGTGCTGGAAGGAACACCTCATATTTGCTGGGTTTCCTCATCCTCTCTTGCCTCATTTCTATGTGAATTGATTTTGGCTACCTACACTATCCCCTTTCCCTCACACCTTGATATCCTCCATCATCTACTGTCTCTCCTATATTCCACCTCCCTTTCTTTGATCCCCAAAGTGTCTAACTCTTAATTTTTAATACCTTTGTTTTGTTTTCTGTCTTTTATCCACTCTTGAAACTATTCCCTTTCTTTTTTCTTTCCCTCTCTCATGAAAACACTAGCTTTTTAATTCATACCATACCCCTCCCATATTCAGTTGACTACCTCATTATAGGTACTCTACTTACTGCTATAACTCTATACAACTTGCATGAATCTAATATCCATCCTCCCAGATTCATACTGTTGCTCTGTTAACATTTATTATCAGTACTACTTTATGCATTTTCCTTGCTGGTACAATTGCCTTTCCCTGGCCCTAATAATTTCCTTCAAAGTGAACTCAGCCAGCAACAAGAAATTAGAAAAAGAAGAACAAAGTGACAAAGAGAAGATATAACACTTACTCAAAAACAACAGCTAATTAATCCCCAAGACTAGACAAAGAAAACTAAGGAACTGATTAAATTCGTCAAGATAAAATGATGACCAGACAACAACAAAAATCTATAAACCAAACCAGTAATCAGGAAAACATGGCTGAATCCAATGAACAAACTAAAAACCAGGAAGGGGAGCAGAAATTCACATAAGTAATTAAAGATCTCAGAACATATATCAAAGACAAATTTAATGAAGTAAAGGAATAGGTTAACAATATGAAGACAACACTTGGAAGGGAAATTGCAGACATATGCAAAAAGATAACAGATATGATGGGAAAGAACACCACAGTTCAAGAAATCAAAAATACACTCACAGCAAATAGCAGATGATTAGAAGAGGCAGAGCAGAGAATTAGCGATATGGAAGACAGTACATCGGAAAGCAAACTGATAGTAGAATTGATCGATAAAAATATAGAAAAAATCCAGCTAGGACTTAGGGACCTGAATGACAATGCAAAATGCTCAAACATACATATTATAGGCATCCCAGAAGGAGAAGAGAAAGGAAAGGGATCAGAAGGAGTGTTGCAGGAAATAATGGCTGAAAACTTCCCAAATCTACTGAAAGAGACAGATGTACATATCCAAGAAGCAAAATGCACCCCAAACATCATAAACCTCAACAGGCCCACCCCAAGACATATACCTGTCAAATTATCCAATGCTCAAGACAAAGAGAAAATTCTAAAAGCAGCAAGAGAAAATAAAACCATCACATACAAGGGAAGCTCCATAAGATTAAGTGCTGATTTCTCATCTGAAACCATGGAGGCAAGAAGGCAGTGGTATGATATAGTCAAGGTACTAAAGGAAAAAAATTTCCAACCAAGAAGACTCTATCCAACTAAACTAGCATTCAAAAATGATGGAGAGTTCAAAATATTCACAGATAAACAGAAATAGAAAGAGTAAGTCAATGAGAAACCTCCCATTCAAGAAATTGTAAAGAGAGTTCTGCAAGAAGAAAGGAAAAAACAGGACAGGCACAGTTGGAGGAGAGTTTAAGAGCAAAAAAAAGACAAAAAGAATAGAAAAAACAAACAAACAAAATATGACAAACATAAGTCCAATCAAAATATGGCTAACAGGGAAACGGACTTTGGCCCAGTGGTTAGGGCATCCGTCTACCACATGGGAGGTCCGTGGTTCAAACCCCAGGCCTCCTTGACCCGTGTGGAGCTGGCCATGCGCAGTGCTGATGCATGCAAGGAGTGCCGTGCCATGCAAGGGTGTCCCCTGCGTGGGGGAGCCCCACGCGCAAGGAGTGCGCCTGTGAGGAAAGCCGCCCAGCGTGAAAAGAAAGAGCAGCCTGCCCAGGAATGGCGCCGCCCACACTTCCCGTGCCACTGATGACAACAGAAGTGGACAAAGAAACAAGACGCAGCAAATAGACACCAAGAACAGACAACCGGGGAGGGGGGAATTAAATAAATAAATAAATCTTTGAAAAAAAAATATGGCTAACATAAATAATTCCTTGAAAGTAATAACACTGAATGTCAATGGATTAAGCTCACCTATCAAAAGATTCAGACTGGGACATTGGATAAGGAAATATGACCCATCAATATGCTGTCTACAAGAGACACATCTTAGACCCAGAGATTGATGGAGGCTGAAAGTGAAAGGTTGGAAAACAATCTTACAAGCAAACAATAATGAAAAAAAGAAAGGAGTAGCTATATTAAATCAGAAAAACTGGACTTTAAATGTGAAAAAATGTGAGAGACAAAGAAGGATACTACATATTAGTGAAAGGGACAATCTGTCAAGAAGATCGAACAATCATAAATATTTCTGCTCCTGACAAGAGTGCCTCTAAATATGTGAGGCAAATGCTGGAAAAACTAAGTGAAAGAATAGATGCATCTACAATTATAGTGGGGGATTTTAATACACCACTATCAACTCTGGACAGAACATCTCAAAAGAGAATCACTAAAGAAATGAAATATTTGAACAGTATATTAGAGGAGCTGGATCTAATAGACATATACAGATCATTACACTCAAACAAAGCAGGATATACATTTTTATCAAGTGCACATGGATCATTCTCCAAGATGGACCATATGCTAGGCCAAAAGAAAGGCCTAATGAATTCAGAAAGATCAAAATCATACAAAATAATATCTCTGACCACAGTGGAGTCAAGCTGGAAATCTACAAGGGCCAGAGGCCCAGATTTCACAACAAGATATGGAAATTAAACAGCACACTCTTAGAAAAAAAGTTGGTCAAAGAGGAAATCTCAAAAGAAATCAATGACTACGTTGAAACAAATGATAATGATAACACAACATACCAAAATTTATGGGATGCAGCAAAAGCAGTACTGAGAGGGAAATTTATAGCCATAAATTGATATATCAAAAAAGAAGAAAGAGGAAAAATTGAAGAACTAACTGCACATTTGAAGGAATTAGAAAAACAACAACAAAGTAACCCAACAGGAAGAAGAAGGAAGGAAATAACAAAGATCAGAGCAGAACTAAATGAAATAGAAAATAAGAAAGCACTTGAAAAGATAAACAAGACCAAGAGATAGTTTTTTGAGAAGATCAATAAAATTGGCAAACCTTTAGTGAGATTAACAAAGAAAAAAAGAGAGAAGATGCAAATACACAAAATAAGAAATGAGAAAGGAGAGATCACCACTGACCCCACAGAAATAAAGACTATTATAGGAGGATACTTTGAAAAGCTATATTCCAACAAAAAGGACAACTCAGAGGAAATGTAGAAATTCCTAGAAACACATAAGCAGCCTATATTAACAAAAGAAGAAATTGAAGATCTCAACAAACCAATCACAAGTAAAGAGATAGAATCAGTCATTAAAACCTCCCAAATAAGAAGAGCTCAGGGCCAGACGCCTTCACAGGTGAATTCTACAAAATATTCTTGAAAGAACTAACACCAATCCTGCTGAAACTCTTCTAAAAAATCAAAACAGAAGGAACATTGCCTAACTCCTTCTATGATGCCAACATTAACCTAGTACCAAAGCCAAACAAAGACACCACAAGAAAGGAAAATTACAGACCAATTTCTCTAATGAACCTAGACACAAAAATACTTAACAAAATACTTGCTAATCATATGCAACAAGACATTAAGCGAATTTTACACCATGACCAAGTGGGATTCATTCCAGATATGCAAGGATGGTTCAACATAAGAAAATCAATGTAATACACCATATAAACAGATTGAAGGGAAAAAAATCACATGATGATATCTATAGGTGCAGAAAAAGCATTTGACAAAATACAGCACCCTTTCTTGATAAAAACACTCCAAAAGATCAGAATACAAGGAAATTTTTTGAACATGATAAAGAGTATATATGAAAATCCGACAGCCAACATCATTTACAATAGAGAAATCCTAAAATCCTTCCCTCTAAAGTCAGGAACAAGACAAGGATGCCCATTCTCTCCCCTTCTTTTTAACATTGTCTTAGAAGTACTTCCTCAAGCACTGAGGCAAGAACCAGATATAAAAGGCATTCAAATTGGAAAGGAAAAAGTCAAAATTTCATTATTTGCAGATGACATGATCCTATATATAGAAAACTCTGAGAGATCTACAACAAAGCTTCTAGAATTCATGAATGAGTTTAGTAACGTCACAAGTTATAAGATCAATGTGCTAAAATCAGTAGCATTTCTGTACATCAATAATGAGCAAGATCAGGAGGAAATCAAGAAACAAATAGCATTCACAATAGTAAATAAAAAAATCAAATATTTAGGAATAATTTTAAATAAGGATGTAAAAACTTATACACTGAGAACTATACAAGACTGTTCAAGGAAATCAAAGAAGACCTAAATAAATGGAAGAATATTCCCTGTTCATGGATAGGAAGAATAAATATTATTAAGATGTCTATCTTACCAAAACTGATCTACACATTCAATGCAATCCCAATAAAAATCAACACAGCCTTCTTTAAGGAACTAGAAAAACTAACTATGAAATTTATTTGGAAAGGAAAGAGACCCCGAATAGCCAAAGACATATTGAAAAAGAAAAACAAAATTGGAGGAATCACACTACCTGACTTCAAAACATACTACAAAGCTACAGTAGTGAAAACAGCATGGTATTGGCATAAGAATAGACATACAGACCAATGGAATTGAATTGAAAGTTCTGATATAGAACCTCATATATATAGCCATATAATATTGGATAAAGCCACCAAACCCTCTCAACTGTGATAGAATGGCCTATTCAACAAATGGTGCCTGGAGAACTGGATATCCATATGTAGAAGTTTGAAAGAGGATTATCATCTCACACCTTATACAAAGATCAACTCAAGATGGATCAAAGACCTAAATATAAGAGGCAAGACCATAAAGACCTTGGAAAACAGTGTAGGGAAACATCTACAAGACCTTGTAATAGGAAATGGCTTCATGAACATCACACCAAAAGCACGAGCAGCAAAAGAACAAATGGATAAATGGGACTTCCTCAAAATTAAAGACTTCTGCACATCAAAGGAGTTTGTCAAGAAAGTAAAAAGGGAACCTACGCAATGGGAGAAAATATTTGCCAGCCATATATCCGATAAGAGACTTATAACTTGCATATATAAAGAACTCCTATATAATATATATATATATTTATATATATTCTCATATATAAAGAATATCTTGAAAATAAAAAGATAAACAACCCATTTTAAAAATGGGAAAAAGATTTAAACAGACACTTCTCCAAAGAAGAAATACAAATGGCTAAAAAGCACATGAAAAATTCTCCAAATCTTTAGTTATCAGGGAAATGCAAATCAAAACTACAATGAGAGGGAAACGGATTTTGGCCCAGTGGTTAGGGCGTCCGTCTACCATATGGGAGGTCCGCGGTTCAAACCCCGGGCCTCCTTGACCCGTGTGGAGCTGGCCATTCGCAGCGCTGATGCGCGCAAGGGGTGCCGTGCCACGCAAGGGTGTCCCCTGCGTGGGGGAGCCCCACGCGCAAGGAGTGCGCCTGTGAGGAGAGCCGCCCAGTGTGAAAAGAAAGAGCAGCCTGCCCAGGAATGGTGCCGCCCACACTTCCCGTGCCGCTGACGACAACAGAAGCGGACAAAGAAACAAGACGCAGCAAACAGACACCAAGAACAGACAACCAGGGGAGGGGGGGGAATTAAATAAATAAATAAGTCTTTAAAAAAAAAAAAAAAACTACAATGAGATACCATCTTACTCCCATAAGATTGGCAGCTATGAAAAAAACAGAAGAATACAAATGCTGGACAGGATGTGAAGAAATGGGAACACTCATCCAGTGCTGCTGGGAATGCAGAAGGATCCAACCATTCTGGAGGACAGTTTGGTGGTTTCTCAAAAAACTAACCATACATTTGCCATATGACCCAGCAGAACCGAAGGCAGAGACTCAAACCAATATATGCACACCAATCTTCATAGCAGCATTGTTCACTATCGCCAAAAGTTGGAATCAACCCAAATGCCCATCAACAGATGAGCGGATCAATAAAATATGGTATATACATACAATGGAATACTACTCGGCTTTAAGAACAAATACACTACAAACACACATGATAACATGGATGAATCTTGAGAACCTTATGTTTAGTGAAGCAACCCAGGCATTGAAGGACAAATACTACATGACCTCAATTATTTGAAATAAGCAAGCTGCCTCAGAGAGCTAGAGACTGGAAGATAGGCTTACAGGAAATCAGGGAGCAGAGGAAGAATGTAAGCTGACGTCTACATGGGTGAAATCTATGATAAGCTGTAGGTAAGTATGTGTACAAGGAAGGGACAAAATGGGAGCATAGGGTTACTTTTGGGTGGGGCTTTGGGATTTGAGGGGGGCTAGGGATGGGCAGATGGATAATATTGCCCAAGAAATTGGGGGGAGGGTGGGGCAACACACAAACATAGGAGATTGTCAGGTGTTGGTTGAGAGTATAATGCTGAGGAAACCTTTTCAAAATAGGAAAGTTACCTGTTTAAGATACTCAGGGGCCCAGGGGAGATTGCGTTCTAGGTGCTAACTTGGAGTTAAAGGCATTTCCTGGTGTGGAGACTTAGCGTAAACAATTAGATCTGGAAATGGAAAATTATGAGTCTGTTAACTCATTTTGTTGCCTTGATCAATAAGTATCTGAGTGATTGTTTGAGGAGTGAGATTTGATGTGGTGAGACAAATGCTTGTACGAGATCAAAATAAGACCAGTGAAGATGATAAACTCTAGTGAGCCTTTCTCGTGAACAGTCCTCTCTGTGCTCAGTCACAAAGAAGAAATAACCTGACCTTGACTTGACAGAAACTGCCCCAGTGCGAGGGGTGCCCTTTGGCATCCGGAGACCCAGAGCAGGGACAGCATCTGTGGGCTTGAAGGCGCAGGGTCCAGGGTGGTCCCTGCTCCTGGAGCTCCCTTGGCTACAGGCTTTCTAACAGGACCCAGTGAAGGGGGCAGGGTGAGAAGGAAAGGAGGCAGTGGGGGGTTTGAAAGTGAGACGGGAACAGCAGCAGAAGAGCTAACGGGTGAGGTCCAGGTGACCCTGACAGTGTCACCGGGTGCATTTGGAGTCAGTAAATGAGCATCGTAATCATTGGGTAAAAGAAAGATCTTAGGAGACTCTTCAGGTTCCTCATCGATGAGAGGATAAACTGATTTTTCTTTAAAAAGTTCAAATCTTCTCCAACAAATGTAGACACGTTTCCAGAACCTGGAAAACACTCCCTGGTAGCCCAGAGCTCTCCGTCCAATCTGGAGATAAGGGGTCCACAGGGCAGGCTCTGTGGGGCTCCGGGAAGCCTGAGGGTTCCACTCACCCTGACCACACAGTGCCCTCCCACTGGCAAGTGCGCCTGACCAGAGCCAGGCTCCGCCCGTCACAGACCCTCAGGGTCCGCAGTCAGGGAGTTGCCAGGCCCACGACCTCTCCAGCCTCTCTAATGGCAGGGAGGAGCCAGTGGATGAGGATGTGACACTGGGACTTGGGGCGTTTTCATACTGTCCCTTAGTCCGGGATGCCCCCTCCGCTGAGCTGAGCCTGTGCCCAGTGCTGGCCGGCGTGTAAAGTTAATTCCTTGGAGAAGAGTATTCCTACGAATCTCTCTCTACTGGAAATGGTACTTCTGCTGGGACACATCTGCTTGATGTTTTAGTCTCTCAGGGCTTACCTTCTCTCTGGAAAGAAATTGCTTAACTTCAAATTCCATTTGCCACTAATAAAATGTATTTTGAAAGAAAATAAAAGATACTCAGGGGATAATCTGATGCAGGACAGACTCCTAGGGAATATCTGAATGCTGATTTTGCCAGAGTGGGTTATACCATTGGGTAGAGACCCATATAATGAGAGTGAAGGTAGACCCACAACCTGGGGAGGATTAATGCCATCAAATAGAGGGGACTGTATCTCTCAAGAGAAATGGTGGCTCCCAGGGCATTAGGGCAGTTGAGCAAGTCAAGCCCCCAACAGTGTTGCAAGTATCTCTGAACATGGCTCCTCAAGAAATGAAGATGACTGTCACTGTGGGCCCCAAGGGGAGGGGGAAATAGATATTGAATAGATGGAACCAAAGTAAATGTGAGGACAAAAGAAGTGTTTCACAAGAGTACACAAGGATGGATATAAAACATGTAATATTACACCAAATATATATAGGGGACAACAGACAAATAATGTAAACCATAATGTAAAACCTAGGATAACTAAAAAATTTAGAAAACTGTATAGCCTAAAGTATAAACCACAATGTAAATACAAATGTTACCTTGTTTGAAAGCTATTGTCTCAATATCTGTACATCAGTTTCAGTAAATATGATATGAATAAGTTAAAAGATAATCACTGTGGAAGGGAAAAGATTTTATAATGGATATGTGGGATTACTGTATATTTTATATATGAATTACTGTGATCTAAGACTCTTGTGAAGAGAACCTCAGTAATTAGGGAAAAAAGAAAAGAAAAAGATAGGATGTAGAATTTTTCCAAATCAATATGTATTCTATATCTAACCTTTAAACTCATTGCTATATTCCATTTTACTATTAAGGGAACCTGACATTATGTTGGGCTTCACTTTTCAGGACGTTTTGGATCACAGAGTGGTTCAACAATGGCAGCGGAGGAATACTGGTATGGGAAGTTATTGACAGGGGACATATGGTTGACATGGAGTTATACAGGGCTTGTGTCCAGGGTGCATGGAAATGTTTGGATATACTCATAGTGGAAACAATTAAAAACAACTGCTGGTGGGGTACTGGGTTCCTGGCCAGGGGGGGTCTCTGTCATGGTCCCTAGGGAAGCAGCGGCAGTCCCCCAGGTGCAACGGCAAGGACCAGGAAGGAATGAGGGTCCAACAGTGAGCCCCTGATACTAATGACTATGCTTGTGAGCCTATACACCTGAAATAAGAACAAGGCCCAGAGCAGCACTGTGCCTAAGTGTTCCCTCCTGACAGCCTCTGTGTTACTCAAATGTGGCTAGTCTCAAAGCCAAACTCAGCATGTAAATGCAATGCCTTCCCGCCCCCCCCCCCACATGGGACATGACACACGGGGATGAGCCTCCCTGGCACTGAGGGGTCATTACCAAGTACCAGCTGATGATGTAACTAGAAAATGACCTTGAATTAATGGTTCAACGTGGACCAACAGAATATCCTTGACTAATATAATAACAGGAGTTAAAAATGCTGTTTGACCTAAAGTAAGGGGGAAATGGAAAGGACAAATGAGTTTATATGGCTATGAGTCTCTAAAAAAGAGTCTGGAGGTTGTCAGAAGGATTGCCCTTATGCACACCTGAGCAGAGTCTCAGAGACAGATAAAGTAGATACAACCCCAGGAATTGGTTCTTTTGAGGGCTAAAGAGATCCACTGGTTCTATGGTCATGGCAGATGGGGTTCACTGCCATGTCAGTTGGCCCTTCTTTGGAGCCGGTGTTTCTGCATGATGGAACTGGACTCAGATGGGATCTCTTTTCACAAGCCTTTCATGCTACTTTACTGGAATTGTAGTTGGTGTTGGGGTTTAAGGTATATCTAGGGGATTTGAATCTCTGGACTGACAATATCATAGCCAGGCCCTGACCCTCAACAGACTTCAGCTCCTACAGTCTGATTTATTGGACTTACCCCACTCAGCTAACATGGAGTTGAAGAATGTCAACCACCACACCAGAGAGCCTAGAGTGCCTACAACTGAAAGCAGGAGGATTGCAGCCAGTATCCATGTGGAATCTAAGCCCCATCTTGACATAGACATGGAATGGACACAACCAAGCCAATGTCCACAGGACGGAGGAATACAGAAAGGATTAGAGTAGACTTAATGATATTCTATTCATGAACTATTGTGGTTAATAATTGAGAAAATGTGGCATTGGTGTAGAAAAAGTGGCCATGCTGGCTGTTGGGTGCGGGGAATGGGAGGAAGAGATGAGATGTGGAGGCATTTTCGGGACTTGGAGTTCTCCTGAGCAGTGCTGCAGGGACAATTGTCGGACATTGTATGTCCTCCCATGGCCCACTGGATGGAACGTGGGAGAGTGTGGGCTATGGTGTAGACCACAGGCCATGGGGTGTAGTGATGCCCAGAGATTTACTCACCAGATGCAGTGGATGTGTCATGATGATGGGGGAGAGTGTTACTGTGGGGGGAGTGGTGGGGTGGGGGTGGTGGGTGTGAATGGGGACCTCACATTTTTTGAATGTAATATTTTTTAAAAAATGAATAAATAAAATAAAATTTAAAAAATAAAATAAAATCCTCAAAAAGACATAAATAATCCTATTCGACAACACATCAAACAAACTACACACCATGGTCAAGTGGATTATTAAAAAAGATTTATTTATTTACTTATTTTCCCCCTTCCCCTCCTCTCACCCTGCTGGAGGTTTGTTGTTGTTGTTGTTGTTGTTGTTGTTTGTTTAGTTTTGTTTCTTTTCTTTTTTTTTTTTTTCTGTCTCTGTTGTCTTCTCTTCTCATCTTTCTCCTCTAGGATTCTATCCTGGAGACCTCTGATGGGTAGAGGAGTTCCCTGTCAGTTGCACCACCTCAGTTCCCGGTTTGTGTTACATTTCTCCTTGACTCTCCCCTTGTCTCTTTTTTGATGCATCATCATCTTGCTGCATGACTCACTTGTGCAGGGCACTGGCTCACCACGTGGGCACTCCTGTGGGCACTTGTGTGGGCACTGGCTCACCATGCAGGCACTTGCTCTGGCACTGGCTTGCCATGAGAGCATGCTTTCTCTTCTTCTTTTTCACCAGGAGGACCCAGGAATCTACCTCAGGTCCTCCCATATAGTATGTGAAGCTCTATCACTTGAGCCACATCCACTTCCCATGATCAAGTTGAATTTATCCCTAGTATGCAAGAGTGGTTTAATGTAAGAAAGTTAATCAAATTAATAGACCATAAGAACAGATCCATAGAAAAAATTACATGATCATCTCTACTGTCACAGAAAAAGCATTTGACAAGGTACAGCATCATTTTTGGATAAAAAACACTTGGAATTAAAGTAATAGAAGGAAACTTCTTAGATATGATGAAGGCTGTGTATGAAAAACCCACAATTAACATCATACTCAAAGGTGAAATGAAAAAGACTTTTCCTCTAAGATCTGGAACTAAACTAGGTCACCCACTGTCATTGATCTAATTTAACATTTTTATTAGATGTACTTGCAAGCATTTAGCCAAGAAAAAAAATAAAAATCATCCAAATTGGAAAAGAAATAAAACTTTCACTATTTGCTGATGACATGATACTGCATGTACAAAACTGAAAAAAATAAACTGCAACAAAGCTGTTAAGAGCTTGTAAACAAGTTTACTAAAGTGACAGGATAGAAGATCAAAAGATTAAAATCAGTAGATTTTGTACACTAAAAATGTGTAATCTGAGGTACCAGTCAAGAAAGAAAAAGCCACTTAAAATAGCAACCTAAAAGAATCAAGTAGCCACCAGTAAGCTTATAAATGTAAAGGCCTTGTACACAGCAATCTCCACAACAGCATGAAAGGAAGTTGGGGTTCACTGGAGGATGTGCTCAGGTAGGCTGGGAAAACCCCTTCCTCCAAGGTGGGGCTCTGGACCTTCCCCCTGCAGGACAGGTGGTGAGGAGAGCTCTGGGTGGGGCCCTGGCACAGTGGGGAGAAGGGGAGAAAGGGGTCTCAGGGCCAACCCTTGAGAACCCATCCCCTCCACAGCCCATTCCTGGCTCTTTTTGCCCAGCCAGTCCTCTCCACCCCACAATCATGGTCCCAAAAGGGAGGTCAGGGCAACTCAGCTGCATTAGGGCTGAACAAGGCTTTCTCCCCACCTATTGGGAGATTATCATCAGGGGGCAGAGACACTCACACATGGTTGTCAGAATAACACAGCATGAGGGAGCTGTGCAGGTGATGGGGAGACTGGGGAGCAGGACCCAGGAAGAGCCTCAGAAGCTGCTGTTGTCCAGAAGCTAAGGAAGAGGAAGCCAGACCACACCACCAGGGGCTGCAGCCTGAGGTGTTTCCTTGGGGTGTTTGGGCTGCTCAAGGCTGTGGGGTGTTCTGTGCTTTGAAAAGCAGAGGGATGGCCATCGTGGGAGTGAACATTTCTCCTCTTGCAGCACCAGCACCAGGTCCAGAGCCAGATCTACAGCCAGACCTGGAGCTGGACTTCCCTGCAGCACCACCTCTGCCACCAGCTCCAGCTCCAGGTGCAGCTTCTGGGTCGAAGGTACCTCAAATTTCAGAGGCAGTTCCAGCAGCTGCTCAAGAGCTTGAGACTGAGGGGGGCTGGCCCCCTCTAAACCAAGCCCTCCCAGGAGAGATGAGAGGGAGACCCTCTTCCAGTGAGGGAGCAGGGCCCAGCATGGACCTATCAATAAGTTCAGGCCCTGCAAGTACCAAGGACCACTGCTTCCTGGGATTTAGGAATGAAGACACAGGAACTAGTGGGGATGGAGGATTTGGGGGAGAAGTGGGAGGGCAACTGATTTCTGTATAAAAGTCAAAAGAAATACTAACCACGTGGGTAGGGACATGATGAGTTTTTTAAATAGCAAGTTCTTGACCAGAATATCACATTAAACTTCTATTTCTAGGACAGCCTGGAGTTGCAGTTTGGTTCTTCATTTCCTGTGTGAAAGTGAGATGCGGCGGCTTGCTCGGTCGGTAGAGGTGGGGTCTGGCTGCGGACGAGGGGTCGGTCCAGCTCAGGACGAGGGGTCAGTCCCGCTTGGGACGAGGGGTCGGTCTCACAGGGGTTGCGCGGTTCGGCTGACGGGGTCGCCCGGCGAAGCCGGCGACGAAGGGGTCGCCCGGAGAAGCAGGCGACAAACTGGGGACAAGGGAGGCCAGGCCCTTGTCGGGGGCTCTCAGGACTGGAGGGCGCATGGCAGAAGAACTACCGCGGAGACAAGGTAAACACGCAAGTCCAACTTTATTGAGGGGGAGGCAACAGTTTTACAGGGGCTGGGGAAGGCTGATTGGTCAAAGCCACGCCCTGTTCTGATTGGTTGCTGGTGAAAGGTCAGTGGGCAGTACTGGACAGGGGAGGGGTGGTGGTTAGGGATTGGCTGTCGCTGTTGCTGGGGGAAGTGGCAGGGTTTAGGGATTGGCTGTCGCTGTTGCTGGGGGAAGGGGCAGGATTTAGGGATTGGTGGCTGCTGTTGCTGGGGTGGAGGGCAGACTGGAGTTTCCCGCCCACGCCTGGCTGTTGCTGCTGCTGGGGGAGGGGAAAAGGGCAGACTGGAATTTTCCACCCTGCGCCTGCGCAGGGAGAAAGAAGAAGGGTGCCGCCCCACAAGGCATCATGTGGCGCCATCCGGGAGGAGGGGCGGCTGCGGAAGCATGGCTGCCGAGAAGGGGAGACCCGAGGGCACTCTGCGCCCATGCCGAGCTTCCTTCAGGGGTGGCGGTGAGTCCAACCAGCCACCCTATTATGGGGGCAGTGGAATTAGACCTACCGCAGCCGCTCCCCCGCCAGGCCAGCAAACCACACTTCAGCCCGAGGGGTGACTGCAGTGAGATACAGACTCTTTCCTCCTTCAATCAAGTCTTGAGGGTCATCAGTTTTTTAACGTGTGGCAAGTTCAAGGGCCATCCATCCTTCTCTGGTGCTGAAGGACACACACAAGTCCCCCTGCAGCAGAGTGATGTGCATTTCACTACTGTCAAACTGGGTGAGGAGCAAGACAACCCATCAGAACCCCCAGGGTGAGGGGTGAAGGGTGTTCACCGGGCACAGCAACCACCTCTGAAAAGTGGGTGTCTAAAAAACCCCATGTTCAAGGACCATTTCCTGATGCATGGCAGTGCCTTCTTTCTGTTTGGATAAAGAGGGACTCTGTCTGCTTCTCATGCTGAGGTCTCTCTTCACCTCCACTTAGGAACCTGCAGTCTTCATGGTGGACTCTGGAGCCCATCAGCACTACGTGGGGGAAATGTACAATGAACAAGACTTCCCATGTGGGAGGGACAGACCGGGGAAGGCTGATCGCTGGCACATGGGCTGCATGGCCAGAATTGCACACCCTCAGCTCCCTCTGGAGTGAGGAATCCTTAGGCTGCCTCCTCCTGGATCCTGGGTCCTGACCTCCAAAAGTTGACCTGGTTGGGTGGACCCAGGTCAGACATTTGGGGCACTTTCATGGCTCTAGCTGGGCCTCCTTTCATGAGCATCACTGCTCCTGTGAACTGGCATTTGACTGGGGGGTGCAGGGAATATGTGTTCTGGTCTAATGGGTGCAGTTTCTATGCGGTGTTGGAAAATCTGATAGTGGATGACAGTGACAATATTGTGTATGCAAATTAACATCACTGAATTGTATATTTGGAAAAAAAATGGAAAATTTTAGGTTGTATGTATCTTACCACAATGAAATTTTCAAACATAGAACTGTACAACACAAACAGAACCCTAAAGCAAACTATGGACTACAAATAAAAGTATAATTCTAGTAATAGTGTTTGATCAGTTATAACAAAAATACAGCATTAAAGCAAAGAATAATATGAAAAACTGCCTGTGAGAAGGTTATATGGAACTCTGTAATTAAGTGTGATTTTCCCGAAAACCTTAAACTTCTCTAATAAAATATTTTTAAAAATAAAATGTTGTTAAGATACAAAGTAACAAGCAACATTAATTCAACAAGAAATACATACTGTGGGGAAGTGGATGTGGCTCAAGTGATTGGGCTTCTACCCACCATAAGGGAGGGCCTGTGTTCCATCCCTGGGGCCTCCAGGTCAAAGAAAAAAAGCATGCCTGTGTGGCAAGCCAGTGTCCACGTGGTGAGCCAAGTAACCACGTGCTGAGCTGAGTGACCATGTGATGACTCAAGTCCCCAGTCAGCAAGCCAATTCCTATGCAAGGAAGACATGAAGCAAGATGATGACACAACAAAAGAGAGACAAGGCAAGACACAACAAAAACAAGGACGTGAGATCATGCAAGTGACAGGGAACCTCTCTCCACAGCAGAGGTCCTCAGGATGGGAATCCTAGAGGAAAAAAAAAGAGAAGAGAAGACAAAAAGAGAAATAGATACAGAAGATCACACAGCAAAAGGACACATACAGCAAAAACATCAGGGTTGGGGGAGGGGGAAGGAAAATTTTAAAAAAAGAATACTGTGGCCATGCCATTTGCTGCAGATAAATCATTTGACACAATCCAATACCTTTTCATAATGAAATACAAAGAAACAAGGCAGCGAAACGAGGACTACATAACTAGCGTCATTCTCGATGGTGAAAGACTGAGTTTTGCCAATAACATCAAAGCTCAATCCATGCTGCTGCTTTTGCCACTGCTATTCCTCACTGTCCAGGATGTCCTAGCTGGAGCAATTAGGCAAGAAATATGGGGTAAAGGCATTCAAACTAGAAAGGAAGAACAAAACTATCTCTGTTTAGAAAGGACAGGATTTATATATAAAAATTCCTCTAGGAGTCACAAAATACTGTTACAGCATATAATGCCAGAAAGTTGCACAAAAGTCTGTTGTATTTCTATAACATAGAAGCAAACAATCTGAAAAGAAAGTTTTAATGCAATTTCTTTTACAACAGTATCAGAAAGAATAAAATACTTAGGAAGAAATTTAACCAAGGAGGTGCAAGATTTGTTTCCTGAAAACTACAAACCATTGATGAGACACATTCAATGAGGGGGACCTGGGAAGCCATTTTAGGAATTAACATGAATGAAAACTTATGGATGAAGCTTCTGACTCACTACGGACAGAGCAAGAGTTGTTCCATGGCCATCAGATCTTCCCAGGACAGTCCTGCAGAATGAAGCACTTGTCCACATGGGACAGGGCAACCAGGTCTCAAGGCCCACAGGGAGGCCTTCTCCACTGGGTCTGAGGTTCAGTCGGGTCAAAATGATGGCTCAGTTGTCCTAAATGGTATTGTAGGTACAGATGCTGGACATTATATATCCTGCCATAACCCACTGAATGGACCGGGTGAGAGTGTAAACTACAATGTAAACCATTATACATGTGGTGCAGTAGTGCTCCAAACTGTATTCACCAAATGCAATGAGCATGTCACAATGATGAAAGAGGTTGCCGAGGTGGGAGGAGTGGGTTAAGGGAGGATGGGGGTACAGGGGAACATCGTATTTTTTTAACATAACTTTTTTATGATCTAAGTATCTTCAAAAAAACAATTTAAAAATTGATGGGGTCGGGGAGTGGGGAGTGGGGTATATGGGAACCTCTTATGTTTTTTAATGTAATGTTTTGTGTGGTCTCTTAACTTTAGAATAAGATAATTTTTTAAAAATGATCCTCAGGCACCTCTCCTGGCAGCCAGGTTGCAGGAGAGGAACTGCTTGAGCTCACTGTTCAGCTGTGCACATGCGCCCCCTTCAGGCTACCAACAGAATCACAGAAATTAAATTTTTATATTATTCACTGTATACATTTGGAAGAAGGAAATGGAGCTAACTAACCAGTGCCTTGATGAGACTATATGGAGATAACAAGAAGCAAAGTACAAGGTAAGTATACAAAAATCAATTGATTTCTCCTTCCCTGCAGTGAACAATGAAATAAAAAACAAATGAATTTATAGTTGTAAAAACTCATAATAAATTCCTTTGCTCAAACCTAAGAAAATAAGTACGTATTTTTCTCTCATAACTTCTGAAAAACTTGCAAGTAGTAAAAAGTTAAATAAATGGAGAAATATTCCTGTTTCATGGTGGGTAGAGTCAATATTTTTAAGATCTTATAGAAAATCATAGAAAGATATTTTGTATATATTTATGAGCCTTTTCTACTCCTAGAAGAGCATGCAAAATGCTTAAGGACAAAACTGAGCAGCCCATACTACCTGGTTCCAATTCTTATTATAAATCTACAATAATTGATAGAATTTGACTTTGGTACACAGAAAAATGGGGAAAAAATAGAGTTCATATGTAGACCCATTAAAATATGTTCAAGTGAACATAATCCTTTCAAAATATGGAAATGGAACAACTGGGCGGCCATATTGAAAACAAATAAAGACATAAACTTTACAGTTTACACGCAAAGTCACCTAAAATAGTTTATATGTGAATGCCTAAGAAGCAAAATGATAAAAAAAAAAAGTGAGGTTCCAACAGAAGAATGACCTTGTGCTTGCCGAAGAGTTTTTAAATGCAACATCTAAAGAAAGAGTCATGAAAAGAAAAAATGGTAATGGGACTTCATTTAAAAAATTAAAAGTTCTACTATGTAGAAGACACTGTTAACTGAATGAAAGATCTCAATCCTGCACTGGGAGAAAGTTTTGTAGGACACATATATTTTGTACCAAAATATACAAAAGGCTTATAGAGCCCAGTAAAAAGAAAACAAACTGCACAACTAAGAAATTGGAAAGTGAACAGACCCCTCACTAAATTAGGTATACAATTGACAAATAAGCACACATAAAGACATTTATCACTTGTCATTATTAAAAGCAACTTAAAACAACAATGAGAGATACTACCCATCCACTGGAATGGCTAACATCCAAAGAACAGACAATCCAACTGCTAGAAATGATGTGGGACAACAGGAACTCTCATTCCTTGCTGGAGGGAATGCAAATGGTACAGCCACTTTGGAAGACATTTTAGCATGGCTTACTAAGGTAAACATATCTCAGCATGTGACTCATTAATCACACTCCTAGGCATGTACCCAAGTGTGTTTGACAACTAATGTCCACACACAAAAAAATCCAGCACTGACATATTTATAGCAACTTTTAGTTATAATAACCACAAGCTAGGAGAAACCAAGATGTCCTTCACTAGGTGAATGGGTAACCAAACTGTGGTACAACTATGCCAATAGAGTTACTCAGCAGTAAAAAAGAAAAGTGTTATCTTGCCACAGAAAGACATGGATGCATCACAAATTCATACTGTTAAAAGAAAGAGGCTGCTCAGTTAGGGCTACATAATGCATGATAAGGTCAAGTCTGCTTGTTGATGGGGTATGATGTTAAGGACCTCTTTGCACACGACAAAACTATGTGTTCCAAAACCTGTCAAATTAAAAACTTCAGATATGTGTTGAACTGTCATTTTGTCTTCCTTTAAGATATGAATTGCAGTGGGGAAAAGAGATGATATTAAGTAGTTACTCTCGATTACTAATCACAATAGTACATGAATAGATTATTAGTAAATCCACTCTAATCCATACTCTATTCCTCCATCCTGTGGAAATGGTTGTGTCCACTCCACATCTGTAACAAGAGGGGACTTAGATTCCACATGGATGCTGGATGAAATCCTCCCACTTTCAGTTGTAGGCACTCTTGGCTCCATGGTGTGGTGGTTGATCTTCTTCAACTCCATGTTAGCTGAGTGGGGTAAGACCAATAAACCAGTGTAAGAGTTGAAGTCTGTTGAGGCTCAGGGCCTGGCTATTACATGGTCAATCCAAAGATTCAGGCCCCCTGGGTATATATTAAACCCCAGCACCAACTATAGTTCTGGTAAAAGTTACAGGAGAGGCTTGTGAACAAAGATCACATCTGAGTCCAGCTCCATCACACAGAAACACAAACTCCAAAGTAGGGCCAACTGACATGACACTGAATTCCATCTGCCATGACCATAGAACCTGTGGGTCTCTGTAGCCCTCAGAAGAACCAATACCCATGGTTGTATCTACTTTATCTGTCTAGAAAATGTGGCATTGGTGTGGAGAAAGTGGCCATGGTGGCTACTGGTGGTAGGAAATGGGAGGAAGAGATGAGATGTGGGGGCGTTTTTGGGACTTGGAGTTGTTCTGGGTGATGCTGTAGGACAGTTACCAGACGTTGTATGTACTCCCATGGCCCATTGGGTGGAATGTGGTAGAGTGTGGACTATGATGTGGACCATTGGCCGTGAGGTACAGCGGTGCTCTGAGATGTATTCACCAAATGTAATGGATGTCTCATGATGATGGAGGAGATTGTTGTTATGGGGGGAGGAGTGGGGGGAGGGGGTGGGGGTATAAGGGGACCTCATATTTTTTAATGTAATATTAAAAACATAAATAAAGACATAAAAAGTATTTACTCTCAAATCTCAACATCACAAAATGAGTTAGGCACTGGCCCAGCTGCTAGAGAGGTAAATAGACAGTCAAAAAAACAGAAATATTCTTGCCATCTTGTTTCTTACATTATTTCAAGATAAAGAAATACAAAAAACACTGTGGCAACTATTTTGAGTTTCTTCAAGTTTCCAGAGTTAGAACAATTTCAGGACTCTGGCTGGGCCTTTCTTAGTTGAGAAATGTGGGTCCATAGTTCAATATCCTGTACTTTAGTTATAGTACCAGAAGTTATATGAACTTGGTAGGGGTTCTTTTTATTAATGAGCGTCTGTCACCTTGATGGAGCACCATAACTTGCCAAAATGTTTCCATCTTTCCAAATAGGAATGCTGTAGGTTTTAAGCCTTTGCTTCTCTTTCTGTATACACACCACAGGAATGAATACTCTACATTCTGATGCTATGAGATTATTTATTCTATATATTTCAAAAAAGTGATACTACAATACTTGTCCTTTGTGTCTGGTTTATTTCATTCAATAGGATGTCTTCCAAGTTCATCCATATTGTCACAGGTATCATGAATTAATTCCTTTGTACAGCTGAATAATATCCCATTGTGTGTCTATACTGTTATACATCTTATTTATCCATTCATCAATTGAGAGAGACTTGTGTTGCTTCCATCATTTGGCAATTGTGAATAGTGCTGCTATGAACATTGGTGTCCAAATATCTTTTTGAGATTCTGCTTTCAATTCTTTGGGCTATATACCTAGTAGGCCAGTTGCTGAATCATAAGATAATTCTATACTTTGCTTTTGGAGGAGCCATCAATCTGTCATCCATGGTGGCTACACCACTTTGCATTGCTACCAGCAGTGAATGAGGGTTCCTTTTCTTCCACGTCCCTCCAGCACTTGTACTTTCCATGTGGTTTAATAAAATAAGAGGTGGCCAATTCAGCTGTAAGAAGGATGCTCCCTGGAGGCCCTCTTCTGACATCAGGCCCAGGAAGCAAGTGATGAGAGGGCAGGGCCACATGGGAAAGGAGACTCGGTCATCAGTCACCTCAGGAGAGACCCCCATCCAGGAAGATTAGGATTAGAGGGAGACCAATATATCCACAGAAAATCTATGAAATTTTCAGACACTGCCAGTCCCAACAGATTTCTCCCAAGATCCTCTGACTGTCATGCAGGTCAATTTGGTGAGATGCTGCAGAAGCCCATTGCCCCTGCTTGCCTTGAGGAAAGGGGAACCCATGGGGGGGAGGTTTCCTGTGATGTCTGTGCAGGATCCTGCTTCCCAAGGGCAGAAAGAAACAATTAGGAGAATGAGCCCACCAGGTTGTGGGTACAGGAGCCCTCTATTGGCATGACACCCATCATTGTGCCCTGACATGCTCCTATGCAGGGGAGGGGTGAGGTCAGGGCAGCACTTGATCCTCTGGGCTTGCTGCAGGCCCAGGTGGGGCTCAGAGAGGCCAGAGCATAGGTGCTGGTCTCCTTTGCCATGACATAGCCACATCCCTTTCATTAATGCACAGGACAATTAGCACTTTCTATTTATACAAAGAGCAAAGCTAGAGAGCCCTGTTGTATAGAGCCTTGCTGGTCTCCCCCATGACAGCCCAATGATAGTCTTCCCTGCTGACATCAGGACAGCTTCCCTGAAGACCCCAATACAGCCTCCTCTGGCTCTCATTTCAGAGCTAAGCTCCTTAGAAACAGTCCCATGCAGTCTCTCTCCAGACCTATTCATTTCTATTTCAGCCCTCTGTGTTTCTGAACTTGCTGAACTCTATCCAGCCACTCCAGTGGAATAATTCTCCTATGGGTATTCCAATTACATTCAAATTCTCACATGCAAATGCCACTTTCTTTATCATTCTTGAACTTTCCTTCCTCATTTTTTAGCAGTTTTACAGATTTGATTATGTTCTTCCCCTTCGGGCTATCTTGGCTTCACCATATTTCCCTCTTGGGGCTCCCTGCTAATTTTCTTTCATACACCTCAGTGTCCTCTTCCTCTGTTAACTGTTTACATGTTGATGCTCCACAAGGTTCAATCTTCTTCTCACTTTCCTTCTCATTCACCATAGTCTTTTTCAGTGACCACATCCAAACCTATTGTTTCAAGCAGGATGCCAAGGACTCTTAACTTTTCATATCTAGTCCAGATCTCTCTCCGAGTCCCACATGTGAATTTCTCACTTTTCTTTCATAAATGCCTCAAACTAAGGCTGTTATCCAACAGTTCTACACCATTTTCTTTTTCAGTATGAATGTCACCACCTCCTGCCCAATTCTCTAAGCCAGAAACCAGATGATTTCCTTTATATTTCCCATTCTATCATTCTGAAATACAATTAGTCTGAAGATGTGTCAATACTACTTCCTAAATATATCTTCTCAATTCCACACCACCTCCCCATTTCTCACTGTAGACTTATATTATTTCATCACTGATAGCCTGGATTATTGTCACAAGCTTCCAAATATTTTCTCTGCTTCTGGTCCAGCCTCCTTCAAATTTATCTTCTATACTGCAGCTAGGACATATATAAAATTCAAAATATTTCTTATCTAAAACCATTCAATTATTTATATAAGTTGCATAATAAAATTCAAATCCTTCCAGCATTTTAGAACAGAAATCTCCAAACTGACCACAATCCACCTCTATGACTCATCTGTGAACCACCCAAAAGAATTATCTTACACTAAAGGTCAGCATATTCTAAACAGTGTTCCAAGGAACACTTCTTCTAGATATTAATAAAATTCTGGTCTAATAAATTTGTGAACATGGGAAAATGGACTTAAACACAGTGATGGGCAGAGTGTAAACTATAATGTAAACTATAATATACTTTAGTGGCAATGCTCCAAAATGTGTTCATCAATTGTAATAAATATACCACACTATTGGAGGATGTTGTTAATGTGGGAAAATGTGGAAAGGGTTGGGAGTGGGACATATCTATATTTTTTGTAACATTTATGTAGTCTAGTATCTTTTTTTAATTTAAAAGTATATTTTATAAAAATAAACACAGTAATGGGCATTGGGGATATCCAAACAAGGAGCAGAGAAGATAAAGTTTGAGTACTGAACTCCTGTTTTTCACTGAATAGCCACGAATGTCTGAAGGCATTCAATTTCAGAAATATTACTGAAAGCACTTGGGAAAACCTAAAGTTCTGACAATATGCTCTACTCTCCTATTTCTTCACCTCTGCCTGGTGAGCCATCCACTCATTCAGTCATTCATTTGTTCATACACTCCAAAACAATCATTGGAAATCAACTAGTATATGCTTTACATTCAGGGGGAGAACACACTCTTGGTGAGCCAAACTTTGTAAACATATGATTAAAACTGTCAGGATAAGTGCTCTGAATTTTGGATCATCGTGTAAGGACCTGAGTTTGGCATATCAATTGACAGCAAGCTTTCCCCTACTCCTTGACAGGGATATCCTTCAGATAGGTGTCAATTTTTTAAATTTTAGGTATTAAGTTGAATCTTAGGTGTTAAATGAGCATATATTTACAGGTGTCATATCTTTCCCTTAGGTTGATCCTTTTATTGTTATGAAATCTACCTCTCTGTAAAGGTATAGGTAAAGTATATGTCCATGTCATGAAAGTTAAGTTGGTATCAAATGAAATATGATTTTATATATTCAGGATGTTGCATTTTAACCCCATGGAAAACACAGGAAAAGGAAATGACAATATATCCATATAGGAAAAGGAAGGCAATCAATGTGGTACAATTCAAAACACCCAATACATACAATACAATACAATAGTAGGAAAAAAGGGTTGTGTTTAAAATGAATTGTTACCTTAGGACAAACTTTCTGGATAGAATTAAGAAATGCATAATAATAACAATTTGAAAGAGTGGCAGGGTAAACTAGGCTGATGTGACAGAAGTGATCATGAGATTATTCTAGATAGATATTTTTCATTATGTTCATGTACCTAATCAAGAAAACTAATGTATTTTAAATAAAATGCAGATTTCTGGTTCTCCACACTAAATCACAGATAAAAATATCTGGGTATAAGGTAGAGAAAATAGTATTTTAAGTATGTTTCCTACAAGATTTTCATGTACAATAAAGATCAAACCTTTCTATTGAGAGACTATAATGAATTCAATAATTGAAAGGTTTAGAATCCCTGACATAAGTCATATATATTGGCTTCTTCATTTTCCACTGACCACTAAAATATTACATACCTGGACCACAGTTTAACCTCCTGTCACACTGTCTTTATCAAGTGATACTTTATAATTATAGATTTGTTTTTTATTTACCAAGAAAGGGTTCTTATTTGCTAAAAAAAAAAATTATCTTTTTTATTATTGTTCTTTTTTATTCATTGTCTCTAATAACAGTTATAGTGTAAGGGTAAAGCCACATTAGGAAAATAGGAATAGAACTGCATTAGGAAATAGGAATTGTAAGTGCCTTCAGATAAATAAATAATTTAGGGCAGCCTCCAAGGAGAGTGCCAATAATTAACTTAGGGCTGCCCACAAGAAAAGTGCCAATAAAATAACATGGACTGCTCACAAGAAGAGGCTTTTCAAAAAGAAAAAAATAGATACCCTATCTTCAGCTAACTGCAGTGTTCTGCTTCTGTGCCTGCTTGCTTGCTAAAGCCCCCATTCCTAAAGGACTATAAAAACACCTTTTCCCTGAAACTTGGAGCTGTTCTCTCCTCTGCATAGGATGAGGCAGTCACTGCATGGCTAATAAAGCTCTTAATTGAAACTCTATTCAAAGTCTAAGTCTGGTTGATATCACTGGTCTATAACATTTGGAGGCCCCAACGAGATTGATTGACAACATCCCCCACTTCAGTGGGGTTGATCGCCTCAGACTCAGGGGACAGACTGGTGGTCTAGGGGAAGGCCTCATAAAGATGTTCCTCTGCTCCAGATGCCGCCTGGCCCTGGAACTTGTCTCCACCTAAATTCTATCTGGAGAGTGTCAGGAGTTCCTGGGCCCAGGATCAGCAAACTGGATGGCCCTAGGTGAGTCTGTTTTCTGGAAAACCTCTGCAGAGTCTGTGGAATGTGGGGAAATGAATCTGCTGGACACAGCAAATAGATCCCACCCACCAGAGTGAGATGTCACTCTTGACCTTGGTTCAGGTTGTCTGGTTTGTCTTTTCATCTGTCTTAATTATTTGTCTTTTTGTATTTCTGTTCTGTGTAATTTGTGAGAAATTATGAGTCAATTGTAAACTGTATGTTTCTGTTAATGTGTTGTAATTGTTTTGTGTTTGTCTGTTTGTTCAATGTCAGTGTATATTTTGATACCTCTGGATGGTGATATAAATTAATAAATAAAATTTTTTTAAAAAAAAGAGCTCTATTCAAATGGCCAAATATAAAATAAGCAGATATTAATACATAAGTTTGAATGTTAATGGGATTTCTACAATAACAAAAAATTATCAGTCTTAACAAAATTACTGTCTTTTCATTAAAAATTGGTTCTTGCCTAAATTGAAATGAATATTTTTCCTCACAGAACAAAATGAAGGATGTCAAACTTAAATGAATATTTAAAAAGGTTAAAAGTTTGTGGGAATGCTGACTGAAATTTAATGATTATTTCTGGAAGGATGTGTTTTGTCCTAAAATAGGATGGCTGATTTTCATGAACTCTTGGAACTCAGATGCATGTGACAAGTTGTGGAAGGTGTTGTGGTAACTTTAAGTAAGGGAATGTGTTCTGTGAAGGTAAAATTTGTCTTAAATTATAAATAATTATTAAAAAGTTTAATGAAGCATTGTTTAAATTAAGGTATTTAAATGGCTAATTCCAAAAAGTTTTTATTACACAAAACCTGAATTGATAATACTACTAATAAAAGTTATTTTAGAACAAGAAAACTTCTTGGTGGCCAGCCTCCCCTTGCCAACTTCCTTCTAAAAGACTGTTTCTGGTATTACATACCACTAATTATTTAAAGTGAAGAAAAGTTCATTATTTTAACAAGCTTATTTAGTGTTGATGGCAATTATATGTTGTAAAAAGTTTGCCTGGTAACTTAGTATGTGGGATATATGGAATGTGTTTTATTGTTAAGGAAACAGGAGATGATTTTGTCCTAAGATAAAATAATTAATTATTGGAAAGAGTAGAGTGTGGGACAGAATCTGAGTGAATACTGAGAGTGTAGAAAGTTTGTGGAAGGGAAAATCTTATGATTAAAATTGAATAAGATTTGATGGGTCTGTCTATAAAGTTTTAAAAGGTTTAGTATCAAAGAGTGTACTGATGCAAAGTTAAAAATGTTGTTCTTTCTCAAAGTCTCTCAAGTCATTAGTCTCTTTCAGTAAAAGTTTCCTGAATAATCAATATACAAAGAAAGTCTGTTTTATCAAAATAGCTTCTTATGCTTTAACCTCATTTCCTCAGTGTTTAAAGAAGAAAGGGTCTTATCTCTTTTAAGAGAACATAATGTTCTAAAAATCAAATCCTGAAAAGTAGCTTTTTGTTTCAAACTAACTGCAAGAAATTTGTTCCTTTACCTTAAAGGAAAAATTAAAGTAACAGTTAAGTTCATTTGATATAAGTCAAATGAAAGGTGTTTAAAAGTGTTATAAAATTAACAGATTTAAAAAATTAAATATGCAGTTATATATGTGAATAAATATTCTTGGAGCCCAAATTAAACTGAGCAAGATAAAAAGAGTCTTATAAAAGTCTAATTATAGGAACTATTAAAAAAGAGCCTCCTCTCTGCAAAAGTTTTAAGGGCAGGACTAAGTGTGGCATATTGAACTTATGTACCAAGCTTAAGAATTAGAAATCAGTTTGCCCTGTAATTTCCCAGTTTAAACCTTTTAACAGTCATAAAACAAAAGTAATTAATAGTTCTGTTAACAAATTTCAGTAAGTAAATGTTGGAGATTTGGACCCGAAGGGTATCAGGAATGAAAAAAAGAGAAAAAGGGGGAGGAAACAAACAAACAAACAAAAACTAATGAGCTGGGATCAGGGGGTCTGCAAGTAATGACTCCTCAAATAACTTTATTTTGTACATGTGGCATTATATATACTCAAACTATAAAGATAACAAGCAGTGTAACTACACATTAACAAGACTCATAAATTAAAGAACTTATCTCAAAGTATACAAAGATTCAGTATTACTTTCAAACTACAAAGTGTGTTCACTTGTATTTCTCCCCATCCCAGACAGCCCTATCCTGTTAACTTGAAAATCTTAATTGCTGCATTCCTATGTTAAAAGCATAGCCAGGAAAACAGCACGTCTCCCTTTGTGAGACCACCATGCCTCAGTTTCCAACAAGTAAAAAAGTCCATAAAAACTATGGAAAAATCTTTCTGGGATTATAATTAAACAAATTAAGCAATTATATAATGTGTTTTAAAACCTGGTAGTCTGTACGCTTTTGAAAATTATTCATTTTCATAACTTAAACAAAAAAAAGAAGTTTTAGCTTCCTGTAAAGAAAAAGGAACATTCTTTGCCTATACTATAGTGGTTTCAATTTTGTTTAGCTTGGGTATAATCTCCCTCAGTTTATAAAGTGTGCATTAAATAAATTGGCATTGTATGTACAGGGTCTTTTGAGCAATAAAAATTATAAGTTTATGTTGATAAAATTAAGCTAAAGAAGAAAAACTGTAGATGTGCTCTCTTAAATAAATAAGATAAATTTCTTTGGTTAGTAATTGTAATTTAATAAGTTTATTGAAATATAAGGTAACTGATCAGTGTGGTTATGGTCAATTATAAAAAGTTTGTAGAGCATCTTCCAAGCTGAAAATGTTTAAATAATTATAGTTCTAAAAGCCATTGTTAAATAAAAACTTGGATTGATATTGGTTGCAAAGAATAACTTCGTGATAATAAACCTGTCTGAAAGCCACTGCAAGGTGCATATTTAAATAAATAGTAATAAAAAATTATCTGGATCCTATTGAGAATCTTCTGTTTTCATTTTAACAATGAAAAATAGTTTTTTCCCTCTATTACTAAAGTAACATACCTACTATTATCTTCATAGTAAAATTGTATAGGTAAACAGTCATTTGATATATGATGTGTTGCATTAAATTGTTTAAAATATATAAAAATAAGGAATAAATTTTAACATTGTCAAACTCTTTTGTGCATTCAAACCAGGCCTTGAATACATTACAGGTTGCCTCTCCATGTGAGTTATTGGCTAGGCTGGTCACTGACCCCTCAATTAGAAAGATTTGCTATATCAGCCTCTGGTTTTGCTCCTGAAGGCAATGAAAACTATGTTGCAGTTTCAAGCTCCTGCCGCAGCCAATGATGACTTGGTACAGCCAAGTGTACAATGGATATTGCCTCCAGACTGGCACTGTTCCATAGTGCCAGAGAGCACTATGCACCAGGCTGGTAGACTACTGGAAACTCTCTCTAGGATCAACAATGCTGCAACTTGCTCACTGTGTGAAAAACATGCAAAGTGGAGCCATGATACCAGGATACTGTAAGTAAAACTTAAACACAATTGGCATTATGGCCTGCTCTCATGGAGAGATAACTTGTAAAGTATTATGAACCTGAAACTTAAAACTGTTAATTGCAACTCTGAATCCTTATGCATTAAATAATACATTAGTTAATATTAAGTGCTGTACTTTTATCCTGTACTAAATATATGCCTAATAATTATAACATTACCTTTTCTATTTTAGATCAAGTGTCAAAGTATATTAAACATGTTAAATTCCTAGTAAATTCATTTTCTAAACAGTTAATAAACATGTCTATAGAATGGAATAGAGGAGAGTATGGGCCATGATGTGGACCATTGTCTATGAGGTGCAGAGGTGCCCAAAGATGTACTTACCAAATCCAATGGATGTGTCATGATGATGGGAACGAGTGTTGTTGGGGGGGGAGAGGGGGGGTGGGGGGTGGGGTTGAATGGGACCTCACATATATATTTTTAATGTAATATTATTACAAAGTCAATTAAAAAAAAGTCAATAGGAAAAAAAAAATAAATAAAATGAGCAAAGGAAAAAAAAAAAAAAAAAAAGTAGCAGTCTCAACCAGATTCAGTCAACTTACAAATTCTATTGTACTCTACTGTGTAGCAAAAATGAAGTTTGCTTGCTAATAATGAGTCACATATTGAACAAGTCAAAATTACAAGAAATTGTACAATTAAAACCAAAATGTAAAAAACCTTTATTCTCTAGTTCTGATCACTCCCACAGATGAAAACTAAGAAAATTTCCAACTTGGTGTACTAATCCTGAATAAAATCAATTGCCCAAAGGGTGCCAGTTCACCAGGAGCATCTGACAGAGCACATGACTGCCAATCATTAAACAGCTTGAAATGTGTCTTCAAACAAAGCTAAGTATCTATTGCAATTTCTCTGAAAATAAATAACTTAGAAAAAATATATACATACTGTTCCCACCAGTTTTTAAAAAAGGAGTGCCATCTTTATACGCACCTAACTGTCAGAGTTGTGGAACCGAAGGGTAAGGGGAATGAAAGATAAAGAGAGATTGGGATCAGAGGATCTGAGAGCATTGATTTCTCAAGCTCATCAGACAAATTTATTAGTCTCAGGGACCTGCTTATATACCCCAATAGGCCATGAGAAGCAGGAACTATTCTAGATAACTATTACCATTAGACAGGAATTATTCTAGATAACTATTACCATGAGCTCATTTAAAATAATACAGTGGATTAGATAGAAACCAAAGCTCACAATGTTCTATTATGTTATTGAAACTAATATGCTTATGAATCTTGTTGCCCAAGTCGTCCTGTGCTATCAAGTCCTGGTCCCGCCAGGATGTTACATCCATGCTATCAAGTCCTGGTTCCATCAGGATGTTATGTCTCCCTGCACATGCACCTCTAGGGACAGCATGACCCAGTTGCTAAGGAAGTAACTTGCTATTATGAAAACAACATGCCTTTGTTTCCCACATTTCCCCCTTTTTGTTTTAGTCAGGGTGGCTGTGCCTGCCTTAGGTTGCCCTCCTCTCAGAGTCTTACCTGTCATTGACTACCAGCCAAGTGCTCTGACCATGGGGAACTATATTAGATTTTTTGCAAGTACCAAATTATTAGCTTGTCCCATCGCATCAACATGGTGCAGTCTTCAGCATACTTCTCGTCCCAGGCAAGCGACAACAATGAGCAACAAGATTAAGACACAAAGTTCTATTTCTAATGCTGACAAAAAATGTTGAGACTTCCACCAATTTACTGGATTAAACTTATTGAAATGAGAAATCAAATCATTAAAGAATCCTTATCTTCAGCTACATAAATCTGATTATGAGACATTTCTAATATCTTTTTCTGTAATTCTTCTATTTCTAATGACATATTACCTTTATGACCTATCAAATGATTTTTAATCTTTTCCCAATCAAACATAGAATTATTATAAGCAAGTGGAGTAATACAAAAGTTACTTTCATTCCAATCACATTTCAATCCCCTAAGTAGATTTAAGTTATATACTTGATCTCCAAGATGTAAAACTGCTGAGTCTAAATCACTAACTCTACTGTTTAATTCTCCATCAATATATTCTTGACTATGCCATAACTCACTAGCATTCTTATGCCAATCATGCACGTATTGTTGAGTCTACACCATCTCATGCAAGGCCACTGTAGCTGTAGTAGCAGCTGCAATGTCACCAATCAGTCCTAGTATGCCAGCTATTATCAGTCCCACAAATCACTTTGAGTGCTTCAGGATTTCTCAAGCCATATGGAACAGCAGTTGACTCTCAGGTGACGATTGCCAAATTTGGTTCAGTCACACTGGAATCCACACTCCCTGCTGTCTTCAAGCCATTGTAATGAAATCTCCATTCTGTAAAATGTTCTCAGACAAACGAGTATGCAAGGCCCCACATTTATAAAATAGAGCATTCTCGGTTATGGTTAATTTTCCAACCACAAACACATAAGGATCTCTTACACATGATTGAAAATGATGAATTTGATCTAAACACAGATATTGACCATTCTTACTATTATTCCCAATCCATTCTATAGTAGGAGCTATTCCTAGAAAAACTTTCCACAAATTCTTTTGTTTATGTATAGATGTAATGTTACATCATGGAGAAGGGATCCATTTCCCTTTATATTTCCAAACACTATTATTTTAAGTAAAAATTATTTTTTGTCATCCTTTACTATTTAGACCATACCAAGTAAATCTGCCATTATATGAATAGGGACTCCCCATTGGGGCACTTTCCCACACTATTCCATAGGAATCATTAAAAACGACAGATCCTCTTCCCATACGGCACTCTTTCTAATAGTGACCAAGCTTTCCACATTTAAAACAATTTGCTTTCTTTCTTTCCTCCTTTTTCCTACCTTTAAAAGCTGCAGCCAAGACTGCCATCTGGTGGATGGTAGAGCCAATATCCTGACAAGCTTTAATATAATCCTGGATAGAACTTCTTGCTGCTTTTAAGGGTCAAATTGCCTTTTTACATTCACTATTAGCCTGATCAAATGTGAGTGTTAACAAAATTAACTCTCTTGCTTCTGGTATCTCAATTGTTTTCATCAGAATGTCAGTTAATCAGGCTACAAATTCTACATAAGGTTCATTAACTCCCTGTATTATTTTAGCAAAAGACTGCATTGGCTTTCCAGGAGCACAAATCCATTTCCAAGCATCCAAACATGAATTTCACACCTGGCTTATGGCCTCATCAGCATAATGAAGCTGCCATTGAATGCCAGACCATTCACCAATACCTAATAACTGTTCAGCATAAATAAGAACAGGAAGATTTTGCACAGCATTACGGCACGCAATCATATTGGCTTCATCTATCCACCAGGTTTTAAATTGTAAGAATTCAGCTGGATTTAGAACTGTTCTAGATAACCTTTCCCAGTCCCATGGAATAAGGAGGTCAGTTTGAGCCAACCCTTGTATCAAACCAAAAGTATAAGAGCTATTAGTTCCAAATTGTGCACATGCTTGTTTAAGTTCTTTCAAAATTTTAAATGGCAATGGTTCATGATGAGCATATATTCCTCCTTGGGGGTTATTGGCATTGGGGGGAATTTGTTGAATATTTACTGGGAAAGCCAACAATAATTACATTGCCTCAGTATCTCCTTGTCAGGCTCCTTGTAATAAGCAATGCATCATTGGAGTTGTAGGAGCCAGATTAGGCATAAATATGCTTTTAATATATGGTTGGGTGTTAATGGTATCAGTAAATATCCCCAGGGCTACAGGCATAGTAATTCGTGGAGCTATAGTGGCAGCATTACATAAATTAGGATAAATGCTAGCTTTAGAAATATTCAATTTAGACATTTGCTTAGGCAGAAAAGGATTAGTTTCTTTTTCATTGGAAGGGTCATCCTCCTCCTTTTCCTCTATTTCCTCCCTGTCCTCACTCTGATGACCTGTGTCATGAGGCTCCCTGGAAAAGATGGTAATTTCTTCCTCCTCCTCTTCAGACTGCAGCAGATCTAAAGCTGCTGCAATCTGTTGCCCCAGAGTCCATACTGATAACGGTATTGTTTCTCCTTTTTGATATGCTCTATGTAGCACCCTCATTACCTGTTTCCACTGTTAAAGATTTAAAAGATTTTCTCTTGTAGTGGAAACCAATAACAGTGTTTTTGTACTACAGCAAAAAGTTCAAATAAGTCAGCAGTTTATACTGAGACTCTGACAGTATTTAAGAAAGTTTTAGTACCTGTGAATATTCTTCCAGATGTCCTGGTTGATTACCCATACCCTGATGCTAGCAGAAACAAAATTAATTAAAATTCTTACTACTGTATGGTCAGACTCGAGTCACCCTTTTGATAGATGCATCAACCTTTCAGGAAGGTTTTCCATTTCCGCATTCCCGATACTGCTGTGGAAGAATCTCTGCTGCAGTCACTACTTCGGGCCCCATGTTGGGCGCCAGATGTCGGAGTCACAGACCCAAAGGGTATCAGGAATGAAAGATAAAGAGAGATTAGGATCAGGGGATCTGAGAGCATTGATTTCTCAAGCTCATCAGACAAATTTATTAGTCTCAGGGACCTACTTATATACACCAACAGACCATGAGAAGCAGGAACTATTCTAGATAACTATTACCATTAGACAGGAGTTATTCTAGATAACTATTACCATTAGCTCATTTAAAATAATACAGTGGATTAGATAGAAACCAAAGCTCACAATGTTCTATTATGTTATTGAAACTAATATGCTTATGAATCTTGTTGCCCAAGTCGTCCTGTGCTATCAAGTCCTGGTCCCGCCAGGATGTTACATCCATGCTATCAAGTCCTGGTTCCATCAGGATGTTATGTCTCCCTGCACATACACCTCTAGGGACAGCATGACCCAGTTGTTAAGGAAGTAACTTGCTATTATGGAAACAACATGCCTTTGTTTCCCACACCTAACCTTGTCTATCTCTGTAATGCAATGTCCTCTTTTAAAAACGGATATTCCAAAATTTTTATTGTTTTTTTCTTTCAGAGTGAACATCATATTAACCATATGAAAACTCTATCCAACTTCATACAGAATGCCAGATCCATCTTCCTCCAGTTAAAATAAAATAAACATTTTACACCTTGTTAAGCAATGACCACAGCCAATGGACAGCAGGAAGCAGTTACAGAAAAGTGACCATCTCCCTTCAGCACCCCTTTAAGATTAAAGGTGTAAACTCTTTAAGGGTGAAAACAAAATTGATAGATGGATCTGGAACCTGGCTAGAAATCTACATAATTGCTAGTGGCCCCAAGATGACTGCAGGGGGCCCCGCCCCAGGATTCTGCTGTCCAGAATAAAAACTTCTAAACTTCTGCTGATTCCTGTAAACGTCATGCAACTACAAACCAGACAAATTCAGACAAATCCTGGGTGTTAGTTGCCCCTCCTCCAGGAACTTGGTTTGCCTGCATCTCAGGACTAACCCCTTGTATTCTCCACAACTCCAACAACCATTGTGTCCTAATAAATATAATTCCCCAGGTTTATTACTATCCAGGGCTTAAGGGCAGGAAGCTCTTTAACTTATTAAAAATATCAGAACCAGGTCACCAAATATGTAACAGGGCCTCCTTTCTTGTTCCCCTGCTAGTAAGTTTAGGGGTAGCCAGCTCCATCACAATAAGATCAGCAGCCCTAGTGAAAAAGAAACAATAACTTAAACACCCTGTCCTCCTTAGTTACCCAGGACATTAAAAACCTTAAATATCAAATAAGCCATATGGAACAAGCCTTAAACTCCCTCACTGAAATAGTTCTCCAGAATAAGCAAAAATTAGACTCACTGTTCCTCTTGCAGGGAGGCCTATGTGTAACCCTAGGCAAAACTTGCTGTTTTTATACTAACCATTTGGGAGTTATTAAAGAAAGCCTAGCCTTAGTTCGCAGGCAATTAGAAGAGTGTGATAAAGCCTGGGAAATGCCTGCCAACTGGTATCACAGCCTTTTAACTAGTCCCCTTGGCTCACAAACCTCATCACTGCTTTAGCACAACCCCTGTTTATCCTCCTTGTACTGCTTACCTGCGACCCATATATAATCAGTAATTTAAAGAAATTAGTACAAAAAAATTCCAAACTGTTAAACTTATGGTTTTAAATGTCCCCTACCAATTAATACCTACCCATGAAAAAATTCAAAGATTTGAATTATCATAAAGGAAAGGGAGAAATGTAAGGGTAAGGCCACGTTAGGAAAATAGAAATAGAACTGCATTAGGAAATAGGAATTGCAAGTGCCTTCAGATAAATAAATAACTTAGGGTGGCCTCCAAGGAGAGTGCCAATAAATACCATAGGGCAGCCTCCAAGGAGAGTGCCAATAAATACCTTAGGGCAGCCTCCAAGGAGAGTACCAATAATTAACTTAGGGCTGCCCACAAGAAAGTGCCAATAAAATAACATGGATTGCTCACAAGAAGAGGCTTTTCAAAAAGAAAAAAATAGATACCCTATCTTCAGCTAACTGCAGTGTTCTGCTTCTGTGCCTGATTCCTTGCTAAACCCCCCCTTCCTAAAACACTATAAAAACACCTCTTCCCTGAAACTCGGAGCTGTTCTCTCCTCTACATAGGATGAGGCAGTCACCGCATGGCTAATAAAGCTCTCAGTTGGAACTCTATTCAAAGTCTGAGTCTGGTTGATATCACTGGTCTATAACAATATGTTATTTAATTATCCCTGTAAAATCTACCACTTTCAGCATTCTTGCATCAGGAAAACTTTTTCTTCAGAATGGTATGTTCTCTTCTCTGTGAAAAACAAATATGTATTTGCTGTTCAGCTTGAGAAACTATTTAACAAAAATGATAAAAGCAGGGCTGCCCTGATGGAAGGGGATGAGGGTCAGAACTGTGTACTCTCAGTTTCCTCCATGACTCCTGTGTTAATTTCCTATCTGCTCTTTAACAGATTCCATATAAAGGGTTGGCTTACCAACAAGGATTTACAGACTCATGGTTTCAGAGGCTAGAAGGCTTGCTTCCTCCCAGAGTCAGTACTTAGAACTCACCAGCCATGTTGGTGCTCCTTGGCTTTTCTGTCATGTGCTGATGCATATGGCTGTGTCTTCTCCTTTCTCTTTTGGGTTACATTGACTTCCAGCTTTGGTTGCTCCCAGAGCTTACTTTCCACATCCATTTCCTTTGCTTTTAAGGACTTCAGCCACACTGGATTAAGGCCCACATATTCAAAGATCCTATTTACAAAAGTGTTCACACCCACAGACCAAGGATTGGAACCTGAACATACCTTTTGTGGGGGACCTTATACAATCCCCAACATCAATGATACCCTCTAACAACTCACCTTTCCAATGGGACCCAGAAAGCAATAAAAAATTCATTAAGTGAAAAATCATTTTGGAAATCAGTATTTCAAAAGTCCACAATTCTCACTTTGCTCTGAACACTAAGAAATTCAGACAAATTTGATACAATTTGTATTAACAGTCTTTGTGAGAATGTTTACTTTTGCCTTCTTTATGGCTTTAACTTCTTTAGTGCTTTAGTTTCAAGAGAATTTCATAATTATTTCCATAAATATGTATTTGTGCATATACTAAAAGACCATTATGGAAAGATGGGGTAGAAATAGTCTGAATACATATTCATTACTATTATCTTTATTGAAATCTTGTGAACTCAAATGGCTTCCATTACTTTACAATGATTCTTCTGGGAAGATGGCAGACTAGCAAGACAGAGGACTCTCTTCTCTTCCAGAAAAATAGCTAGAGGACAGGCAGAAATGGCCTGGAAAGAAACTTCTAGGGTTCAGGACCCCAGGGGAAGGCTGGACACCACCCAGCAGGGAGAGGGGCAATGGAAAAGAACAATGGAGGCAAAACTGTGAGTACATGCTACAGCTGCCAGTATCCCCACCCACCACATAGACACTTTGAATTCTCAGGCCTCAGGGCCACTGGCTACAAAGGGGGATCACCTCCCAGAAGTGAGGAGAGAGCAACACAGCCTAAGGCTGGCTGCTTTTGACCCACAACTTTTTTCTGCTGTGCCCTTGAGCTCCTGCAGGCTGGGTGGGGCCCTGTTATTGTTTGCCTGGGAGCCAGCAGGGGACTAAAGAGATCCAGGACTAAGGAGATCTGAGCCTCTCAGTCACCCTCTCTATTGACCAGGACTGACTTTTTGAATTAGGAGGCTCTTAGCCTCCAGGCAGGATCCTCTATCACAGTGATCTGGTCTGGTGGACACAAACACACTGACCAGGCTTTGAATTGAGAAGGTTGACAAAGAGTGCCATCTGCTGGTGGACCAAGGAAAATCATATGAGGAACACAAATAAGCAAGAGAGGCATTTTCTGGTCTTTACAGTCTCCCTCCCCAAGGCCCTTGGAAGCAGGTCTGCAACACATTACTCTGCTCAGGGCCCAGATCTGAGCAACTAACAGGGACAATCCTAAAAACCCAGAACAAGTTGAACCAAGAATCAAGGACACCAGTAACACACAGCCTCCTGCCACTAAATCCCTATGAAAGAAAAGTGAGCATCTGAGTAACCTCGCCATCCAAATCAGATGCCTAGACATCAGGAAAAAGTTACAAGTCATTCTGAGAAAAGAGAAGAAATGACCCAAGAAAAGGAATCTAACAAAGTCCCCAGAAGACACACAGGATTTCAGACACCTAACCAAGGAAATGCACACAAATTCCCAAAACCAAAATGATGAATTGAAAGATGATATGGATAAAAAGATAAAAGATATTAAGAAGACACCAAGTGAGCACAAAGAAGAATTTGGAAGCCTGAATAGAAAAGTAACAGAACTCATGGGAATGAAAGACGCAATAGTGGGATAAAAAACAAATTAGAGGGCAGCCATTGTAGCTCATGTGGTTGAGGATCTACTTCCCATGTACAAGGTCCCAGGTTTGATCCCTGGCACCTTCTAAAAGCAACAAATGAAAAAATGAACTCTCACTGTGGAGCAGATGTAGCTCAGTGGTTGGGCATCTGCTTACAATGCACAAGGTCCTGGGTTCAATTGCCAGTACCTCCTAAAGAGGAAACAAACAAAACAACAATAAAACATTAGAGGCATAAAACAGCAAGTTTGAAATGATAGAAGAAACAATAAGTGATGCAGAAGACAGAACAGCAGAAATGGAAGAGAGAAAAGAACAGCAAGAGAAAAGAATGTGAAAAATTGAGCAAGGGCTCAGGGAGTTGAGTAATAACAGAAAACACAACCACGTGCATGTCATGTCAGTTCCAGAAGGGGAAGAGGAGGGAAAAGGGGCAGAAAGAGTATCTGGGGTAATAAGAGCTGAAAATTTCCCAACCCTCATGAAAGTAATGACCTTGCATGTCCAGGAAGCAGAGTGCACCCCAATCAGAATAAATATGAATAGACCTACTCCAATAGGTCTATTAAGATTCATAGTAGGCCTAACAGGACTACTCTGACTGCCAAATGTCAAAGATAAAGAGAAAATTCTGACAGCATCAATGGAGAAGCAAACTATCACATACAATGGATGCCCAGAAAGATTTATTGTGGATTTCTCACCAGAACTTGGAGAAGACAATGGCATGATATAATTAGGATACTAAAAGAGAAAAACTGGCAGCTGAGAAATCGTTATCCGGAAAAATTAGCCTTCAAATATGAAGGTGCATTTAAAACTCAAAGAAAACAGAAATTAAGAGAATTCATAAAAATGATTCCATTTTGTAGGAAAGATTAAAGGAAGCCTTACCATCTGACAGAAATAGACAGGAGACAGAGGTTTGAAAGAGATTGTAGAAGAAAGAATAGCAGAAAGGATAACCAAAAGAGTGAAAATACAGACAGAAATAAGACATGACATATGAAAACCAAAGAATAAAGTAAAAGAAGCAAATAATGCATTTACCATAATATCATTGAAAGTGAATGGATTAAACTCCCCAATCAAAAGATATAGGCTGGGAAGCACACATGGCTCAACTGCTAGTGCATCTGTTTACCACATGGAGGGTCCAAGGTTCAATCCCCAGGGCCTCCTGACCTGTGTGATAAGCTGGCCCACGTGCAGTGTTGCTGCACTCAGGGAGTGCCCTGCCATGCAGGGGCCCCTGCATAGCAGTGCCTCATGTGTAAGGAGTGCACCCCACAAAGAGAGCCACCCCATGTGAAAAAAAAGTGCAGCTCACCCAGGAGTGGCACTGCACACAGAGAGCTGACACAGCAAGATGACACAACAAAAAAAGAGACAGTTTCCCAGTGCTGCCAGATAATGCAAACAGACATAGAAGAACACACAGCAAATGGACACAGAGAGCAGACAATGGAGGGGGAAGGGGATAGAAATAAATAAAATAAATCTTTTAAAAAAAGATACAGGCTGACAGAATGGATGGAAAAACATGAGCCATCCACGTGCTGCCTACAAGAGACTCACCTTAGATCCAGGGATAAAAACTGAAAGTGAAATCTTTGAAAAAGATACTCCATGCTAACAGTAACCAAAAAAGCTCATGTCCTCTACACAAGTAAAAGAAAAAACTTGGAAACTTTGATGAATGACTCTGCAGTTCTTTGGGATTTGAGGGTTCTATGACAATGGAAATGAGGCCACTGCCTCTTGTGGTTTAGAAAAGCCTGAGAGAAGAGAGAGAAGAGGCAGGAGGAGGAGGGGGAGGAGGGGGAGGAGGAACTGGAGGGAGGAGGGGAGAAATGGAACATAAAGAATGGCAGGGAAGGTTCATGTTGTCAGAGAGGAACCTTCAAAGGCACTAATAGAAGAGGGGAAGCTTAAGTGAGCTAGGAGAAAAACCCTCTGACCAGTTTCTGTACTAGAGCAGAAAAGAAAAATGCTTTAATTGGTTCTAGTAATGAAGACTAGCAAGAGACTTGCTCAATTGCAAAATTCCTTTTTCCTCCTAATTCACTTTTTGTAGGAAAAATAAAAGTGCCCACGAGCACCCTGTGCACAGCTGACAAGGCATAGCTCATCAGTTGCTGACACGCTGTCTCTAAGGCAACCACACAGCTAAACAAAATGGCCGCTGACCATGAGGTCAGACAGAATGGCAACCAGGCCCTGTCCAGCTACACCATGTCTTCTTCCTCCTCTCTGAGCCCCTCTCCCTTTGTTTGATCCCCACCAATCAGTCAGTATGGCGTGAAAAAGCTCAGCCTACATGATCAACCTAACCATCCCCCATAGCTTACCCCTCTCCTTGTTTGGAAATATAACCACCCCCACCAATCTAATACCACCTAGCCCCCCTTCCCTATTGCCCTGAACTATAAATTGCTGTTCCTACGTAATAAAGTTAGACTTGGTCCAGAACCCTGTCTCTGGAGTGTGCATAGTCTCTGTATTCGTCCTCACTCCCCCAGGGCTAACTAGTTCAAGCCCGCTGGCCTGGGGGATGCCTCAGTCCGGTGGAAAATGGTAGCAGTGTCAGATTGCGACAATTCTTGAGTATGTCTGTGTTGATAATACTTGCTTAACTTAAAACCCTAGCTTTTAGCCATTTTAGAACTAGAGAAACCTATTCCTTGAACAGGAACCAGTCAGGATTTTTGTGGCTCCTTTGCAATGTAGGCACACCTTCTCCTTTTGGATGGCATGGAACTCTACCATCAGCAGGTGACAACTCAGAACTGTGCAGGTGAGAGAGAGAGTAGAAAGAAAGTGTTCCTTTCAAGCACATTATAATTATAATTATGACAGTTTCTTTTTCCTCCACTTTACATTATCTGTATATTTTTTATTAGGTGAAAGTGACAAAACATAAAATTAACAATTTTAACAGTACATTCTGTGGCATTTAGTACATTCACTACTTTGTGCATCAAATTTATCTAATTTCAGAACATTTTTATCCACTCTGAAGGAAATCTCATAGACCCAAAAGGAGTTACTCCACCTTCCCCACTCCCCTCAACCCCTGCCAACCATTAATCATCTTTCTGTCTCTCTATTTGCATAGTATAGTGGGGGGTGGGGGGTGGGAACCTCATATTTTTTAATGTAACATTTTTTGTGATCAAGGTAGCTTAAAAAAGGGCAATTAAATAAAAAAGTTTTAAAGTTTCCATTTATATGATAGTTTCTTGACAGTACAGGAATAATCTGTTTGGAGTGATTTCACAAGTCCTAAAAGATGAATTATTGATAGTTTGTCCCAAGTATTGCTCTAAAATATTCCAAGTGTTGATTCACTTATAACCATAGCATTTCATAGGTCTTAATTGCCCTTGAAGATTTTCCACTTTAAAAATCCTGTGTATCTTTGGAAACTACAATAATTCTGTCCATTTTAACTATTTTTATCATCTTGGGTCCTAGAATCATGACCTGTTAGTTGAAAAGGAGCCAGTAACCATCTGTTTACAATTAGACTCCCTGCTTCCCCCCCCCCACACCCAACGCACCTCCTACTGCTCTTTATTGCGCTGCACCCTGAGCTTCAGTCTTCTGTGATGCAGAATATTTATCTCACAACAGGGGGGGCTGGCAGCTCTTCCCTGGAGGCATCCCCATTCCTGGCCAGGGGGATCTGCGTGACTGCCAGGCGCTGGCCGGATATCGGGGATGCGGGGACCCTTCTCCCGAGGAGGCAGGTAGGGGCCCCGAAGTCTAGTGGGACGGCAGCGAGCAGGAGCCCCAAATACGCGAGGGTCCACCTCCGGCTGCGGTGGGGGTGGGGCTCCCGGCAAGGGCGGGGCCGGGCGCTCAGCCCCGCTGCTGGCCGCGCAGCCGCTTTCCCCACCGCTCAGCCCCGCCCCTGGCCATTCAGCCCCGCCCCCGAGGCCCCGCCCAGCACGCGGTGCGGCTGCTGCACCTTTCGGACCCTCGGGTATTCGGGTCCAGGTGGGTGACCTAGTGCTTGGGCCGGGCTGAGGCGCCGCGCCGCGCTTCCCGTGTGCGAGGCTCCCGGTGCGCGGGGTCCCCCGTGCGTGGGGAGGGGCGTGTCTGGCCCGTGGGCAGCGAGCGCCGGCCCGGAACATTCAGGCGGAGCGCGCCACCCTTCCTCTGACGCCCGCCTGCGCCAGGCCCTCGCGGCCACCGAGCTCCAGCTCGCTGGACGGTTGTGCGCCGCGCCCCCACCGGTCCTGCCCTCTCTGTGCGGTTTGGGGCCGGTAGGTTCAGGGCTGCCTTCGCGGGGGGGGGGGGGGGGGGGGGGGGGCCCGTGGGCGGCGGGGCCTCGGGGTCTGCTTTAGTCTTTGTCATTTTTCCAGACATGGATAACTTGTTTACCTTGTGAAAGTTAGTTGAATGAAATTACCTCGTTAGAGCTGCAGAGCTATTTCCGGTGACCCACCTTCTCTTATCCAAGCCTCAGTTGATAGGCATTTGTATTTTTTTCCTAGTTTTGGCAGCCATTAGCTTGCTGTGGGAATCGTGGTACAGCAATTTGTCTTCGATAGATGTCTCGGAGTGGAACTAGCAACAATGATGTAAGTTTATATTTTTAAGAAACTGACAAAATGTTTCTCAAAGTGGTAGCACCTTTTGGCATTCTCACTAGAAATGTATGAGGGCTCCAGGTTTTCCACATCTTCTTTAACAGTTGGTATTATCTTTCTTGATTTTAGCCATTTTATTATATCTATATGATAAGTCATAGCAGATTTTAATTTGTACTTCCCTAGTGATGAAAAGAATTGAATGTTTCTTCTCTGGTGAAAGTGTTATTTACATAGTTTCCCATTTTTAAGTGCGGTTTGTCATTTTTTTTAACAAATCATTTTTATCGATACGTATCAACAAACAAAGCATACAGTTCACTGCACAATCAGTGGTATTTGGCAGCATCACATAGTTGTGCATTCATCACCTCCATCATTATTAGGGCATTTTCTTAATTTGAATAATAATAAAAAAAGTAAATCCATCACTTCTCCATCTGTGCTTCCCCTACTGTTCACAGCTCCCCTTTTTGGCTATTCTTGCACAGATACTTTTTTTTTCCCCTCTATAAATTGATTTATATTTACATTTTATATAAATGGAATCATACAATATGTTATACAATATATTTAGTTCATAGCAATCCTGTATTTATTGTATTTGTCCTTTTGTGTCTGGTTTGCTTCACTCAACATAATGTCCTCCAGGTTCATTAATGTTGTCAAATGTTTTAGGACTTCTTTTATTTTTTTTTTAAGATTTATTTTTTATTTATTACTCTCCCCTTCCCCACCCCACTCCCAGTTGTCTGCTCTCTGTGTCCATTTGCTGTGTGTTCTTCTTGTATCCACTGGTACTCTTGTCAGTGACACCCAGAATCTGTGCCTCATTTTGTTGTGTCATCTTGTTCTGTCAGCTCTGTGTGTGTGGCACCACTCCTGGGCAGGCTGCACTTCTTTCACACTGGGCAGCTCTCCATATGGGGTGCACTCCTTGCACGTGGGGCTCCCCTATGCGGGAGACACCCCTGCATGCCACAGCACTCCATGGGAAAATCAGCACTGTGTGTGGGCCAGCTCATCACTCGGATCAGGAGGCCCTCAGTTTGAACCTTGGACCTCCCATGTGGTAGGCAGATGCCCTATCTGTCTGGCCAAATCTGCTTGCCCATTTCTTCTTAAGTACTGCATAATATTCCATTGTGGGAATACACCACTGTTTGTTTATCCATTTGTCAGTTGATGGGCACCTGGGTTCTTTCCAGCTTTTGACATCGTGACTAGCACTGCTATGAACATGGGTATGCAGATGTGTATTTGTATCACTGCTTTCATTTCTGGGTGTAGACCCAATAGTGATAGTGCTGGGTCACTGGCAAATCTATATTCAACTTCTTTTTTTTTTTTTTTTTAAAGATTTATATATTTATTTATTTCTCTCCCCTCGCCCCTGCCCTTCCCCAGTTGTCTGCTCTCTGTATGTATTTACTATACCTTCTTCTTTGTCTGCTTCTGTTGCTGTCAGTGGCATGGGAATCTGTTTCTTTTTGTTGCATCATCTTGTTGTGTCAGCTCTCCATGTGTGCAGCACCATTCTTCGGCAGGCTGCACTTTCTTTTGCACTGGGCAGCTCTTATGGGGTGCACTCCTTGTGCATGGGGCCCCCCTATGCGGGGGACACCCCTGCTTGGCATGGCACTCCTTGTGTGCACCAGCACTGTACATGGGCCAGCTCCACATGGGTCAGAAGAGGCCCAGGGTTTGACCCATGGACCTCCCATGTGGTAGATGGATGCCCTAACCACTGGGCCAAGTCTGCTTCCCTATATTCAACTTCTTTAGAAACTGCCCAACAGTCCTCCACAGTGGCTGTACCATTCTGCATTCCCACCAATTGTGAGTAAAAGTTCCTATCTCTCCACATCCTCTCCAACAGTTGTAGTTCTCTGACTTTTTAATAGTGGCCATTCTGATAGGTGTGAAAAGATATCTCTTAGTTATGATTTGCATTTCCCTAATCATTACTCATATTAAACATTTTTTCATGTGTTTTCTTGCCATTTGTATTTCTTCTTTGGACAAATGTCTATTCATATCTTTTGCCCATTTTTAATTGAGTCTTTTTTTATTTTTGAGTTGTAACATCTCTTTACATATCATGGATATTAATCCCTTATTGGACATGTGATTTCCAAGTATTTCCTTCTGCTAAGGCAGCTGCTTTTTCATCCTTTTGACAAAGTCCTGTGAGGGGTACACATGTTTAATTTTGAGGAGGTTCCATTTATCTATTTTTTCTTTTGTTTCATGTGCTTTGGGTGTAAGGTCCAAGAAACCACCATGTAGCACAAGGTCTTTAAGATGTTTCCCTACATTTTCTTCAAGTCCTTTTCTATCTAGGTCTCTGATCCATTTTGAGTTGATTCTTGTATGAGATGTAAGATAGGGGTTCCATTCTGTTCTTTTGATTATAGATATCCAGGTCTCCCAGCACCATTTATTGAAGGGACTTTTTCCTCAATAACATGGACTTGGTAGGTGTCTGAAAAACTAGTTGACTGTGGAGGTGAGGATTTATTTCTGGACTTTAAATTCTATTATACTGATTGATGAGTCTCTCTTTATGCCAGTGCCATGCTGTTTTGACCACTGTAGCTTTGTAATATGTTTCAAGGTCTGGCAGTGAAATTCTTCCCATGTTGCTCTTCTTTTTTAGAATGCTTTTGGTTACTTGGGTGCATTTTCCCTTCCAAATGAATTTGGTAATTGCCTTTTCTATTTCTGTCAAGTAGGCTGTTGGAATTTTGATTGGTATTACGTTGAGTCTATAAGTCAGTTTAGGTTGGATTGACATCTTCACAATATTTAGTCTTAGAGTACATGAACACAGAGTGTCATTCCATTTGTTTAGGTCATTTTAAATTTCTTTTATCACTGTTTTGTAGTTTTCTGCATCTAGGTCCTGTACTTCTTTGACTAAGTTGATCCCTACCTATTGAGTCTTTTTGTTGCTATTGTAAATGGAATCTTCCCCCTGATTTCTCCTCAGATTGTGCAGTACTACTGTACAAGAACACTGATTTCTCCATGTGGATCTTGTATTCTGTCACTTTGCTGAACTCATTTATTATCTCAAGTAGCTTTGTTGTAGACATTTCAGAATTTTCTAAATATAGGATCATATCATCTGCTGATAGTGCAAGTTTTATGTCCCCTTTTCCTATTTGGATGCCTTTAATTTTTTTTCTTCTCTAATTGCTCTAGCTAGAACTTGTAGTACCATGTTGAATAGCAATGGTGATAGAGGGCATCCTTGTCTTGTTCCTGATCTTAGATGGAAAGCTTTCAACCTTTCTCCACTGAGTACAATGTTGGCTGTGGGTTTTTTATATATGCCTTTTATCATATTGTGGCATTTTCCTTCTATTCATACCTTTTGAAGTGTTTTTTACCAAGAGAGAATGCTGGATTCTGTCAAATGCCTTTTCTGTGTCTATTGTGATCATCATGTGTTTTTTCCCTTCAATTTTCTTTAATGTGGTGTATTTTCTTGATGGTTTTTTTTAATGTTGAGCTAGCCTTGCATACCAGGAACAAATCCCACTTGGTCGTGATGTGTAAGTCTTCCATAATTCTGCTGGAATCAATTTGTCAGTATTTTATTGAGAATTTTTGCATCTCTGTTCATTGAAGAGATTGGTCTGTACTTTTCTTTTTGTGATGTGTCTTTATCTGGCTTTGGTGTTAGGGTGATGTTGGCTTCATGAAAAGAGTGGGATAATTTTCCCTCTTCATCATGTCAGAAAAGTTTAAACAGGATTGTTGTTAATTCTTTTTGAAATGCTTGGTAGAATTCACCTCTGAAGTCATCTGGTCCTGAACTTTTCCTCGTTGGGAGGTGTTTGATGATGGATTCAATCTCTTTAAATGTGGTTGGTTTGTTAATTCTTGTAGTTCTTGTAGTGTCAGTGTAGGTTGGTTGTGCCTTTCTAGGAATTTGCCCATTTCCAGGTTGTCATTGTTAGCATACAGTTTCTCATACTATCATCTTTTGATTCTTTTTATTTTTGTGGAGTCAGTCATTACTTCCCTCCTTTCATTTCTGATTGTATTTATTTGTCTGTTTTTCTCCTTTGTTAATCTTGCTAGCGATTTGTCAATTTTACTGATCTTCTCAAAGGACCAGCTTTTGGTTTTGATTTTATCTATTTTTTGTTGTTCTCAATTTCATTTATTTCTGCTCTAATCTTTTTTATTTCTTTCCTTGTGCTGCTTTGAGGACTGGTTTGCTGTTCTTTTTCCAATTTCTCTAGGTGTTCATTAAGTCTTTGAGTTTAGCTCTTTCTTCTTTTTTAATATAGGTGTTAAGGGCTATAAATTTCCCTCTCAAGACTGGCTTTGCTGTATCCCTTAAGTGTTGGTAATTTGTGTTCTTATTTTCATTTGTCTATACATTTACTGATTTCACTTGCAATTTCTTCTTTGATCTACTGATCATTTAAGAGTGTGTTGTTTAGACTCCACACAGTTGCAAAGTTACCTTTTTCCTGTCTATTCTTGATTTCCAATTTTGATCCATTATGATCTAAGAAGGTGCTTTGTATAATTTCAATCTTTTCATATGTATTGAGACCTGCAGTGTGCCCTACACGTGGTGTATCCTGGTGAATGATCCATGGGCACATGAGAAGAATGTATAATCTGCTGTTTGGATGCAGCATTCTGTGTATCTGTTAGGTCTAACTCATTTATTATTCTTTAAGTTCTCTGTTTCCTTGTTGATCTTCTGTCCAGTTGTTCTGTCTTATAATGTGAGTGGTGTATTAGAGTCTCCAGTGATTATTGTACAGATGCCTGTTTCTCCCTTCAGTTTTGACAGAGTTTGTCTTATGTACTTTGGGACACCCTGGTTAAGTGCATAAATATATCTTCCTGGTGGGTTGTCCTTTTAATTAATATATAATGGCCTTCTCTGACTCATAACTTTTTTCCACTTCAAGTCTGTTTTGTCCAATAATAGTATAGCTGTACCTGCTCTTTTTTGGTTACTATTTGCATGGAGTATCTTTTTCCAACTTTTTACTTATAGCTGGTTTGTATCCGCGAGTTAAAGGTAGGTCTCTTGTAAGCAGTGTATGGATGGGTCATATGTTTATTATCCATCCTGTCAATCTATATCTTTTGTTTGGTGCATTTAATCCATTAACAATCAATAATAGGACTGTAAATGCATTGTTTACTTCCTACATTTTATTCTTTGGTTTTCATGTGTCATGTCATATTTTGGTCTGTCTTTTTTCTCTTGGTTATCCTTTCTGCTCTTCTTTTTTCTCTACTCTCCTCCAGGCCTTTCTCTTCTTTTTCTTTCAGGCTCTATGGCTTCCTTATTATTTCCTGCAATTTGGATTCTTTTTTACCAACTCTCTTAGTTTCTGTTTTTTGATATTTTATACTCACCTTCATATTTGGAGGACAGTTTTGCTGGGTGCAGAATTCTTGACTGGCAGTTTTTCTCTTTCAGTCTCCTAATTGCATCATACCACTGTTTTCTCACCTCCATGGTTTCTGATGAGAAATCCACACTATTACTGGGCATCCTTTGTATGTAATGCTTTGCTTCCCTTACTGCTCTCAGAATTTTCTCTTTATCTTTGACATTTGATATTCTGAATAATATATGTTTTGAGTATGTCTATTTGGATTTATTCCAATTAGGATAAGGTGGGCTTCTTAGACATGCAGGGTCATTCCTTTTGTGAGCATTGAGAAATTTTAACTATTTCCTTAAATTCTCTTTCTAACCCGTTTCCCTTCTCTTCTCCTTCTGGAACTCCCATGACATGTATGTTGTTGTGTTTTCTATTGCCATTCATCTCCCTGAGCTTCTGCTCAATTTTTTTTCCATTTTTTTCCTCCCTCTGTTCTTTTCTCTCTTCAATTTCAGCTGTTCTGTCTTCGGTATCACTTATACTTTCTTCTGTCCTTTCAAGTCTGCCTGAAATTGTTGTAGACCTTTAATGTGTTTTTGATGTCACCTATTGTGTCTTTCATTCCCATGAGCTCTGTTGCTTTTCTCTTCCACATTTGAAATTCTGTTTTTGCTTGCTCAATGTCTTCTTGATGTTATTCATCCCTTTAGCCATATGTCTTTCAAATCATGAATTTAATTTTGGGAATTGGTACACATCTTGTTAATTAGTTCTCTCAAATCCTGCATCTCTTCTGGGACTTTAATATATTCCTTTTCCTGGGCTATGTCTTCCATTTTCTTCTTCTGGCTCATATATTTTTGCTGATTCTAGGCACCTGATTACTATGTAGTTTATTCAGATGCTCAATTTCTTTGTCTTTTGTTGGGATTTAGTGGCAGGAGGCTGTGTGTTACTGTTGCCCTTTGATTCTTGATTCAACCTGGATCATTAGGGTTGTCCCTGTTAGTTGCTCAAATGTGTGCTCTGCACCCAGTAATGGGTTGCAGACCTACTTACTAGGGCCTTGGGAGGAAAGGTATAAAAGTCAGAAAATGCCTCTTTTATTTTTTATTTTCTCATATGTACTACCTAGTACTGCCAGCAGATGGCACTCTTTGACAGTCCTCTCAGTTCAATGCCTGTTTAGAGTGTTTTTGCTGTAACACAACCTGGATCAATCTGAAAGGGTCCTGCCTGGAGCCTAAGAGCCTTGTAATTTGAACTTTCTTATAAAAAAGTCTCTAGCCTTCTCTGGCAGCCCCATCCCATTTTCTGGGTAAGAAATAATTCCACTCCCTTCTGCATCATCAACAATCAGTCCCCGTTCATTGAAGAGATTGAGAGGGTCAGATTTCTTTACTCCCTTGCGGCCTCCTAAGGCAAACAATGGCAAGGCCTCCCTGGCCTGGAAGGGCCCATGGGACACAACAGACCAAATTTGTGGGTCAAAACCTGAGTCAGCCTTAGATCTTGTCCCTCTCTTCCTGTTTCCTGGGAAGGTACATCCTCAACAATCAGTGTCATCTATAAGAGAGGGAGATTGAGAATGTTGGATTTCTCCAGTCCTGTTTAGTGTCCCAAGGTAGACAACAGTGTGACCCCACTCAGCCTGGAAAAGCTGGTGGGACACAGCAGACCAGAACTGTGGGTCAGAAGCCGTCAGCCTTAGGTAGTGCCCCTCTCTATCCCCTTTCCAGGGATGGTAGATCCCTGGATACCCCTTTGTAATCAGCTCAGAGGCCTTTGTGTCATTTTTAAATTTATTTTTAAAAGATCCTTAGATTACATAAAATGTTACATTAAAAAATATGAGAGATTCCCATATGCCCTACTCCCTACACCTCCCACTGTTCCCAACATTATCAACTTCTTGCACTAGTGTCCTCATTCATTACAATTGATGAACAGATTTTGAAGCATTGCAACTAAGCATGGATTATAGCTTACATTGTAGTGTACACTCTCTCGCACTCAATTCTGTAGGTTACGGCAGAATATATAATGGCCTGTGTATAAATCAGGCAAAGGGGTACTGATGTAAAATATCAGAAATTGGTTGTTTTTTAACAAAGGGTATTTATTTGGGGTAGGAGCTTACAGATAGCAGACCATAAAGCATAAGTTACTTCCCTCACCAAAGTCTATTTTCACGTGTTGGAGCAGGATGGCTGCTGACATCTGCAAGGGTTCAGGCTTCCTGTGTTTCTTCCTTCCAGGGTATCGCTTCTTTCTGGGTGCAGGGTTCCTTGCTTCCCAGGGCTTCAGCTTCAGCATCAAACTCCAACATCAGAACTACAACATTAAGAACCCTTAACTCTGTCCTTTGCCTTGCCTTTTATCTGTGTGCCCCTGCTCACCAAAGGGTGGGAACTCAATGCCCTTCTGACACAAGTGTCTAACATAATTACCTAATCAAGTAAACTTATGAATCCAACATAATTTAATATGCCCCCCAAAAAGATCAGTTAAATACATAATCCAATATTTCTTTTTGAAATTCATCCATAATATCAAACTGCTACAGCCTGTATCTGTCATTGCAATGTCATTCAGGTCTATTCCAAGTCCTGAAAATGCCCCCATATTATACCTCTTTTTCCCTCTCCCTGACTTCAGCACCACCAGTGGCCATTGTCTCCACATCAATGTATAGTTTTTCCATTGACAGAACCACAGGAAGTCTATAGTAGAACACCAGTAAGTCCACACTAATCTGTATTTTATTCTCCAATCCTGAGGATTCTGGAATGGTGATGCCTACTTTACCTGAGAGGTGACTTTGATCTCATTTGGCTAATAGATGGGCTTTCTTGCCTGCAGTTGTTGACTTTCTCAGTTCCTTGGTATGGTGGTTGTCCATCCTCACTTCCTTGTTAGTTGTCCTGGGTGAGGCCAATGAACTGGAGAGTAGGTGTTACACCTGCACTGAGACTCAGGGCCCAGCTGACACATGAACCATCCAGAGATTCAAGTCTTTTGGATGTACACCTACCAATTCCAGCATCAAATATAGGTTCAAATAAAAGAGATAGAAGAGGCATGTGTAGAGAAGTCACATTTGAGTCCAATTCTGTTACACTTAGGAGCACAAATTCCAAAGGAGGACCCAGTGGCCAGGCATCAATCTCTGGAGCTATCTGCCCTGAACATATGAGCTGGGTATCTCAGGATCCCTCAGGTTTCCCACTATTTGTGGTAGCATCTGCTTTGGCAGTCTATGACATCCTGCAGAGACATTTTAAGCGTAACTCTCTGATGGCCTCCTGGCTTACTTTGAAGTCTCTTAGCCATATAAACTCATGTATCTTTACCTTCCCCCCCCCCTTTAGTTCAGTGTCCTTTTCTAGTTGCATCATCAGCTGGTGCTTGATAGTAATCCCTCAGTGTCAGGGAGTCTCATTCCTAGGAGTCATGTCCCACACTGGGGGATAAGGTAATGCATTTATATGCTGAGTTTGGCTTAGGGAGAGGCCACATTTGAGTAACATGGAGGCTCTCAGGAAATAACTCTTAGGTATCCTACATCACTAGGCTAAGTTACAAAGTTAAGAGCAAAAAGCACATAAGCATGGTCATCAATCTCAAGGGTATATCAATGGGCCATCCTTTTTCACTAGTCCTTGCTCCTTGGGGGATTATTGCTGTAGCATTAGAGAATGTGGCAGAGCTCCCAAGGATAGGACTTCAATATTCTTTCAGTTATTGTGTGAATCTACCCACTGTGGCAATGCCCCATGAACATTTGAACATATTTATATATCTTGTATATATCTCCAGGTGAACTTCCTCCCATGTATCCCCATCACAGACACCCCACACCAATGGTCCTCCCCTACCATAGTTATAACCCTTTTGTGATCTAAAACTTCTTCAAAAAAAAAATAAATAAAACTTCTTCAAAAATGAAGCCAAGAATATTTTCAAATTTGCTTAATAAGAAAATGAAATAATAATGAAAGGTTTAAACATCAGAAATAAAATACATAATAATTTAAGAAAACTGAAACTAAAATAAGGTTAAAAAGGGGTATTTAAAAAATGAAAAATAGTTTAAAAATTAAGTTTTGCCTTTCATCACTGTAATATATGTTGTCCTATATGTACAGTTACATTTTCTTCCATAACTTCCCCAGTATTTTACCTTTTTCATTTTGTCTTCAAAGATGTTTTAGGTCACAGTAAAGTCACATACAGAATATAGGGAACTCCCATATACCCAACATCCCCCCCTTTTTCCCCTTTCCTTGTTAAGAACCTTTTTTACATGTGGATGGTACATTTGTTTCAACTGATGTACAAATATTAAAACAGCTGCAAACTATGGTCAGTGGTTTCTATTATGGTTTACATTTTAGACCATATACCTTTATGCATTTTTGATGAAATTTAACATGGCCTGTATCCATCATTGCAAGATCATACAGAACACTTCCTTTTCCCCCTAAATACCTACTCTTCCATTGATCCCTTTCCTCCCTCTCCCTCCCCTCAGGACCCACTGTGCCCACAAGGCTTCACTGCTTGAGGGACAAGATTTGTAGTTCTTGCAACAATGCTGATGGCTTGACACAGTAGTCTGTCCTCCCCTATTAGGAACCACCTATACTCTCCAGAGACACCCTCCCCTGTGTTTGAGAACATATCAAGACTCCCCTGTATGGGAGTTTAACTCCTTTCCGCTCATTATGTGGGTCTCCCTCCACTGATCCAACACACTATGACAAAATCATCACTTGCACCTTCTCTAGAAGACTGCCCCAGGTGTGCCCTGTCGCAAATGTACCTCATCCAACACCCTAAACCAGTAGCCCTTCCTTGTCATATTGCCAAAACAATTTTCTCAGCACTGTAGTTTCAACCACATACCCGCCAATCCCCAGCATTCACCTGCTACCTTCCCCAACCCTTACCCCATTTCCATGGACCATCCAACCCATCCTCCCTACCCTAGCTCCCTGTCAAACTTACACCACCCTACCCAATAGTATCCCTACACCCCTGTCATATTCCTTTCCTGCACAACTACTCACACCTTATCATAGATTTCACCCCTGTGGGCATTGGGTCACAATCTTCTTCCTTTCTATTTCCTGTAAACCTATCTTCCAGACTCTAGCTCCCTGAGTTGGCTCACTTAACTTAATTCTTATCAAAGAGATCATGTAATATTGGTCCTTCAATGCCTGGCTTGCTTCATTCAACATAAGGCTCTTCAGATTCATTCGTGCTATCCCATGTGTTGTACTGTATTCCTTCTTACAGTTGAATAATATTCCATTGTATGTATAGACTACATTTTGATTATCCATTCATCTCTTAATGGGCATTTGGGTTGATTCCTGTTTTGGCAATAGTGAATAATGCTGCTATGAACATTGTTGTGCATAATCAGTTCTTGTCTTAAGCAGTGGAATTGATGGGTCTTATGACAGAACTACAGTTAGTTTTTGAAGAAATCCCAAACTGTCATCCACAATGGCTGGGCCATTCTACATTTCCACCAGCAGTAGGTGAGGGTGTCCATTACTCTGCATCCTCTCCAACACCTTAGTCCTCTGATTTCTCTAATGTCCACCAATCTGATGGAAATAAGATGATATCTAGTTGTAGTTTTGATTTGCATTTCCCTAATAGCTAGTGATGTTGAGCATCTTTTCATATGCTTTTTAGCCTTTTGTATTGCTTCTTTGGAGAAGTCTCTGTTCAAATCACTTGTCCATTTTTTAAATGGGTTGTTTGCCTTTTTATTTTTGAGATATAGAATTTCTTTACATATGCTGGATATTAGGCTCCTATTAGACATTTGATTACCAAATACTTTCTACCATTTTTGAAGCTGTCTTTTAACTTTCATCACAAACTCCTTTCTGGTGCAAATGGTTTTAATTTTGAGGGGGTCCCATTTATCTATTGTTTTCTTTTGCTTCTCATGCTTTGGGTTTGAAGTTCATGAAGACATTTCTTATTACAAGGTCTTATAGAAGCTTCTCTACTTACCTTCCAAGGTCTTTATGGTCTTGGCTCTTATAATTAGATCTTTGATCCATCTTTATTTAGTTTTTGTATAAGGTATGAGATGGATATTCTTTTGGATATTCATATCCAGTGTCCAAGCACCATTTGAAGAGGCCATTCTCTCCCAGTTGAGTGGGCTTGGTGGCTTTGCTGAGGATCAAATGACTGTGTATGCCATAATCTATATCAGAACTCTCAGTTCAGTTCCATTAGTTATTAAGTCTGTTCTTGTGCCAGTACCATGCACTTTTGACCACTGTAGCTTTGTAGTATGCTTTAAAGTCAGGTAGTGTGATTCCTCCAATTTCATTTTACTTTGTCAATATGTCTTTGAATATTCAGAGACTCTTGCCCTTCTAAATAAATTTCATAGTAAGTCTTTCCAATTCATTAAAAAATGCTGTGTTTATTTTTATTGGGATTGCATTAAATCTGTAGATTAGATTGGGTAGGACAGACATCTCAATGATATTTACTCTTCTTATCCATGAGCAGGGAATATTCTTCCATTTATTTAAGTCTTCTTTGATTTTCTTTAATAGTTCTTCTAGTTGTCTGCATATAAGTCATTTACTTCTTTAGTTAAATTATTCCTAGATATTTGATTTTTTTTTAGTTTCTATTGTAAATGGTATTTTTTTCTTGATTTCCTCATCAGATTGCTCATTATTGGTGTAGAGGAATGCTACTTATTTTTTTGCATTGTTCTTATAATCTTTGACTTTACTGAACTCATTTATAAGTTCTAGAAGCTTTGTTTCTGAGGGCTTTCTATGTATAGGATCATGTCATCTGTACATAGTGAAACTTTTACTTCTTCCTTTCCAATTTTGATGCCTTTTAAATCTTTTTCTGGCCTCAGTGCTCATGCAAGTACTTGTAACACACTGTTAAATAAGAGCAGTGACAGTGGACATCCTTCTCTTGTATCCAAGCTTAGACGGAAACCTTTTAGGAGTTCACAATTGTCTATGATTTAGCTGTGGGTTTTTCATAAATACCTTATATTACGTTGAGGAAGTTTCCTTCTATTCCTATCTTTTGGAGTGTCTTAATCAGGAAAGGGTGTGTTTTGTCAAATGCTTTTCCTGCATCTGTAGAGATGATCATGTGTTTTTTTTTCCTTTGATCTCTTTATGTGGTATATTTTATTGATTGATTTTCTTATGTTTAATGCTCCTCGCATCCCCAGGATGAAACCCATTTAGTCATGGTGTGTAATTTGCTTGATGTGTTGTTCAATATGATTAGCAAGTATTTTGTTGAGGATTTCAGCATCTGGTTCATTAGAGATTGGTCTGTAATTTTCCTTTCTTGTAGCATCTTTGGGTTTGGTATTAAGGTAATGTTGGCATCCTAGACTGATAGGCAATGTTCCTTCTACTTCTATTTTTTGGAAGAGTTTAAGCAGGATTGGTGTTAGTTCTTTCTGGAATGTTTGGTAGAATTCACATGTGAAACTGTCTGCTCCTGGGCTCTTAGTTGGGAGGTTTTTGATGACTGATTCTATCTCTTTACCTGTGATTGGTCTATTGAGTACATTTTTCTTCTTTCACCAGTGTAGGCTACTTGTGTGTTTCTAGGAATTTGCCCATTTCCTCTAAATTATTCTTTTTGGCGTATAGTTTTTCAAGGTATCCTCTTATGATAAACTTTATTTCTGTGGGGTCAGTGGTGATTTCCCTTTCCTCATTTCTTATTTTATGTATTCATATCTTCCTTTTTTTTCTTTGTTAGTGTAGCTAAGGGTTTGTCAATTTTATTTCTCTCTAAGAACCAGCTTTTGGTTTTATTTTTTTAGTCCTTTCTAATTTTCAATGTCATTTAGTTCTGCACTAATCTTCGTTATTTCCTCCATTGTACTTCCTTTGGGGTTAGCTTGTTGTTCTTTTTCTAGTTCCTCCAGTTGTGCAGTAGGCCTTTGATTTTAGCACTTTTTTCTTTTTAGTATCAGCATTTATGGCTGTTAATTTTCCTCTCAGTACAGCTTTGCTGCATCCCATAGGTTATGCTATGTTGTGTTATTTTTTCATTCATTTCAAGGTAGTTACTGATTTCTTTGCAAATTTGTCTTTGACCCACTGGTTGTCTAAGAGTATGTTGTTTAACTTCTATGTCTTTGTGCCTAATCTGCTTCTCTGTCCCTTGCTGATTTCCAGCTTCAGTCCTTTGTGGTCAGATAAGTTACTTTGTGTAATTTCAATCTTTTTTAATTCATTGAGAGCTGTTCTGTGGCCTAGCATATGGTCTATCCTGTAGAATGATCCATGTGCTCTCAGAAAAATTGTATATTGCACAGTATTTGAGTGTAATGTTATGTGTATGTCAATTAGGTCCAGATCCTCTAATGTATTATTTAGGATCTTTGCTTCTTTATTGATTCTCATTGAGATATTCTGCCTAATGGTGATAATGGTGTATTAAAGTTCTCCAGAGTAATTAAAGAGGCATGTATATCCTCACTTAGTTATTTCCCTTGTTTGTCTCATGTATTTTGAGATTCCCTGGTTCAGTGCATAAATATTTATGATTGTTCTTTCTTCTTGATAGATTTCCCCATTTTTAAAAATATATAGTGTCATCTTTTTTGTCTCTTACAATAGTTTTGCATTTAAAGTGTATTTTGTGTGGTTTTAGTAAAGCTACTCTCACCCTCTTCTGATTATTGTTTGCATGTAAAATTGTTTTCCATCCATTCACTTTCTGTCTCCTTGCATCCCTAGGTCCTTGATGAGTTTCTTGTAGGCAGCGTATGGATGGTTCATATTTCCTTATCCATTCTGCCAATCTGTGTGTCTTGACTGAAGAGTTTAAGCCTTTAACATTCAATGTTATTACTGTCAGGGAATTACTTATATTAGCCATATTTTTTTAGACTCTTATATGCCATATGTTGTTTTTATTTCTCTTATCTTTTTATTCTTACACTCTCCTCCACCTCTCTCCTTTTTTCCCTTTCATTCTAAAGAACTCCTTTTAGTATTTCTTTTTTTTTTAATATTTATTTTTTATTTTCTTTCTCTCCCCTTTCCCCCCACCCCCCCCCCCCATTGTCTGCTCTCTGTGTCCATTTGCTGCCTCTTCTTTGTCCGCTTCTGTTGTTGTCAGCAGCACGGCAATGTGTGTTTCTTTTCATTGCATCATCTTGTTGTGTCAGCTCTCTGTGTGTGTGGAACCATTCCTGGGCAGGCTGCACTTTCTTTCACACTGGGTGGCTCTCCTTACGGGTGCACTCCTTGTACCTGGGGCTCCCCTACACGAGGGGCACCCCTGTGTGACATGGCACTCCTTGTGTGCATCAGCACTGCACATGAGCCAGCTCCACACAGGTCAAGGAGGCCCAGGGTTTGAACCATGGACCTCCCATGTGGTAGACAGATGCCCTAACCACTGGGGCAAGTCCGCTTCCTTCAATTTAGTATTTCTCGAATGGCAGGTTTCTTATTGACAAATGCTGTTAATTTCTCATTATCTGTTAATATATTGAAGTCTCCTTCATTTTTTGAATGCCAGATTTGCTGGATAAAGAATTTTTGGCAGGAAGTTTTTTCTTTTAGCACCTTAACTCTGTCATACCACTCCACTGCCTTCTTGCCTTTATGGTTTCAGATGGGAAATCAGCACTTAATCTTTTTGAGCTTCCCTTGTATGTGATGGATCTCTTTTCTCTTGCTACTTTCCGTATTCTCTCTTTGTCATGAGCATTGGACAATTTGAGAAGTATATGTCTTGGGTAGAGCTGTTGGGATTTATACTTTTTGGGTTGTGCTGTACTTCCTGGACATGTACATCCCTCTCCCTCAGTAGGGTTGGGAAGTTTTCTGCCATTATTTCCTCCAGCATTCCTTCTGTCCCCTTTTCCTTCTCTTTTCCCTCTGGGATGCCTACAGTGCATATGTTTCTGCAATTCAAATCCTTAAGTCCTGCTGGATTTTTTCTGTCTTTTCATCCTTCTGTTTTGCTATCTGATTTCAGATGTACTGCCTTCCTCATCATTGATTCTTTCCTCTGACTGTTCACATCTGCTGTTTTGTGCTTTCAGTGTATTTTTTATTTCCTGCATTGTGCCATTAATCACCATCATATCCATTATCTTTTATGTATGTATGTTTTCAATTTCTTCAGTATGTTCTCCCCGTGTCTTTTTTTTAAGATTTATTTTTTATTTATTTTTCTCCCCTTCCTCCCCTCCCCTAGTTGTCTCCTCTCTGTGTCCATTTGCTGTGTGTTCTTCTGTGTCCGCTTATATTCTTGTCAGTGGCACCAGCAATCTGTGTCTTTTTGTTGCATCATCTTGCTGCATCACCTCTCCGTGTGTGCGGCACCACCCTGGGCATGCTGCACTTTTTTGTGCTGGGCAACTCTCCTTACAGGGTGCATTCTTTGTGCATGGGGCTCCCCTACACAGGGGACACCCCTGTGTGGCATGGCACTCATTACACACATCAGCACTGCACATGGGCCAACTGATCCCATGGGTCAGGAGGTCCTGGGTTTGAAATTTGGACCTCCCATGTGGTAGGCATATGCTGTATCTTTTGAGCCAAATCAACTTCCCCCTGTTTCTTTTTAATATCCTTGGTCTCTTTCTTCACTTCATTAAGTTGACTCATGATATTTGGACATCTTTGATTAGTTCCATGTTCTGTATTTCCTCCTTTTTTCAATTTGTTCATTAGACTGGGCCATGTCTTCCTGTTCCTTAGTATGGGTCATAATTTTTTGTTGGTGTCTAGGTATCTGTTTATCTTGATGGGTTTATTCAGTTGGTTAGCTTCTCTTTCTGCTCTAGTGTTTTATTTTGTTATTGTTTTTGCATGTTGTAAGTTTTCACTTTGACACTTCATTCCTCTTATTGTATTTCCTTGTCTGTGTTGTCTTGGAAAAAATATGACCAGAGGAAAGGAAAGAGATAAGAAGAGGAAAAGAATAGTAATAGCAGTAATAATAAGAGGTAGAATAGGGGTCATACAAGACCTAGGAAAATAAATATTCTACATGAGTAAAAATTCTTAAAAAGGACAGTGGAATAAGTTTTAAAAAGTGGAATCAAAAAAATGAAATGAGTAAAAATAGAAAAATAATGAATTAAAAGCCTGGAATGATGAGTAGAGAGGTGAAAAGAAAAGCAAAATGTAAAAAAAAATAAGGAAAGAAAACAAAAAAACAGAGTGTGAAAAATAAAAATTTTTTAAAAATTGAAGACCATGCAAAATAGGCAAGGTGCATGAAAAAAAAAACAAAACAGAAAACAGAAGATAGATAAAGGAAGGAAAAAGAAATTATGTAGGTAGAAAAAAATCAGTAAAAGTATAAAATTGGGGGAACAAAGAGAGGGGAAACACCACAAAAGAAACAAAACAGCAGCAGCAACAACAACAAAAAAAAACTGAAGAAAGACAGCCTTCTCTTTAGGCCCCTAAGGCTGCTGTTGTTTATCATTCACCCCGCAGCCTACCTTCTGCAGGCAGGTGATGTTCCCAGTTTTAGTGATTAAAATTTAAAAAGTTAAAATAAAGAAGGGGGACTTCTTTAAAGCAAAGAAATAACAAGTCCAAGAGCACTTAAATCAAAAAGAGTGCCAGTACATTCCTTGTCATAAACTACAAGCTGATGCCTGATAACCAGTTGGGTCACACCTTTGACCAGGGGCCTCATACATGCAAGGCAGGACTCCCTCCACTGAGCTAAATTGTCTCCTTAGGTTAATGAGAGAGCTAGGTGCCACCTTCCCCCAGGTGTTTGTAGACTTCTGTACCTGCTAGAGTCCTGCTGATGAGGCAGTTGTGCCCAGCCCCTCTCTAGTCTAATAGCTTTATCCTCTCAAGAGGGCATCTGAGTGTGACAGCTTGCCTGAGGGGATCCCGCCTACCTCTCCCAGGCTGGACTGGGTCTCTTCCAAGATTCAAAGGGGCCTGAGCTGGCCAAACTCACCACAAAGAAACCACTGTGCAGCATCTGCCAGACCCCTCTTCCTCCCAGGGAACACCCCTTCCCAGTCCCTTGGCAGCAACAAGCCAGGGGTCATGTGGCTACTTGCTGGGATTGTGGGGTATATGTGGGATTTCCAGCCACAGGTGCGAGCAACTCCTGGTTTTCTTCTTTATCTTTCCAGTGCCTTCCAGATGACTCAGAGCACCTTCCTGTTTTATAAATATCCAGAGCCCATCCTTTAGATAGGTACCTGCCTTCTGGGTGTTTTGTGTTTTTTTTGTTTTTTGTTTTTGTAGGCATGTCAGTCTCTACCTACCTTCTTCATCCCTTTTCCTAGCAGACCTCAAGGTTGTTTTTTTGGGGGAAGTGGGCTTGGCCCAATGAATAGGGCAACCACCTACCACATGGGAGGTCCATTGTTCAAACCCCAGGCCTCCTTGCCCCATGTGGATCTGGACCATGCACAGTGCTGATGTGCACAGGAATACTGTGCCATGCAGGGGTGTTCCCTTAGTAGGGGAGCCCCATGTAGAGGGAGTGCACCCCATAAGGAGAGCCGCCCAGCACAAAAGAAAGTGCAGCCTGCCCAAGAATGGTGCTGCACACATGGAGAGCTGATGCAACAAGATGATGCAATAAAAAAGAAACAGATTCCTGGTGCCACTGATAAGGATAGAAGAGGTCACAGAAGAACACACAGAGAGCAGACAAATGGGGGGAGGGGAAGGAAGAGAAATAAAAAAGTATCTTAAAAAAAAAGTTGTTTTTTGATGTTTGGTCCTCTGGAATATCATCCCAGTTATCTCTATTCCCCTGGGGAAAAAATGCTAGACCCATAGAAAAGGAAAGAGATAATAATAATAATAATGCAAAAAAGGTAAAGAGGAACTGCATAAGAGCTAGGAAACTAAGGAATATAAGTAAAAAACCATAAATATGAAGGAATAAGAATAAAAAAGAGTTGGAATACAAAAAATTAAACAAGAATGAAAATAGAAAAAAAATAGGATGAATTAAAATGCCAAGCACATCAGAAGTAGAAGGAGAGAAAAAGGAAAGAGAGAAAAAGAAAAAATGAAGACCAAACAAAAACTGGTAGAATGAAAGAAAAGCAACAGAACTCAGAAGGCAGAAAAACAAAAGGAAGAGAAATAAAATAGGTTGAAAAATAAGTTTAAAAAAAGGAGCAAAGAAAGGGAAAAGAACAAAGAAAACAAAAGAGTAACAAAGAAGCCACCCTGGAAGAACAGCCTTCCCTCTTAGGCCCCCAGAGACCTCATAGGCTGCTGGTGCTCATCAGTCTCCTACAACCTGCCTTCCACAGGTGATGCATCCAGTTTTACCATGTAAAATAAAGGAAAAAGAAAAAAAATCCAAGAAACCATTAAAAAAAAAAAAAAAGAATCTCAGCCTTATGTCCCTATCATGAAGGGTTCGCTGTGTGCCTACTCTCTCTGGATCCCTTCACTCAGGAGGTACCAGGGCTCCAACCAGGCACCTACAGGCAAGGCAGGGGCTTCCCTCTTGTGCTGCAGCAGCTCTATGAGCTAAACAGGCTTTTGGAAGCTTGTCTGGCTCTTCCTGGCCCTGTTTCCCTTAAGAGTTGGACTTTCTAACAGCTCTCAGGGGCTGGGCTAGTTGGGTGCCTGTCCCTGCCCCTCCTTGATCAAGTTCCTCTCTCCCAGGGTGGCTGGGTGCGACAGCCTGCCTGAGCAGATTCCCCCTCCACTCTCCCTAAGGCCACCCAGTGCTGGCTGGTGTCCTCCCTGAGATTCAAAGGGGGCTGAGGTTTCCAAACCCACAGAAGGGAAACCACTCCCCACCCTGCACTAGACCTACTTCTTCCCAGGGAATGCTCCCTCCCCCTCAGCTGGCCTTTGAGGGCCAGTGGGTTCATGGAGGCTATTTGCCTTGAGGGTGGGGCTTGCCCACCACCTTTTCCAACCATAGGGGTGAGCACCTCCCTGTTTTCCCTTGAGCTCTTTATCTCTGTCCAGCTCCCTCCTGAAAGATGCCTGCTGCCTCCTGCTCCTTGGATTCACAAAACAGCTCATTCAAGTTAGTTCCCCTGCCCACTCTCTGCCATTTTTTTTTCAAAAGAAATGAGCAGTACCCACTTCCATTGACACCATTTTCCAGATTAGTGCATCTACAAATTTTTAATCTGCTCAATGAGTGAAAGGAAAACATGAGAGTGATGTCTCCTCAGGTAGAGAATATCAATAAAGGGCTAGAGAGTATAAATTTAGTGGAAATAGAAATTCTGGAGTTGAAAAGTAGAATGATATGAGAACTTCTCTAGAGGTGGTCAACAGGGGTTTCCCTGACTAAAGATCTAAACAACTCCCTCAGCAGCCTGGAGTGTGCAACTTCCTATTTCAGTCCTTCCTCTCCCAGATCATGTGCACTCCAGAAGATGCAGCAGTGAGACCTAGTTTTCTTATTAATTTTACTGGTCACTAGTGATGTTGAATGAATTTTCATACCCTTGCTCATGCTTAATTCACTGCAGATCCTGTGATTTAGGGTATAAGGAGGAGGGGACTTGGTCAATTATTATGTTTTCAGAGACCTCTACTTCCTTCTGAGAACAAAAAACTGCACCCAGCCTGAATGAAAATTGAGAAACAGCTCTGTACTCAGAGATATTCCACATCCTGGCCTCTGAGTCCCCATGAGATTTACAGGAAAATATTGTCCTCCATTAACAGGGAGAATTATGACTCAAATTTCTGCAAACCTCAATATCCCTCAGAGAACCTCACATATTTCTACCAAAGTCAACCAGATCTCAATGAAAGCCCTCATGTTATATAAATTAGTCTATCCCAGTCTCACAAGAAAGAAAGGTGATTGTTTTCTCTATTAAAGACACTTATTGAAGCCATTTAAATTGGAGAATCGATTTTTCCATTTCTGTAAACAAAAATGGCTGCTGGAATTTTTATAACTATTATATTGAATCTGTAGTTCCCTGTGAGTAGCATTGATATTAGAACAATAAATACAGTCTTATCATTGAACAATGGATGTCTTGCCATATGTTTAGATGATCTTTAGTTTCATTCAGTTATGTTTGCTAGTGTTCATGTGTTTTATTCTTTCATTAAATTCATTTTAGCTATTTTATTTGTTAGCTAATTGAATGGACTTTTTTTTGCTGTGCTGTATAAATGAAACTGACTTTTGTGCATTTATAACCTACTATGCAAGTTTGCTTAATGCCTTGATTGTTGCATTAGTATTGTGCCTTCTTTGGAATTATGTATTTAAAGAAGTATGTCATCTATAGGGATAGCTTTCCTTCTTCCATTCCAATATGGATGACTTTATTTCTTTTTCTTACCCAATTGCTCTGGCTAGAACTTCTAGTACAATGTTGAAAATCAGTGATGAAAGTAAGTTAACTCATCTTGTTCATGAACTGTTGGGAAAGATTTTCAGTATTTCACTATTGAGTGTAATGTTAGCCATGGATTTTTAAAATGCAGCTGTGAACAGAGTAGAATGACTTCCACAAATGACCATCCACGTAGTGAGCAGCAGAAAGTCCCCAGATTATAGGCATCCTGTGAGTGCATTTCTGAAATCCTGGAATGTGAGTTAGTTATAGGATACCTACATTTTTGTGGTTTTGAAGAACTTAATTCTCACTAATGTCCATATGTTTAAGGTTTAATAATAAGATCATGATAGACTATGCCTGAAATATTTTGATGTGTTCTTAAATTTTAAAAATTCAATAAACCCTGTTAAATGAATTTTTCTTTCTACAGGTTATTTATAAAATAGTATTTTAATTGGAGTAAGAACAAGTATTAGCCAGAATCCTTGAGGACCATGTGTGTGTCTGATGATAGGTATCAAGCCATATGGTGGTAATATTGTAGTTCAGATATAAATGATGCTGAACCTATTTGATTATGAATCTAAAGCAATAAAAAAATTTCAAAATTTGCTGAATATGAACCATGATTGCTAACACCAAATATGTATAAAAATAGATTGATTTAAAACTACAGAGAAAATAACTGTAGTCATAAAGTATAAGAAACTAAAATCTAATGATTGTAGGGTTACAATACATTAAATATACAAAAACAAGATAATTCAGAAATGAAATATACTATAACTTATTGAAATAACATACATATTGCTTTTGGGTATATTTAGACTTTTATAGATCATTGATTTTGGAAATCTATAGACATACAGAGAATGCCTAAATTTTGGCAACATGGTAATATTTCTCAAGAGAAGAGTACATGTAAAAGGAAAATTCAATTGTCAGATGGCAAAAGAAAATAGACAACAAAAGGTGTGGTAGAGGTAATGAACTGAGTGAAGATCCTTTTTGAAGAGTGGTGGAAGTATGGAATCTGAAAATATCAGGAAGAAAGATTCCATACTTTAAAATATTTCATAAAACATGTAGAAAGAGAAACAGAGCTGTATTGTTAGCTATTTTCAGTCTCACTTCTGTCTATAAAGTTTTTTGAATTATATGAAAACCAAGAGAAAAAACATTGTTATTTTCAAGTATCAAAGTAATATAGGGAGAAAAGGAGTAAGTGCAGAGTAATCCACAACAAATGAATGAAAACTCTTTGTCATGATCTATAATGTACTGAAATATACTTTCTGAAAAGTAGATAACAGGCATTAAGAAAATGAAATAATACATGATAAGATATCATAAGTTAAAAAAACTCAAATAGTGAATGAGAAGAAATAAGAAAAATTGAAATACAGCTCAAAATTGAAGTATAATCTCTAAGAAATAGGGCGACAAGATAACGCTTAAGTAGGAAGAAAAAGTGAATAGCTGAAAGGGCTGAAAAATTAAATGGAGAATGTTAAAGATTAAATAAAAACAGTCAAAAGTTGAGGAATGGTTCAGATGATCTACTAACTGAACCCTGGGTGCCTGAAGCAGGAAGTGGGCAGTGCCATCCCCAGTCTGGAGGCCACTGATGAGCCCTGAGTTCTGGGTGTGGCCTGCACTTGGGCAGTGCTGGAAGCTGCCCCAGCCCTCCCTCCCATGATGCTCAGCTCCAGGCTGCAGGCCTTGGCAGATGGTATCCAGGCTCCTTCAGCCTGGCCTTTGGTGATGGCTGTGGCTCCTCAGGTGCTATGTTGTCTTGAGCTCTGTACCCTGGGGCATTTGTGGGAGGTGTTACTCCTGTGCACTGGGGAGGGTACAGACCTGTGCTGAGTCTCATCCTTTAATACTGGACCTCCTGCTGCTGGAGCGGGAGGTGGTTCATTCATCTGGGTGGACTTGGGGGACTCCAGATCACTGATTTGTCAATTAAAGAAAGTCCATGAACTGGGTTTCCACAGAGCTGTTAAACAGATGGATAAGCTCCAGGATGACTGTGTGCTCCCCCTTGTTTAGGGCAGTCCTGGTTTATGTCCTTTGTCCTGCCTTTTCATGTCACCACCTCTCACTAAGAGTATCTTGATAAGACTTTATGTTACATGGTCAGGCTAGCAGGTCTATTTTGGGCATATCTTTAAGAAAGGTTGACTTAACAACTGAATAACTTAAGTTAAAAAAAACTTGGAAAACATAGGGTGTACAATGAGGCACAGACATATATACTTGTGTCTGGATGGCTTATCCAGCAAGGAGGTGTGTGAAATTGGTAAGTGGGTGTCTGGGTGGTGGTAGAACTGAGGGAACAGGGGCTGGATGAGAGGGAGGCTTACCTTTCATTGTGTAGCTTTTCAACATTTGATTTTTATTAAAATGAGTGTTTTTCCTACAAAATACACAATAATAAGATTCTGGGAAAGGACCATTATAGACATTTGTCCTGTTATGTGAATTTTCCTTCTAGGAGACCTCTAGTCAGCTGGACAATCCCAGGCAATGGGACAAAATTTGGTTTTTATGTTCATGAGAAATATTGGTATGTGGTTTCCATTCTTTTAATATCTTTTTCTGGTTTTGTCATTGAGGTAATGTTGGCCTCAATAAGTGAGTTAGGAAGTGTTCCCTCTGCATTGTTTCTGAAACAGATTGTGGGGATTTGGTTTCATTTTTCCTTAAATGTTTGGTAGAATTTGCTATTGAACTATCCGAACCAGGTCCTTTGTTTTTTGGAATGTTATTAATGATTCAAATTTTTAATGGCTTTAGGGCTATTCTGATGATCTATTCTTGTGTGAGTTTTGATAATTTGCTTCTTTCAAGAACTTTTGAGTCATTACAACTAAGTTATCAAATTATTGGACATAAGGATGTTCATAGTCTTGTTTGATTATCCTTTTAATGACTGGGGAAGCAGTAGTGATGACCCCTCTTCCGTTCCTGGTATTGGTAATTTTTATCTTCTCTATTTTATGTTTGGTTAGCCTAGCTAGAGATTTACCAGTTAGATCAGATATTTTCAAACAACAAACTAAGGCTTTAGTTTGAGCATATATCTTCATTTATATGTCATTAATTATGCAGGAGTGCACTTGCTGGGCTGTATGATAAGTTTTTGTTTAGTTTTATAAGAAACTGCTAACTAGATTTCAGAGTGACTGTACCATTTTACATTCCCTTATGCAATGTATGAGAGATTCAGTTTTTCTGCATTCTCACCAGCATTTGGTATTGTCACCTTATGTTTTAGTTGTTTTAATAGTGTGTAGTTACATATCATAATGGTGTAGTTTGCATTTCCCTAATGGCTCATTATATCCAGCATCTCTTCCTGTACTTATTTCCCATCCATTCATCTACTACAGTAAAATGTTTGCTCATATATAGTGCCCATTTTCTAATACGATTGTTTTTTTTTAATTTTTTAATTTCCCTTCCCCCCTTGCAGCTTGCTTGCTGTGCCTATTCTCTGCACACTCTTCTGTGTTTTTTCTTTTTTACCTGTCTCCCTCCTTTGTTGCGTCACCTGGCTGAGTTGGCTCTCTGCAGTGCCTGTGGGCTGGTTGGTGATCTGCAGCCTGTGGGTGAGCCTGCCTTCACAAGGAGGCCCTGGGATGTGAACCCAGGGCCTTCCATATGGTAGACAGGAGCCCAAGTGATTGAGCCACAGCTGCTTCCCAGGATTGTTTTTCATGGTTGAATTTTGAGAATTTTAGAAATGCTTTTAATTTATTCTAGTTATCTGTGTGTTTTTTTTATGGTACTTTTTTTTGGTATTAGACCCAGGGTTTGAACCCAGGACCTCATTAGTGGGAAGCCAGTGCTCTACCACCAAGCCACATGGGCTCCCCTGAAATTTTTTTGTTTGCTTGTTTTTCATTTTTGTTTATTTTAGCAAGTACTTGGATCTGAACCCAGAACTTCTTGTGGGAAGCAGGCACTCAACTGCTTGAGACACATCCACTCCCAATATTGTAGATAGCTGTTCCAGATATCAGTTTCAGATAGTCTAGGTATGTGTTCTTTCTTTTTCATAGTTAAGTTTGCAAATATTATTCCTTGTCTGTAGTTTGCCTTTATAGTTTCTTTTTTTCAGATCTGTAGTTTTAAAATTTGGTCAAGAGCCATGTATCATTTTAATTTTTTATGGATCTCATTCAATGCATTCTCTCTTTGGAATCTGTTTCCATGTTTTCAAATATCAACTAGTTTTGCTGATACCCCAGTCTTTCTTTTGGCTAACATCACAACTCCATTGATACTTCTGCTTCAATGTCACAATTTTAAAAAAACACATTTTGTTTTCATTATTTTTAAAGGAGCTTTAGTTGCCATAGATGTTCTGTCAAAAATATAGGGGGTTCCCATATACCCTACTCCCTCCCCCTAACACACTTTTCCCCAAGAACATTATCCTTCATTAGGGTGGTCCATTTGTTTCATGGGATGAACACATATTGAAGCATTGCTGTTAAGCCTGGTCTATAGTTTGCATTGTTTCACACTTTGCACAGCACAATTTTTATAAGTTTTGAGAAAATGTATAATGACATGTATCTGTTATTGCAGTATCATGCAAAATTATTCCGTTGTTTCAAAAACGCCACATGTAATGCCTATTCTTCTCTCTCCCTCCCCTCAGAACCTCTTGTGTCCACTGTCTTTATATCAGTGTTACATGTTCTTCCATTATTAGAATAATAGTCTACTTAATCCATAGTTGCATTCCTCCTGTTTGTTCATTCCTCTATCTTTTGGAGTTGGGATTATGTCACTTTCTTACCCCACAGCAATACAGCAACAGTTACTTCAAATATGTAGAACTCAACGACCTGGTTTCCCTAACTGCTGCTGCTCTGTCTAATCTACCATATCACTTGCCTGGACTGCTGTGATAGTTTCCTAACTGGTCTGCCTTTTGGCCTACTTGCCACTGTGGTCCATTCTTACCTAGCAGCCAGATTGATCCTGTTAAAACCTAAGGGAAGTCTTGGCCCTTGTTTTTCTTTACTGAAACCCCATGCCTTCCCAGCTTACAGTAAAATGCAAGGGTATTATACTGGACTACAAGAACCTCCACAATGTGTGCCCTAAGTTTTAAAAGCAGTTTTATTGAGATATAGTTACATACCATATAATCTATCCTAAGTCTACTTTAGTATAATTACGGATTTGTGCATTCCTCACCACAATCAAGTTTAGGACATTTTCATCACTCCTAGAAGGAAAGCCCTATACACCTTAGAAGGCACCTCTCAATCCCTCTGTCATTCCCCAGCCCTGCATAACCACTATAAATTTCATCTCTATAAATTTATCTTTCCATTTTATATTAATAAAATAATAGAATATGTGGTAATTTGCATCTAGTTTCTTTCACTTAGCATAATGCTTTCTTAAATTACTACAATTTTTTTAAATGAGGGAAGTTGTATATTTACAGAAAATTCATGTAAAAAATACAGTGTTCCCATGTATCCCTTTATTGTTGACTCTTTGCATTAGTGTGTCAGCTTTGTGAGGCTTGATGAAAGAATATAAGATATTACTAACAACTATAATCCTTAGTTTACATTAGGTGTATTTTTTCCATCTACCTTCCTATTATTAACAATGTGTAATAGTGTCATCCATTTGTTATAATTCATGAAAGAGCAATCTCATATTTGTTAACTTCAGTCCATCATCCACAACAGGTTCACTTAGTTAAACAATCCCATCTTTAGGCTTCTAGCTTTCCTTCTAGTAATGTACATGACCTTAAACAAATTCTCTCAACCACGTTCACAAATATATAATTCACAGTAAGGTCCTGCCATCACCACTATCCATTCCCAAATATTTACAATCAACCTAAATAGAGATTTTGCACAATTTAATATCGGCTTTCCATTCTCTAACCCATTGCATCCCTTGGTAACTTATATTCTAGATTCTAAATCTGTGAGTTTGGTTCTTTTCTGTAGTTCATATCAGTGAGATCACACAATATTTGTCCTTTTGTGTCTGACTTATTTTACTGAATGTAATGTCCTGATAGTTCATCCATGTTGATGCATGCATCAGGACTTCATTCTTTCTTAGAGCTGAATCATATTCCATCATATGTATTTACCACATTTTGTTCATTGTGCTCTGAACATTGACATACAAATACCTTTCTGAATCCTTGCTTTCAATTCTTTTGGATATATATGCAGAAGTGGGATTGCCAGTTCATTTGGTAATTTTAGTTTAACTTTTTGAGTTACTGCCAAGCTGTTTCCACAGCCAACGCACTATTTTATATTCCTACCAACAGTGTACAGGTTTCCTATTAATGTGCATCCTTACCAGCACTTGCTATTTTAAAAATAATAGCCTTTTGAATGGGTGTGAAGGATAGCTCATCATGTTGTAGAAATGTCTATTTAAATACTTTGCACACTTTTAATGTTTTTTTTTTTTTGTCATGCCTAACTCCCTTGGAGGTAATTGCATGATCAAGCTCTGTCTTCTTTCTCCACTTGTCACTGGCTATTTCCTTAATGTGTAAATAGACCCTTGCCACTTGGCTGCTTCCTCCTTCTCTTTTGATCCCCAGCTCCAGTCTTGTCTTCTCTGACTTAGGTAACCTTTTTTCTTTTGAGGTACCAGGACTAGGCATTGAACCTGGAATCTTGTATGTGGGAAGCTGGCACTGATCCATTAAGTCACATAGGCTCCCTTGAGTTGGTTTATTCATTTGTTTGCTTGTTTGTTTTTAGGAGGCACCAGGAACCAAACCTGGGACATCCTATGTGGGCAGCAGGTTGAGCTTCATGTACTCACAGCATCTTTCTTACCTGCTCTGTTATCCTACCACTGACCCCTCTTCTTCAAGTTGTATTTGCTGATTCTTTATCTCTTGCTCACTGGATTGTAAATCACTCCCATAAGGTTTACTTTCATCTCTCCCTGCCCTGTGCCTAGCACAGGGTCACCTAAACAGTCACCACACACTCACTTTATTTAATAGAGTGTAAAGAGGGGAGACAGTGGCTCTTTCCACCATCTCTATGATGACTCTTGTGGCTGGGGAGGTGGTTTCAGACCATCATATTTGCAGCCCTTGGATGTAGTTGAGGCTCACCATGGGCTTTGAGGGCAGCCCAGCTTGGATGGAATTGTGACTCTTGTGAAGTCATTTCCACAGTGGTTTACCTTAAATCAGACTTCCCTGTACTTACATCCTGACATGTACTTGGTGGGTCACTTCAGGAAAAGTACTTTGAGATCTTTGTACCTATTCCTCATCTGTAAAATGGTGATTTAAAAAACACCTAATTTTTAGACTTTGTTTTATAATTGAAATCTAATTTTAGATTGCCTGACTCCCCAGATAGTCTCCTTCCAATCCTGTTCCCTAGAAAGGAGAGTGATGGACTCAGTGGGTCCCATGCTTTTAAAAATTTTTTTTAAAATTTATTAAAGTATACCACTCATACATAATCATACATAAACATTAAGTGTATAATAATAGTTGTGAATTTACAAAACAAATATATATATATAACATCATACAGGACTCTCATACCTCACACTATCACCAATATCTTGAATTGTTAAACATTTTTAACTAATGATTAAAGAGCATTGTCACAATATTACCACTAACCAAAGTATTTTCCCCCAACCCACCCTATTATTATCTTTATATCATTTATATATGATCATTCAGAAATAATAAGTATGGTAAAAATTGTGAAGTTAGAAAGCAAACACGTAACATCATTCAGGGGTCCCATACATCAACCCTTCACCAGCACCTTGCATTTTTGTGAGATGTTTCTTACAAATTATGAAAGATTGTTGTCAAAATCTTATTGTCCTTATCTTACACTTGGTGTATTTTTCTCCCAACCTACCCTATTACTATTTTTAAAGTATATTTTTATGGCAGAAATTGTAAACTTATAAAATAATCATGCACATGTACAGAACTCCCAAACAACACCCCTCTATCTGAACATTTGTTATAGACAAGATAATACCATCTGATTGTTACTATGACCATAGTGTACATTTGGCACACATTTTCCATACTGCCCCATTATCAACACAGTACATCTTTGGCATAGATGCAACAATATTATATTATTACTGCTAACCAGAGTCCATAGGTCACTCCAGTTGTATTTTTCCCATGCTTCTCCACATTCCCACCACCTTACAGTAGTGATGGTCATTTGCTTTAGCTAACAAAGGACACTCTTGCCTCTGTACCATCAAACACAATTCTCATCTACTTCTTGGTTTACCATACTATTCAGTTCCTAGATTATTCTTTAGCATTCTGTCAATTGGTATTTCATATCTAGACTACCGTTTTCAGCCACATCCCCATTTATGAACTAGCTTTTACTCACTATGTGTTACCATCTGCTCTATACACTTCCACGCTTTCACAGCAAATCTAATTAAAACTTTTATGTACATTAACCATCAGTAGTCCATCTCATTCCTCCTCTTATTTCCTTTAAGAATCCACCATGTACCACCAAGTCTTGAAGATACTTTCCTACGATTTCTTCTAGAAGTTTTATGGTTCTTGCTTTTATTTTTAGGTTTTTGGTCCATTTTGAGTTAATTTTGGGATAAGGTGTGAGATAGGGGTCCTCTTTCCTTCTTTTGGCTATGGATATCAAGTTCTTTCAGCACCATTTGTTGAATGGACTATTCTGCCTGAGCTGTGTGGGATTGACAGGCTAGTCAAAAATGGCTTGACCACACATGTGAGGGTCTGCTTCTGAACCATCAAATTGATTCCATTGGTCTGTGTGTCTATCTTTATGGCAATACCATGCTTTTTTTAAACCACTATAGCTAGGAAATATGATTTAAAGTCTGGAGGTGAGAGTTCACTTTTCCTTTTTAAGATGTTTCTGGCTATTCAGGATCCCTTACCCTTCCAAATAAATTTGATAATTGTGTTTTCAATTAAAAAATAATTCTGGTGGAATTTTCATCAGGCTTGCATTGAATCTGTATATCAATTTGAGTAGAATTGATATCTTAATGATATTTACTCTTCCAATGCATAAGCATGGAATATTCTTCCAGTTATTTAGAACTTTTATAATTTTTTTTTTTAACATTGAGCTGCAGTTTTATGAATACAAGTGCCTTACATCATTGGTTAAGTTTTTTCTTGACTTTTTTAGTTTTATCTGCCATATTTTATTTTCACCATTCTTTTCCTCTTTTAATTACTTTTATTGATATAATCTTCATTTCTAGACTCTCTTCCAGGCCTCTCTCTCCTGTCTTTTCTTATCAGGGTTTTGCATAACCTTTAGTATGTCTTGAAAATCTTGTCTCTTGGTTAGAAATTCTCTCAGTTACTGTTTATCTGTGAATATTCTAATCTCACCCTCAGTTTTGAAAGACAGTCTTGCTGGATATAAGATCCTTGGCTGGAAGTTTATCTCTTGTATCTTAAATATATCAGGCCACTGTTTTATTGCCTCCCTGGTTTCTGAAGAGAAACCAGCACTTAATCTTATTGGGTATCCCTTATGTCATGCTTTGCTTTTCTCTTGTTGGTCTCAGAATTCTCTTTGTCTTTGGCATCAGTATTCTGGTTAGTATGTGTCTCAGAGTTGGTTGATTTGGATTTTTTTTGGATGGGAGTACATTGTGCTTCTTGGACATAGATATCTATGTCCTTCAATAAGGTTGGGAAATTTTCTACCATTATTTCTTCAAATATTCCTTCTGCCCCTTTTCCCTTCTCTTCTTCTCTGGGTCACCCATGACATGTATGTTTGTACATCTTTTGCTGTCACTTAGTTCCCTGATTCCTTGTTCAATTTTTTCCATTCCTCACTTGTTCTTTTGTGTGTTCACTTTCAGAGGCCATTTCTTTCAGCTTACCAATCCTTTCTGCTGCCTCCTCAAATCTGCTTTATATGATTTCAATGTTTTTAAATTTCATTTATTGCACCTTTCATTCTGAGAATATCTGCTAATTTGCTATGTATGCTTTCAAATTCTTTGTCCTCCTCCAATGTCTTCTTATTATCCTTAATCTCTTTAGCCATCTCATTGAATTTATTAAGGAGATTTGTTTGAACTTCTATGATTAGTTGTTTCAAGTCCTTTCTGCTATTTGGAACATTATCTTGTTCCTTTAACTGGGCTATATCTTCCTGTTCCTTGGTGTGGATTATCATTTTTTGTTGTTGTCTTGGCATCTGGAGTAGCAGAGTATTTATTCTGGGTGTAGTTTTTCTACTTAGTTTATGGCTTTCTGCCCTTTCTCCTTTGCTGGTTGTGCAATAGGAACCAAGGATGTCATTGGTGCTCTAAGCTGTGGAGGTTTAAGCTGCCCTTATTACTCAGGGACCTATGAAGCTTCTCTCAACTTTCTCCTTTGCCAGGGGTAAGGACAGAATCACAGCTGTGTGGAATAATTCAAGTCATGCAGGCCTAGACTGTAGCTGCCCAGAGACACTGATGAAGCTTCATGCCCCTTTCACCCCTGCCTGGGCAGGGATGGAGCTGCAGGAGTGGGCAGCAATCTATGCATTGCAGGTCTAAGATGACCACAGTTGTCCTGGTACACTTCCAATTATCCAGTCCATGTTAGTTAAAGGTTCCTGCAGTTACCTGGATAGGCTGGTGCAGGGCCCACCAGGTTCCTTCCTGCAGAGGTGGGGCCTAAGCCTAGGATAGGACTGCAGGCTGATCTGGGTGCAAGAAACTGGTCCCTATGTTCACCACAATTTTCTGTCAACCTGGCTTCCCCTCATGCTGGGGGTGGAGTTAAAATGGTGGCCACCAGCCTCTTTCCAACTTGGACAGGCTGCCCAGAGAGACTGATGAAGCTTCATGCCCCTTTCACCCCTGCCTGGGGCAGGGATGGAGCTGCGGGTGTGGGCAGCAATCTATGCATTGCAGGTCCAAGATGACCACAGTTGTCCTGGTAGACTTTCGATAATTCAGTCCATGTCAACTAAAGGTTCCTGCAGTTACCTGTATAGGCTGGTGTAGGGCCCACCAGATTCCTCCGTGCCAAAGGTGGGGCTGAAACCTAGGATAGGAATGCAGACTGATCTGTGTGAAAGAAACTGGTCCCTATGTTCACCATGATTTTCGGTCAGCCTGGCTTCCCCTCATGCTGGGGGCAGAGTTAAAATGGTGGCCACCAGCCTCTTTCTGACTTGGACAGGTTCATCCTTTAGCTCTTTTAGGGTTAGACTCTAGCAAGCTGAATTTACTAATCAGTAGCTGAAATCAGTGGCCAACTCTCTTCCTCCCCTGTTTTTGGGAAAATGGAGCTTCCATTTCTAGCCACAGGATAGCTCTTGGGGCAGCTTGTGCTGCCATAGTAGGATATTCACTGGCATCTCAACTTGGCTGGTAATTTCCCAAAGAGGATAATGCAGGTCCCCCAGCTTCCTCCCTGCTGGAGGTGAGGCTGGGCCCTATGCTAGAGCTGCAATCTGATCTGTATGGAAAGGTGCTGGTCCCTACCAGCACTGGGATTTTTATTCTGTCCTGCTTCCCCTTGTGCCTGACATGGAGTTAAGATGGTGGCTCCCAGCCTCTTTCTGACTTGGTCAGGTTCAAACTTTAGCTGTTCCTAGGATTATATAGTGTAGCCCTCTCAATTTACATCAGTAGCTGAAGTTGGTGCCCAACTACCTTTTCCTTCCCCATTTTTGGGAAGTGGAGCTTCCTATTCCAGCTGCAGAATAGCTCCCAAGGTGGCTTGTGCCTCCATTGGAGGATGGGCACCAGCCTCCAGGGCATGGGGTGCTCTGCTTCTGAATCTTCTCTGCAGATGGGCAGTCTCCTTCCTTCCATTCTTTCAAGGATGTTACAAGATGCTCTTCTGGCTTCCTGGAGCAACCAAACAGGTGCTTTAGATAGCACCATGTGATTACTAACTGCCCTGTAGCAGGAGGTGACTCTAGGAGCTCCTTATTCTGCCACCATCTTGTTAGTTGTCCTTGAATTTTGGATATTTTATATATAGGTCTAAAGTTTGCTTTTACATTTTGTTGTTGTTTATGTTCCTTTGTTGAGAACTATCTTTTCTTTCATTCCAAGAGGATTTACCTTTCTCATTGAGCAGAGACTACTTTGGTGCATAATTCCATCTCTGGTTCATTTGGGACTGTATTGGCTGATTGTTTTTTCCCCTGGAGAACAGATGAGATTTTTCTAGTTCTTTTTATGTTATGTTGTATAATTTGGGATAATATCTTGGTTGTGCTTATTATATAGTTAGAGACTTCTGAAAGATTGTTTTGGCTAGTTGGTGCCTTGCTATTACATATGAATTTGAGGATCACCTTTTTCCATTCCTAAAAAAAGGTTGCAGAGATTTTGGTAGGTATTGCATTTATTTTTTCTCTCTTTTTTTTTTTGGTCTTTTTAAAAAAAATTTTTGTTACATTCAAAAAATATGAATTCCCCATATACCCCCCCATCGCCCTCACCCCACTTCTCCCCCCATAACAACAACTTCCTCCATCATCATGAGACATTCATTGCATTTAGTGAATACATCCCTGAGCACCGCTGCACCTCATGGTCAATGGTGCACACCGTAGCCCACACTCTCCCACAGTCCACCCAATGGGCCATGGGAGGACATACAATTGCTGGTAACTGTCCCTGCAGCACCACCCAGGACAACTCCAAGTCCCAAAAACACCCCCACATCTCATCTCTTCCTCCCACTCCCTACCCCCAGCAGCCACCATGGCCACTTTCTCCACACCAGTGCCACATTTTCTTCTATTACTAATCACAATAGTTCATTAATAGAATATCAGTAAGTGCACTCTAATCCATACTCTATTCCTCCATCCTGTGGACCTTGGAATGGTTGTGTCCACTCCACATCTATATCAAGAGGGGGCTTAGATTCCACATGGATGCTGGATGCAATTCTCCTGCTTTCCGTTGTAGGCACTCTTGACTCCCTGGTGTGGTGGTTGGCCTTCTTCACTTAATATTAGCTGAGTGAGTTAAGTCCACTAAACCAGACTGTAGGAGTTGCAAGTCTGTTGAGGCTCAGGGCCTGGCTATCACATGGTCAGCCCAGAGATTCAGGTCCCCTGGGTATACATTAAACCCCAGAACCAACTACAGTTCTGGTAAAAGTAACAGGAGAGGCTTGTGGACAAAGATCAGATCTGAGTCCAGCTCCATCACACAGAAACACAAACTCCAAAGTAGGGCCAACTGACATGGCACTGAACTCCATCTGCCATGACCATAGAACCTGTTGGTCCCTGTAGCCCTCAGAAGAACCAATACCTGGGGTTGTATCTACGTTATCTGTCTCTGGGACTCTGATGAGGTGTGCATAAGGGCAACCCCTCTTATAACCTCCCAGCTCTTTTTGGAGACTCATAGCCATATAAACTCATTTGTCCTTTCCATTTCCCCCTTTTTTTCAAGGTCAAAAAGCATTTTTATCTCCTGGCATTATATGTAGACTGAGATATTCTGCTGGTCCGAGTTGGCCCTTTTATTCAAGGTCATTTTCTAGTTACATCATTGGCTGGTACTTAGTAGTAATCCCTCAGTGCCAGGAAGGCTCATCCCCAGGAGTCATGTCCCACATTGGGGGGAAGGCAACACATTTACACGTTGAGTTTGGCTTTGAGACTGGCCACATTTGAGCAACACAGAAGTTCTCAGGAGGTAACTCTTAGGCACCCTGCGGCTCTAGGCCTTGTTCTTATTTCAGTTGCACAGGCTCACAAGCATAGTCATTGGTATCAAGGGCAAGTCATTGGTATTATTGGACCTTCCTTCTTTTTTGGTCTTTGCCATTGCACTTGGGGGATTGTTGCTGTTCCTTTAGGGACTGTGATAGAGCTCCCTGGCTAGGAACTCAGCACTCTCTCAGTTATTGTTTTTAATTGTAACCACTATGAAAATATCCAAACATTTTTGTGTACCCTGGATATATGCCCTGGAGAACTCCCTGTCAACCATGTGTTCCCTGTCAAAAACATCCCATACCAGTATTCAAAGGAGGAGTTTTTAACAGAAAAAAGTTCATCAGGTCAGAGTGGGGGGAGGAAGCTAGGGGCTCTGAGGAGCAAGAGAAGGTAAGGGTGGGTGCAGAGCACACACAGGAAGTGTCCACAGGACATGGGGCCCGGAGAGGTTGATGGGGACAGAGATGAAGGGAGTGCAGGCCACAGGGTCCTGCTGGTCCCACAAATGGTTGCTCTTATCAAGAGCTTGTGATTCGGGGCCCACCCTCTCCCTCTCATGTCCCATCATCCTGCCCTCCCAGGGCAGTGCCCAGCAGTGGGGCCTTTGGCTCAACATTAGGGAGACCCTGCTCCTGGGGGACCTGGTCCTGCTGGCACCTGATGTGACCACAGGATGTGGTGTCCACTGTGGTTTGGGAGATGGGGCCAGGTCCCCAGCAGAGCCCCTTGGCACTCTCAGCCCTAGTGCCATCTCCTCTGTCTCTCCTGCCTCCTGCCATGACCCCCAGCCCTGGGACCTTTGGTTATCTCCTCTCCATTTCCTACACCATCAACAACAAACTGTCACCCGGAATGTGCAAGACCCTCCAGAGCCTTTCAAACTACAAATGGGAAAGTAAAATAAGGAGGTCATGCTGCTTAGGAACACTGGGAGCAATTTATCTGGTGTAAAGAAAATGCCAGATAGAGGCTTCGGGGGTTCAGAGTGATCACAGGGAAGAGAAGACTCTTGAGCTTAGTTCCCAGTTCTGGTTCAAATATAGGAGAATATATTGTATCTATTCCTTCTAAGAGAAAGGCAAGCACATAGCCATGAACCCACAACTGATAGGTGAGGTGTGAGGTGAGCAGCAGGTGGGAGATGTCCACAGTTCTGCAGACTAAGGAAGCAAGTGGAAGGGCCATGGCCAATGGGCATCTGAGCTAGATCTTCAGGACAGGGCAGGGAACAGGGTGGGGCAAGAGTGGGGTAACTGGCTTTTGTGGTTTGGAGATACATTCACCAGAAAAGCATGTTCTTAAACCTAATCCATCATGTGGGTCTACTGACAAGGTTACACCAGCTGAGGCCTGGCCCAACTAAAGCAGGATGGGTCTCAATCCTGTTACTGAGGTCTTACAGGGAAGATCACATAGAAAGAGAAAGCCAGAAGGAGAAGCCAAAGGTGAAAGTCAACAGAACCTGGAATAATAGAAAGAAGTCTGCAGAGGCCACCATGTGCACTGGGATAGGACAGAAGATTTAGGACCAAGGGTCCCTGGCTGCCAGCTCCAGGGTGCTTCAGTTTCTGGGAGAAAGCATCACTCTCATGACACTCTTGATTTTGATATTCTCCTTGAAAAAACTATGAGTAAATAAATTCCCGCTGTTCAAGCCAATCCACTGTTTGGCAGCCAGGAAACAGCCATTGTCCAAGGGTCCTGATTTATCCAAGTGCTTGGGCAGTCAGCAGGAACCCCTGGGCAGGGAATTATACAAACCTGGCAAAAATAATATTGGTAGAACAAGAAAGCTAGTGGTTTACCAGTGAAATCCCTCCTCACATTTGCTGGTCCCTGGCAGGTGGTAACAGGTGAGGCCAGATGACCCTGGAGGGGGAAGTAGAGAGGCAGGAGCTCTTTCCTTTCATTTTAGTTCTTTCTACACTGCTTTACTCTTTAGCAATATGCATATTTTCTGTCCAAAATAAACTAAAATTTATTGGTAATAACTGTGGGAAGAGTGTCTGTTTCAGTGGCACAGGTTCTGGGTCTAATCAGATGACAATGGGGGAAAGTAAACATCCTGGTCCTTCCATCCTTCTGCCTCCCCTCCCCCCCCAACAAAGAGGTGAGGGGTCATGGCATCTGGTACAGAACTAATCATCTTGTCGAGAGGAGACCCACCTGTAGGGCTGGGATTGTCCAAGGCAATGATGGGTGGAGCTGCTTTGACATCCAGATGGATCCAGATGGGGCATCATGCATTTTAGCTCCTGAGTGGGGACCAGCTGCCCACTTTCATGGATGACACCAGGACATAAGCCATGATCCTGATGTGACCAGTGTGGGTCCACCAGGTTGCTGCCAGATGCCAGTGGGCAGAGGCCAGGCCAGGCCAGGTGGGGGTCCAGGAGGCAGCTTGGAGGCCAGAACCTTCCACCAACATTTTGGTGCCCTCAGGAGACTTGCAGGACAAGCAAACATCACCCCTCAGTGGGCAGAGGCTCCTGCAGACAGGGGCCTGGGAAGGGACTCCAGTGACCTTGGGAATCTGGGTTCCCATCTGGGCTCAGCCCTGACCACCTGTGGGACCCACACAGGAGTCACACTGGGCTCCCCTGTCCTCCTGCATATGTGAGATGAGATGGCTAGAGGCTGGGCCTGAGGGGCTGGCCCCAGGGACACCTAATTGCAACTCATTAGCAGTTGTGTTTACAGTGGCTGCAATGGAGCATGGGTACAAGACTGAAAACTGAAAAGGCTGAGCAAGGGCCTCAGAGTGGAGCGTGGCTTCCCACATTAAATAATGGTGCATTAATGGAACACCAGGCAGCAGTAACTAGTAATTTACAAATTAATATTCATCATACTTTCAGTGTCTCTCGGGCTGGGCTCTGAGCCTTTGGTTAACCCCAGATAATCTCTGCAGCAACTCAACATGAAAGTCCTATCACTAGCCCCATTTCACAGATGGGAAAACTGAGGTACAGAGAGGTCAGGAGACCCTGCCCAGGGTCACACAGCAAGGTGGCACCAGGCCTGGAAGTGAACCAGCTGGGAGCCATGAGAGATTTGATGTCAGATCATTTAAAGGACAAGGAGGGACAGATGCAGTCAGGGTCAAGGGCAGGCCAGGATGGGCCTTGGCCCTGACTTGGGCCCCAGCCCTGCCCCAGCCAGCCACATGGGTACCAGCAGTGTCCTTACAGGGGCTGTGAACTCTTGAGAGGAGAGCAGAGGGGCAGGGGCAGTGCTTGGAACAGCACCTGGGGCAGAGGAGGGACTCAGAAGAGGTTGGTTTAAGCAACCCAATGACATTTGAAAACTCAAACTAATACAAAGAGATGAAGGTGACAGCAGCACATTATACTTCTAAGTCTGCCTCTCCTGCTGCTAGAAGGAAGCTGCCCCCACCTGTGGCTATGGGGGCTCCTTCCATCCCGGGTCGACTGTCTCTGCTCTCAGCCTCCAAGGTCCACCCTGAGAGCAGAGCTGGGACTAAACTGCTGATTGGTCATATTAGCCATGGAGATGACAGGACCTGGGCTCCAGTGGCTTTGAAAGGTTCTCATCTCCAAGAAATTCCAGGACCAGGGCCAGTGGTTCCTACAGTCCTTGAGTGGCCTCTGGGAACCACAGGGGGTCAGTTCCTTGACTTCCTGCTGAAAGCAGGGCAGAGTCAGAAGGAGAGGAGACTAGAAGCTCTACGGCCCTGCCTCTTTCCCCTGGCAGAGTTAGGTCTTCTGAGCAGGGAAGAGCAGCCACTGGTTGGAAGAGGGCATTGAAACTGCTTCAATCCACTGTCCTTTACTTCTCAGTCTCTCTTCAGTCTTAACCAACAACCAGAATTATGAATCCTGGACACCCTGAAAGTAGGACACATGGTTCACCAGTTCCCTCCCTCTGACCACATGATGGCCCTTTCTCCACCTGACTCCCAGCCCTGGCCGCACATTAACCTCTAAACACAGAGTGGCTGCCACAGCCCCACCTGGCCAATTCTTGGCCACATAGGAGCCTCAAAGCCCAATCTTTTGCCAGCCTCAGCTGCATCATTCTCTTTCCCTGATAACAAACTGACCCCACAACACTTGAGGGTGAGCTCTAGCCACCAGGAGAAGCTCTGAACCTGCAAATGGTGCACTGCTCCTGCCTAACCAGAAGGACACAGATGAATGTGAAGCTTGCTGGAGGCCAGCAGCTACCCCAAACCATGAGGAGCCTGGGCTCTCACACCACTCACTTGACAGCACAGGCCTGTCCCCAAACTGGGCATGAGCTTGGGTGCTGCCTGATGGCCCTGGCAGGCCTTGCATGGAACTCAGGAGGAGAGACCTTTAGCACCCCTGGAAGCTGGCACAACAGTTGTAGATGTCCAGCTGCCCAGCTCATCTCCAATGCCATGTGCTCCTGCCCAGGACAACAAGTTGCCCAGTCAGTCCAAGTCCACCCTCATCTCTCCAAGGGCAGTCATGGATTATTCTGTGGTTAAGGTTTCAAATTTTGCTCATGACAGAGGCAGAGTAGTGCCAAGTTGCTCAAGCAAGTATATCAAACACTCAGTTAAGTACAAAAAAAGTGCTTCAGAGTAAGAACTAGATCATACAAAGCTCAGGATGTACTGAAAATTGCCAAAGAAAAGGCACAAAAGAAACCAGTTGAGACCTGACTCTTCCAGTGCATCAGTTGTAGCATTGATTTGAAATCAACCCATGCAGACTCTAGTTCTTCTGAAAGCTTTGATTTTCCTCCAGGAAGTATGCATGCACCTTCTGCCTCCTCTTCAAAGGGAGAGAAAAAGCTGAGGAATTCCTTGATAATGAAAGCCTGTTCCAAAAACATCTCTGAATCCTTCACACCAGATGGCAGGATCATATGTGTAGGGAACACTGTTTGCATCCAGATTTACAGCTTCCATTGGCCATTGTTCATATCATAACTGTGGGACAGAAATTTATAATGGCCTTTTAATCCAAAAGGAGACCCATATTTCATGGTTTGAGTCTCCAACATCTTTCCTTGCTCTCTTGCAACCCTCCCCCTTTATAGAAAACTTCCAGTAAGAGAAAGGGCCTGTGTCACAAGCCTGTCAGAAAGGCAGCTAAGACTGCCAAGCGGCCAATCCCTGAAATGTGGGCTCTGTTGGTGCAGTTTGAAATATGAACATGGACAATAAGGTAGGCAAGAAAAATTGGAAAGCACCACAGATTTTCTAATCTAGTTAGCAATGACTCCTACAAATTGCCTGTTCAAATTGTAGAGAGAAATTGTACTGAATTGGCTGGTTTGTTTGTTTGTATGTTTTGGTTGGGCTTGGTTTTTTACTTCCATATAACCATTTTTTGACTGAGTAACTTATTGAACAAGCAATGAAATTTTGTCTTAAGGAAGTGAAAGTTAGTAGTATTCTTCAGTTGTGATGTAAAAAAAACCCCAAGGCATAGGAACCATAGCCTCAATTGAAAGTGAATTTTTGCACTTAAAAAAAAATTTTTTTTTCTTTATTTTCTTTGAAATGTTACATTAAAAAAAATGAGGTCCCCATATACCCCCCACCCCACCCAACCGACCCCTCCCATATCAACAAACTCATTGTGGCACATCCACTGCACTCGGCAAATACATTCTAGAGAACCGCTGCAGCACATGGACAGTGGCCCACATTGTAGTCCACACTCTTCCCCAGTCCACCCATTGGGCCACTACAGGGCACACAATGTCCAGCATCCATCCCTGCAGCAGTACCTAGGACAACTCCAAATCCTGAAAATGCCCCCACACCATATCTCTTCTTCCTTCTCCCGACCATCAGCGGCCACCGTGGCCACCCTCTCCACATCATTACTACAGTTTCTTCCCTTACTAATCACAATGATTCCCCAGCAGAACACCAGTAAGTTCACTCTAATCCATACTCTATTCCTCTGTCTTGTGGACCTGGGATGGCTATGTCCAGTCCCCTCTACCTCAAGAGGGGGTTTAGATTCCACATGGATGATGGATGCAATTCTCCTGCTTGCAGCTGTAGGCACTCTTGGCTCCCTGGTGTGGTGGTTGACCCTCTTCACCTCCCTGTCAGCTGGCCAGGGTAAGTCCAAGAAACCAGAGGGTAGGAGCTGCAAGTCTCTGAGGCCCAGGGCCTGGCCATCACATGGACAGTTCAGAGTTCCAGGTCTTCTGAATATGCACCAACCCAAATGCCAAACACAGGTCCAGTAAAACTATCAGAAGAAGCACGTGTAGAAAGGTTGTATCTGAGTCCAACTCCATCACACTCAGAAACACAATCTCCAAAGTCAGGCCAACTGACATGGCCCTGAACTCCAGAGCCATCTGCCTTGACCATAGAACTGTAAGTTGCTGCAGCCCTCTGGAGAACCAGCACCTGGGTTTCCATCTACCTTGGCTGTCTCTGGTACCCTGCTGAGGCATGCATAAGCATCACGCCCTGATAACCTCCCGGCTCTTTTTTGGAGACTCTTAGCCATATAAACGCACTTGTCCTTTCCATTCCTCCCTTTTTTATCCAAAGTCAAAAAGCAGTTTATAACACCTGATATTACATGTAGGCTGAGATATTCTGCCAGTCTGAGTTGACCTCTTTGTTCAAGATCTTTTACTAGTTACATCATCAGCTGGTGCTTGGTAGTAATCCCTCAGTGCCAGGGAGCCTCATCCCTGAGAGTCATATCCCATGCTGGGGGGAAAGCAGTGCATCTACATGCTGAGTTTGGCTTAGAGACTGGCCACATCTGAGCAACATGGAGGCTCTCAGGAGGTAACTCTTAGGCACCCCACAGCTATAGTCCTAGTTCATATTTCAGGCAAACAAGCTCATAATCAGAGCCATCAGTATCAAGGGCTCATTGTTGAACCTTCCATCTTTTTGGTCTTTGCCACTCCACTTGGGGGATTGTTGTTGTTCCACTGGGGAGTGTGGCAGAGCTCCCCTGGTCAGGAATTCAGCACTCTCTCATCTGTTGTTTCTAACTGAAACCACTATGAAAATATCCAAACCTTTCTATGTACCCTGTATACATGCCCTGGAGAACTCCCTCCCACCTGTGTGCAGCCCATCCAATGACACCCCACACAAGTGCTCCTCTCCCACCATAGTTGAACCTCTCTGTAGTCCAAAACTTCTTCAAAAAGGAAGCCCAATATATTGCCAGGCTCCATTAATAAGAAAATGGAATATAGTGATGGGTTTAAAGATTGGATATAGAATATATAGAAATTTAGAAAAATTAAATAAAGGAAAAATAAATTGGGGCATCAAAAAATGAAAAAATGAAAATGGTTTGTTTTTGACATTTTGCCTTTCATCACTGCTACAGGTGTTGCCTTGTATGTACAGTGGCAAGGCAATTTCTTCCTCAGTATCTGCCTCCTTTCTTTTTTTCCCCTGATTATTGAGTTTCTCTTGACATAAGATTTAGGTCACAGTAATTCACATATACAATATATGGTACTCCCACATATGCAACATCGAACCCTTTGTCCCTTCCTCAACAGTGATCTTTTTACATGTTCATATTATATTTGCTGCAGCTAATGTACAGATATTGAAATGAGAGCTTTCAAACATGGTTCCATTTGGGTTTACATCATGGTTTATATTTTAGACTATACAATTTTCTAAATTTTTAGTTATCTTATGTTTTACATTATGTTTTACATTTTAGCCTATAGACTTTTATACATTTTTGGTGTAATTTAACATGACCTATATCCATCATGGCATGATCTTGTGGAACACTTCCATTGCCCCACAGTTACCCTGATTCCATGTATTCAACACCTCTTTCTACCTCCTCTCAGGGCCCACCAAGACAATCAATCTTCATTACTTGAGGGACTATATTCAGAGATACTTGCAAAAATGTTGAGGGCTTGATATCCTTGACTGCCCTAACCTTTCAGGAGCCACCAATTCTCTCAAGAGATACAATTCCCTCTGTTTGAGAACATCAGTCCTCCCCAGGATGTGGGTATACCTTCACTCTCATTGTATGGGTCTCCACCCAATAATATAATCCACTGTGACAAAATGAGCACTCACACACTCCCCAGAAGCTTGCCCTGTGTCAGATGCTCCCTGCCCTTAAGCATCTGAAACAGGCAACCTTCCATGTTACATTCTCTAAAGACTTTTCTCTGCACTACAATTTCAACCACATATCTGACAATCTCCCATGATCAAATGTTCCGCTCACCCTCTGCTCAATTTCTTGGGCAATCTGACCCATCCTCTCATCCGTAGTGCCCCGAAAGCCCAGACAGCACCACCGTAAGTTATCCCTATGGCCCCATTTTATCCCTTCCCTGTACAAATACTTACCTCCAGCTTATCATAGATTTCACCCAAGTAGCTGTCAGCACAAAACCTTTCTCTACCCTCCAACTACTTTAAAGTTTATCATCCAGTCTCTAGTTCTCTGAGACAGCTTGGTTTACTTATTTCATATCAGAGAGGTCATGTAGTATTTGTCCTTCAATGCCTGGGTTGCTTCACTCAACATAAGGTTCTCAATATTCATCCATGTTATCACATGTGTTTGTACTCTATTCTTATAGCTGAGTAGTATTCCATTGTATGTATATACCACATTTTATTTATCCATTCATCTGTTGATGGGCATTTGGGTTGATTCCAACTTTTGGCAATAGTGAACAATGCTGCTGTGAACATTGATGTGCATATATCGGTTTGTGTCCTTGTTTTCAGATCTTCTGGGTATATACCCAGCAGTGGAATTTCTGGGTCATATGGCAAATCCATAGCTAGTTTTTTGAGAAACCACCAAACTGTCCTCCAGAATGGCTGGATCCTTCTGCATTCCCATCAGCAGTGGATGAGTGTTCCCATTCTTCCATATTCTCTCCAACAATTGTAGTCTTTAGATTTTTTGATAGCTGTCAGTCATATGGGAGTAAGGTAGTATCTCGTTGTTTTGATTTGCATTTCCCTAATAGCTAGGGATTTTGAGATTTTTTCATGTGTTTTTTAGCTATTTGTATATCATCTTTGGAAAAGTGTCTGTTCAAATCTTTTTCCCATTTTTAAAATGGGCTGTTTGTCTTTTTATTTTCAAGATAGAGGAGTTCTTTATATATGCATGATATAAGTCTCCTATCAGATATATGGTTACCAAATATTTTCTCCCATTGTCTAGGCTCTCTTTTCACTTTCCTGAAAAACTCCTTTGAAATGCAGAAGGCTTTAATTTTTAGGAAGTCCCATTTATCTATTTGTTCTTTTGCTGCTCATGTTTTTGGTGTGAAGTTCATAAAGCCCTTTCCTATTACAAGGTCCTGTAGCTGCTTTCCAATTGCAGGGGCTTTTTTTTTCTTTAAAGATTTACTTATTTGTTTCTCTCACCTTACCCCCCACCCCGGTTGTCTGTTTTCTGTGTCTATTTGCTGTGTCTTCTTTGTCCGCATCTCTTGTTGTCAGCGGCACCGGGAATCTGTGTTTCCTTTTGTTGCATCATCTTGTTGTGTCAGTTCTCCGTGTAGGCGGCACCATTCCTGGGCAGACTGCACTTTCTTTTGCGCTGGGCAGCTCTCCTTACAGGGCACCCTCCATGTGCATGGGGCTCCTCTACATGGGGACACCCCTGCGTGGCACGGCACTCCTTGTGCACATCAGCACTGTGCACGGGCCAGCTCCACACAGGTCAAGGAGGCCCAGGTTTGAATTGCAGACCTCCCATGTGGTAGATGGATGCCCTAACCACTGGGCCAAGTCCACTGCCTGCAGAGATTTTTAATAGCCAGTTTGTACATAGTATTTTTTTTGTATGTGTACACATACATACTCACAGGTAACATAAATATATGTAATAGAAAATATAGCTTGTCACTAAGACAAGTTGCAGACTTGGAATTGCAGATGAGCTGAAAGAATAGTACAGATATTTAATTAGTTTTTGTTTTGCTTTTTAATTAATGATCATTTAACCTTTCTATGCACACAATAGCATCAGAGTTTGATGCATGGGGTCAGACAAACTGAGATGCTCATTATTCAATGGCAGACTGTGGAAATAGCCTAGTATTTGGGATTAACACTGTTAAGGCTGGATACAGGTTTAAATGATCACTTCCTGTCTTCCAATGTGGATTTAACAAAAAGTCTCAAGCTTCTTGTTTGGAAAATTAATTAGGTTTGTTTTTTGATATATAAATAGCTGATTGCTAAATTAGGTCAGATTTTTCCTGTTTGCCAAATTTGGTCAGATTTCTACTGATTTGCTGCTCTAAATTCTTAGTACATGTCCTAGTAAATTACACTTTGTGAATTGTCTTATGTGTAGTTGTTGCATTTTGGAAATACCTAATTTGTAATATTTTTAAAAATATTTCCACATAAGGTATCTGTTTGCAGGTCAGAAAATGAAAAAATGTAATTGTGCAATGCTCTGAAAGGTGTAAGAACAAAAATAGTGAAATAAAGTTGACTAAATCTAACCAAAAAACTCTAAATGCTTACATTTAAACTTGGCATGAAGCTGTAAATGCTTATATTAAAAATGAGGAAAGATTTTTATATTAGAGACCTAACCTCAAACCTGGAAGAATTAGAGAAAAAGAAGATCAAGCTAAACCCAAAGCAAGTAAATAACAAGGTTTAGAGCAGAGGTTAATGAAATAGAATATAATAAAACAATAGAATCAGTGAAACTAAAACTTGGGTCTTTGAAAATGTCAATAAAACAGGCATACCTTTCTTTCAGCTTCTGACTACTCCATCTGTGGCTGTTCTCTCTGCTGGGCATTGATTTAACTTCTGGAGTCTTTTCCCTGTCTCTGCAGTTTTTTTCTCCATCAGTGTCTTTTTATTCTTCCATATATAAAGGACTCCAGTAGGAGGATTAAGACACACCCTGAGTCACACAATCTAATCAAAGGCCCTTAATGGAGTAATTTAATCAAAAGATCCCACCAACAATTGATTTCCACACAGGGAATTAATTAGCTCTAAGGACATGATTTTCGAGGGTCTAAAAATTCTCAGACTACCATGCCCCATAGTCCAACTATTAGATATAAATCCAAAAGAATGGAATTGCACAATGATATTCATAGCAGCATTATGCAAAATTGCAAAAAAAGTTGGAAGTAACCCAAGTGTCCATCAACTGGTGGATGGAAAAAATTATGGTATATTCATACAATGGAATATTATTCAGTCATAAAAAGAAATGCATATTTGATATATGCATTGTGAATATTTGAAGCTGTATATACCTCAGAAAAAGAAGCTCTTAAAAGCAATCCATTCCTATGGATACATACCCACAGTAAGTAGGGCCTTTTGATGAGGTTCATTCAGTTACGGTGTGACCCATCTCAATCAGGGTGGTACTTACTCCTATTTCTGCAGTCCTTTCTAAATAGAACACATTATGGAGAGAAAAAAGCCATGGTAGGAAGAAGCTGGGGTCATGAAACCTAGAAGAAAAAAAAGAGACCAGGAGAGGCCACCATATGCCTTGTCATGGGCAGAGGAGCCAAGAATCACTGTAGTAGTCTTAAAGAAGAAATCATAGCCTTGATGGATTACATGAGTTGAAATCATAGCCTTGATGGAATACATGAGTTAATGGATTACATGTATATATAGTACCATAGCACTGTAACCATGAACAGATAAATTCCCATTGTTTAAGCCAAACCCATTTCATGATATTTGCTCTAAGCAATCTAGGAAAATAAAACAGATTTTTGTACCAGGAGAGTGGAGTGCTGCTATTGGAAAAATGTGGAAATGGCATTGGAAATGAGTAATGGTTAGAGGCTCATACAACTGTGCAGCACTTGCTAGAAAAAGTTTAAAGATTACTTTCTAGTGTCTGTTCCTAGAAATATGGACACTAAATATACTTCCATTGAGGCCTTAGATGGAAATTTGAAAATGTTATTAGAAACTGGAGTTAAAGTGATCCTTGTTCAAAATGGCAAAGAACTTGGCAAAATTAAGTTCTGATGTTAGTGGAAGGCAGAACTTGAAAATAATGAGCTGGGATATTTAGCTGAAGAGTTTTCCAAGGTAACTATAGAAAGGGCAATTTGCCCTTCATTGCAGCTTATAATAAAATATAAGAGGAAAGGGAAAAGCTGATAACTGAATTCCTGAGCATAAAGAAACCAGAAATTGATGGCTTGGACAATTCTGGGCTTCCATAAAGCAAGTCCCTAGAGAACAGTGTCCATGTGAGGGTTTAACTGAACATGAATCCAATTAGACAGGCATTCCAGGGCAAGTCAGGACTTGCAGTGTAGTTACTCAAGTTGCAAGATCTGTATAAGTGGAACCACTGCCAGCCTGGATTAAAAGGGAGACATTGAAGACTAAAATCACTTCAAGGGCAGAAGCATGGAAGCTGAGTTCTGGACCAAACACAATTCACGCCAAGAGCATGGACACCTCATGTGTGCAGAAAATGTGCATCTGCCATAGCATTGGAGAGGGCAGGCCTTCCAGCCCATTGTTCAGGAAAATGCTACTTCCCCAGTGTTCTAGGAAGTTGGAACCTATGTCCCAAGATTTCTGACAGCCTAGATGTCATCTCAATGGTGGAGAGGGTGGTGCCTTCACCACCAGTATTTGGGGAGAGCATTTTCACAGAACACACACTTGGAAGGGTTGGGCTCCACTTCTTCAGGCCCATAGACCAAGACATCTTTCCATAGAGGACTCTCAGAGTATGCCCTTCAGGGTTTCATAATTGCTTGGAAACTCTAATCCCTATTTTCATTCCAACTTCTCCCTGTGGGAATGGGAATGTTTATCCTATGCCTGTCTCTCAATTGTATATTGGAAGCAGATAACTTTTTAATTAGGATTCCCAGGTCAACTGAAGGAGGGGAACTGTGCCACAGGACAGACCACACCCATAAACAATTTTAATGAGACTTTGTAATAAGCATTGTTTCTGAAATGATTTAAAGTCTTTGGGATATTGGGATGGAATACACATATTTTGCATATGGGGAGAACATGTCTTTAGCAGATCCAGAGGATGGACTGTGGTGCTGCAATGCTGTATGTGTCCCTGAAAATCACATTCTTAAATCTAATTCACTCCTGTGGGTGTGAGCCCACTCTAAGTAGGGATTTTTGTTATGGTTACTTCATTTAGGGTGTCACCAACATCAATCAGGATGGGTATTAATAAACAGAATGAATACAGAGAGAGAGAGAGAGAGAAAGCCATGGAAGCAAAAAGCTGAAATCAACAAAAAATTGGAAGAGAAGAGAGAGACCAGCAGATGCCACCATGTGCCATGTGGTAGAGGAGTCAATGATTGCCAGAAGCTGCTCTTCAGGAAGAAAGCATCACCTTGATGATGCCTTCATTCAGACATTTTTCTGAACTCTAACCTTGAATGAATAAGTTCTCATTGTTTAAGTGAACTTGTTTCATGGTATTTGTTTTGTGCAATCTAGGGAACTAAAACATGAGACAGTGGGTGAAGTTTGAAGACATGTTAAATGAAATAAACCAGACAGAAAAGGACAAATGTATGATTTCATGGATATGAAACTAGAATAAGGCTGTGCTGGGGAGTTCCTAAGCCCTGAGTAGGTTGTTTCGGGGGCTTGCAGTGCAGGAGGTGTCTGGAAGTCGATTTGGTGAGACAGTGATGGAGGAGATTCTTGCGAGAGGTGGAATTTGGGTTTCTGACTCAGAGGTCAGAGGTTCTGGGTGGAGCCTCACCCCCTAGGGCTGGCAGCTGGGCCATGGTGATCCCTGGGATCTTTGTTGTGTGGGGTGTTCCCAAATGCTGAGTGGGCTGTTTCAGGGACTTGCAGGGCAGGAAGTGTCTGGATGTCGATTTGGTGAGACAGTGACAGAAGAGATTCTTGCAAGAGGTGGAACTTTCCATTTCTGACATGGAGGTCAGAAGTTCTAGGTGGAACCCATCCCCCTAGGGCTGATGGCCCATCCACGGTGGTCCCTGAAATCTTTGTAGTGCAGCAGTGCTCCCAGCAGGCTGTTTCAGGGGCTTGCAGGGCAGGAGGTGTCTGGATGCTGATTTAGTGAGACAGTGACCAAAAAGATTCTTGTGAGAGGTGGAATTTTGCAGGTGGGATCCCTCCCCCTAGGGCTGGCACCCAGTTGTGGGGATCCCTGAAGGCTGTGTTCTGCAGTGCTCCCAGGCCCCCTGTTAACCAGATGTGTGGTTCCCAGGTCTGTGTCCCCTAAACCCTGGTGGCCCACACTCCAGAGACTCACACACCTTGAGTGTGCAGTGTCACAGACTTCCCATCCCTGAATCCACTGCACCCTGAGGTCCATCTGAGGTCCTTGATTACACTAGCCCTTGGCGTTTGTGTTTTGTTTTTGTTTTTGTTTTTTGTCTTGGTTGCTAATATTGCATTATCTCCTAGTCTTTTCTCCCATTTTCTCCCCCAAGGTCCTTTTTCATTTATTTAGTTTTTTTTTCCTTTTCTTTTTCTTGCTTGTTCCCCCCCCCTCTTTTCTTTGACCATCCCCTTTTTCTCCTCTTTTCTTTTCTCCTTAGTTTCTATTCTTTATATAATAGGTGCTGCAGGGGGCACTTCACACTTGCTGTGTTTCCTCATCCTCCATTTCCTCTTTTCTGTATGAATTGATTATGGCCACCTACACTATCCCCTTTCCCCCCATCTTGCTATCATCCATCATCTACTGTTTCTCTTACATTCCACCTCCCTTTCTTTGGCCTCCAAATTGTCTGACATTTAATTTCTAATACCTTTGTTCTGTTTTCTGTCTTTTATCCACTCTTGGTATTATTGTCTTTCTTTTCTCTTTCCCTCTCTCATAAAAAACTGGCTTTTTAATTCATACTATATTTCTCCCCATATTCAGTTGACTGTCTCATTATAGGTACTCCACTTACTGCTATAAATCTACACAACTTACATGAGTCTAATACCCATTCTCCCAGATCTCACATTGTTCCTCTGTTAACATTTATTACCAATACTACTTTACACATTTTCTTTTCTTACTCATTTTGCTTTCCCTGGCCCTAATATTTTCCTTCAAAGTGAACTTAGCAAGAAACAAGAAAATAGAGTAAGGAGAAAAAAGTGACAAAGAGAAGACATAACATTTATGCATGACAGCAACTAATTAATCCCCAAGACTAGACAAAGAAACTAAGGAACTGATTAAACCCATCAAGATAAAATGATGACCAGACAGCAACAAGAAACTACAAACCAAACAAATAATCAGGAAAACATGGCTGAATCTAATGAACAAACTAAAAACCAGGAAGGGGAGCAGAACATCGGACAAGTAATTAAAGATCTCAAAACATATATCACAGACAAATTTGATGAAGTAAAGGAAGAGGTTAACAATATGAAGAAAACACTTGGAGAAGAAATTGCAGGACATATGCAAAAAGATAACAGATATGATGGTGATGAAGACCACAGTTCAAGAAATCAAAAATACACTCTCAGCAAATACCAGCAGATTAGAAGAGGCAGAGGAGAGAATTAGCAAAGTGGAGGACAGTACATCTGAAATCAAACAGATAGTAGAACTGATTGATAAAAAAGACCGAAAAACTCCAGCTGGGACTTAGGGACGTGAATGACAGTGCAAATCACACAAACATACATATGCTAGGCATTCCAGAAGGAGAAGAGAAGGGAAAAGGGACAGAAGGGATTTTGGAGGAAATAATGGCTGAAAACATCCCAAATCTACTGAGAGAGATGAATGTACATGTCCAGGAAGCACAATGCACCCCAAACAGCATAAATCCCAACAGGCCCACCCCAAGACATATACTTGTCAAATTTTCCAATGCTCAAGAAAAGAGAAAATTCTAAAAGCAACAAGAGAAAAGAAAACCATCACATACAAAGGAGGCTCCATAATATTAAGTGCTGATTTCTCATCTGAAACCATGGAGGCAAGAAGGCAGTGATATGATATAGTCAAGGTAGTAAAAGAAAAAAATTTCCAACAAGGAATACTCTACCAGCTAAACTAGCATTCAAAAATGATGGAGAGTTCAAAATATTCACAGAAAAACAGAAATTGAAAGAATATGCCAATAAGAACCCAGCCCTTCAAGAAATAATTGAGTGTTCTGCAGAAACAAAGAAAAAAAAGGAGATGCAGACTTGGAGGAGAGTGAAAGAGCAACAAAATAGACAAAAAGAGAAGGAAACAAACAAAATATGACAAACACAAGTCCAAACAAAATATGGCTAACATAAATAATTCCTTGAAAGTAATAACACTGAATGTCAATGGATTAAACTCACCTGTCAAAAGATTCAGAGTGGGAGATTGGATAAGGAAATATGACTTATCTATATGCTGTCTACAAGAAACTCATCTTAGACCCAGGGATTCAAGGAGGTTGAAAGTGAATGGCTGGAAAACAATCTTACAAGCAAACAACAACCAAAAAAAGGCAGGAGTACCTATATTAATATCAGACAAAATAGACTTTAAATGCAAAACAATTGTGAGACACAAAGAAAGTTACTACATATTAGTGTAAGGGACAATGTTTCAAGAAGAACAAACAATCATAAATATTTATGCTCCTAACAAAGGTGCCTCCAAATATGTGAGTCAAACACTGGAAAACCTAAGTGAAAGAATAGGTGCATCTACAATTATATTGGGAGACTTTAATATGCCACTGTCAACTTTGGACAGAACACGTCAAGAGAATCAATAAAGAAACAAAAACTTTAAACAATATATTAGAGTAACTGGATTTAATAGACATATACAGATTATTACACCTGAATACAGCAGGATATACATTTTTCTCAAGTGCACATGGATCATTCTCCAAGATAGACCATATGCTAGGCCATAAAGAAAGGGTCAATGATTTCAGAAAGATCGAAATCATACAAAATAGTATCTCTGACCACAGTGGAGTGAAGCTGGAAATCTGCAAGGGCCAGAGGTGCACATTTCACACCAAGATATCGAAATTAAACAGTATACTCTTAGAAAAACAGTGGGTCAAAGAGGAAATTTCAAAAGAAATTAATAACTACCTTGAAACTAATGAAAATGATAACACAACATACCAAAACTCATGGCATGCAGCAAAAGCAGTACTGAGAGGGAAATTTATAGCCATAAATTCATACATCAAAAAGAAGAAAGAGAAAAAATTGAAGAACTAAATGCACATTTGGAGGAATTAGTAAAAACACAACAAAGTAACCCCACAGGAAGAAGAAAGAAAGAAAGAACAAAGATCAGAGCAGAACTAAATGAAATAGAAAATAAGAAAGCACTGGAAAAGAGGGACAAAACCAAGAGCTGGTTCTTTGAGAAGGTAAATAAAATTGACAAACCCTTAGCGAGACTAACAAAGAAAAAAAGAGAGAAGATGCAAATACACAAAATAAGAAATGAGAAAGGAGATATCACCACTGACCCCACAGAAATAAAGACTATCATAAGAGGATACTTTGAAAAACTATATTCCAACAAAAAAGATAATTCAGAGGGAATGGGCAAATTCCTACAAACACATAAGCAGCCTATATTGATGAAAGAAGAAACTGACAATCTCAACAAACCAATCACAGGTAAAGAGATAGAATCAGTCATTAAAAACCTCCCAACTAAGAAGAGCCCAGGGCCAGACGGCTTCACAGATGAATTCTACAAAACATTCCAGAAAGAACTAACACTAAATCTGCTGAAACTCTTCCAAAAAATCAAAACAGCAGGAACATTACCTAACTCATTCTATGATGCCAACATTACCCTAGGACCAAAGCCAAACAAAGACACCACAAGAAAGGAAAATTACAGACCAATTTCTCTAATGAACCTAGACAGAAAAATCCTCAACAAAATACTTGCTAACCGTATTCAACAACACATTAAGTGAATTATACAGCATGACCAAGTGGGATTCATTCCAGGTATGCAAGGATGGTTCAACAGAAGAAAATCAATCAATGTAGTACACCATATAAACAGATTGAAGGAAAAGAAACACATGATTATATCTATAGATGCAGAAAAAGCATTTGACAAAGTACAGCACCCTTTCTTTAGAAAAACACTGCAAAAGATCAGAATACAAGGAAATTTTGTGAACATGATAAAGAGTATGTATAAGAAACCCACAGCCACAACATCATTTACAATGGTGAAATCCTAAAATCCTTGCCTCTAAGATCAGGAACAAGAAAAGGATGCCCACTATCACCTCTTCTATTTAACATTGTCTTAAAAGTACTTGCTTGAGCACTGAGGCAAGAACCAGATATAAAAGCCATTCAGATTGGAAAGGAAGAAGTCAAAATTTCATTATTTGCAGAAGACATGATCCTATACATAGAAAACCCTGAGAGGTCTACAACAAACTTTTTAGAACTCATAAATGAGTTTCGTGAAGTCACAGGTTATGAGATCAATGTGCAAAAATCAGTAGCATTTCTGTACATCAATAATGAGCAAGCTCAGGGAGAAATCAAGAAACAAATACCATTCACAATAGTAAATAAAAAAATCAAATACCTAGGAATAAATTTAACTAAAGATGTAAAAAACTTATACACAAAGAACTACACAACACTGCTCAAGGAAATCAAAGAAGACCCCAACTAGCCAAAGAAATACTGAAAAAGAAAACCGAAATTGGAGGAAGCACACTACCTGACTTCAAAACATACTACAAAGCAACATTAGTGAAAACAGCATGGTATTGGCACAAGGAGAGACACACAGACCAATGGAACTGAATTGAGAGTTCTGATACCGATCCTCATATATATAGTCATATAATATTCGATAAAGCCACCAAACCCTCTCAACTGGGAGAGAATGGCCTCTTCAACAAATGGTGCCTGGAGAACGGGATATCCATATGTAAAAGAATGAAAGAGGATTACCATCTCACACCTTATACAAAAATCAACTCAAGATGGATCAAAGACCTAAATTTAAGTGCCAAGACCATAAAGACCTTGGAAAGCAGTGTAGGGAAGCATATACAAGACCTTGTAATAAGAAGTGGCTTCATGACCTTCACACCAAAAGCATGAGAAGCAAAAGAACAGATAGGTAAATGGGACTTCCTCAAAATTAAAACCTTCTGCACCTCGAGGGATTTTGTCAAGAAAGTGAAAAGAGAACCTACACAATGGGAGAAAATATTTGGTAACCATATATTGGATAGGAGACTTATAACCTGCATATATAAAGAACTCCTAGATCTTGAAAATAAAAAGATAAACAACCCATTTTAAAAAATGGGAAAAACATTTAAACAGACACTTCTCCAAAGAAAAACAAATGGCTAAAAAGCACATGAAAAAATGTTCCAAATCTCTAGCTATCAGGGCAATGCAAATCAAAACTACAATGAGATACCATCTTACTCCCATAAGATTGGCAGCTATGAAAAAAACAGAAGACTACAAATGCTGGAGAGGATGTAGAGGAATGGGAACACTCATCCACTGCTGGTGGGAATGCAGAAGGATCCAGCCATTCTGGAGGACAGTTTGGTGATTTCCCAAAAAAGTAGCCATAGATTTGCCATATGACCCAGCAGTTCCACTGCTGGGTATATACCCAGGAGAATTGAAAACAAGTACACAAACTGATATATGCACACCAATGATCATAGCAGCATTGTTTACTATTGCCAAAAGTTGGAATCAACCCAAATGCCATCAACAGATGAACAGATAAATATAATGTGGTATATACATACAATGGAATACTACTCAGCTTTAAGAACAAATACACCAGAAACACACGTGATAACATGGATGAATCTTGATATCCTTATGTGAGTGAAGCAACCCAGGCACTGAAGGACAAATACTACGTGACCTCAATGATATGAAATAAATAAACCAAGCTGCCTCAGAGAGCTAGATGTGGGGAAAAAAGGCATGCTGTTTCCATAGTAGCAAGTTTCTTTCTGACCACTGTCATGCTGTCCCTAGAGATATACATGCAGGTGGCTAATCTCTCAGGGAAACATAACATTCCAGCAGGACCTGGACTTCATAGTATGAGTTACCTGGGCAACAAGATTTATGAGTATATTTGTTTTAATAACATAATAGAACATCTTGAGCTTTAGTTACTATCTTATTCACTGTGCACCGTGCTTTCAAGAGTGAGGTAATGGGAATAGTTAGCTAGAATAGTTGCTGCTTCTCATGACTGCTTGGGGTATATAAAGAAGCCCCTGATATTAATAAACGTGTCTGATGAGCTTGAGGCTTCAATGCTCTCAGATCCCCTGATCCCAGTCTCTTTTTCTTTCATTCCTGATACCCTTCGGGTCCATGGCTCTGACACTAGAGACTGGATGATAGGCTTACAGGAAATTGGGGGGTAGAGGAAGGATGTAAGCTGGCACCTACATGGGTGAAATTTATGATAAGCTGGAGGTAAGTATTTGTACAAGGAAGGGCTAAAATGGGGGCATAGGGTTACCTTTGGCTGGGGCTTTGCGGGCTTGAGGGGGCTAGTGATGGGAGGATGGGTAATATTGCCCAAGAAATTGGGGGGAAGGTGGGGCAACATATGAACATAGGAGATTGTCAAGGGTTTGGTTGAGAGTGTAATGCTGAGAAAACTTTTTCAAAAATATAATGAGGAAGGTTACCTGCTTAAGATGCTTGAAGGGGATAATCTGATGCAGGACAGGCTCCTAGAGAATATGTGAATGCTCATTTTGCCAAAGTGGGTTATATCATTGGATAGAGACCCATATAATGAGAGTGAAGTTATACCCACATCATGGGGAGGACTGGTGCCCTCAAATAGAGGGAATTGTATATCTCAAGAGTGCTCCCAGTGCATTAGGGCAGTTGAGCATGTCAAGCCCTCAACACTGTTGCAAGTATCTCTGAGCATGGCCTTTCAAGCAATGAAGATTGACTGTCACAGTGGGCTCTAAGGGGAGGGGGAAAGAGGTATTGAATAGATGGAACCAATGTAACTGTGTGGGCAAAAGAAGTGTTCCACAAGAGTACACAAGGATGGATATTAGTCATGTAAAATTACGCCAAAAATATATAGGGGCTGATAGGCTAAATGGTAAATCATAATGTAAAACATAAGAAAATTAAAAATTTAGAAAATTGTATAGTCAAAAATATACCACAATGTAAACACAAATGTTACCTTGTTTGAAAGCTATTGTCTCAATATCTGTACATCAGTTTCAATAAATATAGGATGAATATATAAAAAGATTATTGCTGTGGAAGGGAAAAGGGTTTATGTTGGATATGTGGGAGTACTGTATATTGTATATATGAATTACTGTGATCTAAAACTCTTGTGAAGATAAGCTTAATAATTAGAAAAAGTAAAGAGAAAGATAGGATGTAGACACTGAGGAAAATACGTAAGTAGTTGCCTTGCCAATTTGCATACAGGGCAACACTTACTGCAGTGATGGAAGGCAAATTATCAAAAACAAAGCTTTTGCATTTTTTAATTTTTTGATACCCCAATTTATTTTTACCTTAATTTTTCTAAATTAATATGTATTCTATATCTAACCTTTAAACTCATCACTATATTTCATTTTACAATTAATGGACCTGGCAATATGTTGGCCTTCACTTTTCAGGAAGTTTTGGGTCACAGAGAGGTTCAACAATGGCAGGGGAGGAATACTGGTGTGGGATGTTTTTGATAGTGAACACATGGTTGGCAGGGAGTTCTCCAGGGCATATATCCAGGGTACATAAAAATGCTTGGATATTTTCATAGTGGATACAGTTGAAAATGACAACTGAGGGAGTGCTCAGTTCCTAGCCAGGGGAGCTCCCTCATAGTTCCTAATGGAACAGCAACAATCCCCCAAGTGCAACAGCAAAGATCAAAAAAGAAGGAAGGTCCAACAATGAGCCCTTGATACTAATGGCTATGCTTGTGAGCCTGTGCACCTGAAATAAGAACAAGGCCTAGAGCTGCAGGGTGCCTAAGAGTAACCTCCTGAGAGCCTCCATGTTGCTCAAATGTGGCCAGTCTCAAAGCCAAACTCAGCATGTAAATGTGTTGCCTTCCCCCCAGCATGGGACTTGACTTCCAGGGATGAGCCTCCCTGGAGCTGAGGGATTACTACCAAGTACCAGCTGATGGTGTAATTAGAAAATGACCCTGAATAAAAGGGTCAATTTGGACCAGCAGAATATCTCAGTCTACGTATAATACTAGGAGTTAAAAATGCTTTTTGACATGAATGAAGGGGGAAATGGAATGGGCAAATGAGTTTATATGGCTATGAGTCTCTAAAAAGAGCAAGGAGGTTATCAGAGGGGTTGCCCTTATGCACACCTCAGCAGAGTCCCAGAGACAGATAAAGTAGATACAACCCCAGGTATTGGTTCCTTTGAGGGCTACAGAGACCCACAGGTTCTATGGTCATGGCAGATGGGGTTTAGTGCCATGTCATTTGGCTCTACTTTGGAGTTTGTGTTTCTGTGTGATGGAGCTGGACTGAGATGTGATCTTTGTCCACAAGCCTCTCCTGTTACTTTTACCAGAACTGTAGTTGGTGCTGGGGTTTAATATATACCCAGGGGACCTGAATCTCTGGACTGACCATGTGATAGTCAGGCCCTGAGCCTCAACAGACTTGCAACTCCTACACTCTGGTTTATTGGACTTGCCCCACTCAGCTAACATGGAATTGAAGAAGGTCAACCACCACACCATGGAGCCAAGAGTGCCTACAGCTGAAAGCAGGAGGATTGCATCCAGCATCCATGTGGAATCTCAGCCCCCTCTTGATATAGATGTGGAGTGGACACAATCATTCCAAGGTCCACAGGATGGAGGAATAGAGTATGAATTAGAGTGGACTTACTGATAATGTATTCATGAACTATTGTGATTAGTAATCAAAGCAAATGTGGCATTGGTGTGAAGAAATTGCCCCTTGTGGCTGCGGGGGTATGGAATGGGAGGAAGAGATGAGATGTGGAGGTGTTTTTGGGTCTTGCAGTTGTCCTGGGTGATGCTGCAGGGACAGTTAACAGACATTGTATGTCCTCCCATGGCCCACTGGGTGGAACATGGGAGAATGTGGACTATGATGTGGACCATTGACCATGAGGTGCAGCGGTGCTCTGATATGTATTCACCAAATGCAATGAATGTCTCATGATGGTGGAGGAGATTGTTATGGGGGAGGAGTGGGGTGAGGGGGTTGGGGGTATATGGGGACCTCATATTTTTTAATGTAATATTAAAAAAATAAATAAAGATGAAAAAAGAAACTAGAATAACCAAACTTACAGAGTCAGAATCTAGAATGTAGGATACCAGAGGATGAGGTGTGGAGAGGGAATGGGAAATTATGGCTCAAAATGTACATGGCTCTTATTTGGAAATGATATAACTGTTTTGGTGGTGGATGGCAGTGATGGTGGCACAACATTGTGAAAGTAATTAAGAGCCCTGAAATAGCCATCTGAATGTGGTTAGAAGAAATGTAAAGTTCTATATATGATAAAAAAATAAATCTTTTACAAAACTCCAGGGAACTGCACTACATAAAGAACAAACCTGACCTTAAACCATAGTACAATTATAAAAATGTGCTCTCATCAATTGTAATATATTTTCCACACCAATGCTAGGTGCTAATATTTGGATGGTATATGGGAATCTTGTATATCATGTGTGATTGCTCTGTAAACCCACAACTTCTCTCAGAAAGAAAAAAAATGGTATTGACATCTGATAAAAGAAAAATTTGTAATGAAAACATTAATTTATTTTAAAAGTAGCCCCAGTAGGATGATCATGTCTTTTTTATATAATTTTTTAATTAAATTGTCTATTTTTTTAAAGATACATAAATCACAGAAAATGTTACTTTAAAAAATGTAAGTGCTTCCCATAACCCCCCCACACACACATTCCTCCCACACCAACAAGCTCTTCCATTATCGTGGCACATTCATTGAATTTGGTGAATACTTTTTGGAGCATTGCTGTGCCACATGAATAGTGGTTTACATTGTAGTTTATACTCTCCCACAGTACCTTCAGTGGGTTATGGCCCACGGGTTCCTGGCTTCCTCTTTCAAGATAGTCCCTCTCCCACTTCCTGCCTTGGCCCCTGTCTCCAAAATGTTTGCAGACTCAAGCTGGAACCACCTTGCATGCTCTTCTCTGTCTTCCTCCCTTGATGATGTCATGGGGTCCAGAACAGGTCACTGCACCCACTTGTAAATAAGCCAGCCTAAGGGACAATGGGGCAGGGGGGTGGGGGAGGGGCGGTAAGGGGGTGGGGGACATCTTTTTCCTGCATCCCATGGCACGAGCAGCCCCATGAAGCTTTTGTGTAGGTCTTTTATGTGGTGCAGTAAACTCACTAGGGCCCAAACAGACTTCCAGGACTGAGGGATTCTGAAGTTCTGCAGATAAAAGGCAAAACACCATAGTGATGCTTTGTAGCATGATTTGCAGGCTTCAGAGACTATCTTTCAGCTTTCTTCAAAGCAAGAGTTCTTTACAAATATATGTGCACTTTTTCTCCTACCAGGGAGAAGTCCAAGGAGTTTTCACCCTCTCTTTGGACCTCAATGTTGTGTTCCACCAACACTGTGCACCCCCAGAGCTACTCCTCACTGCAGATGAGCAGAGGACTGCCACCACATAAATACAGGGATGGGCAGATGCAGCCTCATGGCCTCAAGGACAAGCTTCAAGCAATGCTCTGAATTGCTGGACTACTGAGATTAAGCATGTTTAGGGGGCCCAAGGGTGTTACATAAACTCAAACGTGTTATGGAGAAGAGAGGAAAAATAAAGTGGGGGGGGGCACATGATTTGTCTCTGTAGCCTTGTATGTGTGAGAGAGAAACAGTGACAGAAGTGAGTGTAATGGATGGAGTCACAGGTCACAGATTCCCTTCAGCACAGTATGCTGGCCACTGCCCTGGCTTTGGAAGGCACCACACATCAAGGGGTAGATGGGTTACATGACAAGGACACAGGAGTCTAAGAGGTGGGTCTAGGGCTGTTTTCTCCATGATCTTTTCAATTTTTCTGTGTTTGAAATTTTCCATAATGAAATGATGGGGGAATACCTGTGTGTGGAAAACAGATGGGTAGTAAAAACAGTGTATGTGAACGTGAGCAGCTGAATTTTAAGGCATGGGGTGTGACCAGGTGCCCCACAGAGGGACAAATGAGAAGGGCCCCAGGTGGAACCCCAGGCAGGGTGATGGTTAGGGTAGGAGAAGCAGATGACAGGAGAGACCTGGGGAGAGGAGAGCAGACAGTTACCTCAGGCCTAAGGTCCCACGGGAGACCCAGGTCTAGGTGCTCCCTCTGAAGTCATCTCTTGGCCAGTCTGAGGCTACAGTTCTTGAACAAGATTCCCTTCAGGCACCGGGGCCTGGGTGTAGCTTCTCCAGCAACAGATCTGAATTCTTCTGTGCGGCGGCTTGCTCGGTCGGTAGAGGTGGGGTCTGGCTGCGGACGAGGGGTCGGTCCAGCTCTGGACGAGGGGTCGGTCCCGCTTGGGACGAGGGGTCGGTCCCACCTGGGACGAGGGGTCGGTCCGGCAGCAGACGAGGGATCGGTCTCACAAGGGGTTGCGCGGTTCGGCTGACGGGGTCGCCCGGCGAAGCCGGCGACGAAGGGGTCGCCCGGAGAAGCAGGCGACGAAGGGGTCGCCCGGAGAAGCAGGCGACGAACTGGGGACAAGGGAGGCCAGACCCTTGTCGGGGGCTCTCAGGACTGGAGGGCGCACGGCAGAAGAACTACCGTGGAGACAAGGTAAACACGCAAGTCCACTTTACTGAGGGAGAGGCAACAGTTTTATAGGGGCTGGGGAAGGCTGATTGGTCGAAGCCACGCCCTGTTCTGATTGGTTGCCGGCGAAAGGTCAGTGGGCGGTACTGGACGGGGGAGGGGTGGTGGTTAGGGATTGGCTGTCGCTGTTGCTGGGGGAAGGGGCAGGGTTTAGGGATTGGTGGCTGCTGTTGCTGGGGTGGAGGGCAGACTGGATTTTTCCGCCCACGCCTGGCTGTTGCTGCTGTCGGGGGAGGGGAAAAGGGCGGGCTGGATTTTTCCACCCACACCTGGCTGTTGCTGCTGTCGGGGGAGGGGAAAAGGGCGGGCTGGATTTTTCCGCCCACACCTGGCTGTTGCTGCTGTCGGGGGAGGGGAAAAGGGCGGGCTGGATTTTTCCGCCCACACCTGGCTGTTGTTGCTGTCGGGGGAGGGGAAAAGGGCAGACTGGAATTTTCTGCCCTGCGCCTGCGCAGGGAGAAGGAAGAAGAAGGGTGCCGCCCCACAAGGCATCCGGTGGCGCCATCTGGGAGGAGGGGCGGCCGTGGAAGCATGGCTGCCGAGAAGGGGAGACCCGAGGGCACTCTGCGCCCATGCCGAGCTTCCTTCAGGGGTGGCGGTGAGTCCGACCAGCCACCCTATTATGGGGGCAGCGGAATTAGGCCTACCGCGGCCGCTCCCCTGCCAGGCCAGCAAACCACACTTCAGCCCGAGGGGTGACCGCATTTCCCCCTTCTTTTCAAATAAGGGCCAGGATGGCAGCAGCAACAAGTAGCCGAGGCCCAAGAGGCAGTAAGCAATGAGGGAAGCGGGGCTGAAGAGGGAGGTGAGTATGACGGGGATACAAATGTACAATTTGGGGGGCAGTATCTTGCCATTGCAAGCAAGGGTGGCCAATGTCCAATTCTTGTTGATCTCGGTGGCTATAAGGTCCATCTGCTTGTTAAAAGTCCAGGATGACAGCGCGTTACAGGTAGTTGATCTCTTCTTGGCGGCGAAGAGCGGTACAGGCAGACTGTGTGATGGTCTGGAGGATCGCAGCGGTGAGGACAAGTTGCGTCAGGGCACCAGCGACGGTGGTGGCGGCAGCATCGGGAGTGGTGGAGACGTAGGCGAGGACAATAAGAAGGCCAAAGTCTTCACGGGCGCGAGAGAGGCCGATGTTAATGGGGCGGGCCGACATGGGGCGGCCCAATCTGCAACGCAATAGGGGTTCAAGCGAAAAAAGGAGGGGGGCGGGGGACGAGAAAGGACGCTTTGGATGGCTGAGAAGAGGAGTGAGGTCGAGACAGGAGGAAGCTCCGCAGAAGTATGGGGAGGCAAGAGCAGAAGTGTTATTGGATGCTAGAAAGCAGGCCGCGGACCGGGGAAAGCAGGTTGCGGGCCGTTTCGCGGGGCTGGAGCTGCTTGAGAGCGATGGCGGCATGGGGGGCCGTGGTTACAATCTTCTGGGGTGGTAGTGGCTAGACAGATGGCGGAAAATATTATCAAGAAAGCAAAGGTTATGAGGAAGAAATAGAGTATTAAAGGCTGTGGGGGAAGTGAGAAGATCATTTAGAGGATAGGTTTGAGAATGGTATGTTTAAGACAGAAGCTTTGTGGTTTGTAGGAGACTGCTTTATAAACGAAGGAGAATGAGGGCAGTAAATATAGTAACGATAGATAGGAAGATGACAGTGAGGAGGAGTCTTTGTTTAAGGTTCCAATCGTCCGGCGCAACAGTGGCTAGGCCGATAGCGAGGGGTGTTGCTAAATAGACAATGGCTGCAAAGACAAAACCATTTTTTGTTTCCTTAAGAATAACTTTTCTTTAAATACTTAGTAGCATGCAATATTAGAAACCGTTTCCTAAAAGCAAGTTGGCAGGGGAGCTTGGTTGCTGTTAATCTTTCCTGTTATAAAATTACCTTTTATTATTATTATCATCAATTTAGTTTTATATATATATATTTAAGAATGACCTTTTGGAATTAGCCATTTAATACCTTAATGTAAACTATTGAAGATAAATTTTATCCTTACAGAACACATTCCCTTACGTAAAGTTATCACAATACCTTTTACACTTGCCGCATGCAAATTAAATTTCAAGAGTTTATGAAAAATTAGCCATCTTACTTTAGGACAAAATACGTCTTTTTGCAAAACTTATTACATTTCCATTAGCATTTTTACAAACTTTTAACCTTTTTAATATTCATATAAGTTTTACATTCTTTATATTATCCTGTGAAGAAAAATAAGTTATTCATTTTAATCTAGGCAAGAACAACTTTTTATGAAGACGTACAGTTAATTTTGTTAATTAAGACTTACAATTTTTTTAAATTGTAGATATCTTATTAACATTTAAACTTATGTATTAATATAATAAACTTAAGTATTAATATAAGCGCTTATTTAATTTTTGGCCATTTGAATAGAGCTCTTTTAAAGATTTCTAGTAATTTATATTTACCATCCGGAGGTATCACAATATACGTTGACATTGAACGAACAGACAGACAAACACAGAACAATTACAACACATTAACAGAAATATATAATTTATTTACAGTTGACTCATAATTCTTACTTTCTTGGTATAGCTGCTTTTAAATCCTTGTTTATATAGCATATTATAGATTATACCCTTTAAGATTTCTTCTGGACTTCATGTTGCCTGTAATAAGCCAGGAGGGAATCTTTTACCTTCCTGCTCCACAGCAAAAGTGACCCTATCTATAAGGCGAGTATAGGTGTCCGGGTCCCAAAGCTGACACGTGGTAAGCCACGGATTAAAGGGGAGAAGAAGGTCCCGATATACTTGAAGCTGTTTGAAAGAGATCTTACACCGGTGAGTGTCTAGGAGACCGGTGAGGGCCCGAACTTGTGGGGCTTGCTTAGCAGATAGGATGTTACCCATTGCTAATGGCCTTTTGGAGCCGATAAGAAAAGGGGCCCTTACCTTGAGAGCGCGGTGATGGGAGCCAAGGTGCGCGGTGAGACGAGGGGTCGGAGCCGGTGGGGCTCCGACGGTGGTCGCGGGCCAAGAGAAGGCCCCGACGAGGGGAGGGCGGGACGACGAGCAGTGGAGCAAGGCAAAGGGGAGCAAGCGCAGAGGGGAGGAGGCAGAGGTGAAGGCAGGGGTGGAGGTGCTCAGGCACGTGCTCCTGAGAGTTTTATTGGCGCCTCTTAATCATAGCGGGTCGGTATAAGCCCCCGACATGGAAGGAGAAAGCCATCCAGCGATTCTCCCAGACCGCCGTGGATCATATGAGGTAGCCAAGGCTCAGGTAGCAGCAATGTTGCATGAGAGAAGTCCCACGGTGAGAAGAGAGGAGGGGGGTTGCCAGGTTATGGAGTGAGGCTGTGGTGGAGTTGCCTTGCCCCACGTTGTGCTGTGGTGGGGTTGCTTTGCCCCACGTTGGGCGCCAACTGCGGCGGCTTGCTCGGTCGGTAGAGGTGGGGTCTGGCTGCGGACGAGGGGTCGGTCCAGCTCTGGACGAGGGGTCGGTCCCGCTTGGGACGAGGGGTCGGTCCCACCTGGGACGAGGGGTCGGTCCGGCAGCAGACGAGGGATCGGTCTCACAAGGGGTTGCGCGGTTCGGCTGACGGGGTCGCCCGGCGAAGCCGGCGACGAAGGGGTCGCCCGGAGAAGCAGGTGACGAAGGGGTCGCCCGGAGAAGCAGGCGACGAACTGGGGACAAGGGAGGCCAGACCCTTGTCGGGGGCTCTCAGGACTGGAGGGCGCACGGCAGAAGAACTACCGCGGAGACAAGGTAAACACGCAAGTCCACTTTACTGAGGGAGAGGCAACAGTTTTATAGGGGCTGGGGAAGGCTGATTGGTCGAAGCCACGCCCTGTTCTGATTGGTTGCCGGCGAAAGGTCAGTGGGCGGTACTGGACGGGGGAGGGGTGGTGGTTAGGGATTGGCTGTCGCTGTTGCTGGGGGAAGGGGCAGGGTTTAGGGATTGGTGGCTGCTGTTGCTGGGGTGGAGGGCAGACTGGATTTTTCCACCCACGCCTGGCTGTTGCTGCTGTCGGGGGAGGGGAAAAGGGTGGGCTGGATTTTTCCACCCACACCTGGCTGTTGCTGCTGTCGGGGGAGGGGAAAAGGGCGGGCTGGATTTTTCCGCCCACACCTGGCTGTTGTTGCTGTCAGGGGAGGGGAAAAGGGCAGACTGGAATTTTCTGCCCTGCGCCTGCGCAGGGAGAAGGAAGAAGAAGGGTGCCGCCCCACAAGGCATCCGGTGGCGCCATCTGGGAGGAGGGGCGGCCGTGGAAGCATGGCTGCCGAGAAGGGGAGACCCGAGGGCACTCTGCGCCCATGCCGAGCTTCCTTCAGGGGTGGCGGTGAGTCCGACCAGCCACCCTATTATGGGGGCAGCGGAATTAGGCCTACCGCGGCCGCTCCCCTGCCAGGCCAGCAAACCACACTTCAGCCCGAGGGGTGACCGCACTTCTGAATCATGAAATCATGTATCTCTTTATTGTGGACTTCTTTTAATTTCCCTTAATAAAGTATTACATTTTTTTACCTTCAGTCTTGCACTCCTTTGGTTAGCTTGATCTGTTTGTGTCATTAGGATACAGAAAAACTAATTTTCTATATTATTCTTTCATTCAACTACCTTGTATTCTCATACTTTTCCTGTAGATTTTTTCATGGTTCTATGTAAATTGACAAATAATATACAAACAATTTTATTTATTCCTTTCTAAATCTTATGCCCTTAAATTCTTTTTCTAATCTTTTTTGCTCTACCAAAAGGACTGCCAGTATAATGTTGACTAGAAGTGTTAGTGAATATTCTATTCTCATCCTTGTCCCTGGTTTTAAAGAGAATATGTTCAAAGTTTTAGGAAGATGTTTCCATAGGTATGGCTTTTGGGAAGAATGTGGCCATCGGCCAGTGTTCTGACAGCACTGATCCTGTGCTCTGGGATTGCAGTATTTGGCCATGACCATGATGCTTCAAGTGTGTAGCCTCCTCCCCAGTGTTTGGGGAGAGCATGGGAAAGGGTGGGGCTGCTGCTCCATTAGGCCCAGAGGCCAAACATCATTCCATAGAAGACCCTCAGACCTCAACATCTGATGAAGGAGTCCCTGCTGTGTCTCAGAATTGTTTGGGACCCATGAACCCTGTGTTTTCCTTCCAGTTTCTCCCTGTGGGAATAGGAATGTATATCCTATGCTTGTCCTTCCATTGTGTACTGGAAGCAGATAACTTGTTCTCAGTTTTACAGGTCCACAGAGAATTATGCCCCAGGACAGAACACACCTATAACTGATTTTTTTAAACAAGGCAATTTTATGGATCCATATTAATAAAGCAACAATTCATCCAGTGTACAATCAATGGTATTTGGTATAATCACAGGTGTGCATTCATCACCTCAATCATCATTAGAACATTTTCATTCTTTTGATAATGATAATAAACAAAAGACAAACTAACAAATTCTTCACCCCTTTATCTCTCTATGCTTCCCCAGTTGTGTACATAGCTGCTATTTCTGGCTATTCTTGCACAATTAATTATTTATTAAGCAGCTATAACCAATTATGATGAGACTTTGTACTTAATGCTGACACTGAAATGACTTAAGGCTTTGGGGATATTTTCATGGAATGTGAGGTGGTGGTCTGCAGTAGGATGCATGAAATCAGTATTGGGGAGAAACTGCAGCTACCAATAATGAGAGGATTCGAGAGAGGATCATGCAAAGCTTGGCTGCAGAGTGTGGAGACAAGATCACAGGAGGAGAAGAGTAAAGAATTGAGAGGACAATGTATTGGCCAGTTGAGATATGAGGAGTATTGGAGAGAGTAACAGAGTGTCAGTACTGGAAACTCAGAAATGAGGGGGGAAGCAGATTTAGCTCAACTGATTGAACCCTGGGTTCAAACCCAGGGCTTCCTGACCTGTGTGATGAGCTGGCCCATGTGCAGTGCTGATGCATGCAAAGAGTGTTGTGCCAAGCAGGGTTGTCCCCCATATAGGGGAGCTCCATGCACAAAGAGTGTGCCCCTCGAGGAGAGCTGCCCCATGCAAAAAAGGTGCAGCCTGCCCAGGAGTGGTGCCACACACACCAAGGGCTGATGCAGCAAGATGATGCAATAAAAAGCAACATAGATTCCCAGTGCCACTGACAAGAATGTAAGCAGACAAAGAAGAACACACAGCAAATTGACACAGAGAGAGACAATGGGGGAGGGCAGGGGGAAAAGGGGAAAGAAAAAATGAGGGGCCCACAGTCAACAGCAAGTAAGGGCAGTGGGTGATATCATCTGGTGACATGAGATTCAAACATTGGTCTGTGCCTCTGTTTAGGAAATAGGAAAGAATAATTATCTGGAAAGAGCAAGGTGGATAAGCCCCCACTCTAGGCCAGAGGTAAGGGGTGTATGCAGAAACAGCAGCCAGCCTTGTGGTGAATGCTTGGACCATAGGGAGAGTTGGGTTTCCCATATAGCAGGCTTTTTCACTCTCAGAATTGTTGGCACCCTGGACTAGAAAATTCCTGGTTGTGGGGCATGTGCAGAGTGCTTTAGAGTGTTTACTGGCATCCCTGACCTCTGTCTACCCACTAGATGCCAGTAGTTTCTCCTCCCACCAACCCAGCATTATGTCAACTAAAAGTGCCTCCACAAATGGCCAAATGGCCCCTGGCGGGGGGGAGGCGCAAAAATTGTTGAGAACCACTACCTTAGAACACTATGGTGATGGAACTTTCAAAGGAGCAGTTGAAGATAGAGTATATTTTGCTGTTGATGCACCACAAATCCAGAGGACTCCAATCTGTGCCATGATATGAACAGTTTTGGGAAACACTGGATTAAGACTGCAGCCACTGGGAGAATGAGAAAGACAGAGCAAAACCCAGGAAGCAAGGAACAAAGGAATTGAGAATAAAGGAATATCAGGATACTAAGCTCATGTGGTTCTGACCTGCAGATTGCTACCACTCCTTCATTATCAAAAAGTCTGGGCCAAGAGCCTGGCAGAGGTCAGACTACAGTTATAGGCCAAGTACAAGCAGGTTTCCAAATAAAGAAAAGAACTGGTCAGAACATTACATCAAGAGAAACATATGTCATTGCAAGCAGAATGAGTTAACTCTGACCTGAAAATGTTTGTTTTTATTTACAGCATTTGAAAGCAGACAATTCAGTCAATATTCTCTGATTTCAAAGAACTGCCTATACAATTCCTGTTAATGAGATATTGACTAAGTGAGACAAACTTAATGTAATCAGGGAAAGTGCACTGAAAGGTCATTTGCACCAAACAGAGAAGTGAGAAAGAGCACAATTTGAAATAGAGGTCGATGAAAAATATAGCAGTTTTAGAGTGAAAGCTGATAGTAATAATAAAATATATATGTGTTATGAACTCTTGAGTGACCAAAATAATGGAGAAAGAACCACAGATTACCCAATTTAATCATAACAGATTAATGCAATATATACTTAAATTCTGCACAAAATTTAACTCAAAGGATCATTGAGCTAAACATGAAACAAACATAAAATGCAAGAAAATATATGAAATAACTAGATGAAATATGATTGGAAATACACATTTTTTGGCTTTTTGTTAATTTAAAATTTTAATTAGATAAGTAGGTTGTCAGAAAAATCATGTAACAAATACAGTCTTCCCTTATACCCCCTCTTGTATTAGCATATTGCATTAGAGTGGTACTTTGTTACAATTGATAAAAGAGTATTATAATTGTAGTATTAACAATAGTCCATATTTTATATTAGGGTGTATTTCTTTCCAGTATATCACCCTCTTATTAACACCTTGCATTTGGGTGTATATGTATATGCCACATTTTGTTTATCCATACATTGGTTGATGGACAGTTGGTTGATAGCATCTTCTGGCAACTGTGAACACACTAGTGTGAAGATATCGGTTTGAGTCCCTGCTTTCAATACTGTTGCATATATGCCTATTGGAGGGATTGCTGGGTCATATTGTAATTCTATACTTTAAAACTGATAAGGACCGGACACTAAGAGATTCATTTGTTTTTCCCCTCCGACACCCTCCACTAGGCTTGGTGAAAGTGGTTGTTTTTTGTGAGCAATCTCAGTAAGTATTCTATTGGTTGGTGAACTCTGTTTTAAAGGATATAAATTGTAGGTTATTTGTAAATGGCATGTCTAGGTAACAGTTACAGCATCCATTTATCCACTATAATCTTAGGTAGTATAGCAGTTTGATATTGTTTATGAATTCCAAAAATAGATATTGGATTATGTTTGTGAACTGGTCTGTTTCTCTGGGCATATTAGATTGGATTGGATTCAGAGGTTTTACTGTTATTTGATTAAGTAATAATTAAGGCTTTGATTGGGCCATGTCAGTATGACATTGAGTCCCACCTTCTTGGTGGGTAGGGACTCACAGAGAAAATGACATGGCAGAAGAGAAAGTTGGAGTTTTGACCTGGAGCCTGGGAAGTAAGCACACAGAGGAGTAGAGCAGCTGAGCCCAGAGAGAAATGAGCCCCAGGAAGAGAGGAACCCAGGAAGCCTGAACCCTGGCAGATGTCGGCAGCCTTCTTGCTCCAACACATGGGAATAGACTTTGTTGATGGAAGTAACTTATGCTGACAATTCCTAAAATGTTCAGTCAGTACCAGCTATATTCTCCCATTGAGGAAGCTGACACAACAGGATGAAGAGGTTTCAAAATCAGTGGAACTAACATCTGAATCCTAAAATTATCTCCTATTACTTGGTTTAATGTTGTAAAAATTCCCAAACAAATGCAATGTCAGAAGGTCCAGGAAGGCATGCAAGGATGGGATCTTTAGCACCAGGGCTCCCTGAAAGGCCCTTTCCAATCTGAAATGCTGATTCTTCTCCCGGCATTTATTTTTAGGCCAGTAAAAAGAATTTATTGGGAAATTGGGGGAAAGAACAGAACTTGCTGAGAAATGGGAGAGAAGGATGGAAACACATCAAGCTTTGGTGTGGGCTCCTCTAGGAAGAGAGCCTCCTGGACTTTTGAGGAAGCCTGCCCTCTCCTCCATGGGGCTAAGTAGCTGCACACTGAGGAGCACCATTTCCATGAAGAAATGGAAGCCCTTGTAATCCTGTCACTTCACATGTGAAAACTCACCCATATGTGCACCTGGCTGCCTGCCCAGAGAGCACAGAAACATCCTTGGGCTCAGGGTCTCCTGTACCACTATGAGGAGCAACTCAAAATGATGCATTCAGGAGGCACTGAGGAGCAAACTGAAACCTGACTGCCTGGATTCAAGTCCCAGCTCCTACACCCACTAGTCATGTGACCTTGAATGGCTTACAACTCATATGCCTCAATTTCCTCAACCACAAAGTGACAAGAGTAGAGTAAGCACACACTAAATGATGGCTACTATTGTTGTTGTTGCTGTTGTTCAGAAAGTTTTGTCCAATCCAGGACACTTCTCCTTCTCACAGTGTCCTTACATCACAGTGTATATGAGAGTATTCTCCTCCTTCACTCCAGTTATAAAACTATGCTTTCAACCAAGCTCATAAAAATAAAAATAAGAAACTAGACTTCTCAAACCAAAGGACTTACATTAACTATTTCCTAACATGATGATAGGAGCAAAAAACCAATAAGCTCTCACAGAATTCACTCATGAATAGGAGGAAGCTAATTTAAATAAGTTTAAATGAACTCATTTCCACAAAAAAAATGTATTCTTATTGTTTAACATAAGCATGATAAACATTCTCCCAACTATGAGATAGGCATGGGTTTCACTTTTTAAAGATATAATTTATGAAATTCCACTGATTAGTTTCCTAATATTTCAGATTAGTTTTACTGTCAAAAAACATCCCATTTAAAATATCAATTCCACTTTTAAATCATTAGGGAGCAAAGTATTGATTTAAATATACATTCATGATTTGGGGATGACATTTTCACCAAATTTCTTTAGAGACAGAGAATATTAATTAGCAGTAGGGATAGCTAATATTTATTACACACCAATTAAGTATTTAAGAAGCTAGATGCTATTTTTATATACTAGCTCATCCTTTTAATCCTTTGATGGAGGTTGTTAGAGAAAAAATGGTGCTCACTGAGATGTGGAGACTGGCAAGATTGCAGGCAGGAAGTTGGGGATCTCTCCCAGTGGAGGGGACTAGAGAGAGACTTCAGTCCACATTTGGCAGAGGGGGTCATGAATCTATACAGTACATCTATAGGCAGAAACATGCTTAGCCAATGGGAGGGGTGGGGCTTGGGTAAGACCAAGGGCCAATAGGGATGGCCAGGGGGGTGGTCTGCTAGTGGTAGTGAATTCTAGGAGTGTGGGAGGGGTTGGTAGTGTCACGTGTCTCCTTTGTCTATTCTGGTGGGTAAATGAACTGTATCTGAACACATAGGCTCTGGATGGGGGCTGTTCTAGGTCACAGGAATTCAAGTCACTGTTAACCATTGTAAACAGTGTGATCAGTTCATTATTAAACACCTTGTAAGGGAGAAACCTCTAACAGGTTCAGGCCCCTTTTATACAAAAATCTCAGCTTTGAGGTGGATTATTAAATGCTTCTGAGGGCTGATGGATAGCACCCATGTGAGATTTTTAGCACAAAAACATAAAGGACTGTACTTCTCAAACTTTAATATGCATCTGAATCATGTAGGGGTCCCTGAAGTAATGTGCAGGGTCAAACCACATTGTGAGGGAGGATCAATGTGTGCAGAGAGATGGGGGTGTGGTCAAACATGTATGTACCTGCAAGTAAGCAGAAAGGAACTGATGTTCTGATAAGAAGGAACTCTAAGAACACCCTCCTCAAAGAACTTCATGCCTGATAGCCCCTGCTCTGAGAACAATGATCTAGTTAACTGCTTTATTATTTTTTTAAAGATTTATTTTATTTTATTTCTCTCCCCTTCCTCCCCCACCCCAGTTGTCTGTTCTCTGTGTCTATTTGCTGCCTGTTCTTCTTTGTCCGCTTCTGTTGTTGTCAGCAGCATGGGAATCTTTGTTTCTTTTTGTTGCGCCATCTTGTTGTGTCAGCTCTCCCTGTGTGCAACGCAATTCCTGGGCAGGCTGAACTTTCTTTTCCACTAGGCAGCTCTCCTTACAGGGTGCACTCCTTGCGTGTGGGGCTCCCCCACATGGGGACACCCCTGCATGGCACAGCACTCCTTGTGCACATCACCACTGCATGTGGGCCAGCTCCACACGGGTCAAGGAGGCCCAGGGTTTGAACCACAGACCTCCCATGTGGTAGATGGATGCCCTAACCACTGGGCCAAGTCTGCTTCCCTTAACTGCTTTAAATAAAGCTTGTGGTGCCAGCTTGGGACCTTGGCTTTGCCATCAGCTAGCCCTGGTGCACCTGGTCCCTCTAATCTTGTCTTTGTCTTTATGTATCTTTCTTCAGCTCCTGTCACCTCCCCTCAGGTTCTCAGTTCACCCGCACAGGTTGCAGCAAATCACCTGGGGAACCTTCCTATTATGATTCAAAGGTCTGGGGTGAGGTGTTTCTACAATCTCAGAACTTGGTGAGGCTTCTGGTCTATGGAACACATTTTGAACAATGATCAACTGGTTGTAATAAGCCACAAGTCATATGTGCAAAAAATCTTTATAAAAATTCAAATTTTAAAATATGAAAGTTTTCTCAAAAAATCACAGGATTAGAATTAGAAATACTCATATTTCTTGTTGGTATTCTGAAATATATAACACCATAGAACTATTTTATAGCAACTTCTCGTTTTCTTTTCCAGTTTAAATTTAGGGTCCAATTTCTCGCTCTTTTCCTGGGAGCGGGGGTGGGAGTAGGGTGTCCCCTAAAGCCCCTGATTTTTATCAAGGCTAAAAGGCCAAGTGCATGGAAAACTGTTGCATGCTGCCATACCCTTCATACAGGTCCCTTCTCTTCTCTCATTCATGCATAACAGCTCACTTTTAAAGTTCTAGAGATTAGAAAACTGGCAAAGTCAGGCTGTATCTAAGGAGCTGGGCCTAGAAATTCTCCCAGATGAAAGGCAAGTTCTACAACAAAACAGTACCTTACCAAAAGGCAAGAATAAAACCACTGGCTTCCATCCCTGATCATAGGTGACACACTCCCAGCAATAAGATGATAACATTTGTTTGTACAATATTTTGCATGATAGTTTGGTTCAACTTTGCCAGTGTCAGGTGCAATTTACTTTTAAAAGGCCACTGGCTAAACAAAGCAAGTTTACTGAAGGACCTGTGGTCCCTCGCCCCCATTCTTTTTGCTAACAGCAACACCTAACTACCAAACCAATACATAGTTGAGAGCATTCCAGCTTGTTGTAAAGGGTCTGTTTAAATTTTTACACCTGCCCTTTTGTCTTTCCTCAGAGTCCTCCAAAACTACTCTCCAGTCACCAGCAGAACAAGCTTTTCACCCATAAAAGAGATAAAACAGTCTATGATTCTGCAAGCTACAAATCTGAGACCTTTATTTAAAAGGTGTTGGCACATTACATTGTTCCCAAGGATTGTTCATTTGTGCACTCACATAAGATGTTGATGGTCTACCTGTGAGGTGGAACATTGGGGCGCTTTTTTTTTTTTAAAGGTTAAAGTAGGTATTCATCACAATTCATTTGAAGATTCCTCTTTAGATGTGGCAAAATGGAATCAGGGTGGCCCTTAATCCACAAGACTGGAGTCCTTACAAGCAAAGGAAACTCAGACACAGAAAATCAGTAGACGCCCCAATCAGGGAAGCCAGAAGTCACAAAAGAGAAAAAGTGGAACCATGTGATAGAGGCAGAGATTCCAGATAAGGAACACCTATTTATATATCCTGGAGATTAAACCCTTATCAGACATATGATTTCCAAATATTTTCTCCCATTAAGTCGGCTGCCTTTTCACCCTTTTGACCAAGTTTTTTGAGGTGCAAAAGTGTTTATTATAAATGTTGAGGAGGTCCTATTTATCTATGATTTCTTTTGTTGTGTGTGCTTTGGATGTAAGGTCCAGGAAACTACCACTGATCACTAGGTCTTGAAAATGTTTCCTTACATTTTCTTCTAGTAGCTTTATTGTCCTGTCTTTTATATTTAGGTCTTTAATCCATTTTGAGTTGATTCTCATATAGGGAGTGAGATAGGGGTTCTCTTTCATTCTTTTGGTTATAGATTTCCAGTTCTCCCAGCACCATTTGTTGCTGAGACTCTTTTGTTTCATTAACATGGATTTGGTAGGTTTGTCAAAAACCATTTGGCCATAGAGATGATGGTTTATTTCTGGACTTTAATTCTATTCCACTGATTGATGTGCCTACCTTTATGCCAGTATCATGCTGTTTGACAACTGTAGCTTTGTAATGTTTCAAGGTCAGGCAGAGTAATTCCTCCTTGTCTCTCTTCTATTTTAGAATGCTTTTGGTTTCTCATGTATACTTTCCCTTCCAATTGAATTAGATAATTGCCTTTTCTAGTTCTGTAAAGTAAGCTGTTGGAATTTTGATTGGTATTGAATGAATAATGGACTAAAATAGACTCATTATTATTCTACTAAGACTTATTGTTCTAGCAATTGAAGAGCTCTTTTCATTGTTATGAAGACAGCGGCCACCAACGGTTCTGAAGAGGGGAGAGGGAAGAATAGGTGGAATTTGGGGGCATTTTTGGGACATTGGTATTGTCCTACATGGCACTGCAGTGATGAATACAGGCCATTGTATATTTTGTCATAACCTACAAAATTATGCAGGATAAAGTGTAATCTATATTGTAAACTTTAGTGCATGGTTAGCAGCAATTCTTCAGTATGGGTTCATCAACTTTAACAAACGTACACACTAGTGAAAGATGCTGTTAATGTGGGAGAATATGGGAGGTGAACAGAGTGGGGCATATTGGAATTCCTTATATTTTTATGTAACATTTATGTAATCTAAAGCTTCTTTAAAAATTAAAAAAATTATAAAAAATAATCCCTGTGCATAAAAATTGTTTCAGATTTCTGTGGAATTAGGGAAATCTCACTAACATAGAATAGTTGAATAATGTTGAAGATGACCTGAACTGAGTCTGAAACACTGCTACGATACACTGAACACGGCTGTGTTCTGTCATGTGACAATGAATATGGGGAAGTAGGTCAAAACTTTTTCTCCTTTCTTCTCTGTTCATGTAGCCATTTTACCATGTAACACTCTTTATCCAAAATCTATGCTAACCAGCACTGCTTCTGAAACACAGTTGGTTCCATCTGAGTTAGGGCTTCAGTATGGCTTATGGCTCCTTGGCTTTAAGGCTGCACATGTGGCAATCTGAGGCAGTCTAGTGAAACAGGGAATTGATAGCAGATCTGGAACCTGGCAGAAAGCCGCCACCATTAAACACATGCCCTTCGGTGCCCCCAAAATGGCTGCTGGAAGACCCTTGCTAGAAACTCCCATTCAGAATGAGATTTCCTCTGGAAGCCAGGCAAAGCCACAGATATTCACCTCTTTGGCTGACTAATACAGCGGGTATGTGCATGCTTAAAGAAAGTACCAAGAAGGACTGTGAGCAGTGATGTGAACAGACATCTGCACACCTATATTCACAGAGGCATTATCCAAACTTGCCAAAAGTTGGAAACAAACCCAATATCTATCTACCTATGAATGGATAAAGAAACTGTGGTATATACACACAATGGAATATTATGCAGCTGCAAGGAGAAATGAAGTTATAAAATATTTGACAAAATGGAGGAAACTGAAGGACATGTTGAGTGTAGCATGCCAGACACAAAAGGACAAATACTGTATGACTGCATTACTATGAACCAAATATATTGTGTGACATATGATTAAAAAAAATTTATATGTATTCAGTACATTTGAGAAATGTATGCTTTTATTCAACTGTGTTTTCTTTTAATTAACTATTGTTTATATTTTCAATTATTAAATGTACAAAATAAAGTTAAAAAGATATTTTATGATTCCATTGATATAAAATGTAAATATAAATCAATTTATAAAGATGACCTTTGATTAGTCATGATGGACGACTAGAGAAGGCATGCTAAGGGGTGTGGAGTCATGAAATAATTCTAAAAGTTTTTGTGATGATGAATGCACAACATTGGGATTATACTAAAAGTCACTGACTATACACTTAAGATAGATGTTATGGTATGTGAATATGTCTGAGTAAAACGACTAAATAAATAAATAATTGTGCTAGAATGGCCAGAAATAGCAGCTCTGTAAGGCAGGGTAACAGAGAGAGTGAGGGATGAAGAAGTCTGTTTTTTGCTTATTCTTATTATTGAAATAATGATAAGGCACTCCTAATGATGAAGTGATGCCAGCGCAACTCCGATATACCAAATACCGTTGCTTTGTATTCTTTGGATGTATTGTATGATTTATTAACATATACGAATAAAATTAATTTGGGGAATAAATTCTCCCCAGAACGCAGGCCAGGGGCCAGCACTCCTCAGGCTCCTCAGAGGAGCCAGCCCCCAGCTCCGGGAGAAAGGAGCAGGCAGGGACGACAGCCTCGCTTGGGGCCAGGCTCGGCTGCGCCGGGCCAGAGGCCCCTCACGCCGCGTTTCCAGCAGCTCCAAGCAGCCGGCCTCGGTGACCCACGCCCGGGCCCAGGCCGCCTCTGGTGCGCTGTGGGTGGGGACACCCCCACTTGCGGGGAACCCCTGCCCACCAGTCAGGAGCCGCCCTCACGGCGTAGGGCGAGATCGCCCTCCTCAGCGCCAGCCGGACCGCGCGTCGATTGGCTGCTGGCGCTGTCCATCAGAGAAAGGGCCACGCCCCTTCGGGGGCGGAGTCGGGGAACCGGTCCAGACCTGATTGGCCCTTCGGCTCTCAGGCCCTCAAGTCCTGACCGGCCCCCGTGCGGCGGCCTCTTTAACAGCTGGCGGCGGTTGGGAGCGCGTCTCGCGGACCTGCTGCTCGCTCCCGCGGCACCCCTGCGACCTCGACGGTAGGAGGGATGCGGTGTCGGGGCGCACGGGGGGCTGCAGGGAGCGCTCGGCCGTCCTCGGGACCCCCGTGTCCCGCCCGCGCAGAGGTAACTCTGGGCCCCACGTGGCGTCGGGTGGGCGCAGGCGGGGCCCGTAGGCGCAGACGAGAGCGAGCGAGCCCCCCTTGCCGCGTGAGGGGCGCCCGTCCAGCCTGGGGCCCAGGCAGGGCGGGCCGTGGTGGTGGGGGGGGGGGCTGCTTCCGCGGGCGGCGCGGGGCGGACGGGGGCCTTTTGGGGGTCCAGGCCCAGCGCGGCGGGACTGGTGGGGGGGTGCCGAGTCAGAATAAGAGTCCCGCGGCCCACACTCCCCCCACGGTGCCTTCCCCCACGGTCCCTCCTCCCCCACTTTCCCTACCCCCATGGTCCCTCCCTTCCCCACGGTCCCTCCCCTCCCCACGGTCCCTCCCCCCACTGTTCCTCTCCCCAGGGGCCCTCTGCCCTCCATAGTCCCTTTCTTTCACGGTCCCTCCTCCTCCGCATGGCCCTCCTCCCCATGGCCCTCCTCCCCCAGTACCCCTACCCCCACGTTCCCTCCTCCCCCCAAACGGACCTGTCTCCAGTCTTGGTCCCACTCCACCCCCCACCTATCCCCCCAACACGTTTCCTCTTCCCCTTAACAATTTACCCCTCCCACTGTCCCTCCTCCCCCATCCTTCGCCCCAGGGTCCCTCCCCCCACAGTCCCTCCTCCCCTGAGGATCCCTCCACCCAGGGTCCTTCCCTTCTTCCCTCCATGGTCCCTCCCCCGTGGCCCCTCCTCAGTCCTTCCTCCTCCTCCTGGCCCTTCCTTCCCCACACTATCCCTTTCCTCCCCATCCCTCTTCCCCCCATGGCCCCTCGTCTGCCCACAGCCCCCCTCCCTCCCCACCTGCCCTCTGTTTCTCCAGGGCCCAACCTGCAGCCCTGCCCCCTGCCCTCCCTGCCTATCCTCCCAGGTTCCTGGGGGCCTCCTCTTTCAGCACTCCCTTCCCAGGCCCTCCACTTCACATTTGCCTCCAGGCCCAGGCTGCTTCTCTTTCTTCTCCTCCCCTGGATAGGGCCAGCTGGTGCCTGCCCACAGCGTGACTTTTACAGGGGAACTGATCTACTCCCTGGGGGAGGGGCCCTGGGAAGGCTGGGGGGGGGGGGGGAGCAGGGCTGACACACGGTGTGTGCCCTCAGGGAGCACAAGGAATGGGGCCCTCTCCTGGGAGGGGGCCTGGGGGCAGGTTTCTGCCCAGCCCGGGAGTTTTGCAGGAACCTCAACAGTTTACAACTAAAAGTGTGTATCCAACCCAGAGGTCTGCGGGTGGCGCTCTTCCTCATCGTGGGCTTTTGCATTCTTTGGATCCAAGCCCTGGTGAGCCACTTGAGACTTTCATTTTCTCTCTTCCTCCCGTTTTACTTCTTTCTGCTTTCCGGGAGTACACGCGGCAGGCGAGGTCTGTGTTCCGGGAGCCCACTCCCACCGCACCCCTCCTGGCTGCGCTGCACTGGACGCCCTGGGACAGCCTGAGCCAGGGCCTTCCTCAGAGCTCCCCATGGCCCCAGGGAAGCTTTTCCTTTTGGTAGTGGTTAAAGCTTTTCTTAAAACTTTCATTTGTTGTTTAATGCTGGGTGGAAATGGTGTGTGTGTCTTGCTAAGATGCTAGCTTGTGAGGGCCGGAGGAGGTTGGCTAGGCCAACAGGGGCTACTGGATTGGGTGCCTGCTAGGGCGCACTGCACAGACTGGGAAAGGGCACCTACTAGGGGCTGCTGAGGGAGCCCAGGGCTGTGCTGAGCATTTCAGGAGCTCCAGGGCACCTCTGCTTGGCAGAGGGGGTGACCCAAGTGCCTTGGGGACACATTCTAGCCCTGCTGTGTCTGCCAAGAGCCGTCACCCAGCTGACCTTAATTAAAGGAGTCTGCTGCTGAGGAAGCCTCTGCGCTTACTGTTCTCAGCCTCTTAGAAGAGTTGGTCCCATTCCAGGGAAGCAGTTCAGAGCTGTGAAGCAGCTGCTCTAGTTAAGACAGATGTGCGGGACCTCCTCACCCCCACCTCCTTCTTTTGACCCCTGCGCTTCCCTCTGAGTTTCTAAAGGTGGTTTTCACATGATTTCCACCCTGGAAGGGGGAAAGCCAGGCAGAGCTGCTGGGGACCCTGTCACTTCCACACAGATGACTGTGCCATTCTCCTAACGCACTGTCACTCAGCAGATCCTAAGTGTGACGAGGAGGAATACAATGTTGCTCAGTGGAAAAATCTGGGGAGGATTTATACCAAAACCTTAACAATGAAATCTTTGGATGAGGATTAGAAGTGTTTTTAATTTTATCAAAACAAATTAATTTTATTGATACATGCTTACATGTTTTTAACAAATCAGCTTTATTGGCATACATTAATAAAACAATTCATTTAAAGTGTACAACCAAAAAAGTGCACAACCAGTGGTGTTTGGTATAATCACATAGTTGTGTATTCATTACCTCAACCGTCATTAGAACATTTTCATTATTTGAATAATAATAAATAAAAATAAATTAATAAGGAAATTCCTCACCCCTTGATCTCTTTGTTTCCCTGCTGAACCACTGCTATTTTTTTTGCTGTTCTTGCACAATTATTTACTTATTGTTTTACTGAGATGTAATCATATACCATACAATCTAACTGAAGTGTATAATCAGTGGCTTTTAGTATTATCACAATATTATGCATTCCTCACGATCAAAAATTTTAGAACATTTTCAGTACTCTAGAAAAAATGCACACCCCTTAGCAGTCCTCCCCAGCCTTACATAACTACTAATTGAACTTCAACTTTATAAATTGATTTACATTTACCTTTTATATAAATGGGATCACACAATATGTAGTACTTTGTGTCAGGCTTCTTCACTTAGCATAAGTGATATTATGTTACCATCTTTTGTTAACATACATTTGTTCAATTCCAAAGAAAACAGGCATATATGCAACTTTATCCATATTCATATATTTCATACATGGTTTTATTATGCTAAAAAGCTTGGTTTCTATCTCTTTTTTTTGGTATTTATTTTTCTTGAGTAAAGGATCACACTTTAAAGTCTCTGATTTTCAACTCTTCAGTATAAACTCACTTTTTTTAAACTTTATTTTGTACATTTAATAATTGAATATGTAAACAGTAATTTAAAAAGAAAAAGAAAACACTGTTGGATAAAGATACCATTTGTCAAATAAATGTACTGAATACATATAAATTTTTTTTTAATCAAACAATATATTACACAATATATTGGTTCATAGTCACACAATCATACAGTATTTGTCCTTTTGTGTCTGGTTTGCTTCACTCAACATAATGTCCTCTAGATTCATGCTTGTCATATGCTTTATAACTTCACTTCTTACAGCTATGTAATATTCCATTATGTGAATACACCACAATTTATTTACCCATTCATCAGTTGATGGACACTTGGGTTTTTTCCAACTTTTGGAATCATGAATACTGCTGTAGTGAACTTTAGTGTGCAGATGTCTGTTGGTGTTAGTGGTCTTAGTTTTTCTGGATATATACCTAGTAGTGATATTGCAGGGTCATGTAGCAAGTTTATATTCAACTTCTTTAGGAACTGCCAAATGGTCCTCCATAAGGGCTGTACCATTCTGCATTCCCACCAACAGTGAATAACTAACTGTTCATGTCTCTCTGCATGCTGTCTAGCAATTGTGGTTTTCTGTCTGTGGCAGGGGATGATCATTTGTATGGGGTGTCAGTGATGGGGAATAAATAGGAGGAAGCTCACCTAAGCATACATAAAAGGCATACAAATGTGTTCAGATGTTCATGGGGCATTGCCATGGTGGGTGGAGACTCATATAATAATTGAAGGAATATCCAATTCCTGTCCTGGGGAGCACTGCCACATTCTCTAATAGGTCAGCAAGAATCTTCCAAATACAGGGGCAGTGACTAGTGAAAGAGGATGGTCTACTTATGGGTCTTTGATATTGATGACTATAAGAACCTTTACTCTTGAAATTGAAACCTAGCCTAGTATTATAAGGTGCTAAGAGTTGCCTTCTGGGAGCTTCCTTTTTGCTCAAATGTGACCTCTCTCTAAGCCAAACTCAGCGTATAATCTATTTTCCCCCAGTGCAGGACATGAATCCTGGGGATAAGCCTGTCTGGCACCAAGGGATTATTACCAAGCACCAACTAGCAATGCAACTGGAAAAAGCCCTTGACCAAAAGGGGGGGAATGGTAAAGACAAATGAGTTTATAAAGTTAAGAAACTTCAAAGTGAGTTTCTGCACATCTCAGAAGGATCTTATTGACTGCCAAAGTAGGTACTATCCCAAATTTCAGGGCTCCTGAGGGTTCTGGAGATATCCAGACACTATAGTCATCATTAGAGCATTTTCATTATCTCAGTGATAATAATAAAAAACAAACAAATAAAATCCACCACCCCTCAATCTTTCTGTGCTTTCTTTGTTGTCCACAGCTCCCCTTTCTGGCTTATTTTGCACAAATACTTTTTTCTTTCATCTATAAATTGATTTCTGTTTATATTTTATATAAATGGAATCATACACTATATTACACAATACATTTAGTTCATTGTAATGCAATTTTCCTGTATTTGTCCTTTTCTGTCTGGCTTGTTTCACTCAACATACTGTCCTCCAGGTTCATCAATGTTGTCAATGTTATGACTTCATTTCTTCTTACAGATGCATACTGTTCCATTGTGTGAATATACCACAGTTCTGTTATCCATTTATCAGTTGATGGACACCTTGGTTGTTTCCATCTTCTGGCAATTGTGAATAATGCCACTATGAACATAAATGTGCAGATGTCTCTTCATGCCACTGCTCTCATAGCTCTCAGTTCTTCTGGATATATATCCCATAGTGGTATTGCAAGGTCATGTGGGAAATCTATATTCAACTTCTTTAGGAACTGCTGAACTCCACAGTGGCTCTACGTTCTGCATTACCAACAGCAGTGAATAAGTGTTCCTATCCACATTCTTTCCAACATTTAGTTCTCTGACATTGAATACTTTTTCATATGTTTTTTGCCACTTGTATTTCTTCTTTGGGCAAATGTCTATTCATGTCTTTGGCCCATTTTTAATTGGGTCATTTGTCTTTATATTGTTGAGTTGTAACATCTCTATATATCATGGATATTAAACCCTTGTCGAATATGTGATTTCTGATTATTTTCTCCCATTGAGTTGGCTACCTTTTCACCCTTTTGACAAAGTCTTGTGAGAAGCAGAAGTATTTAACTTTGAGCAGTTCTGAATTATCTGTTATTTTCTTTTGTTGTGTGTACTTTGGGTGTAAGGTCCAAGAAATCACTATGTACAATGAAGTCTTTAAGATATTTCCCTACATTTCCTTCTAGTAGTTTTATGGTCCTGCCTTTTATATTTAGGTCTTTGATCCATTTTGAGTTGATTCTTGTACAGGGAATGAGATAGGGGTCCCCTTTCATTCTTTTGGTTATAGTTATGCAGCTCTCCCTGTACAATTTGTTGAAGAAACAGTTTTTTCCTGTTAACATGGACTTAGTAGATATGTCAAAAACTAGTTGCCCATAGAGGTAAGGGTTTATTTCTAGACTTTCAATTCTATTCCACTATTCAATGTATCTCTCTTTATGCCAATATCATGTTATTTTGACCACTGTAGCTTTGTAATATGTTTGAAGATCAGAGAGTGAAATTCCTCCTATATTATGCTATAGTATAGTATACTATACTTTTTTAGAATACTTTTGGCTATTCAGGGGTACTTTCCCTTCCAAGTGAATTTGGTAATTGCCTTTTCTATTAATGTAAAGTAAGCTGTTGGAATTTTGATTGTTATTGTGTTGGATCTTTAAATCAGTTGGGTTAGGATTGACATCTTCACAATAGTCTTCCAATCCATGAACATGGAATATTTTTCCATTTGTTTAAGTTTTTCTAACATTTCTTTGTGTTATTTTGTAGTTTTCTGCTTATAGGTCCTGTACTTCTTTGGTTAAATTGATTCCTAGTTTGTTTTAGTCATTTTGTTGCTATTGTTAGTGGAATTTTCCCCAATTTCCTCTTCAGATTATGCAGTACTAATGTACAAAAACATTACGGATTTCTGCATATTAATCTTGTATCCTGCCACTTTGCTGAACTCATTTATTAGCTCAAGTAGCTTTGTTTTGTAGACATATCTGAATTTTCTAAAAATAGGATCATGTCATCTACAAATAGAGTTTTCCTCCCTCATTTTCCTATTTGGATGCCTTTACTGTTTTCTTTTTCTTGCTCTAGCTAGAGCTAGTACAATGTTAAATACCAAGGTTGCTAGTGGGTGTCTTGTCTTGTTCCTGATCTTAGAGGGAAAGCTTTCAATCTTTCCCCACTGACTAAGATGTTGTTTGTGTGGTTTTCATATATACTTTTTATCATATTGAGGAATTTTCCTCCTGTTCATTTCTTTTTATCAAGAAAGGATGCTGGATTTTGTCAGATGCTTTTTCTGATTTTTTCTGATTTTTTTTGATTGAGATGATCATGTGTTTTGTTTTGTTTTGTTTTCTTTCAGTTTGGTAATGTGGTTGCTTTTCTTATGTTGAATGAGCCTAGCCTACCAGGAATGAATCCCACTTGGTCATAATGTACAAGTCTATTGAGATGCTCCTGCATTCGATTTACAAATACTTTGTTGAGAATTCTTGCATCTACGTTTAATAGAGAAATTGGCCTATAATTTTCATTTCCTTGTGGTGTCTTTATTTGGCTTTGATTTTACAGTGATGTTGGTTTCATAAAAACTGTTGGGTAATTTTCCCTCTTCAGTTTTTTGAAAGAATTTGAACAGGATTGGTGTTAATTCTTTTTGAAATGTTTGGTAGAATTAACCTGTAAAGCCATCCGATCCTGGACTTTTTTTGGATGGGAAGTTTTTGATGATGGATTCAGTGTCTTTAAGTGCGAGTGGTTTGTTAAGTTCTTGCATTTCTTATAGTGTCAGTGTAAGTTGTTCATGCATTTCTAGGAATTTGCCCATTTCATCTAGGTTGTCTAGTTTGTTGACTTACAATTTCTCATAATATCCTCTTAGGATCCTTTTTATTTCTGTGGGGTCAGTCATAGTTCTTCCTTTTTTTTCAGATTGTATTTATTTGCCTCTTTTTTTTCTCTGTTAATCTCAGTAGGGGTTTGTAAATTTTACCTATCTTCTCAAAGAACCAGCTTTTGATTTTGATTTTCTTGAAAGTTATTTTTTCTTTTCAATTTCATTTATTTCTACTTCAATCTTTATTTCTTCTGCTTGCATTGAGGATTGGTTTGTTGTTCTTTTTCTAGTTTCTCTTGTTGCTCAGTTAAATCTTTGCATTTAGCTATTTTTTCTCTTTTAATATAGGTGTTTAGGGTTATAAATTTCCCTCTCAAGACTGCCTTTGCTGTATCTCATAAGTTTTTGTGTGTGTTTGTGAATCACAACGTTTATTGCAGACTTATTGGCAGTGATCAGAAACAGAAACAAGGCAAATGTCCATCAACAGAAGACTTGATAGACAAAGTGTGCTATAATTGTACAGCAGAATGTATGAAAGCAAAATAAACAAAATACAGCTCTGGCAACAACTCAGATTTAAAGTTCTAAAATAGGCAGAACTACATTACATAGTGCTGTGTATTTAAATTATTTTAAGTCAACCTAGTGATTACTGATATGGGGAGAGGGATTATTAGACACAAGAGTCATTGGATGTGGGGGTACTCTTTGGAAAATCGCTATTTTCTTTTTTTTTTTTGTGAAGCATATGGTTGACTTTATTTTTTTATATTTACTTAATTTTTTGTCTTTTTTTAATGTTACATTCAAGAAATATGAGGCCCCCATATACCCCCATCCCCCTCACCCCACTCCTCGCCCCATAACAATAACCTCCTCCATCATCATGAGACATTCATTGCACTTGGTGAATACATCTCTGAGCACCGCTGCACCTCATGGTCAGTTGTCCACACCATAGTCTACACTCTCCCACAGTCCACCTAGTGGGCCATGGGAGGACATACAGTGTCTGGTAACTGTCCCCGCAGCACCACCCAGGACAACTCCAAGTCCCAAAAATGTCCCACATCACTTCTCTTCCTCCTACTCCCTACCCCCAACAGCCACCATGGCCACTTTCTCCACACCAGTGCCACATTTTCTTCAATTACTAATCACAATACTTGATGAATAGAATATCAGTAAGTCCACTCTAATCCATACTCTATTCCTCCATCCTGCGGACCCTGGAATGGTTATGTCCTGTCTCCCTCTATATTGAGAAGGGGCTGAAATTCCACATGGATGATGGGTGCAATTCTCCTGCATGTAGTTGTAGGCACTCTTGGCTCCCTGGTGTGGTGGTTGACCTTCTTAACCTCCATGTTAGCTGAGTGGGGTAAGTCCAATAAACCAGAGTGTAGGAGTTGCAAGTCTGTTGAGGCTCAGGGCCTGGCTATCACATGGTCAGTCCAGAGATTCCAGTCCCCTGGGTATATACTAAACCCAAGCACCAACTACAGATCTGGTAAAAGTAACAGGAGAGGCTTGTAGACAAAGATCAGATCTGAGTCCAGCTCCTTCACACAGAAACACAAACTCCAAAGTAGGACCAACTGACATGGCACTGAACTCCATCTGCCATGACCATAGAACCTGTTGGTCCGTGTAGCCCTCAGAAGAACCAATACCTGGGGTTGTATCTACTTTATCTGTCTCTGCGACTCTGCTGGGGTGTGCATAAGTGTGACCCCTCTGATAACCTCCCAGCTCTTCTTTGGAGACTCATAGCTATATAAACTCATTTGTCCTTTCCATTTCCCCTTTTATTTGAGGTCAAAAAGCATTTTTAACTCCTGATATATGTAGACTGAGATATTTTGCTGGTCTGAGTTGACCCTTTTATTCAAGGTCATTTTCTAGTTACATCATCAGCTGGTTCTTGGTCGTAATCCCTCAGCACCAGAGAGGCTCATCCCTGGGAGTCATGTCCCATGCCAGGGGGAAGGCAATGCATTTACATGCTGAGTTTGGCTTCGAGACTGGCCACATTTAAGCAACACAGAGGCTCTCAGGAGGTATCTCTTAGGCATCCTGCAGCTCTAGGTCTAGTTCTTATTACAGGTGCACAGGCTCACAAGCATAGTCATTAGTATCAAGGGCTCATTGTTGGACCGACCTTCTTTTTTGGTCTTTGCCGTTGCACTTGGGAGATTGTTGCTGTTCCATTGGGGAATGTGATAGAGCTCCCCTGGCTAGGAACTCAGCACTCCCTCAGTTGTCATTTTTAACTGTAACCACTATGAAAATATCCAAACATTTTTATGTACCCTGGATATATGCCCTGTAGAACTCTCTGCCAACCATGTGTCCCCTGTTGATAACATCCACACCAGTATTCCACCCCTGCCATTGTTGAACCGCTTTGTAATCCAAAACTTCATTGAAAATGAAGCCTAATATATTGCCACATTCCATTAATAGTAAAATGGAATATAGTGATGAGTTTAAAGGTTAGATATAGAATACATATTAATTTAGAAAAATTAAGGTAAAAATAAGTTGGAGTATCAAAAAATTAAAAAATGCAAAAGCTTTGTTTTTGATATTTTGCCTTCCATCACTGCAGTAAGTGTTGCCCTGTATGCAAATTGGCAAGGCAACTTCTTCTATCTTTCCTCAGTGTCTATGTCCTTTCTTTTTCTTTTTTCCTCCTAATTATTAAGCTTATCTTCACAAAAGTTTTAGGTCACAGTAGTTCGTATATACAATGTACAGTACTCCAACATATCCAACTTAAAACCCTTTTCCCTTCCACAGCAATAATCTTTTTACATATTCATCCTATATTAGCTGAAACTGATATACAGATACTGAGATAATAGCTTTCAAACAAGGTAACATTTGGGTTTACATTGTGGTTTATATTTTAGACTATACAGTTTTCTAAATTTTTAGTTTCTTATGTTTTACATTATGAATTACATTTTAGCCTATCAGCCCCTATACTTTTTTGGTGCAGTTTAACATGTCTTATATCCATCCTTCCATAATCTTGTGGAACACTTCTGTTGCCCACACAGTTACATTGATTCCCTCTATTCAATACCTCTTTCCCCCTCCCATCAAGGTGCACAGTTACGGTCAGTCTTCATTGCTGCCACCATTCCTCTCGAGAGAGACAATTCCCTCTATTTGAGAACCAGGATGTGGGTATAACTTCACTCTCATTATATGGGTCTCTATCCAATGACATAACTCACTATGGCAAAATGAGCACTCACACGCTCCCTAGGCCGGCCTGTCCTGTATCAGATTCTCCTTTAAGTGTCTTAAACAGGTAAACTTCCTTATTATATTTTTGAAAGAATTTTCTCAGCATTGTACTCTCAATGAAATATCTGACAATCTCCTATGTTCATATGTTCCCCCAGGCTCCCCCTAATTTCTTGGGCAGTATTACCCATACTCCCATACCTAGTCCCCCTCTAGCCCACAAACCCCACCCAAAGGTGACCCTATGCCCCCATTTTATCCCTTCCTTGTACAAATATTTACCTCCAGCTTATCATAGATTTCACCCATGTAGGTGTCAGCTTACATCCTTCCTCTACCCCCAATATCCTTTAAGCCTATCATCCAGTCTCTAGCTCTCTGAGGCAGCTTGGTTTACTTATTTCATGTCATTGAAGTCATGTAGTATTTGTCCTTCAATGACTGGGTTTTTCACTAAACATAAGGTTTTCTAGATTCATCCATGTTATCACATGTGTTTGTAGTGTATTCATTCTTAAAGCTGAATAGTATTCCATTGTATGTATATGCCATATTTTATTTATCCATTCATCTGTTGATGGCCATTTGGCTTTTGGCAGTAGTGAACAATGCTGCTATGATCATTGGTGCACATATATTGCTTTGTGTCCTTGTTTTCAGTTCTTCTGGGTATATACTCAGCTGTGGAATTGCTTGGTTGTATGGCAAATCTATAGCTATTTTTTGAGAAACTGCCAAGTTGTCCTCCAGAATGGCTGGATCCTTCTGTGTTCCCACCAGCAGTGGATGAGTGTTCCCATTCCTCCACATCCTCTCCAGCATTTGTAGTCTTCTGTTTTTTTCATAGCACCAATCTTATGGGAGTATGATGTTATCTCATTGCAGTTTTGATTTGCATTTCCCTAATAGAGATTTGGAGCATTTTTTCATGTGCTTTTTAGCCATTTGTATGTCTTCTTTGGAGAAGTGTCTGTTTAAATCTTTTCCTGCTTTTTTAAATGGGCTGTTTGTCTTTTTATTTTCAAGATACATGAGTTCTTTATATATGCAAGATATAAGTCTCCTATCAGATATGTGGTTACCAAATATTTTCTCCCATTATGTAGGCTCTCTTTTCACTTTCCCGACAAAGCCCTTTGAGGTACAGAAGGCTTTAATTTTGAGGAAGTCCTATTTATCTATTTGTTCTTTTGCTGCTTGTGCTTTTGGTGTGAAGCCATGAAGCTGTTTCCTATTACAAGGTCCTGTAGATGCTTCCCTACACTGCTTTCCAAAGTCTTTATGGTCTTGGCTCTTATATTTAGGTCTTTGATCCATCTTGAGTTGATCTTTGTATAAGGTGTGAGTTGGTAATCCTCTTTCATTCTTTTACACATGGATATCCAGTTCTCCAGGCACCATTTGTTGAATAGGCCATTCTCTCCCAGTTGAGAGAGTTTGGTGGCTTTATCGAATATTATATGACTATATATGTGAGGATCTATATCAGAACTCTCAATTCGGTCCCATTGGTCTGTGTATCTCTCCTTGTGCCTGTGCCGTGCTGTTTTCACTACTGTACCTTTGTAGTATGCTTTTAAGTCAGGTAGTGTGAATCTTCTAATTTCATTTTTCTTTTTCAGTATGTCTTTGGCTATTTGAGGCCTCTAACCTTTACAAATAAATTTCATAGCTAGTTTTTCTAGTTCATTAAAGAAAGCTGTGTTGATTTTTATTGGGATTGCATTGAATGTTTATATCAGTTTTGGTAGGATGGACATCTTAATTATATTTAGTATTCCTATCCATGAACAGGGAATATTCTTCCATTTATTTTGGTCTTCTTTTATTTTCTTGAACAGTGTTGTGTAGTTCTCTGTGTATAAATTTTATCAGTCTTTTTTGACTGAGAAAAAAATTTTCTTTTTTATGCCCTTGAAGCAAAAACCTGGGAAAATTATTCATAATTGGAAGATCTGTTAACATTTTACTGGCAAAGGTAGGAACGTTATTCATAATTTATTTGCAGTTCAAACATTTGATCCCCTGATTCATAAGTTGCCTAGTGGACCCATGTACATCAAAGTAGGGTTTCAAGAAAATCTTATTTTGTGTTTCCTTGAAACACCCAACAGACAGATATGAAGGCATGTGAAAGTTACAGTAGGTGATGTGACTACTTAGCTTAACTTATAATGTTGGGCAGTATTTGGAAACTCTGTAGGCTTGGGAAATTTCAGCAATATGCACAGATGCTAGACCTCCTTTTAAAGTATCTATTTCTACTTCACAGTTCTAAGTGTAGGTTCAATGTATCAATATTGATGTTAATGGTAGGGTATGTATTAGGTTTTTCTGCATGAGATTGGGAACCTTTGTCTCTATGCCTGGCATTCTCCATCTGAGTTTGTGTATAGTAAAGAAAGTCACTACATATGGCTTTGATGAGGACTAATGATTTCCCATGTGTAAACTTTGCAGTGGTACGATGAGAGTATTTTCTTGACATAATTGACAGTGGCAATTGTCTTGTGCAAAGAAGACCTATGCCCAGGATAAATACACAGAAGTACACGCACACACCAAGCATGCACAATCACACTACATAGTTATCCATTAACAAACCACAACTCCGTTTTATGGTAAGCAAGACCACCCAAAGGGACCACAGCTGACTCTAGGATCTGTAGAAACATGATCAAGGGTCTTTTCCTGGAAGTCACTTTCTCACCACACCCTCAGTCCTCATTCCCACATGGGATATGGAATCACTGCATTCTCCACTCTAAATCAAGGAAGCCCCATCATCGTCATCTAGATTTCCTCCCTGAGCCAGAGGGACACCAGAACATGCACCTTTTCCTCTTGTACTTGAGGCCACCTGCAATGAAGGAAAAGAAACACAGGTTATATGAACCTGTGTGTTGTTTGCATTTTTTCCTTCTTGGTGTCTCTAGAAAATGGGATGGGAAACCATGATCATATCAAGATCACAAAAGCAAGATTAGAAGACACCTGCAGAAAAGGCCTTGAGGAGTTTTCTTTCAAGTCCCTTTTGGTTGACAGTTAAAAAAATTCTTAATCCAAAGAGGAAAAAGTGCCACTATTGATAAGGCCTGTTAGTATACAATTTCCAATGTGATGCTATTGACATTGAATGCCCTTGGATCCAGGTATCAGCTAGTAAGGGATTGTACTCACACACACATACTACACACACACAATAGGATGGTACCTAGCTTCTATGATCTGCATGATGTTTTTAAATCTGAACTTGACAGAAAAGACAAAAACCAAGAAAGCAATGTAACTATGTCAAACAAAGATAGGTGACCTTACCTTGGCATTAGATGGGTTCTCCTCTTCTGCCTTGGCATTTAGGAAGCTCCTCTAGTGGGTCCCCTGGGGGACCTGGGCTGAGAAAGAGTAACTGTGAGTATATAGGTGGTTCTGCCCATGAATTGCTCAGGGAACTTTTCATGTAGGACCAACAGTAAACTTTATGCATGTTGTTTTACAAGTATGAACTGAGCTGCTGCTGGGCCATCCACTTCATCCTTTTTATTATTTTTACTTTTTATTTGTTATCTTGCCTGTGTACATTACTTATTTTTCTGCATGAGTAACTATTTGCTTATCTAGCAGTCTCTTAGTTCATTGGGCTGTTCTTCTGTCTACTGCTGTGTAGGAAAGAGCCTTCTCTTTGATTACTTGAGAAAAAACTTCCTCTATTTTCCCCTTGGTTACTTTTAGGGAGCCAAGTGGGTTCAGTGAAAGTAGAAATAGTTATCTCCTTAAAATGGGAATTTTGGATAATTACCAAGAATGTAAAGGAATTTGTGTTTTGGGCCATAAACTTATGCTTAGGAAAGAAAAGTCTTAACATGTGCTTTGGGAATTGCTTATATGCATCAAATCAACAGGTACACAATTATACTGAGCTAATCATGCTTCAGGATAAATTAAAGTGGAATGGCATGCTAAAAACAAGTCCAGTATCTTTCATTGTGTGGAATGCCTCCTTTCCTGTCTCCACTGTTCAGATTCACTCTAAATTTCTGAAACAAATAATTTAATACATGCTTAATGTGTAAAGAACAGCATCAAAATAGACATCATAATATGTTCCCCCAGTGAATACCTAGAATGAACAGAAGCGAGGGCTGAAGGAATAATAAAAAATATTCAATTTTTCTAAATAGAAGTTCATTTTAAGTCAACCAGCTTGATAGAATAATCAAAAATATAAATTAAGGAATAACAAAAATATAAAACTCATCTAAAGCTCATCATTATCAAATGAAAAGGAGAAAGTGTAAAGAGATGAAAATTTGTGAACAGTTAACCAGCTCCTTTGGAGGAGTGAGTTAATTAGCAGGTCCATATGAGCATTCCAGCATTCCTCTGGAGCAGCAATTGATATTTCCCATCTCTATGAACTGTAGTAATGAAGCTGAGAGTTTTTCAAAGTTTCCAACTTTGCATCTCTCTGAGCAGAGTGTCAGAACCATGAGCTACACATGCTTTGTGAGATAACCACAGTGAGGGGCCATCCCAGAATGTTCAGAGTGCATGTGTTCTCCACTTTGCAAGGTCCAGCTGCTACTGTATAGACTCATGTGTTTTCACATGGACATGTGTCATTTTAGAGTAAATGTTTTGTTTTAAAAACTGAATCCTAGACCCATACATTATCTTCTTTGAAAATAAATTACATGAGGGATACTGATCTTTTCCCCCGCATTGTTATCAATAGTGAGATTTCAAAGTGAGGAAGAACATAGCTGAAATCCTAGGTTATTACATAATGATTGAAAACACTATTAGTTTGCCCATGTGTCATGGATTAGGGGTTCAGCAGGGAGCAGTGGGTTTGTCTGTTCTGCTTTATGATGTCTTGGGCCTAAGCAGTAAGAGCTCCCTGTCTGGGGTTGTTTCTACAGCCAGGAGTTTGACTCATCTGACTTGACTTCACTCACATGCTGTGGTTGAAGCTGGCTTTGCCTTGATGACCTGTGTCACCAGGACTTCTAGGCAGCAGGGAAGTCTCAGAACAGGTTGGTCAAAGAACTTGTAATCATATTTTCAAACCACAACACACCCGGACTAGCTTAAGAAATACTCAGTCACCAGATGCCACTCCAAAATATAGGATGCAGGAGATTTTGGCCATGGGATACGATCATGGGTTAGGTACACAGGGTTGACACCTGCCTCCTTCACCATGAGCTGTGCAGCAGGTAAACACAGGCATCTCAGGTTCCTCAGGTGACAGACAATATTGGCCATTTTAAAAGTAAAGTCTTCCATATATGATTTTCTATGAGGAAAACATTCACTCCCCATGCAGATCATCAGGTCCAGATAACAGTGGGTACATGCCCTCAGAGCTTCCTGAACTTATCTTTCTAAGGAGTGCACAGACTTGTAAATCCTAATAGATTTGTATAGTTTGCAGAGTGGTCACTTTCACTGGAGGCATGAAGCCCTGTGAGGCCAAAGATTGACTCTTTTTTTCCTCACCAGCTTTTCACTCAGTGATGAGCACAGAGAGGGAGCCCTGCAGATCATATCTCCTTCTTTCAGTTCACACTTTTAACAATTTCCTGGTCCACACTGGAGAAAAGGCCTTTCTGCAGCCTTCCACATCTATTCCATGCTTTTGTTGTCACTGGAAGATATTCACCTACAGTCTCCACTATATCTGGGTGACAGCAATGTTTTCTAGAAAATTCCAGAACTTCGAGCATTGGCCGTATGAAATGCATGTAGTTATGGTACATACTTAGTGAACAGATCAATGAACATTCCCAAAACATTGTCATCCATAAGAATTTGAAGCATTATAAAAAATAGATTTAGAAAATTACCAATATTTAATAAATGTCATTTTTTAGAAAATGACAGGAATATGAAAACATATTTTCTCCCTTGGCAGCATATACCAAAATATCTAGGTCACTTTAAAAATAACAGTAAAATATACATAAATAATATTACTTCCATAAAATTTTCCACAGAAAAACTATGAATGAAATTATGTGTAACAAACCCAAGAATTAGATTAATGCAGATGTAAACATTTCTTTTGCCTCTTTGTCATTGAACAGGAAATATAAAAACTAATGCTAAAAACTTTATGTAAATTGTATACTAATAATCCTTTATAAAAATGATATGGCATTATAATATGGCTTTTAATAAGGAGGGCAGATAGAGAAATGCAATCTTTTTTCTTAAAGATTTATTTCTTTATTTATTTCCCCTTCCTCCCCCACCCCGGTTGTCTGTTCTCTGTGTCTATTTGCTGCATCTTCTTTGTCTGCTTCTGTTGTTGTCAACAGCATAGGAATCTGTGTTTCTTTTGGTTGCTTATCTTGCTGTGTCAGCTCTCTGTGTGGGTGGTGCCATTCCTGGGCAGGCTGCACTTTCTTTTGCACTGGGTGGCTCTCCTTATGGGGCACGCTCCTTGGGTGGCAGGGCACTCCTTGCGTGCATCAGCACTGCACATGGGCCAAGGAGGCTCAGGGTTTAAACTGCGGACTTCCCATGTGGTAGATGGACACCCTAACCACTGGGCCAAGTCTGCCACCAAGAAATGCAGTCTTAACATGGAATCTCCTTCACATATTTTAAGTATTTCCCCAATAGAAATTTCAAAATGAATAAAGAAATAGGGAAAATACTTGGGTGATTTATCTAGTACATAAATTTTATCTTAGTAAAGCTCTTGAAACTGGGTTAGAAATTGGTATATGAATACAGTGGAACAAAACTTAACGAGTGATACGTTGAAAACAAATATTTGATATGGTAAGATCCAAATGAAAGAAAAAGCTGGAATACTTTTTGGTAAAACAATATATGTTGTGTCATGATGTTCTTAAATGATCAGTTTACATATAAATATGTGCTATGAAATGTTAGAGAAAGAATGGTTTCTAGTATTAGAAGTGATTTCCCTTGAATGGTGAGATTATTTGTGATGTTCATTTCCTTTGCTTTCTCTTCTGTATCACAAATTTTTGGATTAGTGTATATAAATTGCAATAAGATATATTTTGAGTGCTAATGACATCTATGCAAGGGAAAAAAACTTGAATGGCCTTGTGAAGATTTGTCTTGAAATGATTTTCCAATACTTTATCCATGATATTTTGACAGCATCTATGATGTTCAAAGTCAGAAGATTAGTGTGACTAGGATCCTGACCCTTGGAGCCACAGGGCCAGGGCTAAACCCAGACTCTGCCCTTACCAGTTGGGCAACTTAGTTAGATAGTCTGGGTCTCATTTCCTAATGTGAAATACAGAGATAATACCTCATAGACTGCCTTAGGAAAGAAATTATGGTCCTGCCTAAAATCCAGTCTCAATCTGTATTATTCTATTGTTATCCTTAGGTTTTTATTGTTATAATTATTTGTCTGATGACTCAGTTACATTTCTGCATATAGCATTAACAGACAATGATCACATAATTAGAATCCCACTGAGATAAGTGGACCAGTCTCAAATGATGTGACTGATTGAGCCCTACTTCTCCTAAAGGCAGTTTTGGCCAATCAGGTGGCTAGTACTTCATAGGAAGTGTTTGTCTTTTCAGAGCCTGTCTTTGTCTCCCTTGAGAAGTTTCCAGTGACTTAGAATGAAGCCAGCACTTCAAGGTCTTCTTATATGTCTGAATTGTCATTCTATTATAAATCTGTTAGCACAGAAGCTGCCTCCCTGAGGCATTGGGGGTCTAGAAATGGACTCTCCTTTCCTTAGCTGACACACTCAGATGCATCAGATTTTCTCAAATGCTTTGTCTCAGTATTCATTTTACAGTTTTCAAAAATATTGTGAATAACAGAAAAATACAAAAATAAAAATAAAATTTCTTTTTTAAAAGGATTTATTTTTTATCTATCTCCCCTTCCCCCCCCCCCCAGTTGTCTGTTCTCTGTATCCATTTGCTGCATCTTCTTTGTCCCCTTCTGTTGTTGTGAGCGGCTCGGGAATCTGCATTTCTTTTTGTTGCATCATCTTGTTGTGTCAGTTCTCCGCGTGTGTGGCACCATTCCTGGGCAGGCTGCACTTTCTTTCATGCTGGGTAGCTCTCCTTATGGGGTGCACTCCTTGTGTGTGGGCTCCCCTATGCAGGGGACACCCCTGCATGGCAGGGCACTCCTTGCGAATATCAGCACTGCACATGGGCCAGCTCTACACGGGTCAAGGAGGCCTGGGGTTTAAACCACAGACCTCCCATGTAGTAGACAGATGCCTTAACCATTGGGCCAAGTCCGCTGCCATAAAAATTCCTTTCATAGCTTGAAAAAAAATATTATGGATCCCAAAGTGCTTTCCTTTGTATGGATTGTATCTATGAATATTTATCTTTGTATAAACTGAAACATTTAGGGTTACGTAAAGACAATGGTATCTGTGTAGGTTATTTTCTCCCAATATTCTTTCTAAAAATGATAGTACACCCTGAAAACAAAATAAGAAATTCATGAAACAGCCACACTCTCAGCATGCACTTTAGAGAGAGAACGTTGAAGTGTCAAAAATAAACTTGAGGACAAATAAGAATAACAATGAACTATAGAGGAGCTCTCACCCTTCCTCCTATCCCCACACCAGTTGAAAAATATCCAACAAACAAAGGCAGCTTGAGAGGAACTGTTGGGAAAAAAGATGAGGGAAGAGGTAAACCATTTTTATGATGTTCTAAAACTTCACATAAAGAGTAACACCCAAAAGAGTAAACTGGTAAAATATAAGTCTGGAAATTCAGAGCATGGAATATAGGGAAAGTCCTTCACAATATTTATAAATTTAAAGAGCTGGTAATGTTAAAGGAGCAAAAATAGTCCATTGGAGGAGGCAGATGTAGCTCAAGTGGTTGAGCACTTGCTTCCCATGTACCACATCCTGGGTTTGACCCCAGTACCTCCTGAAAACAAATAAATGAAAAAAGCACTTCTTATTGGGAGCAGATGTAGCTCAGTTGTTGAGTGCCTGCTTCCCATGTATGAGGTCCTGGGGACATTCCAAGATACCTCCTAAAACAACAGTAACAAACAGTGCATTAGGAAGTCCTGGAATCATTCCATCCAAAAAAAGCATCAAGTTTTTGAGAAAACTAGCAAAATAAAATTTTTCACAAAACCATGCTAAACAAAAGAATACAACAAGGGGAACTTTGAATCATGATTTTAAAAGAATAAATGAAAATGTATAAGAGAGGTTTGAGTTGTTTTTGTTTACTTTGGTCCAATCCTTCTCATCAGCTTGGTAATGGCTTTGAAGATGACAGCTTGCATTTCTGTTATAATCTATACCATAAGGAGCAGGAAGGACCTTATTCTCAATGGTTTGTAGTTGATAGTTTTACTTGGATGGTAACTCTTTGTAGGTCCATCTCCAGGGACCTGCATTTATTTCACCTAACTCAGAACCTCTCCAGTGCTCAGGCTGCTCAGGCTATTTACCATAATATTTAAGTAAATAAACTAGTTGCTACCTGGCTGACAGGATTGTAGCTGGGGCTGCAAAAGACTAAGCCAAATGCTTTGGAGGAATGAGGTGTTTTGTCTAATAAGGTCTTTGGAAGGCTGCAATATATTCTTGCATATCTAGAATCAATGTGCATGCAAGGGCTAGGTGCATGAATAGAAAAGACCTTAAAAATGTCCTAATCTCTCAGCTCTGATTGACCCTTAAGATTTGTACAAACAGGATGTGTAGGGTTATGGAGTCATAAACTGGCTGTTAAACCTATGTTCCATTATACAGATAAAACATATCTGCAAGGACTTTGAAATTTTTTGTTGATCTTAGGCCTGTGTGGAAGTTTCTGCCCATTCACTTTGTGACCACTAAGCTCTTGGAACAGAGATTTCAGTGACCATACCTGGAAAATTTTACCGACTTCACAAAATTAGTGCCAAAAACTGTCTAAACAAACAACTACAGCAAGCAGTCACAACAAACCATGGATTCAGGAAAATCTGATTTCAGACCGGCCACCTTAAAATATTCAAAGGATCCAGTTTTCAGAGCATGCAATGGAAGAAGGAAGAATGTCCCACATACAAGGGAAAAAGTGATATAAATGAAACTTTAGGAAATGCATATTTTGAACTTACTAGGTGTGATGGTTAGGCTATTGTGTCAACATGGCCAGGTGATTATGCCCAGTTCTTTGGTCAAGCAAGCACTTTATGAACTTTAGTCACCATTGACTTTACTGTAGTGGTAAATCATAGATAGCTGGTTATAATTACATCAGTCAGGGAAATTGCCATCAGCAATGAGTGACACTTAACCCAATCAGTTGAATCCCTTAAAAGGGGAAGTGATTCCAGCATTGAGAGAATTTCCCAGCTCATCTTTGGACAGCCAACATCTCCCAGATCTCATCAAGAATCTTCACTGGACTTTTACCAGAGCGCCTGGTTGCAGCCTGCCTGCAGAATGTGGACTTGTGTATCCCCGTGGCTTCATGAGAAACTCTGATAAATCTCTTACTATTGACAGATATCTCTTGTTGATTCTGTTTCCCTAGAAAACCCTGATTAATACACTAGGCAAAGATTACAAATTACCAAATTTTATATACTTTTCCATTTTTTTAAAAGAAGGTATTTAGATTATATAATTGATATATAAGAAATATAGGGGATTCCCATATGCCCTGTTCCTCATTCCTCCCACATTTTCCCACGTTAACAGCCTCCTTCATACATGTGGTACATTTGTGAAAATTGATGAACACATTTTGGAGCCTTGCCTATAATGCTATATAGGCATTATATATGGATTACAGTTTCCATTGTAGTTTACACCATGCCCTGCACAATTTTGTAAGTTTTGACAGGATATATGATGGCCTGTGTCTGTCATTGCCATTAAATTCAGGACAATTCCCAAGTCTGGTAAATACCCCCATATTACACCTATTTTTTCCTCTCCCTCCCCTCAGGACCTCCAGTGGCCACTGCCTTCTCATGAAGGGTAAAAGTTCTTCCATTGCCAGAATCACATTGTCTATAGTAGAATACCAGTAAGTCTACTCTAGTCCATCATTCATTCCCCAATCCTGAGGATTCTCGGTTGGTGAATCCACTCCATCCTTTAATTGGGAGGGGTCTTAGATACCATGGGGCAGATGGATGGGACTATCTTGGTTGCAGTTGCATACCCTCTGTGTAGCTTGGGATGGTCCTTGTCCATCATCATCTCCTTTTTAGTTCTCCTGGATGAGTCCAATGAACAGGAGAGTAGGTGTTGCAACTCTGTTGAGATTCAGGCCTCAAATGGCATATGGATAGCCCAAAGATTTACATACCCTTATCAACTCTAGTACTTAGGTTCAGGTAGAAGGAGCAGAAAAGCCATGTGTAGGGAAACCACAACTGAGTCCACCTCTGTCACACTGGGGAGTATAAGTTCAAAAATACTGCCCTCTGGCATGATGCCAGACCTGAGCTGTCTGTCCTGCCTATAGTGTCTGGATGTCTCCAGAGCCCTCAGGAGCCCTGCTGTTTGAGGCAGTGTTTACTTTGGCAGTCAATGAGATCCTGCTGAAGCATAACCTCTGGAATGACCTCCTGACTCACTTTGAAGTCTCTTACATTATAAACTCATTTGTCTTTACCCTTTTCCCCATTTGGTCAAGGTCTTTCTCCTCCTAGCATTGATAGTTGGTGCTTGGTAGTAATCTGTCAGTGCCAGGGAGGCTCATCCTTATGAGTCAAATCCCATGCATTTATACATTGAGTTTGACTTAAGAGAGGCCATATTGGAGCAACAAGGAGTCTTTCAGGGGTAACTCTTAGGCACCCTATAATACTATGCTAAGTTTCAATTTTGGAAGTAAAGTTTCATGAATACAGTCATCACTTTCAAGGGCTTGCCATCAGTCTGTCCTTCTTCACTAGTCACTGTCTCTGTACTTGGGGGATTCTTGCTGCCCCATTCAAGAATGTGGCAGGCTCCCCAGAATGGGAATTTGATATTCTTTCAGTTATGTGTAAATCTCTGCCCATTGTGACAATGCCCCATGAATACTTACATACATTTATATACCTTATAGGTTTGCCCCAGGTCACCCTTCTCCCATGCATCCCCCATTACTGACACCCCACAGCAATCATCCTCTCCTGCCACAGTTGAAACCCTTCTGTGATCCAGAACTTCTTCAGACATGAAACCAACACAATAACCAAATACAATGAATAGGGAAATGAAATAATGATAGTTTAAAAATTATCAAATAAAATACAAAAATAATTAAAGGTAAATTTGAAATGAGGAAAAATAAAATAAATTTTAAAAATTTAATGTCTTTCATCACTGTAAGATGTGTTGTATTATATGTTAAGTGACATTTTCTTCTGTTATTCCCTGAGGGTGTTATTTATTTTTGTTTTGTCTTCAAAGAAGCTTTTATTACAGTAAATTCACATACGGTGTATAGGAGATTCCCATATACCCAACATCTTCCCCTTTTTCCTCTACTGAAGACATTTATTTGTGGATGGTACATTTGTTATAATTGATGACAGATATTGAAACTTTGCTTCTAACCACAGTCAATGATTTACATTATGGTTTACATTTGAAACCATACACCTTTATAAATCTTGATGAAATTTAACATGGTCTTCCATCACCCCAAAAATGCCCCAAATTCCATCTATTTTATTCCTCCCTTTCCCTCCCTTGAAGAACAAGATTCATAGTTACTTACAACAACATTGTGGGCTTTACATACCATACCATCCTCCCCTATGAGGCACCACCCTAGCTCTCAAGAGACTCCCTCCTTTGTCTTTGATAAGCACAACAGGACTCCCCAGGATGGGAGTCCAACACCTTCCCACTCATTATATGGCTCTGCACCCACTGATACACTATTGACAAGATGAACTCTCACTCCCTAGATGCCTACCCCAGGTGCACCCTGTCCTGCATACTCCCTACATCCAACTCTGTAAACTGGTAATCCCCTCTTGCCATACTTGCCAAAATAACATTCCCAACACTGTAGTTTCAACCACATACCTGCAAATCCCCAATGTTCACTTGCTCCCTCCCCCATCTTTCCTCCCATTTCCATTGACAGTCCAACCAACCCTCCCCTCCCTAACACTTCACAAACCAGCACCTACCTAATAGCATCACTGCCCACCCAGCACTGTCATGCCCATCCACTGCACAACTACTCCTGTACACCTTACCATAGGTTTCTCTCATATGGGCCTTGGCTCACAACCTTCTGCTCCCTTTCTGTCTCCTGTAAACCTATCTTCCAGACTCTAGCTCTGTGAGTTTTCTTAATTTGCTTAATTCATATCAGTAAGGTCATGTAATATTTGTCCTTCAGTGCCTGGCTTGCTTCACTCAACATAAGGTCTTCAAGATTCATCCATGTTATGCCATGTGTTAACACTGCATTTTTTCTTACAGCTGAGTAATATTCCATTGTATATATATAGCACAATTTGTGTATCCATTCCTCTGTTGATGGACATTTAGGTTCTTCCCATCTTTTGGCAATAGTGAATAATGCCGCCGTGGACATTACTGTGCTCTATCTGTTCTTGTGCTTGTTTGTGCATTTCTTGTAATCATTCACATCCCTAGTTCCTCCTGAAATTTTTTGGGTCTTTTTATTTATCTGTCCTGATTTCAGCTGTCCTGTCTTCTCCTTTGCTGATTCTTTCCTCTGCCTGTTCAGATGTACTGTTTGTACTTCTAGGGTATTTTTTATTTCTTGCATTATGCCATTCATCACCATCAGGTCTGTTATCTTTTTATGTATATTTACAATTTCTTCAGTATGTTCCCCCAGTGACTTCTTAATATCCTTTATCTCTTCCTTCACTTCATTAATTTCACTCATGATATTTGTTTGGACACCCTTGATTAGTTCCCCATTTTTTATCTCCTCCTGTTTTTCAGTTTGTTTATTGGAGTGAGCCATGTCTTCCTGTTTCTTAGCATGGCTTGTAATTTTTTGTTGTTTCTAGGCATCTGTTTATCTTGATGAGCTTATTTGGTTAGCCTCTCTTTCTACTCTAGGATTTTATTTTGTTTCTTTGCATTCAGCAAGGGTATTTTTTTGCTTGGTTCCTCTCATTCTATATCCTTGCAGTTGTCTCTGTTTCCTTGTAAAAAAAAAAAAAGGCTTAGAGGAAAGGAAAGAGATAAGGAGAGGAGAATAGTATTAATCATAAAACATACAAGAGGAACTGCACAAAAGTTTGGAAACTAAGACATATGAGTAAAATTCATAAAAAAATACAAAGGAATAAGAATAAAGAGTTGGTATTGAAAAAACTAGAAAAAATATAATGAATTTAAAGACTAGGCAGATGAGGAGAAAAAATAAAACAAGAAACAAAATAGAAAAAAATAGAATGAATTGAAAGACTAAGCAGATGAGAAGAGAATAGAAAGGGGGAAAAAAGAAGACAAAGAAAAAGAAACAGGAAGACCAAAGAAGAAGTGGTGGAATGAAATAAAATCAACAGAAGTTGGAAGACAGAAAAATGAAGGAAAGAAGAGAAAGTAGGTTGAAAAACTAGGTAAAAGAATAAAGGAAACAAAAGGTAAAAGAACAAACAAGAAACAAAAGAGTAACACCAACCCAGGGAGAGCAGCCTTCCCTCTTAGGCCCCTAGGGACCTCCCGAGGCTGCTGGTACTCATCAGTCACTTACCCTGCAGCCTGCCCTCTGTAGGTGATGTACCCAGTTTTAGTGAATAAAATGAAAAAGAAAAAAAGATCCCAAACAACTATAAAATAAAATAATAGAAACTCAGTCTATGAGTTCCTATCATGAGGTACTAGCTGGGTGCCTTACTCTCTCTAGATCCCTTCTCTTAGGAGATACCAAGGTTTGAAGCAGGTACCTATGTGCAAGGCAGGCATTTCCCTCTTTTTCTACAGCAGCTCTATAAGCTACATAGGCAACAACCACCTCAATCTTCATATTAAGGTGGTGGTAAAAATAAAGTGATCTTGATTCCATTGGGAATCTTAGGTTTTCACAAAACAATAGAAAAAGTAATTTTTCCTGTATTATTAAAATAAACTACCTGTTAATGTAAGCAAGGTAATTATATATTGTAAGAGATTTGCTCTGAGATAGTTTCCAAAATCACTTTGGTAACTTATGCATGTAAATAGAATGTTTTATTATTATGGAAAAAGAAAGTAGTTATGCCCTAAAATAAAATAACTGGTTATTAAGAAAAAGTAAAGTGTGGGACAAATCAGAAAGTGCAAAAAGTTCATGGAAAAATTTTTGTGGTTAAAGTTGAGTAAGATTTGATGGGTCTATTTATAAAAATTTGAAAGCTTTAATATCAAATCTAATGATGTAAAGCTAAAATTTTTTTCTTTCTCTATTAATATGACAAAGTTTCTTAAGCTGTTAGTCTGTTTTAGTAGAAGTTGATAGAGTTTTTCTCCTGAATAATGCAAAGAAACAAAAACAACAAAAAAGAAAGTTTATCTGGCTCTTCCTGCCCCCATTTCCCTTAGGCAGGTGGACTTTTAACAGTTTTCAGTGGCTGGACTAGTTAGATGCCTGTCTCTGCCCCCTCTTTGACAAAGTTCCTCTCCCAAGGTGGCTGGGTCTGACAGCTTGCCTGAGCAGATTCCCCCTTTCCTCTCCCCAGGGACAACTCAATGCTGGCTGGTGTCCTCCCTGAGATTCAAAGGTGGCTCAGGTTCCCAAATGACAGAAAGGAAACCACTCTCCACCCTTCACCAGGCCCCCCTTCCTCCAGGGAATGCTTCCTCCCACTCAGCTGGCCTTTGAGAGCAGGGGGTCCACAGAGGCTATTTGCCTTGAGGATGGGACTTTACTTACCCACCAACTTTTCCAGCCACAGGGCTGAGCACCTCATGGTTTTCCCTTGGAATCTTTGTCTCTTTGTCCAGCTGCCTCCTTAATGATGCCTGCATGCCTGCATGCCTGCAGCCTCCTGCTCTGTGGATTCCCCAAACAGCTCACTCAGGTTAGGCCCCTGCCCTTTCTCTACCATTTTTGTGGAAGAGCTGAGCAGTGCCCACCTCCATTGATACCATTTTCCCAGACTTGTCTCTTAATTACCAATTTTTAATCTGCTCAGTGAGTAAAAGGAAAATGTGAGAAGGATGTCTCACCAAATAGAGAATATCAATAAAAAGCAAGGAAGTATAAAATCAACTGAAATAGAAATTCTGGAAGTGAAAAGTATAATCTGTGATAATGAGAACTTCTCTAGAGGTGGTCGACAACGGTAGTTCCCCTGACTAAAGACCTGAACCACTCTCTGAGCAGCCTGGAGTGTGCACTTTCCTATTTCACTCCTTCCTCACCCAGATCATGTTCATTCCATAAGATGTATCAGTGAGACTTTCTAGTTTTCTTATGAACTTTACTGGTCACTAGTGATGTTGAATGAATGTTCATACCCTTGCTCATGCTTAACTCACTGCAGATCCTATGACTTAGGGTCTACAGGGGAGGGAGGTGGTCAATTATTTGTTTTTTTTAGAGACCTCTACTTCCTTCTAAGAACCCAAGCTTGACTGCACCCAGTGTGAATGAAAGTCTTCCAAAGGAGAGATACAGCTCTGTACTCAGAGATACTCCACATTCTTGCCTGTGAGTCCCCATTAAACTTACAGGAAAATAGTGGCCCTCCATTAACAAGGAGAATTATAACCCAAATTTCTGTGAACCCCAGTGTCCTTGAGGATCCCACAAATTCTTAAGTCAACCAGATCTCAAGGAAAGACCTCCTGATGTTATATAAATTAACCTATCCCAATATTACAAGGGAGAAAGATGATTGTTTTGACTCTTCAAGACAGTAATTGATGCCATTTAAAATTGACAATCAGTTTTTCCAGTTCTGCAAAAAGAAAAGTGGCTGCTGGGGCTTTTAAAACTATTATATTGATCTGTAGTTTCCTGTTGGTAGTATTGATATTAGAACATTACTGAGTCTTACTGTCCTTGAACAAATGATGTCTTACCATATGTCTAGGACTTCAGTTTAATGCAGGTATGTTTGCTAGTGTTCAAGTGTTTCACCCTTCCATTAAATTCATTAGGTATTCAATTTGTTAGTGGATAATTAAATGGACTTCTAAAAATATCCCTTTTTTTTGCTGTATTATAAAACACTTTTTTGTGTATATCTTATACATGACAAGTTTGCTTTATTGTAAAATTATTGTAAAATTAGTATTGTGGATTCTTTGGAATTTGTTTTTATTAGATTATGTCATCCGTATGTAAAGATAGCTTTCCTTCTTCCATTCCAATCTGAATGACTTTATTTCTTTTTCTTACCCAACTGCTCTGGCTAGACTTCATGGGCAAGATTTTCAGGATTTCACTATTGAGTATTATGTTAGCAGTGGGTTTTGTAGATGCAGGTGTATGAACAGAGTAGAATGACTTCCACAAATGTCCTTCTGCTTAGTAAGCAGTAGAAAGTTCCCAGGTGATAGCATCCTGTGAGTACATTTATGAAATCCTGGAATGTGAGTTAATTGTAGGATACCTACAATTTTATGGTTTTGAAGAACTGAATTCTTTCTAATATCCACATGTTCAAGTTTTAATAATCCGCTCATGATAAAATATGCTTGAAACATTTTGATGTGTTCTTAAATTTTAAAATTGAGTAAAGCATATCAAATGAATTTATTCTTTCTAGAGGTTATTAAGAAAACAGTACTATTAATGGGGCAAGGACAAGTATTAAAGATAATGCTTGGGGGCCATGGGAAATACCAAGATTCCTTCAGGGATTTGGTGTATGTGCCTGATGATAGGTTTAAAGTCATATGGTGGTGATATTGTAGTCCATATAAGTGATGCTAAACCCATGTGATTGTGAATCAAAATAATAGAAATTTTAAAAAATTTGCTGATATGAACTGCCATTGCTAACACCAAATATGTATGAAAATAGATTGATTTAAAATGAAATAAAAAGGAAGTTAACTCTGAAGTCAATTAACTCAGATATAAAGTGTAAAAACAAAGAAATTTACATATACAATAAATGTAAGAAACTAAAACCTAATGAGTATAGTAATAATATGTATATAAATATTCAAAAATAAGTTAATTCAGTAATGAAATACAATGTAAGTCATATACTTGAAAATAACAGATAATTGCTTTTAAAAATACATAACCATTTATGGAGAATGACATGATTTTGGCAAAGTGGTAATTCATGTTTCACTTGCTAAAAGGAATATTCAGTAGTCACATGGAGAAAAAAAATACACAATGATGGGTACAATAGAGGTAATGAGAGTGACGATGCATTTTTAGGAGTGCTAAAAGTGTGGAATCCAGAAATATCAGGAAGAAAGCTCCATGCTTTTAAAAAAAATTTCATAATACATCTAGGCACAGAAACAGTTCTGTATTGTTGGAAAAGGTATTTTGAATCTCACTTCAGTCTATAATTTTTTAAGATCATATGAATATCAACAGAAAAAATTCATGTTATTTTCAAATAATACAGTGAGAACAGGAGTAAGTCCAGAATAACCCCAAATGAATGAAAGCTCTTTATCATGATTTATATTATGTACTGAAATATACTTTCTCAAAAGAAGATACAAGGCATTAAGAAAATGAAACAATATATGAGAAGACATTATAAATTTTTTATAAAACAAAAAATGATTGGGGAGAAATTAGGCAATAAGAAAACTGGAAAAATATCAGTTCAATTTTGAAATGTAATATATATGAAATAGCGTGACAATGCTTAAGTAGAAAGAGAAGGTAATAAGTGGATAGTGCTGAAATGATATTAAGTGTAGAATGGTAAAGATTTGAAAGAAAAGTCAACAGGTGAGTGTGATGGTTATGTTAATATGTCAACTTGGCCAGAAGGTGTGCCCACTTTTTTGGTAAAGCAAGCACTGGGCTAATTGTAATATAAGGGCATTTATGGACTTAAGTCATCAGTGAGTTTACTGCATAGATGATTATATCTACAGTCAACCAGGGAGATTGCCTTCAGCGATGTGTGATGCTTTATGCAATCAACTGAATGCCTTAAAAAGGGGAAGTGATTCAGCACTGAGAGAAAATTTCCCAGCTCCTCTTTGGACAGCCAGCATCTCCTGGGAACTTTGTGGGACTTTCATCAGAGACCCTGGCTTTGCAGCCTGCCTACAGAATCTGGATTTGTGCATCCCCACTATACATGAGAGAATTTTATAAAATCTCATACTCTTTATAGATATCTCCTGTTGATTCTGTTTCCATAGAGAACCCTGAGTTAATACAATGAGGAATGGCATAGAGTGCCTGAACCAGAAAACCAGCTGAAAGACTTGAAAGAAATACTAAAAATTACAATTCCTTTGTTTGATATGAAATTCTTTGAAGTTGCATATCAAAAGTGCACACTGAGCACCGACTAAGAAAGGCTAAATGCAAGGCATATTTTAGGAAAATTACCCAGGTTAAAGAAAATATAAAAATCCTTATACATGCATTATGCAAAGTAATTAGTATTTCATCAACATTTTTGAGAATAGTATTTTGTGCCAGATGCAAATGGGGCAATATATTTGTGGAAAGAAATGTGATTTGTGGTTTTATACCCAGTAACACAGAAATGTAATAAAAAAAGACATTGACCATTGGGTGGACTGGGGGAGCGTGTAAACTGCAATTTAAACCATTATCATGTGGTGCAGCAGTGCTCCAAAATGTATTCATCAAGTACAGTGAATATCCCATGATGATGAAAGAAGTTGTTGATGTGGGAGGAGTGGGGTGAGGGGAGTGGGGGGTATATGGGGACCTCTTATTTTTTTTAATGTAACATTAAAAAATAGAGAAAAAAGGCATTGAAACTCAATTATCCTACTAGACAAAGATTAATATTTTGGGCAAGACCCCTTCCATGTGAGTGAACAGAGTTCAGTAAATGAAATTACTGAAACTCATTGACAGGAGGATGGATAATACACACTCACCATTATTCAACTAACAATGAGAATTCTAGGAGTGAGAGTATGACCTTGGGGGCCATTATGGAGACCAAATATAATTCATATAGTGCTAACTTTGTTTAGGGTGCTTATCTATATATGTGTTTATTTGATAAATACACATATTAAAGATAAAAATATTGTTTAATAAGTAAAATTAAATATAATGCCTCTTTCTAAAACAACCTAATCTTTTTAAGTAAAACTAAACTGTCATTAAATTGGCTCATTATGAATGGAGTAGAAGAGTGAGTACTGAGGCATCTCCAAACACTGTAAGATCTCCAGCTCCTCTTAGTCTCAAACTGAAGCCTCTAGTCAAGGTCTCTGCCACTGTCAATTGTAGGATCTGCAACACAAATACAGAATCTGGAATACCTGAGGTGGGTTGCAAGACCCAGAAGACACCTCAGACCCTGGAGAAGTGACCGTAGGTCCCTGATACCCCTGGGAGCCAGATCCAGGAGGCATTGAATTCCTATTGCTGCTCTTTGCAGAGGGTGCTGTGACAAAGACTCTAGAAATTTCCAACAGAGTTCAGTCATGAAAGTCACATTAAAAAAGACCTTTTCCTAATCAACAGTTTCATTCTTAAACACGAAACTTACCTGTCATTTTCCATTTTAAAAAAGTTATACTGTGATACCAAAAACAAATTTTCTTACATTAATATATTCCAAAATGTAGATATTATAAAACTCCTCAATATAGTATGATAGAGTTATTTTAATAATTACAATCTTACAAAATAATAAGGGGAAATGAATAATGTTTTCTCATCCCAAGTTAGCTCTTTAGGGAAATTTCCTTCAGGTTTTGTTTCTTTGACTTCTGCATACATAGAGAAATTCTGAAGATCTGCATCTGGAGAAAAGGTGCATGAGCTAATCTGGTATCTGGGTAGGGAACTGCAGAGTCTGAGAACCCCATGTCTTGGGCAACTGAGAGTCAGGTCCCAGTGAGAACAAATGGCCACAGTATCTACCCTTCTTGCTTAAGAGGGACCCCAGAGCATCACGCTTTTTGTTGGATCAAGTCAGGTCCAGCCATAAAGTCATGGTTTCACCTTCACCTCCACTCCGAGGGAAGTGAACTCGTTTATGAATAGGACTGTCAGATCTTATTGGTGTAGGTGATGCCAACCTGCTACAGGGTGGCTTTCATCCTTTATGCATGGAGTCCTAAAGAGAGCAAGTCTAGAGAAATTCATGAGCAGGAGCAGAGGTGACAAATATAAAGGATGATAGGTGATGGAGGGAGAGGTAGAGTTATGGATTGCTGGCAAACTGCCACCAGCTTGAGGGAAATCATAGCCATGCTCACACCTAGAGTTTACTTCTAACCTCTGAAACTTTTAGGCAGTCAATTCCTGTGTATACACCAAGTAGCCAGTGGTATTGAGTAGAGCAGCCCTGGCAAACTAACAATCTAACTCAACCTTTTCCCTTGAGACCTGACTAGGTGGCACTCAGTGATACTCCACATTATCCACCACACATAATAATAGAGAGGGGAAGAGCTGGTAGACTTTAAGGGGATTGGGAGAGCAAACTCTGTTCTTAAACTGGGCTAGAGCTCTCTCCTCTTAACTAAGGAGCCATAACTGAGCAAATTAGGGCTTTTGTGGAATAGGTTTCTAGTCCCTGGGGTGAGGGTCTCAGGGCATCCTTCACCTGCCTGCACTTATTTTCACCATCCAATTCTCATCACTATCTCCATGCTCCCACACTTGCAGTTTCTTCAGTAAGCTCCTCAAGAAGGCTGGATTTTCTGAAGTGTCAAGAGAAAGTAAAGAATCAATGGAGTGTTAGTTGACCTGTTTCCCTTCTCCTCCTCATCCTACCCACACCACACTCAACATTTCCTCTTCTTGTTCTTCTCTTTCTACATCTTGGATGTCATCTGTGCTTTCCAGGAACAGACAATCGACATAAAGAGACTCCTTCTCTCCTCAAAGAGTGTAGACAGCTGCAGGGAGGAGAACATACTTGCATTTCCAGAGCTGCATGTGCAGCATCACCACCGTGAGGGGATAGCCCAGCCCAGAACCAACTTCACAGAGTCCCCTTCCCCATGATGGAGATCCAGGCTTCTGATCCCAGCACAGCTACTTCTCTGGCCCTTCTGGGTTCCATGAGTTGATTCATGGTGCAGAGTAGGTTGGGAAATCAGTGTAATGTTGAAATATAGTAGGTAGGAAGTTGGAGACATGTTTTAAAAACATTGTCATTGATATGAACTCATCTTCCTGGAAGAGACCAGGTCCTTCAAGATAATTATATAAAGAATGGATAAAGGAAGAGCTACAAAGAAATGCTTACAGATAAGAAACATTTAAAAAAATAGGGAGAAAGGAAATAAATTACATGCAAGTTGCCATTCTCTATGTCTGAATCTTCTTCAGCTGTGAAAAATGCTTCTGAATGCACCAATGCTGTAACGGTGATGGGGTGGCCTTGCAAAAGGAAAGGAGAAAGTTCAGGTTGAAAGGAGAGCTCAAGCCCCTATTGTTGATGTCATAACATGACCTGCACCTAGGATACAATTCTGTCCTCATCTCACCCTGATGTTGAGCTTTGATTTCTTCTCTTCTGCCTTGTGGGGTTTGCCTAAGATATAGGGCCTGTGTTCTAGACCTCACATGCTCTAATTTTAGGGAGAAATGCTTATATCTTCCTTGAGCACTAAGAAAGCAGTCAATGTCTCCTTGTCTTCTAAACATGCTGTTGCTTTCCTTCCCATTTTGCTGGCTCAGAACCTCCCTGCCTCTCTTCTCTATGCTAATTAGTGCTTATTTGCTTTCTTATTTCCATTCGTGTTGTTGTTCCATAGGAGAACATAGAGGAATGATCAAGTGTATATTGTTGTTCTCTCCAGTCAATAGATTGATCACTTACCAATTCACCTATCTCCAGGAGCAACTCTCTGCAACCCCGAGTTGAATCAGGTCCTGGGAAAGAGAGCTACCACACACCTTACAAACCAAGTGACTGTCAAGTGCCTTGGATGACCTTAGGAATTGGGCAGACCTTTGTCCTCTCAATGCCCCCATAGGTTTCCTAACCCTTTAGGGTGGATGAAAACAAGATTAGAAGTAACTTGCCCACATTCCCTTGTCCTGCAATTGACATAATAGGGTTTATGCAGGATGCATGACCAATTAAAGAAGTGACTTCATCAAGCCTCTCTAGGACTGGGTACCTTGGGTGCTTTGACAAGCCTGAGGAAAGGTATAGGGAAGGACATGTGTGTTGTGTGAAGGACATAGCAGAGATGCCTGGCAGCAGCACTGGTTTAGGGAGCAGCAGGGAAGATGTGGCCCTGCTGCCCAGAGGTTCTCTCTTGGGCCTGCTCAATTCCAGGACCCCAACTGAGTAGGACTTGGAGAGCCAGTGTGTGAAGTCATCCAGCAGCCCATTCACACAAGTCCTACAAAAACCTGCTAGGGTTTTTTTTAGCACTGAAGGAGCAGCTGGAATCAAGCCTTTCTCAAATGTGATTAAATGTAGGTTTAATTCCTAATCTAGCATTTTGGATTTGGCACCAGGTAAAACTACTGATGTGGAATCCTCTCCATTAGATCCTTCCTTGAGAATTGTTACCTACCTGGATTGTCGTCATCTTTGCTTCTGGTGGAGATGTACCTCTGATCCACAAGTCAATCTTTTAGGAACACAAGCATCCATAGGAACATTATTAAAATAAGGCCTCCACCTTCTATTCTCCACCTGAGGCCATGCTGGCTACCATAGGAAACCAGCTCCCTAAGCTGGGTGCTGAGACCTTCCCTGTACTCTCTGGAGTCCCAGGCCTCCAACAACATGTTGCAGGCAGTTTGCAAATGTGGAAGAAGAGGTGAAAGAATCAGCCCTCAACTTCTCACTGCCTCATTTAGCTCAAAAGTTACAGCATTCTCCTCAAATCATTATCACCCTGAAATGTTGACTGAGCACACATACTAAGGTGAGTACAAAGAATGGACCTAGTGCTAGACTCTGGGTAGCTGCCCTGGAGATCATTTTACAAGGGTGAATATGTTCTCTCTATTGTACATATCATAACTACTAGCACAAATGGATACTGGGCTTTTGAAGATTTGCAAAAATTGCAATCTGCTATACATGCACTGACCCTGTGGGGCTCAGGACCAGGAATTAAAATAGGAAATATTGACAAATTCATACTAGAACTTTAGAGACCCTGCCAAGCAGAAGAGGCATGAAGAAAGTGTGTGGCTTAGGAATCTAAGCCTCTAATATCTCCAGTGCCTTGGTCTGTTTTCACTAGATGTGCAACTCTGAATACTTTGTACACCTTCTCAAGTCTTCCCTGTCTCATATGTTAATGAATGTCCACATATGTCTGCTTTTATTTCATCATGTGCCACTCTGGTGCACACAGACTAATGCCAAAGAAAGAGAACACAGCTTCTCAGGAAACATGATTGTTGTCTTACCTGGAATAGCCGCAGCTTTTGCCACACCACCCCAATTCTCCTTCCTACCAGGAGGCTGTAATCAGGGACTTCTTGAGACCAAACTAGCATGGAACACACTTTTTTTTTTTTTAAACTATGTGGATTTTTCCTCAGCTAGTGAGATTTCAGAATACTTACCATTGTTGCTTTCTTTATGGGCTGGCTGCAATTACAAAGAAAATATTGCAGGGACAGATGCTGGACATTATATATCCTGGCATAACCCACTGAATGTATTGGGGGAGAGTGTAAACTACAATGTGAACTATAATCCATGTGGTGCAGCAGTGTTGTTCCAAGATGTATTCACCAAATGCAATGGATGTGCTGCAATGATGAAGGACGTTGTTGACATTGAAGGAGGGTGTGTGTGGGGGGGTATGTGGGAACCTCATATTTTTTAATGTAACATTTTTTTGTGATCTGTGTCTACAAAAAAATACAATAAAAATAAATGCTCATTAAAAAAAGAAAAAAGAAAGCACTGTAAGAATTAGCATTCACTGTATAGTGCTATCAGAGGCTTATGTCCACTTGTTGACTTTAGAATACAGGATGGGAAAGAACTCCAGGAAAGGAGACACATCAGGAAAAGACAGAGCTTGTCCTGGATGATGTAGCTCTCAAGTCCATTTTGATTACTAAGTCCAAAATTTTTAACCCAAGTAGAATATATTTTTCTACCATATAGTTAATAACTTGATGCTGCCTTTTGTGATTTTACCCTTGACATAGTGATTAGCTAAGAGATGCCCACTGACCACTGGCTCACCAGACATTTGTACTTCCCACCTCTGGTGCAGAGGGTCAAATTTTCATGTCTGAATTAGATGGGAAAAGGAAGAAATGAAGAATGCCTCAGTTCTACCTCAGATGAAGAAAGTTGACCTCACCTTGGAGTAAATGGTGCATGCTCTCTGCCCTGGCACTTAGAAACTCCTCCAGCTGGCCTTCAGGAGGATCTTAGAGGACACGGAGTCATAGTCAGTACCTTGGGCATGTTCCTCCTGGACTGGTCATGAGGCCTTACTTGATTTGGAGCAGGGATTAGGGTCTATGAGGGTAATCAGCAAGCACAAGTGAGCTGCTGAGGAGAGGAAGGACCGTGCCATGGAGGGGCAGCAATAGCAAGGGAAGCTGTCACTGGTGTTTAGCTAAGGACATCCCAGAGCAGCAGGAAATAACCCTACAAAGGGACTAAAATGCAACAGTTTGTTCAATGAGAGATTCTTACCACACCTCCTTCCCCTTTTGAAGCCCAGTGTTATAGTTTGACCATTGACTGTGCAAATATATGTAAAGTGTGCAACTGTGGTGGAGTACGAACAAAATCCAAACCACCTAATGGGAACACAGCTGCTTCCAAGTACTGTAGTACATGGCCATTTGTCTTCACCTTAAACAGAAGCACATCCCTATTTCTTATGTCCCCATGGAAGTTGAAAGCAGGCTTCTCTCCACAGTAAAGTAAGCATGAAAATCCTTGTGGTTAATTATCTAGATTTTTTTCTTAATGTGTAACCAATACCAAAATCCATACCGTTTTCACTTATTCCTGAAGCCACCTACAATTAAAGAAATGAAAACACTGAGGATTGGACCATGCTGTGTATGTTTGTACAAATATTTTACTCTGTTGCTCCCTTTAGAAAAGCTGATGGTAAAAAGTGGTCCAGTAAAATGCCCCTAAAGTAACTGTAACAGACATGTGGAAATGCACAGGATTTTCCTGTTTGATCCATCTCTCCTGTCTATTTAGGTTGGAAATAAAATCTTAATCCTACAAGGAAAAACTAGTCCTGTACCATACAGGTGATTCCTTGTGGTTCCTCTTGTGTCAGGGCTAAGTTAGTAACAGGCTCCAAATGAACACTCCCCATGACCAAGGAAATTGTATACATCATGAACAATTACTTGGTCTGATTTTCATATCTTAATCAAATCTAAAATTAGGAAGTTTATTTCAGTAAAAGAAAGGGTGACCTTATCTTTGAGTTAGATGTAACATCTTTGTCTGCCCTATCTCTAAGGGGCTCCCCTAAGAGACCCTTGGGGGTTGCTGGGAGGACACAGAGTAAGTACCTTTACATGGGGTGTTGTTCATGAATTATTCAGGCAGCTGCCATGACTTTGCAATGGGCAAGAAAATATGGAGCTGAGGGTAATAAGCCTGGAATGATGTGTGGAAGGAGGATGGTAATGGAGAAGAGGAACAGGAAACAAATGAGAAACAAGAATGTTTGGCTATGTAGCTTAAGGTATCCAAGAGCAACATGATACATCCAACCCACAAATAGTATTAAATAGATGCTTTTCCCTCAGAATCCTATCACTCTTCCTTCCTCTTTTGAATCAAAGCTAATTGTCAGTGTCCTTTTGTACTTCACAAGATCATTTCAATCTCCACTACTACAAAATGCTGCTACTAAAATACTCATTTGTTGTGTAGTATTTTTCTTTGTGTGCATTGGTGGACTGGATATAATCTAGGTAAATTATTCTTTGTATTGAGTCACTGACATGTGTCATAAGGATTGTCTTTATAGAGCTTGTCATTATACTGAAGCATTACCATTTAAAAGTAACAAATGTTCAACTTACATTTTTCCTTCTTTCTTTTCATTACTGTATTTTTGTATTCACTGAGTGATGTGACTCTCCATGCTTACATGAACCAGCCCACTGTGGGACAGTTAATTTGGATTAACTGTATTGAGAGGTTGAGCATTGATTCTTTATCCCACCTATGCAGGAATGTGCCAATGAGAGTGATGAACATGAAGCTTATGACTAAGATGGAGTTTGCTTACTTCCTGGTTACTGTTCCTCCAATGTGTACTCACAGAATGATCATTTGTATGGCTGTGGCAATAAAGTCATCAAATCTCCCCAATACCTGTCTACTTGGGCCATGCACTGAGCTGTGACCCAGCACTGGCAGAGATTGGCAACTTGTTCTACCGATGCCTCACAAGTCTCGGAATTTAGCAGGAACATTTTGGGCTTTCTCTTTTCAAACTAATAACTGAAAGATCTGGTAAAATGCATGTAATGCAACCCTGGGTTATATGACCCCTGAGGATATCAAATATATAAGTGAAGAACTGTCTAGGGCACATGCATATATACAGATGATGGAAACTCCTTCATTGTCACTAATAACCCATGCCTGTGATATAAGTGATAGTAGTTCACAATATTGGTATATACTATCACAATATTAGTATATATTGTGATAGGTAGCACTATCACAGATATTAGTGGTAGAATATTTGACTCTACCACTTAGGAATGTGAGGTCTTGGGTCATTAATCAATGCCCCTCAATCTTCATGTAAGGGATGGGGAGAGTGTACATCATTGCAAGAATGATTCTGGTGAGGATTTTACAAGCTAATATATGCAAAATGTGCAGTGGTGATGGGATGGTTTTTTAGAAAGTTTTCAATGACGATTGTCCTTTGTATGTTGGGCTTCTCTTAGGGAAACACACATTAATGCCCCCACACACCTCCACAATCCCTCCACATAGGGTCAGTCAGTCATACACATGCCCTAACCACAGTACATACAAATCCATGCCACCTAAAGGGAATGCATCTGCTTACTGGACAATAGAGAATGGCCATAGTCCTTATCATGAGAAATTCATGTCTAACCATACCACAGTCTTCACTCCCACCAGTACCTGGAGCCACCATGGCTCTACAGGCAAACAGTATCAATGCCCTGCTTATCTTACCCATATATTTCTTTAATCAGTATTATAGATACCTACCAATCTGACTTGTTCCTGGGGCCATCTGCAATTAGAGAAAAGCCTATGATGATCATATCATGTTTTGCCTGTTTGCAAAAGACTTTGGCTTGTTTGGCATCATTAGTAAATCAGATGTGAAATAGTGGTCAAGCAAAACCTGATAAGCAATTATAGCAGACACTTCAGGAGAGGCATGAGTTTTTTCTGAGACATGCATCTGTTAAATTCAGTTTTGATTGTGATTGCAAATTCTCAATCTAAGGTGAAAAAAATTGTAGCTCAGTAAAAGACTACTTTGTAAACTGCTGCCTCCCTTTGTGGATGATCTCTTAAAAGTTGGATCGGTTAATAGAGGTTCTCACTTGATGCTTCCTACCCTAAGAAAATTGTGTTATGTCATGTAATATGTACATGATGAAGCATCCTCATCTGAAAGTGACTGAAAAGGAACATTGTCATTTTAGATAAAGAATAGTAACCTCATCCTGGCTGTAGATGGGACCTCTTTATCGCCTTGGTCCCTTGGAAGTGCCACCATCAATTGTTCCTGGGGTGCTATGAGGACACAGAATAATGCCTCGTGTTGGTGGGTTACTTATGAATTGCTTAAGAAATTAATGGCCTTAGACAAGATTCTAAATTTTGTAGAGATGGTTGTTTAACAAGCATGATGTGACCTGCTGTGGGGCCTTCCATCATGAAAGAAAGATGGCAGGGAGAGTAGGAGGAAAGAAACAAAACTCAGTGTCCCCAGCTTTGTAGCTAATGGAAGCCTGAAGCAATTTGCCATACTCAATGTATGTACAAATGGTACAAAATACATGCTGTGACCCAGTGGCTGAGTACTATCACACCCCCTCTCTATAGTGTATCTCACCTAAATTGCCAGTATCCTCTTGACAAATCCAAACAAATTCAGCTCCATGGATACACATGTACTGATGCTACATTTACCATTTGTTCCACAGGAATTTCCACTTGATTAAAAGCAACTTTTTTTGGTGGTCTAGATTCCAGTCTACATTGTACATTCCATTGCATTTATTTAGTATCATATTGTAATAAAGATAATCAATTGTAGAAGATTGATTATCTAAAATATTACCATTTAAATGTCACTGCTTATTAATCATTTGGATTTTCTTCTAGTCTTTCTTTGCAACACCCTTTGTTAATTCATTGAAATATTGTTCATTAATTATTGGCCATCAACTCTGGGATGCTCATTATGGAGGGCTGCCTAGATTGAGTGCCAACACCCATAAAGACAGCTGTTTAGGAATGTTTCAAGAAGGGTTTTAGAAACCAGGTTAAGAATGATGATGTTCCTGAGTTCTTGTTTTTCAGTGACAGTATTGTGTGACTCATGATTTGAGCATCTATAGTGTCATTTGGGATGATGTTATCAAATGCACAGTATTGTCTTCTCAATGCCTATCTGCTTTTTTTAAAAAATATATATATATATATTTAATCACCCCTTTGTGGCTTTTTTTTTTTTTTGCTTGCTCTCAGTTCTTTGTGTCCATTCACTGTGTGTTCTTCTGTGTCTGTATTTTTATTTATCCCTTCCCCCCCCCACATTGTGGCTTGCTTGCTGTCTGCTCTCTGCGTCCATTTGCTGCATGCTCTTCTGTGTTTTTTTTTTGCTTGTCTCCCCTTTTGTTGCCTCACCTTGCTGACTTGGCACTCCATGTTGCTTGTGGGCCTGGAGGCCTTCTACAGTGCTTTTGGGCCAGTGGCATTCCATGGTGCCTGGGCCAGTAGCTCTCTGCAGCATGTGGCTGAGCCTGCCTTTACAAGGAAGTTCTGGGACATGAACCCAGGGCCTCCCATATGGTAGACAGGAGCCCAACGGACTGAGCCACAGTCGCTTCTTGCCTGTCTGCTTTTGGTAACTTGCTGAGCTGTGTCATCAGCCCTCTTAGGATTGACCATTCATCCTATGTATTGCCACACAACTCAGAATTTTGAGCTGTTCATTTGCATGTGGGAGTACTTTGTGCTTTCAGTACTAATAACTATGCCAAAATCTGTAATATTCTGGATAGCTAGCTTCCCTAGGCCATGTGACCATGGAGGCTACCTTATAATGATGGACAGTTTTGGTCTCTTTGTAGGCCCAAGTAATTTGGTTGTAGGTACATACACATGTGCTAGAACTCCCTTGCATGGTTACTAGCAAACATGGTTGAGTGGTAAGTTCACATCTGCAGGTCACAGTATTATGACACATGGCTGAGTTCACATTTATGACCTTCCCTTTAGCAGTGCAAGAGTGTGGGTTCACATCTGCACCTCACTTTTACATCTTTTTGCCATCATAGAAAGCAAACCCCAGATCCAGCTGTGGTGAGGACAGAACAAGGTCATATACATAGAGGATGCTGTGGTGATGGGTTATAGTTGAGAAAACGGTCCCTGGTAATTTTCCAGTGTAAATGGCACCTAACATCTAGGAAGCTGCATATGGTCACCCCCTTTTGCTCACAGACAAACTAAAAATTACACCACAGAAACTAAAACTAGAGTACCTGCAAACCCCCTTGCATGCAAAACTTGCACAACTTAGATCACAGCCACTACCACAGAATGTAGTAACAAGGGCACATTTCCTTCATGGAAACCCTTCATCATACCCCTAATCCTCATCTCACCATGATGCTGTCATTAGCCTGAGTCTCTAGTTTGAAGCTGAATCTATGTTTGTTTTCTCATCAGACATTGGATGAGCCCAGAATACCTACTTTTTCACTTGCTCTGGAGTTTCCCTGCAATTGAGAAAAGAAAACTATGAGGATACTATGATGTTGAATAGGGTCTGTTCAGATGGTGATTTTATAAAAACAGATAGGAAGCACTAGTAAAGTCAAAGCCCCCATGAATAAGCCTGGCAACTAACTTTGGGAAAGAGTCAAGCTTTTCCTGCAGTATGTGTTTCTCAAGTCCATTTTGATGGAAATTAGCAAAGTCCTAATCTGATCAGGAATAATGGTGCTCAAGCATAAATCCACTACAATATGGTTTATAAAACAACAATGCCATTGTAACACTTTCATCATCTGAGATCTTTTGGTAGGCATCTCCCAATTATCCTTCCCCCAAAGAGTGGTTAATATCTGTAGTTCAGGGAAGCAGATGTGGTTCAAGTGATAAGGCCTCCACCTACCATATAGGAGGACCTGGGTTTGATCACTGGGACCTCCTGGTAAAAAAGAGAAAGAGAAAGTGGGCCTGTATGGTGAGCCAGTGCCCACATAGTGAGTCAAGTGCCCTCATGGTGAACTGTGTTCCCATGTGGCAAGCCAATGGCCCATGTGAATGCCCATGTGCTGAGCCAGTGCCCACAAAGGGATCCAGTGCCCACACAGTAAGCCAAGTGCCCATGTGTTGAGCCAAGTGCCTGCAGGAGTACCCATGCAGTGAGTTAGTGCTCACATGGTGAGCCGAGTGCCTCTGTGGTGAGCCAGTGCCTGCTCAGGTGAGTCACACAGTAAGATGATGATGCAACAAAAGAGAGACAAAGGGGAGAGTCAAAGTGAAGGGCAGCAGAGACCAGGAACTGATGTGGCACATGTGAAAGGGTACCTCTCTCCACATCAGAGGTCCCCAGGGTCGAGTCCTACTGAATCCTAGAGGAGAAAGATGAGAAGACAAGACAAAAATACAGAAGGTCATGCAGTGAATGGACACAGTAAGAACAGTAGGATGGAGGTGGGGGTGGGGCTGGGGGAGGGGAAGAAAAAATATAATTATGCTGTAGTCTAATCTTTAAAAATATTTATCTATAATTCACATCATCATATAAAAAGTGCTGTACTCAAATTAAAAAAAGGACAAATCTGAGAAAGGAACATTTCTATCTTAGACAAAAACAGATGACTTCACCTCACCATTAGATGGGACCTCCTCAACCACCCTGTCACTAGAAGGCTCCTCCACTAGGTCTTCCATGGGAGCTAGGGGGACACAGAGTAATGGTCAGTACACTGGGGTGCTGCTCACATATTCCTCAGGGAACTTTGCTTTGCCCAGACAAGAGGCTACAGTGTGCAAACATGGATGGCCGAGCTACCCAGAAACCCTTCATGTAGGAAAGAGAGACAAAGGAAAGAGTGGAATGTAATCAGAATAGAATCCTTGGCTTTGTAGCTGAAGACAATCTAAGTCAATGTGAAATAGTTCATGTACAAGTGGTACTAAACTATACAGTATGATGATATATATCCAACCTATTCTGAAGTCCAAGGAAATTGTCAGTATCACACTGACCTCAAGAAATACTGCTTCAGCCTCACAGGTCTTTGTTGACTTTGAATATCCCATCCGTTCTAGAGTATTTTTTAAAAATTTTCAATGAGATAGCTATATAATAGAAAATTTGCCAATTTACCCATTTTTACAGCATGTACAATTTACTTGAATCAATTACATTTACAGTGTTTTGTTACTGTCACCAAACATTCAATTCCAAAACTTTCTCATTACCTGAAACAGAAACTCTGTAGTTATTAGCTATTAAGCCCATTCTACTTTCTGCTAGTCCCTGGTAATAAACTCTAATCTATCTGTTTCTATGAATTTTCTTTTTCTTAGCTTTCAAATAATTGCAATCATCAACTGTTTTACTTTTGTGTCTGCCTTATTCAGTACAATGTTTTTAAGGGTCATGCATATAGCGGTATGTATCAGAACTTCAGTACTTTTTATGGCTCAATTATATTCCATTGTATGGATATGCCACTTTTAAAAAACTCATTCCTCTATATGAGCACACTTGGGTGGTTTCCAGCTTTTGGGTATTGTGAATAATGCTGCAATAAATACTGGTTTCAAGTACCTCTTTGGGCCTCTTTTTAATTCTTTAGTATATAAACCTAATAGGTTGCTGTCATATAGTAGTTCTAGATTTAGCTTTTTGAGGGAATGTCAAACTATTTCCCGAATTGGCTGCTTTATTTTAGATTCCTACCACTGATATATGGGGATTCCAGTTTACTCATATCCACACCTCTATTTGTTATTTTCCAGTTTTGTTTCTTTCTAAAATATTAGCCACCCTACTTATTAAAAATGGTGTCTCCATTTCCTTAAAGACTAACCCTCTTCAACTACTGCTAGGAATGTGGAATGGTGCAGCCATTTTGGAGGATGATTTGGCAGTGTTCAGAAGGGTTATTATAGAATTGCCATATGATTGTGCAATCCCAACGCTGGGTATATATGCAAAAGAATTGTGACCAGCAACAAAGAGTGGATAAGCAAATATGGTCTATACGTACAGTGGAATATTACTCAGCTGTAGGAAGGATTGGCATGTTAATATATGTGACAACATAGATGAATCTTGACCTTATGTTGAGTGAAGTAAGCTGAATCTTGACCTTATGTTGAGTGAAGTAAGCCAGTCACTAAAGGCAAATACTTCTTGACCTCACTGATATGACCTAAGTTTATTTAGGAGACTCACAGAGATAGAGTCTGGAAGATAGATTAAAGGAAACAGAAAGGGAGTTGAGTGTGGTGAATCAAGCTCAATATGGGCAGAAACTATGATAAGGCAGAAAGGGGTGGTTTGGCAGTGGATGGGGTGATGGGGATGCAGGGATATGAGTGGGTTGATGGAACTGGAATGGAAGGGTGAGCAGGGTGGAGGTATTTAATTTGGACTGTATGGAATTGTGGAAGGCTTGGAGGAAGGTACAAGTGAACTTGGGGATTTGTTGGTTTGTGGTTGGAACTATAAGGATGGGAATGTTCTTTTGGCAAATACAGCAGGTAGGTCACTGGTGCAGGGTACTGGTGCTAGGGGGACATATAGAAAAGGATGCCCCTGGGGCATGCTTCAAAGGAATATAGATGTGTTCATCTTGTCATAAGGTGTTATATATCAGTGGATGGAGACCCACAAACAATGAGAAAATATTAAAATTCCATCCTGGAAATCCTGCTATGTACTCAAAGAGAGGGGCAAGAATCTCTAGAGTACATGGGCATGCCAAATAAAAGCAGACAAGTATGTCAAAGCCTCAATATTAATGCATAAGACTATGAACCTTATTCTTGGAAAATTGAAACTTAGTGGCTACCATAGGTTCTGAGGGAAGTGGGAGGGAAGAATAGATGGATCATAGGGCATTTTGAGGGCATTGGAACTGTTCTGTGTGATTTTGCAATGATGGATACAAATGATTGTACATTGTGTGAAAACCTATAAAAGTATGATGCAAAGTGTAAACCATAACATAAACCATTGACCATAGGTTGTAGCAATGCTTGTTGTTTTTTTTTTTCAATTATAACAAATGAACCCTACTTATGTATGATCTTGCTAATAGAAATAAATATGAGATGGGAAGGGGTGCAGTATATGGGAATCACCTATATATTCTTCTATTTTCTTCTCTCTCTCTTTTTTTAGGTACCAGGGCCAGGGAGTAAAACCCAGACTTTGTAAGTGGGAAGCCAGTAGTCAACCACTGAGCCACATCAGTTCCTTTGAGTTGTTCTGTGTGTGTGTGTTTGCTTTTTTCATTTACTTTTTGTTTCTTTGTTTTTAGGAAGCACTGGGAATCATACTGGGGCCTCCCATGTGGAGGGCAGGCATTGAAACATTTAAGCCACATCTGCTCTCATTCCCTATATTTTTGATGTGACATTTCTGTTACCTAAAGCTTCTTTGAAGATAAAGTGAAAATAAAAAGACATTGGGGGAAGATACAGATGGAATTGTAAGTATACATAAAAAATAACAGATATTAACATGATGAAAGTCACAATGCAAAAAGCTTTTGACTTTCTTTATGGGGAGGTTTTGAACTACACAAAAGTTACAGCTATGGCAGGGGAGGTCTACTGGTGCAGGGTGACAGTGGGGATGGATATGTGGGGAAGGGTGCACCTCGGGCATGCCTCTAGGGATTGCAAATGTGTCCCTGTGGTCATGGGGTGTTATCTCAGTAGATGGATCCCGACCAATAACCAACAAAACTTTCAATTCCTATTCTTGGAGCCCTGCTACATTTTCTAATACAGTGGCAAGAATATCTTCAATACATCATCAGAACCTAGCTAAAGAGGACAGACCAATAAGCCAGGCCCTTGATATTAATGCTGGTAGTTATGAACTTTATTCTTGTAAAATTGAAACAGCCTAGTAATATATACTGCCTAAGAGCTACCTTCTGAAAATGTGTATGTTGCTCAAATGTGGCCTCTCTCTAAGCCAAACTCAGCATAGAAGCCTGCTTTCTCCCCAGCATGGGACATTACTTCCAAGGATGGGCCCCCGTGGCACTGAGGGATTATTACCAATTGCCAACTAGAGATACATTTGTAAAAAGACCTTGACCAAGATGGGGAATATTAAATACACATGAGTGTTTATAGCAAGGATACTTCGATATGAGTCAGGAAGTCATTCCAGAGGAAAGTTTAGGCAGGTCACAGGAGGATCTCTGTGACTGCCACAGTAAATAATGCCTCAGGCAAGAGTGTTCCTGAGGACTCTAAAGACATCTGGACATTTTAGCCAGGACAGATATCCTCAGGAAATTGGCAACCCATCAGTGGGGCTTACCTTGGAAACTATGGACCATGGTGAGTAGCAGTGCTTCAAGATTTATAAAAAATATACCATATTAATGAAAGATGTTTTTAATAAATGGGTAAAGTGTGAGGGGGGAAGAGGTGGGGTATATGGGAATCCCACATAATTTTGATTTTAACATTCATGTAATCTAAAATTTCCTTAAAAGTAAAGGGAAAAAAGACCATGAGTACATATAGGTAAAGCTCTTAGAAAACTGTGGTACAGTGTCAATTTTATGTGAATACTCAATTACTCAATCTGAAAGGATGTGCAAAAACTTAACTGTTGTTACTTGAGACACAGAACCTAGAGGGCTAAAGAAAATGGGGGGTAGGTCAATCAGATTTCAATATACAGTCCTGCATACATTTCAATTTTCTTTTCTTTTTTTTTTTTCTTTGAAATTCAATTTTGTTCTATTTTTTTTGTTTGTTTTGTTTAATATTTATTTATTATTATTATTTTTTAATTACATTAAAAAATATATATGAGGTCCCATTCAACCCCACCGCCCCCGCCCCCCACTCCCCCCACAGCAACACTCTCTCCCATCATCGTGATACATCCATTGCACCTGGTAAGTTCATCTCTGAGCATCACTGCACCCCATAGTCAATGGTCCACATCATAGCCCAGACTCTCTCACGTTCCATCCAGTGGGCCCTGGGGGGATCCACAGTGTCCCGTAATTGTCCGTGAAGCACCATCCAGGACAACTCCACGTCCTGAAAACACCTCCACATCTCATCTCCTCCTCCCGTTCCCCACACCCAGCAGCCCCCATGGCTACCGTTCCCACACCCATTCCACATTTTCTCTGTGGACATTGGATTGGTTGTGTCCATTGCATACCTATGTCAAGTGAGGGCTTAGATTCCACATGGGTACTGGATGCACTCTTCCCGCTTCTAGTTGTAGACACTCTAGGCTCCATGTTGTGGTGGTTGACTTTCTTCAACTCCATGCTAGCTGAGTGGAGTAAGTCCAATAAGTCAAAGTGTAGGAGCTGAAGTCTGTTGAGGCTCTGGGCCTGGGTGTCATATTATCAGTCCAGAGATTCAAATCCCCTAGATATATCTTAAACTCAGCACCAACTACAATTCCAATAAAGTGGCATGCAAGTCTTGTGAAAAGAGATCCCATTTGAGTCCATTTCCATCACGCAGAAACACCAGCTCCAAAGAAGGGCCATCTGTCATGGCAGTGAACCCCCTCTGCCATGACCATAGAACCCGTGGGTCTCTTTATCCCTCAAAAGAACCAATACCTGGGGTTGTATCCACCTTATCTGTCTCTTAGACTCTGTTCAGTTGTACATAGGGGTATTCCTTCTGACAACCTCCAGACTCTTTTTTAGAGACTCACAGCCTTACAATCTCATTTCTCCTCTCCATTTCACCCTTACATTAGGTCAAACCGCTTCCCGAAGTCATGTTATTATATGTAGACAGGTATATTCTGCTGTTCCGCATTGAATCTTTAATTCAAGGTCATTTTCCAGTTGCTTCCTCAGCTGGTATGTGGCAGCGATCCCTCGGTGCCAGGGAGGCTCATCCCCGGGTGTCGTGTCCCACACTGGGGGAATGCATCACATCTACACGCTGCGTTTGGCTGTGAGAGTGGCCACATTTGAGTAACATGAAGGCTGTCAGGAGGAAAACCCCAGGCACAATGCTACTCTAGGCCTTGTTCTTATTGCAGGTGCATAGGCTCAAAAGTGTAGCCATTAGTATCAAGAGCCCACTGTTGGGCCCTCCTTCCTTCCTGGTTCTTGCCGTTGCACCTGGAGGATTGCCGCTGCTCTCCCAGGGCCCACAACAGTGACCCCCCGGCCAGGAGCCCAGTACCCCTCCAGCTGTTGTTTTTAATTGTTTCCACTATGAGTATATATAGACATTACCATATACCCTGGGCATATGCCCTGTATAACTCCCTGTCAACCATATATATCCTGTCAATAACATCCCATATCAGTATTCCTCCGCTGCCATTGTTGAACCACTCTGTGATCCAAAACTTCCCGTAAAGTGAATCCCAACATAATGTCAGCTTCAGAAGAGTCTTAGATCACCAAAATTCATATATACAATATACAGTATTTCCCCAGATCCACCATAAAACCTTTTCCCTTCCACAGCAATAATCTTTTAACTTATTCATATCATATTTCCTGAAACTGATGTACAGGTTCCGAAACTATAGTTTTCAAACAAGGTAACATTTGTGCTTACTATGTGGTCCATACTTTAGGTTGTACAGTTTTCTAAATTTTTTGGTTATCCTATGTTTTGTCTTATGGTTTTCATTATTAGTCTGTCGTCCCCTATATGTTTTTGGTGTAATATTAGCTGTTTTATATTCATCCTCGTGTACTCTCACATAACTCCTCTTTTGCCCCCTTATTTACCTTTGTTCTATCCATTGCACGTCCATTTTCCCCTCCCCTTAGGGCCCACAACGCCTGCCAATCTAATGCCCTGGGAGCCGTCCTTTCTCACGAGAGATACAGTTCTCTCTATTCGACGGCATTAGTCTTCCCCAGGATATGGGTCCACCCCACCCAATGGTAGAACCCACCTTGGCAAAATGAGCCTTCAGCTATTCCCTCCGGAGTCCATCCCGCATCAGACCATACCCCCTGAGCGTCCTAACCAGGTGACCCTCCTACTTATACTTTGGTACGTTTTACTCAACATTTAGTTCTCAACGGACTTCTGGCACTCTCCCATGTTTGTATGTTGCCCCTCCCTCCCACCTATTTCTTGGACCATATTACCCCTCTTCCCATCCCCAGCCCCCCTCAAACCCAGAAAACCCACCCGAAGGTAACCCCTTGCCCCCATTTTGTCCCTTCTTTGTGCTCATACTTACCCCCAGCTCATCACAGATTCCACCCCTACAGACATTAACTCACATCCTTCCTCCACCCCCCGATTTCCAGTAAGCCACTTTTCCAGACTCTAGCTCTCTGAGGCAGTTAACTTATTTCATATCATTGAGGTCATATAGTATTTGTCCTTCAATGCCTGGGTTGCTTCACTTAACATAAGATTCTCAAGGTTCATCCATGTTATCACGTGCGATTGTAGTGTATTGGTTCTTACAGCTGAGTAGTATTCCATTGTGTGTATATACCACATTTTATTGATCCACTCATCTGTTGATGGACTTTTGGATTGATTCCAACTTTTGGCGATGGTGAACAATGCTGCTATGAACATTGGTGTACATATATCGGTTTGTGACCTTGTTTTCAGATCTGATGGATATATACCCAGCAGTGGTATTGCTGGGTCCTATGGCAAATCTATGGATAATTTTTTGAGAAACTGCCAAACTGTCCTCCAGAATGGTTGGATCCTTCTGCATTCCCACCAGCAATGGATGAGTGTTCCCCTTTCTTCACATCCTCTCCAGCATTTGTATTCTACTGTTTTTTTCATGGCTGCCAATCTTATGGGAGTAAGATGGTATCTCATTGTAGTTTTGACTTGCATTTCCCTGATAGCTAGGGATTTGGAGCATTTTTTCATGTGCTTTTTAGCCATTTGTATTTCTTCTTTGGAGAAGTGTCTGTTTAAATCTTTTTCCCATTTTTTAAATGGGTTGTTTATCTTTTTGTTTTCGAGATCTATGAGTTCTTTATATATGCAAGTTATAAGTCTCTTATCAGATATATGGTTGCCAAATATTTCCTCCCATTGTGTGGGTTCCCTTTTTACTTTCTTGACAAACTCCTTTGAGGTGCAGAAGGCTTTAATTTTGAGGTAGTCCCATTTATCTATTTGTTCTTTTGCTGCTCGTGCTTTTGGTGTGATATTCATGAAGCCATTTCCTATTACAAGGTCCAGTAGATGTTTCCCTACACTGCTTTCTAAGGTCTTTATGGTCTTGGCTCTCATATTTAGGTCTTTGATCCATCTTGAGTTGATCTTTGTATAAGGTGTGAGATGGTAATCCTCTTTCATTCTTCTACATATGGCTATCCAGTTCTCCAGGCACCATTTGTTGAATAGGCCATTCTCTCCCAGTTGAGAGGGTTTGGTGGCTTTATCGAATATTATATGGCTATATACATGAGGTTCTATATCTGAACTTTCAATTCCATTCCATTGGTCTGTGTGTCTCTCCTTATGCCAGTACCATGCTGTTTTCACTACTGTAGCTTTGTAGTATGTTTTGAAGTCAGGAAGTGTGATTCCTCCTATTTCATTTTTCTTTTTCAATATGTCTTTGGCTATTCGGGACCTCTTTTTATTCCAAATAAATTTCATAGTTAGTTTTTCTAGTTCCTTAAAGAAGGCTGTGTTGATTTTTATTGGGATTGCATTGAATGTGTAGATCAGTTTTGGTAGGATAGACATCTTAATAATATTCAGTCTTCCTATCCATGAACAGGGAATATTCTTCCATTTATTTAGGTCTTCTTTGATTTCCTTGTTCCCACATAGATGACATGCATAGGGTTTCTCACTAGTGTGAGTTCTTACATGTCCTTTAAGTTCAGAATGTTGACTGAATTCTTTGTCACATAGATGACATTGATGAGGTTTCTCTCCAGTGTGAGTTAACATATGTTGTTTAAGGTGAGAATGTTGACTGAAACATTTGCCACATATATAACATTCATGGGGTTTCTCTCCAGTGTGAGTTCTCTTACGTTTTTTAAGGGAAGAGGAATTAGTGAAGCATTTCCCACATAGATGACATTCATGGGGTTTCTCTCCAGTGTGAATCCTCTCATGTTGTTTAAGGGAAGAGTAATCAATGAAGCATTTCCCACATAGAGAACATGCATAGGGTTTCTCACCAGTGTGAGTTATCACATGTTGTTTAAAATGAGAATATTGATGGAAGCCTTTGCCACATAGATGACATTGATAAGGTTTCTCACCAGTGTGAGTTCTCACATGTTGTTTAAGGGAAGAATGTTGACTGAAACATTTGCCACATAGAATACACTCATGGGGTTTCTCTCCAGAGTGAGTCTTCTCATGTCGTTTAAGGGAAGAGCAATGAAGAAAATATTTCCCACAAAGATGGCATAAGTACTGTTTCTGGGAAGTATGAGTTTTTTTTAATTTTCTCTAAAATGAGAATAGTGACATTCATGAATCTGCTTATGCTGACTAATAACTGAGTGGTGCCTGTGTTTTGCCATCAGACTCCTAAAATATGGTTTCTGTGTCTTGCAAATTAAAGCATATTGTGTCACCGTGGATCTGTCAGTGGTATCTTCTTTCAAATAATTGTATTTGAAGGAATTCCTTTTAATGTTAGATCTCAATGACATGATTTCAGAGTATCTTTCCTACAGATAGGTGGGTTGAATATTTCTATCATTTCCCATTTTTTAGAGACACTTTTGCTACCCACTGAGACCAGGTGATTGATATTCTCCAGCATCACTTCTCTGAATTGTTTTCTCTGGGAGGAATCTAGCATGTCCCATTCTTCCTGGGTAGAGTCTACAGCTACATCTTTGAAGGTAATTAACTCCTATGATTCCATTGTTAATTCCTCAGCTGCAATCAATCTTCCTCTGGATTTTCATTCAAATCCACACACACAGAAGAAGAAAGCTGTCTGGAAAAAGACACCTAGAGTTCAAATTTTTTCTTCTTGTATCCCAATCTTAAATAACACAGGAGTTACATGCCACTTCTGGGTCTTACCTGGTATTTTCCTCTTTCTTCAATTCAATGTTGATGGAGTCTTTGTCCAGCTTCTAAGGTCCTCCAGAGGGCTGGATGATATCACTGCCATTTTTTCAGGGGTTCATGTTATCTTTATTTCTTGCCAGCTGTCCTCAAGTGGGCTAGGCAGTAACTCTGAACCTCTGGATTCCAGAACTTTCCCTGACAGGAGACCAAGTTCCTCCTTTGGAGAACTGACCTTCCATCATCCCAGGAGAGTGGGTGGGACACTTGGGTTTCCTTGGGTTCCTGAAGGGCCTTCTGGTCTGGGGGTTTACCTACAAAGTTTTCTTCAAGAGGACAAAACACTGCCAGCTAGCGGTGACTCTCAGCCAATCAACATCCTATGTTATGTATATTAAAGATAATGTGATCTCTCCATGGTGTATTGCACTTTTTAAAATGTTGGATTTTATTTGATTTAATTCAAATATCTTTAATTTTTATATAGTCTAGCCATTTGATATTGTTAATGAATTCCAAACATAGATATTGGATTATGTTTGTAAACTGATCTCTTCCTCTGGGCATAATAGATTGTATTAACTTCAGAGGTTTAACTTTTACTTTATTAAATTATGATCAGGGGTTCAAATGGCCTATATCAGTAGGACATTGAGTCTTCCCCCTCCTTGGTGGGCAGGGACTCACCCAGAAAAAGACATGGCAAAGGAAGTACTTGGAGTTTTGATGCTGGAACCCAGGGAAGTAAACACACAGGAGAGAACACAGAGGAATAGAGATGGCTCCATAAACAATGCAGAAGCCTGGGAAGAGCGAGAACCTGATGGTCTACAGCTGACCTTGTGGAGACACCAGAGCAGCCAAGCCCATAAAGAAACAAGCCCCAGACAGAGAGACAAGCCTTATTGAGTCTGAAGAAGAAGCCTGAATCCTCACAGAGACCAGCAGCCATCTTGCTCCAACTTGTGGCAACAGACTTTGGTGAGGGAAGTAACTTACACTTTATGGCCTTGTGATTGTAAGTTTCTACCCAAAATAAACCCCCTTTGTCAATGCCAACAGATTTCTGGTACTTTGCATCAGTACCCCTTTGGTTGACTAATGCATATAGTCAAAGTGGTTGATATTTTCTTTATGATTTCTCCCCATTGCTTTGATGATTAGAAGGCCCTTAGAGCTGTTTTTTCACTTACCTTTTCAAATCCATCCAGAATTTTCTTTTGTCTACAATGAAGTGTGAAGATACAAGTTTATTTTTAACCCAAAGAGCTATCCAGTTTTCACAGTACCAAACACTGAAAACTTTATCACTGGCCATGGTTGGGATTCTTGTTAACCTAGGAGTGTAGGAGCCATACTGGAGGTGATGCTTTCCACAGAATTGAAGGCCACAGTGGACCAGGGCACCCAGTGTCCACACCAGAAGTGGACAAGCTTGAAGGCAGCAGTGGGAGGAAGCTCGGGTATGGCAGGCTTGTTCTGGCCAGCGGTGGTGTGGGAGCAGGATCCCTGAGCCCATGCTGGGAGGTTTTCTGTCCTCCCCATCCTGTAAAGTGACTTGGAGCATAGGCACACCAGGATTTCCAGCAGCCGTGGGACAAGTTCCTTTAGTATGGCACCCCTGGAATTCTCAAGAACTTTAAAACGATACTAAGGATTACCTTGTTGGCCTTAGGAGAGTGGCTGTGGACAACAACCAGGCTGACTTATCTTCACACCTCTCCCAGAATGACCAGGTGTCTTGCACAAGATGGAAGATGTGTGAAGGGTTTGTAGAGGCTCAATTGAAGCTGCTTTCACCCAGCCTGAGTTCCTGGAGTGAGCATAGGGGTTACTGGGTTTTCCAACATACTCTGCATAAGTGCTGCATTCTCTTAACTGTACTTTCTACCTTGTGTCTTGCAGTTGGTAAAAATGCTTCCTAGTGTTATTACCCAGAGGAAAAAAGTAATGAAAAAACAAACTTAGGCAACCTGGCATTAGGTTTGAGACCTGATACTCCCCAAATCCAGCAAGAAAAAGTGTCTGAGTTCACTGTTGGGGGGATCTAAGCAGCGAGAGTGATATACATGGATAACCAGGGGAGGATTAAAGAACAGCCAGCATGTGCATTTCTTCATCTTTTATTAAAGAATGAGGCACATGTGCTTTCCCTTTAAGGACAAGCTGGGATGAACAAATGGACATATTAAAAGATGATAGCTGATGGGTGGGGCAAGATGGCATCTGAGTGAATGCACTTCATAATTGCTCCCACAATAGAGCAGCTGAGTAGGGTTGGAATCTTGCTGCAGTGGGCTGTTTTTGGGACTTGCAAGGCAGGAGGTGTTTGGACATCGATTTGGAGAGACTGGAACAGAAGTCGTGCTTGCTAAGGTAGAGTTGTAGGTTTCTAGCACTGAGGTCGGAAGTTGTGGAGAGGAGGGACTCTTCCTCCTAAGGCGTTCCCTGGATTGTCAGTAGTGTGGTGGCATTCCCAAACCCTGTGTTCCCCAGAAGCATGGTCCCCAGTTCTGTGACCCCTAAGTCACCACAGCCCTCATTCCACAGACCCACAGACCCCAAGTCTGCGATATCCCAGACTTCCCACTCCCAAATCCAGGGCTCCCTGTCATAAGGGAATACACTAGCCCTTCAGTTTTGGACTGACTCTGTAAGTTGGAGGGTTTGGGTGGGAGATGCAGAGGAGCAAAATGAGTGCGGGTTTAATTTTCAGGTCCTGCCCCTCCCCTTTTTTTTTTTTTTTTTTTTTTTTGAGCTTGGAGGAGCATACCAGGTGGCTTGGCGAAAGCTGGGGAAGAAAGGAGAGGCAAATCTGCCGAGAAAGCCCAATTTATCTAAAAGTGCTGGGATAGGAAACTTGGTCTGGAAGAAGGTGGAGTCAGAAAATCAACTAGCCCTCCTGTAGCACACTTAAGGGAGATGGACTTTAAGATGTGTTTTGAAAACTCCCATTAGCATATTTGGGTTTCCTGGTGAGGTGTGGGCACTCTCTCTTTGGAAATTAAGACACATTGTTTTCTCTGGTGACTTGGTTCAACAAGGACCCACTTGAATCTCCTACTGGACACCTCACACAGCTTCCCTGCTGCCCTGGGAGAGAGGGAAGTGGGAAAGGGAGAAAGGGGGAAGGTCAGACTCCTAAGCGTTTTATTTAAATGCAAAAAGGATTCCTTGCTTGAAACTTTGGTCATTTTTATTGGTTTATTTTCTCATTTTTTCCTTCCTCTTTATACCCTCACAGCCCTTTCCTCTTCCTCCTTCTCCTCCTCCTCCTCCTCTTCTATTTCTTCTTCTTCTTCTTCTTCTTCTTCTTCTTCTTCTTCTTCTTCTTCTTCTTCTTGTTCCTGTTTTTCTTGCTTGCATTTCCACCCGCCTTTTTCCCCCTTACCCCCCTTTTTTCCCTTTCTCTTCTTTTTTTTATATTAGGTGTGGCACAAAGTGATTCATATTTGCTGTGTTTCCTCATCCTCGATTTCCTCTTTTCTGTGTGTACTGATTTTGGCTACCAATGCTAACCCCTTTCCTCTACATCTTTTTATTCTCATCATTTAGTGCTTCTCTTACATTCCACTGCTCTTAATTTAGCCCTCAATTTTTATTTCTGATACCCTTGTGCTGTTTTGACTTTTATTCACTCTCTATATTATTATCCTTTCCTTTCTCTTTCCTACTTTCCTGACCACACTGCTCTTTTAATTCATACTATATTTCTCACCATATTCAGTTTATTGTCTCATTATAGATACTCCATTTTTCTTATTGTTATAACTCTGCACAGCTTACATGAGTCTAATACACATTCTCCTATATGTCACATGGTTCTTCTGCTAAAATTTAATATCAATACTACTATTACACTTTTTTATTTTCTTACTTGTTTTGCTTTCACTTGCCCTAATGTTTTCCTTCAAGTGAACTTAGCCAACAGCAAGGAAATAGAATAAGAAGAACAAAGTGGCAAAGAGAAGACTTAAACACACATGCAAAAACAACAACTAATTATCCCTGAGACTACACAAAGAAGTTAATCAACCCAACAAGATAAAATGATGACCAGACAGCAACAAAAAACTAAAACCAAACCAATAATCAGGAAAACATGGCCCATTCCAATGAACAAACTAAAAACTAAGAGGAAGAGCAGAACATCAAACAAGTAATTAAAGCTTTCTAAACATTTAAAGGTGCCAATTTAATGAGGTGGAGTAAGAGATAAGAATATGAAGAAAACACTTGGAGACCATACAGAAGAAATTGCAATCATGAAAAAAAAAAAAAAGCAATAGATATGATGGGGAGGAACAGCATAATCCAAGAAATCCAAAATACACTCTCAGCAAATAACAGCACATTTAAGGAGGGAGAGGAACGAGTGAGGGGGAAGACATTACATCTGAAACAAACAGATAGTAGAATTGATAGATAAAAAGAGGTAAAAATTCAACAGGGGCTTTGGGACCTGAATGACAATGCAAAATGTGAAAACATATGCATTATAGGCATCCCAGAAAAAGAAGAGAAGGGAAAGGGAACAGAAGGGGGTTTGGAGGAAATAATGGATAAAAACTCCCCAAACCTATTGAGGGAGGTGAACATCCACATCCAGGAAGCACAATGCACCCTAAATAGCATAAATCCAAAAAGGCCTACAGAAAGACATATACTTGTCAAATTATCCAATGCTCAGGACAAAGAGAAAATTCTAAAAGCAGCAAGAGAAAAAAAAACACATACAAAGGAGGCTTCATAAGATTGACTGCTGATTTCTCATCTGAAACCATGGAGGCAAGATGGCAGTGGTATAACATAGTCTAGGTACTAAAAGAAAAAAAATTCCAAAAAAGAATACTCTATCCAGCTAAACTAACATTCAAATATGATGGAGAGTTCAAATATTCACAGATAAACAGAAATTAATAGAGTATGCCAACAAGAATTACTAATCACAATAGGTCATGAATAGAATATCAGTAAGTCCACTCTAATCGATATTTTATTCCTCCATCCTGTAGACCTTGGATTGGTAGTGTCCATTCCACATCTATGCCAACAGGGGGCTTAGATTCCCCATGGATGCTGGATGCAATTTTCCTGCTTTCAGTTGTAGGCACTCATGGCTCCATGATGTGGTGGTTGACATTCTTCAACTCCATGTTAGCTGAGTGGGGTAAGTCCAATAAACCAGAGTGTAGGGGCTGAAGTCTGTTGAGGCTCAGGGCCTGGCTGTCATATGGTCAGTCCAGAGATTCAGATCCCCTGGGTATATATTAAACCCCAGCACCAACTACAATTCTGGTAAAGTAACAGGAAAGGCTTGGGAAAAGAGGTCATATCTGAGTCCAGTTCCATCACACAAAAACACAAACTCCAAAGAAGGGCCAACTGACATGGCAGTGAACTCCATCTGCCATGATCATAAAACCTGTGGGTCTCTTTAGCCCTCAGAAGAACCAATACCTGGGGTTGTATCTACTTTATCTGTCTCTGGGACTTTGCTCAGGTGTGCAAAAGAGCAACCCCTCTGATAACCTCCCAGCTCTTGTTTAGACTCAAAGCCATATAAACTCATTTGTCCTTTCCATTTCCCCCTTGATTTAGGTCAAAAAACATTTTTAACTCCTGTTATTACATGTAAACAGAGATATTCTGCTGGTCCGAGTTGAACCTTTTATTCAAGGTCATTTTCTAGTTACATCATCAACTGGTACTTGGTAGTAATCTGTCGGCACCAGGGAGGCTTATCCCCGGGAGTCATGTCCCACGCTTGGGGAAGGCAACAAATTTACATGCTGTGTTTGGCTTCAAGACAGGCCACATTTGAGCAATGTGAAGGTTCTCAGGAGGTAACTCTTAGACACACTGCTGCTCTAGGCCTTGTTCTTATTTCAGGTGCACAGGCTCACAAGCATAGTCATTAGTATCAGGAGCTCATTGTTGGACCTTCCTTCTTTTTTGGTCTTTATTGTTGCAGTTGGGGAATTGTTGCTGTTCCTTTAGGGGCTATGATAGAGCTCCCCTGGCTAGGAACTCAGCACTCCCTCAGGTGTTGTTTTTAATTGTTTCCACTATGGAAATATCCAAACATTTTTATGTACCTTGGATAAATGCCCTGTAGAACTCCCTTCCAACCTTGTGTCCCCTGTCAATAACATCCCACACCAGTATTCCTCCACTGCCATTGTTGAACCTTTCTGTGTTCCAGAACTTCCTGAAAAGTGAAGCCCAATAATGTATTGCCAGGTTCCCTTAATAATAAAATGGAATATAGCAATGAGTTTAAAGGTTAGATATAGAGTACATATTAATTTGAAAAAATTCAAAATCCTATCTTTTTCTTTTCTTTTTTCTAATTATTAAGCTTATCTTCACAAGAGTTTTAGATCACAGTAATTCATATATACAATATACAGTACTCCCACATATCCAACATTAACCTTTTCCCTTCCACAGCAATAACCTTTTAACATATGCATACCATATTTACTAAAACTGATGTACAGTTATTGAGACAATAGCTTTCAAACAAGGTAACATCTGTGTTTACATTGTGGTTGATATTTTAGACTACACAATTTTCTAAATTTTTATTTATCTTATGTTTTACATTATGATTTACATTTTAGCCTATCACTCCCTATATATTTTTGGTGTAATTTTAAATGTCTTATATCCGTCCTTAATAAAACACTGTAGATGATATAAGTAAGGGTTACTGTTTTAGGGTATTGGGTGGTGGACATCTGGCACAAGGTGAACCAGGGGCAGGCTTCTAGGGATTCTGTGAGTGCTCATTTCTTGGCTTTTTGAAACTGTGAACAGTTTGTTAGGAAACACAGTACCTTTGACTTCTCTTCATTCCCAGAATGTACTTTAGGATTTACCATAAAGTATTGCTGAATAAATATTGTTGAATGACTGAGAAACCAAATGGTTGTGTGGGTTGAACAGATATTGCTAATTATGGGGGAAAAAGGAGAAGCAGTGAGACAAGAGGAAATTCGCTTGTCAGTGAGTGTCTTCATTCATGACACCCAACTCCAGAGGAGAAAAATTGGAATATAAGATAGTTTAGTGTATTCAGAATCTTTCTCCAGAAACAGCAAGAGGGAAATCAGTATGGGGAACCTGACAAGACTAGAGCCCACACCTTAATATGGGTGACCTCCTCCTAGGAGGTAGGTGTCCACAGGGATAAGAGATGAACATGGAGCTCCAAAGCTGTCACAAGGGACAAAACTGGCACAAATTTGCATCGTGTTTTCCTTTCTTATCTCCAGAGAATAATTATCTCAGGGAGATTGAGACAAAAGAATACTTCATTAATGTGGTTCATGGGAATGGAATCCCTAATTGCTGGGATACTCTATGTGCTTCTCCTTCAATATATCAAAGAAAACACAATGTGTCTTCTACAGACCTTATGACTCATTCCATCTCACTTCACTTCTTGGGAGCAGAGCTTCCAACTTCTTTCATCATTCAAGGAAGAACCTGCATTGGTGAACTTAGACCCTGTCTTGATAATTTCAGAGCAACTTACAGAATCTTCACAGGTACTGGGGGAACATATTTTTGGCTCCATGGACACCTTTTATTGGTAGAAGCTTTAAGGAAATCAACAGATTATGATCATAGAGAAAGCTTAAAACACAAAGTTCTGTCTTATTAAAAAGCCTGAGTGGAAATAGATAAACTAAAATAGATTTTTTCCCCCAATCTGTTTCCTCTGATCTCTTACTCTTGGGTCTTCCCTCTCTCAGAAGCATTTTTTCCTTGTTTCACTCATTCTTCTTTCTCTACACTTGTAGAAATTATCTGTTTACCTATGTTTATTCATTTTTTTTCTCTTAGTCATTCAATATATGTGGCTCTGGAATACTGGTGAAGTGGATCAGAAATTACCGACTCATCCTGCGGAGGTTAGTAAAGGCATCACAGGGGAGATTTTAATTGTAATAAGGCTTGAAGGAGGATTTAGAATAATTTCAGAAGGAGAAAAGGATAGAAGTACATGAAGAAGAGATGACATGGACACAAATATGGAGTCAATAATTATATGGTGTGGTGAGGTTTTAAAAATAGATGTTTTTAAAAAAGAAATCAACATTATTGATAAATATTAAAAAGCACACAATTCCTGTGACACGTAAAATTTGTTGTATTTGCCATAATGATATAATTGTGCATTTATTACTTCAGTCATTATTAGAGTGTGTTCACTGGGAGGTAAAGATTTTTGTTGTTTGTTTTTATAAATGGGCTATGATATTTCTTTAGCAAAATTTTTTATGGTCTTCTTTTTTAAAGATACATAGATCACACTAAATTTTACATTTAAAACTATGACGTTCCATATACTCCACTCCCTAAATTCCCCATCCTCCCACATTAACAACCTCTTTCATCAGTGTGGCACATTCCTTTTATTTGATGAACTCATTTTGGATCATTGCTACAAAACTTGGATTATTGTTTACATGTTAGTTTATACTCTCTCTCAGTCCATTCAGTGTGATATGGTAGGATATATAGTATCCTGCATCTGTCCCTGTGATATCATTCAGGACAACTCCAAGTCCCCCCCAAAAAAGCCACCATATCACAACCTCTTCCCTCTCCCTGCACACAACAACTCCAAAGGTCACTGTCTCCACAACAATGACACAATTTCTTCCATTGCTAGAGTCACAATAAGTCTATAGTAGAATACCATTAAGTCCACTCTAATTCTTATTTTATTCCTCTATCCTGAGGATCTTGGGATGGTAATGACTACTCCACCTCTAAATCAAGAGGGGCCTTAGATCCCACATGTCTGATGGATGGAATTCCACTTGCAGTTGTGGACTCTCTCTGTTCCCTGTTGTGGTGGTTGACAAACATTTTGTTTGTTTTCAGATTTGGATATTACAAATATAGCTGCTGTAAACGTTCATGTATGTACTTTTGTGTGTACTCTAATTTTCATATCATACATATATATATATATATAAAAGCAAAACTCCTGGATTGTATGTTAAGACAATGTTTAGTTTTACAAGAAACACCTAAACTGTCTTCTGGCTGAACCATTTTGTGTTCTCACTACCAGTGATTGAGAGATGCATTGCTCCATATACTCAACAGCAATTGGTATTCTCAGTTTTTAAGTTTTTATCTCTTCTAATAAGCGTGTGGTCATATATCATTGTGTTCATAGTCTTCCAATTTCCTAATGACAGATGATGTTTAATTTTTAAAAGATTTTAATTAGTTTATTCATTTATTTATTTAAATTTTTAAAATTTTAAAGTAGGTTTCGATTACATAAATGTTACATAAAATATAGAGGGGACCCGTATGCCCCACCCCTTCACCCTCCCACTCTTTCCCATAGTAACAACATCTTTCATTAGTATAGTACATTTGCTACAATTGATGAACACATATAGAAACAATGCTGGTAACAATGAATTATAGTTTATATTATAGTTAATAGCCTGTCCTGCACAATATTAGGTAAAGATAAAATATATAATGGCCTGTATCCATCATTGCAATGTCATGCAGAACAATCCCAATGTCCTGAAAATGCCCTGATATTACACCTATTCTGCCTGCTCCCTCCTCTCAGAATCTCTGGTGGCTGTGGCCTTTATATCAATGATAAACATTCTTCCATTGCTAGAATAATAAGTCTATAATATAAAAATAATGTCTACTTTAGTCCATTGTTATTCCCCAATCTTCAGGATTTGTGATGGCAATGCCCACTGTTTCTAATTGAGAGGGGGCTTAGATTCCTTGGGATATACGGGTGCAACTATCTTGCTTAGAGGTGCAGACATTCTTTGCTCCTTAGGATAGGTGTTGTCCATTACCACCTCCTTATTAATTGTTCTACATTGGTCCAATGAACTGGAGAGTAAGTGTTGAAACTCTGCTTAGATTAAGGGTTCAACTGGCAAATGAACAGACCAAAAACATAATGCTCTGACTCATGCATTTAACAAGGATAGTGCCAACACATGGCTTTATGTAAATAACATTTAGAGAAGAGCCACATGTTGGGTATCTACAAATGAGGCTAACTCTTTTACACTGGGGAGCATAAATTCCAAAGTAAGGTCTACTGACAGGGTGCCAAATTCCTGAGATACCCTGCACTACTTATAGTGTCTAGATATCTCTAGAACCATCATGATCCCTACTGTTTGAGGCACTAGTTACTGTAACAGATAGTGAGATTCTGCTGAGATGAGCATAAGCATAACCTCTAGAATGACCTCCAAACTCACTTTGAAATCTCTTAATCATAAAATCTCATCTGCACTGAATATTTCCCCTTTTTGGTCAAGGTCTTTTTCAGATACATTGCTAGTTGGCATTTGGTAATAATACCTAGGAGCCAGTGAAGTTGAATTTCTTTTTATATTTTGTATTTTGTATTTGTATTTTGAATTTCCTCCTACGTTAGGATTCTGTTTATATCTTTTGCAGATTTTTTAATTCAGCACATGCTTTCTTATTTTGTAGTGTTAACATTAATGTCTACATTTGTATACAAATCATTTATTAGATGTGTTTTGTAAGTATTTTTCCAAATCTGTATGTTTTCTTACAACCCCTTATCAATGTCTTTCACAGAGTAGATATTTTACATTTGAATAAAAACTGACTTATAAATTTTAATCTCTCATGGATCATGCTTCCATTACTATATCTAAAAACTCATTTCCAACCTATGGGCCCTTAGATTTTCTTCACATTTTCGTCTAGCACTTTTACAATGCATTTCACTTTAAAGTGGTGTGATTCATTTTTATTTAATTTTTGTGAAGTGAATTCAATCAGTGCCTAAGTTCCTTTTTTGTTTGGCATGAGTGTATCCTATTGTTACCATATTCTAACTAAGTTCTTGGCTATGCTGCAGAAGTGAATTTCAAGAGAATGCCAGGTGAGTTAGGCCAGTAATTTATTCAGGTAGAAAGGGAAGAGAAATGGGAGAAAATAACAGAGCATGGTCCCAGGTGGTGAGGAAGGGGATAAAAAGGGATGAAGAGGGCTTATTTACAAGCTACAATTCTCCATTATACATTATAAGTCCCCAGGGTAACTTGCATGGTCACATGGCAGAGGAAAAATGATGAAAGCAACACGCAGAGGGCAAGACAGGTCCATAGGAAAAAGCTAGGCAAGAGCAAGCTCAAGCCTCATGGTTTGCTTTTAAACTAATTGTTCCACTCCTTTGCTAATGACAGGGATAGAGGTTTCAGTTGTTTGTTTTTTGGATTGATTACTCCACCCATCAATTCCTTAGTGATGACCCAACGATAAAGTTCCTAGGGAACATCCAGGCTTTTCCATATTCTCAGGAAGGAGTCTTTGTTCTGGGTAGCAGAATCCCAGGGGTCAGATTCCTCCAACAGCCATCTTGGTGGTTTTTGATGTCCATGTGGACTTTCTGTCAGGTTCCAGATCCATCTATTCCCTACCTTACTAGCCTGCTTAACTATTCTTCCAACACCACTTCTTGAAAAGATCATACTTTCTACATTGAATTACCCTTGTCCTCTGTGAAATATCAGTGGAACCCATTTGTGTGGAGTCATTTGCCCATTTCACCAACAGAATTTTTTAAATTATTGTGTTTTTATAGTAATTCTTACAACCAAATAATATGATTCCTACAACTTTGTTCTTCTTTTCTATTTTGTTACAGGGTACAAAAAAAACCTGGTCATAATGTTTGTTGCTTAAAATAAAGTCTGAGAGAATTTATCATTGAAATTATTGCCTTGGCAAAGTGTATTCTATTATGGCCAAGGGTTTCTAGCCATCACAACTATCAAGGAGAAACAGGAACATATGTTTTCCCTGACATTTTCAGAAAAGGGTACTAGATCTCTATAAAATCCATAAAAATATTAACTTAATGTAATTACAATACAAACAGTACCATTTATTATATTTTCTGATTACTGCTTGAGGCTAAATTGCACTGCTTTGAATATCTCCTCCAGGAAATTCATCATCCACATGGAAACAGAAAACCAAACATATGTTTTAGAATTCATTCTCCTGGGGCTCTCAGAAGATACAGAGGTGCAGTCCCTCCTCTTTGGGATGTTCCTGTCCATGTACATGGTCACCTTCATGGGCAACCTGCTCATCATCCTGGCCATCATCTTGGACTCCCATCTCCACACACCCATGTACTTCTTCCTCTCCAACCTGTCTTTTACTGATATCTGTTTCACCTCCACCACGGTACCAAAGATGCTGCTGAACATCCAGACAGGCAACAAAATCATTACTTTTGAAAACTGTCTCACCCAGATGTATTTTTTCATGCTTTTTGTACAACTAGATAGCTCCTTCCTGACTGCAATGGCTTATGACCGCTTCGTGGCCATCTGTCAATCCCTGCACTACACAGTCATCATGAACCCCTGGCTCTGTAGCCTCCTGCTGTTAGCATCCTGGCTATTGAGTGTTTTGGTATCTCTTTTACATGACTTAATGGTTTTGCAATTGTCTTTTTGTACAGAGATGGAAATGCCCCACTTTTTCTGTGAACTTAATCAGATAGTCAGACATGCTTGTTCTGACACCTTCCTCAATGACCTTGTGATGTATTTTGCATGTGGACTTCTGGGGATTATACCACTCACTGGGATCTTTTTCTCTTACTATAAAATTATATCCTCAATTTTGAGAATCTCAACAGCTCGTGGTAAATATAAAGCATTTTCTACTTGTGGGTCTCACCTCTCAGTAGTGACCTTGTTTTATGGTACAGGTCTTGGAGTGTATCTTAGCTCTGCTGCTACCCAAAACTCAAGGGCAATTGCAATAACCTCAGTGATGTACACAGTGGTCACTCCTATGTTGAACCCCTTTATTTACAGTCTTAGAAACAAGGACATAAAGCAGGCCTTTAAAAAGCTGGGAAACATTCTGTCTATAAAAGGATACTTTGTCTCAAGTTTACAAAATTGCTCATGATTAACAGATCAAACACTAGAAGATTCTTTTTGAAAATGAAATATTTTGTTGTATTTTTTAAAAGATACATAGATCACACAAAATGTAACATTAAAAATACAAGGTTCCCATATATACCACTCCCCACCCCACCCCCACTCCTCTCACATCAACAACCTCTAATTGTGTGGATTATCATTTGCACTGTAGTTTACACTCTCCCACAGTCCATTCAGTGGCTTATGGCATGATATGTAATGTCCTTCATCTGTCCCTGCTATATCATTCAGGACAACTTCAAGCCCTGAAAATGCCTCCATATCACACATCTTCCTTCTTCCAGCACTCAGCAACTCCCATGGTCACTGTCTTCAGACAGGTGTGTCAAATCCTCAGCATTGTTGCAAGTATCTGTGAGTCTTGTCCTTCAAGCAGTGAAGCTTAGTTGTCACTGTGGACCCCAAGGAGTGGGGGAGAGAAGAATAGAATAGAAGGAAGGGGGGGCAACTGGGGGCAATGGAAGTGTTCCACAAGATCATGCAGTGATGGTTATAGGCCTTGTTAAATTTCACCAAAAAATGAAATGTAAACCATAACACAACCAAATTTTTATAAAATTGTACAATCTAAAATATAAACCATAATGTAAACCATAGTGGAAACATGGCTTTTATCTATGTTTCAATATCTGTACATCAACTATAGCATATATATGCACATTAAAAAGATAATTGCTGGAGAAGGGAGAAAAGTGTTTGATGTTGGCATATCAGATTCCCCTATATTTTATATGTGACTTTATTGTGATGTAAAACTTTTTTGAAGACATAATAAAATTTTTTTTAAACAAAGGATGAAGACCCTGAGAAAGGAATGGAAGAGATAGCTTTACTACTGTACATACAGGGCAACAGTGATGAAAGGAAAGCAAATTGTCAACTATATATTCTGATATTTTGCATTTTTAATACCCCAATTTATTTTTTACTTTATTTTAGTTTTTCTTAAATATAAAATAAAAATATTCTATTTTTAATCATTAAACCTATCACTATTTCATTTTCCTATTAATTGAGTTTAGAAATATATTAACATAATTTTGAAGAAGTTTTGGATCACAGAGTGGTTAAACAATTGCAGGGCAGGAGCACTGGTGTGGGATGTCATTAATGGGGGATATATGGGTGGGAGGCAGTTCTCCAGGACATTCATACAGGGTATATAAATATATTTGGATATTAATTGGGTATTGTCATAGTAGGTAGAGATTCACATGACAACTGAGGGAGTGCTGAGGTCCTATTCTGGGAAACTATGTTGCACTCCCCAATTGAGGAGCAACTATCCCCCAAGTGCAAGAACGAAGACCAGTGAAGAAGGATGGTCCAATGATGGGCCCATGATACTGACGACTATGCTTAAGAGCTTTGTGCTTGAAATTTCAACTAGGTCTAGAGCTGAAGGGTGACTAAGAATAACCCCCTGAGAGCCTCCATGTTGCTAAAATGTGGCCACTCCCTAGGTCAATTCAACATTACCTTCCCTCAAGCATGAGACATGTCCCCTGGGTTGAGAATCTCTGGTGCTTAGGAATTACTACCAAGCACCAGCTGGTGATACAATTAGAAAAATACCTTGAATAAAAAGGGGAAATGGGAAAGACAAATGAGTTCATATGGCTAAGAGACTTCAAAATGAGTCAGGAGGTCATCAGATGAGTTGGGCATATGCACCTTTCAGCAGGATCTCAGAGACAGCCTAAGTAGATACTACCCCAGGCAGTGGTTCTCCTGAGGACTACAGAGATACCTCATTCCTACAGTCATGGCAGATGGCTCTGGAGTGCTGTGCCTTGCCAGTAGGCCCTACTTTGGAATTTGTGCTCTGACGTGTGATGGAGTTGGACTCAGATGTGATCTTTCTACACATTCCTCTTCTGTCACTTTTACTCAACCTGTTGTTTGTGCTGGGGTTGTTGTATGGTCAGGAGACTTGAAAGAGACTCAGCAGAGTTGCAACTCCTGCTCTCCAATTCATTCGATTTGCCAGTGTCAGCTAACAGGGAGGGAGGATGGTCAACCACCATACCAGGGAACTGAGAGAGTCTACAAGTGCAAGCAGGAGAATTCCATCCATCAGCCATGTGGGATCTAAGCCAAATCTCAATTTAGAGGTGGAGTGGACATCACCATCCCAGGGTACACAAGGTGGAGGAATAAAATATGGATTAGAGGAGATCTTAATCTAGGTATTTTATAAGTGTATAGAGAGATAATCCAGCATTCACCCAATAAAAACTTATATTTGCTTCTTGTTTTAATATCATGGATTCCTATTTCTTTTGTATTATTTTACATCATGTGCTCTCTCATTGTATTCCTGGAATCAGGATTGAAGATAGAAACTGCTGCCTGCATTTTCAGCAATAAAATATTTCATTCAGTTTATTCCATATATATAAAATTATAGCAGGTGCTGGAGGGATGAAAGTATATTGCAGTCACTCCCAGATGAAAGAAACTGCTGTGTTTTATGGTGTTAGTGAAAAATAAGCTCTCCTAGCAAAGGCTCCGTACCAGCTACCAGCTACCAAGGTTTGTTCATTAGTTCCTGAAAGATGTCACATCCTGAACTGGAGATGTCATCTGACTGCTTTATAGTAATCCACATTCCGTCTCCAATATGTGCCTTTCTCGTGTGCCTTCAAAATCATAATTCAAGTGAGGTTGTAATCAACACCACAATCCCTGTTTCTTCAAACAATGATGGTTTCAATAATTTTATCATTCTTCCAGTGACATAAGGTTGCCCTTTAAAAAATATTTCCATATTGAAGGATATTATCTGGAAATTTCTTTCAGCACTCCCTACAATAATAGTCCCCATTTACAGGTCATAAAAAGCAAATATGTGTTTTTCTGCATTTCATATTATATCTTATTCTACTATTAAACTCAGATATTAGGACATAATTTCAGACTTTTATGTAGGCTTCCTGTTTTCTTCTGAGGTAGACTAAGGTGAATGCTTCATTCATCAAACTGATTTCCTTGCCATCACTACAAATGGCAAGGCCGAGTGGCATTTTGGAATTAGTGATTTCTCTGAGCTAATGGTCTTTTTTGAAAATGTTAATAATTGCTTACATATTTGTATTCACTTCATATTCTTTGGTAAAGCTGTGAATTCATTTTCAGTTATAATTTATTAACACACAGATTCAGTCTCTGATGTGAGTCATACACTGATCAGAATTGCAATTTTCAGGGAAAGATATTTTATTCATGCAGTTTTATAAAATGTCTGTGTTTTGATTGCACCATAATCTGAAAATTAAAAATCCTCACTTTGTCACTTTTTTCTGGAATTCTCTCCAGTGCAAGTAAGAGCCCCACCTTATTCCACATTACTTAAATTAGGTTTCTCAGTAAAATCATTTATCACTTAAACGAGTTTGTCAATACCTTTCCTAGGTGCTTTCTTTAAATGTTACTGTAAACAATATATTGTGAATCATTTTTCCAAGCTATACAAGAGCAATTATGTACATTTATCACGTGGAAATAGTGTCAGTGGTCTTCTCACTCCCAACAATTTGATGTATCAGTTCCCAATTGCTCCCCTGCAAGACTATTATTTTGTTATCAGTTCTTGTACAAAATAGTTTACATGAAAGGCTTATTTTCAAGCAGAAATCTCTTTCCACATAAAAGCTTTTAAGAATTTTGACTTTAGTCCATTGTACATTATAATAAGTAGACTTATTATTATTCTATTATAGACATATTATTATAGTAATTGAAGAATTTTATCATTGAAATAAAGGCATTGGCCGCTAGAGGTTCTGAGGGGAGGGAAGGGAAGAATAGGAGTAATATGGAGACATTTTGGAGACATGGGAATTCTCCTACATGACCTTGCAATGATGGAAACAAGGCCATTATACATTTTGTCACAGCCTATAAAATTGTGTGAGATTGAGGGTAAACTGTAATCTAAAATATAGTCCATGGTTAGTAGCAATTCTTCAATATGTGTTCTTCAATGTTAACAAATGTACAACTCTAATGAAACAAGTTGTTAATGTGGTAAAGTGTGGAATGGTGAAGGGCTAGAGCATATGGGAATCTCCTATTTTTTTAATGTGACATTTATATAATCTAAAGCTTCTTTAAAAATGAAAAAGTCAAGAAAATTTTGAAAAAGAATCTTGAGAAAAAAACATGGTAGGCATGAACAGTCATCTTATTGAAGAAACTAGAGTTATGTCTTTCAATAATTAAATATAGAAAACAGTGGAAAACAGTCCAGCTAAGAAAGGCAATATTTCTGTTATGATCAGGAACATTGTATAATCAAGAAGACTCCACTGTAATTATTAACCACACAAATATGCCCCCTTTCCGTGGTCAGGGAGAAGGAGGCTCATGTCTTTAGTATTGATTAAATAGGCACCACCATCTGCAGTTTCCCCATCTGGAGGACAGGCATACAAGCCAGAAAGAGGGAGAAAAGACTGTTAAGAATCACCTACCCTACTGATGTCACAGCCTAAGAAGTCTCAGTTGTGGATGCCAAACTTACTTACACTTTGAGTGTATTTATGAAGAGACAGTGATCGTGTACCTTTCAAAATCCCCTAAGAAACTTCCTGTTGCTTTTCTAAATGTTTAGCTGGTGCACTGATTTATAAGGTAACATTTTTGTTAAGCCAATATCATATGTGAGTGATGGAGACATTTTCAACTCTATTATATGCTCCTAGAACTTATGTTATTACTAAGATCATTTCTTATTTCCCCATTCCTGCATCTCCTCTTTTTCTTTCAAAAAAAAAAATGTATTCTTGGTTTTGCCAGTAGAATTTTATTCTTCTCCAGGATCCTAAAATATGTGGAAACAATGATTCACTCTAAACTGAGGGTATAAATTTGTTCTCATGTAAAACTAAGTTTATTCCTTAAGAGTCTATAAATGGCTCTAAGGGGGAGGGGGAAGCACCATATTGTCTGTTATCAGTGAAACTTAAGTACAGTTAGGGTATTTTTTTTAAAGGGAAACCTTGAAGAGAGTCCCTAAAATATAAACTTCATCTAAAGACACTTCCATAAATTCGGTGAGGAATATACACCAAGTTACAGTGGGGAAAACTGGAATTTTTCCTGGAGAAGTGGGGGATTTATTTGCTGTCTGAAAACCATGAAATGTATGTTACATAGAAGGAGGGCAAGATACATTTTGGGTGAGCTCTGTACTGTTTAATTGAATGTTGTGTGAGTAGAATAAATACTTTGGGACCCTATCATGAGAAATTTAGAAAAGATAAATACTGTCAATTGAAGATTTACTGTCCAGAGTGGGCAAGTGAGAATAAACACACCCAGGCCCAAGGAACATCATTTAAACCAAAAGAAAGTAGAAAACTGTAACAGAGCCCTTACCTGTTAAAATGTATTGTAATAACGTAGCCTGTGTTTGAGTATATTTCAAACATAGGAACAATTACTCCTTCCTCCACTGCCAAGAACTGAGTTTGCAAGAGAAGCAAATTCTAGAGTAACAGTATTGAATGAGAAGGTCCTGGATCACATCCTAATGTCTTTCTCCAATGCCACACTTCCCATTTCTCCTCATTTCCAGATCACCCCTCTCAGAAGAACCGGAAGCACCTGCATATTAATAGCTCTGAGATACATTATCCTAAGTGTGGTTATATATATGTTTCATTTCCTGAAGTTTCCTGAATGAAAATATTTTGTATTTATTTATTATCTAAGAAAGAAAACATCAGTGGAACAATAAACCACTGAAATCAACCTGTGGATCTGTTTCACTGTGCAAAAAATATGAGAGGGAATGTTTTACTGGCAGTAAATAGAGGGACACAGAGAAAATGTCAAGTGTAGGAGGTGCACAGATATAAATTTGGTTTATTTTCCATTTCTGCTTCAGGGTTAGTGGATCTTTGATTCCCATTGTAGATAAATTTCTCCCATTTCCATTACTTGGAAATTCTAAATTTTCATCATTGTACATTTTAGTTTCATACTTTCTTTTTATTTCATTATTGAAATATACCATTTTATATAATTGCAATTTTCTTTTTAATCTTCTAAAACTCATTAAAAAGTGTTGTTTCATATTCTCTGAATATTTTCAAAATCTGAAACACTTAAAGGCTTTTATTCCTATTGCATGTCTTTTTTATGTCTTTTAGTTATGATAACTTACTCTCTTAGGGTCTGTTTAGATTTTCAAATCTTTAAAAAGATACTTAGATTACACAAATGTTACATAAAAAAGATAGGGGATTCCAATATGCCCCACACCCCACACCTCCCACATTTTCCCACATTACAATATCTTTCATTAGTGAAATACATTCATTGCAATTGATGAACACATTCTGGAGCATTGCCGCTAAGCATGGACAAATGTTTACATTGCAGTTTATACTCTCTTCAACACAATTCCATAGGTTATGGCAAGATATATAATGGTTTGCATCTGTCATTGCAATGTCTTTTAGGACAATTCCCAATTCCAAAAAACGCCCTTGTATTACACCTGTTTTTCCTGTTTTCTGCCCTTAGAACCTCCAGTGACCACTATCTTCACATTCCTTACATGTGGCTTTTCTGTCCTTTCATTTGAACCTGTAATTAGTACTAGAGTTGGTAGGTTTATGTACAAGAGACTTAAATTTTGGGGCTGTCCATGTGCCAGCTGGGCCCTGAATCTCAATAGATTTGCAACACCTTCTCTCCAGTTCATTGGTTTCACCCAAGACGACAGACAAGGGGGTGATGATGGACAACTACCATACCAACTAACTGAGAAAACCTACAACTGCAAGAAAAAGAGTCCCATCCATCAGCTCTAATGGATCACAGCCCCTCTCTATTAGATGTGGAGTAGACATGATCATCCCAGAATCCTCTGGTTTGAGGAATGAAATTTGGACTAAAGTAGACTTACTGGTATCTTATATGGACTTATTGTGATTCTAGCAATGGAAGAATTTACCCATTGATATATTGTTTTAAAATTGTGCTCTGTTTAATTTGAGCATATATTTGTGTGAATTCTTGGAGGTCTCAGTGGAAAGAGAGGATTCACATTTTACATTATTGGAAATTAGCAAGCTAAAACAATTTAATGTTAAGTTGTGCACCTTGAGCTTTTAAGGTCACATAGGTTCTGTGATTTCAGATTGCATACTGGATCCTCATTCAGATAGTTTTTTTTTTTAGAGTTAAAATATTTTATATTATTTTATTTTATTTTTTCATTTTTTAAAAAAATATTGCATTCAAAAAATATAAGGTCCCCATTCACCCCCACCTCCCCCACCCCACCACTCCCCCCACAGTAACACTCTCCCCCATCATCATGACACATCCATTGCATCTGGTGAGTACATCTCTGGGCATCGCTGCACCCCATGGCCTGTAGTCCACACCATAGCCCACACTCTCCCACGTTCCATCCAGTGGGCCATGGGAGGACATACAATATCCGGCCATTGTCCCTGCAGCACCACCCAGGACAACTCCAAGGCCCAAAAATGCCTCCACATCTCATCTCTTCCTCCAATTTCCTGCACCCAACAGCCACCATGGCCACTTTTTCCACACCAATGCCACATTTTCTCGATTATTAACCACAATAGTTCATGAATAGGATATCATTAAGTCCACTCTAATCCTTACTGTATTCCTCCTTCCTGTGGAACTTGGCTTGGTTGTGTCCATTCCACATCTATGTCAACAGGGGGCTTAGATTCCACATGGATACTGGATGCAACCCTTCTGCTTTCAGTTGTAGGCACTCTAGGCTCCATGGTGTGGTGGTTGACATTCTTCAACTTCATGTTAGCTGAGTGGGGTAAGTCCAATAAGTTAGAGTGTAGGAGCTGAAGTGTGTTGAAGCTCAGGGTCTGGCTATCATATTGTCAGTCCAGAGATTCAAACCACCTAGATATATCTTAAACCCCAGCACCAACTACAATTCCAGTAAAGTAGCATGAATGGCTTGTGAAAAGAGATCACATCTCATTCAGAGAGCTTTGGCACTTGAAGCACCATGGTCAGGAGAAGTGTGTCTCTTCATAGACATAATTGATTAATGTATTTATACTTTGTTAACCTTCACAATGCAACTACAATTCTAAGGATCCACCTTTTATACAGGAATCTGTCCAGAGTTTCCACTTAGAAGAGTTTTTTAATTCATTTTCATATGGAACATATTTAGTAATATGGAATCTCAAATTCCTTAATGTGGGCAGTCTCTCAAAACTGCAGCTGGCATTTGAAATCGACTACACATCACAGTCCATTTTATTATTTATTTTGTGGCTAAACTAATTCATTCTGTTAGGCCAGATTTGGGATGAATTTAAAATATTCAGGGAAACTTATAGATGTGAATCCTCATTTTAAAAAATAACACATCAAAAGCCTATCTACAGGGAAGCGGACTTGGCCCAGTGGATAGGGCATCTGTCTACCACATGGGAGGTCCACATGGGAGGTCCACAGTTCAAACTCAGGGCCTCCTTGACCCGTGTCCAGCTGGCCACGCACAGTGCTATTGCATGCAAGGAGTACCATGCCATGCAGGGTGTCCCTGCATAGGGGAGCCCCATGCGCAAGTAGTGCACCCAATAAAGAGAGCCACCCAGTGTGAAAGAAAGTTTATCCTGCACAGGAATGTCACTGCACACACGGAGAGCTGACACAGCAAGATGACACAACAAAAAAGAAACACAGATTCCCGTGCAGCTGACAACAACAGAAGTGGACAAAGAAGAACATGCAGCAAATAGACACAAAGAACAGACAACTATGGGGAAAAGATCAATAAAATAGAAAAGGTTCTTTTAGATTGAAAAAGACACAAGAAAGAGGATGCAAATTACCAAAATAAAAAATGTAATCAGGGATGTTGTTGCTAGATATTGCTGACATTAAAGGGATTATGAATTAAATCTATGAACAATTGTCTACCAGAAATCTAGAAAATAGAAGAAATGGACCAATTCCTAAAAACATGCAATTTATCTAAATTGACTGAAAAGAAATAGATCTCAACAAAAACGTAGTGAGTAAAGAAATTTAATTAGTTATCAAAAACTTCTCAAAACTAGAAGTCTAGGATTAGACAGCCTCCAAAATGAAATCTATGAAATATTCAAAGAAGAATTAATGACAATATTTTTCATAATCTTTCAACTTGAAGTCAAGATACATATAGCCTCCAAACTCATTCTGAGACTACAGTTATTTTGATGCCAAAACTACATAAAGCATATCAAAGAAAGCAAAGCAAGGAGCAATTTCTCACATAAATATAGATGCAAAACACTTAACAAATACTAGCACATCAAATCCAAGAGAATATTACAAGAATTACCCACCAAGACAAAACGGGATTGAAAATGAATGTTCAACTTAAGAAAATCAATGTAATATACCCATTAACCCAATGAAAAGGAAATCACATGAAAATCTCAATTGATGCAGAAAATGTGAATGATAAATTCCAACACCTTTTCATGATAAAAATACTTAGAAAAATAAGAATATAAATAACTCCCTAAACAGAATAAGCAAAATATATAAGAAAACACAGGTAATTTTATCCTCAATCCTGAAAGAGTGGAAGTTATCTCTTTGAGATCTGGAACAAGACAAGATGACTGCTTTCAATATTGCCATTCAGTATTATACTGGAAGTTAAGAAATTAGGCCATAAAACTAAATAAAATCTACCCAATTTAGAAAGAAAAAGTAAAATCATGTTTTAAGAGATGTGATGATCCTTATCTAGATCATGACAAGCTGCCCCAAGAAAACCCTAGAGCTCATAAATGAATTCAACCAAATGAAACCTATCAGGTTTACATGAAAAAAAAAGTTTTATTTTATACAACAGAAAGAACATTCTTTAATGGACAATTTAAAAAATCCATTCATCATAGCATCTAAAAGAAGAAAATGCATAGGAATAGTTTTAACTAAACAGGATGCGTAATGAAAACTTCAAAAAAAGTTGAATGAAATAATAAAAGAACTAAGTCAATAGCAAGGTATTCTGTGTTAATGAATAGGGATAATTATATTGTTAAGATGTCAGTACTACCCAAAGTTATCTACACTTTCAATGTAATTCCCATCTAAGTCCTAAGAGCCTTTTTAGCAGAAATGGAGAAGCTGATCCTGATTTATATGGAAATACACTCCAGAAGGACTCCAGTACCATTTTTTTTTAATTTTTTTATTTTTTATTGACTTTGTAATAATATTACATTAAAAATATATATGTGAGGTCCCATTGAACCCCACCCCCCCACCCCCCCTCTCCCCCCCCCCCCAACAACACTCGTTCCCATCATCATGACACATCCATTGGATTTGGTAAGTACATCTTTGGGCACCTCTGCACCTCATATACATTGGTTCACATCATGGCCCATACTCTCCTCTATTCCATCATGTAGGCCCTGTGAGGATTTATAATGTCCGGTGATTACCTCTGAAGCACCATCCAGGGCAGCTCCATGTCCCGAAGACGCCTCCACCTCTCATCTCTTCCTGCCTTTCCCCATACCCTTTGTCCATTATGTCCACTTTTCCCAATCCAATGCCACCTCTTCTATGTGGACACTGGATTGGTTGTGTCCATTGCACCTTTATGTCAAGAGGAGGCTCAGATTCCACCTGGATGCTGGATGCAATCCTCCCATTTTCAGTTGTAATCACTCTAGGCTCCATGGTGTGGTGGTTGTCCTTCTTCACCTCCATCTTAGCTTTTATTATGCTGCATTTACTTATTTGCTTATCTCATGCCTTATAAAGGCTGTGAGCTGTTTGAGCAGAAGCAAAATATCTCACTCCTCTATTCATTCCCAGAACGTAACTTACTATTTACCATACAGCATTGTTGAATAAATATTTGTCAAATGACTAAGAAATAAATGATTGAGTGAGTTGCACATATATTGCTAAGTTTTGGGGAGAATGGAGAAGCAGGGAGAGAAAAGGACATCTTGTTAAGAGAGGGAAGTCCCATGACTCGAAAGGAGAGAGATTGGAAACAAGATATTTAGTGTACCCAGAATCTTTTTTACTGTCAGTTATAGAGTAACCATTTTGGGAAACCTTGTAATATTAGAGTTCACATCTAAAGAAAGGTGACTTCCTACAGGGAAGGAAGATGTTCAGTGGGATAAGAGATGGACATGGTTCTCCATATCTGTCTTCTGAGGGTCAAAAACAGCACAGGTTTGCTTTGTGGTTTTCTTTCTTACCTCCAGAGAAGTATATATCTTATCAAGAAGAGAGAAAAAAGAATAACTCATTAATGAGTTTCATGGGAATGAAATCCCTAAAGGTCTCTGTGGCAGGTTGGTACTATTTATGAATTCCAAGAAGCGATTTAGATTATGTTTGTTAACTGGTCTGTTCCTCTGTATATGATACACTTTGATTGATTTACATTCATTTTTTTTTTACATTTACTTGATTAAATCAAGGTTAGAGCTTTGATTTGGGAATATCATTAGTGGTACTCAGGGTTGAGTCCCTACCCCCTTGGAGTCCTCTATAAATGAACATTTACTCATGAAGATACACAGGAGAAGACAAACAGTGGAACACAATTTCATAGATAGAGATTTTTGTTTCAGTGCTTTTTCTTTTTCTAAAATTTTGGGAAGTATCCGGTTCAACACATTCATCCATTTTTTCTTTTAGTAATTCAACTGACATTTAGTCATCAAACAATATGAAGAACTAAATATGAATCTGGGAATGAAGAAGTGAGTGACACATTGTTCTTTTACAAAAAGATTATTTCTAAACAGGTTAAGAAACAGAAATGAGTACATGCCATATCTTGAGCTGGCTCTGAATTCCTGGTGAAGAGGGTCTAGAACTTTGGACTCATCTTGTGCTGTGCGAATTAGTGAGGCATCATATGGGACCTCGTGATTGAACTGAGCCTTAAAGGAGGAATTGGAATAATTCCATGAGAATGTGGAGGTACAAGCACAACAAAAAGAGATAAGAGGGACACAAATGTGAGTTCAGTATAATCATAGGATGTGGTGCAGTTTTAGAAATAGTTCTGAATATCTGATGAACAATGATGGGCATTCATGAAAAGTGGAAAATGAGCCTTGTAACAGAGACTCTTGTATTCTGTCCACAAATTGGATATTTGTGTTTGAGGTTATTGGAGTCTGTGTAGAGTTTAGAGACAGTGATGCTCATGAAAACCCTTGCCAAGTAGAAAGATTTCTCTGGGTTAATATAAATCTACCTGTTGTAAAAACTTTGGAGAGATGATGAGGGATGAAAATAGAATGGTGGATGCATGGAAGGAGGTGTGGTGAGTTAGTATAAGTGGGGTTGAATCATAAAGTATTCACTATTAATGCTTGGCATAATGTCAGTCATTTCATGTTCATCATTTTATTTAGTTATTCCAATTACTCTATGAAATCGGAGTAATTTTCCAATGCATGTAATTGTGCCGGGATTGAATCTTGGAGTTTTATGATCCTAGGAATTTGCATTTCACTAAAAATTTTACTTCTTAATAAACTTAATATTTAGAACAGTTTTAGAGTTGCAGAAATCCTGTAAGGATGTTATAGTTTCCAAGAACCTCCTACCCCCTTTCGCCTGTTCATAACATCTGCCATCCAAAATAACACCTTATATTTATTTGTCATAACTTCTTAGTCACTTTGTGATTGTGGCAGCTTCTCAGACTCTTCTTGGTTTTGATAACCTGGATACTTTCGAGGAGTGTAGGTAAGGTATATTGTAAAGTTTCCCTCAGTTTGAATTTTCTGATGTTCTTCTCATGATTAGACCGAGTTTATGGGTTTTTGGAAGAATACACCAGAGATAAAGTATCATTTTCATCACATCATAACCAGCGTGCATCCTATCAACTTGACTTATCATTGTTGATATTGACTTATTTCAGCAGTGTTTTGTGGTTCCCCAGCATAAAGTTCCTCATTTCTCTAACCTTCCTTATATCACCTTTGGGAAGAAGTCACTAAGTGAAACCCATATTTCAAGAGTGGGATTTTTCTCCATGGCCTTGAAAGAGAAAGATCTACATAAATTATTGATTTTTTTCCTGCAAGAGAGATTTGTCTTTTCTTATTTATTTAATCAATTATTTATTAATATCAGGATGAACTCATGAAATTTATATGATACTTTTAGTTGTGATACAATACTACTTTTCTTGTTGTTTAATTTGTTCCACTTTTTGCCATGGGGGAGAAATGTCAGCTGTACTCTTTATCTGTACTATAACCCCATCATTGAGAGTTTTATTTTAGCACATATTTACTCTATGGTACTATAAATTGTGCCAGTCATTTCTTGCATGTTTCTCTCCTAGAGTCAACAATTTCTCCAAGAAGACACTTATTGGATAATGGTGATAAATTCCATGTTCTGAGTTCCATCGTACTGTGCCTTCTAAGGATTCTCTGAAGAGAGTGTGAGGAAACATATGTGTGTATATACATGTTTATAAATATGTATACATACAACACTCTATCTATATTTACCTATACATGAGTTAATAATTCAAAACTATTAACATATAGAACATTCTAACCTCCTCCCTTGCTTATCTGTAATCACCTATTTCACAGTGTGAAAAATATTCCTTCATCTGTCAACTATCTATGAAACTTGATTCCAGTGCAAATGCATAGAAGTATTAGAATTGTTAATCCATACATGGTGGGTTGGTACTTTGTTAATTAGAGTACTGTACTACGTAGTTTCCTTTGGCTCTATTTTACAGAGTCCATTCATATCCAATACTACTTCTTTTTTTAAAGTTTAAAACATATAATAGAAAATGTCTTCAAAGATAATTAATTATGAAAATAATACACATTTATAGGGAATCAGTAGATTTTTTCCAAAATGTTACACTGAAAAATATAAGAAGTTCCTTTATACCCCACTCCCCACCCCCAACTGCATCATTTTTAATTGTATTTTTTGATGATACATAGATCACAAACAAATTACATCAAAAAAATAACAGGTTCCCATAAACCCCCTACCCCACTCCTCCCACATCAACAACCTCCTTCATCATTGTGGTACATTCGTTGCATTTTGTGTATACATTTTGGAGCACTGCTGCACTACATGGATTATAGTTTACATTTTAGTTTACACTCTCCCCCAGTCCATTCAGTAGGTTATGGCAGGATATATAATGTCCAGCATCTGTCCTTGCAATATCATTTAGGACAACTCCAAGTCCCAAAATTGTCCCCACATCACCACTTTTCTTCCCTCTCCCTGCCCTCAGCAACTACTGTGGCCACTTACACCACATCAATGCTCAATTTCTTCCATTGCCAGTCACAACAATATGTGTGTAAGTGGCTCTCTGAATCTTGAAGTTTCAGAGTCAGCAAGGCCAACTCTTTCTTCATCATCTCTGAACACTCTATTCTTAAAAAACTTTTTATATTTTATGGAAGTATATCATTCATACATAAACATGCACACTAAAGATTGTGATCTTACAAAATATACATACATAACATCACACAGGGGTCTCATACATCACCCTTCCACCAACTCTTTGCATTGTGCATGAACGTCATCACAATATTACTACCAACTATAGTTCCTATCTTACATTTGGTGTATTTTTTTCCCCAACCCATACTATTTTTTAAATATATTTCTATTACAAATATTGTGAACTTGCAAAACAATCATACAGATGTGTAAATTTCCCATACAACTCCACACTCTGGTGGAACATTTGTTACAGATTATGATGCAATATGACCAGACTATTACCACCAATCATGGTCCATAGCATACTTTTTTTTTTTTTAGAGTCATGCAAACCTTTTTCTTTTTTTTAAAGATTTATTTATTTATTTATTTCTCTACCCTTCCTCCCCCCCCCAGCTGTCTGTTCTCTGTGTCTAATTGCTGTGTCTTCGTCTTTGTCTACTTCTGTTGTTGTCAGTAGCACAGGAATCTGTGTTTCTTTTCATTGTGTCATCTTGTTGTGTCAGGTCTCTGTGTGTGCGGCACCATTCTTGGGCAGGCTGCTCTTGCTTTCATGCTGGGAGGCTCTACTTAGGGGGCACACTCCTTGTGCATCGGGCTCCCCTACGCGGGGGACTCCCCTGTGTGGCGGGGCACTCCTTGCGTGCATCAGCACTGTGCATGGGCCAGCTGCACATGGGTCAAGGAGGCCTGGGGTTTGAACCGCAGACCTCCCATGTAGTAAACAGGCGCCCTAACCACTGGGCCAGGTCCGCCGCCCATAGCATACATTTGACACATTTTTTCCATACACCTCCATTATCAACACAGTACAGCTTGACATTTATGCAAGAATATTATAGTATTGCTGTTAACCAAAGTCTATAGGTCACGCCAATTGTAGTTTTCCATGTATATACAATAGTGATATACATCTGCTCTAGCTCTCAGAAGAACTTGCTTGCATTTGTAGCCTTAACCACAATTCTCAACTGCCTCTGGGTTGACTGTATATTTCAGTCCCTCGGGTGTTCTTTTTTTTCTTTAAAGATTTATTTATTTATTTCTCTCCCCCAACCTGCCCCAGTTGTCTGTTCTCTGTGTCTATCTGCTGTGTGTTCTTCTTTGTCCGCTTCTGTTGTTGTCAGTGGCATGGGAATCTGTGTTTCTTTTTGTTGCATCATCTTGCTGTGTGTTGCCATGCCATTCCTGGGTAGGCTGAAATTTCTTTTGCACTGGATAGCTCTCCTTATGGGGCTAGCTCCTTGGGCATGGAGCTCCCCTAAGTGGGGACACCCCTGTGTGGCAGGGTACTCCTTGCATGCATTAGCACTGCACATAGGCCAGCTCCACACGGGACAAGGAGGCCCGGGGTTTGAACTGTGGACCTCCTATGTGGTAGATGGATGCCCTATCCACTGGGCCAAGTCTCCTTCCTCCTTGCTTATTCTTTAGCTTTCTTTCTATTGACATTTACTTCCCCAGACTAACTTTTTCAGCCACAATCCCATTTATGATCCAGTTACTACTCACTATAATGTGTTATTATGAACTCTATCCATCTCCACACTTTTAAGTCCAGTTAATTAAAACTTCTATAGAAGGAGGCAGGGCAAGATGGTGTCTGAGTGAGTGCACCTCACAGTCTGTCCTGCAAAGGAGCAGCCAAGTGGTGTTGGAGTCTTGCCTGAGTGAGTTGTTTCAGGGGCTTGCAAGGCAGGAGGTATAAGGATGTCTATTTTTTAGAGACAGTGACAGAAGTAGTGCTTGCTAAAGGTAGAATTGCGGGTTACAAGCACAGAGGTTGGACACTGTGGGGAGGTGGGACCCTTCCACTTACAGCTGCTGGCCACAGTGTTCCCTGAGAACAGTCAGTTGTGTGCTGGTGTTCCTGGGCACCATGATCCCCAGATATGTGGTCTCCAGGCCTGTGTCCCCTAAGCCCCCATAGCCCGCATTCCACACAACTACATACTCTGACTCTGCAGTGTCCTGGGCTTCCCTTTCCCAAGTCCAGCACTTCTGGAGGTCCGGGATTGCCCGAGTCCTCCAGTTTTGGACTGACTCCATGAGTGGGAGGGATTCGGTAGGAAGTGCAACAAAGGGGCCAAGTGAGTGCAGGTTCAATTTTCTGGTTCCCCCTCCCTCCTTTTTCTGTATATCTGTACTTTGAGGAGCATACCAGCTGGCTTGGGGAGAGCTTGGGAAGAAAGGAGTGGTGAATCTTTTGAGAAAACCCAATTCACCTAAATACCCTGTGATACGAAACTTGGACTGGGAGAAGGTGGAGTCAGAAAATCAACTAGCCCTCTCATAACACACCTAAAGGAGAGGGACTGTAGGAGGTGCTTTCCAAGATCCCAGTAGCATACTTGGGGTTCCAGGTGAGCTGTGGGTGCTCTCTCACTGGAAAATAAAAGTCATTGTTTTCTGTGCAGAGCTGGTTCAACAACGACCCACTTGAATTTCCTACTGGACCTCTCAGGCAGCTTTCCTGCTGCCCTGGGAGACAGGGAAGTAAGGAGGGGAAAAAGGGGGTATGTCAAATCCCTAAACATTTTATTTAACTACAAAGAGGATACCTTGTTTGAAACTTTGTCTGGTATTTTATTGGGTTGTCTTCTTGTTTTTCCTTCCTCTTTATCCCCCAAGGTCTATTTCTTTCTTTTTTATTTGTTCTCTTCTTCTTTTTCTTGCTTACTTACCCCCTCCTTTTTGTCCTTTTTTTCCCTTTTCTTTCTTTCATTCTTTCCTTTTTTTTTTTTTATATTAGGTGCTGCAGGGAGTGATTCATTGCGGTATTTCCTCACCCTCCATTCCACTTTGGTGTGTATATTGATTTTGGCCACCAGCACTATCCCTTTTCCTCTACATCTTTCTATCCTCCATCATTTATTGTTTCTCTTACATTACACATCTCTTTGTTTGCCCCCCTATTTTTCTGAATTTATTCCTAATACTTTTGCTCTGTTTTCTGTCTTATATTCACTTTTTTTTTTTAAATTAGAACACAGCTTTTAATGTGGAAAGGAAGAAGGACAGTGGAAAATTATAAGCACATGGTCCAGGGCAGGCAGAACTTTGCAACTTTAGTTCCCCTTTAGAGTCCATGGTCAGATCTTTACATTAAATTTCATGCCCCTGGATCCTTATCCCTGACACCAGAATTCTTTCCTTATGATGGGACTGGTGGGATTGGGATGCAGCTTTTCAGTCTCCAGCTGGGCCTCATTTCATACACACTACTGCTCACTAAGAACTAGTGCTTCCCACTGCCCTACCATTCCTTGTGTAATTTCTTAACCCAGAAAATCCCTGGCAGGTCTTTTTTTTTTTTTTAATTATTTATTTTTTAAAATTACATTAAAAAAATATGAGGTCCCATTCAACCCCACCACCCCCACCCCCCACTCCCCCCACAGCAACACTCTCTCCCATCATCATGACACATCCATTGCACCTGGTAAGTACATCTCTGAGCATCACTGCACCCCATAGTCAATGGTCCACATCATAGCCCACACTCTCCCACATTCCATCCAGTGGGCCCTGGGGGGATCTACAATGTCCCATAATTGTCCATGAAGCACCACCCAGAACAACTCCACGTCCTGAAAACACCTCCACATCTCATCTCTTCCTCCCATTCCCCAAACCCAGCAGCCACCATGGCTACCCTTCCCACACCCATTCCACATTTTCTCTGTGGACATTGGATTGGTTGTGTCCATTGCACATCTATGTCAAGTGGGGGCTTAGATTCCACATGGATACTGGATGCACTCCTCCTTCTTTCAGTTGTAGACACTCTAGGCTCCATGGTGTGGTGGTTGACCTTCTTCAACTCCATGTTAGCTGAGTGGGGTAAGTCCAATAAATCAAAGTGTAGAAGCTGAAGTCTGTCGAGGCTCTGGCCTGGGTGTCATATTATCAGTCCAGAGATTCAAATCCCCTAAATATATCTTAAACCCCAGCACCAACTACAATTCCAATAAAGTAGCATGCAAGTCTTGTGAAAAGAGATCCCCTCTGAGTCCAATTCCATCACGCAGAAGCACCAGCTCCAAAGAAGTGCCATCTGCCATGGCAGTGAACCCCATCTGCCATGACCATAGAACCCGTGGGTCTCTTTATTCCTCAAAAGAACCAATACCTGGGGTTATATCTACTTTATCTGTCTCTTAGACTCTGCTCAGTTGTGCATAAGGGCATTCCTTCTGACAACCTCCAGATTCTTTTTTAGAGACTCATAGCCTTATAATCTCATTTCTCCTTTCCATTTCCCCCTTACATTAGGTCGAACAGCATTTTTAACTCCTGTTATTATATGTAGACAGGGATATTCTGCTGGTCCATGTGGAACCTTTAATTCAAGGTCATTTTCTAGTTGCATCTTCAGCTGGTATGTGGTAGTGATCCCTCGGTGCCAGGGAGGCTCATCCCCGGGTGTCATGTCCCATGCTGGGGGGAATGCACTGCATCTACATGCTGAGTTTGGCTGTGAGAGTGGCCACATTTGAGTAACATGAAGGCTGTCAGGAGGAAACTCCCAGGCACAGTGCTACTCTAGTCCTTATTCTTATTGCAGGTGTATAGGCTCAAAAGCATAGCCATTAGTATCAGGAGCCCACTGTTGGGCCCTCCTTCCTTCCTGGTTCTTGCCGTTGCACCTGGAGGACTGCCACTGCTCCCCCAGGGTCCACAACAGTGACCCCCCGGCCAGGGGCCCAGTACCCCCCCCCAGGTGTTGTTTTTAATTGTTTCCACTATGAGTATATCTAGACATTACTATATACCCTGGGCATATGCCCTGTATAACTCCCTGTCAACCATATATATCCTGTCAATAACATCCTATATCAGTATTCCTCCGCTGCCATTGTTGAACCACTCTGTGATCCAAAACTTCCTGTAAAGTGAATCCCAACATAATGTCAGCTTCACAAGAGTCTTAGATCACCGAAATTCATATATACAATATACAGTACTTCCCCAGATCTACCATAAAACCTTTTCCCTTCCACAGCGATAATCTTTTAACTTATTCATATCATATTTACTGAAACTGATGTACAGATTCTGAGACAATAGCTTTCAAACAAGGTGACATCTGTGCTTACTATGTGGTCCATACTTTAGGTTGTACAGTTTTCTAAATTTTTTAGTTATCCTATGTTTTGCCTTATGGTTTACATTATTAGTCTGTCGTCCTCTATATGTTTTTGGTGTAATATTACATGTTTTATATTCATCCTCATGTACTCTCACAGAACTCCTCTCTTGCCCCCATATTTACCTTGGTTCCATCCATTCCACATCCATTTTCCCCTCCCCTTGGGGCCCACAACGCCAGCCAATCTCCATTTCCCGAGAAGCCATGTCCAGAGATACTTGCAGCAGTATTCAGGGCCTGACTTTCTCAACTGCCCTAATGCCCTGGGAGCCATCCTTTCTCATGAGAGATACAGTTCTCTCTATTTGATGGCATTAGTCCTCCCCAGGATGTGGGTCCACCCCAACTCTCACTTCTTGGGTCTCTTCCCAATGGTACAACCCACCTTGGCAAAATGAGCCTTCAGCTATTCCCCCAGAGTCTGTCCTGCATCAGACCATACCCCCTGAGCATCCTAAACAGGTAACCCTCCTACTTATACTTTGATACGATTTTCTCAACATTTTGTTCTCAACGAACACCTGACATTCTCCCATGTTGGTATGTTGCCCCTCCCTCCCCCCAATTTTTGGACAATATTACCCCTCTGCCCATCCCCACGCCCCCTCAAACCCACAATTTCCCACCCGAAGGCAACCCCTTGCCCCCATTTTGTCCCTTCTTTGTGCTCATACTTACCGCCAGCTCATCACAGATTCCACCCTTGCAGACGTTAACTCACATCCTTCCTCCACCCCCCGATTTCCTGTAAGCCTCTTTTCCGGACTCTAGCTCTCTGAGGCAGTTTGCTTATTTCATATCATTGAGGTCATGTAGTATTTGTCCTTCAATGCCTGGGTTGCTTCACTCAACATAAGATTCTCAAGGTTCATCCATGTTATCACGTGTGATTGTAGTGTATTTGTTCTTACAGCTGAGTAGTATTCCATTGTGTGTATATACCACGTTTTATTGATCCACTCATCTGTTGGTGGACATTTGGATTGATTCCAACTTTTGGCGATTGTGAACAATGCTGCTATGAACATTGGTGTACATATATTGGTTTGTGTCCTTGTTTTCAGTTCTGATGGGTATATACCCAGCAGTGGAATTGTTGGGTCATATGGCAAATCTATGGTTAGTTTTTTGAGAAACCACCAAACTGTCCTCCAGAATGGTTGGATCCTTCTGCATTCCCACCAGCAGTGGATGAGTGTTCCCCTTTCTTCACATCCTCTCCAGCATTTGTATTCTTCTGTTTTTTTCATAGCTGCCAATCTTATGGGAGTAAGATGGTATCTCATTGTAGTTTTGATTTGCATTTCCCTGATAGCTAGAGATTTGGAGGATTTTTTCATGTGCTTTTTAGCCATTTGTATTTCTTCTTTGGAGAAGTGTCTGTTTAAATCTTTTTCCATTTTTCAAATGGGTTGTTTATCTTTTGGTTTTCGAGATATATGTGTTCTTTATATATGCAAGTTATAAGTCTCTTATCAGATATATGGTTGCCAAATATTTTCTCCCATTGTGTGGGTTCCCTTTTTACTTTCTTGACAAACTCCTTTGAGGTACAGAACGCTTTAATTTTGAGGAAGTCCCATTTATCTATTTGTTCTTTTGCTGCTCATGCTTTTGGTGTGATATTCATGAAGCTATTTCCTATTTCAAGGTCTTGAAGATGTTTCCCTACACTGCTTTCCAAGATCTTTATGGTCTTGGCTCTTATATTTAGGTCTTTGATCCATCTTGAATTGATCTTTGTATAAGGTGTGAGATGGTAATCCTCTTTTGTTCTTCTACATATGGCTATCCAGTTCTCCAGGCACCATTTGTTGAATAGGTCATTCTCTCCCAGTTGAGAGGGTTTGGTGGCTTTATCGAATATTATATGGCTATATACATGAGGTTCTATATCTGAACTTTCAATTCGATTCCATTGGTCTGTGTGTCTCTCCTTATGCCAATACCATGCTGTTTTCACTACTGTAGCTTTGTAGTATGTTTGGAAGTCAGGAAGTGTGATTCCTACTATTTCATTTTTCTTTTTCAATATGTCTTTGGCTATTCGTGCCTCTTTCCTTTCCAAATAAATTTCATAGTTAGTTTTTCTAGTTCCTTAAAGAAGGCTGTGTTAATTTTTATTGGGATTGCATTGAATGTGTAGATCAGTTTTGGTAGGATAGACATCTTAATAATATTTAGTCTTCCTATCCATGAACAAGGAATATTCTTCCATTTATTTAGGTCTTCTTTGACTTCCTTGAACCGTTTTGTATAGTTCTCGGTGTATAAGTTTTTTACCTCTTTAGTTAAATTTATTACTAAGTATTTGATTTTTTTATTTACTATTGTGAATGGTATTTGTTTCTTGATTTCCTCCTGATCTTGCTCATTATTGGTGTACAGAAAAGTTACTGATTTTTGCGCAATGATCTTATAACCTGCGACTTTGCCGAACTCATTTATGAGTTCTAGAACCTTTGCTGTAGTTCTCTCAGGGTTTTCTATGTATAGGATCATGTCATCTGCAAATAATGAAATTTTTACTTCCTCCCTTCCAATTTGAATGCCTTTTATATCTGGTTCTTGCCTCAGTGCTCAAGCAAGTACTTCCAAGACAATGTTAAATAGGAGTGGAGACAATGGGCATCCTTGTCTTTTTCCTGAGTTTAGAGGGAAGGATTTCAGGATTTTGCCATTGTAAGCAATGTTGGCTCTAGGTTTTTCATATATACTCTTTATCATGTTCAAAAAGTTTCTTTGTATTCTGATCTTTTGGAGTGTTTTTATCAAGAAGGGGTGCTGTATTTTGTCAAATGCCTTTTCTGCATCTATAGATAAAATCATGTGATTTTTTTCCTTGAATCTGTTTATATGGTGTATCACATTGATTGATTTTCTTATGTTGAACCATCCTTGCATACCTGGAATAAATCCCACTTGGTCATGGTGTATAATTCATTTAATGTGTTGTTGAATACGATTAGCAAGTATTTTGTTAAGTATTTTTGTGTCTAGATTCATTAGATAAATCGGTCTGTAATTTTCCTTTCTTGTGGTGTCTTTGTTTGGCTTTGATACTAGGATAATGTTGGCATCATAGAAGGAGTTCGGCAATGTTCCTTCTGTTTTGATTTTTTTGAATAGTTTCAACAGGATTGGTGTTAGTTCTTTCCAGAATGTTTTGTAGAATTCACCTGTGAAGCCGTCTGGCCCTGGGCTCTTCTTAGTTGGGAGATTTTTAATGACTGATTCTATCTCTTTGCTTGTGATTGGTTTGTTAAGATCATCAGTTTCTTCTTTCATCAATATGGGCTGCTTATGTGTTTCTAGGAATTTGTCTATTTCCTCTAAATTGTCATTTTTGTTGGAATATAGTTTTCAAAGTATCCTCTTATGATGGTCTTTATTTCTGTGGGGTCAGTGGTGATATCACCTTTCTCATTTCTTATTTTGTGTATTTGCATCTTTTCTCTTTTTTTCTTTGTTAGTCTCACTAAAGGTTTGTCAATTTTGTTGATCTTCTCAAAAAACCAGCTCTTGGTCTTGTTTATTTTTTCAAATGCTTTCTTATTTTCTATTTCATTTAGTTCTGCTCTTATCTTTGTTATTTCCTTCCTTCTTCTTCCTGTTGGGTTACTTTATTGTTTTTCTAATTCCATCAAAAGTGCAGTTAGTTCTTCAATTTTTGCTCTTTCTTCTTTTTTGATGTGTGAATTTATGGCTATAAATTTCCCTCTCAGTACTGCTTTTGCTGCATCCCATAAATTTTGGTATGCTGTGTTATCATTATCATTTGTTTCAAGGTAGTCTTTGATTTCTTTTGAGATTTCCTCTTTGACCCACTGTTTTTCTAAGAGCATGCTGTTTAATTTCCAAATTGTGGTGTGAAGTCTGGGCCTCCGTCCCTTACAAATTTCCAGCTTCACTCCACTGAGGTCAGAGATATTGTTTTATATGATTTCGATCTTTCTGAATTCATTAAGCCTTTCTTTGTGGCCTAGCATATGGTCTATCTTGGAGAATATTCCATGTGCACTTGAGAAAAATGTATATCCTGCTGTGTTTGGGTGTAGCGATCTATATATGTCTATTAGATCCAGCTCTTCTAATATACTGTTCAAATGTTTTGTTTCTTTAGTGATTCTCTTTTGAGATGTTCTGTCCAGAGTTGATAGTGGTGTATTAAAATCCCCCACTGTAATTGTAGATGCACCTATTTTTTCACTTAGTTTTTCCAGCGCTTGTCTCACGTATTTAGAGGCACCCTTGTTAGGAGCATAAATATTTATGATCGTTTGATCTTCTTGATAGATTGTCCCTTTCACTAAAATATAGTATCCTTCTTTGTCTCTCACAATTGTTTCACATTTAGAGTCTATTTTGCCTGATATTAATATAGCTACTCCTACCTTTTTTTGGTTGTTCTTTGCTTGTATGATTGTTTTCCAGCCATTCACTTTCAACCTCCATGAGTCTCTGGGTCTAAGATGTGTCTCTTGTAGACAGCATATAGATGGGTCATATTTCCTTATCCAGTGTCCCAGTCTGAATCTTTTGATAGGTGAGTTTAAGCCATTGATATTCAGTGTTATTACATTCAGAGAATTATTTGTGGTAGCCATATTTTGGTTGGATTTCTGTTTGTTATATTTTGTTTGTAATATTTTATTTTCCCCTTCTATTTTTGTCTTTTTTGTTGCTCTTACTTTTGCTCTGTTTTCTTTCTTATATTCACTCTTTATATTATTGTCCTTTATTTTTTCTTTCCCTCTCTCCTGAACACACTGGCCTTTTAATTCACACTATATTCCTCCCCATATTTAGTTTACTATCTCATTATACATACACTACTTTTCATACTGTTATAAGTATACATACATTCTATGAGTCAAATATTCATTCTCCTAGATCTTACCTGGTTCCTCTGTTAATATTTATTATCAGTGCTACTATTATTCATTTTTCTTCTCTTACTCCTTAGGCTTTCTCTGACCCTAATATTTTCCTTCAACTGAACTTAGCCAACAACAAGGAAATAGAATAAAAAGAACAAAGTGACAAAGAGAAGACTTAACACACATGCAAAACAACTAATTATACCCCAAACTAGACAAAGAAGCTAAGCAACTGATTAAAACCATCAAGATAAAATGATGACAAGACAGCAACAAAAAATTTCAAAGCAAAATAATAATCAGGAAAACATGCTACAAACCAATGAACAAACTAAAACCAGGAAGAGTAATAGAATATCAAACAAGTAATTAAAAGTCTCCAAACATATATTAGGTACAAATTTGATGAGGTGAAGGAAGAGATTAAGAATATGAAGAAAACACTTAGAATACAGAAGAAATTGCAATCATACAAAAAGATAACAGATATGATGGTGATGAACAGCACAATTCTAGAAATCAAAAATACACTCTCCGCAAATAACAGCAGACTCAAAGAGGCACAGGAAAGAATTAGTGGTGTGGAAGACAGTAGATCTGAAATCAAACAGATAGTAGAACTGATCAATAAAAAGAAAGAAAAATTCCAGCAAGGATTTAGGGACCTGAATGACAATGGAAAACACATAAAACATATGCATTGTAGGCATCTCAGAGGGAGAAGAGAAAAGAAAGGGGTCAGAAGGATTGTTGGAGGAAATAATGGCTGAAAACTTCCCAAATCTACTGAGGGAGATGGATGTACATGTCCAGAAAGCACAATGCACTCCAAACAGTATAAATTCCAACAGGCCTACCCCAAGACATATACTTGTCCAAGTACATGCTAGGCCATAGAAAAAGTCTCAAAGAATTCAGAAAGACTGAAATCATACAAAATAATTTCTCTGACGACAGTGGAATGAAGCTAGAAATCTGCAAGGGACAGAGACTGAGATTTGGCAACAAGATTTGGAAGTTAAACAGCACACTCTTAGAAAAACAGTGGGTCAAGGAGGAAATCACAAAAGAAATTAATAACTACCTTAAAACTAATGAAAGTAATAACACAACATTTCCAAACTTATAGAATGCAGCACAAGCAGTACTGAGAGGGAAATTTATAGCTATAAATTCATACATCAAAAAAGAAGAAAGAGCTAAAATTGAATAAACAACTGCACAATTGGAGGAATTAGTAAAAAAACCAACAAACTAAATGCAAAGGAAGAAGAAGGGAAGAAAGAGCAAAGATCAGCACAGAACTAAATGAAATAGAAAAGAAAAGAAAGTGGAGGCAGACTTGGCCCAGTGGTTAGGGCATCCACCTACCACATGGGAGATCAGCGGTTCAAACCCCAGGCCTCCTTGACACATGTGCAGCAGGCCCATGCACAGTGCTGATGTGCACAAGGAGTGCTGTGCCATGCAGGAGTGCCCCCGCATAGGGGAGACCCACGCACAAGGAGTGCACCCCGTAAGGAGAGCCACCCAGCGCAAAGAAAGTGCAGCCTGCCCAGGAATGGTGCCGCACACACGGAGAGCTGACGCAGCAAGATGATGCAACTAAAAGAGACACAAATTCCTGTGCCACTGACAACAGAAGTGGACAAAAAGAACATGCAGCAAATGGACACAGAGAAGAGACAACTGAGGGGGAAAGGGGAGAGAAAGAAATAAAAATAAATCTTAAAAAAAAAAGAAATTTCCTTGTTAGGTTTAAAAAAAAAAAAAGAAAGCACTTGAAAAAATGACCAAAACAAAGAACTGGTTTTTTGAGAATATCAATAAAATTGACAAATCCTTATCTAGACTAACAAAGAAAAAAAGAGAGAGGATGCCAATATGCAAAATAAGAAATGAGAAAGGAGATATCACCATTGAACCCACAGAAATAAAGACTATCATAAAAGGATACTTTGAAAAACAATATTCCAAGAAGAAGGACAATTTAGAGGAAATGGACAAATTCCTAGAAACACATAAGCAGCCTATATTGATGAAAGAATAAATTGATGATCTCAACAAACCAATCACAAGTAAAGAGATAGAATCAATCATTAGAAACCTCTGAACTAAGAAGAGCCCTGGGACAGACGGCTTCACAGGTGAATTCTACCAAACATTCTGGAAAGAACTAACACCAGTCTTTCTTAAACTCTTCCAAAAAATCGAAACACAAGGAACATTGCCTAACTCATTCTATTATGCCAACATTACTCTAGTATCAAAGCCAAAGACACCAAAAGAAAGAAAAATTACAGACCAATCCCTTTAATGAACTAAGACATGAAAATCCTCAAAAAAATACTTGCTAATCATATTCAACAAACATTGAATAAATTATACACCATGGCCAAGTAAGATTCATTCCTGGTATGCAAGGATGGTTTAACATAGGAAAATCAATTAATGTAATGCTTCATATAAACAGACTGAAGGAAAAAGAATCACATGATCATATCTATAAATGCAGAAAAAGCATTTGACAAAATACAGCATACTTTCCTAATAAAAACAACACAAAAGATCAGCATAGAAGGAAACTTTCTCATCATGATAAAGAGCATATATGAAAAACCCACAGCTAACATCATTTACAATGTTGAAATTCTAAAATCTTTCCAAGATCAAGAACAAGACAAGGATGTCAACTATCAGCCCTTCTATTTAACATTGACTTAGAAGTACTTGCTCAAGCACTGGGGGAAGAACCAGACTTAAGAGCCATCCAAATTGGAAAGGAAGAAGTGAAAATTTCACTATTTGCAGATGATATGATCCTATACATAGAAAACCCTGGGAAGTCTACAAGAAAGCTTCTAGAACTCATAAATGAGTTCAGTAAAGTCACAGGTTACAATATCAATACGCAAAAATCAATAGCATTTCTGTACACCAAGAATGAGCAATCTGAGGATGAGATCAGGAATCAAATACCATTTACAATAGTAAAAAAATAAAATACCTAGGAATAAATTTAACTAAAGATGTAAAAGACTTATACACAGAAAACTACAAACACTGCTCAAGGAAATCAGAGAAGACATTAATAAATGGAAGAGTATTCCCTGCTCATGGATAGGAAGACTAAATATCCTTAAGATGTCTATCCTACCAAAACTGATCTGCACATTCAATGCAATTCCAATAAAAATGAACACAGGATTCTTTAATGAGCTAGAAAAACTAGCTACGAAATATATTTGGAAAGGAAAGAAACCCAAAATAGCCAAAGATATATTAAAAAAGAAAAATGAAATTGGAGGAATGACATACCTGACTCCAAAACGTACTACAAAGCTACAGTAGTGAAAATGGCATGGTATTGGCACAAAGATAGACACACTGGCCAATGGACTTGAATTGGGAGTTCTGATATAGATCCTCAAATAAACAGCCACATGGTATTCAATGAGACCACCAAAACCTCTCAACAGGGAGAGAATGGCCTCTTCAACAACTGGTGCCTGAAGAACTGGATATCCATATGTAAAGGATGAAAGAGGATTAGCAACTCATACCTTATACAAAAATTAACTCAAGATGGATCAAAGACCTAAATATAAGAGGCCAGACCATAAAGACTTTGGAAAGCATGTAGGGAAGCATCTACAGAACCTTGTAATAGGAAATGGCTTCATGAACTTCACATCAAAAGCACGAGCAGCCAAGGACAAATAGATAAATGGGATTTCCTCAAAATGAAAGCCTTCTGCACCTCAAAGGATTTTGTCAAGAAAGTGAAAAGAGAGTCTACACATTGGGATAAAATATTTGGTAACCATATGTCTGATAGGAGAAATAGCCTACATTTATGAAGAACTCCTATATCTTGAAAATAAAAAATGGGAAAAAGATTTGAACAGACAATTCTCAAAAGAAGATATACAAATAGCTAAAAGGCACATGAAAAAATGCTCAAAATAACTAGCTACTTAGGGAAAAGCAAATCAAAACACAATGAGATACCATCTGACACCCATAAGATTGGCAGCTATCAAAAAATCAGAAGGCTACAGGTGCTGAAGAGGATGTGGAGGAATGGGAACTCTCTTCCACTGCTGGAGTGAATTCAGAAGGACCCAGCCATTCTGGAGGACAGTTTGGCAGTTTCTCAAAAAACTAGATACAGATTTACCATAGGAACCAGGAATTCCACTGCATGGTATATACCCAGAAGATCTGAAAACAAGGACACAAACTGATATACGTGCGGCGGCTTGCTCGGTCGGTAGAGGTGGGGTCTGGCTGCGGACGAGGGGTCGGTCCAGCTCTGGACGAGGGGTCGGTCCCGCTTGGGACGAGGGGTCGGTCCCACCTGGGACGAGGGGTCGGTCCGGCAGCAGACGAGGGATCGGTCTCACAAGGGGTTGCGCGGTTCGGCTGACGGGGTCGCCCGGCGAAGCCAGTGACGAAGGGGTCGCCCGGAGAAGCAGGCGACGAACTGGGGACAAGGGAGGCCAGGCCCTTGTCGGGGGCTCTCAGGACTGGAGGGCGCACGGCAGAAGAACTACCGCGGAGACAAGGTAAACACGCAAGTCCACTTTACTGAGGGAGAGGCAACAGTTTTATAGGGGCTGGGGAAGGCTGATTGGTCGAAGCCACACCCTGTTCTGATTGGTTGCCGGCGAAAGGTCAGTGGGCGGTACTGGACGGGGGAGGGGTGGTGGTTAGAGATTGGCTGTCGCTGTTGCTGGGGGAAGGGGCAGGGTTTAGGGATTGGTGGCTGCTGTTGCTGGGGTGGAGGGCAGACTTGAGTTTCCCGCCCACGCCTGGCTGTTGCTGCTGTCGGGGGAAGGGAAAAGGGCGGGCTGGATTTTTCCGCCCACGCCTGGCTGTTGCTGCTGTCGGGGGAAGGGAAAAGGGCGGGCTGGATTTTTCCGCCCACACCTGGCTGTTGCTGCTGCCGGGGGAGGGGAAAAGGGCAGACTGGAATTTTCTGCCCTGCGCCTGCGCAGGGAGAAAGAAGGCATCCTGTGGCGCCATCCGGGAGGAGGGGCGGCCGCGGAAGCATGGCTGCCGAGAAGGGGAGACCCGAGGGCACTCTGCGCCCATGCCGAGCTCCCTTCAGGGGTGGCGGTGAGTCCGACCAGCCACCCTATTATGGGGGCAGCGGCTTGGCCTACCGCGGCCGCTCCCCCGCCAGGCCAGCAAACCACGCTTCAGCCCGAGGGGTGACCGCATATACGCACACCAATGTTCATAGCAGCACTATCCACTGTTGGCAAAAGTTCGAATCAACCCAAATGTCCATCAAGAGATGAATGGATAAATAAAATGTGGTGTATAAATAAAATGGAATACTACTCAGCTATAAGAACAAATACACTACAAACACATGTGATAACATGGATGAATCTTGAGAACCTTATTTTGAGTGAAGCAACCCAGGCATTGAAGGACAAATACTATATGACCTCTCTGATAAGAAATAAGTAAACCAAGCTGTCTCAGAGAGCTAGAGACTGGATGATAGGCTTAAAGGAAGTTGGGGGGTAGAGGAAGGCTGCAAGCTGACACCTACATGGGTGAAATCTATGATAAGCCAGAGGTAAGTATTTATACAGAGGAAGGATAAAATGGGTGCATAGGGATATCTTGGGGTAGGGCTTTGTGGGCATGAGGGGGGCTAGAGATGAAAGCATGGATCAGATGGCACAGTTATTTGGGGGACAGTGGGCAGAACATTTGAACATAGGAGACTGTCAGGTATGTGGTGGAAATTATAAATTAGAGAAAACTCTTTAGAAAATATACTTTAAAAGGTTACCTGTTCAAGATGTTTAAGGGGGGGAGGGAAGCTTCTGACACATGGAAAGCTTCTAGAGAGAGTGTGAGGGTTCATTTTGTCATAAAGGGGTTATATCATTGGGTGGAGATCCATACAATGAGGATGAAGGTATACCCATATCCTGGGGAGAACTGATGTTCTCAAATAGAGGGAATTTTATCTCTAGAGAGAATTGGTGGCTCCCAATGGGTTAGGGCAGTCAAGTATGTCAAGCTCTCAACATTGTTGCAAGTATCTCTGAATATGGCCCTTCATGTAATGAAGATTGATTGTCACAGTGGGCCCTGAGGGGATGAGGGAAAAGGTATTGAATAGATGGAATCAGTGTAACTGTAGGTCAATGGAAGTATCCTACAAGATCATGCAATGATGGATATAGGACATAGTAAATTACACCAAAAATGTATAAAAGTCTATAGGTTAAAATATAAATGATAATGTAAAACATAAGATAACTAAAAATTTAGAAAATTGTATACTCTAAAATATAAACCATAATGGAAACTCAAATGGAATCATGTTTGAAAGCTATTGTTTCAAAACCTGTGCATGAGCTGCAGCAAATAGAATATGAACATGTGAAAAGATCATTGTTTGTGAAGGGACAAAGGGTTTTATGTTGGATATGTGGGAGTACCACTTATTGTATATGTGAATTACTGTCACCTAAAACTTATGTCAAGAGAAACTTAATAATTGGAGGAAAAAAAAAAGGATGTAGACATTGAGGAAGAAACTGAAGAAATTGCCTTGCCACGGTACATACAGGGCAACACCTGTAGCAGTGATGAAAGGCAAAATGTCAAAGCAAAGCTTTTTCAGTTTTTCAGTTTTTGATACTCCAATTTATTTTTCCTTTATTTAATTTTTCTAAATTATTGTGTATTCTATATCTAACCTTTAAACCCATCATTATATTCCATTTTGCTATTTATGGAATCTGGCAATATATTAGGCTTCCTTTTTTTTTTTTTTTTAGTTTTTTTTTTATTTTATTGACTTTGTAATCATATTACATAAAAAATATATATATGAGGTCCCATTCAATCCCACCCCTCCACCCCACCTCTCCCCCCCCCCCAGCAACACTCGTTCCCATCATCATGACACATCCGTTGCATTTGGTAAGTACATCTTTAGGCACCTCTGCACCTCATGGTCAGTGGTCCACATCATGGCCCATACTCTCCCCCATTCCATCCATATTAGGCTTCCTTTTTAAAGAATTTTTGGACCACAGAAGGGTTCAACTATAGCAGGGGAGGAACACTGGTGTGGTGTGTTATTGAAAGGGGGCACATGGTTGGGAGGGAGTTCTCCAGGGTATGTACACAGGGTACATGAAAATGTTTGGATATTTTCATAGTGGTTTCAGTTAAAAATGACAACTGAGGGAGTGCTGAGTTCCTATCCAGGGGAGCTCTATCACATCCCCAATGGAACAGTAGCAATACCCCAAGTGCAATGTCAAAGACCAATAAAGATGGATCGTCCAACAATGAGCCCTTGATACTGATGGCTACGATTATGAGCCTGTGTGCCTGAAATATGAACTAGGCATAGAGATGCAGGGTGCCAAAGAGTTACCTCCTGAGGGCCTCCATGTTGCTCAAATGTGGTCACTAAGCCAAATTAAGCATGTAAAGGCATTACCTTCCCCCCAGCATGGAACATGATTTCTGGGGATGAACCTCCCTGGTGCCGAGGGATTACTACCAAGCACCATTTGATGATGTAACTAGAAAAAGACCTTGAATAAAAAGGTCAACTCAGACTGGTAGAATATCTCAGCCTACATGTAATATCAAGTGTTAAAAACTGCTTTTTGTCTTTGAATAAAAGGGGGAAATGGAAAGGACAAATGAGTTTGTATGGCTATGAGTCTCCAAAAACGGTTGGGAGGTCATCAGAGGAGTAACGTTTATGCACACCTCAGCAGGGTCCCATAGACAGCCAAAGTAGATAGAAACCCAAGTGCTGGTTCTCCTGAGGGCTGCAGAGACCCTATGTTCATGGCAGATGCCTCTGGATTTCAGCGCCATGTCAGTTAGCCCTACTTTGAGTTTGTGTTCCTGAGTGAGATGGAGTTGGAATCAGATGTGATCTTTCTACATATGCCTCTTCTGTTACTTTTACCATACCTGTGGTTGGCTTTGGGTTTGGTGTATACTCAGGAGGCCTGAATCTCTGGACTGTCCATGTGACAGCCAGGCCTTGAGCCTCAGCAGGCTTGCAACTTCTACCCTCTGGTTTATTGCTCTTAACCTGGCCAGCTAACAGGAAGGTGAAGAAGGTTAACCACCACACCAGGGAGCCAAGAGTGCCTACACTTTCAAGCAGGAGAATTGCATCCATCATCCATGTGGAGTGTAAGCCCCCTCTTGATGTAGAGGTGGACTGGACAGAACCATCCCACAGTCCACAGGATGGAGGAATAGGACATAGATTAGAGTTGACTTACTGGTGTTCTACTGGGGAACTATTATGATTAGTAAGGGAAGAAATTGTAGTAGTGATGTGAAGAAAGTGGTAATGGTAGCTGCTGATGTTAGGGAGAGGGAAGAAAAGATACAATGTGGGTGCATTTTCAGGATTTGGAGTTGTCCTGGGTGATGCTGCAGGGACAGATGCTGGACATTGTGTGTCCTGCCATGGCTCACTGGGTGGGCTGGAGAAGAGTGTAGACTACTATGTAGACCACTGTACATGTCGTGCTGCAGTGCTTCAAAATGTATTCACCAGGTGCAGTGAATGTGCCACAATGATGGAAGAGGTTGTTGTTCTGGGAGGAGTCGGGTGAGGGTGGTGGGAGGTATATAGGGACCTGTGTTTTTTTAATGTAACATTTAAAAGAAAATTTTTAAAAAACTTCTACATACATTAAGCATCTATATTTCTTCTCAAATCTCCTCTTATCTCCTAATAACATATACTCTAGGTTTTAATTCCATGTGTTTATTATTTGTATCTAGTTTATATTAATGAGACCATACAATATTTGTCCTTTTGTGTCTGGCTTACTTCACTTAATATAATGTCTTCAAGACTCATCTATGTTATCACTTATGTCCCAATTTCATTGCTTCTTACTGCAGCATAATATTCCATTGTTTGTATAGACCACATTTGTTTATCCATTCAATCATGAAGGGACACTTGAGTTGTTTCTTTCTTTTGGCAATTGTGAACAACTTCGCTATGAACATTGGTGTGCAGATGTCTGTTCATGGCCTAGTTTTTAGTTCTTCTGGATATATTCCTTGTAGAGGAATTGCTGGATCCTGTGACATTTCTATATTTAGCTTCCTGAGGAACCCTCCAAACTGTATTCAATGAAGACTGCACCATTTTACACTCGCACCAACAGTGAAGGAGTGTTGCTGTTTCTCCACATCCTCTCCAACACATATTGTTATCTGTCTTTTTTTAAAAAATAATGGCCATTCTATGTGGTGTTAGATGATATCTTATTGTTGTTTTAATTTGCATTTCCCTAATAGCTAGTGATATGAAACATCATTCATGTGCTTTTTGGCCATTTATATTTCCTCTTTGGAGAAATGTCTATTTAAATCTTTTGTCCATTTTTTAATTTATTGCTTGCTTTTTTATTGTTGTGTTGTATGATCTCTTTATATAGCATGGAAAACAATCCCTTATCAGATAACTGGTTTCCAAATATTTTCTCCCATTGACTTGGCTGCCTTTTCACCTTCTTGATGAAGTCCTTTGAATCATAGAAATGTTTACGTTTGAGGAGGTTCCATTTATCCATGTTTTCTTTTGTTGCTCGTGCTTTTGGTGTAAGGTTTATGAATCCATCACTTACCACCAGGTCTTGAAGATGTTTCCCTACATATTCTGCTAGAAGCTTTATTGTACTTCCTTTTATATTCAGGTCTTTGATCGACTTTGAGTTTATTTTTGTATAATATGTGAGATAGGGGTCTTCTTTCTTTCTTTTGGCTATGGAGATCCAGTTCTCCCAACAAAATTTTTTTGTATAAAATTTTCTTCCCCAACTGGGATGGCTTGACAGGATTGTCAAAAATCATTTGGCCATAGATGTGAGTGTCTCTTTCTGAACCATCAATTCGGTTCCACTGGTCTATGTGTCAATCTTTATGACAATACCATGTTGTTTTTACCACTGTAGCTAGGTAATATGATTTAAACTCTGGAAGTGAGAGTCCTCCAACTTCTCTTTTCCTTTTGAAAATGTTTCTCACCATTTGGGGACTCTTACACTTCCAGATAGACTTGATAATTGTGTTTTCCATTTGCTGGAAAAAAATGCTGGTGAAATTTTTATTTGTATTGCATTGAATCTGTATATCAATTTGGGTAGAATTGACATCTTAATGATATTTAGTCTTCCAATCCATGAGCAAGATATGTTATTCCAATTATTTAGGTAGGTCTTTTAAAATTTCTTTTTGCAATGCATTATAATTTTCTGAGGATGTGGAATTTTTTCAAGACAACATTCTTTATCTAAGTTCTTTAACTAACTTTATCCAAGTTCTTTATCTACCCTTTAAACCCATCACTATATGCCATTCCCTAGTAAGGGACCATGACATTATACTGGGCTTCAAATTTCGGGGAGTTCTGGATCACAGAGTGTTTCAACAATGGCAATGGAGGGATACTGGTATGGGATACCAATGACAGGTGATATATGGCTGACAGGGAGCTGTACAGAACATATGTCCAGGGTGCATGGTAATGTTTGGATATACTCATAGTGGCAACAATTAAAAACCACAGTAGGGGGGGTACTGGGTTCCTGGCCAGTGGTGCTCTGTCGTGGTCCCTAGGGGAGCAGCAACAGTCTCCCAGGTACAGTGGCGGGGACCAGGAGGGAGTGAGGGTTCAACAGTGAGCCCCTGATGCTAATGACTCTGCTTGTGAGCTGATAAACCTAAAATAAGAACAAGGCCTAGAGCAACATTGTGCCTGGGAATTTCCTCCTGTCAGCCTTCATGTTACTCAAATGTGGCCAGTCTTGAAGCCAAACTCAGCATGTAAATGCAATGCCTTCCCCCCAGCGTGGGACATGACACCCGGGGATGAGCCTCCCTGGCAACGAGGGACCACTATCAACTACCAACTGATGATGCAACTGGAAAATGACCTTATATGGAAGGTTCAATGCGGATCAGCAGAACATCCCTGTCTACATAAAATACCATGACTTTAAAATGCTGTTTGACCTAAAGTAAGGGGGAAATGGAAAGGAGAAATGAGTTTATATGGCTACGAGTTTCTAAAAAAGAGTCTGGAGGCTGGCAGAAGGATTGCCCTCATGCACAACTGAGCAGAGTCAGAGAGACAGATAAAGCAGATACAACCCCCAGATATTGGTTCTTTTGAGGGCTAAAAAGACCCATGGGAGTTATGGTCATGGCCGATGGGGTTAACTACCAGGGCAGATGGCCCCTCTTTGGAAATGGTGTTTATGTGTGATGAATCTGGACTCAGATGGGATCTCCCTTCATAAGACTTTCATGCTAATGTGCTGGAGGTGCAGTTAATGTTGGGGTTTAAGATATATTTAGGGGATTTGAATCTCTGGACTGACAATGTGATAGCCAGGTCCTGAGCCTCAACAGACTCCAGCACCTACAATCTGATCTATTGGACTTACCACACTCAGCTAAGATGGAGGTGAAGAAGGACAACCACCACACCATGGAGCCTAGAGTGATTACAACTGAAAATGGGAGGATTGCATCCAGCATCCATGTGGAATCTGAGCCTCCTCTTGACATAGAGGTGCAATGGACACAACCAATCCAATGTCCACATAGAAGAGGTGGCATTGGATTGGGAAAAGTGGACATGGTGGACGATGTGTATGGGGGAAGGCAGGAATAGATGAGAGGTGGAGGCGTCTTTGGGACATGGAGCTGCCCTGGATGGTACTTCAGAGGTAATCACCGGACATTGTAAATCCTCACAGGGCCCACTGGATGGAATGGAGGAGAGTATGGGCCATGATGTGAACCATTGTCTATGAGGTACAGAGGTGCCCAAAGATGTACTTACCAAATCCAATGGATGTGTCATGATGATGGGAACGAGTGTTGTTGGGGGGGGAGAGGGGGGGTGGGGGGTGGGGTTGAATGGGACCTCACACATATATTTTTAATGTAATATTATTACAAAGTCAATAAAAAAAGTGTTTTGCATACTTGATTAAGTTTATTCCTAAATATTTGATTCTTTTCATTGCTATTGTAAATGGAGTGTTTTTCCTGACTTTCTCCTCAGATTGTGTATTATTCATGTAAAGAAACACTACTGATTTTTGCTTATTGATCTTGTATCCTGACACTCTATTGAAATAATTTATTAGCTCTAGCAACTTTGTTGTAGATTTTTTCAGGACTTTCTAGATATACAATCATCATCTGTGAATAGAGAAAGTTTTAATTCTTCTTTTCCAATTTGGATGCCTTTTATTTCCATTTTTTGGCCTGATTGCTTTAGCAAGAAACTCTACCACTACATTGAACAACAATGGGGTTAGTGGGCCTCCTTGTCCGGTCCCTGATCTCAATGGGAAAGTTTTCAGTCTTTCACCATTGAATACAATGTTAGCTATGGGTTTTTCATATATGGCTTTTTATCATGTTAAGAAGTTTCCTTCAATTCCTATTTTTTGTAGTATTTTTCTCAAGAAATTATGCTGTATTTTGTCAGATGCCTTTTCTGTGTCAATTGATAAGATCATGTGATTTTTCTTCTTTGATTTATTAATGTGGTGTATTACACTGATTGATTTTCTTGTGTTGAACCAGCCTTACATGCATTGTATACAATCCACTTGATCAAGAAGGATAATTCTTTTAATTTGTTGTTGGATTTGATTAAAAAGTAATTAACAAGTATTTTATTAAGGATTTTTGCATCTGTATTCATTAGAGAAAGAGGTCTATAACTTAATTTTTTTGTAATAGCTTTATTTGTCTTTAGTGTTAGGGTGATATTGGTTTCATAGAATAAGTTTTGTAGCATTCCTTCTTGTTCAATTTTTTGGAAGATCTTGAGTCACATTGGTATTAAATCTTCTTTGAATGCTTGGTAGAACTCACCTGTGAAACTGTCTGTTCAAGGGCTTTTCATTGTGGGGAACTGTTTAATGACAATTTCAATCTCTTTACTTGTGATTGGTTTGTTGAGTCTTCAATTTCTTCAAGCATCAGTTGTTTGTAGATTCCTAGCAATTTTTCTTTTTTATCTACATTATCTAGTTTTTTAGCATAAAATTAGCATAAATTATTCATACTGCCCCTAAAATAAACTATAAAATCTATACAGTCTGACCCATGCCTATCTATTCTCACTTCTCCCTCTTCATTGGATTCCAGAGCCTCTGTGTTCTTCAGTGCACCTGTCAAACTTGGGGTCTATGCTCAGCTTGTCCCGATGCTTGTAACATCATTTTTTACATTTATGTCCCCTTTCCCTGCCTAGTCTAAATTCCTGCTCCTCCTCAAGGTATCTTCTCTAATTTCCTTACCACGGTAGGGTTTTTCTTATTGCCATATCCAGATTAGGGCATCCTATTCTAATTTCTCATTGCATCCTGAATCGCCATTCAAAGGTCAATGCCAACAACTGAACTTTTCAATTAGACTAATGAGGACAGTTTCTGGCTCTATGGTACTCAATTTTGTATCTTCATGGAATAAATACTTAAAATGTATTAATGCAGACATGTTGAATGAATGAACATACACACACAAATGAAATGCACACATAGTATCACAATTTTATACATTCACAAATTTATTCAATTGACATATTGATGTCTAGTGTGCACAAGGTGTTGTGCACAGGATACATTTCCTCTGAAGATTTAAAGAGTAAAACTCATAATGTCATTTCACTTAGGGGTAAATTCAGGTCCAGTAATTCAGTACTAGTGACTATAAATTGTACCAGGTTAAATGTGATTCAGAAGTAGAGTGATTAAAAATCTGATCTCATCTTCCACTTTAGTACTTCTAGTAAGCAAGTATATTCATTTTTAATGCATTCAGGTGAAAGAGGGGTACAAAAAATATTTTCATATGATACCTAAAATGACTGGACAAGAGCTATACAATAGTCCATTCCAACCATTCATACACCACGTGGTTTTCTCACCTGGTCCATGCTATTTCCTCAATGAACTATTTGTTTCTGCCTGCCATTGTTTCTGCAGCCTCTAATGATGGAAATAAGCTGTGTTTCTTGGTACAGAAGTCAGTTAAAGTTTACGTATCAGCTTGGTCTCCATGTCTTGACTGTGAGCACCTCTAGGGCTAGGGGCAAGAGGGTATTCATCTGTTCATTGTTTGCACTGCAAACTATTCTGATGTTGGGGAATTATTGGTTTCTGAGTCCAAAAGCTGGAAACTCAGAAATTAAGGGTATGGAGACCCAATGTCTTACAGATGTGCCCTGATCAAAGCCTTGCTCATTATTCAATCAAGTAAAAGTGAAACCTCTGAATCAATTTAATCTAATATATGCAAAGGAGTTGTCCAGTTCACAAACAAAATCTAACATCTATTTTTGGAATTCATAATAAATATCAAACTGCTACAGATTATGTCCAGAAACAGAGCTTATAAGTAGGTATTTATTATCCTCAAAATATAACAGTTCAAATATGCAGAAAAATAAGGAATATTCCCAAAATGTTGTTGTATCTTTAAGACAACCACAGACAGAAGAAAGGAGGGAAACCTTTATCATGCATTCCAGGATAATTAGGAAAAAAAGGAAATTTATAAACAAAAAACTGAAAACCAAAGTGGAAGTCTATTCAAATGTATTCCAAACATACAAAATTAACTAGAATATGAGTATTCAATGTTAAGTTTAATGTGATCAAAAAGGACAAAAAAATGTGATTTAATGTTGAAAAGTTGGGTGATGTGACTGTCATTCTCCTGACATTATTAAAGAAAAAATGTGATTCACTTCTTAATTGGTGAAGGTAAATGCAAGCACGGTGTTGATTTTCTTCAGGCCTTCTATTTATTGCAGGACAATATTCAATTACAACTTAAGAAGTCTTAATGTCCACAGAATATGTTCTATACCATAATCCATGATGAGTGTTCCTATCTGGCCTTAATAAAATAATATAGCACCTTGGAGCAAAGATGTAGCCTAGTAATCCAGCACTGGGAGCCAAGCTGGAAAAGACCTCATTGGCTGCCATGACCTTCACCTTGGTGCTGTGGTAGACAGAAAGGAGACTAACCCAAACCCTGCAGAACACCAACAAAGGTGTCAGGCAGGTTCCTGGCTATGAAAGCTACATTGAAGCTCCAGAGGGTCAAGCAGCCCAGGTATGCCAGGACACAGTATAAGGCAGTACCTGCACCCTTAAGACACTCAATGGTAATATAACCAGGCGCAGTGTGTGCATATTTATCAATGAATGAAGGAGAGGTTCTGAACCAGATTCCAGAGAGTATCATCTGGATTAGGGAGCAAATATTAGGTGTCCCTGATACCAAACACTACCTCATACTTCTCCCTAGAGCAGTGACCTTGAATTCCAGAACCACAGTGATTGTTTTGGCCAAAACAGTGGACACAGCCACTGAAAAAACAATTCCAAATATGATTTGTCAGAGGATGCAGATGGCTGTGTTGGGATAATTGATGAAGAGCAAGGAGCATAGGAAACACAGGGTAAGGGAGATGAGCGGGATGTAGCTGAGGATCCAGTTATTGGCCTTGACGATGGGAGTGTCTTGGTGCTTCACAAAGACCCCAAGAATAACAGTATTGAGGAAAGAGAAGCAAAGTGCTGTGCAGACAAGTGTCAATCCCAAAGGGTCTTTTGGAGGGAATGAGTTCTGTCATTGTTTGCATTCTCATGATCTGGACACTTCACACAGTGTTCTATATCTGGTGAGAAATGCAAAGTGTCATCAGCCCATGTTCAGTAATTCTCACTTATTCACTGGACCCAAAAGAATAACATTGGACAATTTCAACCAAATTTGTCCAGCTCGTGATGATTTTAAATAACCCTGTGCTTTAATGTGCTTGTTTTTCCTTCCCTAAACTTTGTCATAGACCTCTGGCTTTCTTTTAAACATTCAGTCCATCAATTTGATAACAGTGTAATTTATTTACTGTTGAGCTTCCATTCTTTTCTTGTCCACACATCGTATTTTTTCTAGTGGATTTTCTGCTTGTTTCTGTAGATAGTCCCTGTATAATCTTGATGTAATTCATTATTGACCAGATCTATGTTAAATAATTTATTTCACTTGTGGCTTCACCAGTCATTGCCAAACAGAAAATAGCAGTATTAATGTAATTAACATTCATTAAACTTTTCCTTTAAGGTTGATGATATTTGATGATAAATGTCTTATTAAACAAATTTTCTCCTTTGAAAATAAAAACATTCTTTTCTTTTTTATTTCTTTAAGGATTTTATTTTTACATTTAGAATTACAATTTTCCTGATACTGATGAATCTGTATGTGACCAATTTGTTTCTAGATATGTCATTTGGTTCATTTTATTTCCTTTTTATCCTTATGATGAAATAACATTATTGTGACTTAAAAAAAGAAACAGGTAGAATATGCATTCCCATTTCACTCTTTGTCTTAAAGTTTGTCTTAGCAAAGCTTTTTGCATTTGATCTCATAGGAATGATTTAATAAGTTGTCATTGCCCCATAAAGTTGTGATTGTGATAACAATTGCATTGACTCAGTCAATCAATTTGGAGAATAATGATATCTTACAAAAAATATTGAGTCCTTTCATTTATGAACATGTTTTATCCCTCCATTTATTTAGTTTTCTTTAAAATTTTCTCAATACCTTTATTATATGAAAGTCTTTCCAAACTTTCCTAAATATTATTTTTAGGCATGTAATACTTTCAAGATATTTTAAATATCATCTTTGGAAGTTTCATTTTAGGAAGCCCTGTGACTTGCATATTTAAGAAGCTTTTATATGACCCTTGTATTCAGACCACCAAACTGAGTTTATAAAATCTTCCAGATCTTCAACTTATGCAATAAAATCCTTTCCAAATTATGTCAATTTTACTTTATCCTTTCAAATAATTATTCCTTCCAATCTTTTTCTTGCCAATATTGCTTTGGGAAGGATCTCCAGTGCATTGTTAGATGTGTTAATATTGAAGATTTTTGTTTCATTATTGATCTCCCAGGTTTGAAATACTTCAATGTGGTATGAAATTTATGTTAGTTTTCAGGAAGTATCTTTTAAGGGATGAAGATGGTTATCTTCAATTTCTATTTTATAAGTTATGCTTTTGTTGTTTGTTCTAAAATCACTGGTGGGTGTTGAATTTTATTAAGTATTTTCCTTCATTCACTGAGATGACAGTTTCTACTTTTCAGGGGGCACATATACTGAATTACCTTGCTTTGTCATGATAAATCCTCTTCCTAAAATATTGCTAGAATTAGAGTGCAGATAATTTTTTTTATGATATGTGAGCTTATGTTTAAAAAAGCTAGAAACCTGTAAATTTCCTATTTTTAATAGCCTTGTAAGATTTTGAGACAAATGTTAAACCATAATCATAAATGAATAGAGATATTTTCCCTTTTTTTTCCTATTCCTTGAAAAGTTTGAGTAAATAAGTACTATTTTTCCTTGAAAGTTTAGTGGAATTGCCCAATAAGGCCATTGGTCAATATGAAAATTTATGAGAATGTTTGAAAGTATGGATTCAATAACTGAAGAAGATATGAAATTTTCAGATTTTTAATTTTGGGGGCATATTTTTTGGCAACTTTCATTTTTCTAGGAATAGGTGAATATCATTTATTTTTTGTCTTTTTTTAAAATATTACATTCAAAAAATATGAGGTCCCCATACACTCCCAACCCCCTCACCCCATTCCCCCCCCCCATAACAACAACCTCCTCCATCATCATGATACATTCATTGCATTTGGTGAATACATCTCTGAGCACCATTGCACCTCATGGTCAATGGTCCACATCATAGCCCACACTCTCCCATATTCCACCCACTGGGCCATGGGGGGACATACAATGTCTGGTAACTGTCCCTGCAGCACCACCCAGGACAACCTCAAGTCCTGAAAATGCCCCCATATCTCATCTCTTCCTTCCATTCCCTACCCCCAGCAACCACCATGGCCACTTTCTCCACACCAATGCCACATTTTCTTCAATTACTAATCACAATAGTTCATGAATAGAATATCACTAAGTCCACTCTAATTCATAATCTTTTCCTCCATTCTGTGGACCTTGGAATGGTTGTGTCCACTCCACATCTATATCAGCAGGAGAGGCTTGTGAACAAAGATCACATCTGAGTCCAGCTCCATCACACAGAAACACAAACTCCAAAGTAGGGCCAATTGTCATGGCACTGAACTCCAAGTGCCATGACCATAGAACTTGTGGGTCTCTGTAGCCCTCCAAAGAACCAATACCCGGGCTTGTATCTACTTTATCTGTCACTGGGACTCTGCTGAGGAGTGCATAAGGGCAACCCCTTTGATAATCTCTTGGATCTTTTGGGAGACTCACAGCCATATAGAATAATTTGTCCTTTCCATTTCCCACTTTGAGTCAGGTCACACAGCATTTTTAACTCCTGGTATTACATGTAGATTGAGATATTCTGCTGGTCTGGGTTGACCCTTTTATTCAAGGTCATTTTCTAGTTACATCATCAGCTGGTACATGGTAGTAATCCCTCCGTGCCAGGGAGACTCATTCCTGGGAGTCATGTCCCACGCTGGGGGGGAGGCAACACATTTACATGCTGAGTTTGGCTTTGAGACTGGCCACATTTGAGCAACACGAAGGCTCTCAGGAGGTAACTCTTAGGCACCCTGCAGCTCTAGGCCTTATCCTTATTTCAGGTGCACAGGCTCACAAGCATAGTCATTAATATCAAGGGCTCATTGTTGGACCTTACTTATTTTTTGGTCTTTGCCATTGCACTTGGGGGATTGTTGCTGTTCCTTTAGGGGCTGTGATAGAGCTCCCCTGGCTAGGAACTCAGCACTCCCTCAGTTGTTTTTAATTGTATCCACTATGAAAATATTCAAACATTTTTATGTACCCTGGATATATGCCCTGTAGAACACCCTGCCAACCACGTGTCCCCTCTCAATAATATCCCATACCAGTATTCCTCCCCTGACGTTGTTGAACCTCTCTGTGATCAAAAACATCCTGAAAAGTGAAGCCCAATATATTGCCAGGTTCCATTAATAATAAAATGTGATATAGTGATGAATTTAAAGGTTAGATATAGAATACATATTAACTTGGAAATATTAAGGTAAAAATAAATTGGGTTATCAAAAAATTTAAAAATGCAAAAGCTTTGTCTTTGATGTTTTACCTTCCATTACTGCAGTAAGTGTTGCACTGTATGAAAATTGGCAAGGCAAGTACTTCTGTCTTTTCCTCAGTGTCTATGTCCTATCTTTTCCTTTTCTTTTTTCTAATTATTAAGCTTATCTTCCCAAAAGTTTTAGATCACCCTAATTCATATATACAATATACAGTACTCCCACATATCCAACATAAAACCTTTTCCCTTCCACAGCAATAATCTCTTTACATATTCATGCAAATTTACTGAAACTGGTATACAGATATTGAGACAATAGCTTTCAAACAAGGTAACATTAGTGTTTACATTGTGGTTTATATTTTAGACCGTACAATTTTCTAAATTTTTAGTTATCTTATGTTTTACATTATGATTTACATTTTAGCCTATCAGCCCCTATATATTTTAGGTGTCATTTTACATGTCTTATATCCATCCTTGCATTCTCTTGTGGAACACGTCTACTACCCACACATTACATTGGTTCCATCTACTCAATACCTCTTTCCCCTTCCCCTTAGGGTCCACAGTGACAGTCAATCTTCATTGCTTGAAGGGCCATGTTCAGATATACTGCACCAGTGTTGAGGGCTTGACATGCTCAACTGCCCTAATGCCCTGGGAGCCACCATTTCTCTTGAGAGATACAATTCCCTCTATTTGAGGGCATCAGTCCTCCCCAGGATGAGGGTATACCTTCCCTCTCATTTATAATTTCAAATGTTTTGGCCAGAAATTATTCATGCTAAGTTTTATGGTGCAAAATTCTGCACAGAGGGCACATTCTTAAGTGCCGGTATTATTTATTTTGCAATTTTTCATTTATTCTTAATGTACCATTCTAGGGATTATTAATTTTTTTTCTAAGTCTGCAGCTTGCTTTAACTTTTTTATCCTACCTGTACTGTCCTTTATTAAATTTCTTTCTTATATTTATTATTTTCTATCTTCTCTTTTCTTTATGTTTTATTTGCTCATTAATTTAATTTTCAATGAATAGTTAGAAGTTCAGCTTTTTTATTTAAATATATGTACTAAATATTTTTAAAATTGTATATTTTAGGATTATACATATTTTCTCCAAAGACAGCCTTAACTCTATCCCATAATAAAATTTGAAATGTAGCATTTTCAATTTCAAAACATTTTTATAAAAACTTTTATATTATCTGAATTAAACAATAAGTTGTTGAAAATTGTATTTCTTAATCTCCAAGCATGTGGGAGCTGCAGTTCATGGTTACAGTATTCTTTATATGCACATGTAGAACATATACTTGAACTTATCTGGTACTGATGTGTACATGGATCATTTTCCCTAATTGATTCATTGCAAGATTATATCATTAATCTCAACACATCCTTAAAAAATTAAACTAATATTTTAGAAAATTAAACCACATATTAATCAAGAAATGAAAATCAGAAATTTCCCACAATTGATTTTATTCCAGTATATAATATCATGAATATGCATGTAATATAAGGAATATGTTGAATTTTGGAAATTCTATTATGAAAGAAATATGGTATAAGGATTTTCTCTTCTATATCTATATCATGCCTCAGTCTCCATTCCCAATATTCTCTGTGAGCTAGTCACAGTGAACCTTTGTTTTCCAGTTCTCTGAATCTCTGAATAATACATTCAGTGCTGATTTACTTTTTGTCATTTATAATAATTCTGCCAGGAATTTATTGCCCTTTCATTCATCTGACATAATACTAATGCTACTGTCTCTATGAAAAGCTCTGTGGAAACACTCAAACCTATGAATTTGCTGTCCCATAAGTTTCTGTACATGCACAAAATACAGCTTTAAGGATGGACACAAAGTGTCCCTAGGTTTTGTCTCCTCGATCAGTTGTGAAATATGGGAGAACAGAAACTGAACGCTTTCATTGTGGGTGCGTTATAGTGTCCTCAAGTGGCACACTTTAGAAATACCCATGTCTACATAAAATAACATGACTTTAAAATGCTATTTGACCTAAAGTAAGGGGGAAATGGAAAGGAGAAATGAGTTTATATGGCTACGAGTTTCTAAAAAAGAGTCTGGAGGCTGGCAGAAGGATTGCCCTCATGCACAACTGAGCAGAGTCAGAGAGACAGATAAAGCAGATACAACCCCCAGATATTGGTTCCTTTGAAGGCTAAAGAGACCCATGAGAGTTATGGTCATGGCCGATGGGGTTAACTACCAGGGCAGATGGCCCCTCTTTGGAAATGGTGTTTATGTGTGATGAATCTGGACTCAGATGGGATCTCCCTTCATAAGACTTTCATGCTAATGTGCTGGAGGTGAAGTTAACGTTGGGGTTTAAGATATATTTAGGGGATTTGAATCTCTGGACTGACAATGTGATAGCCAGGTCCTGAGCCTCAACAGACTCCAGCACCTACAATCTGATTTATTGGACTTGCCACACTCAGCTAAGATGGAGTTGAAGAAGGACAATCACCACACCATGGAGCCTAGAGTTATTACAACTGAAAATGGGAGGATTGCATCCAGCATCCATGTGGAATCTGAGCCTCCTCTTGACATAGAGGTGCAATGGACACAACCAGTCCAATGTCCACATAGAAGAGGTGGCATTGGATTGGGAAAAGTGGACATGGTGGACGATGGGTATGGGGAAGGCAGGAAGAGATGAGAGGTGGAGGCGTCTTTGGGACACGGAGCTGCCCTGGATGGTGCCTCAGAGGTAATCACCGGACATTGTAAATCCTCACAGGGCCCACTGGATGGAATGGAGGAGAGTATGGGCCATGATGTGGACCATTGTCTATGAGGTGCAGAGGTGCCCAAAGATGTACTTACCAAATCCAATGGATGTGTCATGATGATGGGAACGAGTGTTGTTGGGGGGGAGAGGGGGGTGGGGGTGGGGGTTGAATGGGACCTCACATATATATTTTTAATGTAATATTATTACAAAGTCAATAAATAAATAAATAAAAAAAGAAATACACATTTCTAAAAATCGTCACAAACTTTCTGAGCATTTGTTCTTCATCTCAGTGTAAGTCATGAAAATCATTAAGATGTAAGCTTTTGATAAAATCTAAATATCCTTTCAAACAAGATGAAAAGCAGGTACTTATAAAACAATGTATTAGTTACAAGATTAGGATGAAACATAGCTTACTATTATGGAGTCAAGAAAAGTGTTTCTTAGAGATCACTTTGCCAGCAATGTGTATAAAGCTTATCAAATGAAGGGGTATCATATCAATGGGAAATACTATTGATTATAAAATTAAATTGCTAAATAAAGGAGGGATGAATTTTGACTCTACAATTTCCTAGATAATTTTCAATATCTTGTATGAGTGGGGAATATAAAGGAGAAGTGGGGACTTTCTTCTGGGCATGAACTTATCTGTTTCATTGGAAATCTCATTCTCTGGGCACACAGTACAAAGAGCAAGAGGCAGGCTTTCCCTCCTGAGAAGTTTTCATGAACCAGGAACACACTTATCACTGCATTCTGAGTGGGGAGTCCGGGGAGAAAATCAAATATGTGTTAGTAACTGGGACTTTAACTCTCCAATAACTACAGTTAGGGGTAATAAATTATTCACAAATTTAAAATTTAAATACATAAATCAGTTTATTTGATAGGATACCATTTTCATTGTATCATGTGAAACAAATAATATTTCATATATATATTTTTGAATAAATGTGTTTTTTTCCATCCATTTGACAGTGGGTAAGAAAAATTTTCAAGTTGAAAGGTAAGTTGTTGAATACCCAGATATGGCCATTTACTGAGCAGTAAGGAGGAAGTAACCCCCCATAAAGAGATTTTCTTTATGAGTAATACAAACTACGATGATTTGGTCATACTCACCTCTGAGAATCCTGCGTTCCACTCTATCATCTCCTCAGATACAGAAAAGTGTTGATTTTGTGACACATCTAAGGCAAATCGCCCTACTTTAGCTTTAAGACCAAAACCTGGAAATTTCCAAAAGTTAATAATGTCAAACCAGGCATCCAATGTCCTTGCCTCATCCAAATTCATTTGCTCAGCAGCAGAATTTTTAAATTGCATGTTCTTTAGAAATGGGTGCAGCTAAAAGGGACATCATTTTGTGAGGAAGTTTATCCAAAGATTAAAGACAGAATATCCAAATTAGGGAGCATTCATGAACCTATGTGAACCCTGCTTCATAACACAATTTTATTGTTAGCATCCAATAAAATAAAGAAATAATAGTGAATGGAGGATAGATAGGGTAATATGGTGGCAAAGTAAGGAGCTCCAAGTGTCAGCTTGTCCTACAGAACAGTTAGTAATAACCCAGAACTATCTAAAGCCTCTGTTTGGGGGTCCCTGGAGACCTGTGGAGCATCTTGCAACATCTTTGAAAGAATGGAAGGAGATTGCTCATTATTAGATAAAGCAATAAAATAACAGGTAATAAAGAATGGAAAGAGCAATGAGCACAGTATTTTGCTGTGGATAAGATGGTTCAAATGGGAACTCCAAGAGAAAATGTGAATAGGAAATTTAATTGATAAGGCAGTACTCAAACACATATATACAACAGTCCATGGCTTTTCAATATTACAGCAATAACTTATAAAAGCTTTTTGGGAAAATATATATGATAGCAATAGATTTAAAATTTGCTGTGTCTCCTGTCATTAAGGTCATAAATCTCTATCAATGAATGCAGAAGTCTTAAAAACAGTATTGCAAAGATAGAACAAATCTACAAAATTTCTACAGAAGTTAACACAGGAGAAATATTGTATGATTGTGCTATTATGTTGTGCAAATTCATGGAGTTAATAATTAGAAAATGAAATGACAGTACAGAATGGATAGTTGATGGTTAATCTTTGCAGAATTGTAAAAATGGTGCTTGTAAATTTTTGGAAATGAATAGAAATGGAGAATGCACATCATAGTGTTAGTAATTAGCAGAGTTATTATATGGATAAGAAAAGGACAAAAAGTAAAATATAGGAAAATGTATAATACCAGAGGATAGCTAAAAAAATTAACATTGGGTTATAAAACCTCATGTGAAAGATGAATATTTATCAGTTCATTAATTAAACCATTGGCTAAAGAAATGGCATTCACATAAATCTAAAAACCTAGTTAGCTTAAATACCCAAGTGATTCAGAATCATGCTGGAGTGGAAAATGTCACACAGATCCTTTATCTTTTTAAACCTGGTCTGTCTGGCAGCTCTAGGAGGCAGAGAGCATAACAAGCAGGTTATGATACAAAGATATGTCAAAGTGTAACCAGGTGTCAACAGTAAGAAATCTGTCCATGCAAGTGAACCCCAGATATCTGTGGCATCTTTGAAGGAATATTAACAATTATATCTATGGGGAAAGAATCATTAGCAGACCCTTACTTTGGGGAAGAGGTGCATTTTTCCATAACCTCCTAGCAAAGCCCTAATGTCAGTGGATTGTGTTTCTAAGAAATATAAATTCACCCACTCCTTGTGGCAGGTAAGGCCAGAGGAGAGGGAAGGAGAGGGGAGTTTGATGGAGGATATATCCCTTATGTTCCATAATTGGAAAAGAGAAAGTCATGAGGACTAAAATGAAGAAAAATAGAGTAGTCTCACTTTCCTTTGAAAGGAAAAATTGGTCATAAGTTTAAGGACTAGCTGGGATGTGGGTGAGCAGGAGGAAGGCACAGACAATAATGTGGAGCAGTTGATCCAGCTATCTGTAAATTGTCTAGGCATCGCTCATCATAACAATGATGCAGAAAGTAAATGAAAAAGGCACTTACTGCTGCAAATAGACTTCCTTGATAGGCTCAGCCAATCTTATGTATGTTAGAAATGTATAAAGGGGGGAAAAGAAAACCCACAATACTCAGATCTTCATCCTTAAATACACTGGGTTTCTTTCTGTGGAAACAGGTAGGATCTGTTCATCTCCATGCAGAAAGGGAAGTTGCAGGAGCAGGAAATGAAAATCAATGGGTACATGTCAGGGAGATCTCTAAAACTTTTTGCCCTGGGGTTCTGCATCTGAGGTTCTGTGCCAAGGTGAAAAACAAGAGTTGAGAAATATGTTTTGGATTATCCTCCTCATACTTATGTGTTATGATTTCCCCCAAGTCCATGGATAGTAAGGCCCCAGGGACCACCTTCTCTCCAGTTAGATTTAGTGCTATCCCTTGTCAATCAACCAGGCCCAATCAATAAACTGGTGCTCATTGCATCAGAAGCGTGTTCTGTCAAAAAGGTCTCATGCCAGTCGGGTTTTAGCTAAGGACATCCTGGAATCATGCACTCCATGGTCCAACAGAGGGATGGACAGCCTCACACAACTTTGTTTCAGGTTAGGCAAACAACAAGCATCATAAGGTAAATGCAGATCTGCATACCATTCCTGTGATCAGAAACACTGACGATCCAATATTCCCCTGCCTGGGAAGCAGCAGTCTTGTGAAAGTCAAAAATTAAAATTGGTAGTTTAAGGTAAATGCAAAAATAAAATTACATTTTTAATTCCTAAAATTTGACACCCTTATCTACTCTTTAGCTCCTGTAAACTATGTTAAACCACAGATCAGCAACTTATGCTGATCCATTTCTCCACATACAGATAGTTTTCCCTAATAATTGCACTTGTATGGGAACATAGGGTTATGTCAGAAAAACTTAATTTTGTCACCCCAAAGCAGGGAACAGTAGCTGTAAGTACCCCATATACTCTTTACCATATCAAACATCTAAGACCCAGACAACACCTATCGCTTTTTATTACCCAGGAGTAAAAAATGAAGGGCTTATGGCCACTAACTTGGAAGGGAATTTAAAGTTGTGCCCATCTCACAGGCACATACACTTACAAGTTATTCAGTGGTCAAGGCAGGAAGTTCTATGCTTTGGAAATACCACATCAAATGTACCTCCTCTGACTGTGGCCACTTAATGATCCTTGAGGCTGTTGATGGAGGGGTCCTATAACACCAGAAACAATCAGAAAACATGGACAGACAAGGGGCTTTTATCTCTTCCTCCCTGGTAGTAGTGAGGTTCATACATAACACATGTTCCATTGTGGTTTTATTGCACTCATAGGTACCGGTAAGGTCATTACAATATTTGAGGATATTGAGACAATTGTGTGGGGAGATGAATATTATGGTGAAGTTTATTGGGATGTATGTGATCCAAGTGATTTGAATTGGCAGAAAGGGCTCTCAAAATGTAATTGTATTTCGCACCCTGCCAATGGGTCATACTTTGGAATTTATGCTCCCCAGTGAGACAGAGTTAGACCCTTGTGGTTTCTGTACACATAGCTCTTCTGCCTGTTCTATTTGAACCTATAGTTAGTACTAGATTTGATAGGTGTATGTCCAAGAGACTTAAATCTTTGGACTGTCCATGTGTCAGTTGTCCTTAAATCTCAACTGAGTTCCAGCACCTACTCTTCGGTTCATTGGACTCACCCAGGACGAGTATCAATACTATTTACTTCAGAGGTCATTTGTAAATGAGGACAGATTCTGAACTTGGTTTCTAAATGAAGCTTTTTTCAATTATGCATAATATTAGTAAGATAAAGATAATTTTTCTTATTCACTTCTTTATGTTCTTCCAGAGGACAATCATATTGAATAAAGGACCAGCAAAATGGGTACTCATAGCTTTCAAAAGTACTACAAAAATATGAAATAGTCTAATGACCAGGAGTTGATTGAAAGATAACATAAAAAACCTACTGTTGGGAAGTGGACTTGGCCCAGTGGATAGGGCATCCATCTATCACATAGGAGGTCTGTGGTTCAAACCCCGGGCCTCCTTGACCCATGTGGAGCTGGCCCACGTACAGTACTGATATGCACAAAGAGTGCTCTGCCATGCAGGGGTGTCCCTGCATAGGGGAGTCCCACACTCAAGGAGTGTGCCCTGTAAAGAGAGCTGCCCAACATGAAAGAAAGTGCAGCCTGCCCAGGAATGGCACCACACACAAGGAGAGCTGACACAACAAGATGACGCAACAAAAAGACACACAGATTCCCGTGCCACTGACAACAACAGAAGCGGACAAAGAAGACGATGCAGCAAATAGACACAGAGAACAGACAACCGGGGCAGGAGGAGGGGAGAGAAATAAATAAATAAACCTTTTTTTTTAAAAAAAAAACCTACTGTTTCAGATTTTTAAAAAAAGAAAATTTCAATCTCTTACTTGAAATAATTAAGTCCATAAGTAAAGAAATAATGGGGAAAACAAGGGATTCTATAACATGCAAGACACTTATGAGAATAAAATAAATAATTTCCTTCTCTTACTCAGCTGTGATATATATATGTGAGTTTATATCTAATAGAGGTATCGTTTTATCATTATCCATTTTAGTTGCATAAATCACAAAAAGATTTCCAGCCAAGATGGCTGATAAGTATAACACAAACTCCAGAAATGATTTTTAGCAAAAACTGCTTTAGAATTTTCCAATGTGACAAAAAATTCCTTTGGAAGTGAATCTTTCTTTTTCTTTCTTTCTTTTTTATAAATGTTACATTAAAAAAACATGAGGTTCCCATATACCCCCTACCCCACCCCCTCACCCCACTCCTCCCACATCAACAATCTCTTTCATCATTGTGGCACATTCATTGCATTTGGTGACTATATTTTGGAGCACTGCTACACCCCATGGATTCGAGTTTACATTGTAGTTTACACTCTCCCCCAGTCCATTCAGTGGGTTATGGCAGGATATATAATGTCCTGCATCTGTCCCTGCAATATCATTTAGGACAACTCCAAGTCCCAAATGCCCCCACAACACATCTCTTCTTCCCTCTCCCTACCCTCATCAACTACCATGGCCACTCTCACCACATCAATGCCACAATTTCTTCCATTTCTAGCCACAAGAGTTCCACAGTAGAATATCAGCAAGTGCACGCTAATGCATATTTTATTCCTCCATTATGTGACCCTGGGAAGGTGATGTCTGCTACAGAGCTGTTCAAGTAAATGAAGGTTTTACCATCTTCAGCAACCAAATATAATTACCTTAAAAGTTCCTCTTTTCACTAAAGAAGATGCTTGATTCAAAACTAACTTCAAAAATCTACATGAGGCTTCCGGGTCAACAAAAAACAGTCAATGTGATTTTGTTGCTCTGCTCCTTTAGCATGGGGACTAATGTGGAATGGCTTATTCCCATGGTAGATAGGCCATTCATTGCTACAATGAGATCTCAATTAAATAACAAGTTAATATTCCATCATAATAAGCAGGAATTCCCAGGATGATAGTTAAAAAGAAGAAAGGCTGATTGGTGTGGCATTCTTCATATTCACCAAGAATACTAAAGCCCCTACATCCCAAATAGCTTTCTCTTAAAACTGTATCATGGCAGTCATGCAGGGTTCTTGGAAGGCCAAGCAATATGATGGGGACCACCTGGCATGGAACTCTTTCTCACTGAAAACACTTGGTGTTCTTCCATCGCCTGGGTTGGCTCCTCCAAAATCTGGAACTCCAGTGCTTTAAGGGTGACAGCTGGGGAAGCAGCTCTGGCTTTCAGCATAGCCAGCACCTCACTGGGATTTAAATTGGTCAAGTCTACAGCATGGATAGTCAGCAGCTCATCACCACTCTTGATCCTGTCATCTCATGCAAGATGGCCATGAGGTGGCACACTACTCACAAAGATGGGCAGTTCAACACCCTTACTTCCCTGCCTCCAGCAACTGTCTTTCCAAAGGAATTCTGTGGCTCCTAACTGTGAAAGATTAGAATTTAAAAACTATTCTTAAATATTTATCAGTATCCTATCACTTTGTTAGAGGTTCCTGTGTGCTGATTGAAGTAGAGAGGAGTGAGCATGGAAGGAGAGAGAAAGGTATGAGGAAAATTGTTATTGATACTGCTCAGCCTGCAAAAAATGGGAGATGCATTCACTCAAGAGAAAATAGAACTAAAAGGTGAATCTCAGAATGAATTTAAATGAAGTATATTGAGGCCGGGCAAGATGGCATCCAAGTGAGTGCACCCTTGTCAAGTCTCCTGCAATAGAACAGCCAAGTGGGGACAGAATCCTGCCGGAGAGAGCTGTTTTGGGAATCCACAAGGCAGGATGTTTCTGGATGTCAATCTGGAGAGAGTGCAACAAAAGGAGTGCTTGCTCAAGGTATAAGTGTGGGTTTCTGTCTTTTGAGCCCGAAGCTGTGGGAAGTCTAAACCCTTCCCCTGCGGCTGCTAGCCACAGCATTCCCTGAATACTCCTGGTTGCATTAGTGTTTCCAAGCTTCCTGTTCCACAAACCCATGATCCCCAAACCTGCATTCCCAGAACCTCACATTCCCCAAACTCTGTGTTTCCATAACCTGTGCTTCCTGAACCCTGTGTTCCTCAAGCCCACATTCACCCAAGCCCACGTTCCCTGAGCCCAGGACTTCCCCATACTCCAGCATTCCCCTTGCCCATCAGTATCAGACAAACTCTGAGAGTGGGAGGGTTCTGCTGCGGTGCAGAGGGGCCTGAGAAATGCAGATTCCCCTGCCCCTTTTTTGAGTGGAGCATTGTGGGTAGAGCTGCTGAAACCTTCAGTCTCGCTGTGCTGTGCACCGCCAGATGAGCAAACTCTCAGGTGTACACACTTTAGGGCACACCCTAAAGACGGCGCACTGGCAGAGAGCAGAAGTGATCAAGGGCCACCCTTCTGCCTCCGTCTGTTGGCATACAGTTCAATAAAAAAATTACACTTAAAGTAACACTGTGCTAGTGCCAATAGCTAACTAACAACCCATCATTTATTCTATTTAAGCTGCTGATGCTGCACAATAAAGTAGATTTGTGTCCTGAACCGGTCTCCAAAGTGTGTTTATCTCCATCATCCTCACCCCAGTGGGTAACCGAGTTCAACAATTGGCGCCCCGAACAGGGACCTGCTGCATTGGCGCCATGCATCGAAATCAGGTGAGTGACCCTCGCCATGGGTAATCTGCCTTCCTCCGCACGGACCCCCCAAGCTAGGGCACTCCATGCTCTCCTGGCGAGCAGACACAAAGAAGTGTCAGAAAAGGAGCTCAATCAATATTGGGATATTATTGTAAGATTTAATTCCTGGCTATACACCGCATCTCTTTGGGATCCACGAACATGGGAAAAGTTGCTGAAACAAGTGCGCTCCGCTAAAGTCCATGAAGGGAAATTCCCCTGGGGCTAATTCCAGCCCTCTTGGCGATCCTTGCCTGCCTAATGGGTGCACCACCCGACGAACCGGATCCCCTACCACTGGATATCATGACAGCGGAAACTAGCCCCCTCCTACCTTCCTATCCCCCAGATGTTAAGGAGGAGCCCCCACCTCTCTACCCATCTCTACATTGTTTTCAGGCTGATTTAAGAGACGCTGCTTGTGGGGACTTCCCTGCTCCCCCTTCTCCCACTAAGCCGGTTTCTTCTTCTCAAGATCCTGCTTCCTCCTTAACAGAAATTTCCCCTCTTTCATCACAGGAGAAAGAGAAAGAATCTCCTTTAAGTGAAACAAATAATATAGAAAATCCCCCTTTACAAAATTTCCCTTTGCAAAAGCCCCTCATAGATCTTGCAGAAGGGCGTCCCTCAGCGCCCCCTGCAGCCATGGCGGTCTCACCACAAGACCACCCCCTAGATCCAGTAAAGCCAAGCCCTTGGCTTGCCTTCTACACTCAACTCTGTGACATCCATAACAAAAATCCTAATGTTGCTCCATGGCCGTACATATATCCTGTCAACCCAAATCCCAGTGCAACTAGACCCGCCACATGGTACCCCCATGATCAGAAAACTGTTAGCACACTCAGAAAGGCAGTACAAGAGGATGGGCTTAATAGTCCCTATGCACAAATGTTACTAGAAAGTATTAGTGTGGATTTAAATTGCCCCACAGATTGGAAAACTCGAGCAAGGGCTATATTGCCTACCAGAGATTTATACAATGGAAAGCCCTATATTATGATGAAGCTGAAATATTAGGAACATGTAATGCCACTAATAATGCGCAAATTCCACCTGAGGCATTACAAGGGAAGGGGCAATGTGCTTCCCCGGCTGTGCAGGCCTCCGGACCCGCGCAATACTTTGACCAATGCCACCTTTGTGCGCAAAGGGCATTCCAACAAATAAACCCCCAAGGGAAGCCAATAAAAATGGCAAAACTAATCCAGGCAGCTAATGAGGGTTTTGCAGACTTTTATGGAAGGGTAAAAGAAGCAGTACAGAGAAAAGTAACTCATGCGGCTGCCACAGAAGCTTTAATTTCAGACTTGTTATGGGAAGGTGCTAATGGTGAATGCCGGGGGGCAATAGCTCCCTTGTGAAATGGTACCCCAGAATATTGGGCTCTTACTTGCCTAGACATAGGATCAGCTTCAGCTAATGTCTTAACTTCGGCTTTAGCTCAGCATCTCAATATAGCAGTAAGGTCAAAGTCCGGTCCATGCTTTAACTGTCAAGTTCCGGGGCATTTTGCCAAAGATTGCCCAGACAAAAAGCGGCTACATCAAAGCCCGGCAAAGCGGACTTCCACAAAATGTCCGCATTGCAAAAAAGGGTTTCATTGGAAATGAGACTGTAGATCAAAAACTGATATAATGGGCATTGCATTTACATGCTGAGTTTGGCTTCGAGACTGGCCACATTTGAGTAACATGAAGGCTGACAGGAGGAAATTCCCAGGCACAATGCTGCTCTAGGCCTTGTTCTTATTTTAGGCTTATCAGCTCACAAGCATAGTCATTAGCATCAGGGGCTCACTGTTGAACCCTCACTCCCTCCTGGTCCCCGCCGCTGCACCTGGGAGACTGTCGCTGCTCCCCTAGGGTGCGGGGGTGCCCAGAGATGTACTTGCCAAATGCAATGGATGTGTCATGATGATGGGAGGGAGTGTTGCTGGGGGGGGGAGAGGTGGGGTGGGGATGGTAGGGTTCAATGGGACCTCATATATATATATATATTTTAATGTAATATTATTACAAAGTCAATAAAATAAATAAATAAATAAATAAAAACTGGAAAAAAAACCTGATATAATGGGCAAGCTCTTGCTGCCTTTAAACTCCCAGAGGGGCACCTCTCGGCCCCTCCAGTAAGAAAGGACAGTCATCCTGGAATTTATTGGACCATTCCCATAACTCAAAACAAAGCATGGCTTCATTAAGTATACAAGGAAAAGAAATCACTGGACAACTTGACACCGGGGCAGACATCTCAGTCTTGAGTGCCAAAGATGTCAAACCTGAATGGCCCTTAGTCCTAGGACCCATCATACAAGGAGTAGAAGGTTTAAAAACCTCTAAGCAAGTAAGCACTCCCCTTAAATGGGAAGATCAAGATGGCCATACTGTCACCTTCAGCCCACTAGTTCTTCCTAACCTACAAAACACCCTATGGAGACGCGACATACTGCCACAACTGGGGGCAATATTAACCATAGATCACTCCCCTCCAAATCTAGAGGCCACTGCCCCACCCCTATTTAATATTTAAAAACCAAAGCCTATCCCTCTCCAATGGGATACGCACACTCCCATATGGGTGGATCAGTGGCCATTGCCTTGAGAAAAATTAATGCATTTAAAGCACATTGTAGAACAGCAACTAGAGCAAAAGCACATAGAGCCTACCAACAGCCCACACAACTCTCCTGTATTTCTTATAAAAAAAAAAAAAAAGACTACTGGCAAATGGTGGTTTCTGCACGATCTATGTGCCATTAATAATCATATAACAAAAATGGGCTCCCTGCAACCAAGGCTCCCGCATCCATCAGCCATTCATCAAGGAAGTTATATCTTCATCATAGATATAAAAGACTGCTTCTTTTCCATTTCTTTACACCCCAAAGACAGACCTTACTTTGCCTTCACAGTTCCTGCCATTAATAATGCATTACCAGCTCAGCATTATCAATACACAGTTTTACCACAAGGGATGAAAAACAGCCCCACTATTTGTCAATATTATGCAGAGCATGCCACTCTTCCTTTACAACAGTATTGTCAAATCATCCATTATATGGATGATATCCTTATAGCTCATACAAATAAAAACCATTTATTTGCATGTTTTAAATCCCTCCTAAATAATTTAGAACAATTAGGACTTCAAATTGCTCCTGAAAAAATTCACACCGTACCTCCGTTTAGTTTCTTAGGGTATCAAATATATTAAAAAATACAACCCATTGCTCCAACCATTCATATTCCCACTATGTGCTTGTTTGCTGAGCTGCAAAAGCTTTGTGGAGATATCAGTTGGCTTTGGCCACACGTATCTATCACATCTCGCCAGCTAAAGCCTCTCTTCAACCTCCTTGAGGGGAACAGTAACCCAACTAGTCTAAGAATTCTTACCCCTGATGCTACAGCATGCTTGCGAGAATTCAATTCGCAATTACAACATATGAAATTGGCTCAATATAATCTCTCACTATCATTATCAGCCATTGTATTAGCCACTAGAGGAACACCAACCGGAGTCTTGTACCAAGAAGAGCCTTTATACTGGGTTCATCTATCGTACAGTCGTCTAGGCAAAGTAACATCACACATCACAGCAATCTGTATGTTAGGAAGAAAATTACAAGTCACTGCAAAATGCCTATATGGCATAGAGCCAGATTCCATTATTCTCCCTTTCACACAAGAACACATCGAACACCTCATTCAAACTAATCTAGAAATGCAACTTCTATTACAAAATTTTACAGGGCAATTAGATAACCATCTCCCCAAACATAAACTTCTTGTTGGCCTTGACTTATTTCCATGTACAAATCGACCGTTCGCTATGTCATGTTCTAAACCTATCCCAGAAGCTCCAATAATGTTCACAGACACTAATAAAACCCACAGTGTCACACTTTTAAAACAAAAAGGCCAACCTGACAAAATAAATAGAAATCCTCATGATGGCTCAGTACGGCATTGCGAGCTGTTCACAATCTGTCTCGCCTTTTTCCACAACCAAAACATTCCATTAAATATATTCACTGACAGTGCCTATGCAGTGCAAATAATATGCACGTTGCCCTTTGCTGTCTTACATGTTAAAAGCACACCATTAGATCACATATTATGCTTCACACAAATGCTACTAGAAAATAGAAAATATCCCTGGTACATACAACATATTTGAGCACACACTAACCTCCCTGGACACCTTACGCATGGTAATCAGCAAGCAGATGCCATTCTCATACTCGCTACTCCCCTCATTGATCAAGCACACATACTACACTCTAAATTCCATATGTCAGCCCAATCACTCCACCGCCTATTCCCATCCTTAACACAACAACAATGTAAACATCTAACACGTACATGCAGTACCTGCGGTCCCTTACTACCACTTGAACCGCTGCAACCCCAAGGAGTAAATCCTCAAGGATTATGCCCCAATGCTATCTGGCAAGTAGATATCACACACATCCCATTTTTTGGTAAGCAAAAATATGTGCATGTAATAATAGATATATTTTCTCATTACACCTATGCCACCGCTCTCGCAGGTGAATGTGCATAACATGCCATTATTGCAATCCTATAAGCTAATTTACACATGGGTGTGCCATGGACCATTAAAACAGACAATGGCCCTTGTTACACGTCTTCTGCGTTTCAACAATTTTGCACTCAATGGCATATCACACACACCACCAGCATCCCCTACAACCCACAGGGCCAGGTCATTGTAGAGCACACCAACTCTAGTCTCAAAAACCAAATAAAAAAACAGAAAGAGGAATACTCAGGAAAAATACCAACAAGTAGCATACTCACTGAAGCTCTAATAAGTATGAATTATTTTTCTTTCAGCTCTGCAGGTCTCTCCCCGGCTGCAATACATTGGGGAGGTTTGCACACAGCCCCCACCCCTTCACCATTAGTGCACTGAAAAGACCTCCTATCCAACCTATGGAAAGGACTTCATCCCCTCTTAACACAAGGGCTAAGGTTTGCTTGTGTTTTTCCAGAAAATGCAGAACAACCCATTTGACTGCCCAGCAGACTCCTTGGATGCATCCCAGCCAATCAACGCCCCAACGGCCACAATAACAGTGCCTCCTGCTCCAGCACCACCAACGGAATCACCAGCCATATGTGAAACCCATAAAGAAATTGCACGCCTCTCCATTGATAACCAATCCAGCGGAGGCGACCCAATGAGATGACCACGTCGATGGCGAATTCAAGGGTCACCAGCACATCCTGTTACCTGGGGAGACATTAAAATTATCTGCCAACAAGCCCAAGAAATTTCTCGTAGCCCATGTTCCCCTGGCCAACTATTCCTGCTTATGTGCACCATCATATCAACTAACTCAAGTCAGGCTCATGGGCAGCAACTTTGGACTGCAGTAGGACATCCGCCTCTTCTCATGCCCATAGACACAGATGCTCCACAGTTTCCAGCTGCATTCACCACTGACTTCACCCTCGGCTTGCCATGTCTCAGCGAACCTACAATATCAAAAAAATGAAACGGTTCACTGAACAGCTCTTTAGAACATATCCTCAAGTTTACCATGCAAAACAGAACCACCGAAATAGATAAAGACTGGGTTCAACTTCTATCCATCTCTCTTGGGGACTTTGTAGAAAATAAAAATAGTAAAAGAAGTTATAATGAATGAAATGGTTCTTTTATTGGTCTCACCAGTCATTTTCCTGTCACCAATATGAACTGGACCGACCACCATTCTAGTGCATCAAGGCCACTCAGCCCGCCTTGGGTACATTGCCTATACCAATTCCTCAAAATTCCTTCCACCAAAATATCTGAGCTTCCTCCCTGGGCCAATTGCATCCCCACAAAACCTCCATACAGCAAAATTACACCAACTCTCTGGGTCACAGGCCCAGAAATAGAGAAAGACACACTACCCTACATGAGTCACAACCCACGACTAGTACTAAGAACGATTTTTGGACGATGGACACTTTGTGGTGAAAATGCCTGCATGGACCTGTGTCCCTTCATTGCTATAAACTCTACCTTAACCAATGGAACATGGAAAACATTAAATAAGGCATTGAATGGAACTTGGGAGGGAAATCTTAACATAATTAGCCATAAACACTTGCATTATACTACGCTAGTATGCTTCACCCTACCTTTTCTGTTTATTGTTAGCACCAATGAATCCTTTCAGTGCTATAACTCCTCCAGCAAGTGAGATATCACCAACTGGTGGAACAGCTCAGCCTTCCCCTATGTTATCCCCGTGCGCATCCCCACATTACTGTGGGTGCCTATAAACGCTACTGAGAAGGTCCCTTTAATATCATAACTCATAAAACAAATCCACTCCAAAAGAGCTGTTGGCATTGTCGTCGCTGTAACTATGGCCATCATCACCAGCCCAGCCAGCATAGGCACAGGCGTGGCAGCCTTCCTCCAAACCAATCACACTGCAGCCACTCTAAACCAGCTAGCTGAAAGAACAGCTGCCACATTTGACATACAGTCTCTCACTAATAATCATATCCATGGTGCCTTACTTAACCTCCAGCAACAAATAGATCTCTTAGAAGAAGAAACGTATATGCTTTGGCAGCTTACTCATACCCACTGTGACCAGCGGTTCCCATCCATATGCGTTACCCCAATTCCTGTTACTAATGTTTCACTTGCTCAGGAGCAACTCAGAACCCATCTACTTGGCCCCTGGAACCAACAATTCCTCAACCTCACCCAATTATTAACATCCCAAATCTTATCTATTAACAACACCCGAGACTCTGGAATAGACACATCCCTGCTAGCTGCAATGTTAGAACTCCTTTGGTCCCTCCTATCACTTCCCAACCTTCTGATATGGCTTATAATAGGAATCTTTATGGTCATTATATGTATCATCTATCAATGTATCAACAAAAACTTCATGCTTTATCCCAAAGAACAGAAGAACTAAAACTAATACAATTGGCTCTAATAAATAACAGAGGGGGAAATGAGGGTAGAGCTGCTGAAACCTTCAGTCTCGCTGTGCTGCACACTGCCTGATGAGCAAACTCTCAGGCATACATGCTTTGGGCACATCCTAAAGATGGCAAATGGGCAGAGAGTGGAAGTGATCAAGCGCCACCCTCCTGCCTCTGTCTGTTAGCATACTGTCCAATTAAAAGTTACACTTAAAGCAACACTGCACTAGTGCCAATAGCTAACTAACACCCCGCCATTTATTCTACGCAAGCCGCTGATACTGTGCAATAAAGTAGATTCATGTCCTGAACCAGTCTCTGGAGTGTGTTTAACTCAGTCGTCCTCAACCCACCGGGTAACCGAGTTCAACAGAGCATGCCAGCTGTCTTGGGGGATGCTAGGAAGAGAGGAGAGTTGAATCTGCTGAAAGAGGCTGATTTATCTAAACACCCTGGGATAAGGGAAATTCTTCTGGGAGAAGGCAGATTAAGGCAATTAACTAGAACTGGGCAACAAACGTAAGGTAGGGGGAAAGTAGGAAATGCTTGGTAGGCTTCCAATAACATATTTAGGGTTCCCAGCAAGGTGCAGGTGTTCCCTGTCAAAGAGACTAGGAGTCATTATTTTCTATGGTGATTTGGTTCACCAGGGTCCCATTTGAATGTCAGAGGGGAGCTCTCACATGGTCCTTCTGCTGCCCTGGGAGGGAGGGAAGTGAGGAAGGGAGAAGAGGGGAAGATAGACTCCTAAGCAGTTTATTCAATTGCAAAGAGGATTCCTTGCTTGAAGCCTTGTCTGGTCCTTTTTGTTCATTTGTTTCATTGACTTTCCTTCCTCTTTATCCCCCCACCAGATTTTATTTTTCTTTTTCCTTTTTTCTTCTTTTTTTTCCTTTTCTTTTTTCTTTTTTGTATTAGGTGTTGCAGGCAATGCTTCTTGTTTGCTGTGCTTCCTCATCCTTGATTTCCTCTTTTCTGTGGGTACTGATTTTGGCTATCAACACTATTCCCTTTCCTTTACATCTTTCTATCTTCCATCTTCTGTTGCTTCTCTTAAATTCCATCTCTCTTTGTTTAGCTCCAGACTTTTCTGAGTTTTTATTTCTAGCACCTCTATTCTGTTTTCTATCACTCTTTATGTTATTGTCCTTTCTTTTCTCTTTCCCTCTCCTAACAACACAGACCTTTTAATTCATACTGTATTCTTCTCCATATTCAGTTTACCAACTCACTGTAGGTACTCCACTTTCTTATTTTTATGACTCTACACAGCTTATATAAGTTTAATATTCATTCCCTCAGGTCTCAGATGGTTCTTCTGCTAACATTTACAATTAATACTGCTATTATACTTTTGCTATTATTACCTCTTTTGTTTTCCCAGGCTCTAAGATTTTCCTTCAAAGGAACTTAGACAATAACAAGGAAATAGAGTAAGAAGAATAAAGTGTAAAAGAAGACTTAACATACACACAAAAACAACATCTAAATAAACTCTAAGAGTAGGCAGAGAAGCTAATCAAATGAATAAACCCAACACGATAAAATGATGATCTGACAGCAACAAAAAATTATAAACCATACCAATAATCAGGAAAACATGGCCCAATCCAAAGAGCAAATTAAAAATCAGGAAGAGGGGCAGGATATTAAACAAACAAAGCTCTCAAAACAAATAACATGCACCAATTTAATGAAGTGAAGGAAGAGATTAAGGATATTAAGAAAACACTTGGCAATCATACAGAAGAAATTGAAACATATGCAAAAATATAACAGATATGTTAGTGATGAATGGCACAATCCAAGAAATCAAAAATATATTCTCAGCAAAGAAGGCAGATTTGAAGTTGCAGAGGAAAGAATTCGTGATGTGGAAGACAGTGTATCTGAAATAAATGAAATATATTTAAGCTCCTCAAAGAAGTAAGGAATATTATGTGTATTAACTCAGTGTGAAATAAATTGAAATATGGAAATTAAAAACAGATAAGAAAAAGAAAAATCATAAATCAGGGAAAAATGTAAAAACCTGTTGAAATAAATGATACAAGTTTACTATTCAGAACACTTAGACCAGATCTGAACATAGTAATCAAGAGATTAGAATTTGTCATAGGACTGTGGAATTTATCAAGAACTCAAATAGATTGAAAAAGTGAAAAATACAAAAGAAAATGCATTTTATTGAGATCTTGAGTGCTCCAGTCACTAAAAAATTTTCAGAAAGAAAGAATACAGTGAATAACAAAAAAGTCCAAATTAGAAGAAATAATGGGGGAGAAATTTCCAAAATGTAAGCTTGATATTTTTCACTTAAAATGACCAATGTGTGCTACTTTGTAACATAAATGAAAATCAGTCCACCTGTAGATACATTGGAATATATTTGCAGTCTATGAAGATTTATCTTTTTTTTTTTTTCCACATCAAACACAGAGATCGGAATACTTACAAAGTTCCAAAAGATTTTTTAAAAATTTTAAAAAGCTGGCTTTGGATTCAGGATTCACACAAGTGAAAGAAACACTTAATTTCTAAGGTAACATAGAAGGAGACAATCATGAGAATGGGTGCATCTTAAATGCCAGAAGTAATACAGTGCGGGAATTGTCACTTGTCTGTCACTAGCCCTTCCTCTCAATGAAGCTTGCATAAATTTCATATCCACTTTTGCTGTTGCTTAATTCGACTTCCCTCTATTTTACTGCTGTGCTTGATAATACCCTGTTTCCCACCTGCCCCTGTTCTGCTAGCATGCATTTTGGACTTCAAGTGAAGTTGATACCCTGAAGTAGCTGCCCAATTTTAAACAAACATTTGCTCTACACCAGGCTTCTGATCACCCAGATCACCTTCTCTTTCCTTTACCTTGCCCATTTGTGCCTGAGCTCATCCTGCTTTAAACCATCCATTGGAACCTGATGAAGAACATGACAATGACTTTTAGTACAAATACTTTATTCCTAGGCCAACATTAAAACTCCTTCAAGTTCTGACCCAATCAAGCCCCTCTTTTCCTTTACATGGGTCTCAAGAGTTAATAAAAATGTCTTCACTACCCACGTTATATAAATCCTTGGAGAGTCATCCTTAATTCAGTCATAAAATCTCAGTCATCTAATCTGTTATCGATTCATCATGCACTGATACAGTACTTTCCAAAGCCTAATTCACCATCTTGTGTTCTTTCTGTGTTTCTCCTCAACTACTCTTGCTCCTTCCTCATTCTTTCTTCACACAGCAGCTATGATAATCTTTCAGAAATGTAAATTACCTCACAATATCACTCTGCTAAAAACAATTCAGTGCTTCTCCATTTCTTTGGGTGTAAATTTAATAGTTAACCTAACCAATAACAACCTGTCCTTCCTGCAATCTTGTCCCATCCTTCTCCCACTTCATTCCTGCACTTCAAATGGATGGGTCTTATTTCAGTTTCCATCCACTCCAAGTTATTTCTTAGCAGGATCTTTTGCATAAGCTTTCCATCAGCCTCAAGTATTTTTTACCTTTTCCACCTAGGTAATTCATGGTCATCCTTTCCAACTCAGCTTAAATTTTCCAGAATCTTTATCTGATTCCATTAAAAGAATAGTTAACTATTGTTATTTTCTTTTCAGGAAATTATTATTTAACCTCCCAAACTTAAGATTTTGAAGAGAATATAGTTAAGACATCACTAAAGTCCAAAGAAATCTGATAATTTAATGTAATCCCATCAATATTTTTTATTTTTCAGAAATAGCAAGGGTGAAACTCAAATTTCTATAGAATTACAAAATGTTCCAAATTTGTCAAAGTACTCTTGAAAAATAAGAACTAATTTAGAAGACTGAAAGTTACTAATTTCCATACTTTACAAATACACAATCATGTAAAAATTTTGGACTGTTAGAGGGATAGATAATTTAACCAATGCAATAGGATTGAAATTTCAGAAATTAACCCATGTTTCTGTAGACAATTGATTTTAGACAAAGTTGCAAAATTTCTAAAGAAAAGGTAACTACCTACATAGGCATGGATTTTATTTTTAATACATTTTTAATACTTTTTTATTTTTAAAGAAGCTTTAGATTGCCTAAATTTTACATAAAAATATAGGGGATTCTGAAACACCACATCTCCTTCCCCCCCTACCCCCCACATCTTCCAATATTAACAACATCTTTCATCAGTGTGGTACATTTGTTACAATTGATTAACACATTTTGAAGCATTCCTACAAAACACGGATTATGGTTTATATTATAGTTTACACTGTCCTGCATAATTTTGTAAGTTATGACAAAATATATAATGGTCTGTATCCTTCATTGCAATGTCATGCAGGAGAATTACCAAGGATTTTGCAAGCTCTTTCGAAGCATGGCATGAAACCCAAAAGACATATAGGCCAAAATAAGTGAAATTGATTCCCTATAAAAATTAAAGATTTCCTTTGCCAGAAATTCCCTTGATAAAAGAATAAATAATTTGCATTTTGATAAAAAATAAAATGTCTAACATTAAAAGTAAACTTTGATAGAAATTATGTTTTTCATAAACTCTTATAAATCAATAAGAACAAGTTAAATACTCCAATAGCAATTAGAAAAAGAAGAATATATCTGGTCTGTATTGGTTTACTAGCTTAAAAAACAGATATAATAACATGGGTTGAGAAGAAATTTATTGGCTCATGGTGTCAGAGGTTAAGGACTTCTTAATCCAAAGATCACTATCATTTAGCTTACAGGCTGGCAACATTTGCTGTTTCTCGCTTTTCTGTGATATGGAAATGCACGTAACTATATATTTTCCTTCCTCCCCTGTGTTTTGTTGATTTCCTTTATCTGATTGCTCCCAATGACTTCTCCTCTATGTCCAATTATTTTTGTATCTAAGGCTGTCAGCCATATTGGATTATGGCCTCCTCGCATTCAAATTGGGCTCAACTTAACTAATAGCTTCTTCAGCGGCTCTCTTTTCAAATGGGTTCACACACCCAGGACCAGGGTTTGGGACCAATACATTCCTTTTTGGGGTCATGATTCAATACCCAATACTTGCCTATATAAAAACACATGCAACCTTGAATCAGTGCATTCCCCAACTATTTTCAAATAGTGAAAACATTAATAACCTGTCATAGAGAAAGGATGTGGAAATAGTTACTATAGTTCATTCATAATAGTATATAATTAGAGTAATGGTTTTGGAAGATAAGTTGGAAATATTTTTCAGGAATCTTAAAATATGCATACATTTAAATTCCACAAACTTGGTGCATAGCATCTCTGGTAAATGAAACAGAATGAGTATGGAGGTAATGCCAAACAATCTGCAGTTGGCAGAGCCAAAGGAATATAATGGACCAAAATATTTCCATCTATTTCAAGAGCATGACCAGGAGATGTGGTAGATACCTTTACTGTTTTAGGGGTCATAGTGACCAATCTAGCTAAAAACTGAAATTGGGAGGCACCATGCACACACTAGGGGACTGGTTTAAATGCACAAGAGAATCTCATGGCACTGAAGTCAAACTTTTAAAATTTTTATACACTTTCTAATCACTACCAATGTAATCTGTAGTATTTCAAATGAACTTAACTATTTTTTTACATTACTTTTTATAAGGTGAAAGAACAAATATTTTGAAATCATCTGAAATGAAAAGATAATTTTCAGAATTTGTCTTTGAGAAAGCAAAATGTTTAAAGTTGTTGCTTGGACATTATGGGGTTTAAAGTGAGAGGACTGTTTTCCCTTAAGCCAAGGACACAATAAGTTAAAGCACAAAAAGCTATTTTGACAAAACAGACGTTTTGCTTTGTTTACTGCTTATTCAGGAGAAAAAAATCAATGAAATTTTATTGAACCATACTAATGATTTAAGCAACTTTGTCATGTTAACAGAGAAAAAACAAACTTTACATTTGCATGAGTATACTATTTGATGCTAAGACTTTTTTATGCCATAAATAGAGCAATCATATCTTTATCTAAGTTTGATGATGAAAAATTTTTCTGTATTCTGAATTTTCTGTATCATTTAGATTTTGTACCACATTTTCTTCTTTCTTTATTACCAGTCATTTCATTTTCTTAGAAGAAAATTAATTTCTTTTTCTTTAATTAAAAAAAATGACTTTCTATATACAATAGTTACTTAAATTACCATAATGTCTTTGGAAACTGTCTCCAAGCAAAGCTCTTCTAACAAACAGTTATCATCAACACTAAGTAAATTTGCCAGAATAATGATTCAATTTGGTAATATGGAAACATAACTTCATTTCCAATACTACCAGAATATTGATAGCTTGTAGGTAGTTTACTATTTTATCCGTATTGTGTAGAGCTGTATTGAGAAAATTTACAAGGACTCATTTCTGAATAATTTTCTATAGCCACATTGTCAATGCTAAGTCATGGTAAAATTGCAGGCTTACAAAAGCAGCTAGCATTTTTTCTACTTTTTTCTCCCTCTTTTACTTTCAAAGGAAAGGGGTAGGTAAGAAGACAAACTAGTTAAAAAAAAAGCAAATGATGCTGGGGTCTTGAGATGAGGACATATCCAATTTTGCAGTCCTGCATTGTTTCAAGCACATTCAACCTTTCCTTGACTTCAGCGGCTAGTAAACCATTCTTTAGATATAGTTGTGCCAGATGCTTAAGGATATCAAGCTTTTTGTCTCTGAGAAAATTCAGATTTACTGGTTTGTAAGGTGCTCCTGACAACATTCTGTCTCCTCTTCTTTTAAACTTTATCTTATTCCTGTAAGCACACTGAGAAGGTCTGGTTAATATCCTTCAGGGAACTAAGTGCAAAGATTAAACTTCTAAAATTAGGTTAATAGAAATCTAGCTTTATTAGTGTATTAGAATTTTCAGAGCTTCTTAAATAATTATCTAGGAAAATATGCACTCAAATATTTAGAGAATACCTCTAAATTATCAACTTAGAGTTGATTTAATTTTAGTTTTTTTCTTTTACTTGCTTTTCTAGTAAAATAATGTGATATTTGTAATAAGGACAATTTACACTGATTTTTATAACTAGATCAAATCTCCAAACTTTCTGAAATACATGAAGGAAGACAAGGGACTCTACAAGTCCTTGAATTCTGTCAGGAAACATCTTTTAAAACAGTGGCAACAAGTTGGCTCTTGATTTTCTGGGGTATGTTTAAATAGCTTATTTTCCTGCTAGATACAATAAAAGTCTTTTATGTAGTCAAGCATGCAGATGACTTGCTGAGCCTCACTTAAGAGACCTCTCTTCATATTACTGCTAAAGTCTTCCTCTTCTTTGTTCACCTAAATTTGCATAGCTATATCCAACTGCATATTCCTGACTACTTACTTTTGTTGTTGTTAGTAGTGGTGAGTGTATTTTGGTTGTGGTGGGATAGAGGGTGAGGGGGATAAAGAGTCAAAGTAATAATTGCAAGATTAAATCAGAAAATCAAAGCTTGACACATACTAGCCATTCATCTCTAATTTGACAATAAATTTAAAATATTTTATAATTAAAGTGTGGAATTGGTGGTAATCTCAATTAAATATTGCTGAGATAACTGACTAGTGTACTATGAGCTTCCTACCACATTTTAAATGCTTTAGAGGGTTGGAACTTTCAATTCTGCCAACAGCCTCTTCATCATCTCAATTGTGATGCCCAGTTATAATTTCACACTTTTAAAATGATCTCTCATCAAAGATATTTGAAAGGCCGTTGGCTAGAAACAACATCTTGCAGTCGTGCCAGTGGCAATACTTCATTTACTTACCTGATCTTTTACACATTGTCTCGAAAACTAAGAGACAAAACTGGAGCAGGATAGTGAGAGGCAAATTTGGACCCAATACCCAGAAGGAATTTATGGAAGCCAACTTCTCACCTAAATTAATATTTTTTTCTCTTAGCATTTTACTGTTTTTTTTAAATTATTGAGATTAAAAAGCCTTCAATCCAAGAATTTTGGTGGTAATTGAAGTAATTGGTATACCTTGCACTTCTATGAGAGAGTATTTTCAACACAGGTTTACAACCATTTTGTGGTAAGAAAAGCAAAGATATTTGTTAACATGTTTGGATAGAGAAAGGGGGACAGAGAGATGGAAATGTAGTTTCCCCCATTATGTGCAGAAGAACAGTCAAAGATACTTTATTTGGAGTGAGAAAAATGTGCCTTTGAATCTCTTCTCTAACAGTTTCCAGAAGATGAATTTGGGTTATTTCAGAATGATTTTCAGTGATTTATATTCAATTTTCAATTGGAATAATAATATTATACTGTGTATCTATTATAAGGAAACATAAGAGAATAATTTCATCATCTGATGATGATATTTTATGGCGCATGTTATCTGAGAAATGCTCATTAATATTGTCATTGTTCTAATCATAACTACATTAAAGTATATTCTGAGTTGTTAAATGGGTTGAGAAGGCAGAACACTTGACTTCCTTATGTCATCCCACATCCTTACCAAAATAATATAAAACTACATTGACTTGTATTTTCCTTCCATATTTTTAAGGAATAGTATTTGTTTTGGGTACTCATTCTATTTGACAAATGACATAAAAATTCCATTTTTTATTTAATTCCTGTGGTGATAAAAAGCTTCCTCTGAATTAAAAGGCTAAAATCATGCAGTATTTTAAAAATATCTGGCTATTTTTGTGAGTTGAATACACTTCTTTCTTGTGCACAAAGCATATCAATCAAATGAATATGTATAGATTTTCTTTGGAAAGTAAATATACTCAACATTTTGAATGGGTTTTACAGAACAGACCAAAATGGAAAATTTGAAGACCTGCAACAGGTTTAAATCAGAAATAATGGATTAAAATTTGTTTAGAGAAAACAAGAGGGCAGAAAATTATTTTATAAGATCAGAAAATTACATGGAATGTACAACAGAGTTATTAATCAGCTAAGCCCCCTGGGGAAAGCCATGGAGGAAGTATTTATTCACCCTTATGTCTAAAAGGACTGCACCTACATGTCTCCTCAAAGGGGTTTATTAAGTCCTACTGAAACAAAATTCCTTTTCTTTCCTAAGAATATGAACTGGCAGAGTCACTCAGGTTTATTGCTCATCCATTTAACATATAATTATGTGGTGACAAACACACACACATAGTGCCATGTTCAGCTCTGGAGGAAACTGACTCATAAGAACACTCATATCACAAATTCTGAAAGGGCAGAAAGTGAACATAGCGATGCCACATCCTGAACTAAGTTCTTGTTCTTTTTCTGATTTCAACAGTTCCTGTCACCTGTGAAATTATCTCCACTCCTTGTCTCCTAAATGCAACTTGCAATAGCATGTTATTTTTGTATAGGATTTATATCAAGTAATGGCAGATGGCATTTTATGAACAATACAGAGTGATGCATTGGTGAGCAAAATTGAGCATTTTCTCGAAGAAAATAAGAATGGAGTTAGGGGCACCAAAATTGAACTAGTTCTATAGAAAGTGACATGAGATTCTAAAAGAGGTCTTAATAGGTACACAAAGATACCAGGAAAAGGACAGGAATAAAACTGTAATTTGAATGCATACATCTGAATTAACTCTTTTATTTAAATCTTCTAATAATGACAGGGAATGTTAAGATCATTCTGCATCTTATGATTTTAATCATTACTGCTAATTCACACTTAGAAATGTTTCTAAGCAAAGAGAATATCCTTCATGCATTATTATCAAAAGCAAAGGCTAGGAATATATGTGAATCATATAGCAAGATGCTGAATTTTCTCTACTTTTCCACATTCTGTCACCAAGGTTTACCAGTGTATTAATGGTGTGGTTTTCTCTTCTCATCTGACAGTGTGAGAAATCTTGGGAGTTATTAGTGTAACACAAATCCCACTTTAACTTCTAAGAAAAAACACCCTGTGATTTTTTCTCTAGCCCTTGGTAACTTAGGAAACTTCTTATCTTCTTAGCCTAGCCATCCTTACTGACAGACCCCCCAAAAATATATGATGAATGAACTCACATGGTGTGTCTTTGTGAAAAAAAAAATTACATTCTGAGTCCTGACCTTTTAAATTCTGATTTACTGAGTTTGAGAGAAGACTGTGAATCTATATTTTCAATAAGTGCTTCTAAATAATTATGTTATTAGACCACAGATTAACCTTGGAGACAAGCTTACATAGACAGGTGGAGTATGTATTTGCCTACTTGGCTGGTTTGATAATGAACTATTTACTCCATTCTGGAGATTTGGATGAATGCCAAAAGTGCACTGGCTGCACACCCCCTATGACTTATACCATTATAATAGAAAGCTACTTTTGCAGTGGGTTTGCACCAAGTAATGGAACACCAGTTTTCACAAATCAAGAATGCAGCTGGGAGTATTAATAAAGTGTAGTATATACAGATCACCTGGAAGACACCTTTATTAAATGAAGTTAGGTTTGCTAGCTTGACCCATGAGGAAGCATGGAACTTGTCCATAAAAGGGAGTTAGAGTAGGCTTGCTTTATGGTTTTTCCTTATGCTGGATATCTTTAAGGAGGGCTTAAGAAAGCAGGGCTTATTTTCTATATGGCTGATGAAGAAATGGGGAAATTTATTGACTATCAAGACTTTTAGCTAGGAAATGGGAGGAGTCAAGTGGCATTAAAGTTGTCTTTTGTAAAGAAGCATGGCCGCACATTAACCAAGAAAGAGCAATGCCAGAGGAATTGTTGAAATCAAGATTATCAAGCACCACCTCAGACCTAAAAAAAATTCCAGTTTGGGCAGTAATCTGTAGAAACTCTTCCAGGATATGCTGATATACCCAGAGATTGAGAATCACAGTCTTAGTCTAATCTTCAATAGTCAAAAAACAGGCACAGAAAACTTCACCAACATAATATTAAGAATTGTCTTCCCCACTAGTTCTGGTGAATGGTTTCACTTTTCATTTGATATAAAAAAGAGACTATGTCTTCTCTAAGGTCTAGACTACAGAGATGACATAAGGCCTTGTGGAGAAATGTGGAAGACTTTCAAAGGCAACTAACTGTGTTACTATTATTCCATCTCCTTGGACCATCAACTTTTTGAGGGGGAAGAAGGATAGAAAACATGATCCTATGTGATTTTGAGATACTTGATACAATAGTAGTTTGAAAAGGAATATGAGGAGAATTTTTCTTTTCATTTCTTTAGGTCAAATCACCTCTACTCTTGAAAAACAACTCTCACTCTTAACTCTCTTCAACTTTCCATTCTTAAAATCAATCCTCTTTGTTCGTAACTTGGTGAAGATACTTTCTCAAGAGACTGTAAATTTGAAGAAAGTTTTATACCATCAGAATTATTTGTAATGGGCATGGAAAAGAACAATAATAAAATATACCTAAGTGGCTTGTAAATTATTTTGGATTGTTTGGAGTTGTGAAGTAGACATTCCTATATTTTTTCTCCAAAGCTCCCTCAGCAGTTCCAACTCCTATGTTTTGGATAATTTTCCAGATGCCTAATAATTCAAATTACCCCTGTGGTCTTGTGAGATGTGAGTGTTTGGGCACCCACAATATTGTTCCAGACACATAATTACAATTTGTGATTTATGCTAAGAAAGGGATTGTGTTGGTAATTGAGCCTAAAAGGTAGGTCTCCTTAGAAATGGAGGGAAGAGGCTGAAACTGAATATAAGTCAGCCAGGCACAGAAAATATGTACTGCAGAGTACTCCCTTGGATTATTTCAGTAATAGGTGAAATGTGTCATATTAGTGCAGTTTAATGTGAATTTCCTTTAAGAAGAATGAGCTTGAATATCTTTTCTCATATTTAGGGGTGTGGGAGCCAGGAGATCAGGATGTATCCTCTTAAATGAAACACAGCCTGAAGCACATAGCTGCCTGGCACAACCTGTGCACTCTCTAGTTAAATTGTAAAGGTCTACTGCAAACTTTAATCTTTTCAAGGCTACATACTCCCTTTCTATGAAAACATCACCAAGCAGTCCATTTGTGTGTGCCATGTACCTTTTGCAGAATGGATGGTATTGGGAACTCTCATACAATGAGTTACATAATATTCACTCCTCATCAGTAGAAATCATCCAGAGAAGAGCTACAAAAATAAGAAAACATCCCAAAACATGGTATATTGGAGTCAGAAACTGAATTGAGATATGTTTATAGGCCTAACTGAGGACTATGAGTGGAAATCTTTTTCACTTGCAAAGCCCTGTGTAAATAGATTGAGTAGGAATGTGATCAGTGACAAGAGCCCATTTCCACCAAGAGGATCATCTTTATAATAACAAAATCTGTGTATGTGATAAATAATGGGGTGGGGTCTTCTTGCCTGATGGACATCAGTCTAAGACTAAGAGATTTGTTCACAAAGTAGCACATACCACCAGGAAAAGTTCTCCTTCATTAACCTATTAATGTGGTGGAAATGCAGCCCACAACCTTCTGATGCATCACAAGTGGAGTCCAAGAGACAGCAGGAGCAGCCTCACCTAGGACCTCATCAGAAATTCAGACTTTAGAACCCCATCTCACACCTTCTGATTTGAAATCTATGTTTTACAGGATTGAGGTATGATTTGTTTGCACAGTAAAGCTTAGGAGTCAGTGGTCTAATGGACCAAGGAGTAAATAAGGCCATAATTGGTCAGAGGTAAGAGAGTTTAGAAGTGAGAAGAAGTTTTGAAAGTGGACAAAAGTTCTTAGACATTACAATCATTAAGAACCATATAAAAGATAGATTGTCAGAGGCGGGGCAATATGGTGTCTGAGTGAGTGAGTGTACCTTATAGTCTCTCCTGCAAAGAAGTGGCTGGGCAGCATTGGAAATTCTTCAGGACCAGGCTGTTTCAGGATTTTACAGGGCAGAAGGTGTCTGGACATCGATTTGGTAGGATGGTGACAGAGAAGGTTCACGTACAAGTGTCCTGGTTGCTAATATTGCATTATCTCCTAGTTTTTTCTTATCTTTTTTTTTCTCTTTTCCCTCTTTTTCTTCTTATTTTATGTTATCTTAATAATACATTAAGTGCTGCAGGGAATACCTCACATTTGCTTGGTTTCCTCACCCTCCACTGCCTCATTTCTGTGTGAATTGATTTTGGCCACCTACACTATCCCTTTTCACCCACATCTTGATATCCTCCATCATCTACTGTCTCTCCTATTCCACCTCCCTTTCCTTGGTCCCCAAATTGTCTAACATTTAATTTCTAATACCTTTGTTTTCTTTTCTGCCTTTTATCCACTGTTGATACTATTGTCTTTCTTTTCTCTTTCCCTCCCTCATGAAAACACTGGCTTTTTAATTCATACTATATTCCTCTCATATTCAGTTGACTACCTCATTATAGGTACTCTACTTACTGCTACAACTCTACACAACTTACATGAGTCTAATATCAATCCTCCCAGATCTCATATTGTTGCTCTGGTAACATTTATTACCAATACTACTTTACACATTTTCCTTTATTGCACAATTGCCTTTCCCTGTCCCTAATATTTTCCTTCAAAGTGAACTCAGCCAGCAACAAGAAATTAGAATAAGAAGAACAAAGTGACAAAGAGAAGATATAACACTTACGCTAGAACAACAGCTAATTAATCCCCAAGACTAGACAAAGAAACTAAGGACTGGTTAAATCTGTCAAGATAAAATGATGAACAGACAGCAACAAAAATCTACAAACCAAACCAGTAATCAGGGAAACATGGCTGAATCCAATGAATAAACTAAAAACCAGGAAGGGGAGCAGAACTTCAGACAAGTAATTAAAGATCTCAGGACATATGTCAATGACAGAGTTAATGAAGTAAGGGAAGAGTTTAACAATATGAAGAAAACATTTGGAGAGGAAGTTGCAGACATACACAAAAAGATAACAGATATGATGGGAATGAACACCACAGTTCAAGAAATCAAAAATAAACTTGCAGCAAATAGCAGCAGATTAGAAGAGGCAGAGGAGAGAATCAGTGTTGTGGAAGACAGTACATCGGAAATCAAACAGATAGTAGAATTGATTGATAAAAAGACAGAAAAAATACAGCTAGGACTTAGGGACAGGAATGACAATGCAAAACGCACAAACATACATATTATAGGCATCCCAGAAGGAGAAGAGAAGGGAAAGGGGTCAGCAGGGGTGTTGCAGGAAATAATGGCTGAAAAATTCCCAAATCTACTGCGAGAGACAGATATACATATCCAAGAAGCACAACGTACCACAAATATCATAAACCCCAACAGGCCCACCCCAAGACATATACTTGTCAAATTATCTGATGTTCAAGACAAAGAGAAAATTCTAAAAGCAGCAAGAGAAAAGAAAACCATCACATACAAGGGAGGCTCCATAAGATTAAGTGCTGATTTCTCATCTGAAACCATGGAGGCAAGAAGGCAGTGGTATGATATGGGCAAGGTACTAAAAGAAAAAAAAATTCCAACCATGAATACTCTACCCAGCTAAACTAGCATTCAAAAATGATGGAGAGTTCAAAATATTCACAGATAAACAGAAATTGAAAGAGTATGTCAACAGGAAACCTCCCCTTCAAGAAATATTAAAGGGAGTTCTGCAAGAAGAAAGGAAAAAACAGGACAGGCAGAGTTGGAGGAGAGTTCAAGAGGAATAAAAAAAAGAAAAAAAAACAGAAGAAAAAAAAAACAAACAAAATATGACAAACACAAGTCCAATCAAAATATGGTGAACATAAATAATTCCATGAAAGGAATAGCACTGAATGTCAACGGATTAAACTCACCTATAAAAAAGATTCATACTGAGACATTGGATAAGGAAATATGACCCACCTACATGCTGTCTACAAGAGACACATCTTAGACCCAGAGATTCATGAAGGCTGAAAGTGAATTGTTGAAAAACAATCTTACCAGCAAACAATAACCAAAAAAAGTCAGGAGTAGCAGATTAATATCAGTCAAAATAGACTTTAAATGCAAAACAATTGTGAGACAAAGAAGGAGACTACATATTAGTGAAAGGGACAATGTCTCAAGAAGAACGAACAATCATAAATATTTATGCTTCTAACAAGGGGGACTCTAAATACGTGAGGCAAACACTGGAAAAACTAAGTGAAAGAATACACGCATCTACAATTAGAGTGGGAGATTTTAATACACTACTATCAACTCTGGACAGAACATCTCAAAAGAGAATCACAAAAGAAACAAAATATTTGAACAGTTATTAGAGAAGTTGCATCTAATAGACATATACAGATCATTACACCCAAATACAGCAGGATATACATTTTTCTCAAGTGCACATGGATCATTCTGCAAGATAGATGATATGCTAGGCCACCAATAAAGGCTTAATGAATTCAGAAAAATCGAAATCATACAAAATAATATCTCTGACCACAGTGGAGTGAAGCTGGAAATCTGCTAGGGCCAGAGGCCCCGATTTCACACCAAGATATGGAAATTAAACAGCACACTCTTAGAAAAACAGCTGGTCAAAGAGGAAATCTCAAAAGAAATCAATAACTACCTTGAAACAAATGATAATGATAACACAACATACCAAAATTTATGGGACGCAGCAAAAGCAGTACTGAGAGGGACATTTATAGCCATAAATTCATATATCAAAAAAGAAGAAAGAGCAAAAATTGAAGAACTAACTGCACATTTGGAGGAATTAGTAAAAAGAAAACAACAAAGTAATATCACAGTAAGAAGAAAGGAAGAAATAACAAAGATAAGAGCAGAACTAAAGGAAATAGAAAATAAGAAAGCACTTGAAAAGATAAACAAGACCAAGAGCTGGTATTTTGAGAAGATCAATAAAGTTGACAAACCTTTAGCGAGACCAACAAAGAAAAAAAGAGAGAAGAAGCAAATACACAAAATAAGAAATGAGAAAGGAGATATCACCACTGACCCCACAGAAATAAAGACTATCATAACAGGATACTTTGAAAAACTATATTCCAAAAAAATGACAATTCAGAGGAAATGGACAAATTCCTAGAAACACATAAGCAGCCAACATTGATGAAAGAAGAAATTGATGATCTCAACAAAACAATCACAAGTAAAGAGATAGAACCAGTCATTAAAAACCTCCCAACTAAGAAAAGCCCAGGGCCAGACGGCTTCACGGGTGAATTCTACAAAACATTCCAGAAAGAACTAACACCAGTCGTGCTGAAACTCTTCCAAAACTTCGAAACAGAAGGAACATTGCCTAACTCATTCTATGATGCCAACATTACCCTAGTACCAAAGCCAAACAAAGACACCACAAAAAAGGAAAATTACAGGGCAATATCTCTAATGAACCTAGATGCAAAAATGCTTAACAAAATACTTGCTAATCATATTCAACAACACATTAAATGAATTATACACAACGACCAAGTGGGATTCATTCCAGGTATGCAAGGATGGTTCAACATAAGAAAATCAATCAATGTAATACACCATATAAACAGATTGAAGGACAAAAATCACATGATTATATCTATAGATGCAGAAAAGCATTTGACAAAATACAGCACCCTTTCTTGATAAAAACACTCCAAAAGATCAGAATACAAGGAAATTTTTTGAATATGATAAAGAGTATATATGAAAAACCTACAGCCAATATTGTTTACAATGGAGAAATCCTAAAATCCTTCCTTCTAAAGTCAGGAACAAGACAAGGATGCCCACTGTCTCCTCTTCTATTTAACATTGTCTTAGAAGTAGTTGCTCGAGCACTGAGGCAAGAACCAGATATAAAAGGCATTCAAATTGGAAAGGAAGAAGTCAAAATTTAATTATTTGCAGATGACATGATCCTATACATAGAAAACCCTGAGAGGTCTACAGCAAAGCTTCTAGAACTCATAAATGAGTTCAGTAAAGTCACATGTTATAAGATCAATGCGCAAAAATCAGTAGCATTTCTGTACACCAATAATGAGCAAGCTCAGGAGGAAATCAAGAAACAAATACCATTCACAATAGTAAATTAAAAAATCAAATATTTAGGAATAAATTTAACTAAAAATGTAAAAAACTTATACACTATAAAATACACAAGACTGTTCAAGGAAATCAAAGAAGACCTAAATAAATGGAAGAATATTCCCTGTTCATGGATAGGAAGACTAAATATTATTAAGATGTCTATCCTACCAAAACTGATCTACACATTCAATGCAATCCCAATAAAAATCAACACAGCCTTCTTTAAGGAACTAGAAAAACTAACTATGAGATTTATTTGGAAAGGAAAGAGGCTCCGAATAGCCAAAGACATTTTGACAAAGAAAAACGAAATTGGAGAAATCACACTACCTGACTTCAAAACATACCACAAAGCTACAGTAGTGAAAACAGCATGGTATTGGCATAAGGAGAGACACACAGACCAATGGAATTGAATTGAAAGTTCTGATGTAGAACCTCATATATATAGCCGTATTATATTCGCTAAAGCCACCAAACCCTCTCAACTGGGAGAGAATGGTCTATTTAACAAATGGTGCCTGGAGAACTGGATATCCATATGTAGAAGAATGAAAGAGGATTACCATCTCACACCTTATAGAAAGATCAACTCTAGATGGATCAAAGACTTAAATATAAGAGCCAAGACCATAAAGACTTTGGAAAGCAGTGTAAGGAAACATCTACAAGACCTTGTAATTGGAAATGTCTTCATGAACATCACACCAAAAGCACAAGCAGCAAAAGAACAAACAGATAAATGGGACTTCCTCAAAATTAAAGCCTTCTGCTCCTCAAAGGAGTTTGTCAAGAAAGTAAAAAGGGTGCCTACAAAATGGGAGAAAATATTTGGCAAGCATATATCCGATAAGAGACTTACAACTTGCAAATATAAAGAACTCCTATATCTTGAAAATAAAAAGATAAACAACCCATTTAAAAAATGGGAAAAAGATCTAAACCGACACTTCTCCAAAGAAGAAATACAAATGGCTAAAAAGCACATTAAATATGCTCCAAATCTTTAGCTATCAGGGAAATGCAAATCGAAACTACAATGAGATACCATCTCACTCCCATAAGATTAGCAGCTTTGAAAAAAACAGAAGAATACAAATGCTGGAGAGAATGTGAAGAAATGGGAATACTCATCCACTGCTGGCGTGAATGCAGAAGGATCAAACGATTCTGGAGGACAGTTTGGTGGTTTCTCAAAAAACTAACCATAGATTTGCCATATGACCCAGCAATTCCACTTGGTATATACCCCGCAGAGCTGAAAAAAAGGACACAAACCAATATATGCACACCAATGTTCATAGCAGCATTGTTCACTATCGCCAAAAGTTGGAATCAACCCAAATGCCCATGAACAGATGAGTGGATCAATAAAATGTGGTATTACATACAATGGAATACTACTCGGCTTTCAGAACAAATACACTACAAACACACATGACAACATGGATAAATCTTGAGAACCTTATGTTGATTGAAGCAACCCAGGCATTGAAGGACAAATACTACATGACCTCAATGATATGAAATAAGTAATTCAAGCTGCCTCAGAGAGCTAGAGACTGGAAGATAGGCTTACAGGAAATCGGGGGGTAGAGGAAGGATATAAGCTGACATCTACATAGGGGAAATCTATGATAAGCTGGCAGTAATTATGTGTACAAGGAAGGGATAAAATGGGGGCATAGGGTTACCTTTGGGTGGGGCTTTGTGGGCTTGAGGGGGGCTAGGGATGGACATATGGGTAATATTGCCCAAGAAATTGGGGGAAGGGTAGGGCAACATACGAACATAGGAGAATATCAGGTGATGGTTGAGAGTAAAATGCTGAGGAAACCTTTTCAAAATATAATAAGGAAAGTTACCTGTTTAAGATACTTAAAGGGAATAATCTGATGTAAGGCAGACTTCTAGGGAATATGTGAATGCTCATTTTGCCAGAGTGGGTTATATCATCAGGTAGAGACCCATATAATGAGAGTGAAGGTAGACCCACATCCTGGGGAGGACTAATGCCATCAAATAGAGGGAACTGTATCTCTCAAGAGAAATGGTGGCTCCAGGGCATTAGGGCAGTTGAGCATGTCAAGCCCTCAACACTGTTGCAAGTATCTCTGAACATGGCCCTCAAGAAATGTAGATTGACTGTCATTGTGGGCCCCAAGGGGGGGTGCAATAGATATTGAATAGATGGAACCAACGTAACAGTGAGGGCAATAGAAGTGTTTCACAAGCGTACACAAGGATGGATATAAAACATGTAATATGATACCAAAAAACATATAGGGGCTGAAAGACTAATAATGTAAATCATAATGTAAAACATAGGATAACTAAAAATTTAGAAAATTGTATAGCCTAAAGTATAAACCACAATGTAAACAAAAATGTTACCTTGTTTGAAAGCTATTGTCTCAATATCTGTATATCAGTTTCAGTAAATATGGTATGAATATGTTAAAAGATTATTGCTGTGGAAGGGAAAAGGTTTTATATTGGATATGTGGGAGTACTGTATATTGTATATATGAATTACTGTGATCTAGGGCTCTTGTGAAGAAAAGCTCAATAATTAGGAAAAAGAAAAAGAAAAAGATAGGCTGTAGAATTTTTCCAAATCAATATGTATCCTGTATCTAACCTTTAAACTCATCGCTATATTCCATTTTACTATTAGGGGAACCTGGCATTATATTGGGTTTCACTTTTCAGGAAGTTTTGGATCACAGAGTGGTTCAACAATGGCAGCAGAGGAATACTGGTGTGGGATGTTATTGACAGGGAACATAGGGTTGACAGGGACTTATACAGGGCATGTGTCTGGGGTGCATGGAAATGTTTGGATATACTCATAGTGGAAACAATTAAAAGCAACAGCTGGGGGAGTGCTGGGTTCCTGGCCGGTGGGGGTGGGGCTCTGCCTTGGTCCCTAGGGGAGCAGTGGCAGTCCCCTGGGTGCAACGACAAAGACCAGGAAGGAATGAGGGTCCAACAGCGAGTCCCTGATGCTAATGACTATGCTTGTGAGCCTACACACCTGAAGTAAGAACATGGCCTAGAGCAGCACTGTGCCTAAGGGTTCCTTCCTGACAGCCTCTGTGTTACTCAAATGTGGCCAGTCTCAAAGCCAAACTCAGCATATAAATGCACTGCCTTTCCCCCAGCATGGGACATGACACCCAGGGATGAGCCTCCCTGGCACTGAGGGATCACTACCAAGTACCAGCTGATCATGTAACTAGAAAATGACCTTTAATTAAAGGTTCAACGTGGACCAGCAGAATATCCCTGTCTACATATAATAAGAGGAGTTAAAAATGCTGTTTGACCTAAATTAAGGGGAAAATGGAAAGGACAAATGAGTTTATATGGCTATGAGTCTCTAAAAAAGAGTCTGGAGTTTGTCAGAAGGATTGCCTTTATGCACACCTGAGCAGAGTCTCAGCGACAGATAAAGTAGATACAACCCCAGGTATTGGTTCTTTTCAGGGCTAAAGAGACCCACAGGTTTTATGGTCATGGCAGATGGAGTTCACTGCCATGTCACTTGGCCCTTCTTTGGAGTTGGTGTCTCTGCGTGATGGAGCTGGACTCAGATGTGATGTCTTTTCACAAGCCTTCCCTGTTACTTTACTGGAATTGTAGTTGATGCTGGGGTTTAAGATCTATCTAGGGGATCTGAATCCCTGGACTGACAATATGATAGCCATGCCCTGAGCCTCGACAGACTTCAAGCTCCTACACTCTGGTTTATTGGACTTATCCCACTCAGCTAACATGGAGTTGAAGAATGTCAACCACCACACCACAGAGCCAAGAGTGCCTACAACTGAAAGCAGGAGGATTACATCCAGTATCCATGTGGACTCTAAGCCCCCTCTTGACATAGATGTGGAATGGACACAACCAAGCCAAGGTCCACAGGAAAGAGGAATACAGTAAGGATCAGAGTGGACTTACTGATATTCTATTCATGAACTATTGTGGTTAGTAATTGAGAAAATGTGGCATTCGTGTGGAAAAAGTGGCCATGGTGGTTGCTGGGTGCAGGGAATGGGAGGAAGAGATGAGATGTGGAGGCATTTTTGGGACTTGAAGTTGTCCTGGGTGGTGTTGCAGGGACAATTACCGGACATTGTAGATCCTCCTACAGTCCACTGGATGGAACATGGGAGAGTATGGGCTATGATGTGGACCATTGACCATGACGTGCAGCGATGCCCAGAGATGTACTCACCAAATGCAATGGATGTGTCATGATGATGGGGGATAGTGTGGCTGTGGAGCGAATGGTGGGGTGGGGGTGGTGGGAGTGAACGGGGACCTCATATTTTTTAAATGTAATATTTTTTAAAAATGAATAAAAAATAAAGAATTTGAGAAAATTAAAAATAAATAAATAAAATAAATTGTAAAAGTAAATAAGGTTGATTGCAGTGATGAATGAAGAAGCCTTTAATTATACCAAAGGCAACTGAATGTACACTTTGTATGTATTGTACAGTGTGTGATTATTATTTAATAAAATTTTTTAAAAAAATATCATACAATGAATGTCACCATCTAGGTAGCCATAAGTATTTGCAATGGCATGGAGGTTTGTGCAGTAGCAATTTATGGCTGCAAATCAGAACACCCAATTAAAAGAGGTATGAAAGCCAAAACGTCAACCTCCTGTGTTTAGTCATATCTGATCAAGAATATATATTAGAAATTAATGAATACAGGTCTATGTGATTAACCAAATACCATTAATTGAACACTCTGTGTGGATTGTATGCTTTATTAATCTGTATCAATAAATTTGATTTTTTATGAAAAGAATATAGATTAGAGATTTGAACATACAAGAGATAAATTATTGACTGAGAGAGGAAATACCTAGGTTGTAATTTGTCACCTCTTTAAATTTTATGACAGTTTTGAACAAAAGCAGATATTCTATTCAGAGGAAATCAAGAAGTGATATTCATAGGCAGCATTGGTAGAATTCAAGCAGGAACAGGGGGTGATCCAATGAAATTATTCAGAAAATGCAACCCATTCCTGAACAACACTGAAAAACTCCTTAAACATGTACATGAATCATGCATACTTCAAGGAGAACTCTTTCATTATCAAAAATAAAATCTTGCTCTATAACACAATGTGTGATTTAAAATTTTACTTCTTGATTTTTGAGGTCATCTTGACTCTAGGCAGGTTTAGGAGCTGCTAAAACTGGCCTTTCAGCTGCTGCAAGACAAATGACACTTTGCAGACTTTCCTCCCAAAGCATTTTTTCAGAGCCTTCTTTATATCTTTATTCCTCAGACTATAGATGAAGGGGTTCAGCATGGGTGTGACCATAGTGTACATGACCGCAGCTGGTGCACCTGAATGTGTGTTGTGTGAAGGAGCAGGACTGAGGTACACCCCTATGGTTGTAAAATAAAATAAGGAGACTACTGAGAGGTGAGATGCACAGGTTGAAAATGCTTTATATTTCCCCTGAGCTGACGAGATTGCAAATACAGAGGAAACAATCTTATAGTAGGAGAAAAGGATTCCAGCAAGGGGACCCCCGGCCAGCACTCCAGCTATTAAATACATTACGAAGTAATTGAGAAAAGTGTCAGAACAGGCAAGTTGGACCATCTGACGAAGTTCACAGAAAAAGTTTGGGATTTCTACACTTGAACAAAAGGACAGTTGTGACACCAATAAACTCTGTAAACAGGATTCCATAACACTCATGGTCCAGGACCCCAGAGCCATCAGGACACAGATCTGGGGTTTCATAGAGACTGTATAGTGAAGGGGGTGGCAGATGGCCACAAAGCGGTCATAGGCCATCACGGCCAGGAGGCAGTCATCCAACCCTCCAAAGAGCAAGAAAAAATACATCTGGGTGAGGCAGCCTGCATAGGTTATGACTCTACTCTGTGCCTGGATGTTCACCAGCATTTTTGGGACAGTAGTGGAGGATAAACCAATATCACAAAGGGACAAGATTGAGAGGAAGAAGTACATGGGTGTGTGGAGGTGACAGCCAATGATGATGGCCAGGATGATGAGCAGTTTCCCAAAAATGGTGACCAGGTACATGGACAGGAACAACCCAAAGAGGAGGGGTTGCACTTCTGGAACTTCTGTAAATCCCAGGAGAAGAAATTCTGAAATTTGCGTTTCATTTCCAGGTCCCATGTGCCTGATGAGATTAAGAAGAAACAAAAAGGAACATGGATAGTTTCACAAAGAAAGTAGCACTATCCAAACAGAAATGTTACATTGCCTATTTCAGTGATAAATTTAATATTATATTATTTATATAGATCTTATCCCTTTAGGGTATTTGTAGTGCCACCTCTGACTAGGAATTCCATCCCCCAAACTCAGCCCTTTACCAAGAATTCATGAACACTATGGATTTCATGAGATATTCATTCATTTGTGGAATATGTATTGAGTTGTGACTAAGAGGCAAGTAGAGTTGTGGCAATGAGTTTACAATGCTGTAACTCAAAAGTCCCAACCATCGGCACATAGAGAATACATGCAATTAAAACATAATCATATTACAAAGGGGATGATTTCACATGCTTTAAGGAAAAGAAAGCAGGTATAAAAAGTGAAATGATGGAGCTGTTTTTCACTTGGTGTTCAGAAAAGTCCCATATATGATGTGAAATTCAAAGAGGCACCTAAAGGAAAAGAAGGCAGTAGCCATGAGGATGTAAGGGGAAATTTGTGCCCAGTGGGATAACTTCTAGGAAAAAGACCCTAAAAATGACTTTTTTCCAATGTTCAGAGTGAACAAGGAGGTCAGTGTGGCAGGGAAATGATTAAGAGGATAGTGAATAGAGATGATTTCAGAGTAAGTTTAAGAACAAGGCAGACTTGTTGCTGCTGAATCTTCAAATTCAGGGAGGTCTTCATCCATATTCTGAAGCTCTCACTATTCATTAATTTGGATGCAAAGCTATCCCACCAAATGGAATGGAACTGGTCCTATTGGCATTTTTAGAATAGCCTCCAGGCTCTGTACTATAGAAGACAACTTATTGTAATATATGAGCTTAGATGCCACTGCTCTGAGGACTGATCACATCACACATCACATCCCATACACACTTCACACACACACACACACACATAATGCACACCTTAGCATCATTGAGTGGGAGTTAACATCACGCTCTTCTCATACTCAGCCACACAGATAATCCAGGAGTAAATAAAATGCAAGCTGACATCAGGTTTTCCATTCTCCAAGTATTTAGAAATGGTGCTCTGAAATTCTAGCTGACAAGCCTCCCATGCTCATGTAAACACAGTGCTCCCTTTTGTTATGATCACTTTATTCCCTTTATTTAAAGGAACATAAAATATCTGCTCAGTAATAAGACAGGAAGGAATTAAATAGACTTAAAAGGAAAGATAAAAACTCAAGCATCACATGAGAAATTGTGATGAAGAAATCCTTTCTTGCTTCTGATGGCAATCCAATTCCAGTTTTATCACCCTTGAAGCCAAGAAAAACTAAAAAAAGAACAAAATAAATTCACAAAAAAGACAAAGGCAGTGATATCTTTTTACAATGACAAGACACTTAATAGAATGGTCGCTTCAAGCATAAAATGACCTATGGGAATAAACAAATGTTTCACAACTGAAAATATGTAACTAGTACAACAATGTTGGGAATTTTTATATGGTGCATTTGATGTCTTTTTAAATTTTATTAAGGGCAAAATTTTTGGAATCAGATATGTCTTATTTTGAATTTTAGACTCTCAATTGTCATTCTTTCTGCATCTCTCAGAGCCTATTCAACAGCCTTATTTCAGTTCCATTGTTGCTTTTCCAGCAAGAGCAGACTGAAAATTGTTCCAGATTATGTAAAGAATAAAAGCCACCTGTGGTCCACTGCAAAGTAAAATGCCTTCCAAAGGATGGCAGAAAGTGATGCAATTTCAGAAGTAGACCTAACCCCAAAAGGCACGATGAGGAAAAACAGTTGGTAATGCAATTAAAAATTGATCTATTAATCTAATGGAAGCAGAACTTTCTAAGTTTGAAAAATAATGAGGTGAACATCATATATAATGATAGACATTAACACATTCCTCCAAAAGTGTTTATACAGACATAGAAGAACTAAATGGCAAAGGGCAAAGTTGAAGGGAAAAACTTGCAGTTTTTTTATTGAAAGTTTACTTATAAAGAAGGACATACACCCTAATATATAAAGGTAGAGAGTTGCAAAAATAAGCTGCAATGGGGAATGTAAATGACCAATGGCAACATATGTAACTTGCCCGATAGGCATAATTGCTGAGGTGCAGGGGGAGGAGGCTGCCACACAGCTTCTCTATCCCCAAGCTGGAAGCCTGTGACCAGAAAACCAGAGTCTCTTAAACAATAAAATAGGTCCTTTTCTCCAGCCCCCAACAGCAACATTCAGGCCAAACCACAAACTCGGCTTGTACAGAGCCAGAATTGCCCCAGGTCCCTGAGTGTGCAGGAGCCCACACTATTAATAAATTGTGCTTTTATGAAATAAACTGTGAGCCTCTGGTCTTGAAGAGTGCTTTGTAATACCTTAAAGGGCGTGCTGCTGTGATATTTTTGAATAATTTTGCAGTAAATACCTGATCTTTCTAAAAAAAAATAAAAAGGTCACTGAGTAAATGTTGTAGTATATAAATTCCACCCATTATATAAAAACAACTTTTTTTATGTGACTATCCAATGTGTGAGTATATGCCTCATGAAATGCTACTGAAAGGAAATATCTACCTCCATTATATTAGATATTTCCATCCAGGGCAGCTCCATGTCCCAAAGCCACCTCCACCTCTCATCTCTTCCTGCCTTTCTCCATACCCATCAGCCATCATGTCCACTTTTCTCAATCCAATGCCACCTTTTCTATGTGGACCTTGGATAGGTTGTGTCCATTGCACCTCTATGTCAAGAGGGGGCTCAGATTCCACATGGATGCTGGATGAAATCCTCCCACTTTCAGTTGTAATCACTCTAGGCTCCATGGTGTGGTGGTTGTCCTTCTGAGTGAAGTGTTTTTGATGGCCAAATTTAATTTAATCTAAGTATATGCGTGGATACCTATTAAAGGTACAAATTGAAATGCAAATTCTTGAATAGTAAATAACTTGATTAGTGTCATTAAAATGTTGACTCACTGACTTTTGTTCTATGATAAAGGAAATGATTGATTGAATTTTATCCTAGAAATATACTGCAGTTAAATTTCCACTCTCTTTTCCTTGCTTCTATAGAGTAATTTTGTCACAAGTCTTAAATGTTTTGATTCAATGTTGTGGCTTTATTATATGTGGAATTTTTGAAAGTTCAGCTAAAAATAGATGCAAATGTGAAAATTCTGTAGTTTCCCTTAATTCTGATTTGCGCTTAAGTTTTTGGTTTTAAAATGGTTAAAACAATGGCAGTTGCCTCTTTCAGTATTTGTTAGATGTGTGAAGTGGTGATAAATGTCACAATGATGCTTTTATTTTTTAGATTATTGCTATAATAGGTTAGTCTTTACCACAAAAGAGTCATTTTTTTAAATGTGCATTTTTTTAATGAATGGCTTTTACAAATACAACATTATAAATGTTACAGCTACCTTGAAAAAGTGGGGTGGTATAGGGGATGGAGAGCTTACATTAGAATCCCACAAAATTTTTTCTTTCTTTATTTTTTTAAAATGTTACATTAAAAAAAATATAAGAGGACCCAATATATCCCCGACCCCCTCACCCCACTCCTCCCACATCAACAACCTCTTTCATCATGGCACATTCATTGCATTTGGTGAATACATTTTGGAGAACTGCTGCACCACATGGGTAATGGTTTACATGGTAGTTTAAACTCTCCCCCAGTCCACCCAGTGGGCCATGGCAGATCATACAATGTCCAGCATCTGTCCTTGCAGTACCACCCAGGACAACTCCAAGTCCTGAAAATGCCCCCACATCATATCTTCTCTTCCCTCTCCTTACCCTCGTAGTTACCATGACCACTTTCGCAACATCAGTGCTACAATTTCTTCCATTACTAATCACAATAGTTCCGTAGTAGATTATCACTAAGTCCATTATAAACCATACCCTATTCCTCCATCCTGTGGACCCTGGGATGGTTATGTCCACTCCAAATCTGTGTCAAGAGGGGACTTCGATTCCACATGGATGATAGATGCAATTCTCCTGCTTGCAGTTGTAGGCACTCCTGGCTCCCTGGTGTGGTGTTTGAACTTCACCTCCCTGTTACCTGGCCAGGGTAAGTCCAATAAACCAGAGGGTAGGAGTTGCAAGTCCGCTGAGGCTCAGGGCATGGCTGTCACATGGACAGACCAGAGATTCAGGTCTCCTGAGTATACAACTCCAGTGCCTACCACAAGTTCAGAAAAAGTGACAGAAGAAGCTTGTGTAGAAAGGTCACATCTGAGTCCAACTCCATCACACTCAGGAAGACAAACTCCAAAGTAGGGCCAGTTGACATGGCTCTGAACTCCAGAGCCATCTGCCATGACCATAGAACCTGTTGGTCTCTGTAGCCCTCATGAGAACCAGTACCTGGGGTTGTATCTACTTTGGCTGTTTCTGGGACCCTGCCAAGGCATGCATAAGCATGACTCTTCTGATGACCTCCCGACTCTTTTCTGGAGACTCATAGCCATAGAAAATCATTTGTCCATTCCATTTCTCCCTTTTATTCAAGGTCAAAAAGCAGTTTTTAACACCTGATACTTTTGATATAACTTTTCTGTAATCTAAAGCAACAAAATTAAAAATAATTAGAAATAAATCCTCTCTTAATATAAAGTCATTATATTTGATAAAATTTTAAATAATAATAAACAGTCATCTTTTTAAAAAAGATTTATTTATTTATTTCTCCTCCCTCCCCCATTGTCTGTTCTCTGTGTCCAGTCACTGTGTGTTCTATGTTCGCTAGTATTCTCATCAGATGGCACTGGAGATCTGTCTCTTTTTGTTGTGTCATCTTACTGCATCAGCTCTCTTTTTTAGAAAACTGAGTTTACCCTGTATTACTGTAATTATAGATACATGTTATTGTACATTTGTTAAAACACAATTAACTTGTCAACACAAAGAATGTATCTTAATTATGCTAATTAAAAATCAATTACAAGGTCAAGGGAATCTCAGATAGAAAAACATGTTGCAAATCTAACTTTATAAAAAATGTAGAATTTGTCCTGACAGGAGGGGCTGAAGGCAAATGTGCTGGAGAGTAGTACTGGATATGAATATAGAGCCCGTAAAATTAAGTCAAAAGAAATTGGGTATAAGTACTGTACTCTAGTTGATAAAATACCATTTCACCATGTATGGATTAACAATCCTGAAATTGTCCACTAGAATCAAGAAATCCATAGATAGATGGCAGTTAAAGTAATATTTTTCTCACTATGAAGTAAGAGCTTACAGATAAGCAAAGGGAGGAGGCTAGGAAGTTCTATGTGATAATGGTTTAGAGTTAGACAGATCAGTATGAACTCATGTGTAAGTGAATAATATACAGAAGATTGTATATACACATATTTCTAGATATGGGCATGTGCATATCTTAGTATATACACATATATTTCCTTACACTCTCTGCAGAGAGGCCCTTGAGGCTGCAGTAACAATGAGCAGAGATAATGCCCAAGCTCTAGGTTTTAAAACCATTCTCCAATAAATGTCTTCTTAGAGAAATTGCTCTTTCTAGGAACAAAATATACAAGAAGGACCTGGAATATTTTGTAGTACCAAAAACTAAATAGGTGTAAAATAAACCCCTCAATGATGGGGTTATAGTAAAGAGCAATAGGGTGCACTGGAAAGAGCTACCATGGCTGAAAAGTAGAACACATTGAAAATAAACAAAAGTAGTAACATATCACACCCCAAAGTTTGAAATAAATGTCAGGACTCAATCCTGTTAGAACTGAGGCAACTTCCCTCAAGAGTCTGTAGGACTTGTGTGGATGGTCATTGCCATGTTTACTGCCTTTTGGCTCCCAGCTCTGAACCCTTTAACTAAGGCCCTATGGAAAGTTTCTAATCAGTTGAGCCTGGTCATGTCATTGGGATCCCATTGGGGGTCCTCGTCTGGGAACTGTGCGTGGGCATATTGATCACTGTCCAGCCTTCCCCCAGATGGGTGCTCCTTGAGCCAGGTGAAAGCTCCTTTTGTGACTCACATTCTCTCCTTGAAATTGAGTAAGGTCAAGAGGAGCTGTTCACAGTCAGCCCAGGTGAGTTTGTGGGTCTGAATGATGGACAGGAAGAGGTCCATCATGACCTGAGGCTTCTCCGAGTATGGTGGGGTGTGACTTTTCCAGATAAAGTGGTCAGTGGTAGTGAAGGGTTTGTAAATGAACATTTAGTTTTCTCCTTGTGTATGGCCATCAGCATCATAATAAATTGGAGCCCAGGCTTCAGAGAGAGGGAGCTGTAGGGTGGCCCTTCTCCCTGCTCCACCTGTCCCTGGGGCTCCCCGTGGTCTGAGTTGTCATCTTTCAAGGACTCCTTCCTGAGTGATGACTGGCACTATGCTGCCAGGGGTCAAGATTGGTGGAGACAGCCATTGCAGAGGTGCAGAGGTACAGAGGCTGCGTTGTTTGGAGAAAGCAGCTGTGGCAGCGGCTGCAGGTGTGGCTGGGCCATGTTGCTTGGAGAAACTGGCTGTGAAACCGGCTGTGGGAGTGACTGCAGCAGCCGCTGTGCTGTGCAGCTTGGAGAAAGAAGATGAGAAACAGGCTGTGGAAACAGCTGCAGGAGCAGCTATAGGAGCAGCTGGCTCTTGTTGCTTGAAGAAAGTGGCTGTGGAAGTGGCTGCAGGAATGGCTGCGAGGTAGTGCTGCTCAGGGAGCATGGTGGGGGTGAGGGCAGTGAGGTCACGCTGTTCAGGAAGGATGGCAATGGAGACAGCTGTCAGGGTAGCGAGGTCATGCTGCTCAGGGAGGATGGCAGTGGACATGGTTGTGTGGGCAGCGAGGTCGCATTGCTTGGGAAAATTGGCTCATGCCCACTCCTCGGCACTGGCACTTTAGGAACAATCACATAAGGTGGTGGGAGATCATCTTCATCTGGCCCTTCTAGAATGGGTGGGTTGGCACTAGATTTGGGGCTTACTTTCTCTGGACCCTTTGCAAGGCATGTGTTTGGCCTGGTTCCTGAGACAACACCTGTGGGCTTTTGTTAACAGGCAAATCCTGACTTCCTTAGTCGTACATTTCCTTAACCAGGGCAGACTTTGACTCGCAGTGTCCTGCCAGGCATCAATGTAGGGGAACTGGCCAGGGCACCCTGGTTTTCTGGTTAACATCTCATGTACTTTACGGATGATCCGGGGTCAAAGGTGCCCTCCTGGGGCCAGCCCATGCCAAAAGTCATCCATTCTAATTTGCAAAGCATTTTAAGATTTCCTGGCTGGAACTTTATGCCACATACATCTTCGTGGAAAGCTCAGGGAAGTTTTTCCGCATACAACTTAATGGCGTCCTATTCTGTGTGCTTCCCATGTTTCCTCTGTGTGTTGACACTGCACAACAATCACTCAGCCTTTTGTTTCATCCATCTCCAGCTCTGTCCCTCGTGGGAACACACGGCACCTCTTAGCCTAAGCAGGTCGGTATAAGCCCAGGACTCGCAAGAGGGTCTTTTTTCAGGGAGGTGCCCCAGACTGCCCTTGACCAGAGCGGTTACCACGGAACTGTGGATCTTTTCATGTGTTTTTTGGCCATTTGTATTTCTTCCTTAAAGACATATACAAAGAATATTCAAAACTAAACCATATATATTCTCCTGTTTCTAGCATTGATGGAGAATTAACAATGAATCATAACTCATGAATCTATTTTCCTGGTTAATCATAAGCATGTCTAACCTAGTACAGCTCATGATTAAATGTCTCATTGTGTGTTTGCAGCAGGCTATGTTCTGAATGTCACAGTTACTTTCGATGGGGAGAAAAATGAAGGAAGGAACCTTCTTTTTGACCATTAAAAAAAACCTCAACCATAAGAATACAAACATTCTAATTTTAGAAATGGCTAAGTGATCCTAATAGTACCTTTTTAAAAAAAAATACATAGGTGGGAAATAATATATGAAAAAAAAAAGCTCTACATAATAGCCATGAGAGAAATGCAAATTAGAACCTCATGAGATACCACTACCACTAGTTTGAAAAAAATGAGAATATCAACTAGTGGCATGAATGCAGAACAATAGGAACTCATATGTTTTACTCATATGAATACCAAACAAAACAAAACTGCCACTTTGGAATATAATATCAGTTTCTTCTAAAGTAAATCATACACTTAACAAATAGTCCTTTAGCCCCACTGGTACATATTTACTCAAGAGAATGGGAAATATTTCCACATACAATCTTGTACACAAATATTTAAGCAGCTGTTTTCTTGGTCACAAGAACTCAAAAAAATAAAAATGATCATCAACAGGTGGAAAAAGAGGGGAATGAGGAGAAAGGGCAGACTGGTAAGTATAATTGGGGGTGTGAGTGGCCCCTCTCATCCCAGAAAAAAAAAAGAGACAGAGGTAATTGACTCCTAACACTAAAGACTCTGAGGCCCTCCTCTATTTATGTGCAAAAGGAGGGAGACAGATCTCTGCAGATCTGGCTGATAGACAAGGCAGATACCCACCAACAATTCATAAGGCCAGGTTTTTACATAAAAAGATGGAGATGATGCTATGGACAGAAATTTCTTTGAGCCTTGTGATAGAAGATACCCTGAGTATATCTCCAGCCTTGGGGAGCCCCCTTTGACACAGTCATGGAACATTTTTTGTGAGGAAATGCCTCTGCCCATGTTACCAGGCAGCCTGGATCAACCAAGGCTCCTACTGCCAGCAAGCCTTGGGCCAGGTGAGCTATCAGCAGGAGGGAGGGTCACACATCAGTCACAGATCAAACCCAGGCACCCACTCTACATGGGTTCCACATACCCCTTTACGGAAGGGTCCCTGCCTCCTCCTCCTGTATAAAAAGCCCAGTCCCCTGCCCCTTGAGGAATTGTGACTATTGGAACAATTCTTATCCGAGAGCAGTGACTAGCAGTCACTTCTATTGCTCTTACTTCCCATAGTATTGTTATTGATGTTTTAACACCTTGCCTGGAATAAACAGAAACCCTGACAATTGCATACATAAGATCACGGATGGTTCCCATTTGCCCTTCCCCAAGATCTAGGGATCAGTGGTCTCTGTGTTCTCAGGTCAAGAGTGGCATCAGCCCCATATAGTGGCCACTGGCTGGCCATCTTATGGTCTTCCCCTACCAACCTCCTTCCACAGGCCTCCCCAGGATTTTCTCAGCCAAAGCCAGATCCCAAAGCACAGATATATGAAGGGCAATCCCAGGATAAGGCCTCATCCCCAAATGGGTCACCACCTTGGGGACTTTGCCTAAAACACCCATTGAATTTCCGCTTAAGAATTAACTTACATTTAGAGACCAGTCATCACACTGTTAGTCCACAGGAAGTTTCTGAGCTTAGATGGAAGGGTATCACCTGTCACAGGAATTTAGTGCAGGTTCCCAAATGTGGCATTAATGAAGTTCTGTTAATTATATGAGAATAATTTCCTATAGATGGCTTCAGGCTTGGTTGATCATTTAAGATGCAACTCTAAGGAAGCAGCTGTGTCTCAAGCAATTGAGCTCCCATTTACCATATGTAGGACTCAGGTTCAATTCCTGTAACCTCCTGTTAAAAAATAAAGGCATCCCAGACCTGTGCAGTGAGGTGCAGCCCCCACCCCCACATGCAAAATGAAGCATCAAAAAGAGGATGGTGCAACCAGATAGAAAAAAAAAGATACAATCCCTTACCTTTGCTCCCAAACCCATAGCAGATTTCAATCACTTCTTTCAAATGCAGACATTCTGAAAGCTAGAAGCATCAGTGTAAATGCAGTATGGGATATAGCCACAGGCTTCTTTCAACTACTCCTGCCCAGGTGGCAGGGTAAAAATTGGAGGGCCTCTGGGACACTCCCCAGTCTGGGGCAAATCCCATTCCTCACTTTTCCTAGCCCTATTAGAGAATCACTGGCATGGAGGCAGACATTTAGCTTCTACCCAGATGAACTTTCTAGATCTCTGTGGACATTTCCTAAAAGGACACAGCAGAGAGTTGATGGGCATAAGAGAGGGAGGACTCAGAGTGTGGGGACTCCATGGAGGGAGCCAAGCACCTGGGGGGAGGAAGGTGATGTGAAATGGTGGCCCAGTGTAACATCACATATATCAGATCAAGATGTCCCCAGTGTTACAATCGAAGCCTGGGCGTGACAGCTGGAGCTGGGATAAAATATGGAGAGAAGAGTCTGGGTGAAGGGAGGATGCTCTCTGGCACCTGTTCCTCCTTCTTGACTCCCCATGACATGTTTCCCAGTTGGGACATACTCCTGTCCAAATCTGGGGCCAGGATCCAGGTATCTGCTCCCTTTCCACAGCTTCCCTCTCTGCCCTTGGGGCTGCTAAAGAAAAAGCAGTGGAACACCAGGTGAAGCCCCTTTTTGGGTCAGAAAGGAAATTCCACAATACACATGCTCAGGGAACACAGGAAGCCCATTAGCAGGATGTGCAACTGTGGGGAATTTAAATGGAGGATTTTGTCACTGACCCAGAAGACATAACCACCAGATGGCAGTGACAATCTGTTCATCGGACATGGTGTTGACTGTTTTGTAGGATGGACCCCTACAGAAAAGCTTCCAAAAGCCACAGGTGGGAAGGAGCCCCCGAAGAGGAAGCAGGGCAAGGAGTGCCAAGGCAGCTTGGGACCATATAAACATCCCTGCTTACCTACAAATTGAGAGCCTATGTTGGGCTAATTTCCTGGGGTATGCAAAGCCAGTTAATGCTAAATGGCTAAAAAATGTTTATTGGGCTAATTTTAAGACAATTGCACGCGTAATTATTTGAGTTTAGCTGCACCCCAAAGATCTCAAAATAAATTTATTTCTTCACAGGTATTTTCTCAAGAGGATTTTCTGCAAAAGTGACAGCTAGGCAAGCCAGTCATGACAGTTTTAAAGCTATTATATCTGAAATGACTCATCAGCATTCCCAACACTACTAAGCTCCTCCCACAAATGATTTGTCCCTGACCCTGTGCTGAGGGCTTTCAATGTGGAGGGATTCCTAGGGAAGCCTCCTCCTAGGGATGCATCCCCAAGGGCTGCTGCACAGGATGACAATCCTCATAAGAGTCAAACACACCATTTCGAAGGTCTTTCATTTCTTGGTAGTGTAAGGGTAAGGCCACATTGAGACAATAGGAATAGAACTACATTAGGAAATGGGAATTGCAAAGTGCCTTCAGATAAATAAATAACATAGGCTGTTTCCAAGGAGAGTGCCAATAAATAACTTAGGGCTGTCCCCAAGAAAAGGGCCAAAAAATAACACGGGACTGCTCACAAGAAAGGGCTTTTAAAAAAGAAAAAAGTAGATACACTATCTTCAGCTAACCACAGTGTTCTGCTTCCGTGCCTGCTTGCTTGCTAGTAACTCCTCCCCCCCATCCTCAAAGGCTATAAAAACACCTCTTCCCTTAACTCAGGGCTGCTGTCTCCTCCGCATAGAATGAGAAAGTCACTGCGCAGCTAATGAAGCTCTCAATTAGAGCTTTATTCAAAGTCTGAGTCTGGTCAATATCACTAATCTATAACAGTAGATAGATGTTTGTTTATTAAGAGACAATTCTAGGCCAAGTAATGCCATATATAATGGCTTCCTGATTCTTTTTTTAATGTCAACTGACTTTCTTAAAGTAAACTCCCATGGGGATGCCTAAATCAAGGCAAAGTCCCACCTGGGTCTCTTATGACCACTTTCTGTCCTGGTCTACAGACCACAACCCTGTTTCCTACTCAGGCAGTTGCCTAAATAAGACTGACTATAGGCCCTGGGGCCAGTGAGGCCAAACTAACTGTGGCTATATTTACCTACAGACACATTCACACCAATATTAATGTCTACCTATTTAGATATGTCTATGCATATTAACTTAAAAGTACACAATAAACCCTCTCTATCACTCTGTTTACAGGTGCTTTGACACAATTGTACATGATTTTTTTTTGCATGGAAACATGACAATTTAAGACAACTCCTTTCCCCCTCCCTGTCCTTTTTATGTAGTCCCTCACCCTCCCATTCCTCCATAAGCTCAGGAAAAATGCTGTTTTTGGTCAGCAGAATCCTGCTCATTCTCTGTCTTTCCCCACCAGCCATCCCCTGAGTGGTCACCTTCTCTGAGTCCTGTTCTTCCTGGGCCCCAGACCCACAGATACACAGCCCCCCTTTCACAGCTCTGATCCTGTGGGCAGAAGATGCAGATTAATGCCACGTGGTGGTCCAGGGTCATGGCAAGCCTAGGCATCCCTGTTAGCTCTGATGATGATTTCAAAGTAGAAATCTTAACTACTTACAGATGCTTTTAGCTCTTGGTATGTATTTTATTTAAAGGATTTCTATGAACAGGAGAGCCAGTTAGGAGAGTTTGGTACATAAATGAAATAACAAACTGGTGTTATATTATTTATGGAAAAATAAAACAATAGAGGAATTTCTGTGACTGGATCTGCCAGGTAAGGGGCTTTGAATTTTTGTGATGTGGTGGGTTTTTTTGAGGTCCCAGGGCCAGGGATTGAACCTGGGACATTTTAAGTGAGAAATCATAACTTATCCCCTGAGGCTTTTTTTTTCATTTGTTTCTTTGGTGTTTCTTTTTTGTTGTGTTTTTCAGAAGGCACCAGGAACCAAACCCAGAATCTCCCATGTTGGAGACAGGCACTCAATACGTAAGCCACAGTCACTCTCCTGAACTGTTTTTACTTAACAATAACTCCCTGATTCTTTTAATTGTTCATAGTAATTGGGAGAATAATAAAAGAAAAATAAATCCCTTACTCTGTTAATGTCTAATTTATGCCCAGTCATTGTAGGATTTCAGTTAGGGGTCAAGAGTCAAAACAGCTTTGAAATAATTTTTAAACAAAAAAATATCTGTGATTAAAATATTAGTTTTTTTCATAATAACCATTTCCAAAGATGATCATGAATTTAATTCTAGACATAATTTGCTTATATTGGCTTATTCAAGGATAAATAAGGTAAAAGATAGTGAATCAACAAAAGCTCCCTCAGGCTCTATTTCAATTCTACAATTGACATATGTGTCCTAGGCCCTCATTTAGGGATGGGGACACTGAGGCTATGTGAAGGAAAGGGACAGACCAAGACCCATAAACCTGAAGAGGCAAGGGAGAACCAGGGTCAGCCCTGGGCTCTCTTTCACATTCAGGACTGACCTTTGGTGTTTTGTCTGTGGGGAATGGGGTGGGTTCCCTCTCTCTGAAGCTATGTGTAATAGTCTGAAGATGTTGCCTGCAGACCAAGGTGGGGCTCAGAGAGGAATTGGGTGACCCTGAATTTCTGAGGTCCAGACCTCAACATATTTTCTTTACCCTTAAACATGGCTACTGCTTACTGTGGTCTCATCAGTCCTGGCCCCACTGCTCAATGTCTGGTGGCCTTGGTCAGACCCAAGGGAGGAGAAGCAGATTTCCTGTTTGCTATGCAACCAGAAAATGACTCAAATTCAGAGGGCAAGTGCTGGGGGTCTTGAATGAGAAGAGCCACTTCTTTTCTGGGCTGAGGGTTCTGGCTCCAGACAAAAATGAGGGAATCCCAGTAGAAAGCTGTGCCCTACAGAGTTAGATGGTATGTGGGGGGAAAGGGTAGATATCATTCCCAGGTTTCTGCTTTTAAAATATTTGAATAAACTGAGAAAATTGATTCACTAGTGAAAAGTACTTGAAATCATTATGTAAACTGTGATATGATTAAATTCTTTAAGCAATTGCAATTCATTCACCAACAAGGTGACAAATCCTATCAAATAGCAGTGACATGTCCTTCACCCTGTCTAGTTGCTGGGTTTGGCATTCCTGCACAAAGGTCCTTTCACACTGACCCATCCCTTCCTTCACCAGCACTCTTCCCAACTTCTCTTCCTTCCTATATTAACTTATTTTCTTCTGAAATTAACAAAGACTTTGCATAAAGAATTCAATCAAGAAAAAAAAAATGGAGAGAGGCAAGATGGTGACAGATTAAGTACACCTACATCATCTTGCCTAAATAAAACAACTGAGTGCAGCAAAATCCTTCCTGACTGAGCTGTTTTGGGAACCCAAAGAGCAGGAGGCTTAAGGGCATCCATATGCAGAGAGCATAACAAAAAGAATGATTGTGCAAGGTGAAACCATGAGTTTCTGATGCTTCATGCAGGAGCTATTGGACAGCTGAGCCCCTCCCTCAGGGCAGGAGCCACAGCATTCCCTGACTCTTGCCAGTCAGTCAGCTAGAAGAGACAAATCCTGAGAGTGGGAGGGTTCTGGTGAAAGGTGGAGAGGAGTCCCCTGAGTGTGGGTTCTATGATCTGGACCCCCCTTTTTTTAGCTTTCAGAAGCATACCAGCTGGACTCTGGAGAAACCAGGAAGAAGGGAGAGGTAAATCTGCTGAGGCAGTCTGATTTACCTAACCTCCCTGGGATAGGGAAAATTAGTCTGGGAGAAGGTGGAGCCAGGCAATTAACTAGTCCTGTACAACTCCTCTAAGGGAGGGGGACAGCAGGAAGTGCTTAATAAGCTTCCAAGAGCATATTTAGGGTTCCCAGGAAGGTGTGGGTGCTCTCTTTCAAAGAGACTGAGAGTAATTTCGATGCTGCCAGCTTGTTTCTTGATTGGTGTGATTCCACTTTCTTGATTTTCTCATTTCTGTGTGTACTTATTTTGGCAATCAATGCTGTCTCATTTCCCTCCTGCATCTTTCTAACTTCCACCTTCTGTTGTTGTCCTTACATTCCAATTACCTTTGTTTAGTCCCCAGTTTTTCTGACTTTTTAATTCTAACCGTTTTGTTTTCTATCCTTTATTAACTTTCTATTTTTATCCTTTCTTTTCTCTTTCCCTATCTCTTCATCATACTGACCTGTTAATTCACACTATATTCTTTTTGATATTCAGTTCCCCATTTCCTTGGAGGTGCACCACTTTTTTATTCCTGTATTTCTACACAGTTACATGAGTTTAATATCCAATCCCTTAGGGCTTATATGATTCTTCTGCTAACATTTACTATCAATATTACTATTAAATCTTTTTTTTTTTTCACTTCTTTTGCTTCCCCTGGATGTAAACTTTTTCATTCAAGGGAACTTAGACAACAACAAGGAAATAAAATAAGAAGAAAAAAGTATAAAATAGAAAACTTAATACACCCACAAAAACAGCAACTAAATAAAACCTGAGACTACATGGAGGACATAACCAACTGAAGAAACCCATCAAGATAAAATGATGAGCAGAGAGCCACAAAAAATTACAAAACATACCAATAATCAGGAAGACATGGCCCACACCAATGAAAAAACTTAAAACCAGGAAGAGAAGCAGAACATTGAACAACTAAACAAAGATGTCCAAACTAATATCATGGAGCATTATAAAGAAGTGAAAGAAGAGATTAAGGATATTAAGAAAACACTTGCAGAGCGTACTGAAGAAATTGTAAACATATGGAAAAAGATAACAGAATTGTTGGTAATGAATGGCACAATCCAAGAAATAAAAAAAAAAAATAAAAAAAAAACACTCTAAGCAAATAACAGCAGAATTGAATAGGCAGAGGAAAGAATTATTGAGGTGGGAAGCATTAAATCTGAAATCAAAGAAAGAGTAGAATTATTAGATAAGAAGTTAGAAGAAATCCAATAGAGACTTAGGGATCTGAATGACAACACAAAATGCACAAATATCTCAGAAGGAGAAGATAAGGGAAAGGGGACAGAAGGTTTTTTGGAGGAAATAATGGCTGAAAAATTCCCAAACTTACTGAGGGAGATGGATGGTACATGCCCAGGAATCACAGCACAACCCAAACAGTATAAATCCCAAAAGGCCTAGTCCAAAACATATCTGTGAAATTATCTGATGCTCAAGACAAAGAGAAAATATTGAAAGCAGCAAGAGAAAAGAGAACCATCGAACACAAGGGAGGCTCAATAAGATTAAATGCTGATTTCTCATCTGAAACCATGGATGCAAGAAGACAGTGGTATGACATAGTCAAGATACTAAAAGAAAAAAGTTTCCAGCCAAGAATACTCTATTGAGTAGAACTGGCATTCAAAATTGATGGAGAGCTCAAAATATTCACAGATAAACAGAAACTAACAGAGTATGCCAATAATGAATGTGCTCTTCAAGAAATACTAAGGGGAATTCTGTAGCTTGAAAGAAAAAAACTGAAGTCGGAGTTGGAGGACAGTTTAAGATGAACAAAAAAGACAAAAAAGAAATAAAAACAACATATGACACACACAAATTCAAAGAAAATATGGCTAATGTAAGTAATTTCTTGTGAGTAATAGCACTGAATGTTAATGGATTAAACTCACCTGTCAAGAGACACAGATTGGCAGAATGGATAAGGAAATGTGACCCATCTATATGCTGTCTATATGAAATTCACCATAGACCCAGTGATTCAAGAAGGTTGAAAGTGAATAGCTGAAAAATAATATTACAAGCAACTAATAACCAAAAAAGGCAAAAGTAACTATACTAATATCAGACAAAACAGACTTTAAAAACAAAACTATTGTGAGAGACAAAAATGGGCACTACATATTAGTAAATGTGGTAATCTATCTAGAAAGAACAATCATAAATATTTATACACCTAATCAGAGTGCCTCAAAATACATGAGGCAAACACTGGATAAACTAAATGGAGGAATAGATGACTCCACAATCATTGTGGGAGACTTTAATATATCATTATCATCACTAGACAGAACATCTTGACAGAGAATCAATTAAGAAACAAAGATTTGAATAATTTATTAGAGGATCTGAACCTAATAGACATATGCAGAACACTACAACAAAATACAGCATAAATTCATTCTTCTCAAGTGCATATGGATCATTCTCCCAGATAGAACACAGGCTAGGCCACAGAGAAAGTCTCAATGAATTCAGAAAGATTGGAATCATACAAAATAATTTCTCTGACCCCAGTGGGATGAAACTGAAAGTCTGCAAGGGCTGGAGAACCAGATTAGGCACAAGGATATAGAAGTTAAGCAACACACTCTTAGACAAACAGTGGGCCCAGGAGGAAATCTCAAAAGAAATCAGCAACTACTTTGAAATAAGTGAAAATGATAGCACAACATATTAAAACTTATGGGATGCAGCAAAAGCTGTACTGAGAGGGAAATTCTTAGCCATAAATTCATATATCTACAGAGAAAAATAGCTAAAATCAAACAAATAACTGCACATTTTTTTTTAAACATTTATTTATTTATTTATTTTCCCCCCCTCCCCTGGTTGTCTGTTCTTGGTGTCTATTTGCTGCGTCTTGTTTCTTTGTCCGCTTCTGTTGTCGTCAGCGGCACGGGAAGTGTGGGCGGCGCCATTCCTGGGCAGGCTGCTCTTTCTTTTCACGCTGGGCGGCTTTCCTCATGGGCGCATTCCTTGCGAGTGGGGCTCCCCCACGCAGGGACACCCTTGCGTGGCACGGCACTCCTTGCGCGCATCAGGGCTGTGCATGGCCAGCTCTACACGAGTCAAGGAGGCCCGGGGTTTGAACCATGGACCTCCCATATGGTAGACGGATGCCCTAACCACTGGAACTGCACATTTAGAGGAATTATTGAAAGAATAAATAACCCCAAAGGATGAAGAAAGAAAGAAAGAACAAATTTCAGAGCAGAACTAAATGAAAAAGAAAATAAGAAAGCACTAGAAAAAATAAACAGAACAAAGAGTTAGTTCTTTGAAAAAACCAATAAAATTGACAAAACCTTAGCTTTTTCCTGTGTTTGCTTAACACAGAAAAAAGAGCAAAGATGTGAATAGACAAAATAAGAAATGAGAAAGGGGATATCACCACTGAACCCAAAGAAATAAAAAGAATCATAGGAGGATATTTTGAAAAACTATATACCAACAATAACACATAAGCAGTTGACATTCACAAAGGAAGAAACTGATGATCTCAACAAACCAATCACAAGTAAAGAGAAAAAACCTGTCATTAAATCCTCCCAAATATGGAGAGCCCTGGGTCAGACAGCCTCGCAGGTGACTTCCACCAAACATCTGGAAGGAACTACCTCCAATTCTGCTTAAACTCTTACAAAAAATTGAAATAAAAGAAACATAGTGTAACTCATTCTATGATGTCAAAATTACCATAATACCAAAGGCAAACAAAGACACCACGAGAAAGAAAATTAACAGACCAAACTCTCAAATGAACCTATATACTAAAATCCTTAACAAAATACTTGCTAATTGTATTCAGCAACACATCAAATGAATTATCCACCATGACAAAGTGGATTTCATCCCTGGTATGCAATGAAATCTAAACATAAGAAACTTAATCAGAGTAATACACCATATAATCAGGTCAAATAAAAATCACATGATCATATCTATAGATGTAGAAAAAAGCATTTGACAAAATACCCACCCTTTCCTAATAAAAATACTGCAAAAGATAAGAATAGAAGGAAACTTTCTGAACAGGATAAAGGATATATATGAAAAACACACATCTAACATCATATACATGCCGAAATTGTAAAATCTTTCCCTCTAAGATTAAGAACAAGACAAGAATACCCATTATCACCTCTCCCATTTAAAATTGTGTTAGAAGTACCTTGTCAGGCATGAGGCAAGAAACAGATATAAAAGGCATCCAAATTGGAAAGGAAGAGGTAAAATTTCACTCCTTGCAGATGACATGATTCTCTACATAGAAAGCCATGAGAAATCTAAAACAAAGCTTCTAGCATTTATAAATGTGTTCAGTAAAGTCACAGTGTATAATACCAATGTGTAAAAATGAGTAGGATTTCTCTACACCAATATTAAACAATCTGAGGAGGAAATCAAGAAAAAATACCATTTGCAATACCAATTATAAAATCAAATACCTAGGAATAAATTTATTTATTTATTTATTTTTTCATTGACTTTGTAATAATATTACATTAAAAATATATATATATGAGGTCCCATTCAACCCCACCACCCCCACCCCACCTCTCCCCCCCCCCCAGCAGCACTCATTCCCATCATCATGACACATCCATTGCATTTGGTAAGTACATCTTTGGGCACCTCTGCACCTCATGGTCAATGGTCCACATCATGGCCCATACTCTCCCACATTCCATCCAGTGGGCCCTGGCAGGATTTACAATGTCCAGTGATTGCCCCTGCAGCACCATCCAGGGCAACTCTAAGTCCCAAAGGCGCCTCCACATCTCATCTCTTCCTGCCATTCCCCATACCCATATCAGCCACCCTGTCCACTTTTACCACTCAACTCCAATGCGAACTTTTCTTTGTGGACCTTGGATTGGTTATGTCCGTGGCATCTCTATGTCAAGAGGAGGCTCATATTCCACATAGATACTGGATGCAATCCTCCTGCTTTCAATTGTAGGCACTCTAGGCTCCATGGTGTGGTGGTTGTCCTTCCTCAACTCCATCTTAGCTGAGTGTGCTGAGTCCAATAAATCAGATTGTAGGTGCTGGAGTCTGTTGAGACTCAGGACCTGGCTATCACATTGTCAGTCCAGAGATTCAAATCCCCTGAATATATCTTAAACCCCAACACTAACTGCAACTCCAGCACATTAGCATGAAAGTCTTATGAAGAGAGCTCCCATCTGAGTCCAGATTCATCACACATAAACACCAGTTCCAAAGAGGGGCCATCTGACCTGGTAGTTAACCCCGTCTGCCATGACCATAACTCCCATGGGTCTCTTTAGTCCTCAAAGGAACCAATACCTGGGGGTTGTATCTGCTTTATCTGTCTCTTAGACTCTGCTCAGTTGTGCATAAGGGCAATCCTTCTGACAGCCTCCAGACTCTTTTTTAGAGACTCGTAGTGTTGTGGAATTTAAGAGAAGTTCAATTAATTGAGTATAGAGAGGCCAGGACTCAGGAATGATTTTGAGAAGGAAAAAATGGTTTATTGACGGCCGGCCGGACTCGGGAGCTTTCTGTTTGAATCCCGAGCCCGGAACAAGATTTTCAAACGTCTTTTATACAGAGAGGAAAGGCCAAATGGTCCCTTTGTTTCAGTTCTCAATAGGCTTCAATTAGCATATATCTCTTTCACATCTTAGGTAAGCTTTTAGCAAGGACTCCAGACATTTTAGATAAGCCTTGGTTTTTGCATTTCCCCTAAATACTTAAAGTTTATAGCCCTTGCTTTGTTAAACATTTCCTGGGACTGGAGCCTGCTGTCACCGTCCCTAAGGGCAGGACTGCAGCCTCTTACCGTTCCACACCCACAAGTCAAATAACTTAGTTATCTCTGAAGAGACAAAGAGCCTTCCACCCATAGCCCACATCATTCCCCCCCTTTGTCAAAGTTTACTTGCTAAGCTTTGGCATAATTATTGTTGTAGCTATGAGGTGGATGACTGTTTGTTGTCTTGACTGATTATTTATCAGTCTTTAGTACAGCATCAAGGACCGTTTTTAGAAGTTTAGAACTTTTCATTCTGGACAGCAGAATCTTGGGCAGGGGCCTCCCGCAGTTATTCTGCTGCCACTGGCACTCACGTGGATTTCCAGTCAGGTTCCAGATCCATCTATTACTTTTATTTTACTCTTAAAGAGTTTACACCTTTAATTTAAAAGGGATGCTGAAGGGAGACGATCTCTTTTCTGTAACTGCTTCCTGCTGGCCATGGGCTGTAGTCATTGCCTAATAAGGTGTAAAACTCTTTAATTTATTCTAACTGGAGGAAGATGGATCTGGCATTCTGTACGAAGTTGGATGAAGTTTTCATATGGTTAATAAGATGTTCACTCTGAAAGAAACAAACTTAATTAAAAATTTGGAATACCCGTTTTTAAAAGAGGACACATTGGATTACAGAGATAGACAAGATTAGATGCCTATAAAGATGGCATTCCTTAAAAGCTGGTGGGAACAGCATATATATTCTTTTTTAAGTTATCCATCTTTAGAGAGAAATTGCAACAGACACTTAGCTTTGTCTGAAGACACATTCCAAGCTGTTCAATGATTGACACTCATTCACTCTGTCAGATGCTCCTGGTGAACTGGCACTCCTTGGGCAACTGGCTTCACTCAGGATTAGAACACTAATTTGGAAATACTCTTAGTTTTCACCTGTGGGAGTGATCAGAACTACAGAATAAAGATTTTATACACCTTGGTTTTCATTGTACAATTTCTAGCAATTTTGACTTGTTCAATAGGTGACTCACCATCAGCAAGCAAGCCTCACTTTTGCTAACTGAGTCTGGCTGAGACTGCCACCTTATTCTATAGACATGTTATTAACTGTTTAGAAAATGATTTTACCAGGAATTTAACATGTCTAATATACTTCTGCACTTGATCCAAAATAGAAAAGATAACATTACAATTATTAGGCATATATTTAGTACAGGAAAGTACAGCACTTAATATTAACTAATGTATTACTTAATGCATAAGGATTCAGTGTTGCCATTATTAGTTTTGAGTTTCAGGTTTGTAATACTTTACATGTTATCTCTCCATGAGAGCAGGCCATAATGCCAATTGTGTTTAAGTTTTACTTACAGTCTCCTGGTATCATGGCTCCACTTAGCATGTTCTTCAACGCAGTGAGCAAGTTGCAGCATCCTTCCAGTATTCCAGAGATTTTCCAGTATTCTACTAGCCTGGTGCATAGTGCTCTCTGGCACCATGGAACAGTGCCAGTCTGGAGGCGATATCCATTGTACACTTGGCTGTACCGAGTCATTATTGGCTGCAGGAGCTTGAAACTGCAATATAGTTTCCATCAACTTCAGGAGCAGAACCAGAGACTGATATAGCACATATTTTTAATTGAGGGGTCAGTGACCAGCCTAGCCAATAACTCACATGGAGAGGCCACCTGTAATGTATACAAGGCCTGGTTCCAATGCACAAGAGTTTGACAATGTTAAAGTCTATTCCTTGTTTTATATATATTTTAAACAACTTAACGCAATACATATATCAAATGACCATCTACTTACACAATTTTACTATGAAGATAACAGTAGGTACTTCACTTTAGTAATAGAGGAAAAATATTATTTTTCATTGTTAGAATGAAAACAGAATATTTCCAATAGAATCAAGACAACCTTTTATTACCATTTACTTAAATGTGTATTTTGCAGTGGCCTTCAGACAGGTTTATTATCATGAAGTTATTTCTGCTACCAATACCAATCTAAGTTTCTTTAGTTAACAATAACTTCTACAACTAGAACTATTTAAACATTTTCAGTTTGGAAGATGTTTTACAAACTCTTTATAATTGACTATAACCACATTGAGTAGCCACCTCATGTTTAAATAAACTTACTAAATTACAATTACCAATGAAAGAAATTTACTCTCTATTTAAGAGAGCATATCTACAATCTTTTCCCTTTAGCCTAATTTCACCAATGTGAACTTACAATTTTCACTTACAATTTTCATTACTGTAAAGATTTTGTACATATGTTAATTTAGTTTATAAATTAACTATGGGAGATTACACTCAAGTTAAATAAAATTGAAACCATAATAGTTTATGCAAGGAATGTTCTCTTTTTCCCTTACAGGAAGCTAAAAACTTCTTTTCTTTAAGTTATGAAAATTATTAATTTAAAAGCATAACTGACTACCAGGTTTTAAAACACATGCATACTGACTTCCAGGTTTCAAAACACATTACACAATTACTTAATTTTTTAAAATCATAACCCAGGAAAGATCTCTCCATAGTTTTTATGGACTTTCCTTTACTTACTGAAATTTGTTAATAGAGCCACTAATTACCTTATTTTGTTGGAAAGAAATCTTCTGGAAGAAAATAAGGCTCACCAGATTGTGGAGAAGAAAATACCTTATTCTCAATCTTGCAAGAAGGGGCGCAGAGCCAGATATGGCTGGTGCCCCGAACAAAGAAAAATGACACAATTTATACCCCTAAGCCTAGCATGCAAGCTCTTCCTGTTTTTCCATAGATTGGATACTTCAGAAGTTACAGCTTATCTGAGATTTAACTTTCCCACGCAAAAGTTTGATTTAACTGCTTCTTCTATCACATTCCAACCATTTTAGTTTTTACCTGCTCCCCCCCTTTGTCAAATAAGGAATAGAATTTAGTGCTGAAATGGCACCGACTTAGTTAGCTCCTTCTTGGGCATCCTTCCACTGCCCATAGGACTGGCCTAAACTGGTCTCCTCCACTGCTGTCCAACCCGGGAGTGGGAGACTGAGGCAGCAGGCCGCTGGGTTACATCAATATTTTTCTTCTGTGAAAATTAACCTAATCTTTGTTTTGTTTTTTCCAATTTATGGCTGACAAAGGTTTAAACTGGGAAATTACCAGGCAAACTGATTCTTAATTCCCTAGCCTAGTAGATAGGTTTAATCTGCCACACCTAGTCTTGCCTTAAAAGCTCTTGCAAAGAGGAGGCCCTTTCCCAATTGTTTCCATAATCAGATTTCTATGACTTTTTCATCCTGCTTAGTTCAATTTGGGCTTTAAGAATATTTATAAATATAACTGCATATTTAATTTTCAACAATTTGAGCAAATAGGCAGACATGAATAGTTTGGCACAACAACATGACTTTAGTTACTTTAAACTTTTCAAAGACTTTTGAAACTCTTCTTAACTTGCACTATGACCATGCAGCTTACCACAAGAATTTTCTTTCCCACTCAATGGATTGTAATAACCAAAATGTTCTCAATGCCTCAGCACCACTTTGTTTCAGAACTTTACACTTTACTTTGAAATCAGCAGAATTTTGGATAAGCCACAAGATTAACTTTATATATTTACCGAGGCTATTTGAAGCCTCAGGGAGACAGACTGCTTTCTCTCATGAATTGCCACTCTTAGGAACACTGACCGTCAAGGCAGGAGACTTCTCCCCCTCCACCCCCCTTTTTGATTTTGGAGATAATAAAACTCCAGTGGCCATTTAACCTTATTCTATCAGGCAGCAATTTATTTAGTTTACACTTGAATTCATGAGAGAAAGGGTTACTAATACCAGAAGAGGGGACAGTGATGTCCCAGCTCTTCTCAATTATGAAATAACCACAGGCAAAGGCAAAGGGCGAGGTTAGGCCTGAAGCAACCATAAACAAAGGAAAGGTTAGTGTAGAATTTACACTTAAATAATAGTTTCAGGCTAAATTCACCCAGCTGTAATCTCAGTTATTGTCTTTCCACTGTTTTACAATATAAATGCATTTATAAATGATTTTAACTCTTAGTTACAGTTTTTATTAATTTTTTAAAACCTATTAATTTTATAACACCTTTAAATACCTTTCATTCAACTTATAACATATTAAATGAACTTAACCATTACTTTAATTTTTCCTTTAAAGTGAAAGAATAAATCTCTTGCAGTTAGTTTGAAATAAAAGGCTACTTTTCAGGATTTGATTTCTAGAACATAAAATGTTCTTTTAAAAGAACTCTTCTTCAAACATTGAGGATATGATGAGGTTAAAGCACAAGAAGCTATTGATAAAATATTTTCTTTGTATATTGATCTTACTCAATTTAATCATAAAAATTTCCCTTCCACAAACCTTCTACACTTTCAGTATTCATTCAGGTTCTGTCCCACACTCTACTCTTTCCAATAATCAATCATTTTATCTTAGGACAAAATCATCTTCTGTTTCCTTAACAATAAAAACACATTCCATATATCCCACATACTGAGTTACCAGGCAAACTTCTTACAACATATAATTGCCATTAATACTAAACAAGTTTGTTAAAATAATGAACTTTTCTTCACTTTAAATACTTAGTAGCATGTAATACCAGAAACAGTTTTTTTGGAAGCAAGTTGGCAGGGGAGATTGGCTGCCGAATAAGTTTGTTATAAAATTGCCTTTTATTATTATTATTATCAATTCAGTTTTGTTAAATAATGACTTTCTGCAATTAGCCACTTAAATACCTTAAACAATGCTTTGTAAAACTTTTATATTTATACCCTTAACACAAATTTTACCTTCACAGAACATTCTCTTACTTAAGGTTACTACAATACCTTCTAAGAACCTGAGCAGAGTGCAAACGTATTTTGGCTTTGACACCCTAAGGAGGGAACTTTACTGCATTTATTCTGATTCTGCTTTTCACCTCCTTCACTTCCCCCCCTTCCAGGCAGTCGGGTGCACAACAAACAGGAATGCGGCTTATGAATAGAAGCAAGCCGCTCCCCCCTTTCCAGCTTTCAGCCAAAATGGGCAGACAGAACCTACTCAAATTTGGCAACTCTCCCAGGAACCCAGCCGCCCTGCCTGGGACATTCCCAACAGACTTGGGTGCGTGGCGCGGACACAGATGGCCTCCAAGCCCCGGCAAAGGGCCAGACCAGAGACAAGACAGCAGAGCATGCACAAACATCTAGACTCCTCAGCTTTTGCCCCAGAATCATTTCACCCCCTTGCCAATGGCAAGGGAGGGCTCCAGCTCAGCTGTAATTCTACTTGACATAAGGACACAACTCCGACACTAACATTGAGCTGACACAGACAGAAGCACAAAGGTCACTAATCTGACCCACAAGTTATATATTTATTTCACCATGGCTGCCCCCACAGCCATCACAAACCTCAGAACACTTAACATTTGGTATAAAGCGAATTCATTCACAAATTAGCACCATAACAAAAGATTTCAGCTAGACTTTTCCACTGTTTAAACTTTACACCCAGACCAAGCTCCACCAGAAAAGCCGATCCATTTTCCTGTAACCAAGTTTTGTTTTCCTTAATCTAGACCAATTTCCAGGATATTAGGACTCGAACCTATAAATACCCTTCCTATTAAAATCGAGACTCCACTCCTTTAGTGGATATAAGACCAGTACCAGATTCTAACATGCAGTTAGACAAACCCAAAACACCAGGGCTTTTCCCCGGTTTTCCTCCTTTTCCCAAGCCTAGAGAGAACGGCTTCCCCCCAGCCTTCTGGGGCTACTAGGGTTCTCTCGGGAGGTGATCAGCCTCCCCTTCCTAGCAATTAAAGCTAGGGCCTTCCAGACTCTGCTCACCTGGGGAGTCTTACCTTCTTCCCTGTTCAGAGCTCTTTTTCGTTCCCAGAATCTTTCTCTTCAGACCTTCCATTGCCCCTTGATTTTGTCGGGAAGATTCTGGTGGAGCCCACATCTTTTCTGGATTAAATTTAATCCAGGGGCGCCCAGATTTGGGGTTCACCCGAGTCCTCCCGGCTTCCTCGGGGATTTGGAAGGGGCAGCAAAATGCTACCGTCTCTGGCCTTCATTTTTGTCCCTTCGCGGTCGCCATTAATGTTGTGGAATTTAAGAGAAGTTCAATTAATTGAGTATAGAGAGGCCAGGACTCAGGAATGATTTTGAGAAGGAAAAAATGGTTTATTGACGGCCGGCCGGACTCGGGAGCTTTCTGTTTGAATCCCGAGCCCGGAACAAGATTTTCAAACGTCTTTTATACAGAGAGGAAAGGCCAAATGGTCCCTTTGTTTCAGTTCTCAATAGGCTTCAATTAGCATATATCTCTTTCACATCTTAGGTAAGCTTTTAGCAAGGACTCCAGACATTTTAGATAAGCCTTGGTTTTTGCATTTCCCCTAAATACTTAAAGTTTATAGCCCTTGCTTTGTTAAACATTTCCTGGGACTGGAGCCTGCTGTCACCGTCCCTAAGGGCAGGACTGCAGCCTCTTACCGTTCCACACCCACAAGTCAAATAACTTAGTTATCTCTGAAGAGACAAAGAGCCTTCCACCCATAGCCCACATCAGTAGCCATATAAACTCATTCCTCCTTTCCATTTCCCCCTTACATTAGGTCAAACAGCATTTAAAAGTCATGTTATTTTATGTAGACAGGGATATTCTGCTGATCCGCATTGAACCTTCTGTACAAGGTCATTTTCCAGTTGCATCATCAGTTGGTAGTTGATAGTGATCCCTTGGTGCCTGGGAGGCTCATCTCCGGGTGTCATGTCCCATGCTGGGGGGAAGGCATGGCATTTACATGCTGAGTTTGGCTTCGAGACTGGCCACATTTGAGTAACATGAAGGCTGACAGGAGGAAATTCCCAGGCACAATGCTGCTCTAGGCCTTGTTCTTATTTTAGGGTTATCAGCTCACAAGCATAGTCATTAGCGTCAGGGGCTCACTGTTGAAACCTCACTCCCTCCCGGTCCCCACCGCTGCACCTGGGAGACTGTCGCTGTTCCCCTATGGACCACAACAGAGCACCACTGGCCAGGAACCCAGTACCCCCCCTGCTGTGTTTTTAAATTGTTGCCACTATGAGTATATCCAAACATTACCATGCACCCTGGACATATGTTCTGTACAGCTCCCTGTCAGCCATATATCAGTAGGAATAAATTTAAACATGTAAAGGACTTATATTAGAGAAAACTTCACAACATTGTTAAAGGAAATCAAAGAACACTTAAATAAATGGAAGAATACTCCCTGTTCTTGAATAGGAAGAATAAACATCATTAAAATGACTTTCCTATCCAAACTCATCTACACAGTTAATGTGCAAACCCAATAAAAATCAACACAGAATTTTTTAATGAACTGGAAAGACTAACTATGAAATTTATTTTGGGGGAAAGTGGCCCCAAACAGTCAAACACATTTGAAAACGAAAAATGAAATGTGAGGAAAAATATTACCTGATGTTAAATCATACAATAAAGCTACAGTGGTCAAAACAACATCGTATTGGCAGAAGGATAGACACACTGACCAATGAAACTGAATTGAGAGTTCAGACACACATCCTCATATATACAGCCATCTGATATTCAAGAAAGTACAAAGCCCACTAAACTGGGAAGAATGGCCTCTTAAACAAATGGTCCTTGGAGAACTGGATATCCATATGCAAAAGAAGGAGAGGATTACCAACTCATGCCTTATACAAAAATCAACTCAAATAAATGAGAGATCTAAATATAAGAGCCAAGACCATAAAGACCTTGGAAGACAATGTAGGGAAGCATCTACAGGAACTTGTAATAGGAAATTGCTACATGAACTTCACATCCAAAACACAAAAGCCAAAGAAAAAATGGATAAATGGGACCTCCTCAAAATTAAAGTATTTTGCACCTCAAAGTCGATTATCAAGAAAGTAAAAAGACAGCTTGCCCAATGGAAGAAAATATTTAATAATCATATATCTGATAGGATCCTAATATCCAACATATATAAAAAATCTTATTTCTCAAAAATAAAAAGACAAACAACCCATTCAAAATGTGGGCAAGAGATTTGAGCAGATGCTTCTCCAAAGAAGAAATACAAATGGATAAAAGACACATGAAAAATGCTCAACATCACTACCTATTAGAGAAATACATAGCAAAGCTACAATGAGATACCATCTTACCAATTAGACTTGAGGCTATTAAAGAAATAGAGAACTACAAATGTTGGAGAGAATGCAGATGAATGGGAACCCTTATCCACAGTTGGTGGAAATGTGGAAGAATCCAGCCATTCTGGAGGACATTTTGGCAGTTCCTCAAAAACTAGCTATAGATTTGCCATATGACCAGCAATTTTACTGCTGGGTATATCCCCAGAAGAACTAAAAACCAGGACATAAACTGATACATGCACACCAATGTTCATAGCGGCATTATTCACTTTTGCCAAAAGTTGGAATCAACCCAAATGCCCATCAAAAGATGAATGGATAAACAAAATGTAGTATATACATACAACAGAATACTACTCATCTGTAAGAAAGAATACAGTACTAACACATGGGATAACATGGATGAACTTTGAGGACCTTATGTTGAGTGAAGTAACCCAGACATTGAAGGACAAATACTATATATCCTCTCTGACATGAATTAAGCAAATCAGACTGTTTCAGAGAGCTAGAGACTGGACGATATGCTTATAGGAAATGGGGGGGGTGTTGTGTGTGTGAGCTGATGTATACATGAGAGAAATCTATGATAAAATGTGGGTAAGTTTTTGTGGAGTGAAGGGATAAGATGATGACATAGGTATACTATTGGGTGGGACTTTGAAGGCTTGGGGGGTTAGGGTTGGGAGGGTGGGTCAGCTGGCCCATGTAGTTGAGGAGAAGGGTTGGGTGAGGGGGAAAACATGGGAGATTGTCAGGTATGTGATTAAAACTATATGTTGAGAAAACTCTTTAGAAAATATATTAAGGAAAGGATACTTGTTTAAGGTGTTTGATGGGGAACATTTGGCACAGGATGTACCTGGGACAGACTTCTAGGGAGTGTGTGAGGGTTCATCTTCTCATATTGTGTTTTATTAGTGGGTGGAGATATGTACAATGAGTGGGAAGTTATTGTACCCCCATCCTGGGGAGGCCTGATATTCTCAAACAGAGGAAAGGGTGTCTCTGAAGAGCATGGGTGGCTCCCAAAGGGAGAGGATAGACTAGAGTGTCAAGCCCTCAGCATTGTTGTAAGTATCTATGAATCTTGTTCTCCAAGCAGTGAAGCTTGGTTGTCGCTGTGGGCCTTGAGGGGAGTGGGAGAGAGGAATAGAATAGATGGAAGTGGGGGTTACTGGAGGGCAATGGAAGTGTTCCACAAGATCTTACAAAAATGGATGTAAGCCCTGTTAAATTTCATCAAAAATATATAAAAGTGAATAGTCAAAAATGTAAAACATAATGTAAACTATACAGTGTTGCCACCTTTCTCCACCCCTCCTCCCCTTCCAGCCCCCGTCACCCTTCCCGCCAGTCCCGCCCATATTACCAACCTACAATCTGCCCTCTTCCCCAGTAACTGCTTACAGCGTATTACCAGAGGTCTGCCCCCCCAGTTTTAGCCAATCCGCAGCCACCCCTCCGCCCTGCCCTCCCCTTCATACTCCACCCCCTTCCCTGCCTATATAACCAAGTGTACTTCCGCAATAAAGCAGACCCGTTCTTGTGCTCAAGCGGTCTCCGTGGTTTTTCCCCAACCGCGCGTCCCCCACGCCTGGAGAACCGGTGCTCCCTCTTGGGGCACCCCCCACCAGTGGTTCGACAGGAGCAAGGCCCCCCGACTCTTGGGCCTGAGCGAGGATGAAATCCTCTCGCTCAGCTACAATACAGTAACCAAAAAGTATACAGTCTAAAATATAAGCCATAATGTAAGCCATAACGGAATCACAGTTAGTAGTTATATTTTAATATCGGTACATCAGCTGTAGCAAGTGCAACATGCACATGTAAAAAGATCATTGCTGAGGAAGGGGAAAAAGGGGTTGATATTGGGTATATGGGAGTCACCTAATTGTATATGTGATTTTACTGTGATCTAAAACTTTAGAAGTTAAAATTAAAAATTTTTTTAATGATGTAGATACTGCAGAAAGAATGGAAGAGATTGCCTTGCCACTGTACTTGCAGGGCAACACTTATTACAATGATGAAACACAGAATATCAGGAACAAAGTTTTATGATATTTTTCATTTTTTAATACCCCAATTTATTTCTTTATTTTAGTTTTTCTAAATTATTATAAATTCTATGTCTAATCTATAAGCATGCCAATACTGTTTCATTATCCTTCTAATTGGATTTGGCAATATATTAGACTTAATTTTTGAAGAAATTTTGGATCACAGAGGGGATCCACTATGACAGGGCAAGAGTACTGGTGAGCGGTGTCATTGAAAGAGAATGCATGGGTGGGAGGGAGTTCTCCAGGGTATGCATATAGGATATATAGATATGTTCAGATGTTCATTGGATATTGTCATAGTGAATACAGTTACACATGACAACTGAGGAAGTGCTGAGTTCCCATCCTGGGCAGCTCTGTTGCATCCCCCAGTGGAAGAGCATAATCCCCCAGGTGCAAGGGAAAAGACCCATGAAGAAGAATGGTCCAATGATGGGCCCTTTGTACTGATGACTATGCTTATGAGCTTCTGTGCTTGATATTTAAACTAGGCCTTGAGCTACAGGGTGCCTAAGAGTTACCTCCTGAGAGCCTCCATGTTGCTCAAATGTGGCCACTCTCTAAGCCAAACTCAGCATGTAAATGCACTGCCTTCTCCCCAGCATGGGACATGACACCCAGGGATGAGCCTACCTAGTGCTGATGGATTGCTACCAATCACCTGCTGGTGATGCAACTAGAAAAATTCCTTAAGTCAAAGGGGGAAGTGGTAAAGACAAATTAATTTATATGGCTAAGAGATTTCAAAATGAGTTGGAAGGTCATCAGAGGGGTCACACTTATGCACATCTCAGTAGGATCTGAAAGACAGCCAAAGTAGATAGAACCCCAGATACTGGTGCTTCTGAGGGCTACAGAGACACACAGGTCCTATAGTCATGACAGATGACTGTGGAATTCATTTCTTTGCAGTGGGCCTTACTTTGGAATTTGTGCTCCTTACTGTGATGGAGTTGGACTCAGATGTGACCTCTCTACATATGCCTCTTCTGTCATTTTTACTGAACCTGTGACTGATGCTGCAGTTTGTGTATGCTCAGAAGACTTGAATCTCTGGATGGTCCATGTGTCTTCTGGGCCCTGAACCTCAACAGAGTTGGAGCACCTACTCTGTGTTTCATTGAACTTACCCAGATCAGCTGATGGGGAAGTATAATGGTCAACCACCACACCAGGCAACCAAGAATGTCTACAACTGCAAGCAGGAGAATTGCATCCATCAGTCATGTGGGATCTAAGCCCCCTCTTGATTTAGAGATGGAGTGGACATCTCCATCCCAAGTTACACAGGATGGAGGAATATATTACAGATTTTAGTGGGCTTGCTGGTATTCTACTATAGAACTACTGTGACTCTAGCAATGGAAGAAAATTATGTCACTGATGTGGAGATTGTGGGCATGGAAGCTACTGAGGGCAGGGGGAGGGAGTAAGAGGTGTGATATGGGGCTTTTTGGGGAAATGGAGTTATCCTGAATGATATTGCAGGGACATAACCCACTAGGTGGACTGGGTTAGTGTAATCCACACCATAAACTACAATTCATGCTGTGTAGCAGTGTTCCAAAATGTATTCAGCAAATACAATGAATGCACCACACTAATTAAAGAAGTTGTTGATGAAGGAAAAGTGGGGGATGTGGGGGTGGGCCATATGGGAACCTCCCATATTTTTTAATGTAACATTTTGTGTAATCTATGTATCTTTAAAATATTTATATATATATAAAATATATGTCAGAGGAACCAGCAAGATGGCGGCAGAGTAAGGAGCTCCTAGAATCAGCTCCTGCTACGGGGCAGTTAGTAAACACAAAGAGCTCTCTGGAGCTAGCTGAAGCACCTCTTTGGGTGCTCCAGGAAGCCAGAAGAGCCTCCTGCAATGTCCTTGAAGGAGTAGACGATTAATCTGAAGATGAATCTTCAGAGAACACTCATAAGTAGAGTACTCCATGCCACGGAGGTCGGTGCTTATCATCCACTGAAGGCACAAGCCACCTTGGGAGCTGTTCCATGGCTGGAACTGAAAGCTCCACTTCCCCAAAATGGGGGAGGAAGAGTCAGTTGGGCACGAATTTCAGCTACTGATGAGTAAATTCAGTGTGCTATGATATAATCCTGAGAACAGCTAAAGTTTGAGACTGTCCAAGTCAGAAAGAGGTGGGGAGCCACCAACTTAACTCTGTGCCTGGCATGAGGGGAAGCGGGGTAGACTGAGGATCCCAGTGCTGGTGGGGACCGGCTTCTTCCCACTCAGATCATATTACAGCTCAAGCCTAGGCCCCAGTGCCTTATTCAGCAGGGAGGAAGCTGCAGAGGCCTGCATCAGCCTCTCTGGGAAATTACCAGCCAAGCCGTGGAGGCTGGTGACTATCCTACTCTGGCTGCAGGAGCCACCCCAGAGGCTATTCTGTGGCTGGAATTGGAAGCTCCATTTCCCAGAAATGGGGAAGGTGGAAACAGTTGGCTGCCAATTTGGGCTGCTGATTGGTAGACTCACCTGGCTAAGATATAACCCTGGGAACAGCTGGGGTGTGAACCAGCCCAAGTCAAAAAGAGGCCAGTAGCCACTGTTCTGACTTCACCTCCAGCCTGAGGGGAAGCCAGGCTGACTGAAATTCTCAGTGTTGGCAGGAACCAGTTTCTTTCATGCAGATCAGCCTGCAGCCCATCTAGGCTTTCAGCCCTGCCTCTGGCAGGGAGAAGCCTGAGGAGCCCTGCACCAGCCTATACAGGTAACTGCAGGTAACTTTGGCTATAAAAGACTGAAAAATCAGAAGTCTACCAGGGCAACTGTAGTCATCTTTGACCTGCACTGCATAGATTGCTGCCCACACCTGCAGCTCCATCCCTGTCCCAGGCAGGGGAGAAAAAGTTATGAAGCTTCATCAGTCTCTCTGGGCAACTACAGTCTAGGCCTGCACTTGGGTTATTCTACATAGCTGTGACTCTGTCCCTACCCCTGGCAAAGGAGAAAGTTGGAAGAAGCTTCATTGGCCCCTGGCACAATCAGGGCAGCTTGAGCCTCCATAGCTTACAGCACCAACTACATGCTTGGCTCCTTCTGTTCAACCAGCAAGGGAGAAATGATAGGAAGCCCTAAACTAAAGAGAAAAACTCCACCCAGAATAAATACTCTAGTAAGCCAGATGCCAAGACACCAACAAAAATAGTACAATCCACACCAAGAAATAGGAAGTTAAGACCCAGTTAAAGGAACAAGATAAGCCTCCAGATGACATAAAGGAGTTGAGACAACAAATTATAGGTGTTCAAATAGATCTTCTTAATAAATTCAATGAGATGGCCGAAGAGATTAAGGATATTAAGAAGACACTGCAGGTGTTTTTGGGACTTGGAGTTGTCCTGGGTGATGCTGCAGGGAAAGTTACTGGACATTGTATGTCCTCCCATGGCCCACTGGATTGAACGTGTAAGAGTGTGGGCTATAATGTGGACCATTGACCATGAGGTGCGGTGGTGCTCAGAGATGTGTTCAACAAATGCAATGAATGTCTCATTATGATGGAGGAGGTTGTTACTATGGGGGGAGGGGGAGTGAGGGAGTGGGGGGTATATGGGGACCTCATATTTTTTGAATATAATATTAAAATATAAAAATAAGGCAAAAATAAAAAAATAAAAAAAGAAGACACTGGATGAGCACAAAGAAGAATTTGAAAGCATACATAGAAAAATAGCAGATCTTATGGGAATGAAAGGTGCAATCAATGAAATTTAAAAAACTTTGGAATCATATAAGAGCAGATTTGAGGAGGCAGAAGAAAGGATTGGTGAACTTGAAGAAATGGCCACTGAAAGTGAACATACAAAAGAACAGATGAAGAAAAGAATGAAAAAAAATTTGAACAAGGTCTTGGGGAAAGAAATGACAGCAAAAGGGGCAGAAGAAATATTTGAAGAAAAAATGGTAGATAATTTCCCAACCTTATTGAAAGACAGATCCCTGTCCAAGAAGTACAATGTAATTCCATCCAAAAAATATCCAAATAGACCAACTCCAAGACACATACTCATCAAAATGTCAAGGGCCAAAGACAGAGAATTCTGAGAGCAACAAGAGAAAAGAAATACATAACATATAAGGGATATCCAATAAGAATATGTGCTGATTTCTCACCAGAAATCATGGAGGCAAGAAGACAGTAGTCTGATATATTTAAGATACTACAAGAGAAAAACTTCCTGTCAAGAATCTTATATCCAGCAATTCTGTCATTCAAAAATGAGGGTGAGATTAGAATATTCACAGATGAACAGAAACTGAGAGAATTTCTAAGCAAGAGACCAGATTTTTTAGAAATACTAAAGGGTGTGCTACAGCCTGAAAAGAAAAGACAGGAGAGAGGGGACTGGAAGAAAGTATAGAAATGAAGATTATATCAATAAAAGTAACTAATAGTGTCAAAAGAGTGGTGAAGATACAATATAACAGATAAAACTCAATAGTCAGGAATAAACCTAACCAATGTTGCAAAGCACTTGTATTCAGAAAACTGCAACTCATGTTAAAACAATTCAAAAAATGGCCTAAATAACTGGGAGAACATTCCATGCTCATGGATTGGAAGACTAAATATCATCAAGATGTCAATTCTACTCAAGTTGATATATAGACTTAATGCAATCCTAATAAAAATTCCACAAGCATTATCAAAAAAATTGAAAACACAATTATTAAATTTATTTGGAACGGTAAGGAGTCCTGAATAGCTGGAACATCATAAAAAGGAAAAGCAAGCCCTCATCTCCAGACTTTAAATCATAATACATACATATAGTGGTAAAAATAGCATGGTTCTAGCCTAAAGACAGACACAATAGACCAATGGAATCAAATTTATGGTTCAGAAACAGACTCACATATATGTTCAAGTGATTTTTTACTAGCCTGTCAAAGTCACACAGCTTGGACAGAACAATCCACTCAACAAAAGGCATTGAAAATATTGGACATCCATAGCTGACAATAGGAAAGAGGACTCCTATCTCACACCTTATCCAAAAATTAACTCAAAATATATCGCAAACTAAAAATAAAAGCAAGAAACATAAAACTTATAGAAGAAATTTTAGGAAAATATCTTCAATACCTGGTGGTGGGTTGTGGATTCTTAGAAGAGATAAGAGAAGGACTGCGTTGACTACTGATGTTTAATGTATGTAGAATTTTTAATTAGCTTTACTGTAAAGGTATGGAAATGTATAGAGTGGATGGTAACACACAGTGAGTAACAGCTGGTTTATAAATGGGGATGTTGCTGAAAATGGTAGTCTAGTTATAAAAATGCCAATCGACAGAATGCTAGGAAATAATCTAGGAACTAAGTAGCATAGTAAACTAAGAGGTGGGTGAGAATTGTGATTGATGATACAGATGCAAGAGTGTCCTTTGTTAGGTAAAACAAATGTAGATCACTACTGCAGGGTGTTGGGAATGTGGAGAAGGATGGGAAAAACACAGCTAGAGTCACCTCTGGACTGTGGTTAGTAGTAATAATATAATATTCTTGCATCTGTATGAAAGATGTACTGTGTTGGTACTGAGCAGTACAGAAAAAGTGAGCCAAGTGTACACTATGGACATGGTAACAATCAGTTGATATTATTTCATCTGTAGCAAATGACAGACCACATTGTGGTGTGTTGATGGAGGGGTGTTGTTTGGGAATTCTGCGCATGTGCATGATTTTTTATAAGGCTACAACTTCTGTCATAGAAACTATTTTAAAAATAATAAGTTGGGTTGGGGGAAAACACAACAAATGTAACATAAGGACTATGATTAATAGTAAGATTTTGACAATATTATTTCATAATTTGTAACAAATGTCTCATGACAGTGCAAGGTGTTGGTGGAGGGTTAATGTATGGGACCCTTGTATGATGTTATGCAGGTTTGCTTTGTAAGTTCACAACTTATACTATACACTTAATTGTTTATGTATGCTCATATATGGATGATATAAAGATAATAATTGGATTGGTTAGGGGAAAATTGTTTAGTAGTAATATTTTGACAATACTTTTTATTGGTTAAAATTTTTAAAAATAATACAAGTTATTGGTGGTAGGGTGAGATATTATATATGTTTGTTTGATGTTATATATGTTTTGTAAGTTTACAACTATTATACACTTACTGTTTATGTATGTTTATGTATGAGTGATATAGTTCAATGAATTTAAAAATACATTAGAGGCAATAAAAGCAGCTTTGCAATGTTCAATGACAGATATAGTGATTTCAAAGACAGAACACCTGAACTGGAAAAGACAGGAAAGTAAAAGAGAAGACAGTGGAAAAAGTGAAACAAGTGTTCAAGAAATCAAAAAACAATGCAAAGGGCACAAATTTACACTATTGGTTTCCCCGAAGAAGAGAATGGAAAAGGGGCAGAAAGAATATTTGAGGGAATAGCAAATGGAAACTTCCCAAACCTTATGAAGGATATAAATATCAAAATCCAAGAAAGACAATGCACCAGAAGTAGAGTAAATCCAAATAGACCTACTCTGAGACACCTGCTATTCAGAATGACAAACATAAGAGATAAAAAGAATTCTGAAAGCAGCAAAAGAAAAGCATCACGTGCAATAGAATCTCAGTAAGATTAAGTGCTGACATCACATCTGAAACCATGAAGAAGAGAAGAAAGTGGTATGAAGTCCTTAATGTACTTTAAAAGAAAAATCCATCAGCCAAGAATTTTGTATCTGGCAAAGCTGAACTTCAAAAATGAGGGTGAGTCCAAAGTTTTCACAGGAAAAAAAAAAGAACACTAATAGAATGTTACCAAAAGACTTACAAGAGATACAAAAGGGACTACTGCATCCTGAAAGGGAAAAAAAGAGAGAGACTTGGAGAATAGTGTTGAAATGAAGGTTATTACAAAGGGTGAAATAAATGGTAAAAAGACAGAAAATAGTATGATATTGTTGTAGAATTTGAGAGAGGTTCAATTATTTGTGTATAGAGAGGCCAGGACTCAGGAATGATTTTGAGAAGGAAAAATGGTTTATTGACGGCTGGTCGGACTCAGGAGCTTTTTGTTTCAATCCTGAGCCCCGAACAAGATTTTTGAATCCCTTTTATATGGAGGAAACATTAAATGGTCCCTTTGTTTCACTTCTCAATAGGCTTGAATTAGCATATATATCTTCCACATCCTAGGTTAGGTTTTAGCATGGACTTCATACATTCTAGATAAGCTTTTAGCATATTTGGTTTGCATTTCCCCTAAAGACTTAAAGTTTATAGACCTTGCATTGTTAAACTGTTTCCTGGGACTGGAGATGTTGCCATTATCACCAAGGGCAGGACTGCAGCCTCTTACCATTTCACACCCACAAGTCAGACAGTTTAAGTTATCTCTGAAGAGACAAAGAGCCTCCCACCCATTGCCCATGTCCTAGAGACCTTCCTGAGGTAGCACAGCCTTCCCCTTTGCTAGCCCATGGAAATGTCCACAGCCAGTGATTGCTAAATTCTCTTAAATATGGTCCCTCCCTTCTACCCCCATGAGATTATCTCAATTTGGCATTTATGGTGAAAAGAACACAAAAGGAAGATTTTTCTTTCCTGAGGCTTTATCAGCAGTCTTTCTAACCAATAGGCCTTAAAAGCAATCAACATTATGATCAGAGTCTACCTGATGAAACTCTGTGCATACAAGGGCTTGGCTGAGAGGGGTTCCCCTAGCCCACCTGCCAGCAGTCACAGCATCACCTGGGAATTTGTTAGAAATGCAAATTCTCAGACCCAGATCCAGACCTGCTGAATCAGAAACTCCAGGGATGGGGCAGGCTGTTTTAGTTAACAGTTGTCCAGGAGACTCTGATTCAAGGTCAATCTTGAGACCCTGTGGCTGAGAGTCCAGGCACTAGACCAGCCCCTGTATTTTACAAAAACAAAACTGAGTTGCAGAGAGGATAAGGGACTTCTCCAAATTTTCACAGTTGGCCAATGGCTGAGGCAAGAATGGAATGGAAATTTGCCTCTTCCCTGAATTCTAAGACAGAGTAAAACCTACGCAAAGCTTCAGGCAACTGAAAACAACTCTATGAGCTAAAAATGCAAATCAGAAGCCTTGGAGTTCACTTCTGTCAAGCCAATGAACAATGACATCCATAAGTGAGTAAAAATGCCCATACTCAAAGTTCTTCTAAACCCTTAAGCTTTGTAGGAAGTATTCTTTCATTAAAAGCACTTTAGGGGAAGCAGATGTGGCTCAAGCAGTTGGGCACCACTTGGGAAGCCTGGCTTCAGTTCCCAGTGTCTTTTAAAGAAAACTAACAATACAGAGAGCTGATGCAAAGTGTTGGTGCAGCAAGCTGACACAACAGAATGACACAATGAGACAACACAATGAGGAAACACTACAAAAGATGCTACAAGCAGGGAGCAGATGTATCTCAAGTGGCTGAACACCTCCCACCCATATGAGAGATCCTGGGTTCTGTTCCAGATGCCTCCTAAAAAAAAAACAAAAAAAAACTAGACATAGAGAGCAGGCAGTGAGTACAAACAATGAGAGGGTGAGAAATATAGAGATAAATTAAATAAATAAATGAATAAATAAATAAATAATAAAATCTTTAGAAAACACAAAAACACTTTAAGTCCACACCCTTTAAAATTCCAGTATTTCAAAGCATCTGTTTAGAAATGACTAGGCTTTGTCTTGAATCCTCTATATTATTCTTTTTCCAAACTCAATGTGCAATTCTTAAAGCCAGCAACCACTCCACTTCCCCTTGCTCTAGATATGTCTAACAATAGAAAAATCATTTTTGACTAATGGTGGATATCTGATTAAGTAAAACAAATTATTTTAATCTAAGAATATGTTTCTGCTTGATATGGCTTTAATGGGCAAACTTAACACATTTAAGTTGAAAATGTCTCATCTACAGAAATACATTTAATTTCCCTAGCTGTCTAACAAACATGAGAGCTTTTGAAATCTTGCCCATTTCAAACCCTGCTTATTAAAAGTAAGCACTAAAAGGTTAAAGGTCTAATTTAAACTAAATGAAAATAACTTAAGTTTGAAATTAATTTATTGCTGTCACTTTCAGATGAAGGCATCTCCCACAGATGCATTGTTTTTCTTGGTAATCTAGACTGAAGAAAGAGTTATTTATAAAAATGTCTATAACCCAAACTTTATATATTTTCTTTTATGGCATTACCAATATGATATCATGGGCCCAAAGGCATTCTGAATAAAATATTGTTAATTGTTTGAAAAAAATAAAAGGCACATATTGTGAAAAAAGCTGGCTTCAAATTAATAAAGACATATTTAGAAGTCACTCAGCCTCGAAATTACCAGTCATTCAATGTCATGGGTCCTTTGAGAATGACCTGGTCTTCAAAACAATAAAACCAATGATTGAGGAATCAGGGTTGAAATCAACTAAATCAACTACCTTTCAACTACTAAACTGGAGAATTTAATCACAAAAGATGAGGGATTATCTCTTCCAAGGGATCACTTCATTAAAAATATAGATAGTATCTTAACACTCGCACAATTTCTCATATTCTATCCAAAGTAAACATTTCCAAATGAGGTTAAAAGTGACTGCCTTAAAAACCACCCAAAGTTGATGATCATCACCACGATTGTTGAGCAGGGTGGTGTACCACAGGGCCACCTGTTTCATGACCAACTCTGGGAGCACACCAAGCCCCTCACAGACTTAGTGATGGGGACTGACTCATATTCCCAAAGACACATTCAAATCCTGGTCCCTGGTGCTGTGGGTGGGAGCTATTTGGAAGAATCTCAAAGATCCTTTTAAGATAAAACCAAATTGAGCCAGGAGGGCCTTCATCCTACAGGACTGGAGACCTCACAAGAAGAGGATCTAGACAGATGGACCCCTGTGCAGAAGTGGAGACCACAGGATTCAGATGGCCATGTGATGAGCAGAGGTTGAGCCACCAGTAGGATGCCCCCCTGCACGACCGTGTGGCTGCTAATCCCTTGATTTGATGTCTAGCCTCCAAAACCTGAGACACTAAATTCCTGCTGCCTATGGTATGTGTCACAGTCAACCAGCCAGACTCAGACAGATGAGGTTAGCATCCCCCACTGTAAAGATGGGGGAATGTAGGCTCAAAGAGATGACATGACTTACACTAGACCTCAGAGCTAGAAAAAGGAAGAGCCAGAATTTAACCTACCCTGGTGAATGCCAAGCCCCATGCTTTCCTCATGACCTCAGCTGCTTCTCACTTACAGGGTGACAACAGAAAATGCTGGCCACCAGGGCCATCCATCCTCCTAGGGATTTTTGTCCTCGAGTGAACAAAATTCCATTTCTTGCAGTTCAGATCATTGGGGAGAAAGTGCATTGCAGTATATCTAGAGTTCAATTGTGCTAAAATGTAACTTTCCTGATATTTCCTCTTGAAGAAACTAAAATGCAAGCATTGTTTTAGGTACACTAGAGATAATATCAGGTAGTAGTAGTGGCTTCTGTGACTATTAGGAAAATAACTGCACACCCCTCCCCAAATACAAATGCAGAGAATCCATGAACAAAAATCCCAGTCACTTAAGGTTGGTGGATATTTTTAATTTTGTGAAGGTACCCGCAGTCAATGAGTCACCAGCATCACTTAATCTGAAATAGTCTCATGTAAAAGTCCACCTGCTGGATGTGCCTACATCCTAAAGGTGTCTGCCAGGCTCTTGACCAAGGCCCCTTACGGAAGCTGCTTGTCTTTCATTGTACCCGCCATAAGGCCAGATGGGGGTATCTCTGCAGATTCTAGATGTCAGCAGAACCAGGATATAAGGCCCTAGGTTCCCCACCCCCTGTGAAAGGAGCTCCTGGGCCTTTGGGGCCTGCGGTGACCCTCAGGCTGGAGAAAAGTACCTAAAGCCAGGAGCCTTGATGCTGGGGATGTCGTTCTTCCTTAGAAGTCAGCCCTCACATGGTTGGCGCTGCCATGGTGGTGGTTCAGTGGCTTGATGGGCTGGTGGATGTGCTTCCTATAGGTGGAAGACATCAGCACCTCAATGGGCCATTCATGCTCCTGTGGGGGATCATTGAGATGCTCCCATTAGCAGGGGTCTGCTGCTGTAACTGCCTGACTCCCAACAAGGGGCAGAAGTTAGGAGCTTGGGTTTGTAGAAGTCAAAATAAGATGTCACTGGTTACGCAAGCATGAGGGCATAATTCTAACAAGTTCATTTTCTAGTGTCACTTAAAAATCCATCACACTTCTGGAATGAATTAATTAGTGCTGGATGTTCATGATTTTTTTCATTACATGTACCAAAATTCAAGCATAACTGATTGGGATGTTTTCATTTCAGGTGAAGAATCATATCTGGACAGACTGAGTCTAGCACAACAGACACAACTTACTTATTCTCAGTCATAGAATATCCTTTCTATAAGGTAAAAACAAAAGGTGTATGGCATTATTTCACTGAGGGCAAACAGTTTTCTTGTGCCCCTTCTGAAAACTAAGTCTTTTCTCTTTTGACCTGTCTCCGTAACGTTATTAAAAGGGAAAACTTTCATTTACTTGGAGCTAGGTGCAACAGCTGGCCTTTTCTTTGATAAATTGACCCCATTTCTGTCTTGTCCTATAGGACCAATTCCTGCTGTGTGAGATTTCTAGATGGTTTCAAGTGTTGAAGGCATACAAATCTTAATATTCCTTGATTCACTTCAAGGGTTTTAAAGGGTTTAGCACGCACAATAGCCATTTGATTAAAAAGTCTGAATCTCTGAACTCTACAAATCCTAATTATTTCTGAGTGCATTTTTTAACCAAGTCAGAAATTTCACTCTTCTCTGGTAGACTTTAATTTAGGTGGTATCTGTGCTATAAAGATTCACTCTCATAAACTTCACAGCACACCTTTTTTGTGTGATTGGAAATAGTCCCAACAGACTTCCTCACCTTCTGCTTTGTCCTTCAAACGTGACTCAGGATCATATTCTGGTAAAAGGTAAAGAAGTGGAAAGCCGTTACTCTTTTCTTTTAAAATTTTTTAACAATGCCAAGGCATATAAACACTAAAATTAGTTAACCCCAAACACCTCCCTTCCCTGAAATAACAAATTTGTAACTGTGCTTTCTATGCCCAACATACACAAATATATAAACCAATTTTCTTTTCTCTTTATGTCCAGTATATCATATAATTTACCATTATGTCCAGTATACATAGAACTTCCTCAAGGCCAATGTGTGTGGATCAAATACGTACTTTCTCAAAGTGGTGCAGTATTTTATGGGACTCACCAGTTTCCCATCTTATGATCTTTCAGGTTCTTTCCAACTTTGGTCTCTATCAGCAGTGCTGTAGTAAACACCCTTGTGTGTCATTCTACTGCAACCCATGTTCCTTTAAGCTGCAGACTAGAATGTTAAGAATGGGACCAGTGGTGTAACGTCAGTAGGTAGTGACTCTGAATGGTAGACGTCACACCTCCCCAGCAGTGAGTGAACGTGGCTGTGTTTTTTTAGTCCTGTTAGCTTTTGCCACTTAGTTCAGTGGAAAAGGGTGTCTTGTCATGTATTTAAATTGCATTTGAGTGAGCCATAATGAAGTTGAGCATTTTGTCAAATGTTTATTGGCCATTTGTATTTCCTAGGAATTGCCTTCCTGCTCCCTAATTCATCTTTCTATTGCTTTGTGTTTTTAAGTTTTGTGTGACCAAATCTACCTGTCTTTTAATGGTCCCTGACTTTTCCATCATGCATAAGATTATTTCACCAAATATGTGTTGCGGTCACCCCTCGGGCTGAAGTGTGCTTTGCTGGTCTGGTGGGGGAGCAGCCGCGGCAGGCCAAGCCACTGCCCCCATAATAGGGTGGCTGGTCGGACTCACTGCCACCCCCGAAGGGAGCTCGGCATGGGCGCAGAGTGTCCTCGGGTCTCCCCTTCTCGGCAGCCATGCTTCCACGGCCGCCCCTCCTCCCGGGTAGTGCCGCAAGATGCCTTCTTTCTCCCTGCACAGGTGCAGGGCGGAAAATTCCAGTCTGCCCTTTCCCCCTCCCCCGACAGCAGCAACAGCCAGGCGTGGGCGGAAAAATCCAGTCTGCCCTCCACCCCAGCAACAGCAGCCACCAATCCCTAAACCCTGCCCCTTCCCCCAGCAACAGCGACAGCCAATCCCTAACACCACCCCTCCCCCATCCAGCACCGCCCACTGACCTTTCGCCGGCAACCAATCAGAACAGGGCGTGGCTTTGACCAATCAGCCTTCCCCAGCCCCTATAAAACTGTTGCCTCTCCCTCAATAAAGTTGGACTTGCGTGTTTACCTTGTCTCCGCGGTAGTTCTTCTGCCATGTGCCCTCCAGTGCTGAGAGCCCCCGACAAGGGCCTGGCCTCCCTTGTCCCCAGTTCGTCATCTGCTTCGCCAGGCGACCCCGTCAGCCGAACCACGCAACCCCTTGTGAGACCGATCCCTCGTCTGCTGCCGGACCGACCCCTCATCCCAAGTGGGACCGACCCCTCGTCCCAAGTGGGACCGACCCCTCGTCCAGAGCTGGACCGACCCCTCGTCTGCAGCCAGACCCCACCTCTACTGACCGAGCAAGCCGTCGCAATGTGTTAGTGCAAATATTTACTAATTTTTCCCCATTGGATCTTTAATCCACCTGTGAGATCCAGGCCACCATAATAAAGTGAGTTACATGCATGTTTTGGTTTCCCACTGCACGTGTACTATAGCCTTTTCAGTATGCAAAAGCATTATTTTTATTTTTAAATGTATATACCTCAATTAAAACGTGACACAGATGAAGAAAGCACACATTGTTGGAAAACTGGAACTGATAGACTTGCTTGACACAGGATTGCCACAAACCCTCAGTTTATTTAAAAAAACAAACACAATATGTGCAAAGTACAATAAAGCAAAACTCAGTAAAAGGAGATATGCTCATAGTCTGATGTTTGGTAGGAGTTTAACTCTTCTTTACTAGACAGATAACTAATTTTCCAGCACTAGTTGTTCCATTGCAATCCTTTATTTATTGAATTGAGATGTCAGTTTTATCATTTCTTCTTGGATTAAAAATTTTAACTGAGTGTCCTTCAGGTCCTTAAAGCAATTCTGAGAGTTTCAGAGATGTTTCTTGAGTTTGACAGCATTTTCATGATGTTTATTGTTCTTTTTTCAGTGACTACTTTTAAGACACATTTTAAGAATATTTTGAGCTATTACACTTTAACTATAACAAGAATATTTTTCATTGCTGTGTTAAGAAAGATATCAGTCCTAAGTCCTAGAAAAATATCATTCGTTAAAGGAATTTTGTATCAAACTTTTATACATAGGTAACTCACTACCTTCACTTTATTCTCTGGTTTTGTATCTTATTTTTCTCTCATGATTGAATATATGATTTTTAGGATCCCAAACTCCTTCCTAAATATCAAATGAAATCATTTTTTACTCCATACCATTCCCTGGAGACCCCTGTGGATTTTCACTTTCATAAATCTCTGGTAATTGAATTGATCGACCTTTTAGGAGCAAGATCCTACTTTGCTTCCAAAATGTTAATAACCTATTGGTATACAATAGGTAAGTACCAGGGGATTTATTTACAGAACCTTAGTGGCTGTAATCTCTTTGGGAGACAGGTGGAGCTTAGTAGCCACAGAATGCAAAATGGAATCTTCCCTGCCCCACATGAGGCTCTAGAGTGTAGATGGTAGAATATAGTATAAAGACTGTATTTGAATCCAGCTTGCCACAGAGTAGCAGAATGTCTTTGCACAGTGTACTTACCCTTTTTAACCTTTTTCTGTTTGCTTCCTCATCTGTAAAATGTGATTAAGAAGAATATTGACCTCAAACACTTATGGTAAGAAGGAATAAATGAGGGAATAACACAGTAAGTGCTCATGTCTGTTTAGCCACTCTTATAGTCTAGGCCTGCACTGTCCAGTATAGTAGCCACTAGTGCAGATGGCTACTTAAATTTACATTAAACATAAGTAAAGTTTATATCACATTTCAAGTGCTCCAAAGCCTCTCATAGCTGGTGGCTACCACACTAGCACAGATATAAGCACACAGATCCTCCCAGAAATAGCTGCTGGACTATGCTGACTTTGAGTCAAAGTCCTTCCTTTCATCAATTAAAAAATCATCTCAAAGAGAACCATCTCTGATAGGCTTCAAATGGTCACATGTTCCACCTCTCCTGCTTTCATGGCCCTTTCTACAGAAGGAATGGCATATACCAGAGGGCTTGGAAGGGAACACCAGCCACTCCCCTTGGCCACATATTGCAGTCATGGGGTGCCATGGTCATGGGCTGCATTAGCTGTCAGGAGACATGGAAGAGAGGGATGTGTTGAGCTGCTTAGTTGTCTAATTTTGCTGAACTTAGAACATTTTCTTCACTGTCTGAATTGAAAGTGTGCCACCATTTGTAAGGAGAAGGAGAATGTGTGGTTCCTACTCTTCCCCTGTTAATTTGAGGACCTACTCCTTGCTTTAGACCAGGAAGCCTCCTTAATTTCAGGCTGACAGGCTTGTTCTTGAAGCTGAGTGAGTGAACATCCTCATTTGGTTGTGGTCATTACTTTGCAGCCTTCTGTCCTATTGGTAAATACAGTTTGGAAGAAATCAAAACAGAACAAAGAAGTAAAGGAAGATAGTGTTTGTGAGGTATCACATGAAGAATTTTTTCCTTCTCTCACTAGATATTGAAATTAAATTAGATAAAGAAGGATTTGTATTACCTTTTACAGTTGATGAAGATGTACACAAAAGATAAAGAAATTGTTCTAGTTTTTATATTAAAAGGCCTGTTGAGGTGAATAGGAAAGGATCATTTTCTTAAAAAGGTGAGAAAAATAGATGATTCCAGAAATTAAAACTACATTTCAGGATATGTTTTCTGGAAATTCCTTGTAATATTTTATTAATACCATCATTAATTAAGCCAAGTACTTTTTCAGTAGACTAAAGAGTAACACATTCATGATTGATGTGAGAGTATTGGCCATTAGGAAAAGCCACATTTTGAGTAAATTTTGGCCATAAAAATAATGTTTTGGATTGTTATAAAAACTAAGTTTATTTCTCTTTGATTTTTTTTCCAGAGTAGCACTATGCATTAATGGCCCCAAAAGAGTTTGTTTTAACAGCAAAAATTTACTAGGAAAAGAGGCTATTAAACAACGGCAACTACATTTACTTGGTTATCAAGTTGTCCAGGTATGGGTCCATTCCCTCCACCCCCCAAAGTAATCCCTCATTCATACTTGCTTTTTTCCAGGGTCCTAAGTAGTCTGCTAGGACAGTGGGCTGAGAATCTTATATCTCTAATTGAAGTACCCCCTTTGTTAATTAGGCTTTTCAGTGTACTTGATATTTTTTATAAATCTTTGGCTTATGTTTTGAAATACAGATTTTTCTTTTTTTTTTTAAGATTTATCTATTTTATTTATTTCTCTCCCCTCCCAACCCCCACCCCAGTTGTCTGTTCTCTGTGTCTATTTGCTGCATCTTCTTTGTCTGCTTCTGTTGTTGTCAGTGGCATGGGAATCTGTGTCTCTTTTGGTTGCGTCATCCTGTTGTGTCAGCTCTCCGTGTGTGCAGCACCATTCCTGGGCAGGCTGCACTTTCTTTTATGCTGGGCGGCTCTCCTTATGGGGTGCACTCCTTGCGTGTGGGGCTCCCCTATGCGAGGAACACCCCTGCATGGCACAGCACTCCTTGCGTGCATCAGCACTGTGCATGGGCCAGCTCCACACGGGTCAAGGAGGCCCGGGGTTTGAACCGTGGACTTCCCATGTGGTAGACAGATGCACTAACCACTGGGCCAAGTCTGCTTCCCTTGAAATACAGAATTTTCTGATCTTCAGTTTTCCAAAAGCAGAATATGCCTATATTCTTCATAAGATATGCTCAACTCTGCTTTTAGAGTTATTAAATTATTGGAATATCTGTTTTAATTTCCCCCTGATGTAAGTGTAAGAATGGACAGGATGACTCACTAAAACCAGTATCTTCATCACTACCTAATGTCTAAGACCTTATTGTTTCCTTTGTAAGTTACTTAATAAGGCATTATGATGATGAGTGACTAGAATGTAGATGAATTTCCCAAGTTCTCTAAGGTATTGGTGCTAGTCTGCTCCCTTGTTTCCTCTCTGGCTTACTCTTGTCCAGTTCATCTTGCACACCCCAGACTAATCTTCTGAAAACCCTCAGCATGCCAGCCTGTGATCAGAAACCTTGTTTCTTTCCTACTCACGGGATACAGTAGAACCTCCTCTGCTCTGACTTTTGGGATCCCCTGAGGCTTCACCTTGTTACCTGTCTTCAAGCTGGCACTCTCTTCCCTCCCACCTAACCCACTCCATTCTCTCTCCCCTTGCTCCTTTGACCAGGTGCCCCCTCTCCCTCCAGACAGCATCTCCTCATGACTAAATTTCTGTCCATTCAGCAACACCCCACTCAGGTCTCTTCTTTCCCCACAACCTAAAACCCTGACCTCCTCTGAGGGCTGGAATGTTGATTTTCTTCACACACTCTGCATTGGCTTGTTGCATACTTCTAGTATTGATTGTGTCTTCAAGGACAGGAATCATTTTTGATCCTTTAAATATCCCTCTTATTTAAGCAACTAATATTTATTGAGCTCTTATTATGTACTAAGCATTGTTCTGGGCTCTGGGAGTACACAAGTAAGATAGCTGTGACTTTGCCCTCGAGGAGCTTCCATTCTTATGTGTGTGCAAGCATTTGTGGGCAGGTTGTTAGAGACAAACAAGTTCAACACGGTAATTTCAATTGTGAAGGATTATACTAGCCAGTTCCTTTTTTTTTATTCTTCCCATAACAGATCCATTTTCATGAGGCTGAGATGCTAAAATCAAGGCTTGAATTTGTCAAATCTTTATCAAGAAAATTGTTTTCTCAGAACCCCGGGGTTCAGTGCTGACAAGAAGGAATAGTGACTTCAGAACTCAGATCATGAAAGAAGTTGTGTTTTTATGGGTCTCAGCATAAAAAGAGCCTTATTTGTGAATTAGCCATTTTGCAGAATTATGGACTATTTGGTGATCTGAAAAGGATCTGTCTAGATCTTACAGAGACATGGAAGGAGCCTTTATTTTCCCTATACCGTGAATACCAAGTGTCAGTGATTGATTTAAAATTAAAGTTCAATTTAATATTAGTATCATAGATACTTGATTTTATATGTCAAACAAAATCGATCAAGTACAATAAATGAATACAATGAATGACTATTTTTAAATCTGCCATCTTGTAACAGCTATCTGCTAAGTGAAAAGAGTATGCTTTTTAGAAACCATCATTTCCTCCTCCAACAAATATAAGAAATGTTTTTTTTTCCCATTTCCTGATGTACTTTGTTAGCAGATGTAATGTATGGTGAGGAGGAGCAATGGGAAAACAGATGACAGCACTTTGGATTACTATAACATTTATAATTGTAGAATTATACAGAAATAATCCTTTAATAAAATATAGGGAAGTGGATGTGTCTTAAGCAGCTGGACTCGTACCCACACTGTGGTAGATCCCAGGTTCAGTTCCCAGTGCCTCGTAAAGATGATGAGCCAAATAGCAAGCTGACAGGACTAGCTGACTTGGTGAGCTGATGCAACAAGGTGACACAGTGAGCTGATGCAACCAGATGATGCAGTGAGTGATGTAACTAAGAGACACAGTGAAGAAACAGAATGAGACATATCAAATGGAGCAGAGATGGTTTGAGTAATTAGGTGCCTCCCTCCCACATGGGAGGCCCCAGGTTCAGTTCCCAGTGCCTCCTAAAAAGAAGATGAGCAGACAGCAAGTGCAAACAACCGGGGAGAGGGGTAAATTAAAATAAAATCTTTAAGTATATATATATTCCAGAGTATTCTCTTTTTAAATATACAATGAAGTAAAGTAAATTTAGGTAGGGTTGTAAGGGGGCAGGTTTGATTGGGGGAAAATCTACAATGTAAATCATGCGTGAATTACATTGTATTTAGTGAAGTACAGATGCTTCACTCTCCAATTACGGTCAGGTTAAAGCTTGAGGGGAGAGTGAGACAAGGCAGGCAGATGTGGAAAGGGCCGCAGAGTTTGGAGACTGGGTTTCTACCTCTGGCTAGTTCCGGGGCCTTGGACAGGGAAAGGAGCTTCCATTTACTTTTCACCCGCTCTGTGCTGAGCTCTATGCTAAGCACTTGAACACAGGCTTGTATGATTTCCTGGGGCCTTGGACTTGGGCAGTGTTTCCTCTCCAAAGCTCACAGATGGTCAATGCCTGCCTTGGATACAGAACCACCGCTGAAGATGAGACTTGAACCTGGTCTGAACAGCAATGTAGCAGAGGACTGAGAATCTGTGTTCAGGAGTCAGGCACGTGGGGTTGATTTCAACCTCTCTTGCAAATTGTATGACCTTGGGCCTCATTTCCAAATGGCTAATCAGAAAATAAGGATGAAATGAATTAATACACATAAAAACATTTAGAAAAAGGCCCACCACAAAGTAATCACAGGACATATTAGCTAGTAACGTCTGCATTTCTACCAGTATTAGGATTCTCTGAAGAAACAGCCAACAGGATATGGGTCCATACGTAAATAGGGAGGGATTTGTTAGTAGAATTGGCTCAGTGACCCTGGGGATAGGCAAGTTCAGATTTCCTAGGGCAGGCCATGCATTGGAGACAGCACAGGGGATGACTTCCTTGGGAGAAGCTGGAGAAAGAGAGAAAGGATTTGCCACTGCTGAGGGCCTTGGTGTTGCTTTAAGACCTCCAGCTGCTGGGGTGATGGGACTTCCCTCCTTGCTGAAGGCAGTCACCCTTGTTTGTGGATGTCATCAGCCATAGCTGCAACTGCCTAATGGTCTAAAGCCACCTCCAGAATGCCCTCACACTGGCAGGCCAGGGCTTGCATCATCCAATGACTCGGTACCAACTGGATGGTGATTAACCATCGCATGACCCCATCATGCTGTAACATTTTAGATCTCTTTATCTTTACTTTTTAAGGCTTTTTAAGCTTTAGCATAGGTTATTGAAACTCTATGAGTTCTAGAGCTCTAAGTTCACTTTTAAATTTTATGATTCTTTGCAGAGAAGGAATGAGACAAATAGAAGCAAATGAAAGATTGACCAGGAGAGAGCTGCAATCGATTCGGATGTGTTCATATACCCAAGTGAATTGCCGCTCACCTGGGGGCCAGGCCAAAAGGATTCTCACATCTCTGGGAAACCTGTGAAGTGGTCTCACTTACAGTTCTTAGAGCATTTCATGGCTTTGGGCCTGAGCACTATTCTGGATCATACTATGCCTCAGAAACCCTTCCACAGTCCCTCTTTGCTACCCAGACCAAGCCCAGTGTCACTTCTGCCTTCTGTGAGCTCTCTTGACCCTCCCTGTCACACCCTGTACCCCCCACCCCCCTCACCCCACTCCAACCCCCATAACAACAATCTCTTCCATCATCATGAGACATTCATTGCATTTGGTGAATACATCTCTGAGCACTGCTGCACCTCATGGTCAATGGTCCACACCATAGACCACACTCTCCCACAGTCCACCCAGTGTGCCATGGGAGGACATACAATATCCAGTAACTGTCCCTGCAGCAACACCCAGGACAACTCCAAATCCCGAAAATGCCCCCACATTTACATTTCTTCCTCCCACTCCCAACCCCAGCAGCCAACATGGCCACTTTCTCCACACCAATGCCACATTTTCTTCAATTACTAATCACAATAGTTCATGAATAGAAATATCAGTAAGTCCACTCCAATCCATACTCTATTCCTCCATCCTGTGGACCTTAGAATGGTTGTGTCCATGTGTAAGGTGGTGTAGGAGGAGCACAGACTGGCTTACTGGGTCATACTTCTAGGGGTGCCATAATTCTAGGGTTCCCTACTGCTAGGTGTGCTTTACTTCTAGGGGTGCCATATTTCTAGGGTGCTCTACTTCTAGGGGTGCCACTGTAAGTGTGTGGTTATTGCTTTTGTTAATTAGCATCAAGGACATGGTACTGAAAAATCTCTGAAACCTCTGCCTGAATCAAGGACATACAGGCAAGAAGCCTCCTGAGAGGGGTGCTCGTTGGTCCGGGCCTGAGACCGCCCCCTCCCCTGCCTGCCTGTCCACCTGCACTCCCTACTGCCTTCTCCTTCTGAAAGCTGCACCGCCCTTGTCCTCCCTTTCTGCCACCTGCACATCAATGGGCTTGGCCTCAGGGCCACCACAGATGCTCTTCCCTCTGCCTGGAATGACCGACTGTTCCCCAGATTTCACAAGTCTTGCCCCTCATTATCATTTATGTTTCAAGCCAGTCTTCCTAGAGCTGCCCTGGTTAAAGTATTCCCAAGGCCTGTTTAGTTCTCCTTTTCCTTTTTACTGATACACACACATCCCAGGCTTTAGAGTTAAGCGAATTTTCGACAGAAGGAACACACCTCTTGAACCAGCATTTGACTCAAGACACAGCAGAGCGCTGCGGAACAGCTCAGTTTTGCCAGATACCACTTGAATGGATTCGATTTGTGCCGCTGCACAACAGCACCTGCCAGTACCGTGAGCGGTGCCCGCTCGTGGTGACCGAGGCGCTGAAAACCGACTCGTTGCACGTTGACAAGATGCTGCTGCGCACACACTGAGTTAATATACCATGGCAGTGAATTCCACCTGAGTCTTCCACTACTGTTCCGCGGCTCCTGGAGGGTTTCAGATGCCGCGCTGCCATGGCCTGCTCTTCTTCCGGACAGCCCGCTTGGAACCCTCCTGGAGTGCAAGGGCAAGGGCAAGGGCAAGCAGGCGCAGGCCCCCAGTAAAGCAGACGCGACTCCTTGTGTCCCAAGTGGGCCCTCCAGGGACCCGCAAGGAGACGGGAGGGCAGGATCCCATCCCCAGCCCAGCTGCGCCCTCCGCCCTGCGCCCCTGGCCCTGCGCCCGCCGCCCAGCTTTGTGACGCGAGGCCGCGGTTCCCCGGCAACTGCTGAACGCGGGCGCCAGGCAGCCAGGGAGGCGGACTCGGGCGGGGCCCCCGGCTGGGTGGGACCGACATGGCCTGGGCGGAGAAGCAGGACGCAGGCGGCCTGGCGGATGAGGAGGAGATCACCGCCGCCACGCTGCGGGCCACGCCAGGGCCGCCGCCCATCTCGGCGCAGTCCGCCTTCAGCTACGTCCCGCCGCGGCGCCTGGACCCCAAGGAGCGCAGGTACTTCTCCCGCCAGGCCCTGGTGAGGCGGGAGGGGCGGCACCGCGCGGCTGGGGTGAGACGGTGCTGGGGGCAGGGTTCCCCTGCCAGGGAGGGCCTGGGGCAGGGCTGTGCCACCCACCCGGAGCGGGGACTGGACACCCAGCGGCACCGCGTGGAAGGGATCTGGGGGCCAAGCAAGGGCGTGGGGGCGGGACCCGGGCAGGGTGGGGGATGCTTCTGTGGGGGTGGGAGCAGGACATCATAGTGGGAAAGGGCTACCGGGAAGGTCAAGTGGGGAGCGGGCAAGGAGGGAGTGCTCACCAGGGAGGAAGACTCGATGGGGCGCCCGGGAGTGGAGGGGGCAGGGGCTGCTCGGCAGGGTCGCTGAGATAGGCGCCTGGACCCGAAAGAGCAGAGCTTTTAGTACTGCGAGACACAGAGGCACCCCTCCCCCTGGCTGGAGGGGCCTTGCAGCAATCCGGTGGTGTGCGGACAGTCTAGAAAGGGAGCCCTGAGGCTATCCAGTGTGCAGGATGCGGCCCCCTGAGCAGTTTGTGCGGTGGTTCCCGCGGCCGTGAATAAGCAACCAGGCTGATGGACGGTCCTGGGCCACTGGAACCCTCGGGCCGCCTTCCCACCGACAAGGAGAACCAGGAATAGGTCTGCCCCGTTTGGCCCGGCCCCTCTGGGAAGGTGTGCGTGGTGGGAAGACCTCGGGGGTCTAAGCAGCCGAAGCCCCCAAGAAAGGGCGGAAGGAAGGAAGAGAAGGGTGTTCAGAGTTGTCCAGGTCACCCATTCCTTTCTTTTCAACATTGTTTCTGTCTGTCCCCAGGGTGTTCCTCAGGGCATCTGATTAGATAAAAGCCTTGATTGGGGACCCTCAGCCTGGCGGACAGCTGGGCACCTGGGCTATCCCTCAGGCCTCCTGGAGGGATGGGACTGCCAGAAGAGGGACACCTCACTTTTCTCAGGCTGCTGTCACAAGTGCCATGAACTGGGTGGCTAAAAACACCAGAAAAGGCTCTCTCAGCCCGGCAGGCTGAAGCCGCAAGTGCGTGGGCCGTGCTGGTGTGTCAGTCCTGGCCACTGGGGCACCTGTCCCTTGGCCAGCAAGCCTTGTGTTTTCAGTGCCTCCTCAGTCACCCTATGGCCTGCTCTGTCTCTTTTCCCATGGTGCTCCCGCCCCCCACTTTTGTCTGTGTCCACACCCCCCCTCTAAAGACACCAGCCATCCTGGACTAAGGGTCCACCCACTGCAGTCAGCCTCATTCAATTTAAATGATTCTGCTTGCAATAACGCTTTTGCAAAAAGTTCGTGTTCCCAGGTACCCAGGATTAGGACTTCAAGGTATCTTTTTGGGGTACACAGCTCAACCCATAACGTGGAACACAGATTCCATTGGAAAGGAAGTTAATGGTGTATAAAATAATCCCACAAAATGCCTCCTTCCTCTTCTCCTAGCCACCCACAATCAGTAGTGCCCAGGTGAGTCCCCAGTTCAGGTCAACTCTCGCTCGAGTACTGATGGGAGGCCCCTTGAGTCTCATGAGCTTCACTTCACACACAGAAGCGTAGTTTCCGGTTGAAGCAACCATGGCCCTCAGCCTGTCCCCCGGGATGTCTCTTGCATCTGAGGTACCCCTCTGCCTGGCTTCTAGCATGTGGAAGAACTGGATGGAGGAAGGGGACTTCTGGGGCCGTCTGACAAGGTACCTGTCTCTGCTGGCCATTAAAACAGGAGGGGGGTGGAACGGAAGGGTTCCTGACCTTCTGTAAACACACACCTCATCTGTTTTCTTCCTGTGAGCAATAGCTTTTGAACATCTGTAAATAATTTCACTACTAAGTGGGGTTTACATTTTGAGTCTACGGTACCTATGATACTGCCAGTGAGTTGGTGGCCATCATGAGATAATAGTCAAAAAGCCAAGACTCTTGGTGTATGAAGTTGTTCAAATCTTCTTTATCTAGAGAATATAAATTTCATCTGGATTTTCAGAATAACAGACAGTTCACACTACAACGTTTTGTTTGTACCTTTGAGGAGGCCCTTTCCATAAGGTGGACTATAGACTGCTCCTCGATGGGATGTCAATGATGGAAGGTACCGCTGAATACTGCACAGTGGGGCTTGTGGATTCTGAAGCTTAAATGTGGTGGAAAAGCAGAGCAGAACCCCTGCCCCCTGCGGGCCAGGCCCAAGAGGGAGAAGGGCAGAGTGAGCCTGAAGACTCAGTGTCCCCTTCCAGAATTTGGCTGTCTGATAAATGGCCCCACCTTCCAGGGCTAACTGAACAAGGGCCAGAGAGGGGCCCCAAGGTAAGAAGTGACCAGGGCTCTATCTCTTGGTGGGACATCAGAAATGAGCCATAAGCACACTTTTCTCTATGACAGGGTCGGCAAACTAAGGCCTGCAGGCCAAATCTGGCCGCCTGCCTGTTTTGATAAAGTTTTATTAGAACACACCCACACCCATTCATTTCTCTAACGTTCCTGTGCAGGATGTTGGGGTTGAGTGATAACGGCAGAGCCCACAGGGCCAGAAGAGTTCCCCCCTGGCCCTCCAGAAAGAAAGTCGCTGACTGCTGCTCGAATGCCTTATTGCCTCCTGGAAAATGGGAAATGTCTTTATTTATTTATTTATTTTTGTCTTTATTTTTTTAATATTACATTCAAAAAATATGAGGTCCCCATATACCCCCTATTCCCCTCACCCCTCTCCTCCCCCCATAGCAACAATCTCCTCCATCATCATGAGACATTCATTGCATTTGGTGAATACATCTCTGAGCACCGCTGCACCTCATGGTCAATGGTCCCCATTATAGCCCACACTCTCCCACAGTCCACCCAGTGGGCCATGGGAGGACATACAATGTCTGGTAACTGTCTTTAGAACGCATGCATTCAAATGGGATTTTATGTGTTTAAAGCATTTCAGGGCAGTTTTGGTTAGCTGATGTTACAGGCAAATTCAAGTCCTGGGGCTTTGTGCATGCCAAAAGGAAATTATGCAACTGAAATAAATATTAATTAAAATCTAAAGAAAAGAGCCTTAAAAGCAACAAGAACAGCAAAAGGCATTTCAAAGTCTATTTGAACCAATGTTCACACCATGGTATTGGGATTATGGGCACTGGTATCTGATCAGCTCCAGGGCTCCAGGAGCAGTTTCTCTGACCTTGGGATCATTGGTCATAAAGAGGGCGAATTCTGTACTACAGCTGATCAAACTCTGTACTAAAGCTGATCAAATTCTTCCTAAATCAATTTCCTTGGAGCACAGTTAACAGTAGTCAGTGTGTTGGTTAGCAGCCCAGGCTGAGGAGCCCCAAGTGGAAGTATCAGCTCTGTGGTGTCTAGCTGTGGAGCCTTCACAAGTCACAGCCTCTCTGTCTCACTTTGCCATTCTAGGACAGATCAAACAGAACTGACCTCATGGACCACTTAAGAGAATGAATGTGCTTAGTGCGCATACAGTAGCTCACAGTAAGCCCTGGGTCGGTGGAGCTCTAATTACTGTTTTGTTTTTATTTTTTTATTTTTTAATTATCTTTTTTCAAAGTTAATAGATCACACAAAATATTACATTAGAAAACATGAGGTTCCCATATACTCCACACTCCACCCCCATCAATTTTTTAGTTGTATTTTTTAAAGATACATAGATCACAAAAAATGTTACATTAAAAAAATATAAGAGGTTCCCATATACCCCCAACCGCCTCACTCCACTCCTCCCACATCAACAACCTCTTTCATTAGTGTGACACATTCATTGTATTTGGTGAATACATTTTGGAGCACTGCTGCACCCCATAGACTAATTGGCTTTGGCTAGTGATAGTCAGTGCCCTTTTGCTAAGGACTGGGTCCACTGGGCCAAGCCTTTCCTTCCTGATCTGACCACTGTCAGAGAGGCACATGATAGAACCATCAACCTGGGGGCTTAAATAAGCAGTTCTGGGGCATTGTCAGACTAGCCCTGGCAAACTGAGACAGCGGCTAAAAGTAAAGATAGACTTCCCATGCCAAGGTGTGTGTGTGTGTGTGTGTGTGTGTGTTTGTGTATGTGGCAGGGAGGCTCTGCCCAGTCCAGTCTCAGGAACCCAGGTGGAGGGAGGGCCACCACTCAGGCTGTTGTCCTTTCAGTGTGAAGTCTCTGGAGCTCCTGGCCATGGGTGCTTACATGCTTCTGCCTGAAGAGTCACACATGGCTCCTTGGTCACATGCAAGCACTTAGCAGAGGAGCAGGGACGGTTACTCCTGTGGTGACCAGGAGTGGAGGAGAATTGGCTATTGGTGCCATCTACCACTCAGCTGATCCTGAACAACGTTCTGGGGTTGTGTCTCTGGCTCCATTTCCCACTGATGGAAAGCCCTTGCTTCTCCTACCAAGTACCCTTTCTCAGCCAGCAGCTCTACCTGCAGTAGCAAGGTCTCCTCCACTGTCACGTCTGTTTCCTACCCCCAGCACCAACAACCTCAGCAACCCTCCTTCTGTGTCACCCTGCATTTTGTTCACACCTCAGCTATTTTCTGAGGGAAAAGTGATGGTAGACAGCAAGGGCCAAACCAGTATCAGGAAACACTGAATTTCAATAATACTCAAAACACAAAGGGCCAAATGGACATCAAGAGGGAAAAGTAAGTGGCATTCTTTTTGCTTTGTGTTTTAAAAGCAACATCCTGTGTGAAACAAGAAATCCCTTGAGAAATGGTAATGATGAAATACCAATAAACCCAGAAGCTCCGTTTTGTGGTAGCATGTAAATCTGAGTCAGTTTTATTAATGACATTCTGCTTCAATCCATAAAGTAGTGAAAGAAAAAAAGAGGAAAGAAGAAAAATTGGTGAAACAAATCAAGGAAAAGCAGATTTTTCAGTTTGATTAGTTTTTGGAAATGGATAGTCATGTTACTAACTGAGGCTGGCTGGTGATGAATATTTTTTTCTTTATTTTTCTGTGATAGAAAATTATATTTTGTTCTGCAAAAGTTCTGAATATGCGAAATCCCCACGAGGAAGAGCTGTCTAAGATTGTGATAACATCCACCAGCATTGCTAAGGAAAGTTATTCTGAGCTATGATAGGCTCCTGGTAACTAATCCAGGGCTTGAGGGACAGGCATTGCTGCTTACTCATCATTCTTACTTTAAAGAGAGTTTTAGAACTCATTCGGAAAAGAAATGGGCATTTTTCAATAATGTTGCATATCATACTCTATTATGCTGGTTTTCTCCAGCTTAGGGAACAAAATAAAGTGCCATTAGCTCTTACATTCAGTGTAGGTTGATTGCATGTTCTGTTCTTGAGTCCATCCTTCCCCTTTAGGATCTTTCTCTCAGAATAAGAACCCTAGGGGTTAACTCAGCTCAGAAGGGTCAGAGGAAGCACAAGCCCAGCCTTTTCCATGAGGATCTTCTGTTTCCTTGTTCCCCTGCTGTTAGCACTGCCCCCTGCTGGCTGCCCTGCTGCCCTGTCCCCTTTGGCACCAGGCTTTCAGGTGTGAGAGAGGAAGGTGCCTCCCACCTCTCCACCAGGTGTCTGGAGGCCTGGTCTATGTGTTGGACCCTGTGGCTCTTCTCCAGCCACACATGTGTTCCTCTGGTGGGCTGGCCAGGAAGGACTTAAGCCACAGAATGACCAGGAGCCCAGCTTCCTTCTAAGTCCTTAATTTACTAGGCATATGGAGGTGATGTGAGTGATGGGGACCATGTTATCTTTTTTTCTTTCCAGCTGGCCTCAAGTGGGCTGGGCAGTAACTCTGAACCTCAGAGGGGAGGGTCTGGATTCCAGAACTTTCCCTGACAGGAGACCAAGTTCCTCCTTTGGAGAATTGACCTTGTATCATCCCAGAAGAGTGGGTGGGATGCTTGGGTTTCCTTGGGTTCCTGAAGGGCCTTCTGATCTGGGGGTTTACCTACAAAGTTTCCTTCAAGAGGACATAACACTGCCAGCAAGAGGTGGCTCTCGGCCAATCAACATCCTATGTTATGTATGTTAAAGATAATGTGATCTCTCCATGGTGCATTATGTTTCTTAAAATGTTGGATTTTATTTGATTTAATTCAAATATCTTTAGTTTTTATATAGTGTAGCCATTTGATACTGTTTATGAATTCCAAACATAGATATTGGATTATGTTTGTAAACTGGTCTCTTCCTATGGGCATAATAGATTGTATTAACTTCAGAGGTTTCACTTTTACTTTATTAAATTATGATCAAGGGTTGAAATGGCCCATGTCAGTAGGACATTGAGTCTTCACCCCCTTGGTGGGCAGGGACTCACTAAGAAAAAGACATGGCAAAGGAAGTAGTTGGAGTTTTGATGCTGGATCCCAGGGAAATAAACACACAGGAGAAGAACACAGAGGAACAGAGATGGCTCTATAGACATGGCAGAGGCCTGGAAAGAGAGAGAACCTGATGGTCTACAGCTGATCTTGTGGAGACACCAGAGCAGCCAAGCCCATAAAGAAGCAAGCCCCAGACACAGAGACAAGCCTTATGCCAGCCTACAGCTGAGACCAGAAGAAGCTGGGACCATGGAGTCTGAAGAAGAAGGCTGAATCCTCACAGAGACCAGCAGCCATCTTGCTCCAACATGTGGTAACAGACTTTGGTGAGGAAAGTAACTTACACTTTATGGTCTTGTGACTGTAAGCTTCTAACCAAAATAAGCCCCCTTTGTCAATGCCAACAGATTTCTTGTACTTTGCATCAGTACCCCTTTTGTTGACTAAGGCATATAGTCAAAGTGTTTGATATTTTCTTTTTGATTTCTCCCCATTGCTTTGATGATTAAAAGGCCCTTAGAGCTGTTTTTTCACTTACCTTTTCAAATCCATCCAGAATTTTCTTTTGTCTGCAATGAAGTGGGAAAATACAAGTTTATTTTTAACCCAAAGAGCTATCCAGTTTTCACAGTACCAAACACTGAAAACTTTATCACTGGCCATGGTTTGGGCTTCTTGTTAACCTAGGAGTGTAGGAGCCATACTGGAGGTGATGCTTTCCACAGAAGTGAAAGCCACAGTGGACCAGGGCACCCTGTGACCATGCCAGAAGTGGACAAACTTGAAGGCAGCAGTGGAAGGAAGCTCGGGTGTGGTGGGCTGGTTCCGGCTAGCCGTCGTGTGGGAGCAGGAGCCCTGAGCCCATGCTGGGCGGTTTTCTGTCCTCCCCGTCCTGTAAAGTGACTTGGAGCACAGGCACACCAGGATTTCCAGCAGCCATGGGACAAGTTCCTTTAGTATGGCACCCCTGGAATTCTCAAGAACTTTAAGAAAATACGAAGGATTGCCTTGTTGGCCTTAGCATGTGGCTGTGGACAACAACCAGGCTGACTTATCTTCACACCTTTCTAAGAATGACCAGGTGTCTTGCACAGGATGGAAGGTGTGTGAAGGGTCTGTAGAGACTCAGTTGAAGCTGCTTTCACCCAGTCTGAGTTCCTGGAGTCAGTGAGCTTGGGGGTTACTGGGTTTTCCAACATACTCTGCATATGTGCTGCATTCTCTTAACTGTACTTTCTACCTTGTGCCTTGTAGTTGGTAGAAATGCTTCCTTTTGTTACCCACCCAGAGGAAAAAAGTAAGGCAAAAACAAACTTAGGCAACCTGGCATTAGGTTCGAGACCTGATCCTGCCCAAATCCAGCAAGACCACGTGTCTGAGTTCACTGTCGGGAGGATATAAGCAGCCAAAGTGATATACATGGCTAACCAGGGGAGGATTAAAGAACAGCTAGCAAGTGCATTTCTTCATCTTTTTTAGATAATGAGGCAGACCTACTTTCCCTTTAAGGACAAGCTGGGATGAACAAATGGAGATATTAAAAGATGATAGCTGATGGGTGGGGCAAGATGGCACCTGAGTGAATGCACTTCATAATTGTTCCTGCAAAAGGCCGGCTGAGTACAGTTGGAATCTTGCTGCAGTGGGCTGTTTCGGGGACTTGCAAGGCAGGAAGTGTTTGGACATTGATTTGGAGAGACTGGAACAGAAGTCGTGCTTGCTAAGGGTAGAATTGTGGGTTTCTAACACTGAGGTCAGAAGTTGTGGAGAGGTGGGACTCTTCCCCCTAGGGCATTCCCTGGACTGTTAGTAGTGTGGCGATATTCCCAAGCCCTGTGTTCCCCAGAAGAATGGTCCCCAGGTCCATGACCCCTAAGCCACCACAGCCCACATTACACAGACCCACAGACCCCAAGCCGACAATATCCCAGACTTCCCACTCCCAAATCCAGCGCTCTCCCAAATCCAGTGCTCCCTGTGGTAAGGGAATACACTAGCCGTTCAGTTTTGGAGTGACTCTGTGAGTTGAAGGGTGTTGGTGGGAGGTGCAGAGGGGCCAAATGAGATGGGGGTTCAATTTTCAGGTCCTGCCACCCCCCCTTTTTTTTTTGAGCTGGGGAGCATTCCAGCTGGCTTGGGGAAAACTGGGTAAGAAAGGAAAGGCAAATCTGCCAAGAAAGCCCATTTTACCTAAAAATGCTGGGATCAGAAACTTGGTCTGGGAGAAGGTGGAGTCAGAAAATCAACTAGGCAGCAGACTTGGCCCAGTTGTTATAGTTTCTGCCTACCACATAGGAGGTCTGCGGTTCAAACCCCCGGGCCTCATTGACCTGTGTGGAGCTGTCCCATGCGCAGTGCTGATGCATGCAAAGAGTACCCTGCTAAGCAGGAGGGTCCCCCACGTAGGGGAGCCCTATGTGCAAGGAGTGCGCCCTGTAAGGAGAGCCACCCAGCATAAAAGAAAGTGCAGTCTGCCCAGGATTGATGCCGCACACACGGAGAGCTGACACAACAAGATGATGCAACAAAAAGAAACACATATTCCCATGCCACTGACAAAAACAGAAGCGAACAAAGAAGACACAGCAAATAGGCACAGAAAATTGGGGGGGGGGGAAGGGGAGAGAAATAAATAAATAAATAAATCTTTAAAAAAAATTTCAACTAGCCCTCCTGTAGTACAACTAAGGGAGATGGACAGTAAGATGTGTTTTGAAAACTTCTATTAGCATATTTGGTGTTCCTGGTGATGTGTGGGCACGCTCTCTTTGGAAATTAAGACATTGTTTTCTCTGGTGATTTGGTTCACCAAGGACCCACTTGATTCTCCTACTGGACACCTCACACAGCTTTCCTGCTGCCCTGGGAGAGAGAGAAGGGAAAAAGGGAGAAAGGGGGAAGGTCAGACTCCTAAGCATTTTATTTAAATGCAAAGAGGACTCCTTGCTAGAAACGTTGGTCTTTTTTATTGGTTTATTTTTTTGTTTTTCCTTCCTCTTTATAACCCCACAGCCCTTTCCTCCTCCCCCTCCTACTTCTCCTCCTCCTCCTCCTCTTCTTCTTCATCCCCCTTTTCTTGCTTGAATTTCCACCCCCACTGTTCCCCCTTTTTTTCCTTTCTCTTCTTTTTTATATTTTTTATATTAGGTGTCGCAGGGAGTGATTCACATTTGCTATGTTTCCTCATCCTCTATTTCCTCTTTTCTGTGTGTACTGATTTTGGCTACCAATACTTACCCCTTTCCTCTACATCTTTCTATCCTCCACCATTTAGTGTTTCTCTTACATTCCACTGCTCTTAATTTAGCCCCCAATTTTTATTTCTAATACCTTTGTACTGTTTTCTGTCTTTTATTCACTCTCTATATTATTGTCCTTTCCTTTCTCTTCCCACTTTCCTGACCACACTGGTCTTTTAATTAATACTATATTCCTCACCATATTCAGGTTACTGTCTCATTATAGATACTCCATTTTTCTTACTGTTATAACTCTACACAGCTTACATGAGTCTAATACCCATTCTTCTAGATCTCACATGGTTCTTCTGCTAATATTTACTAACAATACTACTATTATACTTTTTTCTTTTCTTACTCTTTTTGCTTTCACTTACCCTAATATTTTCCTTCAAGTGAACTTAGCCAACAGGACAGAAATAGAATAAGAAGAACAAAATGGCAAAGAGAAGACTTAACACACATGAAAAGCAGCAACTAATTAAACCTTGACACTAGACAAAGAAGCTAATCAACCCACCAAGATAAAATGATGACCAGGCAGCAACAAAAAACTACAAGCCAAACCAATAATCAGGAAAACATGACCCAATCCAATGAACAAACTAAAAAGTAGGAAGAAGAGCAGAACATCAAACAAGTAATTAAAGCTCTCAAAACATTTAATAGGGGCCAATTTAATGAGGTGAAGGAAGAGATAAGACTATGAAGAAAACACTTGGAGAGCATACAGAAGAAATTGCAATCATGCAAAAAAAAGACAGTGGGTATGATGGGGAGTAACAGCACAATCCAAGAAATCAAAAATACACTCTCAGCAAATAACAGCAGATTTGAACAGGGAGAGGAAAGAACTAGTGATGTACTGTCTTCTATTATGGAAGATAGTACATCCTAAATCAAACAGACAGTAGAATTGATAGATAAAAAGAGAGAAAAAATTCAACAGGGACTTTGGGACCTGAATGACAAAGCAAAATGTGAAAACATATGCATTATAGGCATCCCAGAATAAGAAGAGAAGGGAAAGGGAACAGAAGGGGTGTTGGAGGAAATAATGGGTGAAAACCTCCCAAACCTATTGAGGGAGATGAATGTCCACATCCAGGAAGCACAATGCACCCTAAATAGCATAAATCCCAACATGCCTACCCAAAGACATATACTTGTCAAATTATCCAATGCTCAAGACAAAGAGAAAATACTAAAAGCAGCAGGAGAAAAGAGAAACATCACATGCAAAGGAGGCTTCATAAAACTAAGTGCTGATTTCTCATCTCAAACCAAGGAGGCAAGAAGGCAGTGGTATGATATAGTCAAAGTAGTAAAAGAAATAATTTCCAAAAAAGAATACTCTGTCCACCTAAACTGACATTCAATATGATAGAGAGTTCAAATATTCACGGACAAACAGAAGTTAATAGATTATACCAACAAGAATCTTGCACTTCAAGAAATACTAAAGGAAGTTCTATAGGAGGAAAGATAAAAAACAGGAGAGACAGAGTTGGAGGAGAGTGTAAGAACAATAAAAAGACAAAAAAAAGTAAAAAACCAAACAAAATATAACAAACACAAATCCAAAGAAAATATGGCTAATATAAATAATTCCTTGAAAGTGATAACACAGAATGTCAATGGATTAAACTCACCTGTCAAGGGACTCAAACTGGAAGATTGGATAAGAAAGTATGATCCATCTATATGTTGTCGACATGAAAAACATCTTAGACCTAGGGATTCAAGGAGGTTGAAAATGAATAGCTGGAAAACATCTTACAGGCAAATAATAACCAAAAATGGGCAGGAGTAACTATGTTAATATCAGACAAAATAGACTTTAAATGCAAAATAATTGTGAGAGACAAATATGGACACTACATATTAGTGAAAGGGATAATCATTCAAAAAGGAAAGAACAGGTATAAACATTTATGCTCCTGGGAAGCAGACTTGACTCAGTGATTAGGGCATCTGTCTAACACATGGGAGGTCCGCGGTTCAAACCCTGGACCTACTTGGGACCTCCTTGACCCATGTGGAGCTGTCCCATGCACAGTGCTGATGCGCACACGGATTGTTGTGCCATGCAGGGGTGTCCCCGTGTAGGGGAGCCCCAAGCGTAAGGAGTGCACCCTGTAAGGAGAGCTGCTCAGTGTGAAAGAAAGTGCAGCCTACTCAGGAATGGCACTGCACACACAGAGAGCTGACACAGCAAGATGATGCAACAAAAAGAAACACAGATTCCAATGCCACTGACAACAGAAGCAGACAAAGAAGATGCAGCAAAAAGAGAGAGAACAGACAACTAGTGTGGGGGGGAGGGGAGAGAAATAAATAAATACATCATTAACAACAAAAACAAAAACAAACAAAAAACATTACACTCCTAACAAGGGTGCCTACAAATATGTAAGACAAACACTGGAGAATCTAAGGGAAGGAATTGATGCCTCTACAGTTATAGTGGGGGACTTTAATACACCACTATCACCTTTGGACAGAACATCTCAAAAGAAAATCAATAAAGAAGAAAAGACTTTGAACAATATATTAGAGGAACTGGACCTAATAGACATATACAGAACATTACACCCAAATAAAGCAGGATAAACATTCTTCTCAACTGCACATGGAACATTCTCCAAGATAGACAACAGGATAGGTTGCTGGGAAAGTCTCAGTGAATTCAGAAAGTTTGAAATCATACAAAATAATTTCTCTGACTACAGTGGAATGAAGCTGGAAATCTGCAAAGGTCAGAGACCCGGATTTGGCAACAAGATATGAAAGTTAAATAAAACACTCTTAGAAAAACAGTGGGTCAAGGAGGAACTCTCAAAAGAAATCAATAACTACCTTGAAACAAATGAAAATGATAATGCACATATCAAAACTTATGGGATGCAGCAAAAGTGGTACTGAGAGGGCAATTTATAGCCATAAATTCACACGTGATAAAAGAAGAGTTAAAATTGAAAAACTAACTTCACAGTTGGAGGATTTAGTAAAAAAATCAATGACAAACTAAACGCAAAGGAAAAGGAAAGAAATAACAAAGATCAGAGCAGAACTAAATGAAAAAATAAGAAAGCACTTGAAAAAATAAACAAAACCAAGAGCCAGTTCTTTGACAAGATCTATAAAATTGACAAACCCTTAGCTAGACTAACAAGAAAAAAAAAAGATGCAAATACAGAAAATAAGAAATGAGAAAGGGGATATCACCACTGACCCCACAGAAAAAAAGACAATCATAAGAGGATACTTTGAAAAACTATATTCCAACAAAAATGAAAATTCAGAGAAAATGGACAAATTCCTGGAAACACATAAGCAACCTATATTAATGAAAGAGGAAACTGACAATCTCAACAAATCAACCACAAGTAAAGATATAGAATCAGTTATTAAAAGCCTCCCAAATAATAAGAGTTCTGGGCCAGATGGCTTCAAAGGTGAATTCTACCAAACTTTCCATAAAGAACTAATGCCAATCTTGCTGAAACTCTTCCAAAAAATTGAAACAGAAGAACATTGCTTAACTTATACTATGATGCCAATATTGCCCTAATATCAAAGCTGAACAAAGATGCCACAGGAAAGGAAAATTACAGACCAATCTCTCTAATGAACATAGATGTGGAAATCCTCAACAAAATAGTAATCATATTCAGCAGCACATTAAATGAATTACACACCATGACCAGGAAGAATTCATTCCTCGTATGCAAGTATGGTTCAACATAAGAAAATACACTAATGTAAACACCACATAAACAGATTGAAGGAAAAAAATCACATGATCATATCTGCAGATGCAGAAAAAGCATTTGACAAAATACAGCACTATTTCTTAATAAAAACTCTGCAAAAGATTGGAGTAGATGGAAACTTTCTGAACATGATAAAAGATATATATGGAAAACCCCCAGTTAACATCATTTACAATTTTGAAATCTGAAAATCTTTCCCTCTAAGATCAGGAACAAGACAATGATGCACATTATTACCCCTTCTATTTAATATTGTGTTAGAAGTACTTGCCTGAGCATTGAGGCAAGAACCAGACATAAAAGGCATTCAAATTGGAAAAGAAAAAGTCAAAATTCCACTATTTGAAGATGATATGACCCTATACATAGAAAACCCTGAGAAATCTACAACAAAGCTTCTAGAATTTATAAATGAGTTCAGTAATGTCACAGGTTATGAGATCAATGCGCAAAAATCAGTAGCATGTCTGTACAACACTAATGAAAAACTTGAGGAGGAAATCAATAAAAAAATGCCATTTACAATAGTAAATTAAAAAATCAAATACCTAGAAATAAATTTAACTAAAGATGTACAAAATTTATACACAGAAAACTACACAACACTGTTCAAGGAAATCAAAGAAGACTTAAATAAATGGAAAAATACTCCCTGTTCATGGATAAGAAGGCTAAATATTATTAAGATGCCTATCCTACCAAAACTGATCTACACATTCAATGTAATCCCAATGAAAATCAACACAACATTCTTTAATGAACTAGAAAAACTCGCTAAGAAATTTATTTGGAAAGGAAAGAGGCCCCGAATAGCCAAAGACATATTGAAAAAGAAAAAACAAATTGGAGGAATTACACTACCTGACTTCAAAACATAGTACAGTAGTGAAAACAGCATGGTACTGGTACCAGGAGAGACACACTGACCAATGGAACCAATTTGAAAATTCTGATATAGCTCCTCATAGATACAGTCATATGATATTCACAAGACCACCAAACCCACTGAAAGAGGATTACCAACTCACATCTTATAAAAAAATCAACTCAAGATGGATCAAAGACCTGAATATAAGAGCCAAGACCATAAGACCATAAGGACCTTAGAATGCAATGTAGGGAAACACCTACAGGACCTTGTAATAGGAAATGGCTTCATGTACTTCACACCAGAAGCACGAGTAGAAGAACAAATAGATACATGAGACTTCTTCAAAATTAAAGCCTTTTGCACCTCAAAGGACTTTGTCAAGAAAATGAAAAGAGAGCCTACCCCATGGGTAAAAATATTTGGTAACCATATATCTGATAGGAGACCAATATCCTTCAAATATAAAGAATTCCTATATCTCAAAAATAAAAAGACAACCCACGCATTTTAAAAAGTGGCAAGACTTAAATAGAAACTTCTCCAAATAAGAAATGCAAATGACTAAAAAGCACATGAAAAATGCTCAAAATCACTAGATATTAGGGAAATGCAAATAAAAACCACAATGAGATACCATCTTACTCCCACGAGACTGGCAGCTATCAAAAACACAGAAGACTACAAGTACTGGAGAGGATGTGGAGGAATGGGAACACTCACTCATGCTGGTGGAAATGCAGAAGGATACAGCCATTCTGGAGAACAGTTTGGTGGTTTGTCAAAAAAAAAACTAGCTATGGATTTGCCATATGGCCCAGCGATTCCACTGGTGGGTATTTACCCAGTAGAACTGAAAACAAGGATACAAACTGATATATGCACACCAATGTTCATAGCAGCATTATTTACTATTGCCAAAAGTTGGAATCAATGCAAATGCCCATCAATAGATGAATGGATAAATAAAATGTGGCATATACATACAATGGACTACTACTCAGCTATAAGATGGAATACAGTACAAACACATGTGATAACATGGATGAATCTTGAGAACCTTACGTTGAGTGAAGCAACCCAGGCATTGAAGCACAAATATTACATGATAAGTTGTCTCAGAGAGCTACAGACTGGTTGATAGGCTTAAAGAAAGTTTGGAAGAGAGCTAACACCTACATGGGTGAAATCTATTATAAGCTGTATGTAAGTATTTGTAGAGGGAAGGGATAAAATGGGGGCATAGGGATGCCTTGGGTGGAGCTTTGATGGCTTGAGGGGGGCTAGGGATGGGAGGAAGGGTCAGATGGCCCTAGAAATTGGGGGGAGGGTGGGGAAATATTTGGACATAGTAGATTGTCAGGTATGTGGTTGAAACTGTAATGTTGAGAAAACTTTTTAGAAAATATAATAAGGAAGTTTACCTGTTTAAGATGCTTAAGCAGGGACATCTTACACAGGTCAGGCTTCCAGGGAGTGTGTGAATGCTCATTTTGTCATAGTGGGTTATATCACTCGGTGGAGATCCATACAATTAGTGTGAAGTTATACCCACATCCTGAGGACTGATGTTCTCAAACAGGGAAATGTGTCTCTCAAGAATACTGGTGGCTCTAAATGGGTTAGGACAGTCGAGTATGTCAAGCCATCAACACTGTTGCAAGTATCTCTGAATATGGTCCTTCAAGTAATGAAGACTGATTGTCACAGTGGGTGCTCTGGGGAGGGGTAGAGGGGTATTGACTAGATGGAATCAGGGTAACTGTAGGGTAATGGAAATGTTCCACAAGATCATGCAATGATGGATATAGGACATGTTAAATTACACCAAAATTGTATAAAAGTCTATAGGTTAAAATGTAAACTATAATGTAAAACATAAGATAACTAAAAATTTAGAAAAGTGTATAGTCTAAAATATAGATCATAATGTAAGCCAACATGGAACCTTGGTTGAAATTTATGTTTCAATATCTGTACATCAAGTGCAGCAAACACAATATGAACATGTAAAAATATCATTGCTAGGGAAGGGACAAAATGTTTGATATTGGATATGTGGGAATACCCTATATTATATATGTAAATTACTGTGATATAAACATTTTGTGAAGACAAAACAAATAATTAGAAAAAAAGAAAGGATGTAGACACTGAGGAAGTGCGGTCACCCCTCAGGCTGAAGTGTGGTTTGCTGGCCTGGCAGGGGAGCGGCCGCGGCAGGCCAAGCCGCTGCCCCCATAATAGGGTGGCTGGTCGGACTCACCGCCACCCCTGAAGGAAGCTCGGCATGGGCGCAGAGTGCCCTCGGGTCTCCCCTTCTCGGCAGCCATGCTTCCGCGGCCGCCCCTCCTCCCGGATAGCGCCACACAATGCCTTGTGGGGCAGCACCCTTCTTCTTCTTTCTCCCTGCGCAGGCCCAGGGCGGAAGATTCCAGTCTGCCCTTTTCCCCTCCCCCGACAGCAGCAACAGCCAGGCGTAGGCGGAAAAATCCAGTCTGCCCTTTTCCCCTCCCCCGACAGCAGCAACAGCCAGGTGTGGGCGGAAAAATCCAGCCCGCCCTTTTCCCTTCCCCCGACAGCAGCAACAGCCAGGCGTGGGCGGGAAACTCAAGTCTGCCCTCCACCCCAGCAACAGCAGCCACCAATCCCTAAACCCTGCCCCTTCCCCCAGCAACAGCGACAGCCAATCCCTAACCACCACCCCTCCCCCGCCCAGTACCGCCCACTGACCTTTCACCGGCAACCAATCAGAACAGGGCATGGCTTCGACCAATCAGCCTTCCCCAGCCCCTATAAAACTGTTGCCTCTCCCTCAGTAAAGTGGACTTGCGTGTTTACCTTGTCTCCGCGGTGGTTCTTCTGCCGTGCGCCCTCCAGTCCTGAGAGCCCCCGACAAGGGCCTGGCCTCCCTTGTCCCCAGTTCGTCGCCTGCTTCTCCGGGCGACCCCTTCGTCGCCGGCTTCGCCGGGCGACCCCTTCGTCGCCGGCTTCTCCGGGCGACCCCTTCGTCGCCGGCTTCGCCGGGCGACCCCGTCAGCCGAACCGCGCCACCCCTTGTGAGACCGATCCCTCGTCTGCTGCCGGACCGACCCCTCGTCCCAAGTGGGACCGACCCCTCGTCTCAAGCGGGACCGACCCCTCGTCCAGAGCTGGACCGACCCCTCGTCCGCAGCCAGACCCCACCTCTACCGACCGAGCAAGCCGCAGCAGCTGGCGCCCAACGTGGGGCAAGGCAACCCCACCACAGCCTCACTCCATAACCTGGCGGCTCCCCCCCCTCCTCTCTTCTCACCTTGGGACTTCTCTCGTGCAACATTGCTGCTACCTGAGCCTTGGCTACCTCATACGATCCACGGCGGTCTGGGAGAATCGCTGGATGGCTTTCTCCTTCCATGTCGGGGGCTTATACCGACCCGCTATGATTAAGAGGAGCCTTGGATTTCTCGGGAGCGTGCGCTTGCACGTCTGAAGTAATCCTACCACAGCCCTACCCCCTCCTCTCTTCTCACCTTGGGACTTCTCTCATGCAACATTGCTGCTACCTGAGCCTTGGCTACCTCATACGATCCACGGCGGTCTGGGAGAATCGCTGGATGGCTTTCTCCTTCCATGTCGGGGGCTTATACCGACCCGCTATGATTAAGAGGAGCCTTGGATTTCTCGGGAGCACGCGCTTGCACGTCTGAAGTAACCCTACCATAGCCCTACGCTCTCCTCTCTTCTCACCCCTATCTTTTCGCTCTGCATTGCTGCTCCTGAACCTTGGCGACCTCATACGATCCACGGCGGTCTGGGAGAATCGCTGGATGGCTTTCTCCTTCCATGTCGGGGGCTTATACCGACCCGCTATGATTAAGAGGCACCAATAAAACTCTCAGGAGCGCGTGCCTGAGCACCTCCTCTCCTGCCTTCACCTCTGCCTCCTCCCCTCCGCGCTTGCTCCCCTTTGCCTTGCTCCACTGCTCGTCGTCCCGCCCTCCCCTCGTCGGGGCCTTCTCTTGGCCCGCGACCACCGTCGGAGCCCCACCGGCTCCGACCCCTCGTCTCACCGCGCACCTTGGCTCCCATCACCGCGCTCTCAAGGTAAGGGCCCCTTTTCTTATCGGCTCCAAAAGGCCATTAGCAATGGGTAACATCCTATCTGCTAAGCAAGCCCCACAAGTTCGGGCCCTCACCGGTCTCCTAGACACTCACCGGTGTAAGATCTCTTTCAAACAGCTTCAAGTATATCAGGACCTTCTTCTCCCCTTTAATCCGTGGCTTACCACGTGTCAGCTTTGGGACCTGGACACCTATACTCGCCTTATAGATAGGGTCACTTTTGCTGTGGAGCAGGAAGGTAAAAGATTCCCTCCTGGCTTATTACAGGCAACATGAAGTCCAGAAGAAATCTTAAAGGGTATAATCTATAATATGCTATATAAACAAGGATTTAAAAGCAGCTATACCAAGAAAGTAAGAATTATGAGTCAACTGTAAATAAATTATATATTTCTGTTAATGTGTTGTAATTGTTCTGTGTTTGTCTGTCTGTTCGTTCAATGTCAACGTATATTGTGATACCTCCGGATGGTAAATATAAATTACTAGAAATCTTTAAAAGAGCTCTATTCAAATGGCCAAAAATTAAATAAGCGCTTATATTAATACTTAAGTTTATTATATTAATACATAAGTTTAAATGTTAATAAGATATCTACAATTAAAAAAAATTGTAAGTCTTAATTAACAAAATTAACTGTACGTCTTCATAAAAAGTTGTTCTTGCCTAGATTAAAATGAATAACTTATTTTTCTTCACAGGATAATATAAAGAATGTAAAACTTATATGAATATTAAAAAGGTTAAAAGTTTGTAAAAATGCTAATGGAAATGTAATAAGTTTTGCAAAAAGACGTATTTTGTCCTAAAGTAAGATGGCTAATTTTTCATAAACTCTTGAAATTTAATTTGCATGCGGCAAGTGTAAAAGGTATTGTGATAACTTTACGTAAGGGAATGTGTTCTGTAAGGATAAAATTTATCTTCAATAGTTTACATTAAGGTATTAAATGGCTAATTCCAAAAGGTCATTCTTAAATATATATATATAAAACTAAATTGATGATAATAATAATAAAAGGTAATTTTATAACAGGAAAGATTAACAGCAACCAAGCTCCCCTGCCAACTTGCTTTTAGGAAACGGTTTCTAATATTGCATGCTACTAAGTATTTAAAGAAAAGTTATTCTTAAGGAAACAAAAAATGGTTTTGTCTTTGCAGCCATTGTCTATTTAGCAACACCCCTCGCTATCGGCCTAGCCACTGTTGCGCCGGACGATTGGAACCTTAAACAAAGACTCCTCCTCACTGTCATCTTCCTATCTATCGTTACTATATTTACTGCCCTCATTCTCCTTCGTTTATAAAGCAGTCTCCTACAAACCACAAAGCTTCTGTCTTAAACATACCATTCTCAACCCTATCCTCTAAATGATCTTCTCACTTCCCCCACAGCCTTTAATACTCTATTTCTTCCTCATAACCTTTGCTTTCTTGATAATATTTTCCGCCATCTGTCTAGCCACTACCACCCCAGAAGATTGTAACCATGGCCCCCCATGCCGCCATCGCTCTCAAGCAGCTCCAGCCCCGCGAAACGGCCCGCAACCTGCTTTCCCCGGCCCGCGGCCTGCTTTCTAGCATCCAATAACACTTCTGCTCTTGCCTCCCCATACTTCTGCGGAGCTTCCTCCTGTCTCGACCTCACTCCTCTTCTCAGCCATCCAAAGCGTCCTTTCTCGTCCCCCGCCCCCCTCCTTTTTTCGCTTGAACCCCTATTGCGTTGCAGATTGGGCCGCCCCATGTCGGCCCGCCCCATTAACATCGGCCTCTCTCGCGCCCGTGAAAACTTTGGCCTTCTTATTGTCCTCGCCTACGTCTCCACCACTCCCGATGCTGCCGCCACCACCGTCGCTGGTGCCCTGACGCAACTTGTCCTCACCACTGCGATCCTCCAGACCATCACACAGTCTGCCTCTGCCGCTCTTCGCCACCAAGAAGAGATCAACCACCTGTAATGCGCTATCATCCTGGACTTTTAACAACAGATAGACCTTATCGCCACCGAGGTCAACGGGAATTGGACATTGGCCACCCTTGCTTGCAACGGCAAGATACCGCCCCCCAAATTGTACATTTGTATCCCCGTCATACTCACCTCCCTCTTCAGCCCCGCTTCCCTCATTGCTTACTGCCTCTTGGGCCTCAGCTACTTGTTGCTGCTGCCATCCTGGTGCTTATTTGAAAAGAAGGGGGAAATGCGGTCACCCCTCAGGCTGAAGTGTGGTTTGCTGGCCTGGCAGGGGAGCGGCCGCGGCAGGCCAAGCCGCTGCCCCCATAATAGGGTGGCTGGTCGGACTCACCGCCACCCCTGAAGGAAGCTCGGCATGGGCGCAGAGTGCCCTCGGGTCTCCCCTTCTCGGCAGCCATGCTTCCGCGGCCGCCCCTCCTCCCGGATAGCGCCACACAATGCCTTGTGGGGCAGCACCCTTCTTCTTCTTTCTCCCTGCGCAGGCCCAGGGCGGAAGATTCCAGTCTGCCCTTTTCCCCTCCCCCGACAGCAGCAACAGCCAGGCGTAGGCGGAAAAATCCAGTCTGCCCTTTTCCCCTCCCCCGACAGCAGCAACAGCCAGGTGTGGGCGGAAAAATCCAGCCCGCCCTTTTCCCTTCCCCCGACAGCAGCAACAGCCAGGCGTGGGCGGGAAACTCAAGTCTGCCCTCCACCCCAGCAACAGCAGCCACCAATCCCTAAACCCTGCCCCTTCCCCCAGCAACAGCGACAGCCAATCCCTAACCACCACCCCTCCCCCGCCCAGTACCGCCCACTGACCTTTCACCGGCAACCAATCAGAACAGGGCATGGCTTCGACCAATCAGCCTTCCCCAGCCCCTATAAAACTGTTGCCTCTCCCTCAGTAAAGTGGACTTGCGTGTTTACCTTGTCTCCGCGGTGGTTCTTCTGCCGTGCGCCCTCCAGTCCTGAGAGCCCCCGACAAGGGCCTGGCCTCCCTTGTCCCCAGTTCGTCGCCTGCTTCTCCGGGCGACCCCTTCGTCGCCGGCTTCTCCGGGCGACCCCTTCGTCGCCGGCTTCGCCGGGCGACCCCTTCGTCGCCGGCTTCGCCGGGCGACCCCGTCAGCCGAACCGCGCCACCCCTTGTGAGACCGATCCCTCGTCTGCTGCCGGACCGACCCCTCGTCCCAAGTGGGACCGACCCCTCGTCTCAAGCGGGACCGACCCCTCGTCCAGAGCTGGACCGACCCCTCGTCCGCAGCCAGACCCCACCTCTACCGACCGAGCAAGCCGCCGCAAGGAAGAAATGAAATTCCCTTGCCACTGTACATACGGGGCAACACCTATTGCATTAATGAAAGACAAAACATCAAAAATGAAGCATTTTCATTTTTTGATACCCAATTTATTTTTACTTTAGTTTTTCTAAATTACTATGTCTTCTATATCTAACCTTTAAATCCATCACTATCTTCCACTTTATTATTTGTGGAACTTGACAATATATTAGGCTTCATTTTTTAAGAAGTTTTTTTTTTGTGTGTGTGTGTGTTGAACAAAATTTTAATATTCTAAATTTAATCAATATCCAGCAGGTTATTTTGACTATATATTGTACATTGGAAGGAAGAATCAATTATTTTCAAAATCACATTTAGATTTCAAAGAGTAAATATTAAAATAGTCTCAGTGTGAGCAGAGAGGTTCAACTCTGGCAGGGGAGGAACACTGTGTGGGATGTTATTGATGGGAGCCACATGGCTGGGAGGGAGTTCTCCAGGCATGTATGTAGGGTACTAAAAAATGTTTGGATATTTTCATAGTGGTTACAATTAAAAACTTCAAATAAGGGAATGTTGAGTTCCTAAACTAGGGAGCTCTATCACATTCCCCAATGGAACAGCATCAATCCCCAAATGCAATGACAAAGACTAATAAGGATGGTCCAACAATGAGCCCTTTATACTGATGACTATGCTTAAGAGCCTGTGTGCCTAAAATATGAACTAGGCCTAGAGGTGCAGTTTGCCTAAGAGTTACCTCCTGAGATCCTCCATGTTGGTCAAATGTGGCCACTCTCTAAGCCAAACTCAGCATGAAAATGCATTACTTTCCCCCAGCATGGGACATGACTCCCAGGGATGAGCTTCTCTGGTGCTGAGGGATTATTACCAAGCACCAGCTGATGATGTAACTAGAAGAAGACTTTGAAAAAAAGTGTCAACTCAGACCAGCAGAATATCTCAACCTTCACGTAATAACGTAATAACAGTTGTTAAATACTGGTTTTTGATTGAATAAAAGGGGGAAATGAAAAGGAGAAATGAGTTTATATGGCTATGAGTTTCCAAAAAAGAGTCAGGGGGTCATCAGAAGGGTCGTGCTTATGCATGCCTCAGCAGGGTCCCAGAGACAGCCAAAGTAGATAGAAGCCCAGGTACTAGTTCTCCTGAAGGCTGCAGAGACCCACGGGTTCTGTGGTCATGGCAGCTGGCTCTGGAGTTCAGCGCCATATCAGTGGGCCCTACTTTGGAGTTTGTATTCCTGAGTATGATGGAATTTTACTCAGATGTGACCTTTCTGCACATCCCTCATTCATTTTTAATTTTAGTCATTCAACAACCATTTAGTCATCAAACACATCATGGAAGTTACTAAATAATATTTTGTGAATAAAGAGATAAGTAAAATATTCTTCCACATCTTATAGAGATTATGTGCAAGCAAAAATAGTAGTGACTACATGAAATACCCTGAGATGGCACTGACATCCTGGTGAAGTGGATCTAAAAGTTTATGCTCATTCTGTGGAGACAAGTGAAGGCTTCACAAGGGAGATGACTGCACTGACACTGAAAGTAGAGATTGGGGTAACTTCAAGAGGAGAAAGGTGTAGAAGCACACCAAGAAGAAACAAGAGGGAAACAATCCAATCAAGATAACCATATGGTGTGGTGAGGTTTTAAAATTAGTTCTTGCTATCTGATGAACAATGAAGGGGTAGGATGTGAAAAGGGGATAAGCAGCCTGACCAGTTTGGCAGTAGCCATAGTATAGAGAGCCTGGTGTTTTGTGCAGAACATGGATATTTATGTTTTAAATTATTGAGAGTCAGGGCAGGTTTATAGAAGGTGATGGTCGTGAAATTACTTGCCATGATGAAAGCTTACTCTCAGTCAACATGACGATCGCTGTTACCAAAACCCTACAGAGAGGATGAGGGATGGAAATAGCACAATTGTAGTGGGAAGTGAATCTGTGTGGGCTTGGACTACAAAGAAAAATATTCATTTTTATCCTAAGCACAGTGTCAGGCATTTTGTATTCATTATTTCATTTAATTCAATTATTCCATGAAATTGTTTTTCACTATTCTGATTTAATGAAAGAATAATGTGAGGCAGCAATGCTATATTCTTATCCAAGATATGTAAATGTAATTGTCATGGATTGAACCTTGGAGTTCAAAGTTTCTGGAATTTTGCACTTCACTAATAACTTATTTATTAATAACATTAATATTTTAAAACTGTGTTAGATTTACAGAAAAGTTGCAAGGATAGTAGAGAGGATTTTCAAGAACTTCTCACATACTTTTCCAACATCTTAACACCTCCAAGCCAGAATAGCAAATTATATTTATTTTCAAAAATTCTTAAGCCATTCAGGCAGTGACAACGTCTCAGATTTTATCCTCATGTTTTATGAGTTGTATGCTTTTCAGGAGTGTAGGTCGGGTATTTTGTAAAGTGCCCCTCACTCTGAATTTGCCTGATATTCTTCTCATGTTTAGACAGGGTTAATGGGATTTTGGAGGAAGATCCCAGGATAATGTGTTATTTTCATTGCATCATATCTAGGGTGCATCCTATCAACATGACTTATCACTCTTGATGTTGACCTTGATCAACAGTGTTTGGAGCTTCCCCAGCTTCCCCAATACTCATCAATTCTCTGCATTTCCATATATGGCTTTTGGAATGAAATTAATACGTGAAGCCCACATTCAGGAGTGTGATGTTTGTGCCACTGCCTTGAGAGAAAAATATCTCCATATGTTATGGAATTCATCTTCACAATAAATATGTATCTTTTAGAAATCAATTATTTATATTAGGATTGCCTCATGACATTTATTTCTTACTTTGGGTTGTGATACCGTACTGCTTTATTTTGTTTTAGAGTTTATTCCAGTTTTGACCTTTGGAACACTTTTGGCTATGTCCTGTGTCTATTTGAAATTATCCCCAACATTACCAGTTTTATTTTAACACATACTAACTTTTTGGTACTAAGAGATACTCCAGACTCTTTTTGTATATTTCTTGACCTAGTCCTGCAGGCAGCTATTTCTCCAAGAAAATTCTTCTTGCAAAAATGCTTTTAATATCTAAAGTCTGGACACTATATGTGCCTTGCTACTGGGCCATCTCCATGGATATTACAAGAACACACATGTGTGTACACAATTCTATGTATATATACATATCTGCAAATATTTCTACATGCAACCCTGTGTAACTATATTTACCTCCACACAAATTCACACTGATGTGTCTGTCCCTAACTCATTAACAGAACAATCTAACATCCTCCCCTTGCTTATCTGAATCCTTCCACACCATGTTGGGAAGCATATTTCCCATATTCCATTGATTTACTTCATTGCTTAATTCCAGTGTACATGTATAAAAGTAAAATTTGTTAACCCATACCCTGATGGGACACAATATCAAATAGAGTAGCATACCTGTGTACAGTGCCCATTGATTTCATATTACAGATACTGTTCATATCCAATATTACTAATCCAGCATCTTTTCCTCCCATACCCCTCAGATAGGGCATTTGATGCATTTACAATACAGTTAGATTATTTTTGAACTTGGATGTTGTCAAGTTCAATGGGTTTTGAAAAATACATAATGTCATATGCCTGCAATCCCAGTATAACAGAGAATAATTTCACTGTTCTGAAAATTTCTGAGCTTCACCTACTCAATGTACCTCCCTCTGCCTAAGGCCTGGGCAAACAGTGATCATTCTAATATCTCTGCTGTTTTGTCTTATCCTACTTAGACTGGTTTCTTTTTTAAAAAATATTTTTTTAAAATTATTTTATAGGTACTTAGATTACATAAATGTTACATAAAATGTGTAGGAATTTCTATATGCCCTGCTCCTCGTAGCTCCCACATTCTCCCACATAAACAACATCTTTCATTAGGGACATACTTTCATTGCAATTGATAAACACATTTCAGGATATTGCTACTGAGCATTGATTATAGTTTACATTGTAGTTGACACTCTCTCCCACATAATTTTGTAGGTTATGGGAAGACATATAATGGCCTTTATTTTTTTTTTAATTTTTTTTATTTTTTATTGACTTTGTAATAATATTACATTAAAAATATATATGTGAGGTCCCATTCAACCCCACCCCCCCACCCCCCCTCCCCCCCCAACAACACTCGTTCCCATCATCATGACACATCCATTGGATTTGGTAAGTACATCTTTGGGCACCTCTGCACCTCATATACATTGGTTCACATCATGGCCCATACTCTCCTCCATTCCATCCAGTGGGCCCTGAGAGGATTTACAATGTCCGGTGATTACCTCTGAAGCACCATCCTGGGCAGCTCCATGTCCCAAAGACGCCTCCACCTCTCATCTCTTCCTGCCTTTCCCCATACCCTTCGTCCACTATGTCCACTTTTCCCAATCCAATGCCACTTCTTCTATGTGGACATTGGATTGGTTGTGTCCATTGCAGCTCTATGTCAAGAGGAGGCTCAGATTCCACCTGGATGCTGGATGCAATCTTCCCATTTTCAGTTGTAATCTCTCTAGGCTCCATGGTGTGGTGGTTGTCCTTCTTCAACTCCATCTTAGCTGAGTGTGGTAAGTCCAATAAATCAGATTGTAGGTGCTGGAGTCTGTTGAGGCTCAGGATCTGGCTATCACATTGTCAGTCCAGAGATTCAAACCCCCTAAATATATCTTAAACCCCAACATTAACTGCACCTCCAGCACATTAGCATGAAAGTCTTATGAAGGGAGATCCCATCTGAGTCCAGATTCATCACACATAAACACCATTTCCAAAGAGGGGCCATCTGCCCTGGTAGTTAACCCCATCGGCCATGACCATAACTCCCATGGGTCTCTTTAGCCCTCAAAGGAACCAATATCTGGGGGTTGTATCTGCTTTATCTGTCTCTTTGACTCTGCTCAGTTGTGCATGAGGGCAAACCTTCTGCCAGCCTCCAGACTATTTTTTAGAAACTCGTAGCCATATAAACTCATTTCTCCTTTCCATTTCCCCCTTACTTTAGGTCAAACAGCATTTTAAAGTCATGGTATTTTATGTAGACATGGATATTCTGCTGATCCGCATTGAACCTTCCGTATAAGGTCATTTTCCAGTTGCATCATCAGTTGGTAGTTGATAGTGGTCCCTCGTTGCCAGGGAGGCTCATCCCCGGGTGTCATGTCCCACGCTGGGGGGAAGGCATTGCATTTACATACTGAGTTTGGCTTCGAGACTGGCCACCATATAATGGCCTTTATCTGTCATTGCAAAGCCATTCAGAACAACTCAAAGTCCCCAAAACGCCCCCATGTTACAACTGTTTTTCCCTCTCCTTGCCCTCAGATCCTCCAGCGATCACTGCCTCCACACCAATGTTATAATTTCTTCCATTGCTAGAATTACAATAAGTAACAATAAGTATAGACAATAAGGCTATAGAAGAATACCAGTAAGTCCACTCTAGTCCATAGTTCTTTCCCATTCTTAAGGATTCTGGGATGGTGATGCCCAATCCACCTCTAATTGAGAGGGGAGTTTGATCCCATATATGGATGGGATGCTCTTGCTGGCAGTTATAGGCTTTCTTATTTCCTTGGTATAGTGGTTGCCCATCCTCACCTCTTTGTTAATTGCCCTGGGTGGGTCCAATGAACTGGAGAGTAGGTGTTGCAACTCCACTGAGGCTCAGGGCACAGCTGGCACATGGGCAGTCCAAAGACTTAAGTTTCTTGGGTGTACATCTACTAACACCATCACCAAGTATAAGTTCAAATAGAAGGGACAGATGAGCTATGTGTAGGGAAGTCATAACTGAGTCCCAACTCTGTCACAATGGGGAGCACAAACCCCAAGGTAGGCCCACTGGGAAGGCACCAAATTCCTGACCTATCTACCATGACCATAGGACCTAGGTGTCTCCAGAGCTCTCAGGAGACTCACTATTTGGGGTAGTATCTATTTTGGCAGTCTATGAGATCCTGCTGAGATGTGCATAAGTGCTACCTCTGAAATGACCTCCCAATTCACTTTGAAGTCTCTCAGCCTTATGAACTCGTTTGTCTTTGCATTCCCCCCCTTTTCTTTTACATCTTTTTCCAGTTACCCTGCTATGTGATTGGTGAAGGCTCATCCCTAGGAGTCATGTCCTACTCTGGGGGGAAGACAACGCATTTGTATGCTGAATTTGTCTTAGAAAGAGGCTACATTTGAGCAACAAGGAGGATCTCAGAAGGTAACTTTTAGGCACCCTAAACACAAGGCTAAGTTTCAATTTCAAGAGCAAAGGATCATAAGCACAGTCGTCAATATCAAGGGTCCATCAATGGGCCATTTTTCTTCACTAGTCATTGCCCCTGTACTTGGGGGATTGCTGCTGTTCCATTAGAGAATGTAGCAGAGCTCTCCAGGATTAGAATTCAATATTCTCTCAGTTATTGTGTGTCTCTCCATCCACTGGGGCAATGCCACATGAATATTTGAAAACATTTATATACCTTATGTGTATTTCCAGGTGAAATTCCTCCCATGTATCCCTCATTACTGACACTCCACACTAATGATTCTCCCCTTCACCAATTGTAACTCTTCTGTGATCCAAAGCTTCTTCAAAAATGAAGGCAATAAAATAGCCAAATAAAATTATTAGGAAAATCAAATAATAATGATAGGTTAAATATTAAAAATAAAATACAGAAAAAATTTAAAATAAAATTTAAAATTTGGGATATTACAAAATAATGAAAACTATTATTTTTTTAAAAACTTTTTTCTTTCATCAGTTTAATATATATTGTACTGTGTGTATACTGACATTTCCTTCCATTTACTCCATTTTGTTTATTCCATTAAACAAAACTATAAAATTTTGTTTTCAAAGAAGTTTTAGTTCACAGAAAAGTCACAAACAGCATATAGGGGACTCCCATATACCCAACATCCTCCCCCATTTTCCCCTTCCCATGTTAATACCGTTTTATATGTGGATGGTACATTTGTTTCAACTGTTATACAAGCAGTAAATCATAGCTACTAACCACGGTCAATGGTTTATATTGTGGTTTACATTTTACAGCACATACATTTATAAATTTTGATGACATTTAACATGACCAGTGTCCATCATTGTAAGATCATGTAGAACACTTCCATTGCCCAATAAATACCCCTCTTTCATGTACTCTATGTGCTCCCTCTGCCTCCCCTTGGGGCCAATATTGATCATCTGGCTTCACTACTTGGATAAGATTCATAGTTACTTGCAACACTGAAGTCTTGACATTCTGGTTTGTCCTCCCCCCCTAGGAATCACCTATGCCCTCAAATGACTCCTGTCCCATTGTTTGAGAAGATATAGGTTCTCCCCAGGATGGGAGTTCAACAGCTTCCCACTCATTATTTGGGTTTCCACACACCGACCCAAAACATTATGACAAAATGTTCTCTCACACTCTCCCTGGAAGCCTGCACCAGGTGCACCCTGTCCTGAATGCTCCCCATCCAACACCATAAGGCAGTAACCCTCCCTTGTCATATTGCCATAGGAGTGTTCTCAACTTTTTACGTTCAGCCACATACCTGACAATTCCCAGTGTTCACATGGTCCATTGCCCAACCCTCCCCCAATTCCATGAGCCGTCCAACCTACCCTCACTACCCCACCCCTGTCAAACCAGCAATGCCTAACCCAATAGTATCACCAATGTTTTGTCATAGTCCTTCACTACCCAATGACACACTTTCACCTTATCATAGATTTGGTCCATATGGGCATTGGCTCACAAACTTCTCCATTTGTATTTCCTCTAAATATCTCTTACAGACAATAGGTCTCTGATTCTGCTTGATTTGCTTAATTTATATCAAAAGTCATGTAATATTTGTCCTTCAATGTCTGACTTGCTTCACTCAACATAAGGACCTCAAGGTTCATCCATGTTATTCCATGAGCTAGTTCCGTATTCTTTCTTTTTACTTATTAAATTGTATGTTTCTTAAAGATACATAGATCACAAAATAAAGTTGTATTAAAAATGTAAAAGGTTCTTCCATTTCCCACACACCACCCTCCCACTCCTCCCACATCAAAAACCTTGTTTATCATTGTGGCATATTATTTGCATTTGGTGACTACATTTTGGAGCGCTGCCAGACCGCATGGATTATAGTTTACATTGTAGTTTACACTCTCCCCAGTACATTCAGTGGGTTATGGCAGGATATATAATGTCCAGCATCTGTCCCTGCAATATCATTTAGGACAACCTCAAGTAGCAAAAATGTCCCACATCTCAACTCTTCCTTCTCCCTTCCCTCAGCAACTACCATAGCCACTTTCCCCAGATCAATGCTACAGCTGCTTCCCTTACTATTCAAAATGATTCTACAGTAGAATACCATTAAGCTCACACTATTCCATAATTTATTCCTCCATCCTGTAGACCCTGGGTTGGTGATGTCCATTCCACCTCTATACTGAGAGGGGACTTATTCCAACATGGTTGGTGGATGTGATTCTCTTACTTAAAGTTGTAGGCAATCTCAGTTCCCTGGTGTGGTGGTTAGCCATTTTCACTTTCCTGTTAGCTGGCCGGTGTTCAACAAACCAGAGAATAGGAGGTTCAACAAACCAGAGAATAGGAGGTTCAAATCTGCTGAGGCTTAGAGCCCAGCTGCCACATGGCCAGTCCATAGCTTCAAGTCTTCTTAGGATACACCAACCCCAGTGAAAAACTACAAATTCAGTAAAAGTGACAAGAGGCATGTGTAGAAAGGTCACATCTGAGTCCAATTCCATCACACTCAGGAGCACAATTTCCATAGTAAGGCCCACTCCAGAGGCATCTGCCATGACCGTAGAATCTGTGTGTCTCCATACCTCTCAGGAGCACCAATACCTGGAGTTGTATCTACTTTGTCTTTCTCATTTCCCCATTTTTAAAAGGGTTGTTTGTCTTTTGTTTTTAGATATGTTTTCTTTATATATGCTGTATGTTAGGCTCCTATCAGATATATAATTACCAAATATTTTCTTCCATCACATCTTTGAGGTGTAAAAGTTTTAATTTTGAGGAGTTCCCATTTATCTATTTTTTCTTTCACTGCTTGGGATTTGGATGTGAAGTTCATGCCAAACTCAGAATGTAAATGCATTACCTTCCCCCCATCATGGGACACAACTCCCAGGGATGCCCCTCCCTGGTGCTGATGAATTACTAACAAGCACCAGCTGGTGATGTAACTAGAAAAAGACTTTGAATAAAAGGGTCAACTCAGAAGAGCAGAATACCTCAGCCTATATGTAATATTAGGTGTTAAAAACTGCTTTATGATCTTGAATAAAAGGGGGAAATGAAAAGAACAAATGAGTTTATATGGCTATGAGTCTCTAAAAGAGAGTCAGGAGGTCATCAGAGAGGTTGTGCTTACACACACCTCAGCAAGGTCCCAGAGACAGCCAAAGTAGATACAACCTCAGGTACTGGTTCTCCTGAGGGCTATAGAGACCCACAGGTTCTATGGTCATGGCAGATGGCTCCGGAGTTCAGTGCCATGTCAGTGGGCACTACTTTGGAGTTTGTGTTCCTGAGTGTGATGGAGTTAGATTCACATATGACCTTTCTACACATGCCTCTTCTGTCACTTTTACTGGACCTGTGGTTAGCACTGGAGTTGGTGTATATTCAGGAGACCTGAATCTCTGGACTGTCCATGTGATAGTCAGGCCCTAAGCCTCAGCAGACTTGCAACTTATACTGTCTGGTTTATTGGACTTACCCTGGCCACCTAACAGAGAGGTGAAGAAGGTCAACCACCACACCACAGAGTCAAGAGTGCCTACACCTGCAAGCAGGAAAATTGCATCCTTCATCCATGTGGAACCTAAGCTCCTGCAATATAGAGGTGGAGTGGACATAAACATCCCAGGGTCCACAGGCTGGAGGATTAGAGTATGGATTAGAGTAAACTTACTGATATTCTACTGTGACGGTTTGCTCGGTCGGTAGAGGTGGGGTCTGGCTGCAGACGAGGGGTCAGTCCAGCTCTGGACGAGGGGTCGGTCCCGCTTGGGATGAGGGATCGTTCCCACTTGGGAAGAGGGGTCGGTCCGGCAGCAGACGAGGGATCGGTCTGGTGGAGTTGCCTTGCCCCACGTTGGGCGCCAGCTGCGACGGCTTGCTCGGTCGGTAGAGGTGGGATCTGGCTGTGGACGAGGGGTCGGTCCAGCTTAGGATGAGGGGTCGGTCCCGCTTGGGACGAGGGGTCGGTCCGGCAGCAGACGAGGGATCGGTCTCACAGGGGTTGCGCGGTTCGGCTGACGGGGTCGCCCGGCGAAGCCGGCAACAAAGGGGTTGCCCGGAGAAGCAGGCGACGAACTGGAGACAAGGGAGGCCAGGCCCTTGTCGGGGGCTCTCAGGACTGGAGGGTGCACGGCAGAAGAAACACCGCGGAGACAAGGTAAACACACAAGTCCACTTTATTGAGGGAGAGGCAACAGTTTTATAGGGGCTGGGGAAGGCTGATTGGTTGAAGCCACACCCTGTTCTGATTGGTTGCCAGAGAAAGGTCAGTGGGTGGTACTGGATGGGGGAGGGGTGGTGATTAGGGATTGGCTGTCGCTATTGCTGGGGGAAGGGGCAGGCTTTAGGGATTGGTGGCTGCTGTTGCTGGGGTGGAGGGCAGACTTGAGTTTCCTGCCCATGCCTGGCTGTTGCTGCTGTCGGGGGAAGGGAAGAGGGCAGACTGGATTTTTCCGCCCATGCCTGGCTGTTGCTGCTGTTGGGGAGAGGGAAAAGGGCAGACTGGATTTTTCCGCCCATGCCTGGCTGTTGCTGCTGTCGGGGGAGGGGAAAAGGGCAGACTGGAATTTTCCACCCTGCGCCTGCGCAGGGAGAAAGAAGAAGAAGGGTGCCACCCCACAGGCATCGTGTGGCGCCATCCGGGAGGAGGGGCGGCTGTGGAAGCATGGCTGCCGAGAAGGGGAGACCCGAGGGCACTCTGTGCCCATGCCGAGCTCCCTTCAGGGGTGGTGGTGAGTCCGACCAGCCACCCTTATGGGGGCAGCGGCTTGGCCTGCAACAGCCGCTCCCCTGCCAGGCCAGCAAACCACACTTCAGCCCAAGGGGTGACCGCATTCTACTATGGAACTATTGTGATTAGTAATGGAAGAATTTGTAGCATTGATGTGGAGAAAGTGGCCACAGTACCTGCTGAGGTTAGGGAGAGGGAAGAAGAGATATGATGTGGGGGCATTTTCAGGACTTGGAGTTGTCCTCGGTGGTACTGCAAGGAAAGACACTGTACAACGTATGTCCTGCCATGGCTCACTAGGTGGACTGGGGGAGAGTGTAAACTACAATGTAAACCATTTTCCATGTGCTCCAAATTATATTCACCAAATGCAATGAATATCCCACAATGATGAAAGAAGTTGTTGATGTGGGAGGAGTGGGGTGAGGGGGGTGGGGGATATATGGAAGCCTCATATTTCTTTAATGTAACATTAAAAACAATAAAGACATGAAAAAACATTCCCTATTACAATGTCCTGTAAATGTTCCACTAGATTATCTTTCAAGGTCTTTATGCTGTTTGCTCTTACATTTAGATCTTTGATCAATCCTGAGTTGATTTTTGTATATAGTGTGAGATGGTGTTTCTTTCAAATTCTTTTGGATATGGATTCCAGTTTTCCAAGCACAATTTGTTGGAGATGCCATTCTCTCCAGTTGAATGTGTTTGGTGGCCTTTTTGAATATCTGATTCTATATCAGAACTCTCAATTTGGCTCAATTTGTTGGTATGTTTATCCTTGTGTCAATACCATGAAGTTTTGACCACTGTAGCTTTATAGAATGTTTTAAAGTCAAAAAGTGTGATTCCTCCAATTTCATTTTCCTTTTTCAATATATCTTTTGCTATTTGGGGACACTTGACCTTCCATTTAAATTTCATATTTAGTTTTTCCAATTCAATAAAAATGATGTGTTGATTTCTATTGAGATTGTTTTAAATGTGTAGATCATTTTCAGTAGGATGGACATCTTAATGAAGTTTAGTCTTCCCATCCATGAAAATGGAATATTCTTCATTTATAAAAAAGTCTTCTTTGATTTACTTTAACAGGGCTGTGTATTTTTCTGTGTAGAAATCCTTTACATTTTCGATAAGTTTATTCCTAGGTATTGGATTCTTTTATTTGCTCTTGTACATTGGATTTTTGTCATGATTTCCTTCACAGATTGCTCATTACTAGTGTACAGAAAAGCTACTGACTTTAGTGCATTAATATTATAACCTGTGACATTACTGAAATAATTTATAAGTTCTACAAGTTTTGGTGTAGATTTCTCAGGGCCTTTCATACATTGGATCATGATATCTGCAAATAGTGAAATTTTGACTTCTTACTTTCAATTTGGATGCATTTTATATCTTTTTCTTGCCTAAGTGCTTGAGTAAGTACTTCTAACACAATGTTAAATAGAAGCAGGGGCAGTGGAGATCGTTGTCTTGTTCTTGATCTTAGTGGGAAAGGTTTTAGGATTTCACCATTGTACATGTTGTTAGCTGTGGCTTTTTCATATATACTCCAGTTCAAAAATTTTCCTCCTATTACTATCTCTTTTGCAGGATTTTTATCAGGAAAAGGGTGATGTATTTTGGTGAATGCTTTTCTGCATCTGTAGATATGATCATGTGATTTTTTATTTCAATCTGTTTATATGGTGTATTACATTGATTGATTTTCTTTTGTTGGATAATCCTTATATACCTGGGATGAAACTCACTTGGTTATGGTATATAATTCATTTGATGTGCTTTTGAATATGATTAGCAAGTATTTTTTTGAGGATTTTAGCATCTGGACATTGCAGAAATTAGTCTGTAATTTTCCATTCTTGTGGTGTCTTTGTTTGGCTTTGTTTTTAGGGTAATGTTGGCATCATAGAATGAGCTAGGCAATGGTCCTTCTACTTTTGTTTTTTTTTTTTTGGAAGAGTTTAAGCAGGATTGGTGTTAGTTCTCTGTGGAATGTTTGGTAGAATTCACCTGTGAAGCTGTCTGATCCTGCACTCTTCTTATTTGGGAGGTTCTGATTCGATATTTACTTGTGATTGGTCTGTTGAGTTCATCAAATTCTTTTGTCAATGTAAGGTGCTTGTGTGTTTCTAAGAATTAGTTCATTTCCTTTAAATTATCCTTCTTGTTGGCATATAATTTCTCAAAGTATCCTTTTCTGGTACTCTATTTCTGTGTGCTTAATGGTGATATCCCCTTCTTCATTTATTATTTTGTGTATTTACATCTTATCTCCTTTTTTCTTTGTTGATAGAGCTAAGAGTTTTTCAATCTTAATGATCTTCTCAAAGAGCCATGTTTTAGTTTTCTTAATATTTCTAGTGATTTCTTATTTTCTATTTCATTTATTTCTACTCTAATCTTTATTTAGTTCTTTCTACTTCATTTGGGGTTAGTTTGTTTTTCTTTTTCTAATTCCTACAGGTGTGTAGTTAGGTCTTTGATTTTTGCTCTTCTTTTCTTTTTTTTCATTTATATATTTATGTCTATAAATTTCCCTCTCAGTACAGCTTTGGCTGAATCCAATAATTTTTGATATGTATTGTTGTCATTTTAATTCATTTCAAGGTATTTCCTGATTTCTTTTGTAATTTCCTCCTTGACCCAGTGTTTGTTGTAGAGTGTGTTGTTTAATTTCCATATATTTGTGTCTGACCTAGTTTTCTGGCCCCTGCTAATTTCAAGCTTCATACCATTATAATCAGAGAAATTACTTTGTATAATTTCAATCTTTTTTAATTCTTTGAGTGTTATTCTGTGGCTTAGTATGTGGTGTATATTGGATAATGGTCCATGTGCACTTGAGAAGAAAGTATATCCCACTGTATTTGGGTGTATTGTTCTGTATATGTCAATTAGGTCCAGATCCTCTAATGTATTATTCAGAGTCTTTGTTTCTTTATTGATTCTTCGTTGAGATGTTCTGTCTAGTCATAATAATTTTGTATTAAATTACCCCACTATACTTGTATAAGCATCTATTTCTCCACTTAATTTTCCCAGTGTTTGCCTCATGTATTTTGAGCCTCATGCTTAGGTGCATAAATCTTTATTTTTGTTCTTTCTTCCTGAAAGTTTACCCCTTTTACTAATATATGGAACCCATCTTTGGCTCTTAAAATCATTTTGTGAGAAGAGAACCTCTGCTCTTGTGTCCTGGACAGTTCTCTCATGTATGTCTGATGGGAACAAAAGAGGCAGAAGAAGCTACAGGAAAAAGAAAGTGGCTCTGTGGTGGAAAATCAGAGGCAAAACTACCACCACTAGGGGCCACTGTTGGATAAGAATTGTTCCTCCCTCACACTTGCTGGAGGGCAGGGGGCTGAATTCAAAGGCAGGGGTAGAGGGATGGGGCAAGTTGGTGGTTGAGTGAGTGCACCTGAGTGTCTCTCCTGCATAGAAGCAACTGGGCAGCATTGGAAATTCTTCAGGACCAGGCTGTTTCAAGATTTTGCAGGGCAGGAGGTGTCTGGACATTGATTTGGTGGGAAGGCAATAGAGAAAATTCATGTATAAGATAAAATTGAGGCTCTTTTGCACGGTGGTGGGGGCTGCATGTGGGACGCTCCCACCTGGGGTGGGCGGAGCTGCAGGAGGCCTTCGCAGACCGATTTGGGGAGACAGACGGAAGTTTTGTGTGAGGTGGGGAAATTTTTTATTTCTGACATGAATAATAGTGCTTCTGGCTAGAGCCCCACCCCCAAGGCTGGCTGCCAATCTGCAGCAGCCTTAAATCGCTCACAAAAAAGAGACATCACCAGGAGGTTGGTTCAGGGGCCTGCAGGGTGGGAGATGTCTAGAAGCTGATTAGGGGAATATTTTGCAAGGCATGGGAATTTCATGTTCAGACACTGATATCTGCGCTTTGGGCTGGAGCCACGCTGGCTGGGCCTGGCTGCTGATCTGCAGCGTCATTAAATTGGCTGCAGTGTAGAGGGACTCACAGGTGGCTGTTTCAGGTGATTCCAGGATGGGAGCTGTCCTGAAGTCTAATTAGTGATACAGCCGCAGAGGAGACACTAGTGAGAGGGTGAAATGTGGGGTTCTGAAGCATAGGTCAGAGTTTGTGGATGTGATCTCCCCCATAGGTCTGGCACTGAGCTGTGGGGATCCCTGAAGGCTGTGTTGCACTGCGGTGCTCCCAGGCTCCCTGTTAACCAGATTTGAGGTTGCCAGGTCTGTGTACCCTAAACCCTGGTGGCCTACACCCCAAGAATCACACCTCTTGAGTCTGCAATATCACAGACTTTCCTTCCTTGAATCCACCACGCCCTGTGGTACATCTGATGTCATTGAATGTCCTAGCCCTCAACATTTGTGTTTTTTCTTTTTTGTTTTTTTGTTTTGTTTTTTTAATTTTTTTTAAATTTTTTATTGTAGTGATTGCTAACATTGCATTATCTCCTAATCTTTTCTCCCATTGTATCCCCCAAGGTCTTTTTTTTCTTCTTTCTCTCTTGTCACTCATTTTCTTCTTATTTTATCTTACTTATACAATAGGTGCTGGAGGGAACACCTCACATTTGCTGGGTTTCCTCATCCTCCACTGCCTCATGTCTGTATTAATTGATTTTGGCTACCTACACTATCTCCTTTCCCCCACATATTGACATCCTCCATCATCTATTGTCTCTCCTATATTCCACCTCCCTTTCTTTGATCCCCAAAATTGTCTGTTAATTTCTAATACCTTTGTTTTGTTTTCTGTCTTTTATCCACTCTTGAAACTATTGCCTTTCTTTTCTCTTTCCCTCTCTCACGAAAACACTAACTTTTTAATTCATACCATATTCCTCCCATATTCAGTCAACTACCTCATTATCGGTACTCTACTTACTGCTATAACTCTACACAACATACATGAATCTATTATCCATTCTCCCAGAATTCATATTGTTGCTCTGTTAACATTTCTTACCAATACTACTTTACACATTTTCCTTTCTTACACAATTGCCTTTCCCTGGCCCTAATACTTTCCTCCAAATTGAACTCACCCAGCAACAAGAAATTAGAATAAGAAGAACAAAGTGACAAAGAGAAGATATACCACTTACACAAAAACAACAGCTAACTAATCCCCAAGACTAGACAAAGAAGCTAAGAAACTGATTAACCCATCAAGATAAAATGATGACCAGACAGCAACAAAAAACTACAAAACAAACCAGTAATCAGGAAAACATGGCTGAATCCAATGAATGAACTAAAAATCAGGAAGGGGAGCAGAACTTCGCACAAGTAATTAAAGATCTCAGAACATATATCACAGACAAATGTAATGAAGTAAAGGAAGAGGTTAACAATATAAAGTCAACATTTGGAGGGGAAATTGCAGACATATGGAAAAAGATAACAGATATGATGGGAATGAACACCACGGTTCAAGAAATCAAAAATACACCTGCAGCAAATAGCAGCAGATTAGAAGAGGCAGAGCAGAGAATTAGTGATGTGGAAGACAGTACACCGGAAATCAAAGAGATAGAAAAATTGATTGATAAAAAGATAGAAAATATCCAGCTAGGACTTAGAGACATGAATGACAATGCAAAATGCACAAACATACATATTATACGCATCCCAGAAGGAGAAGAGAAGAGAAAGGAGTCAGAAGAAGTGTTGCAGGAAATAATGGCCAAAAACTTCCCAAATCTACTAAAAGAGACAGATGTACATATCCAAGAATCACAGTGAACCCCAAACATCAAAAACCCCAACAGGCCTACCCCAAGACACATACTTGTCAAATTATCCAACGCTCAAGACAAAGAGAAAATTCTAAAAGAAGCAAGAGAAAAGAAAACCATCACATACAAGGGAAGCTCCAAAAAATTAAGTGCTGATTTCTCATCTGAAACCATGAAGGCAAGGCAGTGGTATGATATAGTCAAAGTACTAAAGGAAAAAAATTTCTGACCAAGAATACTCTATCCAGATAAACCAGCATTCAAAAATAATGGAGAGTTCAAAATAATCACAGGTAAACAGAAATTGAAAGAGTATGCCAACAAGAAACTTCCCCCTCAAGAAATTCTAAAGGGAGTTCTGCAGGAAGAAAGGACAAAACAGGACAGGCAGAGTTGGAGGAGAGTGTAAGAGCAACAAAAAAGACAAAAAGAGAAGACGAAAAAAACCAAAATATGACATACAGAAGTCCAATCAAAATATGGCTAACATAAATAATACCTTGAAAGTAATAACACTGAATGTCAATGGATTAAAAACACCTAGGAGAAGATTCAGACTGGGGCATTGGATAAGGAAATATGACCCATCTATATGTTATCTACAAGAGATACATCTTAGAGCCAGAGATTCATAGAGGCTGAAAATGAATGGTTGGAAAACAATCTTATAAGCAAACAATAACCAAAAAAAAAAAAAAGGGCAGGAGTAGCTATATTAATAACAGACAAAGTAGACTTTAAATGCAAAACAATTGTGAGAGACAAAGAAGGATACTACATATTAGTGAAAGGGACAATCTGTCAAGAAGAATGAACAATCATAAATATTTATGCTCCTAAAAAGGGCTCCTCTAAATATGTGCAACAAACACCAGAAAAACTAAGTGAAAGAATAGACACATCTACAATTATAGTGGGGGATTTTAATACACCACTATCAACTCTGGACAGAACATCTCAAAACAGAATCACTAAAGAAATGAAATATTGGAACAATTTATTAGAGGAGCTTGTCTAATAGACATATACAGATCATTACACCCAAACACAGCAGGATATACATTCTTCTCAAGTGGACATGGATCATTCTACAAGATAGACCTATGCTAGGCCACAAAGAAAGGCTTAATGAATTCAGAAATATTGAAATAATACAAAATAAAATCTTTGACCACAGTGGAGTGAGCTAGAAATCTGCAAGGGCCAGAGGCCCAGATTTCACACCAAAATAATGAAATTAAACAGAACACTCTTAGAAAAACAGTGGGTCAAAGAGAAATCTCAAAAGAAATGAATGACTATCTTGAAACAAATGATAATGATAACACAACATACCAAAATTTATGGGATGCAGCAAAAGCAACACTGACAGTAAAATTTATAGCCATAAATTCATACATCAAAAAAGAAGAAAGAGCAAAAATTGAAGAACTAACTGCATATTTGGAGGAATTAGAAAACAAACAACAAAGTAATCCCACAGGAAGAAGAAGGAAGGAAATAACAAAGATAAGAGCAGAACTAAATGAATTAGAAAATAAGAAAGCACTTGAAAAGATAAACAAGACCAAGAGCTCTTTTTTTGAGAAGATGAATAAAATTGACAAACCTTTAGCGAGACTAACAAAGAAAAAAGAGAGAAGATGCAAATACACAAAATAAGAAACGAGAAAGGAGATATCACCACTGTCCACACAGAAATAAAGACTATCATAAAAGGATACTTTGAAAAGCTATATTCCAACAAAAATGACAATTCAGAGGAAATGGACAAATTCCTAGAAACACAGAAGCAGCCTATATTGATGAAAGAAGAAATTGATGATCTCAACAAACCAATCACAAGTAAAGAGAGAGAATCAGTCATTAAAAACCTTGCAGCTAAGAAGAGTCCAGGGCCAAATGGCTTCACAGGTGAATTCTATGAAACATTCCGGAAAAAATTAACACCAATCCTGGTGAAGCTCTTCCAAAAAATCAAAACAGAAGGAACATTACCTAACTCCTTCTTTCTTTCCAAAATTATCCTAGTACAAAAGCCAAACAAATACACCACAAGAAAGGAAAATTACAGACCAATTTCTCTAATGAACTTAGACGCAAAAAATACTTAACAAAATACTTGCTAATCATATTCAACAACACATTAAACGAATTATACACCACGACCAAGTGGGATTCATTCCAGGTATGCAAGGATGGTTCAACATAAGAAAATCAATCAATATAATACACCATATAAACAGACTGAAAGAAAAAAAATCACATGATTTTATCTATAGATACAGAAAAAGTGTTTGAAAAAATACAGCACCCTTTCTTGATAAAAACACTCCAAAAGATTGGAATACAAGGAAATTTTTTGAACATGATAAAGAGTATATATGAAAAAACCTACAGTTAACATTGTTTACAATGGAGAAATCCTAAAATCCTTCCCTCTAAAGTCAGGAACAAGACAGGGATGCCCACTGTCTCCCCTTCTATTAAACATTGTCTTAGAAGTACTTGATCGAGCACTGAGGCAAGAACCAGATATAAAAGGAATTCAAATTAGAAAGGAAGAAGTCAAAATTTCATTATTTGCAGATGACATGATCCTATATATAGAAAACCCTGAGAGGTCTACAACAAAGCTTCTGGAACTCATAAATGAGTTTAGTAAAGTCGCAGGTTACAAGACCAATGCGCAAAAATCAGTAGCATTTCTGTACACCAATAATGAGCAAGATCAGGAGGAAATCAAGAAACAAATACCATTCACAATAGTAAAGAAAAAAATCAAATACTTAGGAATAAATTTAACTAAAGAGGTAAAAATCTTATACACCGAGAACTATACAAGACTGTTCAGGAAATCAAAGAAGACCTAAATAAATGGAAGAATATTCCCTGCTCATGGATAGGAAGACTAAATATTATTAAGATGTCTATCCTACCAAAGCTGATCTACACATTCAATGCAATCCCAATAAAAATCAACACAGCCTTCTTTAAGGAACTGGAAAAATTAGCTATGAAATTTATTTGTAAAGGAAAGAGGCCCCGAATAGCCAAAGACGTATTGAAAAAGAAAAATTAAAATTGGAGTAATCACACTACCTGACTTCAAAACATACTACAAAGCTACAGAAGTGAAAACAGCATGGTATGGGCATAAGGAGAGACACACAGAACAATGGAATTGAATTGAAAGTTCTGATATAGAACCTCATATATATAGCCATATAATATTTGATAAAGACACCAAACCCTCTCAACTGGGAGAGAATGACCTATTCAACAAATGGTGCCTGGAGAACTGGATATCCATATGTAGAAGAATGAAAGCGGATTACCATCTCACACCTTATACAAAGATCAACTCAAGAGGGATCAAAGACCTAAATATAAGAGCCAAAAACATAAAGACCTTGGAAAGCAGTGTAGGGAAACATCTACAAGACCTTGTAATAGGAAATGGGTTCATGAACATCACACCAAAAACACGAGCAGCAAAAGAACAAATAGTTAAATGGGACTTCTTCAAAATTAAAGCCCTCTACACCTCAAAGTAGTTTGTCAAGGAAGTAAAAAGGGAACCTACACAATGGGAGAGAATATTTTTCAACCATATATCTGATAAGAGACGAGTAACTTGCATATATAAAGAACTCCTATATCTTGAAAATAAAAAGATAAACAACACATTTAAAAAATGGGGGAAAGGTTTAAACAGACACTTCTCCAAAGAAGAAATACAAATGGCTAAAAAGGACATGAAAAAATGCTCCAAATCTTTAGCTATCAGGAAAATGCAAATCAAAATTACAATGAGGTACCATCTTACTCCCTTAAGATTGGCAGCTATGAAAAAAACAGAAGAATACAAATGCTTGAGAGGATGTGAAGAAATGGGAATCCTCATCCACTGCTGGTGTGAATGCAGAAGGATCCAACCATTCTGGAGGACAGTTTGGTGGCTTCTCAAAAAATTAACCATAGGTTTGCCATTTGACCCAGCAATACCACTGCAGGTATATACTCAGAAGAACTGAAAACAAGGACACAAACAGATATATGCCCACGAATGTTCATAGCAGCATTGTTCACTATTGCCAAAAGTTGGAATCAACCCAAATGCCCATTAACAGATGAGTGGATCAATAAAATATGATATATATATATATACAGTGGAATACTACTCAGCTTTAAGAACAAATACACTACAAACACACGTGATAAAATGGATGAATCTTGAGAGCCTTATACTGAGTGAAGCAACTCAGGCATTGAAGGACAAATACTACATAACCTCAATGATATGAAATAAGCAAGCTGTCTCAGAGAGCTAGAGACTGGAAGATAGGCTTACAGGAAATTGGGGTTAGAGGAAGGATGTAAGCTGACGTCTGCAGGGGTGGAATCTATGATGATCTGGCGGTAAGTATGCGCACAAAGAAGAGATAAAATGGGGGCAAGGGGTTGCCTTTGGGTGGGGCTTTGGGGGTTTGAGGGGGCATGGGGATGGGCGGAGGGGTAATATTGCCCAAAAAATTGGGGGAGGGAGGGGCAACATATGAACAAATGAGAGTGTCAGGTGTTGGTTGAGAATAAAATGCAGAGAAAACCGTATCAAAATATAATTAGGAGGGTTACCTGTTTAGGATGCTTGGAGGGAATGGTCTGATGCGGGACAGACTCCTGGGGAATGTCTGAATGCTCATTTTGCCAGGGTGGGTTGTACCATTGGGTAGAGACCCAAGTAGTGAGAGTGGGGGTGGACCCACACCCTGAGGAGGACTAATGCCATCAAATAGAGGGAACTGTATCAATCGAGAGAAAGGATGACTCCCAGGGCATTAGGGCAGTTGAGCAAGTCAGGCCCTGAGCACTGTTGCAAGTATATCTGGGCGTGGCTCCTTGGGAAATGGAGATTGGCTGTCGCTGTGGGCCCCAAGGGGAGGGGAAAATGGATGTTGAATGGATGGAACCATGTAAACGTGGGGGCAAGAGAGGAGTTTCGTGAGAGTACACAAGGATGATTATGAAACATGTAATATTACACCAAAAACATATAGGGGACGACAGCCTAATAATGTAAACCATAATGTAAAACAAAGGATAACTAAAAAATTTAGAAAACTGTATATCCTAAAGTATGGACCACAATGTAAGCACAAATGTCACCTTGTTTGAAAGCTATTGTCTCAGATTCTGTACATCAGTTTAAGTAAATATGATATGACTAAGTTGAAAGATTATCGCTGTGGAAGGGAAAAGGTTTTATGGTGGATGTGTGGGAGTACTATACATTGTATATATGAATTACTGTGATCGGGGACTCCTCTGAAGGGAAGCTGTATAATTAGGAAAAAAGAAAAGAAAAAGATAAGATGTAGTATTTTTCCAAATCAATATGCATTCTACAGCTAACCTTTAAACTCATTGCTATATTCCATTTTACTAGTAAGGGAACCTGACATTATATTGGGCTTTACTTTTCAGTAAGTTTTGGATCACAGAGTGGTTCAACAATGGCAGCGGAGGAATACTGGTATGGGATGTTATTGACAGGCGATATATGATTGACAGGGAGTTATACAGGGCATACGTCCAGAGGGTATGGAAATGTTTGGATATACTCATAGTGGAAAAAATTAAATACAACAGCTGGGGGGGTACCGGGTTACTGGCCAGTGGGGGCTCTGCCATTGTCCAGAGGGGAGCAGCGGTAGTACCCCAGGTGCAACGGTAAGGATCAGGAAGGAATGAGGGTCCAACAGTGAGCCCCTGATACTAATGACTATGCTTGTGAGCCTATATGCCTGAAATAAGAACAAGGCCTAGAGCAGCACTGTGCCTAGGAGTTCCCTCCTGACAGCCTCCGTGTTACTCAAATGTGGCCAGTCTCGAAGCCAAACTCAGCATGTAAATGCAATGCCTTCCCAACAACGTGGGACATGACACCCGGGGATGAGCCTCCCTGGCACTGAGGGATCACTTCCAAGTACCAGCTGATGATGCAACTAGAAAATGACCTTGAATTAAAGGTTCAATGCGGACCAGCAGAATATCCCTATCTACATATAATAACAGGAGTTAAAAATTCTGTTTGACCTAAATTAAGGGGGAAATGGAAAGGACAAATGAGTTTATATGGCTATGAGTCTCTAAAAAAGAGTCTGGAGGTTGTCAGAAGAATTGCCCATATGCACACCTGAGCAGAGTCTTAGAGAGAGATAAAGTAGATACACCCCCAGATATTGGTCCTTTTGAGGGCTAAAGAGACCCACAGGTTCTATGGTCATGGCAGATGGGGTTCACTGCCATGTCAGTTGGCCCTTCTTTGGAACTGGTGTTTCTGCATGATGAAGCTGGACTCAGATGGGATCTCTTTTCACAAGCCTTTCATGCTACTTTACTGGAATTGTAGTTGGTGCTAGGGCTTAAGATATATCTTGGGGGTTTGAATTTCTGGACTGACAATATGATAGGCAGGCCCTGCCCTCAACAGACTACAGCTCCTACACTCTGATTTATTGGACTTACTCCACTCAGCTAACATGGAGTTGAAGAATGTCAACCACCACAACATGGAGCCTAGAGTGCCTACAACTGAAAGCAGGAGGATTGCATCCAATATCCATGTGGAATCTAAAACCCCTCTTGACATAGATGTGGAATGGACACAACCAAGCCAAGGTCCAAAGGAAGGAGGAATACAGTAAGGATCAGAGTGGACTTAATGATATTCTATTTATGAGCTATTGTGGTTAATAATCAAGAAAATGTGGCATTGATGAGGAAAAAGTGGCCATGGTGGCTGCTGGGTGCGGGGAAGGCAAGGAAGAGAAGAAATGTGGAGGCATTCTCGGGACTTGGAGTTGTCCTGGGTGGTGCCCCAGGGACAATTGCCAGATGTTGTTTGTCCTCCCATGGCCCACCCGATGGAACGTAGGAAAGTGTGGGCTATGGTGTGGAATACAGGACATGGGGTACAGCGATGCCTGGAGATGTACTCGCCAGACGCAATGGATGTGACATGATGATGGGGGAGAGTGTTACTGTGGGGGGAGTGGTGGGGTGGGGGCGGTGGGGGTGAATGGGGACCTCATATTTTTTTTAATGTAATATCTTGTTAAAAAATGAATAACCTGAGTAGAATTTGAAAAAAAAAAGCAGTCTGCTTTAAAATCATCAAAAGTTGATGATCTTCAGCACGATTGATGAGCAGGGTGGTGTACCAGAGGGCCACCTGTTTTATGACCAACTCTGTGAGCTCACCAAGCCCCTCACAGACTTACTGATGGGGGCTGACTCATATCCCCCAAGACACATTCAAATCCTGGTCCCTAGTGCTGTGGGTGGGAGCTATTTGGAAGAATCTCAAAGATCCTTTTAAGATGAAACCAAATTTTGAGCCAGGAGGGCCTTCATCCTACAGGACTGGAGACCTCACAAGGAGGGGATCTAGACAGATGTACCCCTGTGCAGAAGTGAAGACCACAGGATTCAGATGGCCATGTGATGAGCAGAGGCTGAGCCAACATCAGGATGCCCCCTGCAGGACTGTGTGGTTGCTAATCCCTTGATCTGATGTCTAGCCTCCAAACCCTGAGACACTGAATTCAGACTCAGACACAGACAATGTTAGCATTCCCCACTGTAAAGTTGGGGGAATGTAGGCTCAGAGAGATGACAAGACTTACACTAGACCTCAGAGCTAGAAAATGGAGGAGCCAGAATTCTACCCAACCCTGGTGAATGCCAAGCTCCATGCTTTCCTCATGACCTCAGCTGCTTCTCACTTACAGGGTGACAGCAGAAAATGCTGGCCACCAGGGCCATCCATCCTTCCTAGGGATTTTTGTCCTCGAGTGAACAAAATCCCATTATTTGCAGTTCAGACCACTGCGGAGAAATTGCACTGCAGTATATCTAGAGTTCATTTGTGCTAAAATGTAACTTTCCTGATATTTCCTCTTGAGGAAAGTAAATTGCAAGCATTGTTTTAGGTACACTAGAGATAATATCAGGTAGTAGTGGCTTCTGTGACTATTAGGAAAATAACTGCGCACCCCTCCCAGAATACAAATGCAGAAAGCCCATGAACCCAAATCCCAGTCACTTAAGGTGGGGGGATATTTTTAATGTTGTGAAGGTGCCCGCAGTGAATGAGTCACCAGCATCACTTAATCTGAAATAGTCTCATGTAAAAATCCACCTGCTGGATGTGCCTACATTCTAAAGGTGTCTGCCAGGTTCTTAACCAGGGCCCCTTAGGGAAGCTGCTTGTCGTTCATTGTCCCCACCATAAGGCCAAATGGGGGAATCTCTGCAGTTTCGAGATGTCAGCACAATGAGGATTTAAGGCCCCAGGTGTCCCTCCTCCCCCATGAAAGGAGCTCCTGGGCCTTTGGGGCCTGGGGTGACCCTCAGGCTGGAGAAAAGTACCTAAAGCCAGGAGCCTTGATGCTGGGGATGTTGTTCTTCCTGTAGAAGTCAGCCCTCACGTGGTTGGCGCTGCCATGGTGGTGGTTCAGTGGCTTGATGGGCTGGTGGATATGCTTCCTATAGGTGGAAGACATCAGCACCTCAACAGGCCATTCATGCTCCTGTGGGGGATCATCGAGATGCTCCCATTAACAGGGGTCTGCTGCTGTAACTGCCTGAATCCCAACAAGGGGCAGAAGTTAGGAGCTTGGGTTTGTAGAAGTCAAAATAAGATGTCACTGGTTAAGCAAGCATGAGGGCATAATTCTAACAAGTTCATTTTCTAGTGTCACTTAAAAATCCATCACACTTCTGGAATGAATTAATTAGTGCTGGATGTTCATGATTTTTTTCATTACATGTAGGAAAATTGAAACGTAACTGATTGGGATGCTTTTCATTTCAGGTGAAGAATCATGTCTGGACAGACTGAGTCTAGCACAACTGACACAACTGTACTTATCCTCAGTTCTAGAATATCCTTTCTATAAGGTAAAAACAAAAAATGTATGGCATTATTTCACTGAGGGCAAACAGTTTTCTTGTGCCCCTTCTGAAAACTAAGTCACTTCTCTTTTGACTTTTCTCCATACCTTTATTAAAAGGGAAAACTTTCATTTACTTGGAGCTATGTGTAATAGCTGGCCTTTTCTTTGGTAAATTGACCCCATTTCTGTCTTGTCCTATAGGACCAGTTCCCGCTATATGAGATTTCTAGATGGTTTCAAGTGTTGAAGGTGTATGAGTCTTAGTATTCCTTGATTCACTTCAAGGGTTTTAAAGGGTTTAGCACGCACAATAGCCATTTGATTAAAAAGTCTGAATCTCTGAACTCTATAAATCCTAATTATTTCTGAGTGCATTTTTAAACCAAGTCAGAAATTTCACTCTTCTCTGGGAAACTTTAGTTTAGGTGGTATCTGTGCTATAAAGATTCCCTCTCATAAATTTCACAGCACACCTTTTTTGTGTGATTGGAAATAGTCTCAACAGACTTCAACACCTTCTTCTGTGTCCTTCAAACTTGACTCAGGATCATATTCTGGTAAAAGCTAAATATATAAAAAGTCATTACTCTTTTCTTTTAAAAAATTTTAACAATGCCAAGGCCTATAAAGATAAACACTAAAATTAGTTAACCCCAACCACTTCGATCCCCTGAAATAACAAATTTGTAACTGTGCTTTCTATGCCAAACGTACACAAATATGGAAACCAATTTTCTTTTCTCTTTGTTATGTCCAGTGTATCATATAATTTACCGTTATGTTCAGTATACATAGACCTTCCTCAAGACCAATATGTGTGGATCAAATACGTTCTTTTTCGAAGTGGTGTAGTATTTTATGGGACTTACTCACCAGTTCCCCAGCTTATAATCTTTCAGGTTCTTTCCATCTTTGGTCTCTATCCACAATGCTGTAGTAAACATCCTTGCATGTCATTCTACTGGGGCCCATGCTCCTTCAAGCCTCAGACTAGAATGCTAAGAGTGGGACTACTAGTGTAATGTCAGTAGATAGTGATTCTGAATGGCAGATGTCCCACCTTCCCAGCAGAGAGTGAAGGTGGCTGGGTCACCCCCACCTCTACTGTACAGTTTTTTTGTCCTGTTAGCTTTTGCCACGCAATTCAGTGGAAAAGGGTGTCTTGTCATGTATTTAAATTGCATTTGAGTGAGCAATAATGAAGTTGAGCATTTTGTCAAATGTTTATTGACCATTTGTATTTTCTAGGAATTGCCTTCCTGCTCCCTAATTCATCTTTCTATTGCCTTGTGTTTTTAAGATTTGTGTGGCCTAATCTACATGTCATTTAATGGTTCCTGACTTTCCCATCATGCATAAGATTATTTCACTAAATATGTGTTAGTGCAAATATTTTACTAATTTTTCCCCATTGGATCTTTAATCCACCTGGGATTTATTATATAGGTATACCTCAGAGATTTGGCAGGTTCAGTTCCAGACCACCATAATAAAGTGAGTTACATGCATGTTTTGGTTTCCCAGTGCACATATACTATAGTCTTTTAAGTATGCTATAACATTATTTTTTATTTTTAAATACATATACCTCAATTAAAATGTGACACAGAGGAAGGGAGCACATGTTGTTGGAAAACGGGCAAAATAAAATGTGACACTGATGAAGCAAGCACACGTTGTTGGAAAACTGGCACTGATAGACTTGCTTGACACAGAATTGCCACAAACCCTCAGTTTATTTAAAAAAACCAACAAACACAATATCTGCAAAGTGCAATAAAGCAAAACTCAGTAAAAGGAGATATGCCCATAGTCTGATGTTTGGTAGGAGTTTACCTGTTCTTTTCTAGACAGATAAGCAATTTTCCATCACTATTTGTTCCATTGCAATCCTTTATTTATTGAATTGAGATGTCAGTTTTATCATTTCTTCTTGGATTAAAAAATTTAACTGAGTGTCCTTCAGGTCCTTAAAGCAATTCTGAGAGTTTCAGAGATGTTTCTTGAACTTGACAGCATTGTCGTGATGTTTATTGTTCTTTTTTCAGTGACTACTTTTAAAACACATTTTAAAGATATTTTGAGCTATTAGACTTGAACTATAACGAGGATATTTTTCATTGCTGTGTTAAGAAAGATATCAGTCCTAAGTCCTGGAAAAGCATCATTTATTAAAGGAATTTTGTATCAAACTTTTATACATAGGTAACTCACTACCTTCACTTTATTCTCTGGTTTTGTATCTTGTTTATCTCTCTCATGTTTGTATATATAATTTTTAGGGTCCCAAACTTCTTCCTAAATATCAAGTGAAATCATTTCTTATTCCATACCATTCCCTGGAGACCCCTGTGGATTTTCACTTTCATAAATCTTTAGTGATTGGATTGGTTGACCTTTTAGGAGCAAGATCTACTTTGCTTCCAAAATGTAACACCCGATTGGTATACAATAGGTAAGTACCAGGGAGTTTGTTTACAGAACCTTAGTGGTTGTTATCTCTTTGGGAGACAGGTGGAGCTTAGTAGCCACAGAATGCAAAATGGAATCTTCCCTGCCCTGCATGAGGCTCTAGAGTGTAGATGGTAGAATATAGTATATAGATTGTATTTGAATCCAGCTTGCCACAGATCAGCAGAATGTCTTTGCACAGTGTATTTACCCTTCTTAACCTTTTTCTTTACTTCCTCATCTGTAAAATGTGAGTAAGAAGAATATTGACCTCAAACACATATGGCAAGAGGGTATAAATGAGGGAATAACACAAGAAGTGCTCATGTCTGCTTAGCTGCTCTTATAGTTTAGGCCTGTGCTGTTTAGTATAGTAGCCACTAGTGCAGATGGCTACTTAAATTTAAATTAAACATAAGTAAAATTTAAAATTCATTTCCCTAGTCTTATATCACATTTCAAGTGCTCCAAGGCCTCCCATTGCTGGTGGCTACCACATTAGCACAGATGTAAGCACATGAATCATCCCAGAAATAGCTACTGGACTATGGTGACTTCAAGTCCAAATCCTTCCTTTCATCAATTAAAAAGTCATCTCAAAGAGGACCATCTCTGATAGGCTTCATGTCACATGTTCCACCTCTGCTGCTCTCATGGTCCTTTCTACAGAAGGAATGGCATACACCAGAGGGCTGGGAAGGGAACTCCAGCCACTCCCCTTGGCCACATGTTGCAGTGATGGGGTGCTGCAGTCATGGGCTGCATTAGTTGCCAGGAGGCATGGAAGAGATGGATGGGTTGAGCTGCTTAGGAGTCTAACTTTGCTGAACTTAGAAGATTTTCTTCACTGTCTGAATTGAGAGTGTGCCACCATTTGTAAGAAGAATGAGAGAGTGGGTGGTTCCTACTGCTCCTGGCTAATTTCAGGACCTACTCCTTGCTTTAGCCCAGGAAGCCTCCCTAATTTCAGGTTATAGGCTTGTTCTTGAAGCTGAGTGAGTGAACATCCTCATTTGGTTGTGGTCATTTCTTTGCAGCCTTCTGTCCTATTGATAAATAGTTTGGAAGAAATCAAAATAGAGCAAAGCAGTAAAGGAAGATAGTGTTTGTGAGGGTATCACATGAAGACTTTTTTCCTTCTCTCACCAGATATTGAAATTAAATTAGATAAAGAAGGATTTGTATTACCTTTTACAGTTGATGAAGATGTACACAAAAGATAAAGAAACTATTGTGGTTTTTACGTTACAAGACCTGTTGAAGTGAATAGGCAAGGATTATTTTCTTAAAAGGGTGAGAAAAATAGATGATTTCAGAAATTAAAACTTCTTCTCAGGATATTTCTTTTTGAAATTCCTTATAATATTTTATAAATAGCATCATTAATAAAGCCGAGTACATTTTCAGTAGACTAAAGAGTAACAGATTTGTGATTGACGTGAAAGTATTGGCCATTAGGAAAAGCCAAATCTTGAGTAAACACTGGCCAAAAAATATTAAGAATGTTTTGGATTGTTATAAAAAATAAGTTTATTTTTTGATTTTTTTTCAGTGTAGCACTACGCATTAATGGCCTCAAAAGATTTTAACAGCAAAAATTTACTAGGAAAAGAGGCTATTAAACAATGCCACTTCCAGTTACTTGATTATCAAGTTGTCCTTGTATGGTTCCATTTCCCCCACCCCCAAAGTAATCCCTAATTCAAACTTGCTTTTTCCAGGGTCCTAAGTAGTCTGCTAGCCCAGTGGTCTAAGAATCTCATATCTCTAATTTAAGTACCCACTTTGTTAATTAGGCTTTTCTGGGTACTGGATATTTTTTATAAATCTTTGGCTTCTGTTTTGAAATATGGAATTTTCTTACCTTCAGTTTTCCAAAAGCAGAACATGCCTATATTCTTCATAAGATATGCTCAACTCTGTTTTTAGAGTTATTAAATTATTGGAATATCTGTTTTAATTTCCCCCTGGTATAAGGGAAAGAATGGACAAGATGACTCACTAAAACCAATATCTTCATCACTCCCTAATGCCTAAGACCTTATTGTTTCCTTTGTAAGTTACTTAATAAGGCATTATGATGATGAGTGACTAGAATGTAGATGAGTTTCCCAAGTTCTCTAAGGTATTGGTGCTAGTCTGCTCCCCAGTTTCCTCTCTGGCTTACTCTTGTCCAGCTCATCTTGCACACCCCAGACTAATCTTCTGAAAACCCTCAGAATGCCAGCCTGTTATCAAAAACCTTGTCTCTTTCCTACTCACAGGATACAGTAGAACCTCCTCTGCTCTGACTTTTGCGACCCCTGCAGGCTGCACCTTGTTACCTGGCTCCAAGCTGGTGGTCTCTTCCCTCCCACCTAATCCACTCCATTCTCTCTTGCCTTGCTCCTTTGCCCAGTGCTCCCTCTCCCTCCAGACAGCATCTCCCTGTGACTAAATTCTGTCCATTCATTAGCACCCAACTCAGGACTCTTCTTTCCCCACAAACTAAAACCCTGAACTCCTCTGAGGGCTGGAATGCTGATTTTCTTCACACACTCTGCTTTGGCTTGTTGCATACTTCTAGTATTGATTGTGTCTTTGAGGACAGGAATCATGTTTGATCCTTCTTTAAATATCCCTCTTATTTAACCAACAAATATTTATTGAGCTCTTATTATGTGCCAGGCATTGTTCTGGGCTCTGGGAGTAAACAAGTAAGAAAACTGTGACTTTGCCTTCAAGGAGCTTCCATTCTTATGTGTGTGCAAGTGTTGGTGGGCAGGTTGTTAGAGACAAACAAGTTCAACATGGTAATTTCAGTTATGAAGGATTATACTAGCCAGTTCCTTTTTTCTTTCTTCTTCTCATAACTGATCCATTTTCATGAGGCTGAGATGGTAAAATCAAGGCTTGAATTTGTCAAATATTTATCAAGAAAATTCTTTTCTCAAATCCATGGGGTTCAGTGCTGACAAGAAGGAATAGTGACTTCAGAACTCAGATCATGAAAGGAGTTGTGTTTTTATGGGAGTCAGTATAAAAAGAGCCTTATTTGTGAATTAGCCATTTTGCAGAATTATGGACTATTTGGTGATCTGAAAAGGATCTGTCCAGATCTTACAGAGACATGGAAGGAGCCTTTATTTTCCCTATACTGTGTATACCAAGTGTCAGTGATTGATTTAAAATTAAAGTTCAATTTAATATTAGTATCATAGATATTTGACTTTATATGTCAAACAGAACTGATCAAGTACAATAAAGGAATACAATGAATGACTATTTTTATTTTTATTTATTTATTTATTTATTTTTTTTATTGACTTTGTAATAATATTACATTAGAAATATATATGTGAGGTCCCATTCAACCCCACCCCCCCACCCCCCCTCTCCCCCCCCAACAACACTCGTTCCCATCATCATGACACATCCATTGGATTTGGTAAGTACATCTTTGGGCACCTCTGCACCTCATAGACAATGGTCCACATCATGGCCCATACTCTCCTCCATTCCATCCAGTGGGCCCTGTGAGGATCCACGATGTCCGGTGATTACCCCCGAGGCGCCATCCAGGGCAGCTCCACGTCCCAAATACGCCCCCACCTCTCATCTCTTCCTGCCCTTCCCCATACCCATCGTCCACCATGTCCACTTTTCCCAATCCAATGCCACCTCTTCTATGTGGACATTGGATTGGTTGTGTCCATTGCACCTCTATGTCAAGAGGAGGCTCAGATTCCACATGGATGCTGGCTGCCATCCTCCCATTTTCAGTTGTAATCACTCTAGGCTCCATGGTGTGGTGATTGTCCTTCTTCAACTCCATCTTAGCTGAGTGTGGTAAGTCCAATAAATCCGATTGTAGGTGTTGGAGTCTGTTGAGGCTCAGGACCTGGCTATCACATTATCAGTCCAGAGATTCAAATCCCCTAACTATATCTTAAACCCCAACGTTAACTGCACCTCCAGCAGATTAGTATGAAAGTCTTATGAAGGGAGATCCCATCTGAGTCCAGATTCATCACACATAAACACCATTTCCAGAGAGGGGCCATCTGCCCTGGTAGTAAACCCCATTGGCCATGACCATAACTCTCATGGGTCTCTTTAGCCTTCATAGGAACCAATATCTGGGGGTTGTATTTGCTTTATCTGTCTCTCTGACTCTGCTCAGTTGTGCATGAGGGCAATCCTTCTGCCAGCCTCCAGACTCTTTTTTAGAAACTCGTAGCCATATAAACTCATTTCTCCTTTCCATTTCCCCCTTACTTTAGGTCAAACAGCATTTTAAAGTCATGTTGTTTTATGTAGACATGGATATTCTGCTGATCCGCATTGAACCTTCCATATAAGGTCCTTTTCCAGTTGCATCATCAGTTGGTATTTGATAGTGGTCCCTCGTTGCCAGGGAGGCTCATCCCCGGGTGTCATGTCCCACGCTGGAGGGAAGGCATTGCATTTACATGCTGAGTTTGGCTTCGAGACTGGCCACATTTGAGTAACATGAAGGCTGACAGGAGGAAATTCCCAGGCACAATGTTGCTCTAGGCCTTGTTCTTATTTTAGGTTTATCAGCTCACAAGCATAGTCTTTAGCATCAGGGGCTCACTGTTGAACCCTCACTCCCTCCCGGTCCCCGCCGCTGTACCTGGGAGACTATCGCTGCTCCCCTAGGGACCACGACAGAGCACCACTGGCCAGGAACCCAGTACCCCCCCTGCTGGGTTTTTAATTGTTGCCACTATGAGTATATCCAATCATTACCATGCACCCTGGACATATGTTCTGTACAGCTCCCTGTCAGCCATATATCACCTGTCATTGGTATCCCATACCAGTATCCCTCCATTGCCATTGTTGAAACACTCTGTGATCCAGAACTCCCCGAAATTTGAAGCCCAATATAATGTCATGGTCCCTTACTAGGGAATGGCATATAGCGATGGGTTTAAAGGATAGATAAAGAACTTGGATAAAGTTAGATAAAGAACTTAGATAAAGAATGTTGACTTGAAAAAATTCCACATCCTATCCTTTCCCCCCCCCCCCCGCTAATTATTCAGCGTTTCTTCGTAGGAGTCCTAGACCACAGCAATGCATATATATAATATACAGCACTCCCATACATCCACCACAACACCTTTTTCCTTCCACAGCGATACTCTTACACCCTATTCACATCATATTTACTTAAGGTGATGTGCAGAGTCTGAGATATTAGCTTTCTAACATGGTAATATCTGTGCTTACATTATGGTGCATACTTTAGGATACACAGTTCTTTACATTTTTAGTTCTCCTATGTTTTACATTATGGTTTACATTATCAGTCTGTCGTCTCCTATATGTTATGGTGTAATATTACATGTTTTATATCCATCCTTGTGTACTCTCAAGAAACTCCTCCCTTGCCCCCCATTTACTTTGGTTCCACACATTTAACGTCCATTTTCCCTTCCACCTTGGTGCCCACAGTGACAGTCAACCTCTGTTTCCTGAGGAGCCACTTCCAGAGATAGATGGAATAGTGTTTAGGGCCTAACTTGCTCATCTACCCCAATGCCCTGGGAGCCACCCTTTCTCTCGAGGGATAGAGTTCCCTCTATTTGGTGGCATTAGTCCTCCCCAGGATGTGGGTCCACCCCCACTCTCACTACTTGGGATTCTACCCCATGGTGTCACCCACTCTGGCAGAATGAGCATTTAGACATTCCCCAGGAGCCCGTCCTGCATCAGACCCTCCCCTCCGAGCATTCTAAACAGGTAACCCTCTTTATTATATTTTGATATGATTTTCTCGGCATTTTACTCTCCACCACCTCCTAACCCTCTCCTGTGTTCGTATGCTACCCCTCCCTCCCCCCACTTTTGGGCAACATTACCCAACCATCCCTCCCCAGCCACCCTCAAACCCGTAAAGCCCCAACCAAAGGCAACCCCTTGCCCCCATTTTATCTCTTCTTTGTGTTCATACTTACCACCATCTCGTCTTAAGTTCCACCCCTGCAGACATCGGCTCATATCCTTCCTCCACCCTCCGATTTCCTGTAAGCCTATCGTTCAGTCTCTTGCTATCTAGGGCAGCTTGTTTATTTCATATCATTGAGGTCATGTAGTATTTGTCCTTCAATGCCTGGGTTGCTTCACTCAACATAAGGTTCTCAAGATTCATCCATGTTATCACATGTGTTTGTAGTGTGTTTGTTCTTACAGCCGAGTAGTATTCCATTGTGTGTATATCCCACATTTTATTGATCCACTCATCTGTTGATGGGCATTTGGGTTGATTCCAACTTTTGGCAATAGTGAACAATGCTGCTATGAACATTGGTGTACATATATTGGTTTGTGTCCTTGTTTTCAGTTCTGCTGGGTATATACCCAGCAGTGGTATTGCTGGGTCATATGGTAAATCTATGGCTAGTTTTTTGAGAAACCGCCATACTGTCCTCCAGAATGGTTGGATCCTTCTGCATTCCCACCAGCAGTGGATGAGTGTTCCCCTTCCTTCACATCCTCTCCAGCACTTGTATTCTTCTGTTTTTTTCATAGCTGCCAATCTTATGGGTGTAAGATGGTATCTCATTTAGGTTTTGATTTGCATTTCCCTGATAGCTAGAGATTTGGAACATTTTTTCATGTGCTTTCTTGCCATTTGTATTTCTTCTTCGGAGAAGTGTTTGTTTAAGTCTTTTTTCCATTTTTTAAATGGGTTGTTTATCTTTTTATTTTCAAGATATAGGAGTTCTTTATATATGCAAGTTATAAGTTTCTTATCAGATATATGATTGCCAAATATTTTCTCCCACTGTGTGGGCTCCCTCTTTACTTTCTTGACAAACTCCTTTGAGGTGCAGAAGGCTTTAATTTTGAGGAAGTCCCATTTATCTATTAGTTCTTTTGCTGCTCGTGCTTTTGGTGAGATATTCATAAATCCATTTCCTATTACAAGGTCCTGTAGATGTTTCCCTACACTGCTTTCTAAGGTTTTTATGGTCTTGGCTCTTATATTTAGGTCTTTGATCCATCTTGAGTTGATCTTTGTATAAGGTGTGAGATGGTAATCCTCTTTCATTTTTCTACATATGGCTATCCAGTTCTCCAGACACCATTTGTTGAATAGGCCACTGTCTCCCAATTGAGAGGGTTTGGTGTCTTTATCAAATATTATGTGGCTATATATGTGAGGTTCTATATCAGAGCTTTCAATTAGATTCCATTGGTCTATGTGTCTTTCCTTATGCCAATACCATGCTGTTTTCACCACCGTACATTTATAGTATGTTTTGAAGTCAGGTAGTGTGATTCCTCCTATTTCGTTTTTCTTTTTCAGTATGTCTTTGGCTATTCGGGGTCTCTTTCCTTTCCAAATAAATTTCATAGTTAGTTTTTCTAGTTCCTTAAAGAAGGCTGCGTTGATTTTTATTGGGATTGCATTGAATGTGTAGATCAATTTTGGTAGGATAGACATCTTAATAATGTTCAGTCTTCCTATCCATGAACAAGGAATAGTCTTCCATTTATTTAGGTCTTCTTTGATTTCCTTGAACAATCTTGTATAATTCTCGTTGTATAAGTTCTTTACCTCTTTAGTTAAATTTATTCCTAAGTATTTGATTTTTTTATTTACTATTGTGAATGGTATTTGTTTCTTGATTTCCTCCTGATCTTGCTCATTATTGGTGTACAGAAATGTTACTGATTTTTGCGCATTGATCTTATAACCTGCGACTTTACTAAACTCATTTATGTGTTCTAGAATCTTCGTTGTAGATCTCTCAGGGTTTTCTATGTATAGGATCATGTCATCTGCAAATAATGAAATTTTGACTTCTTCCTTTCCAATTTGAATGCCTTTTATTTCTGGTTCTTGCCTCAGTGCTCGTGCAAGTACTTCTAAGACAATGTTAAATAGGAGCGGAGACAGTGGGCATCCTTGTCTTGTTCCTGAGTTTAGAGGGAAGGAGTCTAGGATTTCTCCATTGTAAACAATATTGGCTTTAGGTTTTTCATATATACTCTTTATCATGTTCAAAAAATTCCCTTGTATTCCAATCTTTTGGAGTGTTTTTATCAAGAAAGGGTGCTGTATTTTGTCAAATGCTTTTTCTGCATCAATAGATATAATCATGTGATTTTTTCCCTTCAATCTGTTTATATGGTGTATTACGTTGATTGATTTTCTTATGTTGAACCATCCTTGCATACCTGGGATGAATCCCACTTGGTCGTGGTGTATAATACATTTAATGTATTGTTGAATATGATTAGCAAGTATTTTGTTAAGTATTTTTGTGTCTAGGTTCATCAGAGAAATTGCTCTGTAATTTTCCTTTCTTGTGATGTCTTTGTTTGGCTTTGGTACTAGGGTAATGTTGGCATCATAGAAGGAGTTGGGTAATGTTCTTTCCGTTTCGATGTTTTGGAATAGTTTCAGCAGGATTGGTGTCAGTTCTTTCCGGAATGTTTTGTAGAATTCACCTGTGAAGCCATCTGGCCCTGGGCTCTTCTTAGTTGGGAGATTTTTGATAACTGATTCTATCTCTCTGCTTGTGATTGGTTTGTTAAGATCATCAATTTCTTCTTTCGTCAATATGGGCTGCTTATGTGTTTCTAGGAATTTGTCCATTTCCTCTAGATTGTCATTTTTGTTGGAATATAGTTTTTCAAAATATCCTCTTATGATAGTCTTTATTTCTGTTGGGTCAGTGGTGATATCGCCTTTCTCATTTCTTATTTTGTGTATTTGCATCTTCTCTCTTTTTTTCTTTGTTAGTGTTGCTAAAGGTTTGTCAATTTTGTTAATCTTCTCAAAAAACCAGCTCTTGGTCTTGTTTATCTGTTCAAGTGCTTTCTTATTTTCTATTTCATTTAGTTCTGCTCTTATCTTTGTTATTTCCTTCCTTCTTCTTCCTGTTGGGTTACTTTGTTGTTGTTTTTCTAATTCCTTCAAATGTGCAGTTAGTTCTTCGATTTTTGCTCTTTCTTCTTTTTTGATATATGAATTTATGGCTATAAACTTCCCTCTCAGTACTGCTTTTGCTGCATCCCATAAATTTTGGTATGTTGTGTTATCATTATCATTTGTTTCAAGGTAGTCATTGATTTCTTTTGAGATTTCCTCTTTGACCCACTGTTTTTCTAAGAGTGTGTTGTTTAATTTCCAAATCGTGGTGTGAAGTCTGGGCTTCTGTCCCTTGCAAATCTCCAGCTTGATTCCACTGTGGTCAGAGATAATGTTTTGTATGATTTCAATCTTTCTGAATTCGTTCAGCCTTTCTTTGTGGCCTAGCATATGATCTATCTTGGAGAATGATCCATGTGCGCTTGAGAAAAATGTATATCCTGCTGTGTTTGGGTGTAGCGATCTATATATGTCTATTAGATCGAGCTCCTCTAATATACTATTCAGATGTTTTGTTTCTTTGGTGATTCTCTTTTGAGATGTTCTGTCCAGAGTTGATAGTGGTGTATTAAAATCCCCCACTATAATTGTAGATGTATCTATTCTTTCACTTAGTTTTTCCAGCGTTTGCCTGACGTATTTAGAGGCACCCTTGTTAGGGGCATAGATATTTATGATTGTTCGATCTTCTTGACAGATTTTCCCTTTCACTAAAATGTAGTATCCTTCTTTGTCTCTCACAATTGTTTCACATTTAAAGTCTATTTTGTCTGATATTAATATAGCTACTCCTGCCTTTTTTTGGTTATTGTTAGCTTGTATGATTGTTTTCCAGCCATTCACTTTCAATCTCCATGCGTCTCTGGGTCTAAGATGTGTCTCTTGTAGACAGCATATGGATGGGTTATATTTCCTTATCCAATGTCCCAGTCTGAATCTTTTGATAGGTGAGTTTAATCCGTTGACATTCAGTGTTATTACTATCAAGGAATTATTTGTGTTAGCCATATTTTGATTGGATTTGTGTTTGTCATATTTTGTTTGTATATTTTTTTGGTCTTTTTTGTTGTTGTTGTTGGTCTTATACTCTCCTCCAACTTTGCCTTTCCTGTTTTTTCCTTTCTTCCTGCAGAACTCCCTTTAGAATTTCTTGAAGGGGAGGTTTCTTGTTGGTATACTCTTTCAGTTTCTGTTTGTCTGTGAATATTTTGAACTCTCCATCATGTTTGAATGCTAGTTTAGCTGGATAGAGTATTCTTGGTTGGAAGTGTTTTTCCTTTAGTACCTTGACTATATCATACCACTGTCTTCTTGCCTCCATGGTTTCAGAAGAGAAATCAGCACTTAATCTAATTGAGCTTCCCTTGTATGTGATGGTTTTCTTTTCTCTTGCTGCTTTTAGGATTTTCTCTTTGTCTTGAGCCTTGGATAATTTGATAAGTATATATCTTGGGGTGGGCCTGTTGGGGTTTATGACTTGTGGAGTGCGCTGTGCTTCTTGGATATGTACATCTGTCTCTTTCAGTAGATTTGGGAAGTTTTCAGCCATTATTTCCTGCAACACTCCTTCTGACCCCTTTCCCTTCTCTTCACCTTCTGGAATGCCTATAATACGTATGTTTGAGCGTTTTGCATTGTCATTCAGGTCCCTAAATCCTAATTGGATTTTTTCTATCTTCTTATTGACCCCTTCTACTATCTGTTTGATTTCTGAGGTACTGTCTTCCACATCACTAATTCTCTGCTCTGTCTCTTCTAGTCTGCTGATATTTGCTGCAAGTATATTTTTGATTTCTTGAACTGTGGTGTTCATTCCCATCATATCTGTTATGTTTTTGCGTATGTCTGCAATTTCCCCTCCAAGTGATGTCTTCATGTTGTTAACCTCTTTCATTACTGCATCAAATTTGTCGGTGATGAATGTTCTGAGTTCTTTCATTGCTTGTGCCAAGTTTTGCTCCCCTTCGTGCTTATTGGTTTGTTGATTGGATTCAGTCATGTTTTCCTGATTATTGGTTTGGTTTGTAGATTTTTGTTGCTTTCTGGTCATCTCTTTATTTTGACGAATTTAATCAGTTCCTTAGCTTCTTTGTCTGCTTTTGGAGGTTAATTAGTTGTTATTTTTGCATAGGTGTTATATCTTCTCTTTGTCACTTTTTTCTTCTTACTCAAGTTACTTGTTGTTGGTTAAGTTCACTTTAGAAGAAAGTATTAGTGTTGGGAAAAGTCAATTGTGTCAGCAAGGGTAAAGTGTAAAGTGGTATTGGTAATGTATGTTAACAAAGCAAGAATATGAGATCTGGGAGGATGGAGGTTAGATTCATGTAGATTGTATAGAGTTATAGCTGTAGGTAGAGTATCTTTTATGAAGTAGATGACTGAATATAGGCGGAATATGGTATGAACTACAAAGCTATTGTTTTCATTAGAGAAGGAAAAAGAAAAGAAAGGTAATAGTTTCAAGAGTGGATAACAGACAGAAAACAGAACAAAGGTATTAGAAATTAAGAGTTAGACACTTTGTGGATCAAAGAATGGGAGGTGGGGGGTGGAATATAGGAGAGACAGTAGATGATAGTGGTTATCAAGATGCAGGGGAAGAGGGATAGTGTAGGTAGCCTAAATCAGTTCACACAGAAATGAGGCAGTGGAGGATGGGAAAACCCAGCAAATGTGAGGTGTTCCCTGTAGCACGTATTGTGTACTTGAATTAAAATAAAATAAGTGGAAAATGAGGGACAAGAGGGAAAGAGAGAACCGAAAAAAAAACCACTAATTATAATAAAGAAAAAAAGAAAGACAAGAAGAAAGGAAGAAAGAAAAAGAGGATAGGCAAGCGGTGGGGAACAGATGGGGGGAGAGAGATACAGGTATACACGTGTCACAATTGCAACACTATCTAAAACAAAAACCAAAAAAAACCCTAAATATCTGTATATAAAAAAAAAAAGGGACTTTGGGGGAGACGCTAGGAGAAAAGACTAGGGGATAATGCAATATTAGCAATCAGGGCATCAAAAAGAGTAAAAAATAAGATAAAGTGAAAATAAAAACAAAACAATATGAACCATTAAAGATAAAACGCAAACGTTGAGGTCCAGGGCACTCAAGGACCCCAGGTAGACCCCAGAGCGTGATGGATTCAGGGGTGGAAAGTCTGAGACACTGAAGACTCAAGAGGTGTGAGTCTGGGTTGTGGACCGCCAGAGTTCAGGGCACCCAGACCTGGCAAGCTCAAATCTGGTCCACAGAAAGCTTAGGAGCCCCGCAGTGCAACACAGCCCTCAGGGATCCCCGTAGCTGGGTGCCAGCCCTGTGGGGGAAGCCAGATCCGCGAATTTTATATTGAATTTCTGATCCCTGAAATTCACCTAACTCCTCAGGGTATCAGCCTTTGGACAGCTCCCTCCCTGTGCTCCCTCGCAACGGCCACTTGAGGGCGCCTCTACACCACAGCCAGTTCAATGACCCAGATCCCAAGCCCCGCCGGGTGGGGTGGGCTTCAGCTGGAAACGCGGAAAACAGACTCCAAGATCCGAAATCCCAAACTTCGCAAAATATCCTCCAATCAGCTTCCAGACGTGTCCTCCTCCCTCACTGCACCCTACAACAGTCTCCCAATTGTGTCCCCTTATTGTCCAAAATCCAATTCCGTTGCAGATCGGCAGCCGGACCTGTGGGGATGGGGCTTCAGGCGGAAGCACTGCCCCCCCTGTCCAGCGACCAAAAACGTCCCCCGCTTCACAAGAAAACACCGTCTGTCTCCCCAAATCAATCTGCAAAGGAGTCTTGTCCCAACAATCCCTCACCAGCCAGCCCAGTATCCGCGAATTTCTCAGCACCGCAAAGCCTCTAGTAAAAGGAAAAAAAAAACAAAAACCCTGGCCGCCGCGGCTCCGGAGCTGCAGGAGCGCCCGCTACCGCGGCTCCGCCCACCCAAGGAGGGAACTTCCCGAGCCCAGCTGGGACCTCCGTTTATATATTATAGATGTATTCTCTCTGTTACCTTCCCACCGAATTGACGTCCAGACACCTTCCAACCAGCAAAAATCCCCGAAACAGTGCGATCTCAAAGAGCCTTCAACGTTGCCCAGCCGCCCCCTGCAGAGACACTACCAGGCAAGCTCACGCAGCCACCATCTTGCCGAAAAGCTCATTGTAGTTTTGATTTCTGAATGACTATTTTTAAATCTGCCATCTTGTAACAGTTATCTGCTAAATGAAAAGAGTATGCTCTTTAGAGAACTTCATTTCCTCTTTTTACAAATATAAGAAATATTTTTTCCCCATGTCCTGATGTACTTTGTTAGCAGATATAATGTATGGTGAGGAGGAGCAATGGGAAAACAGATGACTGCACTTTAGACTACTATAACATTTATAATTATAGAACGATACAGAAAAAAATCATTTAATAAAATACAGGGAAGTGAATGTGTCTTAAGCAGCTGGACTCCTACCCACAATGTGGTAGGTCCCGGTTTCAGTTCCCAGTGCCTCCTAAAGAGGATGAGCCAAATAACAAGCTGACAGGACGAGCTGACTTGGTGAGCTGATGCAACAAGGTGACACAGTGAGCTGATGCAACCAGATGATGCAGTGAGTGATGTAACTAAGAGACACAGTGAAGAAACACAATGAGACATATCAAATGGAGCAGAGGTGGTTTGAGTAATTAGGTGCCTCCCTCCCACATGGGAGGCCCCAGGTTCTGTTCCCAGTGCCTCCTAAAAAGAAGATGAGCAGACAGCAAGTGCAAACAACTGGGGGGGGGTCAATTAAAATAAAATCTTAAATATATATGTATTCAGGAGCTTTTCTTTTAAATGTACAATGAAGTAAAGTAAATTTAGGGAGGGTTGTGAGGGGGCAGGTTTGATTGTGGGGGAAATCTTCTCAAACGTAAATCATGAGTGAATTACATTGCATTTAGTGAAGTACAGATGCTTCACTCTCCAATTACGGTCAGGTTAAAGCTTAAGGGGAGAGTGAGACAAGGCAGGCAGGTGTGGAATGGGCTGCAGAGTTAGGAGACTGGGTTTCTACCTCCGGCTATTTCTGGGACCTTGAACAGGGGAAGTAGCTGCCATTTACTTTTCACCTGCTCTGTGCCGAGCTCCATGCTAAGCACTTGAACACAGGCCTGTATGACTTCCAGGGGCCTTGGACTTGGGCAGTGTTCCCTCTCCAAAGCTCAGAGATGGTCAATGTGTGCCTTGGGTACAGAACCACGGGTGAAGATGAGACTTGAACCTGGTCTGAGCAGCGATGCAGCAGAGGACTGAGAATCTGTGTTCAGGAGTCAGGCACATGGGGTTGATTTCAACCTCTCTTGCAAATTGTATAACCTTGGGCCTCATTTCCAAACGGCTAATCAGAAAATAAGGATGAAATGAGTTAATACACATAAAAACATTTAGCAAAAGGCCCACCACAAAGTAATCACAGGACATATTAGCTAGTAATGTCTGCATTTCTACCAGTATTAGGGTTCTCTGAAGAAACAGCCAATAGGATATGGGGCCATATGTAAATAGGAAGGGATTGTTAGTAGAATTGGCTTAGTGACCCTAGGGATAGGCAAGTTCAGATTTCCTAGGGCAGGCCATGCATTGGAAACAGCACAGGAGATGACTTCCTCGGGAGAAGCTGGAGAAGTAGAGAAAGGAGTTGTAACTGCTGAGAGACTTGGTGTTGCTTTAAGACCTCCAGCTGCTGGGGTGATGGGACTCCCCTCCTTGCTGAAGGCAGTCACCCTTGTTTGTGGATGTAACCAGCCTTAGATGCAACCAACTGCCTAATAAGCTAAAGTCACCAACAGAATGTCCTCACAGTGGCAGGCCAGGGCTTGCATCATCCAATGACTCGGCACCAACTGGATGGTGATTAACCATCACATGTAACTTTTTAGATCTCTTTATCTTTACTTTTTAAGGTTTTTTTTTTATCTTTAGCATAGGTTATTGAAACTCTATGAGTTCTAGAGCTCTAAGTTCCCTTTAAAATTTTATGCTTCTTTGCAGAGAAGGAATGAGACATATAGAAGCAAATTAAAGATTGACCGGGAGAGAGATGCAATCGATTCAGATGTGTTCATATGCCCAAGTGAATTGTCACTCACCTGGGGGCCAGGCTGAAAGGACTCTCACATCTTGGAAACATGTGAAGTGGTCTCATTTACAGTTCTTAGCGGTACTTACTTACAGTTCATGCAGTTCATGGCTTTGGGCCTGAGCCCTGTTCTGGATCATTCTATGCCTCAGAAACCCTTCCACAGTCCCTCTTTGCTACCGAGACCAAGCCCAGTGTCACGTCTGCCTTCTGTGAGTTCTCTTGTCCTTCTCTGCCTCACCTTGCAGCCCTCCCCCACCAACCCACAACTCTAGTCCATCCTCCTTGTTTCTCAGCTCACACTTGGTATGAAAGTAAACCTTGAGTTTAGAGTTTAAAGAGGGGAGACCTGACTACATTGCCATGCACATTGGTAATGTGGTTGTGAATACTGTGAAGAAAACGTGCAGCCTAGAACATTCCTCCACCCTCTCCACTCAGGTCCTCATCCATCATGGCCTTTTCCTGCATTGCTCTTTCAGTTCCCTCCTCCATGGAGCCCTTGCCTCATCTGTCCTCCCCCTGCCCACTTCACACATCTATCATATAAGGGATTCCCACTTGCAGGTGTTGTGCCAAGTGCTCCAGGGTAAAGGAGAAAAGACCCCCTGTGCTTGCTTTAGCAGTTGTGTGGGACAAAGAGATAAGTGAGCCCACATTCCAGTGATGTGCAGCCAGCATTCTGGAAGCATGTGCAAACCTCTGCGGGAGTGCAGGAGACTTCAGGCCAGCCCAGGGAGTGAGAGGAGGCCCTTGGGTGGGTTCCTGAGTTGCAGGCTGCCGTGGATGGGGAGCATCTGAGACATGGCGCCGGCTGCAGCACACTGTGCAAAGCATGAAGCAAAGTCAGGCCACGGGGCTGGCGCTCCCTCTGCAACTGCTTAAAATGTTTCATCCTGCAAGAATGCATGTGCTTGTTATGAAAAATTTAAGCTACTGAGTACATGACTGCTGCGTTCACTAACCATCCCACTACAAGGGGAGGGATTTGACAAGTTGTTAGATTTCAAAGTCCAGTCCTTACGACCCGAATCCTCATGTATATCTAATTCTAATGTTTCTATAGACACAAGCCCAATGGGCGATAATGCTGGGGCCATCTGAATTTCCTCATATAGTCTGCCCACCAACCCTGTAGTGGTGTTAGACAAAGCAGGTGACATCTAGTAGCAAGTGAAACCAAAATTCAAACCATTTTAGTATTCACTGCATAGCACTGGTCTCTGATGATGACCCTGAAGAATTTGAGGTGACATTCACATAAATGGTTAGAGATTAGCAAGACATTTCCCAGTGTCCCTGTTGGAAGTGTTGGAGCCATGCATTTGAAGATAATTTTGAACACAGCATCTTCTTGCCATTAGTCTTCAAAATTAAAGCAGAGAAAGGAAAATGATTAAAAAGAGCTGTACTTGTGAGCATCACCTCTTAAGCAATGGAGGTATTCTCCGGTCAGTAGGGGGCAGCAAAGCTTAGATTTATTGGCCACCCATGAAACTCTGGATGGTCCCTGGATCCTGTAATTGCTGGGCAGAGCAGTAGCTGCAGAAGGGTACAGTGACCGTTCCGGCTGAGCAAAAGGGGAGCAGTTTCTCTTGCACTGCTTACCTTCCTCCCAGTGAAGAAGCACTTTGCCTAAGCCAGGCCTGGAGGCAGAGGGATGGTGCTGCTGGGAGAGGTGCCTGTGGAGTGTGTGGTCCTAAAGTTGCTGCCTTCCAAGCCTTCGTAGGCTGGTGCATAAGGAACTTGGGGAATGCTTGTCAGATGGAAGGAAAACTAGGGAGGAGCAGAAATCAGTGTAGTTGAGATAGTCCTGGGGAAGAAGAGCAGTCAGTTCCCTCCAAAAATGCTACACCACCACAAGGGCTTGGGCCACAAATCCAGAGGGGATTTTGGCTCATTGGTGAACTGAGCACCTCTGGAGGCTGAGATATCCCCAAAATTTCAAATAAGTGTAGTCTAAATAGTGGAGGATAGTCAATGAAACATGCCATGGAATTGCTTAGGGCAGCACCTGGCAAACAGTGAAGGGAATGCTTAGTCAATGGCAGGTGCTATCGTCGCTTCTCATAGAGGTGCTAGGGTGCTTTCTTTTCCAGTCAGATTTTATTGACACAGCTTTTGGTGAGGGTACGTGTAAGGAGGGGTAGGAGAAGCACAGACTGGGTTGCTGGGTCATACTTCTAGGGGTGCCATAATTCTAGGGTCCCCTACTGCTAGTGTGCTGTACTTCTAGGGGTACCATACTTCTAGGGTCCTCTACTTCTAGGGGTGCCACTGTGAATGTGTGGTTACTGTTTTTGTTAATTAGCATCAAGGACATGGTACTGAAAAATCTCTAAAACTTCTGCCTGCAGCAAGGACCTGCGGGCAAGAAGCCCCCTGAGAGGGGTGCTCGTTGGTCCCGGCCTGAGAGTGACCCCTCCCCTGCTTGCCTGTCCACCTGCACTCCCTGCTGCCTACCCCTTCTGAAAGCTGCACCGTCCTTGTCCTCCCTTTCTGCCGCCTGCACATCAATGGGCTCGGCCTCAGGGCCACCACAGATGCTCTTCCCTCTCCCTGGAATGACCCACTGTTCCCCAGATTTCACAAGTCTGGCTCCTCATTATCATTTATGTTTCAAGCCGGTCTTCCTAGAGCCACCCTGGTTAAAGTATTCCCAAGGCCAGTTTTGTTCCCCTTTTCCTTTTTACTGATACACACACACACATTCGAGGCTTTAGAATTAAGTGAATTTTCGACAAAAGGAACGCGCCTCTTGAACCAGCATTTGACTCAAGAAACAGCAGAGCGCTGCGGAACAGCTCAGTTTTCCCAGATATTACTTGGCTGCATTCGATTCGTGCCGCTGCACACCCGCACCTGCCAGTACAGTGAGCGGTGATCCCTCATGATGACCGAGGCGCTGAAAATTGATTCGTTGCACGTTGACACGATGCTGCTGCGGACACACTGAGTTAATATACGATGGCAATGAATTCCATCTTTTTCTTCCACTAGTGTTCCGCGGCTCCTGGAGGGTTTCAGATGCAGCGCGCGGGTGGCCTGCACTTCTTCCAGACAGCCCGCTTGGGACCCTCCGCGAGTTCAAGGGCAAGGGCAAGCCGGCGCAGGCCCCCAGTCCAGCAGACGCGGCTCCTCGCGTCCCAAGTGGGGGCTCCAGGGACCCGCAGGGAGACGGGAGGGCACGGTCCCATCCCCATCCTGGCAGCGCCCTCGGCCCTGCGCCCCTAGGCCTGCGCCCCAGCCCTGCGCCCCCCGCCCAGCTTTGTGACGCGAGGCTGCGGTTTCCCGGCAACTGCCGAACGCGGGCGCCGGGCAGCCAGGCAGGCGGACTCGGGCGGGGCCCCCGGCCGAGTGGGACCGACCTGGCCTGGGCGGAGAAGCTGGATGGGGGCGGCCTGGGGGACGAGGAGATCGCCGCCGCCACGCTGCGGGGCAAGCCCAGGTCGCCGCCCATCTCGGCGCTGTCCGCCTTCAGCTACTTCCCGCCGCGGCGCCTGGACCCCGAGGAGCACAGCGACTTCTCCCGCCAGGCCAGGGTGAGACGGGAGGGGCGGCATCGAGCGGCGGGGGTGAGGCGGTGCTGGGGGCAGGGCTCCCCTGCCAGGGAACGGCTGGGGCGGGGCTGTGCCACCCGGAGGGGGACTGGACACCCAGCGGCACCGCGTGGAAGGGGTCTGGGGACCAGGCAGGGGGTGGGGGCGGGGCCCGGGCAGGGTGGGGGATGCTTCTGTGGGGGTGGGAGCAGGACATCATACTGGGAAAGGTCTACCGGGAAGGTCAAGTGACGGGAGGGGGCGGGGATTGCTCACCAGGGAGGAAGACTCGATGGGGCGCCCGGGAGTGGAGGGGGCAGGGGCTGCTCCGCGGGTCGTTGGGACAGGCACCTGGACCCTGAAGAGCAGAGCTTCTATTACTGAGAGACACAGATGCACCCCTCCCCCCCCAGAGCTGGAGGGGCCCCGGGGCAATCCTGGGGTGCTCGAAGAGTCTAGAAAGGGAGCCCCGAGGCTATCCAGTGTGCAGGATGCGGCCCCCTGAGCAGTATGTGCGGTGGTTCCCGGGGCTGTGAATAAGCAGCCAGGCTGATGGACGGTCCTGGGTCCCGGGAACCCTCGGGCCGCCTTCCCACCCACCAAGAACCAGGAATAGGTCTGCACCTTCTGGCCCGGCCCCTCTGGGAAGATGTGCATGGTGGGAAGAGCTCTGGGGTCTAAGCACCGGAAGCACCCAAGAGAGGGCAGAAGGAAGGAAGAGAAGGGTGTTCAGAGTTGTCCAGGTCACCCATTCCTTTCTTTTCAACATGGTTTCTGTCCGTCCCCAGGGCGTTCCTCAAGGCATCTGATTAGATAAAAGCCTTGGTTGAGGACCCTCAGCCTGGCGGACAGCTGGGCACCTGGGCTATCCCTCAGCCCTCCTGGAGGGATGGTAGTGCCAGAAGAGGGACATCTCACTTTTCTCAGCCTGCTGTCACAAGTGCCATGAACTAGGTGGCTAAAAACACGAGGAACCGCTCTCTCAGCCCTGCAGGCTGAAGCCTCAAGTGCGTGGGCCGTTCTGGTGGGTCAGTCCTGGCCGCTGGGGCACCTGTCCCTTTGCCAGCAAGCCTTCGGTTTTCAGTACCTCCTCAGTCACCCTATGGCCTGCTCTGTCTCTCTTCCCATGGCGCACTCCCCTTCTATCTGTGCCCACACCTCCCTTCTAAAGACAGCAGCCATCCTGGACTAAAGGTCCACCCACTGCAGTCGGCCTCATTCAGTTTAAATGATTCTGCTTGCAGTAATGCTTTTGCAAAAAGTTCATGTTCCCAGGTACCTGGGATTAGGACTTCAAGGTATCTTTTTGGGGCACACAGCTCAACCCATAATGTGGAACACAGATTCCCTTGGAAAGGAAGTTAATGGTGTGGAAAATAATTCCAAAAAATGCCTCCTTCCTCTTCTCCTAGCCACCCAGTATTAGTGGTGCCCAGGTGAGTCCCCAGTTCTGGGCAACTCTCGCTGGAGTACTAGTGGGAGGCCTCTTGAGTCTCATGAGCTTCACTTCACACATAGAAGCATAGTTTCCAGTTGACGCAACTATGGCCCTCAGTCTGCCCCCCGGGATGTCTCTTGAATCCAAGGTACCCCTCTGCCTGGCTTCTAGCATGTGGAAGGACTGGATGGAGGAAGGAAGGAAGGAAGGGGACTTCTGGGGCCATCTGACAAGGTACCTGTCTCTGCTGGCCATTGAAACGGAGAGGGGTGGAACGGAAGGGTTCCCGACCTTCTGCCAACACACACTTCATGTATTTTCTTCCTGTGAGCAATAGGTTTTGAACAACTGTAAATAGTTTCACTTATTAAATGGGGTTTATATTTTGAGTCTATGGTACCTATGATACTGCCAGTGAGTTGATGGCCATCATGTGATAATAGTGAAAAAGCCAGGACTCTTGGTGTCTGAAGTTGTGCAATGTTTCTTTATCGAGAGAATATAAAATTCATCTGGATTTTCAGAATAACAAAGAGAGTTCATGCTACACCATTTTGTTTGTACCTTTGAGGAGTCCCTTTCCATAGCACCCTAAGGTGGATTGTAGATTGCTCCTTGATAGGGTGTCACTGATGGAAAGTACTGTTGAGGACTGCACAGTGGGGCTTGTGGTTTCTGAAGCTGGAATGTGGTGAAGAGCAGAGCAGAACCCCTGCCCCCTGTGGGCCAGGCCCAAGAGGAAGAAGGGCAGAGTGAGCCTGAAGACTCAGTATCTCCTTCTTGAATTTGCTGGTCTGATAAGCAGTCCCACCTTCCAGGGCTGACTGAACAAGGGCCGGAGAGGGGCCTGGAGGTAGGAAGTGACTGGGGCTCTGCCCCTTGGAGGAAAATCAAGAATGAGCCATAAGCACGCCTTTCTATATGACACTGTAGGCACACTAAGGCCTGTGGGCCAAATCTGGCCCCCAGCCAATTTTGATAAAGTTTTATTAGAACATAGCCACACCCATTCATTTCTCTATCCTCCCTGTGTAGGATGTCTTGGTTGAGTGATAGTGACAGAGCCCCTGGGACAGGAGAGTTCCCACCTGGCACTTCACAGAGAAAGTCTCTGACTCCTGCTCTAATGCCTTACTGCCGCCTGGAAAATGGGAATTGTCTTTAGAATACATTCATTCAAATGGGATTTTATGTGTTTAAAGCATTTCATGGCCGTTTTGATTAGCTGGGGTTACAGGCAAATTCAAGTCCTGGCGCTTTGTATATGCCAAAAGGAAATTATGCAACTGAAATAAATATTAATTAAAATCTAAAGAAAAGAGCCTTAAAAGCAACAAGAACAGCAAAAGGCATTTCAAAGTCCATTTGTACCAATGTTCACACCATGGTATTGCGATTATGGGCACTGGTATTTGATTAACTCCAGGGCTCCAGGCGCAGTTTCTCCAACCTTGGGATCATTGATCATAAAGAGTGTGAATTCTGTACTACAGGTTTGCTGAAGGACCAAACTGCCCCAAAATTCATTGCAGGTACGATCAGCCCCTAGCAAAGCTGATCAAATTACTTCCTAAGTCAATTTCCTTGGAGCACAGTTAACAGTAGTCAGTGTGTTGGTTAGCATCCCAGGCTGAGGAGTCCCGGGTGGAAGTATCAGCGCTACGGTGACTAGCTGTGGAGCCTTCACAAGTCACAGCCTCTCTGTCTCACTTTGCCATTCTAGGACAGATCAAACAGAACTGACCTCATGGACCACTTATAAGAATGAATGTAATTAGCATGCATACAGTGGCTCACAGTAAGCCCTGGGTCAGTGGAGCTCTAATTACTGTTTGGTTTTTAATTTTTAATCTTTTAATTATCTTTTTTTAAAGTTAATAGATCACACAAAAAGTTACATTAAAAAACATAAGAGGTTCCCATATACTCCACTCCCCACTCCCATCAATTTTTTAGTTGTATTTTTTAAAGATACATAGATCACAAAAAATGTTACATTCAAAAAATATAAGAGGTTCCCATATACTCCCACCCCCCTCACTCCACTCCTCCCACAGCATCAACCTCTTTCATTAGTGTGGCACATTCATTCTATTTGGTGAATATATTTTGGAGCACTGCTGCACCCCATAGACTAATTGGCTTTGGCTAGTGATGGCCAGTGCCCTTTTGCTAAGGACTGGGTCCACTGGGCCAAGCCTTTCCTTCCTGATCTGATCACTGTCAGAGAGGCACATGATAGAACCTTCAACCTGGGGGCTTAAATAAGCAGTTCTGGGGCATTGTCAGACTAGCCCTGGCAAACTGAGACAGTGGCTAAAAGTAAATATTGACTTCCCATGCCAAGGGGTGTGTGTGTGTGTATGTGTGTGTGTGGCAGGGAGGCTCTGCTCAGTCCAGTCTCAGGAACCCAGGTGGAGGGAGGGTCACCAGTCAGGCTGTTGTCCTTTCAGTGTGAAGTCTTTGGAGCTCCTGGCCATGGGTGCTTACATGCTTCTGCCTGAAGAGTCACACATGGCTCCTTGATCACATGCAAGCACCAGCAGAGGAACAGGGACGGTTATTCCTGTGGGTGGCCGGGAGTGCAGGAGAATTGGCTATTGGTGCCATCTCCCACTCAGCTGATCCTGAAGTGCCCTCCAGGGTTGGGTCTCTGGCTCCATTTCCCACTGCTGGAAAGCCCTTGCTTCTCCTACCAAGTGCCCTTTCTCAGCCAGCAGCTCTATCTGCAGTACCAAGGTCTCCTCCACTGTCACGTCCATTTCCTACCCCCAGCACCACCAACATCAGCAACCCTCCTTCTGTGTCACCCTGCACTTTGTTCACACCTCAGCTATTTCCTGAGGGAAAACTGATGGTACACAACAAGGGCCAAACCAGTATCAGGAAACACTCAATTTCAACAATACTCAAAACACAAAGGGCCAAATGGCTATCAAGAGAGAAAGGTAAATGGAGTTTGTTTTGTTTTGTGTTTTTATTTTTTTAATTCATTTTTTAAAATATTACATTAAAAAAATATGAGGTCTGCATGTACCCCCCATCCCCCTAACCCCACTACTCCCCCCATAGCAACATTCTCCTCCATCATCATGACACATTCATTGCATTTGGTGAATACATCTCTGAGCATCGCTGCACCTCATGGTCAATGGTCCACATCATAGCCCACACTCTCCCATGTTCCATCCAGTGGGCCATGGGAAGATCTACAATGTCCAGTAATTGTCCCTGCAGCACCACCCAGGACAACTCCAAGTCCCGAGAATGCCTCCACATCTCATCTCTTACTCCCATTCCCCACACCCAGCAGCCACCATGTCCACTTTTTCCATACCAATGCCACATTTTCTTTGAATACTAACCACAATAGTTCATGAATAGAATATCAGTAAGTCCACTCTAATCCATATTCTATCCCTCCATCCTGTGGACCTTAGATTGGTTGTGTCCATTCCATGTCTATGTCAACAGGGGGCTCATATTCCACATGGATGCTGGATGCATTCCTCCTGCTTTCAGTTGTAGGTACTCTAGGCTCCATGGTGTGGTGATTGACCTTCTTTATCTCCATGTTATCTGAGTGGGGTAAGTCCAATAAACCAGAGTGTAGGAGCTGAAGTCTGTTGAGGCTCAGGGCCTGACTATCACGTGGTCAGTCCAGAGATTTAGATGCCCTAGAAATATCTTAAACCCCAGCACCAACTACAATTCTGATAAAGTAACAGGAAAAGCTTGTGAAAAGAGATCACATCTGAGTCCAGCTCTATCACACAGAAACACAAACTCCAAAGAAGGGCCAACTGACATGGCACTGAACTCCATCTGCCATGACCATAAGACCTGTGGGTCTCTGTAGCCCTCAGAAGAACCAATACCTGGGGTTGTATCTACTTTATCTGTCTCTGAGACTCTGCTCAGGTGTGCATAATGGCAAACCCTCTGATAACCTCCAGGCTCTTTTTTAGAGACTCATAGCCATATAAACTCATTTGTCCTTTCCATTTCCCCCTTGATTTAGGCCAAAAAGCATTTTTAACTCCTGTTATTATATGTAGACAGGGATATTCTGCTGGTCCGAGTTGAACCATTTATTCAAGGTCATTGTCTAGTTACGTCATCAGCTGGTACTCGGTAGTGATCCCTCAGCACCAGGGAGGCTCATCCCCAGGAGTCATGTCCCATGCTGGGGGTGGGGGGGTGGGGAAGGCAATGCATTTACATGCTGAGTTTGGCTTCGAGACTTGCCATATTTGAGCAACACAGAGGCTCTCAGGAGGTAACTCTTAGGCACACTACTGCTTTAGGCCTTGCTCTTATTTCAGGTGCACAGACTCACAAGCATAGTCATTAGTATCAGGGGCTCATTGTTGGAACTTCATTCCTTTTTCGTCTTTGCCGTTGCACTTGGGGGGTTGTTGCTGTTCCCTTAGGGACTGTGATAGAGCTCCCTGGTTAGGAATTCAGCACTCCCTCAGTTGTTATTTTTAATTGTTTCCACTAAGAAAATATCCAAACATATATGCCCTGTAGAACTCCCTGTCAGCCATATGTCCCCTGTCAATAACATACCACACCAGTATTCCTCTGCTGCCATTGTTGAACTACTCTGTGATGCAAAACTTCCTGAAAAGTGAAGCCCAATATATTGCCAGGTTCCCTTAATAGTAAAATGGAATATAGCAATGAGTTTAAAGGTTAGATATAGAGTACATACTAATTTGGAAAAATTCAACATCCTATCTTTTTCTTTTCTTTTTTCTAATTATTAAGCTTATCTTCACAAGAGTTTTAGATCACAGTAATTCATATATACAATATACAGTATTCCCACATATCCAACAGAAAACCTTTTCCCTTCCACAGCAATAATCCTTTAACATAGTCATACCATATTTACTGAAACTGATGTAAAGACATTGAGACAATAGCTTTCAAACAAGGTAACATTTGTGTTTACATTGTGGTTTATACTTTAGGCTATACGATTTTCTAAATTTATAGTTATCTTATGTTTTACATTATGATTTACATTTTAGGCTATCAGCCCCTATGTATTTTTGGTGTAATTTTACATGTCTTATATCCATCCTTGCGTACTCTTATGAAAAACTTCTATTGCCCTCACAGTTATGTTGGTTCCATCTATTCAATACCTATTTCCCCCTCCCCTTAGGGCCTACAGTGACAGTCCATCTTCATTTCTTGAAGAGCCATGTTCAGAGATACTTGCAACAGTGTTGAGGGCTTGACATGCTCAACTGCCCTAATGCCCTGGGAGCCACCATTTCTCTTGAGAGATACAGGTCCCTCTATTTGATGGGATCAGTCCTCCCCAGGATGTGGGTATACCTTCACTCTCATTATATGGGTCCCTACCCAGTGATATAAACCTCTCTGGAAAAATGAGAATTCACATATTCCCTAGGAGTCTGTCCTGCATCAGATTATCCCCTTTAAGGAAGTTAAACAGGTAACTTTCCTTATTATATTTTTGAAAAGGTTTTCTCAGCATTATACTCTCAACCAAATACCTGACAATCTTCTATGTTCGTATGTTGCCCCAAACTCCCCCCAATTTCTTGGCAATATTACCCATTTGCCTATCCCTAGCCCCCCTAAAGCCCACAAAGCCCCACCCAAAGGTAACCCTATGCCCCAATTTTATCCCTTCTGGGTACACATATTTACCTCCAGCTTATCACAGATTTCACCCATGTAGATGTCAGCTTACATCCTTCCTCTACACCACGATTTCCTGTAAGCCTATCATCCAGTCTCTAGCTCTCTAAGGCACCTTGTGTTTACTTATTTCATATCATTAATGTCATGTAGTATTTGTCCTTCAATTCCTGGGTTGCTTCACACAATATAAGGTTCTCAAGATTCATCCATGTTATCACATGTGTTTGTAGTGTATTTGTTCTTAAAGCCAAGTAGTATTCCATTGTATATATACCACATTTTCTTGATCCATTCATCTGTTGATGGGCACTTGGGTTGATTCCAACTTTTGGCAATAGTGAACAATGCTGCTATGAACATTGGTGTGCATCTATCAGTTTGTGTCCTTGTTTTCAGTTCTGCTGCGTATATACCCAGCAGCGGAATTGCTGGGTCATATGGCAAATCTATGGTTAGTTTTGAGCAACAGCCAAAATGTCCTCCAGAATGGTTGGATCCTTATGCATTTCCACCAGCAGTGGATGAGTGTTCCCATTCCTCCACATCCTCTCCAGCATTTGTACTCTTCTGTTTTTTTCATAGCTGCCAATTTTATGGGAGTAAGATGGTATCTCATTGTAGTTTTGATTTGCATTTCCCTGATAGCTAGAGATTTGGAGCATTTTTTCATGTCCTTTTTAGCCATTTGTATTTCTTCTTTGGAGAAGTGTCTGTTTAAACCTTTCCCCTATTTTTTAAATGGGTTGTTTATCTTTTTATTTTCAAGATATAGGATTTCTTTATATATGCAAGTTATAAGTCTCCTATCTGATATATGTTTACCAAATATTTTCTCCCATTGTGTAGGCTCCCTTTTTACTTTCTTGACAAACTCCTTTGAGGTCCAGAAGGCTTTAATTTTCAGGAAATCCCATTTATCTATTTGTTCTTTTGCTGCGTGTGCTTTTGGTGTGAAGTTCATGAAGCCATTTCCTATTACTTGACTCTTATATTTAGGTCTTTGATCCATCTTGAGTTGATCTTTGTATAAGGTGTGAGATGGTAATCCTCTTTCATTCTTTTACATATGGATATCCACTTCTCCAGGCACTATTTGTTGAATAGGCCATTCTCTCCCTGTTGAGAGTGTATGGTGGCTTTATCAAATATTATATGGCTATATATATGAGAATCTATGTCAGAACTCTCAGTTCGGTTCCATTGGTCTGTGTGTCTCTCCTTATGCCAATACCATGCTGTTTTCACTACTGTAGCTTTGTAGTATGTTTTGAAGTCAGGTAGTGTGATTCCTCCAATTATATTTTTCTTTTTCAATATGTCTTTGGCTATTCCGGGTCTCTTTCCTTTCCAAATACATTTCACAATTACTTTTTTGTAGTTCCTTAAAGAATGCTGTGTTGATTTTTATTGGGATTGCATTGAATGTGTAGATCAGTTTTGGTAGGATAGACATCTTAATAATATTTAGTCTTCCTATCCATGAACAGGGAATATTCTTCTATTTATTTAGGTCTTCTTTGATTTCCTTGAACAATCTTGTGTAGTCCTGTGTGTATAAGTTCTTTACCTCTTTAGTTAAGTTTATTCCTAGGTATTTGATTTTTTTAGTGACTATTGTAAATGGTATTTGTTTCTTGATTTCCTCCTGAGCTTGCTCATTATTGTTGTACAGAAATGCTACTGATTTTTGCACATTGATATTATAACCTGCGACTTTACTAAACTCATGAGTTCGAGAAGCATTCTTGGAGACCTCTCAGGGTTTTCTATGTATAGGATCATGTCATCTGCAAATAATGAAATTTTTACTTCCTCCTTTCCAATATGAATGCCTTTTATATCTGGTTCTTGCCTCAGTCCTTGAGCAAGTACTTCCAGGACAATGTTTAATAGAAGACGTGATAGTGGACATCCTTGTCTTGTTCCTGATCTTAGAGGAAGAATTTTAGGATTTCACCATTGTAAACGATGTTGGCTGTAGGTTTTTCATATATACACTTTATCATGTTCAAAAAATTTCCTTGTATTCCAATCTTTTGCAGTGTTTTTATCATGAAAGCGTGCTGTATTTTGTCAAATGCTTTTCCTGCATCTATAAATATAATCACGTCATTGTTTTCATTCAATCTGTTTAGATGGTGTATTACTTTCATTGATTTTCTTATGTTGAACCATCCTTGCATACCTGGAATGAATCCCAATTGGTCATGGTGTATAATTCGTTTAATATGTTGTTGAATATGGTTAACAAGTATTTGTTAGGTATTTTTGTGTCTAAGTTCATTAGAGAAATTGGTCTGTAATTTTCCTTTTGTGGTGTCTTTGTTTGGCTTTGGTACTAGGGTATTGTTTATTGTTGGCATCATAGAATGAGTTTGAAAATGTTCCTTCTGTTTCAGTTTTTTGGAAGAGTTTTAGCAAGATTGGTGTTAGTTCTTTCTGGAATGTTTTGTAGAATTCACCTGTGAAGCCATCTGGCCCTGGGCTCTTCTTAGTTGGGAGGTTTTTAAAGACTGATTCTATCTCTTTACTTGTGATTGGTTTGTTGAGATCAGTAATTTCTTCTTTTGTCAGTATAGGCTGCTTATGTGTTTCTATGAATTTCTCCATTTCCTCTGAATTGTCATTTTTGTTGGAACATACTTTTTCAAAGTATCCTCTTATGATAGTCTTTATTTCCATTATACAGATGGGGCTCACTGCCATGTCAGATGGCCCTTCTTTGGAGTTGGTGTTTCTGCATGATGGAACTGGACTCAGAGGGGATCTCTTTTCACAAGACTCACATGCTACTTTACTGGAATTGTAGTTGGTGCTGGGGTTTGAAATATATTTGGGGGATTTGAACCTCTGGACTGACAATATGATAGCCAGGCCCTGAGCCTCAACAGACTTCAACTCCTACACTCTGATTTATTAGACTTACCCCACTCAGCTAACATGGAGTTGAAGAAGGTCAACCACCACACCATGGAGCCTAGAGTGTCTACAACTGAAAGCAGGAGGAGTGCATCCAGTATCCATGTGGAATCCAAGCCCCCACTTGACATAGATGTGCAATGGACACAACCAATCCAATGTCCACAGAGAATATGAGACATGGGCATGAGAAGGGTGGCCATGGTGGCTGCTGGGTGCTGGAAATGAGAGGAAGAGATGAGATGGGGAGGCGTTTTCGGGACATGGAGTTGTCCTGAGTGGTGCTTCATGGACAATTACGAGACATTGTAGATCCCCCCAGGGCCCACTGGATGGAACGTGTGAGAGTATGGGCTATGATGTGGACCATTGACTATGGGGTGCAGTGATGCTCAGGGATGTACTTACCAGGTGCAATGGATGTGTCATGATGATGAGAGAGAGTGTTGCTGTGGGGGGAGTGGGGGTGGGGGCGGTGGGGTTGAATGGGACCTCAAATTTTTTGAATGTAATATTAAAAAAAAAAAGTCTCCCAGTATAGTCGTAGAGGCATCTATTCTTTCCCTTAGTTTTTCCAGTGTTCGCCTCACGTATTTGGAGGCGCCCTAGTTAGGAGCATAAATATTTATGATTGTTCATTCTTCTTGAGAGATTGTCCCTTTCACTAATATGTAGTATCCTTCTTTGTCTCTCACAATTGTTTTGCAATTAAAGTCCATTTTGTCTGATAAAAATATAGCTACTGCTGCTTTTTTTGTTTTGTTTTTGTTATTGTTTGCTTGAAAGATTGTTTTCCAACTATTCACTTTCAGCCTCCATGAATCCCTGGGTCTAAGATGTGTTTCTTGTAGACAGCATATAGATGGGTCATATTTCCTTATCCAATGTCTCAGTCTGAATCTTTTGATAGGTGAGCTTAATCCATTGACATTCAGTGTTATTACTTTCAAGGAATTATTTATGTTAGCCATATTTTGATTGGACTTGTGTTTGTCATATTTTGTTTGTTTTTTTCCTTCTCTTTTTGTCTTTTTGTTGCTCTTACACTCTCCTCAAACTCTGTCTCTCCTGTATTTTCCTTTCTTCCTGCAGAGCTCCCTTTAGTATTTCTTGAAGGGGAGGTTTCTTGTTGGCATACTCTTTCAATTTCTGTTTATCTGTGAATATTTTGAACTCTCCATCATTTTTGAATGCTAGTTTAGCTTGGTAGAGTATTCTGGGTTGGAATTTTTTCTTTTAGTACGTTGACTATAGCATACCACTGCCTTCTTGCCTCCATGGTTTCAGATGAGAAATCAGCACTTAATCTCATGGACCCTCCTTGTATGTGATCATTTTCTTTTCTCTTACTGCTTTAGAATTTTCTCTTTGTCTTGAGCATTGGATAATATGACAAGTATATGTCCTGGGGTGGGCCTGTTGGGATTTATGATGTTTGGGGTGCATTGTGCTTCCTGGATATGTACATCTGTCTCTCTCAGTAGATTTGGGAAATTTTCAGCCATTATTTCCTGCAACACCCCTTCTGACCCCTCTCCCTTCTCTACTCCTTCTGGGATGTCTATAATACGTAACTTTGTGCATTTTGCATTGTCATTCAGGTCCCTAAGTCCTAGCTGGATTTTTTCTATCTTTTTATCGATGAATTCTAATATCTGTTTGATTTCCGATGTACTGCCTTCCACGTTGCTAATTCTCTCCTCTGCCTCTTCTAATCTGCTATTTGCTGCGGGTGTATTTTTGATTTCTTGAACTGTGGTGTTCATTCCCATCATATCTGTTATCTTTTTGTGTATGTCTGCAATTTCCTTTCCAAGTGCTTTCTTCATATTTTTAAACTCTTCCTTTACTTCATTAAGTTGGTCTCTAATATATGTTCTGAGATCTTTAATTACTTTTCCAATGTTCTGCCCCTTCCTGGTTTTTAGTTTGTTCATTGGATTCAGCATGTTTTCCTGATTATTCTTTTGGTTTGTAGCTTTTTTTCGCTGTCTGGCCATCATTTTATCTTCATGAGTTTAATCATCCTTAGTTTCTTTGTCTAGTCTAGGGGATTAATTAGTTGATGTTCTTGCATAAGTGTCATATCTTCTCTTTGTAACTTTGTTCTTCTTATTCTAATTTCTTGTTGCTGGATGAGTTCACTTTGAAGGAAAATATTAGGACCAGGGAAAGGAAATTGTATAAGAAGAGAAAATGTTTAAAGTAGTATTGGTAATAAATGTTAACAGAGCAACAATATGAGATGTGGGAGAATGGATATTAGATTCATGTAAGTTGTGTAGAGTTATAGCAGTAATTAAAGTATCTGTAATGAGACAGTCAACTGATTATGGGGAGAATATAGTATGAATTAAAAGGCCAGTGTTTTCATGAGAGAGGAAAGAGAAAAGAAAGACAATAGTATCAAGAGTGGATAAAAGACAGAAAACAGAACAAAGGTATTAGAAAATAAAAGTTAGACAATTTGGGGACCAAAGAAATGGAGGTGGAATGTAAGAACAACAGTAGATGGTGGTGGATAGAAAGATGTGGGGGAAAGAGGTTAGTGTAGGTGACCAAAATCAATTCACACAGAACTGAGTAAATGGAGGATGAGGAAACACAGCAAATGTGAGGCGCTCCCTTCAGCACCTATTGTATAAATAAAATAATATAAAATAGGAAGAAAAAGAGAGAAAAGAAAAAAAGAGAAGGAAAAAAGGGGTGGGCAAAGAAAAGAGAGGGAAACAAGCAAGAAAAAGAAAAAAAGAAAGAAAAAAAACCCAATAAACAAAAAAGGACCTTGGGGGATACAATGGGAGAAAAGACCAGGAGATAATGCAATATTAGTAACCAAGACAGTTAAAAAAAAAGAAAGGAAAAAAAACCCACAAATGCCAAGGGCTAGGACAGTCAAGGACCTTGATGGGCCTCAGGGCATGGAGGATTCAGGGATAGGAAGTCTGTGATATTGCAGACTCAAGAGGTGTGAGTCTCTGGGGTGTAAGCCACCAGGGTTTATGGGGCACAGACCTGGGAACCACAAATCCAGTTAACAGGGAGCCTGGGAGCACCACAGTGCAACTCAGCCTTCAGGGATCCCCACAGCTGGGCACCAGCCCTATGGGGAGGGGTCATGCCCACAAACTCTGACCTCTATGTCAGAAACCCAAAATTCCCCCTCTCACAAGAGTCTCTTCTGTCACTGTCTCACCAAGTCAACTTCAGGACACCTCCTGCCCTGCAAGCCCCTGAAACAGCCTGCTGGGGATGCCACTGTACTATAGACAATTCAGGGACTGCTGCAGATGGGCTGCCACCCCTACGAGAAGGGGCTCTAGCCAGAAGCTCTGAGCTCCATCTCAGAAATCCAAAATTCCACATCTCGCAAAGATCTCCGTCTTTGTCTAATTGGCTTCCAGACACCTCCCATCCTGCAAGTCCCTGAAACAGCCTTCTGGGGGCACCGCTGTACTACAAGCAGTTTGGGGATGCGGTAGATGGGCTGTCTGCTCTAGTGGGAGGGGCTCTAGCTGGAAGCTCCGATCTCTGTGTCAGAAACCAAAAATTCCACGTCTCGCAAGAATGCCTCCATCTCTGTCTCACCAAATCGACTTCCAGACACCTCCCACCCTGCAAGCCCCCAAATAGCCCACTCAGGTCTTGGGAATTCCCTGGTTCAGCAAAGTCTCCAGGACTGCCCACCCCAGGGGGAAGCTTCGTATGAGCAGCTCCAATCTCCATGAAAGAGACCCAAAATTCTACATTATACATGAATCTTCTTTTTCACCGTGCCACTAATTTGATATCCAGACACCTCCTGCCCTGCAAATGCCTGAAACAGCCCAGTCCAGCAACATTCCAACCCTATTCAGCTGCTTCTTTGCAGGAGAGGTTATAAGGTGCACTCACTCAGATGCCGTCTTGCCTGAGTATAGCCATGCTTTGTGTTTTAAAAGCAACATCCTTTGTGAAACAAGAACTCCCTTGAGAAATGGTAATAATGAAATACCAATAAACACAGAAGCTCCGTTTTGTGGTAGCATCTAAATTTGGATCAGTTTTATTAATGACATTCTGCTTCAATCCATAAAGTAGTGAAAGAAAAAAAAAGAGGAAAGAAGAAAAATTGATGACACAAATCAAGGAAAAGCAGATTTTTCAGTTTGATTAGTTGTTGGAAATGGATAACCATGTTATTAACTGAGGTTGACTGGTGATGAATATTATTTTCTTTATTTTTCTGTGATAAAAAAATTTCATTTTGTTCTGCAAAAGTTCTGAAGACACGAAATCCCCACAAAGAAGAGCTGTCTAAGATTCTGATAACATCCACCAGCATTGTTAAGGAAGGTTATTCTGAGCTATGATAGGCTCCTGGTAACTAATCCAGGGTTTGGGAGGCAGGCATTGCTGCTTTCTTATCATTAGTACATTAAAGAGAGTTTTAGAACTAATTAGAAGGAGAAGAAATGGACATTTTTCTGTCATGTTGCATATCATACTTTATTATGCTGATTTTCTCCAGCTTAGGGAACAAAATAAAGTGCCATTTGCCCTCACATTCAGTGTAGGGTGATTGCATGTTCTGTTCTTGAGTCCCTTCTTCCCCTTTAGGATCTTCCCCTCAGAATAAGAACCCTAGGGACTTACTCAGCCTAGAAGGATCAGAGGAAAGCAGAAGCCCAGCCTCTTCCATGAGGATCTTCCCTTTCCCTGTTCCCCTGCTGTTAGTGCTGCCCCCAGCTGGCTGACCTACTGCCCTATCCACTCTGGCACCAAGCTTTCAGGTGTGAGAGAGGAAGGTGCCTCCCACCTCTCCACCAGGTGTCTGGAGGCCTGGTCTATGTGTTCTCCAGCCACATATGTGTTCCACGGGGTGGGCTGGCCAGGAGTGACTTAAGCCACAGAATGACCAGGAACCCAGCTCCCTTCTAAATCCTTAATTTACTGGGCATATGGAAGTGGTGTGAGTGATGGAGAGCATGTTATCTTTCTTTCTTGCCAGCTGGCCTCAAGTGGGCTGGGCAGTAACTCTGAACCTCTGGATTCCAGAACTTTGCCTGACAGGAGACCAAGTTCCTTCTTTGGAGAATTGACCTTCCATCATCCCAGGAGTGTGGGTGGGGTGCTTGGGCTTCCTTGGGTTCCTGAAGGGCCTTCTGGTCTAGGGGCTTACCTACAAAGTTTCCTTCTAGAGGACATAACACTGCTAGGTAGAGGTGACTCTCAGCCAATCAACATCCTACGTTATGTATGTTAAAGATAATGTGATCTCTCCATGGTGCATTACATTTTTTAAACTGTTGGATTTTATTTGATTTAATTCAAATATCTTTAATTTTTATATAGTGTAGCCATTTGATATTGTTTATGAATTCCAAACATAGATATTGGATTATGTTTGTAAACTGGTCTGTTCCTCTGGGCATGATAGATTGAATTAACTTCATAGGTTTAATTTTTACATATTAAATTATGATCAGGGGTTTGAATGGCCCATGTCAGTAGGACATTGAGTCTTCACCCCCTTGGTGGGCAGGGACTCAGCAAGAAAAAGACATGGCAAAGGAAGTAGTTGGAGTTTTGATGCTGGAACTTGGGGAAGTAAACACACAGGAGAGGAACACAGAGAAATAGAGATGGCTCCTTAGACATGGCAGAGACCTGGGAAGAGAGATAACCTGTGGGTCTACAGCTGACCTTGTGGAGAGACCAGAGAAGCCAAGCCCATAAAGTAACAAGTGCCAGACAGAGAGACAAGCCTTATGCCAGTCTACATCTGAGACCAGAAGAAGCTGGGACCATGGAGTGTGAAGAAGAAGCCTGAATCCTCACAGAGACCAGCAGCCATCTTGCTCCAACATGTGGCAACAGACTTTGGTAAGGGAAGTAACTTACACTTTATGATCATGTGACTGTAAGCTTCTACCCAAAATAAACCCTCTTTGTAAATACCAACAGCTTTCTGGTACTTTGCATCAGTACCCCTTTAGTTGACTAATACATATAGTCAAAGTGGTTGATTTTTTTTTTGTGATTTCTCCCCATTGCTTTGATGATTAGAAGACCCTTAGAGCTGTTTTTCACCTTTTAAAATCCATCCAGAATTTTCTTTTGTCTACAATGAAGTGGGAAGATACAAGTTTATTTTTAACCTAAAGAGCTATCCAACTTTCACAGTACCAAACACTGAAAACTTTATCACTGGCCATTGTTTGGGCTTCTTGTTAACCTAGGAGTGTAGGAGCCATACTGGAGGTGATGCTTTCCACAGAAGTGAAGGCCACAGTGGACCAGGGCACCCTGTGACCATCCCAGAAGTGGACAAGCTTGAAGGCAACTGTGGGAGGAAGCTCGGGTATGGCGGGCTGGTTCTGGCTAGCCGTGGTGTGGGAGCAGGAGCCCTGATCCCATGCTGGGAGGTTTTCTGTCCTCCCCGCCCTGTAAAGTGACTTGGAGCACAGGCACACCAGGATTTCCAGCAGCCGTGGGACAAGTTCCTTTAGTATGGCACCCCTGGAATTCTCAAGAACTTTAAGACAATACTAAGGATTGCCTTGTTGGCCTTAACAGGTGGCTGTGGACAACAACCAGGCTGACTTATCTTCACACCGCTCCCAGAATGACCAGGTGTCTTGCACAGGATGGAAGGTGTGTGAAGGGTCTGTAGAGACTCAATTGAAGCTGCTTTCACCCAGTCTGAGTTCCTGGAGTCAGTGAGCTTGGGGATTACTGCGTTTTCCAACATACTCTGCATATGTGCTGCATTCTCTTCACTGTACTTTCTGCCTTGTGCCTTGCAGCTGGTAGAAATGCTTCCTAGCATTACTACCCAGAGGGAAAAAGTAATGCAAAAACAAACTTAGGTAACCTGGCATCGAGACCTGATACTTCCCAAATCCAGCAAGAACAAGTGTCTGAGTTCACTGTTGGGAGTATCTAAGCAGCCAGAGTGATATACATGGCTAACCAGGAGAGGATTAAAGAAGAGCTAGCATATGCTTTTCTTCATCTTTTATTAGATAATGAGGCAGATGTACTTTCCCTTTAAGGACAAGCTGGGGTGAACAAATGGAGATATTAAAAGATGATAGCTGATGGGTGGGGCAAGATGGCATCTGAGTGAATGCACTTCATAATTGCGCCCTCAGAAGAGCAGCTGAGTAGGGTTGGAATCTTGCTGCAGTGGGCTGTTTTGGGAACTTGCAAGGCAGGAGGTGTTTGGACATTGATTTGGAGAGACAGAAATCATGCTTGCTAAGGTAGAATTGTAGGTTTCTAGCACCGAGGTCGGAAGTTGTGGAGAGGTGGGACTCTTCCCCCTTAGGCATTCCCTGGACTGTCAGTAGTGTGGTGGCATTCCTAGGCCCTGTGTTCCCCAGAAGCATGGTCTCCAGATCCATGTCCCCTAAGCCACCACAGCAGACGTTCCACAGACCTACATACCCTAAGTCTACAATATCCCAGACTTCCCACTCCCAAATCCAGAGCTCCCTGCAGTAAAAGAACACACTAGCCATTCAGTTTTGGACTGACTCTGTGAGTTGGAGGGTTTGGGTGGGAGGTGCAGAGGGGCAAAATGAGTGCAGGTTCATTTTCAGGTCCTGACCCCCCTTTTTTTTTTGAACTTGGAGGAGCATACCAGCTGGCTTGGGGAAAGCTGGGGAAGAAAGGAGAGGCAAATCTGCCGAGAAAGCCCTATTTACCTAAAAATGCTGGGTTAGGAAACTTGGTCTGGAAGAAGGTGGAGTCAGAAAATCAACTGCCCCTCCTGTAGCACACCTAAGGGAGATAGCTGTAACATGTGTTTTGAAAACTTCCATTAACATATTTGGGGATCCTGGTGAGGTGGGGCACTCTGTCTTTGGAAATTAAGACACATTATTTTCTCTGGTGATTTGGTACACCAAGGACCCACTTGAATCTCCTACTGGACACCTCACACAGCTTCCCTGCTGCCCTGGGAGAGAGGGAAGTGAGAAAGGGAGAAAGGGGGAAGGTCAGACTCCTAAGCATTTTATTTAAATACAGAAAGGATTCCTTGCTTGAAATTTTGGTCATTTTTATTGGTTTATTTTCTTATTTTTTCCTTCCTCTTTATACCCCCACAGCCCTTTCCTCCTCCTCCTCCTCCTCCTCCTCTTCTTCTTTTTCTTCATCTTCCTGTTTTTCTTCCTTGCATTTCCACCCCCGTTTCCCCCCCTTCCCTCCCTTTTTTCCTTCTCTTCTTTTTTTAATATTAGGTGTTCCAGGAAGTGATTCACATTTGCTGTGTTTCCTCATCCTCGATTTCCTCTTTTCTGTGTGTACTGATTTTGGCTACCAATGCTAACCCCTTTCCTCAACATCTTTTTATGCTCCATCATTTAGTGTCTCTCTTACATTCCACTGCTCTTTATTTAGCCCTCAATTTTCATTTCTAATACCTTTGTGTAGTTTTGTCTTTTATTCGCTCTCCATATTATTGTCTTTTCCTTTCTCTTTCCCACTTTCCTGACCACACTGGTCTTTTAATTCATACCATATTCCTCCCCATATTCAGTTTACTGTCTCATTATAGATACTCCATTTTTCTTACTGTTCTAACTCTACACAGCTTACATGAGTCTAATACCCATTGTCCTAGATCTCACATGGTTCTTCTGCTAACATTTACTATCAATACTACTATTCTACTTTTTTCTTTTCTTACTTGTTTTGTTTTCACTTGCCCTAATATTTTACTTCAAGTGAACTTAGCCAACAGCAAGGAAATAGAATAAGAACAAAGTGGCAAAGAGAAGACTTAACACACACTCAAAAACAACTAGTTATCCCTGAGACTAGACAAAGAAGTTAATCAAGCCAGCAAGATAAAATGATGACCAGACAGCAACAAGAAACTATAAGCCAAACCAGTAATCAGGGAAACATGACCCAATCCAGTGAACAAACTAAAATTAGGAAGAAGAGCAGAACATCAAGCAAGTAATTAAACCTCTCAAAACATTTAATAAGGGCCAATTTAATGAGGTGAAGTAAGAGATAAGAATATGAAGAAAACACTTGGAGAGCATGCAGGAGAAATTGCAATCATGCAAAAAAAAAAAAAGGCAACGGATATGATGGGAAGGAACAGCATAATCCAAGAAATCAAAAATACACTCTCAGCAAATAACAGTACATTTGAAGAGGGAGAGGAACTAGTGATGTGGAAGACAGTACATCTGAAATCAAACAGTTAGTAGAATTGATAGATAAAAAGAGAGAAAAAATTCAACAGGGACTTTGGGACCTGAATGACAATGCAAAATGTGAAAACATATGCATTATAAGCATCCCAGAAAAAGAAGAGAAGGGAAAGGGAACAGAAGGGGTGTTGGAGGAAATAATGGATAAAATCTTCCCACACCTAGTGAGGGAGATGAACATCCACATCCAGGAAGCACAATGCACCCTAAATAGCATAAATCCCAACAGGCCTACCCAAAGACATATAATTGTCAAATTATCCAATGCTCAAGACAAAGAGAAAATACTAAAAGCAGCAATAGAAAAAAACCACACATACAAAGGAGGCTTACATAAGATTGAGTGCTGATTTCTAATCTGAAACCATGGAGGCAAGAAGGCAGTCTTACGACATAGTCAAGATACTAAATGAAAAAAAAATTTCCGAAAAAGAATACTCTTTCCAGCTAAACTATCAAATATGATAGAGTGTTCAAATACTCACAGATAAACAGAAATTAATAGAGTATGCCAACAAGAATCCTGCCCTTCAAGAAATACTAAAGGAAATTCTATAGGAGGAAAGAAAAAAACAGGAGAGACAGAGTTGGAGGAGAGTGTAAGAACAACTAAAAAGACTAAAAAAATGAACAAAATATAACAAACACAAATCCAAAGAAAAAATTGCTAATATAAATAATTCCTTGAAAGTGATAACACTGAATGTCAATGAATTAAACTCACCTGTCCAGAGTCTCAGACTGGAAAATTGGATAAGAAAGTATGATCCATCTATATGTTGTCTACATGAAAAACATCTTAGACCCAGGGATTCAAGGAGGTTGAAAATGAATGGCTGGAAAAGAATCTTACAAGCAAATAATAACCAAAAAAGGGCAGGAGTAACTATGTTAATATCAGACAAAACAGACTTTAAATGCAAAACATTTGTGAGAGACAAATATGGACACTACATATTAGTGAAAGGGATAATCATTCAAACAGAAAGAACAGTTATAAACATTTATGCTCCTAACAAGGGTACCTCCAAATATCTGAGGCAAACACTGGAGAAACTAAGGGAAGGAATAGATGTCTCTACAATTATAGTGGGGGACTTTAATACATCACTATCAAGCTGAAAATCTGCAAGGGCCAGAGGCCCAGATTTCACACCAAGATATGGAAATTAAACAGCACACTCTTAGAAATACAGTGGGTCAAAGAGGAAATCTCAAAAGAAATTAAGAACTGCCTTGAAACTAATGAAAATGATAACACAACATACCAAAACTTATGGGATGCAGCAAAGCAGTACTGAGAGTGAAACTTAGAACCATAAATTCATACATCAAAAAAGAAGAAAGAGGAAAAATTGAGGAACTAACTGCACATTTGGAGGAATTAAGAAAAAAACAACAAAGTAACCCTGCCAGAAGAAGAAAGAAAGAAAGAACAAAGATAAGAGCAGAACTAAGTGAAATAGAAAATAAGAAAGCACTTGAAAAGATAAACAAAACCAAGAGATGGGTCTTGGAGAAGATCAATAAAATTGACAAACCCTTAGCTAGACTAACAAAGAAAAAAATAGAGAAGATGCAAATACACAAAATAAGAAATAACAAAGGATATATCACCACTGGCCCCACAGAAATAAAGACTATCATAAGAGGATACTTTGATAAACTATATTCCAACAAAAATGACAATTCAGAGGAAATGGACAAATTTCTAGAAATACATAACCAGCCTATATTGATGAAAGAAGAAATTGATGATCTCAACAAACTAATCACAAGTAAAGAGATAGAGTCAGTCATTAAAAACCTCCCAACTAAGAGCCCTGGGCCAAATGGCTTCACAGGTGAATTCTACCAAACTTTCCATAAAGAACTAACACGAATCTTGCTGAAACTCTTCCAAAAATTTGAAACAGAAGAACATTGCATAACTCATACTATGATGCCAAAATTACCCTAATATGAAAGCCAAACAAAGACACCACAGGAAAGGAAAATTACAGACCAATCTCTCTAATGAACATAGATGTGGAAATCCTCAACAAAATACTTACTAATCATATTCAACAGCACCATAAATCAATTATACTCCATGACCAGGTGGAATTCATTCCTGGTGTGCAAGGATTGGTCACCATAAGAAAATTCATTAATGTAAAAACCACATAAACAGATTGAAGGAAAAAAATCACATGATCATATCTATAGATGCAGAAACAGCATTTGACAAAATACAGCACTATTTCTTAATAAAAACACTGCAAAAATTGGAGTAGAGGGAAACTTTCTGAACATAATAAAAGATATATATGAAAACCTCCAGTTAACATCATTTACACTTTTGAAATCTGAAAATCTTTCCCTCTAAAATCAGGGACAAGGAAGGAACCCATTATCACCTCTTCTATTTAATATTTGTTAGAAGTACTTGGGTGAGCATTGAAGCAAGAATCAGACATAAAAGGCATTCAAATTGGAAAGGAAGAAGTCAAAATTTACTATTTGCAGATGATATGATCCTATACATAGAAAACCCTGAGAAGTCTACAACGAAACTTCTAAAACTTATATATGAGTTCAGTAATGTTGAAGGTTATAAAATCAATGTGCAAAAATCAGGAGCATGTCTGTACACCAATAATGAAAAATGTGAGGAGGCAATCAAGAAAAAAATACCATTTACAATAGTAAATTTAAAAATCAAATACCTAGGATTAAATTTAACTAAAGATGTAAAAAATTTATACACAGAAAACTACACAACACTATTCAACAAAACCAAAGAAAACTTAAACAAGAGGAAGAATGCTCCCTGTTCATGGATAGGAAGGCTAAATATTCGTATGATGTCTATCCTACCAAAACTGATCTACACATTCAATACAATCCCAATAAAAATCAACACAGCATTCTTTAAGGAACTAGAAAAACTAGCTATGAAATTTATTTGGAAATGAAAGAGGCCACGAATATCCAAAGATATATTGAAAAAGAAAAATGAAATAGGAGGAATCACACTACCTGACTTCAAAACATAGTACACTAGTGAAAACAGCATGGTATTGGCACAAGGAGAGGTACACTGATCAATGGAACCAATTTGAAAATTCTGATATAGATCCTCATAGATACAGACACATGATATTCCGAAGGCCACCAAACACACTGAAAGGGAATTACCAACTCACACCTTATACAAAAACCAACTCAAGGTGAATCAAAGACCTAAATATAAGAGCCAAGACTATAAGGACCTTAGAAAGCAATGTAGGGAAACATCTACAGGACCTTGTAATAGGAAATGACTTCATGAATTTCACACCCAAAGCACGAGCAGCAAAAGAACAAATAGATAAATGAGACTTCTTCAAAATTAGAGCCTTTTGAACCTCAAAAGACTTTGTCAAGAAAATGAAAAGAGAGCCTACCCAATGGGAAAAAATATTTGGTAACCATGTATATGATAGGAGACTAATATCCTTCAAATATAAAGAACTTCTATATCTCAAAAAATAAAAAGACAACCTACACATCTTAAAAAGTGGCAAGACTTAAACAGACACTTCTCCAAATAAAAAATACAAATGGCTAAAAAGCATATGAAAAATACTCAAAATCACTAGATGTTATGGAAACGCAAATCAAAATTACAATGAGATATCGTCTTACTCCCATGAGACTGGCAGCTATCAAAAACACAGAAGACTACAAGTGCTGGAGAGGATGTGGAGGAATGGGAACACTCAGCCATTGCTGGTGGAAATGCAGAAGGATCCAGCCATTCTGGAGGACAGTTTGGCAGTTTCTCAAAAAACTAGCTATAGATTTGCCATATGACCCAGCAATTCCACTGCTGGGTATATACCCAGTAGAACTGAAAACAAGGACACAAACCGATATATGCACACCAATGTTAATAGCAGCATTGTTCACTATTGCCAAAAGTTGGAATCAACCCAAATGCCCACCAACAGATGAATGGATAAATAAATAAATAAAATGTGGTATATCCATACAATGGAAAGCTACTCTGCTTTAAGAATGAATACACTACAAACACAAGTGATAACATGGATGAATCTTGAGACCCTTATACTGAGTGAAACAACCCAAGCATTGAAGGACAAATACTACATGATCTCAATGATATGAAATAAGTAAACCAAGCTGCCTCAGAGAGCTAGAGACTGGATGATAGGTTTATTGGGGGGTAGAGGAAAGATGTAAGCTGACACCTACATGGGAGAAATCTATATAAGCTGAAGGTATTTGCACAAAGAAGGGGTAAAATGGGACATAGGGCTAAATTTGGGTAGGGCTTTGTGGACTTGAGGGGGGCTAGCAATGGGAGGATGGGTAATATTGCCCAAGAAATTAGGAGGACGGTGGGGGGACATAGGAACATAGGAGATTCTCAGGTATTTGGTTGAGAATACAATGCTGAGAAAACTTTTTCAAAAATATAAGGAAAGTTACCTATTTAAGATGCTCAAAGGTAATAATCTGATGCAGAACAGGCTTCTAGGGAGTGTGTGAGTGCTCATTTTGCCATAGCGGGTTATATAATTGGATAGAGACCCATATAATGAGAGCAAAGTTATACCCATTTCCTGGGGAGGACTGATGTTCTCAATTAGAGGAAATTGTATCTCTTGAGAGAAATGGTGGCACCCAATGCATTAGGGCAGTTGACCATGTCAAGCCCTCAACACTGTTGCAAGTATCTCTGTACATGGCCCTTCAAGCAGTGAAGATTGGCTGTCACTGTGGGCCCTGATGGGAGGGGGAAAGAAATATTGAATAGATGGAACCAATATAACTGTGTGGGCAATAGAAGTGTTCCACAAGGTTTTGCAAGGATGGATATAAGACATGTTAAATTACACCAAAAATGTATAGGGGCTGATAGGCTAAAATGTAAATCATAATGTAAAACATAAGATAACTAAAAATTTAGAAAATTGTATAGTCTAAAATATAAACCACAATGTAAACAGAAATGTTACCTTGTTTGAAAGCTATTGTGTCAATATCTGTACATCAGTTTCAGTAAATATAGTATGAATATGTAAAAAAATTATTGCTGTGGAAGGGAAAAGAGTTTAATGTTGGATATGTGAGAGTACTGTATATTGTATATGTGAATTACAGTGCCCTAAAACTTTTGTGAAGGTAAGCTTAATAATTAGGAAATAAAAGAAAAAAAAGGACATAGACAGTGAGGAAAAGACGGACGAAGTTGCCTTGCCAATGTGCATACAGGGCAACATTTATTGCAGTGATGGAAGACAGAGCATCAAAAACAAAGCTTTGAATTTTTTAATTTTTTGATTCCCCAATTTATTTGTACGTTATTTTTTCTAAATTAATATGTATTCTATATCTAACCTTTACACTCATCACTATGTTCCTTTTTACTATTAATGGACCTGGCAATATATTTGACTTCATTTTTGAAGTTTTGGATCACAGAGAAGCTCAACAATGGCAGGGTAGGAATACTGGTGTGGGATGTTATGGACAGGTGATGCACGTTTGGGAGGGAGTTTTCTAGGGCATATATCCAGGGTACATAAAAATGTTTGGATATTTTCATAGTGCTTACAATTAAAAACAACTAAGGGAGTGCTGAGTTCCTAGCCAGGGGAGTTCTATCACAATCCTGAAACGAACAGTAACAATCCCCCAAGTGCAATGGCAAAGACCAAAAAAGAAGGAAGGTCCAACAATGAGCCCTTGAAACTAATAACTATGCTCTTAAGCCTGTGCACCTGAAATAAAAACAAGGCCTAGAGCTGCAGGG